>NC_138175.1:56407884-57659449 GCF_964165515.1 Mesoplodon bidens | reverse complement strand
GTTTTTGAGGTTCTTCATGATGTAGAATGTATTGGTGCTTCATCCCTTTTTATGGCTGAATAGTATTCCATTGAATGGATAGACCACATTTTGTTTACCCATTCATCAACCGATGGACACTTGGGTGGTCTCCAGTCTGGGGCTGTTGTAAATCATGCTGCTAAGGACATTCGTGTTTTTGTGTTAACATGTTTTTCAATTCTTTGGGGCATATGCCACTCCCTAGGAGTGGAACTGATGGGTCATGTGGTAACCCTATGTTTAACTTTTAAGGAACTGCCAAACTGCTTTCCGGAGTGTGGGCCAAGGCACTTCTAAGACGCCCGTTAAACACCAAGTGGAGGCATCCAGCAGGCAGTCTGGCGGCGAGCTCAGGGGCGGGGCCGGAGCAGAGCTAAACGGGAACGTTGAGGCCCCAAGTGCAGCCTCCCATAGGCCTCTCCCTATCGCAGGCCCCAGCGGTTTTTGATAATGGCGTGGCCCCTAGATGCACGTGCACTCAATGGGAAGGAGCAAAGGATAAAAACAATACCAAACGACACTATTAAACTAGTCCCACCCACCCACCCTCTCTCCCACCTCCTTGCACTGCTTTTATTTCTTCACGGCCTCCATAATTTCTTAGTGTTTCTTCATAACAGTTTTCAACGTGCATCCCATTAATTTGTGTCTGCGTACTGGCCCTCTCCCCTCACCAGAAGGCAAAGCCCATAAAGACAGAGGAGGAACCCTGTGGTTCATCTACTGCTGCATCCCCAGCCTCAGTAAACACTGCTGAAGGAACCCCTCCTGCCAGCCTGCTGCCCTACAAGACAGCTGGGCGGGCCTGTCCCACCTGGCCCCTCCCATCCTGTTCACCCTCCTGTAAGTATAGCACCTGCACTAGGCCAGGCACTGCCCTAGCCTCTCTACACATATGAAATCGGTTCGTCTTTCCAACCACCCAGTGACAGCCATCCTTACCCCTGGTTTACAGATGGGGAAACTGAGGCACATGGGGACTTAGGTGTATCCAATATCAGGCACCTGGCACGTGGTGGAGTTGGGGGATGAACCACTACTACCCTGACTCTCCAGCTGTGCAAGGAGACACGTCAGACCTGAAACTGTGAGCGTGGGTGTGTGTGTGCGTGAGAGAGAAAGAGAGACCACAGAGAGAGACAGAGAGAGAGACTGAGGCTCAAGATCCCTTGATTATCAGATGTAAATACAGGAGAGAAGTAAGCACTGGGTGAACTGAGGGCCACGTGGGTCTAAGGCAGCAGTTCTACCTGGGGGCAGACGTGCCCCCGGGCGGATATTTGTTAGTGCCTGGAGGCATCTTACGCTAACACGATGTGGGGGAACGTGAATGCTCCTGGCACCCAGCAGATGCTGCTGGACACCCCACAATGCACAGGACGGGCCCCCACAAGCAAGTACATTCTGTGCCCAGATGGCAGTAGCGCCCAGGGTGAGAAACCCTGCACTCCCTCTTTCCATCTCCTGGTCTATAAACTCAGGTTCTCAACTCGGATCTCTCTCTCTCCTTCTCTCCCCCCATCTGCTCTTCTCTCTCTCTCCTTCCCCATCTCCCCGACTCCTCCCATCTCGCCCACCCCACCACGCGTCTCCCTTCATTGCCTCCCTTGGTCCCCCACTGACCCATCCCAACCTCCTCCCCACTCTGCCCACCTCTGCCGTCCCTCGCCTGCATCTCACCTCTGGCTTTCCACTCTGCCCTCTCTCCCTCACCTGCCTCCATGGTTTCTTCTCCCTCCGTCACGTCTTTCCTCTGGTTTCTGTCCACCTCTCTCGTTTCTTCGCACCCCTGATGTCACTGTCAACTTTCCCATTCTTTCCTCCACCACTCATCACTCACTTTGATCTTTTATCTGCCATTATCATTTCCGTTCTCCTTCCGCGGTGTCTGGACATCCTCCTGTTGCTCCCCCATCACCGTGCACTGTCCCGTGGGACTGCCAACTTTGGGCCCATGCATGTCCCCTCCATCTTTTCTGTTTCCTGGTTTGTGTCTCTCCCTCGGCCTGCCTTCCTCATCATCTCCGGCCCCCATCTCCACATTTCTCCACCTCTGGCCATCTTTCTCCCGCCCACCGTTGCAGCCGCGGTTCTCCCCCGAGCCTGGCTGCCCCATGCCGGCCCTCCTGCTCTTCGGGACCCTCCTGCTCCTGGCCTCGACTACCGGCCAGGCTGGGGCGCGCCCGTCCAACGCCACAAGCACCGAACCCCCGGGCCCGCTGCCCGCCCTGCTGGCGCACCTGCGGCGCCTGACCGGGGCGCTGACCGGCGGCGGGGGCGCGGCGGGCCCGGGGACCAATGTCACCAGGACCAGCACCCCGAGCTCGGCCGGCGCGGCGGCACGGGCGCCCCCTCCTGCCGAGCTCTGCCACGGCTACTACGATGTCATGGGCCAGTACGACGCCACCTTCAACTGCAGCACTGGCTCCTACCGCTTCTGCTGCGGCACCTGCCACTACCGCTTCTGCTGCGAGCACCGCCACATGCGCCTGGCGCAGGCCTCCTGCTCCAACTACGACACGCCGCGCTGGGCCACCACGCCGCCGCCACTGGCCGGGGGCGCCGGGGGAGCCGGGGGTGCGGGCGGGGGACCCGGGCCCGGCCAGGCCGGGTGGCTGGAAGGAGGCCGGGCGGGTGGCGTCGGGGGGCGTGGGGGCGAGGGCCCAGGGGGCAGCACGGCCTACGTGGTGTGCGGGGTCATCAGCTTCGCCCTGGCCGTGGGCGTCGGCGCCAAAGTGGCCTTCAGCAAGGCCTCCCGTGCGCCCAGGGCGCACCGGGAAATCAACGTACCCAGGTGTGTGTTCTCTGGGGCCGGAGGGTGGGAAACCTGGGGCGGGGGCGGGGCCACGGGAGGTGGAGCCATCAGGGAGTGGGGCCGGTGGCGGGGCGGAGGGGGTGGGCGGGGCGGGGCCGGTCAGGGTGCAGGGAGTATGGCCAGAGACTGAGGCAGCCACCAGGAGCGCAGAGGCCAATGCCTTGGAGAGATGGGCGGGACATGAGAACATATGTGACTTAAGTGGCAGTCTATGGAGTGACCGGGTAGGCTCAGGCCTTCATTCATTCAACAAATATTTCTTGAGCGCTTTCTGTGAGCCAGGAGCTGGGAACACAGCAGTGAACAAAACAAAGTCCCTGCACTGATGAGTAAACCTGGTTTCCAATCCCAGGTCAGCTGCCTGTGGGCTGTGTGACCCTGGGAAATTTGCTTAAACCTCTCTATGCCTCAGTTTCCTTGTCTGTACAATGGGCCTAATAATTGTTCCCCACCTATTCAGACTGTAATGAAGATTACCTCGGTTAATTCATGTTGAGTCCTGGTACATGGTAAGGCCTCAGTAAATGCTGGCTACCGTTATCATTAAGACAGTAAGCAAGGAAACACATGTGCAATATACTTTTAGATATTGATAACTGCTGTGAAGAAAATAAAGTAGGCATAACGAGTTGTGAATGGGAGGGACAGTGTTGTTTGACACGAAGTGGTCAGGAAAGGCCTCTCTGAGAAGAGACTTGAAGGAAAAGAGAGAACCAAGCAGATATCCGTGGGAAGGGCATTCCAGGCAGAGAGGAAGCCATAAATGCAATGGCCCTGAGGTGGAGTGTTTGCAGGACAGCGAAGCAGCCCATGTGGCTGGAGTGCAGTGGGTGAGGAGGCGGTGGACAGAAGT
Organism: Mesoplodon bidens; assembly: GCF_964165515.1. Classification (NCBI taxonomy): domain Eukaryota; kingdom Metazoa; phylum Chordata; class Mammalia; order Artiodactyla; family Ziphiidae; genus Mesoplodon; species Mesoplodon bidens. The sequence goes on along the minus strand of NC_138175.1, from coordinate 57,655,760 downwards.
AGGCAGAGGCCAGCTTTACCCTAAGTGTGACGGGGGAGACACTAGAGTGTCCTGAGCTCCGTATGTCACCATCTGACCCCTGGGCTGTGCGTGTGAAACTAGACTGCAAGGGTTAAGGGCAGAAATGCGGAGCCCAATTGGAGACTGTGGCAATAATGGTGAGAGATGGGGCTCGCAGCAGCACAGGTGGTGACAAGTGCTCTGAGTCAGGATACATTTTGGAGGGCGAATCCACAGGATTGCTAAGGGCCGTGCAGGAAAGAAAAAGAAGGGTCAAGGGTGATTCTAAGGTTTGGGGTCCACATAGCACCCTTTATTGCCATGGGGAAGGCAGCAAAAGGAACAGGAGTGAGGTCCCAGGTTCAGGGTGGGCAGGGCCACAGAGAGGACGATGTGGGAGGGACCGCGGAAGGGGCAGGGTCCAAATAAATAGGGGAGGGGGCGCTTCAAGCGCGAAGTGTGGTCCGAGGGACCTTGGGGCAGGCGGTGCTCAGATTGGTATTAGCAAGGGGCGTGGCCAAAGGCGAGAAGCCGAGCTGAGCTAACGGATACACCCAAAGGTGAGAACGGGGAGGGGAAGGAGGCCTGCGCCCTCCCTCTCCCCACCCCCACCCCCAGTCCCCAGGCCACTGACCATCCCTCTGCCACTTCTAGGGCTCTGGTGGACATTCTGAGGCATCAGGCGGGGCCTGGGACCCGCCCGGACCGGGCACGAAGCAGCTCCCTAACCTCGGGGATCGGGGGTCCCGACAGCATGCCCCCGAGGACGCCCAAGAACCTCTACAACACCGTGAAGCCCTCCAATCTCGGTGAGTGAGAAGTGGGGCTACGGCTGCCGCCTCTGCTGCCTCTGCATCTGCCCCCACCCCTCATCCCAGTAGCTCCGCCCCCCACGGATAGCTCCGCCCTCCACGGATGGCTCCACCTCCCACTGCCCAGGCCCTGCCCCTAGCCACAGCCTGCTGTCTCTGCCTTCCCTGAACCGTTAGGGCCGAGACCTGTTTTGGGCGATGCACTGGACTTTGCAGTGAGCCAGACCTCCTCCCTGACCTCCTGTGGGCACCCTGGGTGGGAACCCTGGGTGCTATGACGGATGATTTAGATTTAGACACTCTCAGCCCCTGCACTTGGGAAACTCATGTCAGACCACCCAACAGCCAGTGACACACAAGGACGCACTTAGTACCTGAATTAGAATTTGTCGGGAGCCAGACGCGCGGATTCAAATCCCGGCTCTGCCACTGGGACCGAGGGCAAGTGCCTTCGCTTCTCTGGGCCTCAGTCTCCTCATCCATAAAATGGGAATCGTAACAGTACTCACTTCATATTATTGTTATTCTTATAGTTTATGACGAGTGCATCAGTGGAGAAGTCCAGGTAGCTGGAAGAGAGTTTGAAAAGGGTCTCCTTTGGTGTGAGGGGGAGGAGGTTCCCTCAGAACGTGGTGTTTGAGCAGTGGCCAGGAGGGTGAGGGTAGCTTCTTGGGCAGGGGATCTCTGAGTGGCTGGAGCAGAGCTTGTGAGGTGGCCAGAGCGGAGGCTGAGGAGAGGGTGGGCAGATACCTCAGGAAGGGCCTTGAGTACCAGGCTGAGCTGAGCGGCTCTGCCTTTGTCCTGAGGGCAATGGGGAGCCATGGAGGAGTTTAGAGCAAGGGAGCAGCAAAGTCAGAAGTGGGTGGAAGAACTATGTCTCTGGAACCCATATGAAGGAAGACAGATGAAAGGAAGAAGACTCCAGAGGAGGCTTACACGATGATCCAGGCAGTAAGGGACAAGGCTTGATCTGGGATCAGGAATGGAGGGGAGGAGATGGGTTTGAATAGTAGTGATAAGGAAGAAACATTTGACCTGGATCTTGAGGGGTGAGTACGAGGTCTTCAGGCAAAGAAGGAGAGGAAGGGATTCAAGGCCGAGAGAACAGCATGACAGCATGTGCAAAGGCCCTGTGGCAGAACTGAGCTGGACCATTTGGGCATCAGAGAGAAGTACGGCTTGGGAGGGATGGGAGATGAGGCTGCAGATGTCTGTTGGGGACAAGTCACACAGGCCTCAAATGCCATCCACAGCTTAGACTGTGTCCCATGTGTGATGGTGAGACATGGGAAGAGTTTCGAGCAGCAGAGGAACAGGGGCAGGTGTACATGTCAGAAATACTGCAGTGGGGCTGATCTTGGAGATGGGCTGGCCATTTGGCCAGAAGGCTGGTTTGATGATCCAGGAGGGAGAAGCAAGTCAGGGCAAAGATTCAGTAGGCAGGAGCGACCAGAGCTGGGGACCAAGTGGACATGAGTGGGGATCCTTCCACAAGACCAGGACAGCGGTGCCAGCTGGGAACAGGCAATGGCAGTGATGCCACCTCCCCTCTTGGTCCCCACAGATAATCTGCACCACAACTACCTGCACCTCAACGTCAACAGCCCCAAACACCACGCTGCCACTCTGGGTATGGAGCAGGGTGGGGCTGCGGGGAGGGCAGGGCTCCTTCCCTTCCCACCCTTGTACTGAGCCGGAGCCAGGTGCCCAGCATAGGGCAGCTGTGAGACCCTGGGAGCCTGTCCTCACAGTCCAGCCAGGTAACCCAGTGAGGCTCAGTTTCCTCATGTCTATGCCAGAAGTGGTCTGCGGGAAGCTGCATGGAGTGCATCCCTTCTAGCCTGGGGTGGGGCACACAACGAGTGCTGAGCAAACGCCAGTTGCCCCTCCTCCTCCTCCTTCCCCAGCAAAGAGCACCCGAGGGTTGGGGGCAGTGAGCGCAGGGAGCTTGGACTGCTGCAGCTCTGAGGGGCTGGGACTCCAGATTTCTAATGCTCTAAGCGGGCTGGGGGCCAGAACTGCTGGGTCTGAGGGAGGAGGGCCTGGACTGACCCCGGCCATGCCCCTCTGCCCCAGACTGGCGGGCCATTCCGCCGCCCAGCCCCTCCCTGCACTACTCCACGCTGTCCTGCTCGCGGTCCTTCCACAACCTCTCGCACCTGCCCCCGTCCTACGAGGCCGCTGTGAAATCTGAACTCAACCGCTACTCCTCCCTCAAGAGGCTGGGTGAGTCTCGGGAAGGGGAGCTACCTGGGCGATGGGGCGGGGTCAGGGCCTGGGTTCAGGACAATGGACAGTGACCCGATAGCCTTCTAAAGCTTTAGATTCCCCACCCCCCACCGCAGATTCTTCTCCAAGTTTGTTCCAGAATTACCTGAGGTAATTTTGTATCACAATTACTTGGGGTGCTTTTTAAAAATGCAAACCCATGGTCCTCCCCCCAAGATCTATTGCATTCATCAGGACTTGTATTTGCAATGAACAGAAATACAACTTAAAAAGAAAAAAAAAAAGGTGACTATGCTGGCTTGATAACAGAAAGTCTATGTGCCACAAGCTTCAGGTGTGGCTGAACCCAGGTGCTCAAAAGCTGTCTCCAGGATTCTACATCTCTCAGCTCTGCTGAATAGTGGGCTGGCTTCATTTTCAGATAGAATTTCCCCTTGTGATGGCAAAGATTGTCCTGAGAATTTTCAGGGCAATTCTACCAGAAGAGTCTCTCCCAATGATTCCAGCAAAAATCCCAAGCCTGGATCCCACTGGCCAAAAAAGGGTCACATGCTTGTCCCAGAACCAATCACTGTGACTCTGATTGGACATTTCTGGGTCAGTGGCCGATCCCTGGTAATGGAGTAGCCTTCAAACATTTTAAACGGAGATCCACAGTAAGAAAGGATTTTTATACTGTGTCCCATGAGACCCACATACACTGGCACTTTTTTTTTTTTTTTTTTTTTTTTTGCGGTACGCGGGCCTCTCACTGCTGTGGCCTCTCCCGTTGCGGAGCACAGGCTCCGGATGCGCAGGCCCAGCGGCCATGGCTCGCGGGCCCAGCCGCTCCATGGCATGTGGGATCCTCCCGGACCGGGGCACGAACCCGTGTCCCCCGCATCGGCAGGCGGACTCTCAACCACTGCGCCACGAGGGAAGCCCAACTGGCACATTTTTTAATTACAGTAAAGTTTTGAAACTTGTTATTATGGACATTTTCAAACACACTCGAGAGAGTAGAGGAATTGTAAACTGAGCCCCATGTTCCTGTCACCCAGCTTTAACAATGGGCAACATTTTGTTAATCTCTCCTCCCTCCACCCCATCCTTTGGTGGATTATTTCAAAACAAATCCTAGATATCATGTCACTTCATCCATTAATATATCAGTAACACACACACAACTGAAATAAAAATTTTGTGAATGGTTTTCACCCTTATACTCTTATTATGGGACACTTTCTGATAATTTTCTATTCTATTTCATTTTGCCAAGTGCTGGTCCCTACCCACAAAATTGACTTTACAACCCATGAATGGGTCGAATCTCCAAGTTTGAAAAATACGTGCTACAGGATGAAAGGGAAGGGAAAGTGGTTCCTCAAAAGCAAGAGTTGGGGGGCTTCCCTGGTGGCACAGTGGTTGAGAGTCCGCCTGCCGATGCAGGGAGCACGGGTTCGTGCCCCGGTCTGGGAGGATCCCACATGCCACGGAGAGGCTGGGCCCGTGAGCCATGGCCACTGAGCCTGCGCGTCCGGAGCCTGTGCTCCGCAACGGGAGAGGCCACAACAGTGAGAGGCCCGCGTACCGCAAAAAAAAAAAAAAAAAAGAAAAAAGAAAAGAAAGAAAAAGCAAGAGTTGGGTTCTACTCCCCAAAGAAGGGATGTTCCCAGGCAATTACAAAAAAAAGAAAGGTCCCCCCTCATCTACGACCGCAGCATTGCAAGCTGGGCCTGGGAATCTGCATTCTGCTAGCTTGACTGTCCTGACTGGTTAAAATTGTGCCCCTGCCCAGGCTAATGACCAGGAAGTTCCAGGTAATGTCTGGGGTCTTCCTGGGGTGGGGGGCGCCCCAGGGAAGGGAGCACATTCTGGGCTGGCTGAGGACCCACCTCTGTGGTTTCTTCCCTTCTCCCCCAGCCGAGAAGGATCTGGACGAGGCCTACCTGAAGCGCCGGCACCTGGCGGAGATGCCCCGTGGGACGCTGCCCCTGCATGCGCTGCGGCGACCTGGCACAGGGGGCGGCTATCGCATGGAAGGCTGGGGTGGCCCCGAGGAACTGGGCCTGGCGCCCGCGCCCAACCCACGGCGCGTCATGTCCCAGGAGCACCTGCTGGGCGACGGGGGCCGGGCACGCTATGAGTTCACACTGCCACGCGCGCGCCTCGTGTCACAGGAGCACCTGCTCCTGTCATCCCCCGAGGCCCTGCGCCAGAGCCGCGAGCACTTGCTGTCACCCCCGCGCAGCCCCGTGCTGCCCCCCGAGCCTGCCGCCCGTGCCAGCCTGGCTGCCTCCCACTCCAACCTGCTGCTGGGGCCCGGGGGGCCCCCCACACCGCTGCATGGGCTGCCCCCGCCGCCCGGCCTGCACGCGCACCACCACCACCACGGCCTGCACGGCTCGCCGCAGCCCGCCTGGATGTCAGACACCGGCGGAGGTGGGGGCACGCTGGCCCGCAGGCCGCCCTTCCAGCGCCAGGGCACGCTGGAGCAGCTACAGTTCATCCCCGGCCATCACCTGCCCCAACACCTCCGCACTGCCAGCAAGAATGAGGTGACTGTCTGAGTGTCTGAGGTCGGGCCAGGGGCTTGGGGGCTGCAGCCTGGGGCCCCCATCCCAGGCTGCATCCCCCAACACACTCCAGGGGCCTGGGACCAGATCTGCGGTGGCCGGGAGGGCTGCCTCCAAGGACACTGTTTTGGATGAAATCATCACCTGACACAAAGCTTCCTTCTGCGATGTCACGGCAGATGAGACCCCTCCTCCTATGTCACAGTTTGAGGCAGGACCTCCTTCCCATGACGTCATCACAGAGGAAGAGGCCTGTATGTGAGGTCATCACTAGCGAAAGTGTCTTTGTTCATCACAGGGACAAAACCTCCTTCCCATGAGGTCATCACAGAGGAAAAGGCCCACCCTTAAGGCCATCACTAGAGGCGTCTATGCTCCATGGTGTCATCATCACAAAGACTTCCCTCCTGTGATGTCATGAGGAACAATGCCTTGTCCTATGACATCATCCCTAGAGACAAAGAGTCCTTCCTATGATGTCACTGCATAGATAAATCTCATCCTTATGATGTCATCTCTGGCACCAAAAGGCCTCTTTTGACATCATCATCACCAGGAAAATATTTTCTTCCAAAGAAGATGCCTTTGTCTTTGAAGTCACCACTACAGACAAAGCCATCTTCCTGGGACACATCACAGGGGAAAGAGCCTCACCAACTGTGTCCTCACTAGACATAAGGCCTCCTTTCTACAACATCATCACAGGGACTCTGCTTCTCTCCTGTGATGCCATCGCCAGAGAAGGTGCCTCGCCCTATGATGTCATCAGAGGGACTGTGCCTTTTCCGTGATGTCATCAGCAGAGATGGCAGCCCACTCTGGGGACATCTCCAAGACGAGGCCCCTTCTGCAATGTCACCACCAGACTCTGCCTGCTCCGAGATTACATACGGCGTGAGACACCTCCACTGCTGCTGCCAAGTCCCGGAACGGCAGGGCGCACCCAGCGTCCGTGACTATCCTGGGAGGGTCACCAGAGAAAGTGCCCTGTCCTGAGGTGTCATCCAGGGGTGTCCTCACTGGGGAGGCTGCCCCAGCAGAGAGGTCTCTGCCACAGATGACAGTCCATCTGTGGACTGTTGGCAGTGGCCCTGCCCCAGTGCTGTGACGTCATCACCAGAGACACTGCCTGCTCTGGAAGGCCATTACTTGTAATGGTATCACCAGAGTTTCTGCCTTGTCCCACCATGACTTGGCTTGGTCACTCCTTCCCCTGACCCTAGAGACATGCCCTGTGGGATTTCCACCAGAACCTCACCTAAAGGGTGGTTGGGCCACGGGTCCTGTGTGGCTCCTGGAGGACAGCACTTCCAGACTGGCTTCTGCTACCACGGAGGCCACTCTGGCCCACCAGGCTCCTGGAGTCCTGGGACTCATAGGTGGCGCTACTTCTCTCTGCCGTAACTACAGACATCATCACCTCTGTAAACAAAGTCCTGGCCTGTTGGGGGGTGGGGGGAGGTGGGGGTATGCCTGCTATTGATCTAGCTGATGACATCATCAGCACCACAAGACTTCCACCCCACTCCTGGTGGTAAGTTGCACCTGGGGTCCAGTGTTAATCATGCCTGATGATGACATCATTTCCCAGGATTCCCTTTGACCTATGGTGTATTCACCTCCCAGGATCCACCATAACTAGGGTATCATTCTCTTCCAGGATTTACCATAACTATAGTGTCACCTTCTCCCAAGGTTCCCTATAGCCAATGGTGTCATCATCTCCCAGGATTCATCACAACCACTGTATCATCATCTCCCAGGAGTCACCATAGCTGATGATGTCATCATCTCCCAGAATCCGCCATGACCAATGGTGTCATGACCTTCCAGAATCCACTGTAGCTGATGGTAACATCTTCTACCAGGATCCACGAAGACTGATGATGCCACAACCTCCCACAGTCCCCCATAGTTGTGGTGTCATCATCTCACGGACCCACTTCAACCATGATGTCTGCATGCCCCAGGGTCCACCACAGCCATGGTCTCATCACCTCCCAAGGGCCACTTTAATCACGGTATCATCAGCCTCCCAGGATCTACTTCAACCATGATGTCTTCGTGCCCCAGGATCCAGCACAGACTTGGTGTCATCACCTCCCAGGATTCAACTCAGCAGTGATGTCACCACCTCCCAGCATCCATGAGAGTCAATGGTGTCCCAGAACCCATGACACCCAATTAGTGTCATTATCTCCCAGGATCCATTTCAACCATGGTATCACCATCTACTGGAATCCACCATAACCACAGCATCACCATCTCCCAGGATCCAGGACACCCAATGGTGTCATTTAGCAGGATCCACTTCAACCATGTATCATCACCTTCCAGGATCCATCATCTTGGGAGCCAAGTACTATGACAGCTGTATTTCAGTTGTCTTCTGGGGTCACCTACAGTTGTTCCCTTAAGATGAACCAGCACAATACACATCATTTTCCCATTCCCTCAAAAATGGAGTGGGATGGGGCCCCCTCTGATGACATCATCCTACTCTGGCCCTTCCTGATGATGTCACTGCTGTGCTCCTGACTTAGGCTGACGCCTGCCTGCATCAGCCGCACCCCAGGCTTGGCCTTGGCCAGTCCTCCATCTCCCCCTGGTGAGGGCATCCAGGTCCCTCCTGATAACCGCCCTTCACCCAACCATCTGATCGGTGACAGGGTCAACAAAGAGACCTCTTATCATCACCAGAGGGGGGGCTTTCCAGCCCTCAGGTGATGTCACTGCCCCTTGCCCAACCCCTGTTACCTGGATCCCCACCCAGAGCTGCACTCCATTGGCTTGGGCCAAACTCTCCCTAGAGACCCCCCTGGGCTGGGCCAACAGCTGCCGACCTCCCTGAGGCCTTCAATGGTCTTCTCTGCTGCCCTGGTCGTGGGGCAGGCACATCTGGAGAGCCACGGCCACTGCCAGTGCCACCTGTGGGGGTGGGGGGGGGTGCTCCGCATCATCCCAAGACGGCAGGGAAGCAGCATTCTCTCCTTCATCTCCCCTCACACCCTGGGGAGCCTCTGGGGTTTCGGGGATTCCCCAACACCCAACGCACAATTTGCCCCCAATTCTCTCTGTATATAGCCATGTTCTGGGGCGGCCATTCCCCCACTCTTAAAGGGCTACATGCCCCCTCTCCCAGCCCCCAGGGCGAGGTGAGGGGGCCTCTTCTCCCCCCCTGGGCCGTCCTCTTCCCTTTCCTCTCTCCCCACAAATCCTGGCACCCCAGCTCATCCCTTCTCATCAGGAGCCTGGGGCAGATAACTGACCCTCAGCTCCCACCACACTGAGGAAACTGAGGGGTTACCCCCAAGCTACCAGGGCCCCCGTGCCAGTTTGCCAGTTTCTCACGCTTACAGCTGCTCCTGTGGGTGCCCCCAATCCCCCTGAGGGCCTCGCCATGCCCCGTGTCCCTATAGCAGACTGTGACTTCCCCCAAAAGGAGCCAGCTTGGGCGCCTGCCCCTCCCAGACCCCTCCCCTCTGCTCACCACCCTCAAGGAGCCCTCAGCTTTCTCCAGCCCCCAGAATTGGGGGATTCGGGGCCTTTCAGCTTTTGTATGCCCCCCTCAACTTGCTCTTTCCTGGCCTGGATTCCAGGTATCTTGCCCCCTCCCCCCACTCACTTGACACAGGCTGCCTGACCCTGGGGCCTTGACCTCTTATCTCAAATAAGCCATAGTAGGGAGAGGTCTCGAGGTGGGTGAGGAAGTGGGCATGTCCTGCCAGATCCCCTTGATGCTTCCAGAGCTGGGACCTCGCCATCTGAGTCTTCCCCCACCAGCCCCCACCACCTCATAAATGCATACACAGGCTTGTGCGTACACACACACACACACACACACACACACACACACACACACACTCCCATTCCAGTGAGGGGGCAGTGGAGGGCAGTACAGAAAGAAGAAGATCAATTCTGGACCAGAAGAACTTCCAAAGCTCTGCCTGCTTCCTTATCCCTACCCACCCTATTCCTCCCCCTAACACCAGACTCTTGCCCCAGTTCCTTGGTGAGGACAGCCAGCCGAGCTGCAACTTGGTATTTTTTTGAATAAACAGATGTTTTCCTGACCCCCGGTCTCAAGTATACTGTCGGGAAAGGATGGGTTTCCATCTCCGCATTTGCAGGTCACTGGGGAGTCCCCTTTGTGGCCAAGGAAGGCAGGCATCTAAGTGTCTTTACAGGTAGGTGGTCAGGGCTGCTCCAGCTGTCACCAAGGGAGGAGTCAGACACTGTAAGGTGTCTTCAAATCCTTAGTTTCTTCCTAAGAAAGCTTCTTCTCTCTGAGCAGGTAAGCATTTGTTTGTAGATTCGATTTGTTTGCGCCTCCTTATATTTGAATTCTTTGCCTGAACATCACTGAAGTGTGTGTGGTGGGGGTGCATCTGCATTAGTTTCCTGGGGCTGCGGTAACAAAGTACCATACAACTGGCAGCTTAAACAGAAATGTATTCTCTCCCAGTGCTGGAGGCTGAGAGTCGGAGAGGGAGGTGTCGGCAAGGCTGAGTCCTTCTGAGGCTGTGTGGGAGAATCCGTCTGTGCCTCCCTCCTAGCTTCTGGTGGCTTGCTGGCAATGCTGGCATTCCTCGACACATCATCTTCCCTCTGTATGCATGTCTCCTTGGCAAAATGTCTCATTTTATAAGGACACCAGTCATGATGGATTAGGGCCCACCCCAATGATTTCATCTGCAAAGACCCTGTTTCCAAACAAGGTCACATTCACAAGTCCTGGAGGTTAGGACTTCAACATCTATGTGGGCAGGGAGCAAATTTCAACCCATAACGGGCTATGACAGAATAGTCTAAATGTCAGTTTTTATGATAACTGGGAACCACTTTCCACACCTCTCCCCTCCCACCCAGTGCATTAAAATATTTCCACAGTGATGACTAGAATTGGCCCCTCCTTCTGTCTCAGGAAGTGCCTCTAAGGCTTGGTTTTATGAACTTTAGGACAGCTCACCTCTAGGAGCATCTAAGTGTTTGTTTACGAATATCAGACTCATATTACATCAAAGCATTAGTTTGCTCGTACCTCTGGGTTTTGTGTGCAGGGTATTTCAGCGTTGACTTTATCATTAAGAAAACCCCTTCCTCTCTAGTGTATTAAAGTGTTTGCTTCTCAGATATTAGACTTTATTCCGTATCAGTCAGGGTTCTCCAGAGAAACAGAACCAATGTGTGTGTGTGTGTGTATTCCTGTTAAGGAACTGGCTCATGTGACTGTGGGGGTTGGCAAATCCAAAGTCTGTAAGGCAGCCCGGAAACTCGGGCAGGCTTTCGAGGCTGCAGTCTTGAGGCAGGATTCGTTCTTTTCCAGGAAACCTCAGTTTCCGCTCTAAGGCCTTCGACTGATTGAACGTAGCCCACCATATGATCTAGGGTAATCTCCTTTACTCCAAGTCAACTGACTGTAGGTGTTCATCTTGTCTACAAAATACCATCACAGCAACACCTGGGCTGCGTTTGAACCAATAGCTGGGCACTGTAGCCGACCAAGTGGACACATGAAACCTAACCATCCTCGCAGGGAAGTGCTTTGCTGGAAGGAGTGTGATCTGTGGTTGAGAAAGCCTGCCCCCCTTCGGTGCAGTTAAGTGTTCACCACCGGCTAGATTTCACCTGCTGAGGTCCATCTGTTTGACTGTAGGTTAGTGGGGTGGGAGGGGGGTGGTGCCTTCAAGTACTGGTGTTGGATCACTGGTGAAATGCCCCACATGGTGCGTGCAAGGGTTGTTCGCCCATTCTTAGAAATCGTCTCTTTGTGCTGGCGATTTGTCTATAGAAAACTGGGGGTGGGTGGGGAGGGAGGGTGGTGACGCAGTCTGTCTAAGTACGGGATCACTGAGCGCTCAGAGAGTCTCCTCCTGGGCACAGACTAGGACCGTACTTCCCTGCCTCCCAGATGTTAGATGTGCCAGATACAAACCCTTATTGCTTTAACAACTGGGGCTTTGGGGCTGCTTGTTACTGCAGGACAGTGCAGCCTACTCTGGCCAACGTGCCTTGCCTGTGGAGAGGAGAACTAGATGGCTTTTCTGCTGTACACTCTTGCACTTCTGAATTTTTTGTAGATGCGTTACCTACTTTAAACAAAATGAAGTCTAAATGTAAACGTCAATGATGCCGGCTTTGACTGCCATTCCCCTCACTGAGCAGATGCCCAGGGGCGAGCTTGACACAGGAGACAAGAGTCTCATTCCCCTCCCATGCAAGTGATTAGCTTCCACTCTGAGTTGTAATGCCAAGGCTTAAACGTATGTATTTTTCATTCAACATGGCCTCTATGTGCCTGTCAACTACTTCATTTCTGTTCAGCCAAGAAGAAAGCAATCTGATCCACACGTACCGTGCTTTAGTTGAGCAAGTCAAGGATAAGATCTGGCATAAGCATTTTTGCCTTTGTAACCTAACATTTGCTCAATTTACAACTCCACTGTGTTGATAAATACAGCCTCTGAGCAGCTCTTCTTAACAGGCGTTTGAGGGGGCGGGCTTGCAAACTTCTGAAATCTATACCAGATGTTGTGTGCATGTACCTTTCTTTTTTCTTTTCATTTTTCAACTTTATATTTTGAAACAGTTTCAAACGTGCAGAAGTTACAAGTCCAAGAACTCATGTACAGCTTTTATCAATTCACTAATTGCTAACATTTCATCACACTGCTTTATGGTTTTCCTCCCATATAAATTTTTTTTTTTCAGAGACACTTGAGAGTAAGTTGCCCCCTAAGGGACATTTCTGAAGGACCAGGACATTCTCTTACACAGCCACAGTATAGTTATCAAAATCAAGGACTAAACACTGATGAAGTCCACGTTCAAGTTTCACCAACTGTCCCAGTATTGTCCTTTGGAGCAATTCTCTTTTCAGTCCCTGGTACTCCGGGATTAGGTGTCGCATCTGGTTATTGTGTCTCTCGAGGCTCCTTGGACTTGAACAGTTCCTCAGTCTCTTTCATGACACATGTTTCTGGAGTCCAGGCAGCAGCATAATTTTTATTCCAGTCCCTACCACCAGACGTTTAGGGTTTTCCCACTTCTCAATACTATGAACAATACTTTGAGGAATATCTTTTTGCACACCATGGGGAGCATTCACTTACTTTTACCTGGGATGACCTCCCAGGAGGGTGAACTTCTGGGTTGGAGGGAGGTGCGTTTTTAAGACTTTTGCTACACAACGCCAAGATGCAGTTCCGAGAGCCTTGCCAAGTCCATGTATGTGAGAACGTCCATTTGCTCCCACCCTCGCCGGCATCAGGCATTATTCTGTTTAATCTTGATGTGCATCAGAGGTGTCTGTTTTACGGCCGTTATAGGAAGCCCCTAGTTACTAAAGTTTGTTGTTGTTGTTGTTTTTGCGGTAGGCGGGCCTCTCACTGTTGTGGCCTCTCCCGTTGCGGAGCACAGGCTCCGGACGCGCAGGCTCAGCGGCCATGGCCCACGGACCCACGGGCCCAGCCGCTCCGCGGCATGTGGGACCCTCCCGGACCGGGCACGAACCCGTGTGCCCTGCATCGGCAGGCGGACTCCCAACCACTGCGCCACCAGGGAAGCCCCTAAAGTTTGTTTTTGTCCAACACGAAAGTCTCTGCTCTGCGGTCTAGGGTTTTGCAGTGGGATAAGAGCAACGCGTTTCATTGCTGTTGTCTGTCACTAGAGGGAGCACCGGATCCACTGCAGGCACATTTAGCAATTAATGCGGGCCCCTCCCACTGGCGGAGAGCTCTAACCTCTGTTCAGCGGCACAGAGGAAAGTGGTTCTTGCTAATTACCTACCACAGCCTTACAGTCAACTTGCTTAAAAATATTAAGGCCACTAAGGGGCAGAGAACACATCAGCAACCACAGACTGTGAACTCCGAAATAAAGATGGAGGCATTTACTCATGAAAGGATGCTCAGCCTCACTGGGGAGAAAGGAAATGCGGATGAAAGATGAGGCACCTTTGCCCATGACTGGCACATATTTTGAAGACTGCTAATACTCGGGCTCATTTCTGCATCAAAACATTGACATCGGCTGCTTCCTCTGCCTGGAACAGTCTTTCTCCTCTGGATAAGCACAAACCTTGCTCCCTCGCTTCCTTTAAATATGTTTCCTTCTCAATGAAGATCTACCCTGACTCCCCGCATCTAAAATTCTCCCCCCCCTCCCCCCAGTGTTCCCAAACCTCCTTACCTTAACTGCTCTAATTTTTATAGTAATATCTTTTTATACTACCAACTTTTCTTACCCACTAGCCCAGGACTTTCCCAGTGCTGGCACTCACTGAAAGTCCAGCATCTTGGGCAACCCCGTACAGTTGGCCACCCTGGGTTTAGTGCTTACTGTTTATCTGTCTCCCCACCAGAATGGAAGCCCCAGGAAGGTGGTGTCTTGCTTCCTGTCTTGGTCACTGATGTATCCCAAGCACACAGAAACAGGGCCTGGCAACAGTTGGTTCTAAATGAATTCTTGAATGAATGGATCAGAGCCTAATGGTGAGGATCTAAATAAGTAGAACCCTGCCAAGGGCTACTTGGCAGAACTGCAAACACTCATGCTCTTTTGATCCTGAGATTCCACTTCTAGGAATTTCTCCTTCAGGAAAGCTCACACCTTTGCCCAAAGATAAACGTTCGAGGATGCTCACTGCAGCTTCTAGCCACAGACTGGACCAGCATAAACACCTGTTAGTTGGAGAATGCTAGAAACTTCCGTGTTCTTATCAAGGACCGGGGTGCATGCTGCCGAGGGAGGATGTGTGGGAATGTAAACGTCCAAGCAGTGTGGGGAAGAAGACACCCAGATATTAACAGCGGGTACCTGAGGGGGTGGGACTGCGAATGTGGGAGTGGAAAGAGAGCTAGAGCTGCACCTCCTACTTTTACTTCTTGCACTGCAGTAACTGTGTGAATTTCCCTCCAAGCATGTATTTCTTTAGTGATTTAATACAGATGAACAGAGAAATGAAGATTAATTTCTGAAGCTAGAATTCAAGCTGAAGGGACAATTTGGGTTTCACTGAGCAAAAGTAAGTTTCCAGGTCTCCAATATTTAGGAAAGTAAGGACAGCCCTCCCCCAGCCCATCCCCTGCAGATTCCAGTCTCCCACACTAACACAAAAGGCCCATCACCAGGCCACCTCCTGAGTCATTCTCAGATCCGCCCACTTCCCAGCCATAGCCACCACACTAGCCCAACCCACGACCAACTCCCTGCTGGAGGAGTTCCTGCTTCCACTCTGGGTCCTCCAATCTAGTCTCTACCCAGCAGCCCTGAGCCAGAATCTCAACATCAGTACCAAATCCACTCACACGTCCCGGTGAGAATTCCTCATTGGCTCCCTAGGGCTCTACCATGCCTACCTCTACCGGCTCAGAACATTCTTCCCTCAGAACTCTCTCTCCCTCTTTCTCCACCCCTCTCTGTCCTTCTTTCAGTTCCTCCCACCTCAGTATTTTTTTTTAATTCTTTTTAGAAAACTAACATCTTTACTGACATATAACTCACATGCCATACATAAAACTCACCAATTTAAAGTGTTCTGGTATATTCATAGAGCTGTGCATCTATACCATCACAATTTTAGAATATTTTCATCGCCCCAAGAAGAAAATCTACCCATTAGCTATCAACTCTCCATCCCTCAGCCCTAGGCAATCACTAATCCACTTTCTGTCTGCATGCATTTCACTGTTCTTGACATTTCATATAAATGGCATCATACAACATGTAGTCCTTTGTGACTGGCTTCTTTCCCTTAGCATAGCACTTTGGAGGTTCATCCATTTTGTAGCAGATAACAGTACTTCACTCCTTTCTATGGTTGTATAATATTTCACTCTAAGTAAATACCAGTTAGTTTATCCATTCACCAGTTGCTTAACATGTGGGTCGTTCCCACTTTTGGCTATTATAAATAATGCTGCTATGAATATCTGTGTATGACTTTTCACGTGGACATGTTTCCATTTCTCTGGTGTATACCTAGCAGTGGAATTGCTGGGTCGTATGGTAACTCTAGATTTAATCATCTGAGGAACTGCCAGACTGTTTTCCAAATCAGCTGCACCATTTTTCATTCCCACCAGCTGTGTGAGGGTTCCAATTTTCCACATCCTCCCCAAACTTATTACCTCACTTTTTGATTAGAGCCACCCTGGTGGTGTAACGTGGTAGCTCACTGTGGTTTTGATGTGCATTTCCCTGATGGCTGATGATGCTGAGCATCTTGTCATGTGCTTATTGGCCATTTATATATCTTCTTTGACCACCAGCACCATCTCTTCTCAGGGTTATTGCAAGAGCCTCCTCCCTGGCCTCCCTGCTTCCGCCCTCATCCCCCTGCATTCTCTTCTCCACCCAGCAGTCAGAGTGAGACCCCAGCATTCCACTGCTCAAAACCCTGCCGTGGCTCCCTGTTCCCCCAGAGACAAGACCACAGTCCTAGCCACGGCCTTCAAGGCCCTGAATGATACCGGCTCCCCAACTCCGCCCACACATACATCTCTAACCTCAGCTCCCCACCCCCTCCCCCTCGTCCACTCTGTTCCAACCAAACCAGCCTCCTTGCAGGTCCTCGCAGGCACGTGCTGGGCCTCCGTCCCACTGTTCCCACTGCCTGCAGTGCTCCTCCCTGATAAGCACATAGCTCACCTCCTCCCTTCCTTCCAACGTGTGTTCACATGACACCTGCTTGGTAAGGCCTCCCTGGCCACCTGGCTTACAATTCACAACCTGGCACACCCTGAGCCCCTCCCTTGCTCTACTTGTCTCTTTATCCACAGCACTTGCTCCCTTCTAACATACCACGTATTTATTACATTTCACTTGTGTCTGTCTTCTCTCACCACAGTAAGCCCCACAAGGGCAAAGATCTTTGTTTGCCTACGTATCCCAATCACCCAGAACAGTGCCTGGCACACAGTAGGTGCTCAATAAATACTTGTTGAGCAAACACCTTGATCTGTCAGGCACTCTGCCAGAGTCTAAGAACAGGGTCCCTGTGCTCCTGGGGCTGTACTCATCGGGGGACAAACACGTAAGCAAACAATAATAAATTCTTATGGACCAGGAAGATGGAAGAGGGTGAAGTACACAGAGCAGGGAGTGGAGGTGAGGAAGCTGCTCTGAGAGGTGAATTTTTTTTTTTTCCCCAGCCGCGCTGCACAGGTTGTGGGATCTTAGTTCCCCGACCAGGGACTGAACTCAGTTCCTTGGCAGTGAGAGCGAGGAGTCCTAACCACTGGACCGCCAGGGAAGTCCCATGAGAGGTGACATTTTAAGGTGAGCCTAGGCCATGAGGAGGACAGAGGAGGAGGAGGAAAGCTCTCCTGGCACAGGGGACTCCTGTGTAAACGTCTTCAGGTCAGGCAGAGCTTGGCTTATAGCAGGGAGACAGACAGAAAGAGGCCAAGGGGGCCTCAGGGAGAGTGTACTTATGGATCTCATGGGAGTTCGGCATTTATTCGAAACGCAGTGTGTTGGGGGCTCTTGAAAAGTTCTTAGCAGGGGTGGGGCCTGTTGGGATTTCAGGGGTCAATAAGAAGCAGCCTCCCTGAAAGCCAAGCCCTGCCACTGCCTGTTTCTGTAAACAAAGGCTGATGGGAACACAGCCAGCCCCTCCATCTGCACATGGGCTTGGCTACTCCGGGGCTATGGCAGCAGAACTGGGTACGCTGGGACAGGGACTGATGGCCCGCAAAATCAAAAACCTTTACTGAGGTTTGCTGACCCCAATTTTAAGATGCAAGCGATTCCTTCCTTCTCCCTCAGGTCCTGTCGACGTCACCGATCCCCATCACGTCTCCCATCCCCACTGCCACCATCCCGCTCGCCTCCCTCTGTTACCGCCCACCGCCCTGTCAAAGCCTCCAAAGGCTCCCCAGGGCTTGACGACAACACACCGCCCACCTCGGCAGAGGCGAGAGACGTAACCGCTGCCCCCCCTTACCTCTCGGACTTAAGCACCTCCGTGCGACCTACCCTCACTGGCTTCCTGGTGGCGCCCCAAACACACCAAGCGCGATCCCCTCGCCTCGCCTCGCCTTTGCACGGGCTGTTTCCTTTCCTGGGATGCTTTTCCCCTAGACCGTCCCGTATGGAGCCCAAGTGACCCTTCCTCAGACCGGTCAAAGAGCAGCCCCCACCCCTCCCTTTCTGTGCCCTTGGCCCTGATTGTTCCTCCACGTCTTTATCACTCGCTGACATGATAGGATATACTTACTTGTTTACTGTCTGGCTTCCCCACGAAGATGTCAGCTCCCTGAGTGCGCAGGGATTTTGTCCCTTTTACGCTCAGCCATATCCCCAGAGCATCCTGCCTGCCACATGATAGGTGCTCAAAAATGAAAGCGTACTGAACGCCTGAGGGTGTCCAGAGGGGAGTCATAACATCCACCCGACAGGGCTGTTGCAAGGATTCAATGAGATGAAGCATGCAGAGAAACTAGAACAGTGCCCTGCCCAGCAAGCACCGGATCGATCACCACCATTCTCATGACCATCATCAGTTACGTCTGTTGGGTGGACTTCTGAGATACAGCTCAGTCTGACCAGCACCTCCGCCATGTCCCAAGTGTGTGTGTGGGGGGGGGGCGGCTGGGCAAGTCACTTGACCTCTCTTCCTTCAGGGTTCTTGGGTGTTAACTGGGCCGGACTGCTCTGTACCCGGCGGGATAAGACCAAGGCGAGGCGCGTGGGATGCCCGCGTGCGGCCAATCTGCCACAAACTAGTCATGGCTACGGCGGTGGGCGTCTCTGCACGTTCCTGGCCCCTGTTCCAGAGGCTGGGGCCCCCTGAGGGGTCTTTTCGGGACCCTCTCTTACAGGGAAGAGAGGACCTGACGGGGGCGCCGCGGCCGCACAGGAGCCGAGGAGGCGGGTCAGCTCCCGGGCCTCCCGCTCTCAGGGCGCCGACACTGGGTCGCCCGGGGCGCTCTGCGCCGGTTCCCCAGACAGGGAAAGGGAGTCCCGGCGAGGCCTGCCTGGCGGGAGGCCGCTATCAGTCACAGGCAGGGCCAGGCCCTCAACAAGGCCTGAGGGCTCTTCCTTCTTTCTCGGGCACAGTCCTCACAGGAGGAGACTGAGGCCTGGCTGGGGCCAGAGGTCACACACTGGACGGCCAGGCGTCTAAGCCTTCAGGGCCGGGCTGACTGGTCTTGGAACCTCCGCGACACACCACGTAGGTCACAGGTCATTCTCAGCACAAAATGGCGCCTCGGAGAAAAACGTACAACGATTCCCCGCGCCCACCCCACTCCCGGCTGAGGAAGGGGCGCGGGCATACGCGCACACACATTTGCATACACAAAAACCAACGAACTTCATTGGCTGCGAGCGCCTGGGTCCGCGCTAGGCAAGGCTCCCATTGGTCGCTCTCCATTTCTCTCGCCCCCCCCACCCCCGTACTGCCTTCTCCGTCAAGGATTGGCCCGCGCGCGTCTCGTGACGCCACTCCACTACTGCGCGTCCCTATTGGCCGGCGCGCCTTCTATCATCCTTTTAAACCGCCAGAGTCCCACCTCCCTTCGCCCTGCCCAGGCTCCACGGCCGACCGTTAGTCGCGTGAGTGATCTCCTGGGCGTCGGGGCGCGCGCGTGCGCCAGCGTCTCATTCAAACGGGCCAATCAGCGGTCGCGTCGCCCTTCACGTCCTCTCCCACTCTACTTCCCCTTCTCCGCCACTCCATCCTCCCGGATTCCCTCCCCGACCACCGCGCACCCCCATTGGCCGGCCCGCCGAGCGCCCCCTCCCCAACTTTGGCCTGCAGCTTGCTGGAAGGGAGCGAGCTCGTCGAACGCCGAGGGCCGTGCGCGCTGACGTCACGGGTCGAGGCACGGCGAGAGGGGGCCGCGAGGGGGCGCGGCCTTGGGCGTATATAAAAGGGCGTTGGTGCGCGCGCGCGGCCGGCTTAGTGCGGCCGGGCACCGGGGGTGGGCGGAGCTGCAGGCGCGGTTCGCGGCGGGCGTCGGAGGCAGCGGGGAGCAGAGCGGGGCCGCCGGGGCCTCGCTAGGGCCGCAGCGGCAGCAGTTGGGCCCCCCGCCCCGGCCGGCGGCCGGAGAGCGCAGGAAGGGGGCCGGGGGGACCCGCCCCCGGCCGGCAGCAGTCATGGTGAGCGAGGCGTCCAGGCCCCGGAGGGGTGGTTGGGCCCCCACCAGAGGAGGAGGCGGGGTCTCAGGAGCCTCTCGCGGGCGGCTTGGGGGATTGGAGGGCCCACCTGGGTATCCCGGGCCTGAGATGGGCCGAGGGGCCTTCCTGTAGGCGGGGCGGGGCGGCAGGGGAGGGCCCGGCCGAGCTCCGGGCTTTTTGGCCCGCCCGTGGGTGTTTCGGGAACAACGACGCTCCGCCGCCGTCTCCAGGCCCGAGTTGGGGTTTCCAGGGTGGTCTTACCAAGGTTAGGTGGGGAAGGGGGACCGGCATAGGCCTGGGGCCTGCCCGGAATCATTCGGGGGCCTTGCGGAGCTACAGCGGGCTTTGGGGTCTTCTGGGGAAGGTGGAGTCATCCGCAAGCCCTCGGCAATCCGCCCTATTTCTAGTGGGAGATCAGCTTGGGGCAGTCGTCTGAAGCACTCTGGGTTGGGGGTTCTGGGAGCTCGGGGTGATGGACAGCCTGGGACTGCAGGAGTAAGACTAGGGTGCCACTGCATCCTAGATCCTGCAGGAGGCACCAGGCCCTGGCTCTGCCCGTGGCTCACCCCCTTGTCTCCATACCTAGAACTCCAACGTGGAGAACCTGCCCCCCCATATCATCCGCCTGGTGTACAAGGAGGTGACGACACTGACAGCTGACCCACCTGATGGTATCAAGGTCTTTCCCAATGAGGAGGACCTCACTGACTTGCAGGTCACCATCGAGGGCCCTGGTGAGCGTGGGAAGGAGAGGGAGGGGTGCACTTCCTAGATCTCCGTCAGTCTTACAGCAAGGATAGGAGGCTCCCACTGTAAGGTGGACTGCCAGACCCTGAGGACGCAAGGGTGGACGTGACAGGCACACCTGTTACACATGGTGCTCGCAGTATGCAGGGCAGGACACTAGAAATGACAAGTAATTGTGGATACTTTCCCCATAAGTGTTGGGAGAAAAATTCTGGGGGCCAGGAGAGCATATAATGGGGCCTTACCTGGATTTGGGTGTTTCCTCCATCCTGAAGTATGGGTAGGAATTAGGTGGGATTTGGGAAGAGGATGCCAGGTGAGGAGAAGTGTCAGCAAAGGCCTGGAGGGGAGGCTGGATCATCTCGAACTTCCTCCTGCCGCCAGTGTTAGGTTCTCTGGGGACCAAGCAGAGAACAAGCCAAATGCAGGCTTTCAGGGAGATAACAGTAATAACCAAATGACTACAGGCGATCGATCGTTTGATCTTGCAGAGAGGTTTAGCAGGTCGCTTCGCGTGCACTACATTTAAGTTATTAGTTGAATTTTTATAAGTGAAGAGTATGTGATGAAGGACCTAGTCTGGAGTTGAACTTGTGGGGAGGGGGTCAGGGAAGACTTCCTGAGGAACAGAAGAAAAAAGACCTTGTGAAGCTTATAGGGAACAGATCTTTTAGGGCTTGTAGGCATCTTTTCAAAGGAGTTTGGAAAGGAAGCCTTTGGAGGGTTTAAAGCCGGGCCAGTGGGTCGCTTCAGACTTCACTTTGACTTCAGTGAGGGTGGGGATAGAATCTGGAGGCTGGTCAGGAAGCCACTGACCACGGGCATCCATCAGGTGAGAGAAGAGGTTCCGCTGGACTTGGAGGGGGGCTCAGATTCGGGAGTGGACCTGGAGGTCAGCTGCCCAGGCTATGATGGGTTGGGCGTGGGGGCTGGGGCATGAGGAACAGCCATGGGTCTGGAACAGCGCCCAGTGTTTGCTGCGGCGGGAGGACCACGGAGTGGTCAGATCTGTCCTGACATCTGCCTGAGAGGCTCCAAATAGATGTTTTTCCGAGGAGCCGAGTGGGCATGCGTGTCTGTGCCTCTTGGGAAGGGGGTGCTGTGCCTTCACTTGGGAGTGAAGAGGGATCCGTGCGTGGGGACCACCAGTCGGGGTTAACTCTGAGATGGGGGTGGTGCCTGTGGCCCCCTGGGAACCTGGGCCTGTCTTCCTCTCGAGAACCCCCTGGTCTGGGGGAGGCGGCGGTGGGGCACTTGCCTCGCAGCCAGACTATGGAGACTGGGTTTTGGGGGTGCCTGGAAGGCCTGCGCCTCCTGACACTGTCCCCCTCCCTGCATTCCAGAGGGGACCCCATACGCCGGAGGCCTCTTCCGCATGAAACTCCTGCTGGGGAAGGACTTTCCTGCCTCCCCGCCCAAGGGCTACTTCCTGACCAAGATCTTCCACCCAAATGTGGGCGCCAACGGTGAGATCTGCGTCAACGTGCTCAAGAGGGACTGGACAGCTGAGCTGGGCATCCGGCACGTGCTGCTGGTGAGTTCTGCCTGGGCCTGGGCCTCCCTCCTGGACGCATCCCAGTGATGTCCAAGCCACGGAGCCTTGTTTCTCTTCTAAAGTCAACGCTGAAGTGGCTGGGGCTTCTACATAAGAATCCAGATTTCCAGCTTTTCTGGAAGGGTTGGCAGTGCCCAGCTACCTTTGCTGTGGAACAAGTGATGGGTTTGTGTAGCAGGTGTTCTGACAGGTACAAGTCAAGCGTCTGGTTAGGGCGAAGATAGACTTTCCAATATCCTACAGCATACAGTTCATTGGTGTTTCAATAGTCACAGCTTGTACAACCATCTCCATAGTCATTCCATTGTTTCTCAGCCAGGGGTGGTTTTGTTCCATTGGGGACATTTTTAATTGTCACAGCTGGGGGTGCTACCAGCACCTAGTGGGTGGAGACAGGGAAGCTGCTGCACATCGCGCAGCAGGGACCACCCCGCGGAGAACCATCCAGGCCCACCTCAGCCAAGCTGAGGTGGAGACAGCCAGACTACTCTGGTGCTCCAGGGTCCCCATAGGCCACTTAAAGCATGTAGGTCACCTGATGCCTCTCCACCCCTCTCACAAGGTGAAATTTAAAAAAAACAAACACTGAATTTCTAATGAGCCCCTGGGGCAGTTGGTAGGGAGGATGGGGAATTGGGGTTTCCTGCAGGGCACGGGGGAGGATTGAGCACCAAGGTAAACAGACCCCAGACCTTTCCCTCCTCTCCCTGGAGTGTCAGTGGTGGCTGCCAGCAACACCAGAGATGAGCTCACAGAATAACTCCCAAGTGTCCCCAACGATCCCTAGGGCCTGCAGTGTGGGGCCCAGGCCAGGCTCAGCCATGGGAGGGCAGCTATGGGAAAGGCGGGCAGTCAGGCCTCTGGTTGTGGGGTGCAGTTGTCAGAATTAGGGTCTGATCCTGGTCCCTCATGATTATCAGTGATGTGTGTTGGGCCAGGTGCTTTGGGGAGTACTTGGTACTGCCCCCATTTACAGGTGAGAGCATTTCACCTGCTCAAGGCCAGACAAGTTCTGGGTTCCTGGGGGGCTCTGTGTTCCCTTTTAGAATGAAAGTGGAGGTAAAACAAACATAGCTTAGGGGCCACAGCTGTCTGTGTAGACTCCTCTTAGAAGGGTCCATTGGGGGCTGGCTGGTCACACCTTTCAGCCTCGATTTACTCTGCAGTTAAAATGGGCGGATTAAGGAATACTGAAGACTCATCCTGGACCACTCTCGACTGTCCTGGGGCATCAGTGTCTGTTTATGCCCTGGTGCCTTTCTCTTGGATATTAACAGCTTGCCCAGCCAGGATTTGTGCCTCTGCCCTTGAGATTCCTGTTAAAGCCAGCGATAGCTCTAGCTTTAAGCATCTTCCTGTAGTGTAACGTAGAGCATTGCATCTTCGTGGCTGCGCACGGGCTTTTGTCTAGTTGCAGCCAGCAGGGGCTACTCTTTGTTGCAGTGCGCAGGCTTCTCATTGCAGTGGCTTCTCTTGTTGCGGAGCATGGGCTCTAGCGCGCAGGCTCAGTAGTTACAGCTCGCGGGCTCTAGAGCGCAGGCTCAGTAGTTGTGGCGCAGCACAGGCTCAGTAGTTGGGGCACATGGGCTTAGTTGCTCCGTAGCATGTGGGATCTTCCCGGACCAGGGCTCAAACCCATGTCCCCTGCATGGGCAGGTGGATTCTTAATGACTATGCCACCAGGGAAGTCCCCCCTCACTTCCTGAATGACCTGGGGCGAGTCACTGGTCGCGGTGCCTGCACGCGTGTGCCATCTGGGGGAGCGGTGTTGGGAGCGGAGGCCACAAGGCCAGAAGTGTGAGGCTTGGGGGGCCGGCCCCCCTGACCCTGGCGCTCTCCCCACAGACCATCAAGTGCCTGCTGATCCACCCTAACCCCGAGTCTGCCCTCAACGAGGAGGCGGGCCGCCTGCTCTTGGAGAACTACGAGGAGTACGCTGCCCGCGCTCGCCTGCTTACAGAGATCCACGGGGGCGCAGGCGGGCCCAGCAGCGGCAGGGCCGAGGCCAGCCGGTCCCTGGCCAGCGGGGCTGTGGCTTCCACCGCTGACCCCATGGCCCCTGGGGGCCCAGGAGGGGCCGAGGGGCCCATGGCCAAGAAGCACGCGGGTGAGCGTGATAAGAAGCTGGCAGCCAAGAAAAAGACGGACAAGAAGCGGGCACTGCGGCGGCTGTAGTGGGCTCTCCTCCCTCCCTCTCCCACCCGCCACCCACCTGCCCCCAACTCTGTCTCTAAGTTATTTAAGTTATGGCTGGGGTGGGGGAGGGCACGGGGGCACTCGGACCTGGATTTGTTTTTCTAAATAAAGTTGGAAAAGCAGCTGCTGTTGCCTCCACCACCCTGGCTTTGAGCAGTGGGCACCCCAGCCCGAGTCTTCACGCGGCCTGAGCACAGGTCTCTCAGCTCAGCCGGCCTCCTGTTGGGGTCAGAGGCGCTCTCTGTCTGAGGGGTGCAGTGCCAGGCACGGGCCTGCTGCCGAGCTCTCCTGCCCTTGTTCTCCTGAAATGGGCATAGTGGCCGGGCAGTGGGTGTGGGAGTCCCGTCTGTCTGCCGTGCGCTGGGGCACTTGATCCCGCTCTAGCCAACAGAACATGTTCCTGTGGATTTCTGTATCACATATCACAAATCCCAGGCCTAAGGAGACACCTGTCTTACAATTGGTGTTGGTCGGAAGTTGGTGCGATGGGCTGGTCACTGCTCGGGTTTCAGAAGTGAAGTTGAGGATCCACTGGGCACGTTCCTTTCTCGGGTCCTCTTCAAACTCAAAGTTGGCGGGATTCAGTTTCTCGGGGTTGTAGGGCCGGGGGCTCCCCAGCTCCTAGAAGCTGCCAGGGTTCTCACCCCACAGCCCCCTTTTGTGGGACCCAGTTGATGAGATGAAGCTGATGCACCCCAGCTGGTAACCTGACTGCAGGAGCACGTCCCCGCGTGGTCACAGGTTCTGCCCTCGCTCCGGCGCACGTCGGCTTCCTGCACGCAGCGGGGGCCCCGTGGCGCGGCCCTTCTCCCTGCCCTGTCCCTTCATCTGCAGGGGGGCAGACTGCTGGGCATTGTACCTCTTGGACTGTTACGGAGGGTCAGGTAAGGGCCGCAGACCCGGACAAGTGTCGGGGTTCTCGGCTGGTGGGAGAGTAGGGAGTGGTCGGTCTTGGCAGAAACCAACGAAGGCACAGATGGGGAGGCCAAAGATTCTGTTGCCCTCTGTCAGGCTCTGCGCCGGGTCTTAGGACACAGTGTCAAAAATGATCATAAAATACAAAGAGAGGAAAGCCTGGTATGCCAGCTTTCACAGTTGCTTCCTTTGTAATCAGCAAAGCCTGGAAATATAACCCACGTGTTCACCAGTGGATGAATGAGTAAAGGAATTGTGAATTCACACAGTGGAATACTACTTAGCTAAACACTGATACACAAAATACCACGCTGAGTGAAGCCGTATACGGAAGAGTACAAAATAGCTTGATTCCATTTATATAAAATTCTAGAACAGGCAAAGTTAGTCACTAATGGCCAAAAGCAGATCACTGGCTGGCTGAGATCAGGGAGGATAAAGTGTACAGGGGTTGGGAAGGCCTTGGATGTGATGAGCACATTCCAGGTCCCCATTATGGTGGGGGTCACATGGGTGCATAATTATGTCAAAACTTATATAAAGTATATACTTAAAATAGGTGTATTTTACTTTGTGTAAAGTAATCTAAGAGAAGTTGATTTAACTTTTTAAATCAAGGACTGCTGTTTACCTAAAGTAGACTGAAAGACAAGTCAGTGGGACAAGTCAGTGGGGTTGTATGCAAGACATACAATCGAAAAGGACAGGGCTTCCCTGGTGGCGCAGTGGTTGAGAGTCCGCCTGCCGATGCAGGGGACACGGGTTCGTGCCCCTATCCCGGAAGATCCCACATGCCGCGGAGCGGCTGGGCCCGCGAGCCATGGCCGCGGAGCCTGTGTGTCCGGAGCCTGTGCTCCGCAACGGGAGAGGCCACAGCAGTGAGAGGCCCGCGTACAGCAAAAAAAAAAAAAAAAAAAAAAAAAAAAAAAAAAAAAAAAAAAAAAGAAAAGGACAAATCCAAACATGTATAAAGAGCTCCTACAAGTCAGTAAGAAACAACACAAAAGTTGGCAAAAGCATTTGCACAAATGCTTCACAGAAGGGGAAATCCCAACGACTACCAAGCACATGCAAAGATTCCTGTCATCACTAGTGATGGGGAAAGTGCAGTGTAAACCCAAGTTGCGACCACTATGCTCCCATGAAACTTGCCACAGTGATGAGCTCTGACAACGCCACGTGCAGAGCCACGGATACTCTCCTGGTCCACGGGGCGACCCTGGCAGGAGCGTGAAATGGTAAAAGTCACGTGGGGACGCAGTAGTATCTCATTACTCGGCCTTCTTGCACATGTACCATGGGCTGCAAAACCACATTTGTCCTAATTGCAAGCAGTATAAACATGCTTGTATATTCAAGGAGCAATACTATACAACACAAAAGTAATGGACCATCACTACTTCCAGCAGCGTGGAAAACTCAACATCAGCCAAACAAGCAAGTCACAGGAGACCCACAGTCTGAATGCCTTCGCACACAATTCCAAAACCGTCAAAACCAAGCTGTGCTGCTAAACACACATACCTTGGTGGTAAAGCTGTAAAAGCAAGAAGATTGTTTCCCTAAAGCTCAGGATACTGGTTACCTCTAGCCAGTAGGGAGCCCAGGAGGGAAGTGTATAAATATGTTTTGTGTGCTTTTCTCTGTGTCTGCTATAGTTCAGAATTTTAACAACATGAAGAAGCTCATTGAGATACGGACCAATCTCCAAAATATGTGAGAAAGAGCAACATGCAAATGCTGTACAAGATATGCTACCATTTCTGTTCTTTTTTGTTTGTTTTAATTTTGCTTTAAATAGGATGTGGGACTTCCCTGGTGGCGCAGTGGTTAAGAATCTGCCTGCCAATGCAGGGGACACGTGTTCGAGCCCTGGTCCGGGAAGATCCCACATGCCGCGGAGCAACTAAGCCCGTGTGCCACAACTCCTGAGCCTGTGCTCTAGAGCCCGCAAGCCACAACTACACTACTGAGCCCACATGCCACAACTACTGAAGCCCTCCCGCTTAGAGCCTGTGCTCCACAAGAGAAGCCACCACAATGAGAAGCCTGTGCACCACAACGAAGCCCCAACGCAGCCAAAAATAAATAAATAAATAGGATGTGTATTTGCTTGCATATTCATCGAATGCTTCCAGAAGGTTACATTAGCACGTGTAAATACTGTCCCAAGAAAGGAGAGCTTGGAATACCATGTGCATGTTACCCATTCAAAAAACAAAGACTTAAGAAAAAAAAAAAGCAAGCAAAGACTTTTTTTTTTTTTTGCGGTACGCGGGCCTCTCAGTGTCGTGGCCTCTCCCATTGCGGAGCACAGGCTCCGGATGCGCAGGCTCAGCGGCCATGGCTCACGGGCCCAGCCGCTCCGCGGCATGTGGGATCTTCCCGGACCGGGGCACGAACCCATGTCCCCTGCATCAGCAGGCGGACTCGACCACTGCGCCACCAGGGAAGCCCTTGACTTCTTTTTAAAGATAATAAGAGCTTCTTCAGTGAAACGGCTCCCTCTCATTCCCATCTCCCCACACCCAATTCCCTTAATCAGGGACAACCAGTGTCAGCAGGTTCTTGTGTATTTTTCTGGGGAAATGCTATGCAAATGTAAGCAAATTTAAACATATGTTCTTTTTATTTTAATTTTTTGGCCACACCATGCTGCTTGTGGGATCTTAGTTCCACGATGAGGGATAGAACCCACTCCCTCGGCAGTGAAAGCGTGGAGTCCTAACTGCTGGACCGGCAGGGAATTCCCATAAACCATAAACATATATTCTTTTACATCCAGCGTTTCATCTGTGTATAACACAGCACGTCGCACCTGGGCTTTTTGACTTAGCACATCTTGGCCATCTGTCCTGCAGCACTCACAGCCCTTCCCTGCCCTCAGCTGTGCCCTAATGTATGTCACACTGAGCTGGAAGGAATGACCTTTGTGCATGGATCCCGTGGCACAAAAGGAACAGAGTCAACCTTTTCAAGTGACATCCCTGTGTCAGAGGGCACATTCATTTATAATTCTGTACAGACATGGCCAAACTGTTCCCCGTGGGTTTGTACCAATTGATGCTGTCAGTGACATAAGTGTGTGCATCCCCCCACAATGGCCTAAGTGCACTTTGATTTTTACCCAACTTTTGGGTGTTTCTCAACCTGAGAGGTGAATGCTATCTTAGTCTATCTTTTAAAGACTTTTTTTTTACAACAGTTTTGGAGTTACACAGAAATCGTGAAGACAATATTGTCCCCACCACCACCATCCTTGGGTGTATCTCCTCCATAAATAATACGCTAAGCGAAGGTACTGAAACAAATGTGCTGGTTTTGCTGTGAGAACCTGGCCAAGGGCCATGGGGGTAACACACAGTCAGGGTGAACTCAGCAGGCCTGGGGTGCTCAAGGCCCACAGGTGGATGATTGTGAACAGTTTTCAAGATGAAACACAAGGGACTTCCCTGGCGGTCCAGTGGTGAGGACTCTGCACTTCCACTGCAGGGGGCACGGGTTCAATATCTGGGCAGGGAACTAAGATCCCACATGCCAGGCGGCATGGTCGGAGCCGGGGCTGGGATCCTGGGCTCCTTGCATGTCTCCAAACCACGTGCTCATGTCATTTTCATAATGAAAGACTTTAAAAGAATAGATTTTATTACAGCAAATGACTACAAGAGAAACAAAGAGATTTTTTAAATTCCTGGACTGGGAAGAAACAGCCTGGAGGGAATGCAGCAGAGGACACAGCGGTGTATTCACAGAACTCACGCAGACTGGGAGCCACAGGCACTAGCGCGTGTGGATTTGTCCTCCCAAGTGCTCAGAAAAAACACGAGCATCGTTTTGTGTGCAAATCGTTATAGACATGGGAAGACATTTGTGATTGTTTTGAGTCCATCTGCTCAAGATAATTGTTCATTCAGGCAAGGAAGATTTGTGGGCTTGTCCTGGCCGGCCATGTTACAAGCTTTCTGCACATTTAACTTCAAGAGCCTTAGGAAGTAAGGTCCACTCATATGCACGTGTCACAGGCACAGAGGTTGAGGAGTGATGGAGCCCTGATGTATCTGAGGTATCCGTGAAGATGGAACTATAATCAAGGCCAGTCCCTCCCATGAACAGAGCGTGTCTCAGCCCTGAGTTTCCACTGCTCTGAGTGACCTTGTGCGGGGCAGCTGCCAAAGGTGCGTCCTACACTCACTCTGAACACGTTCCCCGGATTAGCACTGGAGACAGCAGCGGCAAACAAAACCAGGATCTCTGCACTGCGGAGCCCTGAGGAGTCAGACGCTGGAAACCACCTTATTGTTTCACCTGTAGGGAAACTGAGGCGCAGAGAGACTAGTGACTCACCCAAGCGTAGCAACTGGCAAATGTGGAACTGGAGGGGGATGCTGTGGGTGGTGGGGGACGGGAAGGGTGCGGGCATCTCTCTGGGCACTTGCCTGTAATCTCACTGCCTCCTGGCCCCACTGTTCCTGCTGAGAAGCCAGCAGTTAGTCTTACTGCAGTTCCCTTGCATGTGAGTTGCTCTTCTCATGATGCTTTCCAGATTTTCCCTGTCTTTGGCATTCAGCGTTTCTACTATGATGTGTCTGGGTATTTATGATTTTTTAAATCTTGTATTCTTTATTTGCTTTTCCAATTTCCATGCCAACATACATCACTTGTGAGAAAACAAAGTTTGCATAGATGGCCCCCCATACAAACCACACCTGCCGCCAAACTCTCTTCTTCCCCAGGAGGGAGATGGGAAGCTGAGGCCTGGAGTGCCTGCACCACTGGGGATCCAGCAGCAGAGCCTCGAGACTGAGACCTGTTCCCTCCCACCAGCCGTCTCCTGGCTCCCCCTCACCGAAGTGCCATCCAGACACCTGGCGTGGCATCCCCAGCCCAGCCACCCCTGATGGCCTGGCCACCCGCAGGGCTAGAAGTCCACACTGAGCGAGGCTGTGTTATGAGGAGGAAACTGAGGCCACAGAGGGAGGTAGTTATCTTGGGGGTTCAGGTGACCATCCGGACTCCACGTGGGCTAAGGGCCTAGAGGAGCAGGGCTCTGGGTCAGACAAGGAGACGGACACCATCTGATGGCCGGCCACCACATGGGTGAGCAGATGCTCAGTGCTGCGTGCATCCGGTATGCTGGGGTGCCAGGCTAAGTACTGGCTCACAGGACACACACGCTAGGTGGACTTCAGTGCGGTGGAGAAAAATGAAGCCGGGGTGGGGGTGGGTTTTGATTTTTAAGAGTGGCCAGAAGAGGGACTTCCCTGGCAATCCAAAGTTTAAGACTTGGCGCTTCCACTGCAGGGGGCGCGGCTTCGATCCCTGGTCAGGGAACTAAGAACCCTGATGCTGGCCAAACGGGAAGAAAAGTGGTCAAGAGAGACCTCACTACTCGGCAACTTGTAAGAGTAAGAGGCCCTGGCTCCCTGTGGGGAAGCACCTTCCAGAGGAACAGCTAGTGCAGATGCTCCCAGGCAGAACCGCGTGCTGTGGGTGGACAGCAAGGGGCTGGGCATCCGAGTGGAGATGGGCCCGACCAGCCAAGGCTAGGGGGCTGCCTTTCACTCGAAGTGGGATGGGAATCGTGGGAGGGTTTTGAGCATGTGTTAAGTCGCCTAAGTTCCACCTGGAACTAGGGATGCCACTCCACCTGGGTTGAGAACAGAGCACAGTGGGCTGAGGGTGGATGGTCCAGGGGAGGAAGAGGGCTTGGCAGGAAGCGATCAGGTTCACGCCCACTGAGGAAGGCTGGAGGGGGCAGCAGGGTGGGAGGGGGGTCAGGAACTGTCTGGGTGTGTGGAGCTCCCGGGCCCCAGCACAGAGCTGTGAAGTGGGGGCAGGGTTGTCGTCTCTGCACAGGGTCCTCAGGATGGCAGAGACCTGGATCCTTGGCCCATGGCATAGTGGCTGGCACATAATAGGTGCACAGGAAACACACCAGGAGCAACGATGTGGGTGACCTTTACCCATCTGAGCCTCGGTTTCTACATCTGTAAGGCGGGGATGACACCTGCTTCATGAGACATTTGGGGTAGAGAAAACAGCCACTCCTCAAGTGTAAGTGTACGTACGGATATGTGTACACACGCATGCCACAGGCCCATCTGAATAGTTAGAGACGCCATCCAGCTTGCCATAGGCTTAAAACACTACACCAACTAATTACCACACTTACCTGCATTCTTTAACCCAGGGGTCCTCAAACCCCGGGCAGTGGACTAATACTGGCCCCCAGCCTGTTAGAACTGGGCTGCACAGATGAGCGGCAGGCAAGCAAAGCTTCATGTGCGGCTCCCCATCGCTCGCATCGCTGCCTGAACCATAGTCCCCTCCCCCAGTCCCTGGGAAAATGGACTTCCACAAAACCAGTCCCTGGTGCCAAAAAGGTTTGGGACCGCTGCTTTAGCCCACTTAATTCTGACTAGAGACAGAGTTCCAGTTACTTGCCCAAGGCCACACAGCTAGCAGCTGAGCTGGCAGGACCCAGGCAGGTGCCCAGTGGCAGTGCCTACGAGCACGTCACGGTTGTAATAAACACAAGGAAGCAACTAGGAGAACCTACGTTAGACCCAGGGGTCAGAAAAGACCTCTGAGACCACCGAGCCGTGCAGGCTGGGGGGGTTGAAGAGAAGGCTGCACTGGAGGGCAGTCAGGAGCAGCTGAAGGCGGTGGGGAGGGCCGTCACCTGCTCAGAGCAGGAGGCAGGTGAGGGGCGGTGCTGCAGGGACGCTGGGCTCACCCCCAGTGCAGCAGGAGGCAGAAACACTTGGCCAGGTGGGCTCCTCGCCAAAAAAAGGCTGTTTAAGGACATGCCTGCTGGCAGGAAGCCTGAGGCTGCCAACTTCCTCCTGGGTGGCGGGTGCAGCTTTTGTCCCCTTCCCAGGTGTGGAGAGTCCCACAGGCTTCTGGACTCAGGAGCTGCACTGGTGCCCGTGAGTGCAGTTCTGGGCCCAGACCAAAGGCCAAGGCATACTGAGGGCCCTGTCCACCCCCAAGTCCTAGGACGCTCAATTCACACCTGCAGAGCCCCCTGGAGAGGCTGAGCTGCCCCCGGACCCACAGTGGGAGGGGAGGGCCAGCCTGCCTCAGGCTGGAAAAGGCCTGTACCTCACCCCAGCTCCCACTGGGGTTTCCAGGCCACCCCAGGAGAAAGAAATGGTCTACAGCTGGGGTCCCAGACAGCAAAGACCCAGACTGTAAATGCTTCCTCCTTCAAAGGCCACACTGCCAACACTGCTGTGACACAGGCCACAGAACTATACAAAACAGAAGGTGCGCTGACCCTTGGTCTAGATGCCCACCCCTCAGGAACCTTAGACTAAATGTTAAAAAATCAAAAATTTCCACTTAATGTCTTTTTTTTTTTTTTTTTTTTTTGCAGTACGCGGGCCTCTCCCGTTGCGGAGCACAGGCTCCGGACGCGCAGGCTCAGAGGCCATGGCTCACGGGCCCAGCTGCTCCGCGGCACGTGGGATCCTCCCAGACCGGGGCACGAACCCGTGTCCCCTGCATCGGCAGGCGGACTCTCAACCACTGCGCCACCAGGGAAGCCCTTAATGTCTCTCTTGAAGCTCTGTCATGCATTAGCAGAGTATGGAATCATGCCGATTCTAGATTTTACTTAATCTGCAGTTCCTTTTTTTGCAGTACTGAACAATCACCTCTGAGCATCGAATGTAAAAATTCACACCAACGCCAGCCCTCCGTGATGGGCAGAAACGATGGGCCAAGGACACACACAAAAGCTGGGGCTCAGCTTCCCCACCTGGACCTGGTCCCTCCAGACTCAAGACACTGGGACAACTGTGTGCTGCCGGCTGGCAGGGGAGCCCCTGGGGACATGGCCTGGAAGGCAAGGAGGTTGCGGCAAGTCAGCTGACAGCTTTATTGCATTGGGGAAGGGGACAGATTGCTCAGGAGCTCTTGGTGGGGCGGGTCCGCTTCCTCTTCACCATCACAGGCTTCTGGCTGCGCAGGATGGCGCTGGCTCTGCGGATGGCAGCCTGGGAGGCGAGGCGGGCTCAGGTCACCCACCCCACCAGCTGTGCCCCCCACCCCCACATGCCTCCCAGATGGGCGACATTCCCTCTTCCCCCGAGCACAGGTCCAGCTCCAGTCACCAGAGGGCCGTCCTTCACAGCACTGGCCAGGCTCCCTGGGTCCCCACTGTGTAGTCGCCTCCACCACCTGGCATCAGCTCTCCAGCCCCCACTCACCATACGCAAATCCGGGCGGTACTTGTTCTTTCGGATCATGTGCCGGATGCTGCTGAGGGTGGCCCGGGCGTTCTTGTTGATGGTGGTCCGCACGTAAGAAGTGGCCGGCTTTCGCTGGCCTGGTGGGGTGGGGAGAAGAGGGGCACCAGGGGTCAGATGGTCTGGACCTCTGGTGCCCACCCCCGGGGTGAGGGCACAATCCCACCCAGAAAACCTGAGTGCCCGGACTGTGTGAGCCTGGGAGGCAGCCCCATCTCCAAGCATCAACTTACAGGACAATGGCGAGGACCACCACAGGCCAGGCCCTGCACCTGTATAGGCGTCTCCTCCCCAGCCTGTCCCAGAGACACAACACTGCTCATCTCACTGGACAGAAGTGGAAGCAGAGGCAAAAGGGCCAGGACTCCCTTGCCCAAGGTCCCATGCACAGTTGTGTGACTCCAAGGAGAGCCTGGGCGAGGTGGGCACTTGGCACCATGCTGACCAGGTGGCAAGCGCTCCCAGAAAGCAGCTCTGGCTCCTCTCCCTTCCGCACCCTCCTGGGCCCTAGCTACCCGCTCAGCAACAAGTGTCTAAACGCCAAGCTGTGAGGCTGGGGTGATGTGGAGCCACAGGAGGACCAGGGGTAAGAGTTCTGGGGAAAACACCTGCCCCTCACCTGTGCACAGGTGGAGTTGGACTCCCCTGCCCAGGATAAAAAGGAAAACACCCCCTTTATTGTACCAAAGAGCTGATGGGGTCCCGGCTAGGATCCTGTGCTCCTGGGTTCCCCCCCCAGATGCCAAGGTCCCTGTATCATACTGGGGATTTGATGTTAGCCTTCTGACCCCAGAGGAGAGCCCATGTTACCTCCTCAGGTCAACCCGATTCCTGACAGCCCAGGAAAAGCCACCCAACAATCCAAGGAGGAAAAGCAAAGTTTTTGGGACCCAGCGCACCAGAACAGGGTTCTCAGGAGTGTGGGAACCTGAGAAGCCCAAAAGCATAAACAACTGGTTGCTCCCGGGTCTGTGCTTCTGGTAAGGGAGGTTAACCCCCTTCCCTCTGAGAACAGAAGGCAGCAGATGTGGCTGCTGCGGTCACTGAACAGGACACAGGGCTCAGAACCCAAAGAGAAGTCAGTCCTAATCAGGAATCCGAGAAAAAGCTCATTCCCATTTCTTAAAACCCACTGCCCATCTGCAACCACAAGTGTTGCGGGTGTGATACCATGACTCAGTTGTTACCAAGAGACACCCCTGCCTCCCCTTGACCTCCTCTAAGAGTCTAAAAGAGCCTGTCTGTGCCTGAGACACAGGGAGGTGGGATGCTGAGCGCCCCATTCTGAATCCTCGAAGCCAGAATGGGAGCCAAACTACTGCTTCAGACCCAAGCTGTTACTTCCTATGCGGGAGCTAGAAGGCGGCTCCCCATCAGTTTACCTGAATTTTCCCACCGGTGGAGACAGACTTCCACCTGCTTCAAGAATTTATTCTGAAAACACCATCAAACCGTGTAAATTAACCCTGACAAGCACCAGCGGAGTTCAGGTGCTTTTAATTTCTCCACTTTTTACATGATAACCTCACATAGCTGGTGGGCTAGCTTGGAGAGGAACCAGCCCCCCAGGTAAACGTCCTGACCCCAAAAATCCTCCATTCAATAGCAGAATCACTCCCGCGGCCCGACAGTGAAAAACCACAGCCCCCTGCCCCGGATGGGGGTCTGTTGCCTGGGCCCAGCCAGGGCAAATGCTCACCGGATCTCCGCTTCATGACCACCACGACCCCTTTGCCGTCCGCCGCCGGCTCCACGCCCACAGTCTTGCGGTGAATGAGCCCGTTGTAACGAAAAGAGTTGCGGGCCTTCAGGTTATTGGGTTCCTGGGAAGGAGGACACATCGCGGTCGTGAAGAGGAAGGGGGCAAAGCAATCGGAAAGGTCCCTCCCTCCGACCCAGGCGTCGGGGCCCCACTTACGGTGCTGTACGTCTGCTTATTCCTCTTGATCAAGAAGCTGGAGCAGTTCCGCACGACCATCCATTGCAGATGCGCGGACATGGCGGCAGCTGAGGAGAAAGGGGCGCGGGAAAACGTCAGGGGAGCAGCAGGCCGACGCCGAACAACAGAGGAAGGGTGCGTTTGGGGACCTGGCGAATGGGAGCACCGCGTGGGCCGAGGGCGCCTAGAAATTTGCCAGGCGGGGCTGGGTGGCCTAAGGTGGCGGCGCTGAACCTGGGCGGCCGAGACTAACTGCGGGGAACGAGAGGTGAGAATCCACAGCGACCTAAGGCGACGGGGCCGGGGTGAAGCCAAGAGCGCGAGGGGCGCAGTGAGAGAGGCAGGAAGGGGCACAGACACCCAGTGGCAGGCGCGAGAGGCGGTCACGCGGACGCAACTCACCACTTCTCGTGGCAGCGGCCGGATACGGAAAGAGGAAGGCGGGGGGCGGGGCGACACCTTTAATACCAACACGCATTTCCGCTTCCTCTCAGGGTACGCGCGCGCCGTCGCCTGTCCCCGCCTCCTTCCGCCCGCCTCCGAGGCAGCTCGGCCACGTTCGGCTATTTCCTCCAGTCAGTCTCAAACCGTTCGGGGACTTTCGGAACTCTTCGGCTAGGGACCCGAGGGCGTGTTCTCGACGGGGAGTGGTACAGTTCCGAGGGCCCTTCGTGTGTTTTCGGAACTCCACGGCTGGATTTCCGAGTGTGTCCCTTTCCAGAAGTCCCAACCCTTCCCCAACGGCTTCTCTCCAATATTGCCACTCAGAGCTTGGCACAGGGTGGGTGCTCAATAGACATTTGTTTTATGAATGAACTTGTTAGTGCGTGAACTATTTAAACCACACAGGGACTTCGGGTGCTTCCAGGTTCTTCGTAGGCCCTCGGCTATTCCCGACGAAGGCAGCAGGCTCGGTCGGACATTTTCGGAACTCTCCGGAAACACTCTTCCGAAGGGCGGCCGGCTTCCCTCTTATTGGCCCATGCCCGCTTCGAATCTCTTCGGAAACACTCGGTCTCCATTCGTCCACGTTCGGAAACCTTCGGCTAACCCCGGGAGCTCCCTCTCAATTCGCCCTCCCCAGTGTCCTCTTAAGCTCCTGCACCATTTCGAGTCTAGAGAGAAGCTGGACGGACCCTTCTCGCAGACTGCCACCCATTTCCTCTAAGGGCGAGGTGTGTTTGGAGGAAAAGAGATTTGCCTGGGAAAGGTCTTGGTTCCTTTAGCATACCTATTCGCCCAGCTTATTTCCTCTGCCTCGCGGACTCCGGCCCTATTCTCCCCCTCCATTCCGCCCTATGTCACACCCGTTACACCTTAGGGAAGTTTATTTTCTGTTGTCAGGGTCCTCTTTAAGGGGCAGGAGCCTCGCCTGATATACCTCTGAGTCCTCAGCCTCACCAGCACAGGGCC
The DNA here is from genome assembly GCF_964165515.1 of Mesoplodon bidens. Taxonomy (NCBI): domain Eukaryota; kingdom Metazoa; phylum Chordata; class Mammalia; order Artiodactyla; family Ziphiidae; genus Mesoplodon; species Mesoplodon bidens. Next base: position 57,619,023 of record NC_138175.1, on the reverse strand, counting down.
TGGAGAGACTCCAAGTGAACAGAAGGAATGACGGTGCTTTATGTCACCTCCATTAGGGTACCTTGAGTCGTGATTATGTCCAGAAACTCCTTGAGGGCACGGGCCTTGTCTGGCCCATCTCTGTGCCCTTGGACTTCGCTGTAGTGAGTCCTGACAGTCCAGAGGCCCCAGGAGAAATCTGAGCAAACAGGAATGTTGGGGTTTGCCCTGCTGCCTGTATTAGAGCACCCCGGATTTTCACCGTGCGCTGCTTCAGGCTCCTTAGGATGCAGGGGCCCTGGGCCGCACTAATCTGTGCTCCCAGCTGCCCCCAGCATCGGCTTCTGAGGGCCAGGGCGCCCCCTGGCCGGGCCCGTCCGCACCCAGCCCAGCTCAGGTGACCAGGCGGGTGCCGGGCATACCTGGCGCAGTCCCCTGACCCCGCCCCGGACCGGGCCGCACCCGGAACGCGGAACGCTCTCCGTCGGAGCCAGCCGCTGCGGTGGAGCAAGGCCATGGCGGCAGTGCCGGCAGTGTGCACCTCACAGGGGACCCCGCCGGGCACACCGTCCCCGCCGGCAGGCGCTCCTGTGCCCGCGTCCGGCCTGGGCCGCTGCCGGTTGGCGCTGCTGCTGGCCGTGGCGTTGGACGTGGCGGGCATGGCGGCGCTGCTGACCGGCGTGTTCGCGCAGTTGCAGGTGCGCGGCCGCGACTTCGGCGACCTGCTCATCTACTCGGGCGCGCTGCTCGTCTTCCTGAGCCTGCTCGGCTGGATCCTCTGGTACACCGGCAACATCGAGATCTCGCGCCAGGAGCTAGAGCGCGACTACGGCCTGCGGCCCTCGGCGCTCGCCCGCCTCGCGCGAAAGCTCTCCCGCCGCTGGTCGGCGCCGGCTTCCTCCTCCGCCGGCCGGCGCGCCGCGCCCGGCTCCTGGGGAGCGCGCCCCTCCGCCCGCACGGCCCCGCCGCCCGCCGCCGGCTCCCGCCGCGTGCGCCTGCAGCTCGCCACGCTCGAGGCCGGGTCTGGGGCGGCGGGTGCGGGCAAAGAGTGAGCCCGAGGTGAGGGGCGGGGAAGCGGGGAGCGGGGCGGGGCAGAGGGGAGAGATGGAGGCACCGAGGGACAGGGGAGATGGAGGGACTGCGGGAGAGATTGAAGGACAGTGGGAGAGATGAAGAGACAGACGGAGAGCTGGAGAGGTAGTGCGAGGGAGGGAGGGAGGGAAGGACAGAGGGGGGAGATGGAGAGACATCCAGGAGAGATGGAAATGGAGAGGGAATGGTGGAGAGACAGAGACAATGGGGAGAGAGAGACAGGTAGAGGTCAAGATTGGATGGCAGAGAAGCAAAGACTAGCGGAGACCCAGAGGATGAAGACCTAGAGACAGTAGGCATGGGTGCAGACCGGGGAGAGACAAATGAGACCCTGCCCCCAGACGTGCGTGAGGGCTGGAGAGTCACCTTTAGCTCCACCAACACTTGGAGATTTTCGTCCCTGTGCTCCAGTCCCCAGGTGCACCGAGTCCTATTTCCCATTTAACCCTCCAAGGGTAACAGAGTCTCTGAGGTCACTGCTATTACTATCCCCATCCCAGGGAGGACACTGAGGCCCCAAAAGGTGCCACCTCTTGCCAAAGGGGAGGTACCTGTTGCACTCTCCGGAGTGTACTCCTCTGCCAGACACCTGCTGTGGCTCCCTGTTGCCCTCTGGTTAAATCCAAGCCACTCACTATGTGTGTGTTTGCCACATCTCAGCTCCACATCTCCTGCCTTCTCTGCAGTTAGAATGAGCTCCCTCAGTCCACGATGGCCAGGCTGTCTCACACCAACTGGCCTCTGTCCATGCCTTCACCTACACTGGGGGTGCCCTTGTTGTCTGCGCTCCACTCAGAAAACTTACCAGGTGTCTTTTCAGATCCAACTCAACTTCAGTGCCTTTCTCTGGGTCTTCACATTGTCTGAGTTACCCTTGTTATTGCTTGTATCACTGTGTGTTGTATGTGTGTGTGCTGATACTGTCTCTCCCACCCAACAGGGAGCCCCTGGAGGGTAAGGCCTGCGTCTCTGGTGTCTTTGTTCTTAGCATTCCCCAGCAAAGAGTGAACTCGGGAAGCCAGAGGTTGATGATCCGGTGGGTGGGTGGATGGATGGATGGATGGACTGGGTTGATGAATGAGTGGATGGATAGATTGATTGATGGATGGATGGGTAGATGGAGTTGTGGGTGGATAGGTGGATGGGTGGGTGGATAGAGGGATAAATGGATGAATTGCTTGATGGATAAATAGGTGGTGGATGGGTGGATGTGGTTGGATGGATGGATGGATAGATGAGGGATAGATGGATGGATGAATTGGTTGATGGATGGGTGGGTGGATGGATGGATATGGTGGGATTGATGCTGGCAGATGGGTGAATGCGGGGTTGTATGGATGTTTGGGCAGATGGGTAAGTAGATAGATGAGAGGATAGATGGGTTGGTGGGTGGGTGGATGGATAAGTGAAACAATGGATGGATGAGTGACTGAATCAGTTTCTCAAATGGGGGTTACATAAAAGAATTAAATTCTAATGTCCTAAGACATTCTTTATAGGTGATGAATTAACTTTCCTTCTATGCATCCAGAAGGATAGTTATATACCCTTTTTTTGTGAGAATTTTGAAAATAGTCAGTCCAATCATATGCTATGTTCTGTGGTTCCGATGAGGAGGCAGTTTATGCATAGATGAAGCATGAGCTAACACAAAATTTGGCATACCATGCAGAAATAACCACCTCTGGTTAAAGTTACCCCTGGAAACACTTTACCTTGCAGAAGTAACCACCTCTGGTTAAAGTTACCCCTGGAAACACTTTACCTTGCCCAGAAGTCTAACACAGCTGGGTAGACCTCTGCTGCTAGAACCACTTGCCAGAAACTGGCCAAGCTGACCGGCCTGTAGGCCCCTCTTAGAAGGAAAACGGGCCTGTCCAAACACAGGACTCCATAATGGCAGGGTGAGGTGATTCCAGCACATGAGGGACAGAGAACTGGAATTTTAACAGAGGGTCCTGTAGGTCCTGGTCACTTCTCTCTCCCTCTGGGACCAAAATTAGTTGAGAAGATGTGCAGAGCCATACCCATCCTATGTCATTTCTCCCCCATTTCATCTTCTCTGTCTCTGCCTGCCTTTCCCGTGTCTTTTTTTATCTTTGTGCCTCTGTCCTTCCCTCGACATATTTGTCTCTCCCTCTCTCTTTTTTGTGTGTAAGTCTCTCCGTCTCTGCCTTTCCTTGCCTCTCATTCCCCACCTTGTACCACTGAGTTCCAGTGAGTGAAAGGCACAGTCGCTGCCGCACGTCAGGGCACGGAGTAATGAAGGAGCCACTGAGCAAGTGCGTCAGTCAATTGTGAGGGACTGAATTGGGAGGAAGGGGCTCCTTCTCCTGGGTGGTGGCCTTGGGATGCAGGGATACACGCAGGGGTCCTGAGCAGCCACTAACCCCACCCTCCCTCCTACAGACGAACGCATGGCCACACCTGTCAGGACACGATGGAGCTGTGCAGCTGCCCCGTCATCATCTGGCTGCCCGGACGCCTACCTGCCCTCCGTCTGTCCTCCCCTGCATAAAGGGCTCCGCTGCACTGTGCTTCACATCTGTCTAGGGAGGGGCGGCACTGGGGCTGGGGGGAGGGAGGGGCTGCCCAAGCCCTTGGGGACCTAGGAGCCTAGCTTCGCGCTGTCCCCTCATGGAGGGGGACAGGAGTGGGGGGCAAGGATCTCAAGCCCAGACCCACCCCGAGTCCAGACCTCCCTCAGCCCAGGTTCCTCTGTTAGTTTGAGGTCCCCAGAGATGCAGACAGAGGGACAAAGACTTGCAAGATATTTGTTGGGGGACACACTTACGGAGGGTAGGTTGGAGTAGCTGTTATCTGAGAAAGGAGGGGCGGAGGAAAGAGGACTCAGCAGGATGAGTCTTCAACCGGAATGAACGTCCAGGGAAATTCCTGTCCCACCACTGGGGAGTCTGAGAGCTATCGTTGTCCGGGCATTCGTGGGAAGCAAGGCAAATACCTGCTGGCCCAAGGGCAGCAGGATCCCAAGGGCAGGCAGCAGAGGCTGTCAGGCAGCGGCAGGACGACAGCTGAGGGGCACGGTGGTCCATGTCCCCCCAGCCCAGCTGCAGTCCCAGCCCAGGCAACCCCCAACTCACCCCAAGCCCCTCAGTCCAGACCCCCCATAATCACAGCCCAGGACCTACACTCAACTCAGGACCCCCATCAGCTCAGCACCCCCCATCAGCCCGTCCCCCTCAGCTCGGATCCTCCCCACCTACCCCTGGACCCCAGACGCCCGTCAGCTCACACCCCCCATGTTCACAGCCCAGGCACCCCCCAAAACACACACACACACACACACTCTCTCTCTCTCTTGCTCTCTCTCTCTCTCTCTCCCGGCCTCCGGGTCTTATCCGCCCCCTGCTTCATGCTTCTCAGAAAAGAGACCATGCATCTCTGTGCTACATCTGTATTGAGGGGTCCCTCCAGGGGTGCCCAGAATCTTCCTCCTCCCCTGATTCCGTCTTCGCCCCCTTCCGTGCCCTCCCCATCGGTGCCCCCCGAGACGTCCAGGGCCCCCTCCTTGAGCATGCTGCCAATGGACGCCGTCTTCTTTTCGCTCAGTGTCCGGTCCTTGGATAACAGAGAGACAGTCCTGGACGGGTTGCACTCGCCCTTCAGGAACCACGGCAGCCGCAGCATATCCCGTCGCTTGACCCATCTGGCAGGGAGGGGACACCCTCAGCTGTGCCGTCCACCTGCCCCCGCCCACCAGGGCAGGGGAGCCCCTCCGAGCCCCGACCCCACTCACCAGAACAGGCAGATGCTGGAGATCAGGAAGAGGAGGCCTCCGCACGTCCAGCCAAGTGCCCACATGTGCTTCCTCTGCATGTTTTCTGCACAAAGCAGGGAGCCGTGAGACCAAGGGGTCCCTGCCACCAGCCCCCACCCCAGGGGCCCTGGCTCCCCACACACACCGTCCGGCCGCTGGTGGTAGCAGACCCCGTCGCGGTTGCAGCATCGTAGACGCAGAGATTTGGGTTCTCAATTGCCACCTGGCCCCCACAGCTCTCCTGGTCCCACACATCTCCCTCACAGCCTGGGGACCAACGCAAGGGGCAGCTTCCTCACAGAGCCTGACCCCATACCAGGCTCTGGGGCTGCCGGCCTAGTGCTTACTTCGTGCTGGACCCTGGACTCCAGGCCCCCAGCCCCTCCCCCCTCAGACCCAGGGGTCCGGGTCCCCAGGCCCTCCTCCCTCAGACCCAGGGGTCCCAGCCCCCAGGCCCTCCTCCCTCAGACCCAGGGGTCCGGGTCCCCAGCCCCTCCCCCTTCAGACCCAGGAGTCCAGGCCCCCAGCCCCTCCTCCCTCAGACCCAGGGGTCCGGGTCCCCAAGCCCTCCTTCCTCAGACCCAGGGGTCTGGGTCCCCAGGCCCTCCTCCCTCAGACCCAGGGGTCCGGGTCCCCAGCCCCTCCCCCCTCAGACCCAGGAGTCCAGGCCCCCAGCCCCTCCTCCCTCAGACCCAGGGGTCCGGGCCCCCAGCCCCTCCTCCCTTTAGACCCAAGAGTCTAGTCTGGGCTCCTTGTCCCCAGGGGACCCAGGGTTTCCTCCACTGCTCACTCCATGGATAGAAGAATCCCTGGATTCCATTCCCATCTGTGAAAGAAACGAGCGGTGTTGGGAGGCTGTATGGAGGGTGAGGAGGGCCTGTGCTCAGCTCTCTGACCCTCTCATCAGCCCCCTCACCTACTGAGCCCTGCATTAGCAGGAAGAGGCCCAAAGCTGTGATCCCAGGCCCCACCATGTCGCCTCCCCAGACTCCTGGAACCTCTGTGGGGAGAGACCTTGAAGGCCATCACCCCAGCAACCAGCTCGGCCCGCCCGCCTGCCCAGCTGGCCCCCAAAATTCTAAGTTCTATTTCTAGGGAGTCCACTTAGCAATTGGGAAGAAAGAAGGGGGCGTCACACTGGCCTGGTCACACCTGGTTGCTAGGGAGCTGCTTCCTTAGCAACCAGGTGGAAGGGGCCTTGTGGGTGGGATGGGGCCCTGGCATTAGAAGAGCCTCCTTAGCAACCTGGGTAGAAAGCAGGTGGGAGTCTAAGACATCTCCTCCTTGCCAACCAGGGGACCCAAGGAGTGGGCACCGAGACCTTCTTGCCAGGGAATCCCTCTGCTTAGTAAACATTCCTGAAAGGCAGCTCCAGGTGACCCAAAGGCTCCTGAGACCTGGTTGCCAGGGAGTCTTCCTCCTAGCAACCAGGGGCAGGGGGCCTGAGGCCCAGAAGACCTCCCTGAGCCCCATTGTTAGGGAGGCCCCCTAGCAACCAGGAGACCTAAGAGGGCAATGAGAAAATGGGGATCAGGCCATAGGCCAGAGCTCTTGCTCAGGAGTCCCCTGGTCCCAAAGGCATCCAGGCCTCCTGATGAGGAGTGTGTAAAGGGAGGGCCAGGATGGGAGAGATCTGAGGCCCCAGGTGGTGGGGAGGGGACTCATGGGAAGGGAGCCCCTTCTAGCTCAGTCTGTTTCCCCCTCTGCAAACAGGGAAATGGATCCGACTGGGGTCCCCAAGCTTCTGGTTTGGTCCACCCCAGTGCGGGGGGAGGAGGCCAACTTGGGGGCTGCGGTGGGAACATGATCCCTCACTCTCCCCTGAACCTCCACTCAGCTTTCCAGCCCGTGAGGAGGGGGCTCAGCTCTCCTGGGGCGGTGTGTCTTTGTGTCCAGATCCTGAGTCTGAGGGAGAAGGGATCTGGGGGGTCTGGACACTTGGATCAGAGGGAAGGGAGCATTTGGGGGTCAGAACTCCCAGGTCTGAGGGAAGAGGGGTTGGGGGTCTGGACCCTGGGGTCTGAGGGAGGAGGGGGCAGGGGACTAGGTCTGAGGGCAGCTGTCCAGGAGTCCAGACCCCATTTCTCAAGAAGCCCTTTGAGGCTGCCTCCCGTCCTACCCATCTCCCGTAAACATCCTGGTGGGTGCTGAGTGGGCCCAGGGTTGCCTTCGTCAGAGATGACACAAGTCTGAGGGGCTCGGCAGGAGGCCGGGGGTGGGGGTCAGAGGGGTTGTGGGGCTGAGGCTGGGCAGCTGCTGACCGTTTCCTGTGTCAACATCATCTGGACCCACTTCCCAATTCCCGGGATTCCTCAGGGATCAAGGAGGGGGTGGGGGGGCGGGGCCGCCGGGCCCTGGACCGCGGCTTGGGGCTGGGGGGGCCGCCGTCACGGCCCTCACCACTAATGACAGGTTTGGGCTGCCTCTGCGGCCCGCCTGCCCCGTCACCCCCCAGGGGCCAGACAGGACCCCCCAGGGACAGACAGACGGACACACACAGACTCGGACCTGCTGACCTCACACCAGCCAGCTCCACCTCACCCAGGGGCCAGCACATGAGCAAGGACCCCCTGGGGTCCCCCGTCATATCCTAGTGGCATCTCCCCCCACGGCTGTCATCACCCCTCAGAGTCTCAGCTCCGTGTCACCCCCAGTCTTTGTCTCCGAGCCCCTGAGCTTGCCTCTGCATCTGTATGGGTCCCAATTTTTTTTTTTTTTTTTTGCATCTCTGTCTCTTTCTCACTCTGGCCTCTGTGCTCCTGTCTCTTTCTGTTTGTCACAGTCATCTCCTGTCATTGTTTGTGAGTCTCCTACCCTGCCTCTCCATCTCTTTACTTGTGTCTCTGTCTTTGTCTCTCCTTCTTGCCCTCCTTTCCACAGAAGTAGCCTGAGTGTCCCCAACCCTGGGGAAGACCCAGGAGCCCTGAGTAACCCCTGCCCTCCTGTCCTGCACCCACCGGCCTCCTGCTGCCACAGTGAGGAAAGATGACCCCGCATCCCCGGGGTGAGAGGGCCGAAGCAGGCCGAGGGGACCGTCACTAGTCGGGGACTGATGACGCATGCCTAGACTCCTGACCTTCCCCAACAGAGCACTCCCCAAATGGCAGAATGGCCACAAGTTTTCTCTACCTTTCTAGAAACAAGGGTTTCGGACCTGGACACCTGCCACTTGGGTCTGAGGGAGGAGGGGGCTGAGAGCTGGGCTCCTGGATCCGAGGGAGTAGGCGGCTGGGGCTCTGGACTCCTGAGTCTGAGGGAGGAGGATCTGGGCTCTTGGACTCCTAGGTTAAAGCAATGGGGTTGGGGCCGGCAGCCCCGGTTCCCGGTTCCCTGGAGGTGGAAGGGGCTGCCATCATCAGATCCCTACTGTGGTTCTCAGGCTGGCCCCAGGCTCAGTCCCCCATCCCCTCAGGCCAGTCCATCCCCCAGGCTGGTGGCCTGAGTCACCTTGGCTAGCCCCACCGGTCTTGGGGGGGGGCTACGTCAGTTCTCCCCTCACTGACGCAGCCTTGGGCCCCCCCACGCTGACTCAGCCGGAAACAGGCCCCCTGAGGGGCGGAGACCCAGTGGTCAGAGGCCTGGGTCCCAGCATGAGCAGGGGCTGGGGAGGGCCCCTGGGGGGCCCTGGCAGGGGTGGCCATGACAAACTGAGAGAGGTAAAGGGAGCTCTTACCTGAGGCGATGAGGTCATGTCCCACCATGGGGGGGCTGTGAGCTCACCTCCCTGGGGACCTGAGCAGTTGCCCCCCCCAAGTGATGAGGGATGGGAGGGGGAGGACTTCAGCCGCCATTCATCCTCAGAGCCCCAGCAGTCTCAGGGGCCTGGGTGGGGAGCAGTAGTCTGTGGGGAGACCTTTGGAAGTCATTGTCACCTTCCGTCTTCTCACTACCCTCCACCCTTCTCTGCCACCCTTATCCTGAGGGTCGGGGTGCTCCTGGGGACTTGGGTTCCTGTCATGGTCCCTCACTCGTTCTGCCGTGAATCCCCAGGGCCACCTCTGCTCCATGTACCTGGTACTCCCTGTGTGTGTGTGTTGGCACCACTGTCCCCCTGAGTCTGTGTCTCCTACCCCACTCCCACCCCTCTCCGCATCTCCACCTCTCCTCGTGGTGTCCTCCCTGCCCTGTCGTGGCCTCCAGCTCCCCCACCCCACCCCAGCTGCTCTCTCCGTGTCTCACCATCTCCATCTCTCCCAGGGGCTCGCTCTTTTTCTCTGTCTCCCTGGATATGTTAATAAAAATCAACGGTGAGAATAGCAATGGTTTGCATTTGTGTGCTTTACAGGAGTGAGCTCACTGTATCCTCACACAGGCTTCTGGGAGGGGGTCGTGCCCGGGGTATCCCTATTTCACAGATGGAGAAACCAGAGAGGTGAAGCCATGTGCCCGAGGTCTCACTCCTACTGGATGTCTCGATGCCTCTTTCTCTTGGTCCCTGTCTCTCTGCCTCTGGTTCTCTCTCACCATGTTCCAACCTGTCTCTTGGAGAAAGGCTCCCCCGCTCTCAGTCCCCACTGCTGAGTCCTTGTCATCTCAGCATCTGCATCTCTTGGACGATCTCTGCCCCTTGGGACTTCTCCATCGCTGTCACCCTGCCTTGTGTCTCTCTTTTCTGCCGCCTGCCTCCCCTCTTTCTGGCATGCCTGTTTCTGTCCCTTTTCCTTTTGGGGGTCTCTCCAGACGTCTCCTGCTGTCTTCATCTTGCCCCTCAAACCTCACTTTGCTCTCCTGTTTCTCTGCCTCTGCAGCGTGTCTCCTTGGCTGTCTCCATCTCTGCGGGTATCTCTATGTCTCTATCTCTGCACCTCAGACTCTCCACCTCTGTCCCGTGTCCCCATATCTCTGTGTGTCTCTACCTCCTTGCCTGGGTCTCGGCCTCTCCAACTCTCTCTGTCCCTGGGAGTCTCTCTCCGTCTCACCTCCAACCCCCCAGGCCTGCGTCTTGTGGCCCCGTTGCCACCTCTACCCCGTCCCCATCACCCCCTGCCTCCCCATCTCTCTGCCTGTCCTGGTCCAGCCGGACCCCCGCCCCGCAGCCAGGCCACAGCTCTTGAGCTGCGCGTGTCTGCCCCGGCGGCGGCGGCCGGCCGAGGAGGTGGAGGGAGGGGACGCCAATGACCTCACCAGCCCCTCTCCGACCACCCCCCCTTTCCCTTTTCAACTTTTCCAACTTTTCCTTCCGTGCCCTCCTCCGAGCGCGGCGGCGTGAGCCCTGCGAGGCAGCCGGCTCCGTCGGAATGGAAAAGGCAGGCAGGGAGGGTGAGTCAGGATGTGTCAGGCCGCCCTCCCCTGCCGCCTGCCCCCCGCCCGCCCGCCCCGGCCCCCTATATAACCCCCCAGGCGCACACACTCCCTCACTGCCGCGGCCCTCTCTGCTCACACGCACATGCCTCCCCTCCCCAGGCCGAAGCCCAGCTGACCCCCAGGGCTCCCACGGCAGCGGACAGGGAAGGGTTAAAGGCCCCCAGCCCCCTGCCCCCTGCCCTGGGGAACCCCTGCCCTGTGGGGACATGAACAGTAAGTTGGTTCAAACTCCTGGAGGGGGGACAGGGAGGAAGGAGGGAGGGACCGTCGGCGGGAAGGGTGGGGAGCAGACAGACACAGCGGAATCGGACCGAGAGACGGAGCAGAGCGAGGGAGCGATGGGGAGGCGGAGACGGAGCGAGCGGGAAGGAGATTCAGAGAAAGCAGGAGGCCTAGAGAAGGGACGGGCAGAGCGAGAGATGAAAGGACGGATCAGAGACGCGGAGACACTGACAGGACAGCGCGAGGCAGAGAGAAATGGAGACTCACAGACAGAGACAGAAGAATGCCAGGGGGTGATCCCAAAGGGCCCGGGACCCCCAGGGAGTCAGCGGGGACCGAGAGACGCAGACTCCCAGGGACCTCAGCAGCGAGGCTCCGGGAGGGAAACTGAGGCAGAGAGGCCAAGGAAGTGAGAGCAAGCCCGGAACACCGACCCAAGCTACGGGGAGGAAAGACAGAGGGAGACACAGGGGTGCAGACAGAAACAGGAGAGCCAGACGGATGCGGACGGACGGGCGGACAGACCGCGGCCTGGGAGGGCCCAGGGGGCGGGCTGGGGGTGTGCTGCGGGAGCGGGGCGGCCCGGGGGTCGCTGATTGGCTGGCGGGAGGGGTGGGCGGGGCCGCTGGGGGATGGGCGGCCGCGGAGGGAGCGGGCCGGAGCCCCCGCGCTGAGCACCGCCGGGTCCCTCTCTCCCCGCCGCGAGCCCGGCGCGCCCGCGCCTCTGCCTCTCTCCGCCCAGGTGTGCTGTGGGGTATCCCCCGCGCTGCGGCCCGGCCTTCCGCGGTCCACCCTGGTGGGACCTACGCGGGAGTCTCCCGGGGAGGGGTCAAGGCCCTCGGACCTCTGTCCAGGTCTCCTTCCCCTGCTCTCAGTCCGGTTCGGGCTCCTGAGCCCCGGGAGGGGGCAGGTTCTGGCCTGTGTCTCCCCCCTCCTGCCCCGCCCCGGGGCCCAGATTCCGGCGTCCGGGGGCGGACGGGAGACGCCCGGCCCGTCTACCCGCCCCGGGGCGCGTCTGCTCCGACGGGCGGGGCGACCAGAGGCTGAGAGGGAGAGGGAAACCCGCCCAGGCCCTGCGACGTGCCCTGGGCTCTCCGCCCTGGGACTCAGGACCCCCACCCCAGCCCCTCCTCCCTCAGACCCCCCGGTCGGGCCTGAGCCTCCTTTCTGTCCTCTCCCTCCCTCAGGTGTTTGCTGCCTGGTCCTGGTCGCGTTGAGCCTGTGGCCAGGTAGAGCTGCTGCCCCGGGGCCACCTCCTGGCCCCCCACGGGCCTCCCCAGACCCTCGGGCTGAGCTAGACAGCGCCGTCCTCCTGACCCGCTCTCTCCTGGCGGACACTCGGCAGCTGGCCGCACAGCTGGTAGGAGAGCCTGGAGGGGATGGCCTGGGGCCAAGACCGAGAACGGGGAGGGCGTCTGGGCTACCACGGTGGCAGAGACGGGGGAGAAAGGAGTCAGGGGCTCGTGGTGGGGGATAAAGCGACTCCCGGAGCTAGGCAGGGTCCCTCTCACGGCTTCTTTCCCCCCAAGAGAGACAAATTCCCAGCTGACGGAGACCACAACCTGGATTCCCTCCCCACCTTGGCCATGAGTGCGGGGGCGCTGGGAGCCCTGCAGGTAAGGGCAGGGGATGGGTCAAAGGTGGGAGCTGGGCGGTGAAGGGGGTGCAGGGGGTTAGGGGCTGGAGTGGGCAGGTGCCAGGTGCTCCTTGATGCCACACCACACCCCGTCCGTCCCCCAGCTCCCCGGAGTGCTGACACGGCTGCGGGCAGACCTGTTCTCCTACCTGAGGCATGTGCAGTGGCTGCGCCGGGCAGGAGGCCCTTCCCTGCGGATCCTGGAGCCCGATCTGGGCACTCTGCAGGCCCGGTTGGACCGGCTGCTGCGCCGGCTGCAGCTCCTGGTACGATCACCTGGCTCTGAGACCCCAGGACCCCAGATCCCAGGCCTACTCCGAGACCCTCACCCTGTGTCCCTGAGACCCCAGACTCCAAAATCCTGCCTGCAAACTCTAAACTCTCACCCTGAGACTCGGAAACCCCATGGTCTTGTGACTCCAAGACTCCCATCTTGAAGCCCTAAGATTTGAGAATCCAAACCCTCACCCCAAGACCTGGAGACCCCGGTCCCAAAACAGGAGGAATCCAGACCCCAAGCCCAGGAAATTCTGAACCTCCAGACCCTGAGACCCACCCATATCCTGGCCCTGAGATCCTGACACATCAAGACCCCAGACCCTCAGATGATGCACCGTGACTTAAAGCCAGCCTGCAGACCCTGGCTCTGCAAACCTCAGATCTCAAGGACTTGGACCCTGAGATCTCAAACTAGAAGACCCCAGACCCTGAGCCCTGGGTCCCCAAGAGCTCAGATCTAGGTTGTGAGCCCTTAAGACCCCATGACCCTGACTTTCAAAACCCCAGACTCAAGACCCTGAGGTTGTAAGACTTCAGACCCCGGTTCCTGGACCTGATGACCCCAAAGACCCTGGAACTCAAATTCCAACTCTCAGCTCTGAGACCCCAAACTTGAGACACCACCTCTCACACATGAGTCTCTGAGCTTGATCCTACAATGAGACCCCACATCTAAGACCTTGGCTCCAGGATCCTGGCCCTGATGCTACAGACCTCACCTCCAGCCCTCTGAACTTGGCCCTAGAACCCCAGCCTTAAGACCCCCACCTTTTGGCCCCAGCCTCAATTTTCTGAACCCAACATCCTGAAGAACTCCCAGCCCAGACACCCCACCTCACAGGCCAGAGACACAGTGGAAATATGCAAGCTGGACCTCCCCAACCCTGATTCAGTACAGGCTCCAAATACCCGCTTCCCCGGACCCTAACTGCACCCCTGGCCTGATGCTAACCCTCTGTCCTCTCCTGACAGATGTCCCGCCTGGCCCTGCCCCAGGCACCCCCAGACCCACCGGCACCCCCCCTGGCTCCCCCAGCCTCACCCTGGGGAGGCGTCCGGGCGGCCCATGCCATCCTTGGGGGGCTGCACCTGACGCTCGACTGGGCTGTGCGGGGCTTGCTGCTGCTGAAGACTCGGCTGTGACCCTCCACCTAGAGCCGCCAGCGCCCTTCAAAGCCAGACCTTATTTATTTATTTATTTCGGGACTGGGGGCATGGCATCCAGAGGACTCCACCCTCACCATTGTCTCCCTCTAGTTAGAGATGATCCCTCCAGGAGACCTGGGCAGGGGGGCATCTGTGCCTTATTTATACTTATTTATTTAAGGGGGTGGGTGGGAGGCAGGTGGACTCGGGGGGTCCCTGAGGAGGAGGGAACTGGGGTCCCGGATTCTCGGATCTCTAAGAAGTCTGGCCACAGTGTCTCCCTGACCCCCACCCCTCTCGGCTTGGGCAGGAGCATATATTATTTATTAAACAATTACTTTCTGTGTTGGGGTGGGGAGGGAGGGGAAAAGGAGGCCTGCATTTTTGTACAAAAATGTGAGAACCTTTGTGAGATAGAGAAGAAGGAATTAAATTTGTCATACACATCCACTTAGAGGTGATTTCTCTGGGGGCCAGGGGCTGGATGCTGGGGTCCCTGGGGGGCCCTCCGTGGACGGGGAAGTAGAGGGGGAACCATCAGTCCCCCAGAGACTGTGAGTTCTTAGTCTCACAGTCAGTAAATAAATATTTAATGGATAGTTACAGAAGGTTACCCTGTGACCAACAGTACTAGTACAGGACAAGGCTACAGGCTCAAGATTGTTCATTATGGCAGTGTTTACAACAGCAAATTGGAGACAACCTAGATGTCCAACAGTAGGGGATGGTTATATAAATGCCAGTGCATCCATGTGATGGAATACACCAGCCATGAAGAGGGATGCTACAGAGCCTGCTTTAGGCATAGAAGAAGCAGGCCACAAGGCTACAAACCACTGTGTGATCCCCATTTTGTATAGATACCTATAATCCATGGATTATTTTAAAATCCTAGAAGGAAATACACCAAAGTGTTGACTATGGCCACCTCAGGGTAGAAGGTGGGGGTGGGATTGTGGGTGACTTTCGTTATTTGTGCTTCTCTGTATTTTCCATAATTTTTACAATGACCATGTATTTTGCATGACACATAAAAAATAATAACCACTATATTTAGAATGACAGAATATCAGCACCCCCCCCCCAAAAGCCCTCAGAAGGGGACAGGAATGACCATTCACTGTGCGCCTGCTCTGTGCCATGCCTTAAGTCTGGGGTTTTACTTACAGGATCCCGTGCATCCTCCAGTACCCCCCAATTTTACAGATGAGGGAAGCTGAGGCTCCTCGGGGATGCCTGTCGTTTAAGGCCACACAGCTAGGGAGAGGCAGAATATGATTTTGCCAAAGGTCTGGCTTATTCCAAACCTCATGTCCCTTTCTTTATAACCAATGTACAGCAACCGTTGCCACGGACACAAACAAGTTAGATACAGGGAAACTGAGGCTCCTGGAGGTATAGACCTTACCCGGGGTGTAGAGATGGGTCAGTGGCAAGTTGGGACTCTAATTCAGGCCTCCCCTCTTAAGAGTCAGAAACCCTTTTGTTTAATTATTCACTTACAACATCCCAGACGAACCCTCCCAGGGCCCCAGGTTGTCCCTAGTTTGGGTCTGGAGTAGGGGCTTCTGATTCACCCACCCCAGCCCTCAAAACTCCAGGACAGGTTCCTGGAGGGGAAGGGAGCTGAAGGCCCCTGGAGACTTCCCAGGAAGAGCTGCAGCTGTGTCAGATGAGGTCACAAAGCTCCTCCACCGAAGGCTCCTCCCCCAGGCCAGGACTGAGCACCCCTGCAGGGCCATGTCCAAGCCCTGGGGAAGCTCCACCCTCTGGAACTGCTGAAGCCCGAGGGGCTGGGGCCGGTGGGCTGGGGCCGGTGGGCTGGGGGGCCGGCTGGCCAAGCGCTGGGGTGCTGGCACCCTGCCTCCGTGCCCTGGGTGACCGACACTTTCTGCAGCCATCATGAACCGGCTCTGGAACATCAGGCGTTTGGAGCCACTCCAGAGACCCCTGAAGTGGGTCCCCACCCTGGGCGAGCTGCAGAAGACCCTCCAGAAGGGCGAGTACTTGCCCCTCCGCCCGCTGCCCATGTTTGAGAGTAACTTTGTCCAGGTCTCTGGCTCCCTGTGCCCCAGGGGCAGAGAGGGACACGGAAGGGAGACCCCCTGGGCTGGGGGATTTGGGCCCAGGAGGGCACAAGGCAGCTGGGGGGCTGGGGGTGGAGCTCTGTGTGGAGGTGCCAGAGGAGCATAAGAGAAAGGAGTGGTCCCAGCCCCTCTCCCTGGATCCCCAGGTGACCAATCGAGGGGCCCCAGTGTTCATGCACCACAGAACCAACCGAGTGACCATGGGCGTGGCCGCCTCCCTGCCAGGCCTGGTGTTGCCAGACATCCTGCTGATGGCCCAGCCCCCCGAGGGCAGGGAGTGCTCCAGCCTCGTCCTCACCAGATGCCTCCATCCCCCCATCCCCTGCCACCTGGCTCCCATCTCCTGCTCTAACGCTTCCATCTCCTGCCTCTGCTAGGATGATTCCGCTGGACCTGGCCCACCTCTACGTCCATGACCTGTCTGCCTGGCGCCTGAAGCTGCGTCTGGCCACGGGCCGCTACTATTACCTGGAGCTGGACGCCCCTGACAATGAGGTCAGCTTCCTGTTTGACCGCTGGATCCGCCTCATCAACCTGCTCCGGCAGCCCGCCACCTACTTGGCCCCCAGGACCCTACACACGCCCCCCATGGACCCGGGCCATGTGGCACCTCCTGCCTCCACCTGGCGCCTCCAGGTGGGCCCTGACCCCACAGACCCCTGGGGGCAGCTATGGTTCTAGATTCGAGAGGGTGCCAAGACCAAAAGCCAGAAGTACAGGAGCCCCAGGAATGGAGCTGGGGGCCAGGACCCCTGGCTCTGAAGGAGGACAAGGCCTGCACTCCAGAGTCTGAGGGAGGAGGAACCAGGGGCTGGATACCTGGGTCTGAGGGGGGAGGGGCTGGGGGACTGGACCCCTGGACCCCTGGGTCTGAGAGAGGAGGGGCTGGGGGCCTGGAGTCCTGGGTCTGAGAGAGGAGGGGCTGGGGCCCTGGAACCCTGGGTCTGAGCGGGGGAGGGGCTGGGGGCCTGGACCCCTGGGTCTGAGGGGGGGAGGGGCTGGGGGCCTGGAGTCCTGGGCTGGGTAGGTAATGGAGATGTGGAAACCAGGAAGATCTCACCCTTCCTCACTGCCCCTCTTCCTGTCCACAGGACCCATCTCACCACAGACGTTCAGGTGAGCTGGCTTGGGTGTCCATCAGGCCCTTCCCTGAGTCTCACCTTCTCCTCCACCGGACAGAGCCTCAGCATCATCCCCCTCTCTCCCCTGGCCGAGCCCCCCAGGAGTCCCCTCTGGGCCTCCCCCCGCACTGTGTCATCCCCACTGGGGTCCTTGACCTGAAGTGTCTCCCTGTCTTTCCAGTCATGATTGTCAAGCCCACCTTTCCTTACAAGATTCTGACAACTCAGAGACAGAGGAAGGCCAAGGTGAGCGGCCCCGGTGGGCCTGGCGGGGAAGAGGCTGACGGGGCTGCACCTCCTGACTGCCCTCCCTCCCTCCTCCCGCTACCAGACCCTCAAGCGCAAATTCAAGTCTCAGGCCATGGGTGACTCCGTGCCTCTAGTCTGGTCACAGCTGGAGCAAGCTGACACAAGAAAGAAATTTACAGAAAAGAAGTAGCCTTGGGCCCTTGCTGCCATGCAGGGCAGGGGGGAAGGGTGGGGATCCTAGTGCTGAAGCCGCCAAAGTCACACCAAATTGCCCTTACAGGTCCCAACCGGACCTCTCCCCTCAGAGACCTCAAACCGAAATCCAAGTTTCCGGTGAGCATATCCCCCTCCCTCTGCCTCCATGAATGGACCCCGAAATTCTGACCCTTCTGCTGAGAGCTCAGACTGCTTTCTCCCGCCCCACCCCACCAGAGAAGCCCAGCATCACCATTCGGACCATCTTCAGCATCATTTCCAATACACCTGACCGCATGGCATCCTCTTCCAAGGCAGCTATATACTGAGGGCCGGGGCCAACTCTAGACAGAGGGAGGAGGGCAACTCACGTTCTGAGGGAGGAGGGGCTGGGGACCTGGACCCCTGGGTCTGAGGGAGGAGGGGCCGGGGGCCTGGACCCCTGGGTCTGAGGGGGTAGTGGCTGGGGGCCTGGACCCCTGGGTCTGAGGGGGGAGGGGCTGGGGGTCTGGACCCCTGGGTCTGAGGGAGGAGGGGGCTAGGGCCTGGGTCTGGGCATCTCCACTGGCCTTGACCATCCTTCCCCTCCCCTCCATCTACCTACAGGGTTGCTCTGATTCTGAGGGGGCCACATGCCTGGCAGGTTTACTTGAGACCCCTTCACTCTGTATCTCAGAGGACAGCCCTGAAATGCCCTTGCTGGGCTCCTGTGATCACTTGGATATGTACCCGTGGCAACAGGACATGGATGAACTGATGGACCCGGAGGCCAGCACCTTGTCCACGTCCTCCCTCTGCCCAGCCGCCTACCCTCCTGACTTCCGCAGGTGCAACGAACAGGCCAGGCCTCTGGACTCCGTGCAGAGACTGTGGCCACCGCCCTCCCAGAAGCCCCCAGCCATCCCTGCTGCCTCTTGTAAGGCTCCATTCATCCTTGACCAGTCCCAGAAGTTCTTGCCCGTACCTGCTCCATCCCGCAAGGCGCCAGCTTTTCCTGATGCTCCCCAGGAGGCCCCAGCCACACCTGGCCCATCTCAGAAGACCCCACATGTACTGGCTATTCCCCACAAGGCCCCAGCCGTGCCTGCCGCATCTCAGAAGGCCCCACATACACTTGCTGTTCCCCCAAAGGCTGTGTCCCCCCCTACTCCAAACAGGAAATCTGTGTTCCTACCTACCCTGTCCCAGAAGGCTCTGACCTTACCTACCCAATACCAAATGACATTGGACCCTGCCACCACTGGCATGTTGCCTGCGGGAAGTCACGGAGGAGATGTGCTTGAGAAAAGCAAGCCTGAAGGGAAGCCAGAGCCCGTGGTGTTGATGGGCACCCAGGAGACAAACATAGTAGAGGTGAGGACTCAGAAAACATCCCTGGAGCTGCCTTTCACCACCACCGAGAAGTCGGAGGAAGTCCTGGTCAGCAGAGCCCAGGATATCACCGCGGATGGCTTGAAGGGCAAGGGCAAGTTGGAGGACAAAGTCCGCAGGATGAAGGAGAAGATCTCTCTGGACATGCTGGGCTTCAAATCCAAGGAGGTGGGGCAGCAGAAGTGGGTCAAGGCCCAGGAGCTGGCCATCGAGGAAGCCTCACAGGGGCAGACCAGGCCCTTCTCAGTGGAAGGGCTCACCCTTGCCAAGCCGATCATTGCCAGTTCCAAGGATCCCTCCTTGAGATCAGCTCTGGTCAATCTGCCCTCCTGGCTCTCAACCCAGCAGGGGTCTGCCATGCCAACTATGGAAACGGTACCCCTCAGCACCACTAAGGTGCCCTTGCTGGAGGAGACGCCGGTGGTGGTCAGGGGGCAGCCACAGTTCGCGGCCTGGGCGAAGGGGAACACGCATCCATGGGTGGAGGTGGAGGAGGTGCCCCGGGACCCAAAGCGGCCTTCCAAAGTGCCCCCCTGCCCCAAGCGTGCCACCAGCAGCCCCAAGATGAATGTTGCCTCCCTGACTCCCATCCCTCTGCCCTCAGCGACATGGGAGTACGTAACCGAGTCTCCTGCCTCGCTGACCCCTGTCTCAAAGATGGAGGCCAGGGTCTCCCAACAGCCCAGGAGGGTATCTCAAGAGCCCAAGAGGGTGCCGGACCAGTGTCCCATGGCCACAGTGGGGTCGTCGTTGGAGATTCTCTTGCCCACTCTCTTGGAAATTGAGAGTATGAAGGACATGGCCTCCAAGGTGGAGAAGATAAAGGAGGAAGTGGGTGTCTTTGCTCCTTCGCCCAGGTATTTGGGGTGACAGCTAACGTGTATTGTCAACTCTTATCCATGAGGTAGAGAGGATCGTTCCTTCTTTTTCCACTTTCCTTTGTGCTCTCAGTGTATAGTGAGTGTCAGCTACGTGCCAGGCATCATTCTATGCACTATGGACATGGCATTGAGCAATTTGGGGAGGGGGTGCTCCTGACATCTTTTGAGTAGAGTCCAGGGATGATGCTCAACATCCCACAATGTACGCGATGGTGCCCCACAGCAAAGTATGATCCTCCACAAAATATCAGTAGTGCTGAAGCTGGGAACTCTGACAATAAAATCCACAGTAATTATATTGTACATTATTAGCTGACAGGGCTCCGGGCAAACAGCAGGGTAGGGAGGACTAGGAGTGGGGGTAGGCAGCTTCCAGTATTGGACTGGGTGGTCCAGGAGGGCCTCAGGGAGCTAGTGTCATCTGTGTAAAGATCTGAAGGAGGGGAGTGAGGAAGCCATGTGGACATCTGGGGAAATTCGTTCCCTTCAGAAGGAACAGCCACTGCAAAGTCCCTGAGGCAGGAATGTGCATGATGTGCTGGACCAAGAGGGAGCTCCAGGACAGCCCAGAGTAGGAATTGTGGTCACAGGAGTCACGAGGGTGGCACCATCATGTGGGGCCATCTTAAGTACTTTGGGTTTGATGCTGAGCAAACTGGAGGGTTTTGAGCAGAACGGCTGGAATTGCTGTATGTTAGAAAGGACTCTCTCTGGCTGAAGTGTGAAGGTAGAGGAGGAAGGGTGGACGCTGGGAGAAGAGTGGGGAGGCAGTTGCAATGACCCAGGCACAAGATGATGGTGGCTTGGACAAGAGGGTAAGGGATGGAGGTATTAAGAAGTGGTGGGGTTCCAGAGATACGTTGATGGTTGAGCCAATGGATCAGCTCACGGATTGGGCATGTTGACATGGCATTGAGGGTGACTTCAAGGTTTGGGATCTGAGCCACTGGGAAGATGCAGCAGTCAAGGAGGCTGTGAGTGGAGTAGATGTCAGGGACAAGATCAGGAATTCCATTTTGGACACCTTGATTCTGAGATGTCAGGTGAGGATGCGGGGTACACAGCTGGACACATGAGTCTGGAATGATTTGGGGAATCATCAGCAAATGGATGGTTGCTGCAAGCTATGAGACTGGAGGTCACCAGCGAGTGACTGCAGGTGGAGACAAAGGCCAAGGTGTTTAGGGAAAGGGGAACCATAGTCAGAGAGAGTGAACACGGAACAGCATCCTGAACACCAAGTGAAGAAAATGATGAGCAGCATCGTGAGAGCAGCTGTGTCAAATGCCGCGAGCAGGTGAAGGAAGACAGGACGAGAGGTCCTCTGGATGTAACAGCAAGGAGGTGACCTGGTGGGGACGAAGACCTAAATGGGGCAGGCTTAAGGGAGCACAGGAAGTGGATCACCGTGCTGCAACTCTTGAAAACATGTGGCTGAGTGAAAGGAGCTAGACACAAAAGGCCACATAGTGTACGATTTTCGTTTGCAAGAAATGTCCAGAAGAGGCAAATCCGAAGAGACAGGAAGCAGATTGGTGGCTGCCAGAAGCTGCAAGGGATGGGAGGAATGGGAAGTGACTGCTTAATGGATTTGGGGTTTCCTTTTGGGGTGATGAATATGTCCTGGGAGCTAGGTAGTGGTGGTGCTTGCACAACATTATGAATGTAATTCATGCCACTGAACTGTACACTTTAAAATCGTTACAATGGTAAATTTCATGGGATGTGTATTTTCCCACTACTTGTATACATACATATGTATGTAAAGAGGGGAATCCGAGAGGAGGAGTAGACAAGCTTTTTCCAAGTGATCTGCTGGAAGGGAAGGAGGGACCTGAAGAGGAAGCTGGTATAGGATGTGGGACAAAAGAGGGCTTCTTAAGAGGAAAGAGATATTAGTGCGTTTGGATGTTGGGGCAAAGGATCCAGAGTCAGACTTGATATTAAGGAGGCAGAAGGGAGAGAAACCTAGGAGGGACACTGGCGGAAACGCGGATTCCAGCTCAGGCTTGCCGGGCCCTGGAGCAGGACCGCGCCCCCCGCCCCCCATCAGCATGTATTTATCGAGCAGTTACTACTCTCTCCCTGCCGATCCCCCAAAGCCCTCTCTGGCTTTCTCTCTGCAGCATGCACCGTTCCCAGCGGCCTCAATAGCAGGATGCGGGGGACTCAACCTCAGTCGCCGAAGTGTC
The DNA here is from genome assembly GCF_964165515.1 of Mesoplodon bidens. Classification (NCBI taxonomy): domain Eukaryota; kingdom Metazoa; phylum Chordata; class Mammalia; order Artiodactyla; family Ziphiidae; genus Mesoplodon; species Mesoplodon bidens. Next base: position 57,597,491 of record NC_138175.1, on the reverse strand, counting down.
CAGAGGAGCCCAGCGGGGCCAGGTAGCCCCTGAGCCCTGCAGATCAGCCTTATACCTGGCGCTGGCGTCCAGGAGCCCAGACCCCACCCTGTCTCTTTCCTCGTCCTCACAGGCCCCTAGGTGTTGTGCACCTCTACTGTAAGAATCAGGGTGCTGAAAAGGCCGGGCGGGGATGCTCCTTCTCCGGGAGAGACCAGAGCTATCTATACCGGGGGGCGGGTCGAGGGAGAACCTGAGTGGTGGCCCAGCTTCGCAGAGATTAAAAGCCTGAGCCTGAGACTCGTCAAGAGCAGCGCCCGGGTGCCTGTGTGTGAGCTCCGTCCCCAAGAGGGGGTGTCGGGCCGGGAGGTGGGAGTCGCGGCGGGGAAGGCGGGTCCACACCGACCCCGCCCCGCGTCCCAACGCAACGGCGCAACGGCGTCCATTGGCTGCGGCTCCGGGGGTCCCAGCCAATCCGGCCGGGAGGGTCGTGTTTTTCCTGGGCTGGGACCCTCGAGACTCAGAAGCCGGGGGTTCCCCGGACGGAGCCACAAGCACAACTGAGCCAGTGACCCGCTGACATCAGCCTGGTGAGGGCAGGACGGGTGGGAACGGGGGCTGGGTTTCGTGGTGGGGGTCAGGAGCTGAGTGCGGGTCGGAGCGAGGGGCGCCCCCTAGGCCCCACGGAACCCCATCCCTTCCCGCAAGGGCCGCCGCCTTCGTGGATGTTGGGTATTGATTGCCCAAAGCCCTGCAAGGGGAGATGGCCAACGCCACCCTTCGACCCGCGCTTCCCCAAGCAGAACCAGGCCCGTAACTGCTACCAGAACTTGCTGGGTAAAACCTCGCGGGCCAAGTTAGGGGGAGCGGGTGAGAGAAGGTGGGAGGCAGGAAGGGGCGCGCCCCACCTGAGGACGAGGAGAGGGTCCCGGACTCGCCGCGGGGGCGGAGACCTTTGGGGTGGGAGGTGGAGCAGACCACGGTCGGAAGGGGCGGGGCCTACCTGGGAGGGGAGGGGGCTTGTATGAAAGGGGAGGGACCTATCAGTGGAAGGTTGGGGCCTATTCTGGAGGCGTGCGATCAAGTCATGGAAGGGAGGGGTGACAGGATAGGAGAGGCCTTGCGGGGAGGAGGCGTGTCTGCGGCTGGGCCTTTCTGGAGGGCGAGGCCTTGGCGTGGAGAGGGCGGGGCGTGCTTGCGACCACGCCCACCTGCCCGCTCCGCCCCCGCCCTCCCAACACACACACTCGGCAGACTACCATCCCTGCGTCAAGAGGATGAACCGCCGCGGGAAAAGCACACAGCCATGCGAGTATTACTTCCGCGTGTTCCACGCGCTATGCCCCATGAGCTGGGTGAGCGGACAGAGGGGCAGCGCACAGACGGGCCGGGAGAGGGAGGATGGGCCGGCTGAGTTGAGCAAGCGCCCGCTCCCCACCTTCCTCCCTCCTACCCCCCCCACCCCAGGTGCAGCGCTGGACCGAGATCAAGGACGGGACTTTCGCTGGCAAAATCTAACGGCCTGAGGGCGGCTTCTCCGAGGGATCAGTATCAGTGTCATCACCCCCGACTCTCTCGTCTGGAGAATGGGCCCCACCACCCCGAACCCCGCCCCATCTCTAAGCCACAAATAAAGCTATGTTATTGCTGATATTTCTTCTTAATGTCTGGTCGGTGAGGTGCGGGGGCGTCGGGAGGTCCTCCCTGTCTGTGCCCTGCAGCCAACACTACTGGTTCTAATCGTGGGAGGGGTGAGGGAGGACTGGGCTCCATCAGGGCTGGTATGGAGGGAGGACAGTCAGGGTAGGAGCAAGCTGAGCCCCCCTCTCCCACCCCCTTCCCACTTTCCCCCCTCCAGCAGGCAGCAGTCTCTTCTCAGCAGGGTCCCCCTTGGCTCTTTGAGTCCCCACACTTGCCCACCAGGATGGTTCCAGGGTCCTCCTGCCTCTCAGTCCCCACACCTACCTGTCACCCACGTCCTCCCTCCACCTCTTCCTTCAGGATCCTCTTCCCCTCCTGGACCACCTCCCCAGCTGGCTCCTGGACTTCCTGCCCCACCCCTTCCATCCCATCTCAAGCTCCAAGGAGTCTTTTACATACCACCCCGCGCTGACCCCATCACTCCCTCCCCTGCTCCCGACCCTTCCCGGCTCGTCACCACTCACTCCCTCCCCTGTCCTCTCTGACTCCACATCCCTCCCAGCACATCCCCAACCCCATCACCGTGCTCTGCACTGGTCCCCTAGGTCTTTGGAGCGCCCTGTCCACAGCCAGGAGTAGCCTTTTCTCCTCTGATCAAACACACGTCACTTCAGACTCTCCTGCCAGCCCGTTCCTGACTGCGAGCTCCTCCAGGACGCTCAGAGCTCCAGGATAAATTCTTCTTCGCTCCCGCCCCACTCGGGCTCTGGGCCTGCCCTCAGCCAAGCTCAGGGACCACAATGCTGAGATTCATCCTGATTCCAGATGCCCCTCAAAATGTCACCTCTCCAGCCACCTCCCTCCCCCCCCCACCCCACCCCGAGCCAGGCTGAGGAGTGACCCTTGACAGAGCTCGGAGCCTGGGGCTTCTAGCCTGCCCTAGATGGGCATGAGTCCTGGGCATGGGGGTGGCAGTGGATTTGACTTTCTGCCTGAAGCTGTCAGCCTCCTGGGGCAGCCTGGACCCCGAGACTCTGCCTGAAGTGATCTCATGAGGTCTCCATTCAACCCCAAGGTTCAAAGGTGGCTATTACTAATCATATGACAACTTACTGGGTGGCCCTGGACAAACCTCCTGACCTGTGTTATCTCAGTTTCCCCAGCTGTCAACAGAGATGGTGCAAAATCCCATTATCAGGAGGGGTGGAATGATGGGAGGGGCTGGGTGAGCTGGGGGGGGGGGAAACTGGCTCCATCCACTCCCCTCACCCCCTCTATGCTGCCCTCATCCCCCTACCCAGGGCACACCCCAGATGTGCCATCTCCCAGGATGGCTCCACCCGAAACCTTGGCCCCGGGCCCCCTCTCTCAGACCACAACCTGAGAGGCAGAGGGGCAAATGAGGGCATGGGGTGTGGACTCAGACAGACAGGATGGAAGCTACAGGAGGGGGTGAGTCGTTCATGTGACCTCCCCCGACCTGCAGACCTCTGGCCTGCACAGAGGTGGCGCTGCTGCAGGGAAGAAGGAAAGCCGTGATGCCACGCAGGCCAGGCAGCTCTGAGTCACCGAATGAATGGGGCTGTTGGCTGTCTGAGCACTTGGTGAGGTCACCCAGGTGGCATCCAAGCACAGGGCCTGACACCTGTGCAGCCACAGCCAGCCTCCTGACCTCACCAGAGTGCCAGTGCTGGCAGTGCGTTCGCGCCCTGTGGGCCAGCAGCCCCTCCCAGTTCCCCCTTCTTTCCCTCTGGGGCCAGGATCCCTGCCACCGTCCCTTGACTGCTCCTGGGACATTCTTAGACTCCTGGCTTCCCTTCTGGCCACCACTGCCCTATGGATGCCTGAACCCAGGGCAGGGCCAGACCCACTTTACCTCCAGCTGGCTGGGCCAACACTCTCAGGCCCCAAACTCTGGCTCTGAACACCTCTTCCTAGGCTCCTGGGCCATCTTCGCCCGCCCACACCCTGAAACCCCCAATATCAAGCTCACTGTCCCGAAACAGCCTCCCGGGACAAAGGAAACTGACTTCCCCATCCCTCCTCACAACCTGCATCCCTGCTCTCCTCCTCCTCTCCCTGCCACCCCCTCCCAGCCCCGGCCCATCAACCGCACACTTACCCTCCCTCTGCAGCTCCGTCCTCCCAGTCTACTGAAGGGGTCAGGTGCTTCCCGGTCCAAAATCACACCACCACTCGGTGCCCTTCACCCTTTTCTCCATGAACCCTCCAGGCACTGCTCGGGCCCTCGTCTCCACCCCCACCCCCCATCCCATGGAAGCCACTGCTGAAACAAGCCCTGGGTCTCCAGTGAGCACGGCCCCAGCCTCCCCTCTGGTGTCTGCCTCTTTTCCGTCCCAAGGATCTCAGAGCCTGGCTGAGCTCTGAGAATGGGTTCGAGTCCTGACCCTGAAGCTTGCCAGCCTTGTGGCCCCAGACAAACTTCCCAAGCCCTCTGCGTTGTGGCCTTCTCACCTAAAATACAGTGATAACAATACCCAGACTTCACAGGGCCATGGGGAGGGTGATGCTGTGTCACAAGCCAGGACAGTGTGCAGTGCAGCTGTCCTCAGGGTGTGTGGGTTCTCTATGTAAATAATTTGAGGCACTTAGAGTCCTCACATCGGCCCGATTCTGGCGCCCAATACCATGTTGGAGGTGGGGGTGACTGATCGTCAGCTGCCCTCCTGGATCAGCAACCCCAGGATGACCAACACCATCAACAGGCCCCTGGAGCTCCTCCAGCCATCTGGTCAGCCCCATGCACAGGGTAAAAGCATCAGAGAGCTCCCCCAAGGGGAGAAATGGGATCCAGGATTGGGATGTCCTGCCTGGCTCCCTGCTGTCCCAGTAACCCAAGGAGGGGGACTTAGAAAGCTCTGGGGAAGGCACTGCAGAGTGCAGGGATTCCTGAGACTCTGGCCTGTAATTATTTCCTGTTTCTTTCGACTCCCTCCTCCTCCTCCCCCAGCCAGATTCCCCGTTTCCTTGCTCTGGCCCCCATGTGTATGACGGGGTTCTCAGCTTGAGCCTTGACCCTTCGACCCTCCCCCTGAGCTTCCCAAGCCCCAGCTCCACCCAAACACCCAGGGCCCGCCAGCTCACTGGACCCAACATACACTCCTCTCACTTCCCTATCGTGGTTGGGGCTCCATCTACCTGGTGGTTGAGGCAGAAACCTGGCAGCAAGGCGGGCTCTGTCCAAGTACCAGCTGTGCAGCCTCAGGCAGACGTGCCTGCCCTCCCGACTGCCTGCAAAGACAGGGGGGTGATCTTGGTAGCACTGCTGTGAAGGTTGATGCCAGGATGCACAAGACCTGTGATCAGTGTCAGCTGCAGCTATTGTCCTGGAGGTCTTCCTTCCCCGTCATCCTGTCACTCTAGCCCAGTGGCTCCCACTGGGGGCTGGCTTTGACCCCTAGGGGTACGTTTGGCAATGATCACAGATATTTCTGTCACCACTGAGGGGATGCTACTGACAACTCGTGGACGGAGGTCTGAGAGGCCACTCCTCGTCCTATGACACAGGATTAGCAGCTCAAGACAGCAGCAGTGTTGAGGGTGAGAGACCCCGATCACTAGTTTCTAATCTTCATGTTTTGGGTTCCAGACACTTGAGAGTTGGATAAAGGCCCTAAACCCCCTGCGCCAAGAACACGCTTGTGAATATGCAGTTAGTACGTTTGAAACTGGATTCCAGGAGGTTCTCAGACCCTCCGATGTCCACCCAGGCTCAGACTCCTTACTCTGCTGACATATTTACCTAGAAGCCAGGAATTTCTGCTTGTCTAGAGGGACAGGCTCTTTAGCGACTGTGTCAACCATCCCTCTTCATTCTCTTCGTTACCACTTGCTGACTGGGAGGCCCTCTCCCTCATTTTTAACCTGAGGGAGAAAACTAAGAGGTTCAGTAGGATTTGCATGGAAAAAAGGCACATTTTCTCATTCTGGAAGGATGAAGCAGGCTATACATAAATAATATGAATTTTAAAGTTAAAAAAAAAAAAAGTTACCTGCTTTGAACTGTCCCCATCCCCAGGTCCACTGTGGAAGTGCCCCTTCCTGGGCCATCTCCGTGGCCCACCCACGTCTTCCTGCAGCCTCTCCATGCGTGTTCACCCCCTCTTCTCAGCACCCCCGTGTCCCTCATGCATATATGGCCTGGCCTCGTCGGCCTCCAGGGTAAACTTTTCCAAGGCCGGCCAACATGGAGGAGATAAACTGGGGCCTGCAGCCCACACACGACCCTCAGACGTTCCTGGCTTGTCCTCATGAAATGGCTGTGAGGCCTCAATGAACAAGAAAAACATATCCACAAGGCGCTTTGCAGTGGGTGCCTGGTACCAGGAAGCACTCACTAATTGTAAGCTGTTAGTATTTCCTTCTATAGAATGGGGGTTGAGGTGAGAATTAAGAGACGATGGGGGGAGTTCCCTGGTGGCCTAGTAGTTAGGATTCTGGGCTTTCAGTGCTGTGGCCCGGGTTGAATCCCTGGTTGGAGAACTGAGAACTGAACTGGATCAGAAGAAACAAGAAGATTCACTGTCCTGGCCTCACAGAGCCAGGCCAACCGAGATGACACACGTGAGGTCTGGGAGGGGCTCTGACTTCAGACAAGGGTGATCTGGCCCCAGGTGACCCGGGACAAGACACTCTAATTGCTGGACCTCACTAACCTCATCTGAAAAATGGGGAGACTCCCCACCTGGGTGAGAAGATGGGACTGAAAGCATTCTTTATGAGCATAGTTTGCGCCTCTGTACTCAGCCATCCTCAGAGCCCACTGCCCTTCCACCCTTCCAAAGCTTTCAGGGCCCGAAGTCTGGGCTGCTTCCTCCCGGTCTGGTGTCCCCAGCAAGGCGGAGGGTCTCACTCTCCCAACAGACATCACTTCAAAATGTAAATCAAGATGAAATGCTTCCCAAGGCACTGCTTATGACAAGGTTTTAATAAAATAAAATAGAAAGTTCAAGTGCTTCCAATCCCCCAACATACCCCCTTCTGGCGTGGGGGAGGGGAGGGAGCCCCCACAGCCCAGTAGCACCAGGGATAGCACCATGAGAAAGATGAGGTCGCACCGGCCTCCCTGAGACCCACAGGGGTGGTGGGGACGTGCCCCTGGCCGCCCCCTCGTCGCCCCCCACCTCAGACACAGAGCCGAGAGCACACTGACGCCCCTCTGTAGGGCAGTGTCTAGGGAGCGCCAGCCCACGTCAGGTCCACCTCCTCCCAAGGCCTGGGCTTCTTTGGAGAAGCCACGGGGCGGCCCCCACCCCTTATGGCTTTGCTCCCTGGGCAGGAGAAGGCGGGTGGGGAGGGAACAGCTCCTTCAGCCCTGAGGCTGGGGCTGGGGTGGGAGGGCGGCAATGGCCAGGGCTCCCTGCTAGGATGGGGGTGGCTCAGGGGTCAGCAGTCACGAAGGGTCAGGGGTCAGATCCCGAGGGGTGTCCAAACCAACCAGCCCCGGGGGTCAGAGCTGTGCTGGGGTTGAAAGTCAACGCCCTCTCAGAGGTCCAAGAGCTCCTTCTGGAGGTCGGTTACTGAGAACTCAGGGCGGAGGGGACCAGGAGGGACGCCCTCCTCTCCCAGCCTGGGCCTCCCTGTCCAGCCCGTCACGGCCCATCACCGTTGACATCCAGGTCAATGGAGCCATGGCTGACCACCAGCCGCAGGCGCTTGGGTGGGGAGAAGGGGGAAAAGGCAAGGGCCTGCTTGGGGATGGGGATGGGGCCTGGGGTCCCGGTGGGGACGGGGGTGGCAGTGGCAGGCGGGGCCGGGGCCACACGGCTCAGATCCACACGTACCACGTAAGGCAGCCCGTAGCGCCGGGCCCAGTGCCAGTCCTGCTGGGGGGCCCAGCGGGCACGGGCGGCCGGCCCCAGGGCCACCAGGGCCTCTGCCCGCAGGCAGCAGTGGGGGCCACAGCCTCCCCATCGGTGCAGGGAGACGCGGGCAGCATGGAGAACGGGGGGCGCCGGGGCCTGCCGGGGCTGGGGGCGTCGGCGCCTCCGGGGACGCACCCGGAGCTGGGGCTGAGGCAGCCACTGGAGCCAGAGGGGCGAGGCATTGGGGCGGGCGCCGCAGGGCGGGGGGCGCAGGGGCTGGCAGGCAGCTGTGGAGGCCCAAGGGAGGGGGAGTGGGGAGAGAAAAGGGCAGCTGTGTGAGCAGAGCCTCTTCAGAGGGGACCAGCTCCTGCTCAGGCCAGCCGCCCCCCCCACCCTGCCCAGTGCTCTTCAGAGGGGGACAGATGAAGAGAGAGATGCTCAGGAGTGAGGCCCTATCTGGGGGGCCCAGTGGGGGTACCAGGAAGGACAAGACGAGAGGAGGGCAGAGAAGGGGCTGGGGCTGGGGGAGCAGCTGATGAAGACAGGCCAACGGGACAGGGTCCCCGCCCCACGCTCACCGCAGAACGGGTCCCGGCGCAGCGGGGCTGGGTGGGCACAGGCCCGGGGGCCATCCAGGCCCTGCTGCAGCCGCCGCTTCGTCTCCCGGAGCTCATACTTGTCCACGGGCCGGGGCGGCAGGGGCTCCTTGGGCTGCAGTCGGAAAGCTCCTTCGCCTCTCCTGAGGATGGGAGGAAAATGAGGAGGGAGGGAGGGGTGGGCCCTGAGGATGCAATTCTGGTTCCCAGGATCCCAGGGACCGTGTCCCTTCCTGTAGGCCATCCCCACCTCTCGCAGGTGTAGCATTCACAATGCTCATTCTTTTCACCGAAGAAGCCTTCGCCGTAGAAGCAGGTCACCTCGTCCCCTGGCTCGATGTCCCGGAGCACCTTCACGCAGGCTGCGTTCCCATCTGCAGGTACGAACTAGGGGCCAGGAGGCTCAGCGCCCTGTCTTGGGGGTGGCCTGGCTCCACCCCGCCTGGCCTGGCACCCTGGCCTCAAGGGTCCCCCTGGGATGGGCAGCGGCCGAGAGCCCGGGGAAGAGCCCTGCCCAGGGCCTGTCCTCAGCATGCACTCCCTGACCCTCCCCCGTTTTGCTGGCTCCCACCCTCCCTGTAGGACGTGACCTAACCAGCCCCTGGCAGCGCGCACAAGAACCACTCCCTCCAGCACTCCTTCTCGGGCTCCTCTGACACACCCTGCCAGCCTGCACCTCAGTGGCCGAGATGTGCGCCTCTGCCTGGCTCTGCAGCCTGCCCTTCCCGAGGCCTGTGTCCACCCCGCAGCCCCAGTCCAGGATCGCCACCCCTCTCACCTGCCTGCTCCTGACTCCAAGTTCCCCATTTGGGAGAGGCAGCACTCCCATCCATCTGTCCATCTGCCCGCCCACCCATCTGTCCATCCTAGCCTGACACACACCTGGGAGTGCCCCTGGCTGCCCGCCCTCCCGCCTGACGCCAGGACAACTGGCCGGCACCTCCCAAGCGGGCAGTGTCGGGCGTCCTCTTTCCCTCCCTCCCGGAGACCCCGGCTGCCCCTCATCACCTCCTGCGCAGCTCTGCCCCAGGCTACCTGCCAGCCTCAGCCCATGCACTGCCTCCAGCCCCGCCCCCGAAGCTCCCAGAGCAGCAGCACCAGGGCCTCTGAGAACCAAGCCCCCTTCACTCACCCCTCTGAGATGGCGCCTCCCCTCTTAGCTGCCCTAAAGCGGCCCCGTTTGCCCTCAACACCTAGGAAAATCCTACTCCTCCTTCAACGCCTGGCTCCGGCGTCAGTTCCATGCAGCCTGCGGTTCCACACCACGTGGTGGCTGACCGCCGCCTCACCGAGCCTTGCTTGACTCTCCATCCTACCCAGCGTCTGTGCCCCGAAACCCACGGAACGGTGTGCAGTCACAGGACGCTGACACACACCCAGCCTTCACAACTGTCCCAGGAGGCAAGTTCTCCCCGTTTCCCCTCCGAGAAGAGAAACCAGGACCGGAGCGGCAGGGCCAGGACTCAAACCCTCCTCACACCCCTGGGGTCCCAAGGGCGGCCAGGTGAGCCCCACACTTGGCAGGATGCACACCCAAGGCCTTACAGGGGTCATCTCCCAGCAACTCCTCTCTCACGTGCTCCGTGCTCCACACGCAGCACAGGGTGGGGGGTGGCCTCCCAGAACCTCCTATCAGGAAGAGCCCTTGCCCTCCAGGGCAGGGCCTGCTCCGACCCCACCCCAGGAGGCCCTCCCCCGCCTCCTGCTGTCAAAGCTGCCGTGGGTGTCTCCCTGGGTCGCCCGGGGCCCACGGCACAGGCAGGGGCACTTTGTGTCTCCCCATCGCCACACTCCCCCCAGACTGGCCCAGCCCCCAGCCCAGGTTCAGAGAAGGGAGAATGCGGCCAGCAGGTGGCAGCCTGGGTTCCAGCGTGACTTTAACCAGAGCCCCTTCCTCCCTCCTCTGACAATCGCAGGCACAAGCGCCAGGGCTGCCCAGCCAGGGGTGGGAAACTGCTTTGTCAGATGGGGAGACCCGGGACAGTTTCTGGCTGTTCGCCGACCAGAAAGCCCCTCCCTCGTGCCCATTCCTGGGAAGGGGGGTCCCCAGTCTCACCTTGCAGTTGGGTTTGCAGTCTGGAGCCAGTTGGGGGGTCGCGGGGAGAGAAGAGAACTGGGTCAGCGAGCCAGAGAGCCCGGGCTCAACCCCTCCCCCGCTGGCTCCTCGCACCGCCCCCCGCCCGGCCCCCGGCCCCGCCCCCACTCCCCCCTCCGGCCTCCCCAGCCCCCTCCCCGTGCCCACCGTGGTTGATGAAGGCGGCCGGGCCGAGCCACAGCTGAGCGCTGCGCTTGCGGGTGGAGTACATGATACTGAAGTCGTTCTCCCCGGCCCTCAGCAGCCCCTCGTCGGCTTCCCGCAGCTCTGCGATGCAGCCCACCAGCAGCTCCAACTTCTCGTTCTTTTTCCTGCCCAGAAGCCAGGTGGTGGGTCTGTGAGCACCTCCCTGACCACCAGTGCTGGGGACAGGGGCCCCTCATCCCAGGCCTCCGGCGGGAAGAATCGATGGGACGCACCAGCTACCGCGTTCCAGCTCCCAAATCTCTCTGAAATTCACCCACCGTTGCCTCTAGACCTGCGGCAGGCGCGGCACCCTCCACCTCCTGAAAGCCTGACCCGCATCCTCTCCCACTCTCGGTTCCTCCAGCCTCCAGTGCCCACTGCCTCGGCCTCTCACAGTCCAGTCCTGCCCGGAAGTCCCCACAGGCGCCCCCGCACTCTTCACTAGACCCTTTGGCTCATCCTTCGGGCCTCAGCCTAGGCCTGGCTCCCAGGAACACTCAAAATTCCCGGGCAGGCTCAGGACTCACTGAGCAGCTGTGGTCAGCCCTGTGCGCTCACTCAGTTACCACCTGCCTTCCCGCTAGAATGTGAGCAGTGGGCAGGGTCGTCTTGTTCACCGTCCTGCCCCATACCCAGCAGCGATTGCTACGCAGCAGGGGCTCCAGTGGGGATGAAAAAAAAGACAGCACAGTCCTGGGCGCAAGATCAATCCTTTCTTGGCAGCCCCAGAAAGCCTGGGTCTTGAGGGGATCTCATATCCCAGCAGGGCCGTGCTGGGTCAGGAGGGTCTTGGGGGACCAGACCCGGCCTCCTTTCTCTCAACACAGACATCTTCGTGGCCCTGTCCCGAGTGTCCAGGCTCCTCCAGAAGGGAGGGGGTTTCCTCTCCCAGCAGCCCCAGGGAGGGATGCCTCCTGTCAGGCCTGGGGCCCTGGGAGGCATGTTCTGCCCTCTTACCAAGCACGGGTAGACACAATCTTGGCTCCATTGGTCTCCATGGAATAACGGGTACAGGGCAAGATGGTGAAGCCGCTTTCAGGCAGGAAGGCGCGGAGGTAGCGATAGATCTGGGGGAGGTGAGGGGGTGGGCAGGGTGAGGAGGTGGGGCAGGGTCGTCCTCGGCCCCCTCCTGGGTTCTAGGCCTGCTCTGCCACTGACTCGCTGTGTGGTCTCAGGGAACTCACTGCCCCTCTCGGGGCCTCAGTTTCCTCATCTGTCAAATGAAGAAGTTAGACTCCATCTCCGAGGGCCCCCCAGCTCTCCTTTCCTAGGATTCTCTGAGCCTTGCCTCAGACGGTCCCAATGGCTAGGAAGTCAGGGAGTCCCGGGGAGCTGCGCTGAGGGTCTGCCCGACAGGGCGGAGGACCCAGGACAGGCAGAGGAGACGGGGAGAACACGAGGGCCGAGGGGAGGGAAGGGAAGGGCTCCCTCACGTGGGTCTTGAGGGCAGCCTCCTGCCGCGGGCCCCGGCTCTGGAAGTAGTGGGCCATCCAGCCTCCCAGCGTCAGGGCCCGGAACGCAGCCTCCAGGTCCCGCTGCCTCAGGAAGGCCTCCAGCGCTGAGCGCAGGTGGTGCTGTCGCCGCAGCGGGGGCACGGGGCTGGGGGAGAGGGCACGCCTGGGTCCCAGGGCCTTGGCCTATTCCCTCTGGGCCTTCCCAGGCCCCACCCCCACCCCCACTCGGAGCTGAGAGGAGGATGGGGCTGAGGGGTGGCAGTGGAAGGGAAGGGGTCCCGAGCCCTCGGTCGCCCTCCCCCAGGTCGCCTCACCTGACGTTCATCTTATGGGTGCGGAAGCCGAGGTAGGGGTCCAGGACGAGGCTGGTGGCGAGGTCGTCATTTTCACACAGTTCCCTGGCTGTCACTCTGTCGGGGCCCATGGTGCCCCAGGCACCATGCTGCCTCCTGCGGAGAGTGGAGAGCTCAGGGCAGGGGCAGGGGCGGCGCCCCGGACGTGAGCCTGCTCTGTGTCACGTATAGGTTGTGTGAGACGTAGGCAAGCCCTTCAGTCTCCTCATCTATAAAGCAGGGAGAAAAGCAACACTGACTTCACAGGGCTCTCGGTGAAGATGAAATGCAACAAGTGCTTCTGACAATGGGGAGATCCCCAAAGAAATGCCAGCCACCGTCGTTAGTAGCTGCATCTCCTCCAACCACCTATGACAGCCCCGCCACGTGCACACACACTCGCAGACCCCGTGCGCACACGCAGATTCCCCAGGACCCCATACACACACACACACACACACACACGCAAACGTGCCAACTGGCCCTCGGAAGGCTGATTAATTGGCAGTCTGGGATCACCCTAAAGGCTTAGTCCTGCAGGAGGTGGAAGTCAGGGGGGACCCAGCAGCCCCACCTCTGGCCCTCACCAAGGAAAACGCCACGGCTTCCTGCCCAACCAGAACTGCTTGTTCCTCTGCCCACCCCCACTCTCTCCTGGCCTTGGCCTCCACCCCCATCCCCAGCAGCCCTTGGGAGTCCTCAGAAGGCTCTGGGTGAAACCCCAGGCAGCCCGAGTCAGGGGCGGGTGAGGGGAGGGAGAGCACAGGAAGGATCCCAGCACCTGCTCTCTCTCCAAGGATTCCGGGGGAGGGAGGGGCGCAGAGGACAAAGCGGGGGGAGGGGGGAGAGAAAAGGAACGGTGTGGAGAGGCCGAAGAGGCCCGTGAAAAAGAGGAGAAAGACGGGGATTCGCAAAACGAAACAAAACAAGCCTCCTGACCCCGACTGCAGAGGGCCTGGTGGGCACCGACACCGCGGGGCTTCAGGGAGAGCAGATGGGGGACAGCGAGGAAAGGGGAGCTGGAGAGAGATCGGGAGCTAGAGCAGCTGGGAAAGGGGGTCGAGAAGGCACGCAGGCTGGGGATAAAGAGGGGGCGCTGCGGGAAGGCGCTGGGACAGAACGGAAGCTGCAGAGCGGCAAGTGGGTAATACGGACACCACAGGGAGGGAGCTGGGGCGGGAGAAGGGGCGGGGGTGCCTGCGGGGGACACCGAGGGCTGCGGGAAGGCTTGGGGATCCAGGGAGGACCCCAGGAAAGCTAGCAGGGAGACCAGGGGCCCAACGAGAGTAGAGAAGGGCCTGGAGGTCCAGGGAGGGTCCTGAGATGGTATAGGGGGGCCTAGGGGTTCCAGAACGGGGCTTGGAGAAGCAAACAGGGACAGGGGAAAGTCCTAGGGATCCAGGGAGGAGCGTAGAAGAGCCGCGAGAAGAGAGCCTGGGCTCCAGGGGAGGACCTGGGTAGGCAGTGAGAATCCAGGGGAAAGGCCTGAGGTCCAGAGGGAAATTGGGGGAAGCAGACAGGAGCCTGGGGAGGCAGGGAGAGTGCAGGAGAAGGGCCTGAGGTCCAGGGAGGGCAGTGTAGAGTCAGAGGGCGAGCTGAGGGTCCAGGGAAGGGCCTGGAGCGCGAGAGCGGGGCCTGGGTAAGGAAGCACAGGAAAGGGGCTGGGCGCCGAGAGCAGCCTGAGGCTCGCCGAAGGGCCAGGAGACGTGGGCGCCTGGACACGAGGAGGGGCCGGGCGGGGCGGGGGACAGTCGGGGATGGGGACGACCGGGAGCCAAGGCGGCGCGGGGCGGGGACCGAGAGGGGGCTCAGAAGTCGGGCCCCGCGCCGCCCCTCACCCGCTTCTCCTCCTCCTCCTCCTCAGGCGCCCGCGCTGCGGCTGCCACCACCTCCCACAGCCTTCTCCAGGTCTCCTCAGACGCGGTCGCCGCGCCTCCCGTCTGCCCAGCCGGGCCCGCCTCTCAACGGCCGTCACGGCCTTCCATTAGCCAAGGTCGCCGCCACTCTTCAGTCGCTCGGAAGCTTGCGCCGCTCCCATTGGCCGAGCTCCGCTCTGCCCCTCCCTGCCCGCCCCACGGTCAGCGCCCCTAAAAAACTCCGCGTCGCCCTCGCTGCAGTCGAGAGCCGCCAACTTCCCTCAGTGGCTGCCGCCGCTGTCCTTCCGGCGCTGCCATGGAGACGTATCCCCACCCACGGCCCAAAGTCGACGCTCTCATTGGCCGAAAGCGCCGTCGCTCCGGGCGAAACGCGGGTTTGGATCGGGTTATTTGGGTCCAAGTGGAAAGAGGGCGGGTACCGCCTGCTCCAGAGCCCGCATGTGATTGGTTGGCCTTGGAGCGACTCATGCTTCCATTGGCTAAGGTGTCCGCCTGTCACCATAGAGTCGCGACCTCCCTGTTCTTTTTCTGTGGCGAAACCTTCGACCACCAGAGGGAGAAAGCCGGGGAGGACGGGAGGGGGGGTGAATGCGCGCGCACCTCCTTCCCCCCGGCCGTCTGGGCCAGCGGTTGCCAAGGCGACAAAACTTTATTGACAGCCATGCCCGGTACAAAGGGCTTTTCGCTCTCTTCCTCACTCCTAGACCACCTTCTCTTCCCCTAAATAACCTGTTTAATTTTGAGTACCCACAATAACACTCTGTGGGTGAAAGGGTCAGAAAGAAGGAGATTGGTAGGCGAGGGCTTTGAAGAAAGCCCTGACTCATGGGGAGCTCCCATGGGGCACCCCCCCCACGCCCACAGTTGAGATCACCCCTCTGCTCCAGTCCTGGAGGCAAACATAATTAGCAATTCATCATAATTATGCCCAGAATAATAAGCCCTACACTTGGAGCAGGCGGTCTTTGTTTTGTTAACGGCTGTATATCCTGTGCTCTTGGAACAATGCGTGGCATGGAATAGGTGCTTCATTAATTTGTGCTGACTGAATGAATGTATGAAGCTGGTTTCTGCAATCCGTCACTCTGTGACTTTGGAGAAGTGGCTTGCCCTCTCTGGGCCTCAGGCTCGCATCTATAAAACAAGGACCACACTGGTCCCTCTTTGAGGGGTCCTCCTTAACACCCTCCTAGGTGTCCTTCACTCGTGCTTCCAGGCTCCCACCCTCTGTTCTTACGGTTCCTTCCCCAGCTGGGACTATCCTCAGCTCGGAGACGCCCCCAACCCAGGTACCCCCACCCCCATAAGGATGGCTACAGCTCCGGAGAAGAGATGCAGCCTCACCCGGAGAAGGGGAGCCAGCAAGCAGAGAGGACCCTATAAAAAGCTCAGCTCAACTGAAACAACACTGTAAATCAACTAAACTCCAATAAAAATTAGTTAAAAAAAGCAACAACAACAAAAAACCTCAGCTATTCGGGAAAGTCCTATCAGCAGGTCTGAATCTTAAAAGTGCAGCCCTGGGCTTCCCTGGTTGCGCAGTGGTTGAGGGTCCCCCTGCCGATGCAGGGGACACAGGTTCGTGCCCCGGTCTGGGAAGATCCCACATGCCGCGGAGCGGCTGGGCCTATGAGCCATGGCCGCTGAGCCTGCGCGTCCGTTGCCTGTGCTCCGCAACGGGAGAGGCCACAACAGTGAGAGGCCCGCGTACCGGAAAAAAAAAAAGTGCAGCCCTTCCACCAGCGGGTGTACACCCTAGAGAAACTCTCAAAAAATGTGAACAAAAAAATAAGCACAAGAATGCTTGAGACAATGGTGTTCGTAAGGGTGAAAAACTGGAAGCGGCTTAAATGTCCATCACATGAGGCATGAATTAAATGGATCATGGCATATTTACACAGGGGAACACCATACTACAGCGAAAGTGGATGAACCAGCACTCTGTATATCAACCTGGACAACCCTAAAGCATGCTGCTAGTTGCAGAAGTTTACATAATCGAATGCACGCAGTTTGAAAACACATAAAACAGGGGTTGTGTGTGGACACATGAAATTATACACAAACTTGCATGCGTATGATAAGGGGCGGGGGAGTCCAAGTGGCGACCCCTGGGGGCAGAGTGGAAGGAATGCAACCAGGAAAGCTACTCAGGACATTGTTATTTGTAATTTTTTTGTTTTTTTAAGCCCGGAGGTGGAAGCCCTGAGTTCATTGTATTCACTGTCTGTTCTTTTTCTACGTGTGAGAAATATTTCATAATACAAATAACATTTTAACACGCCAATGCCACTTCCAGGATTTTATGCTAAAGAAATAACTGGACAAGTGTTAAAATATTCAAAGATGTTTGTCTCAGCATTTGTTGAAAAAGCAGAAAAATAGGAAGAGCCGTAATGTCCAGCTGTAGGAGATTGGTTGGACCGATTACAGCATATTTGCAAGACGGAAGAACAATAGTACCTAACAGTTACTGAGAACTTAGCACACTCCAGTCACTTTGCAAATAGTCCTGTGAGGGAGGGGCTGTTATTATCCCCATTCTACAGATGAGCAGAGTGAGGCTTTCCAAGGAGGTGTAACTGGCCACCAGATTACAGAGTTTGTACTCTCAACCCCTGCTGCTACACTGCCCGGACAGGATCCAACTGGTTCTCGACCCACAGATGACATAAGAGGCATCTCGGAAAAACGAATAAATCTCTGACACATGTTACAACACAGATGAACCTTAAAAACATCATACTGGGTAAAAGGAGCTAGACACAAAAAGTCACATATGGAGTAATTCCATCTCTATGAAATATCCAGAATAGGTGAATCTGGAGAGACAGAAAACAGATCCAGGGAATTCCCTGGCCATCCAGGAGTTAGGGCTCCAGTGCTTCCACTGCAGGGGGCATGGGTTCCATCCCTGGTCGGGAAAATAAGATCACGCATGCCTCAAAGCAGTGTGGGACGGGAGGAAGCAGATCCGTGATTGCCACGGGCTGGGGAGAATGGGGAGTGACTGATATTGTTTCCTTTTTGGATGAAGTTCTGGAACTACAGAGCGGTGATGGTTGCAAAGCATCGTACATGTGCATAATGCCGTTGAATTGTACACTTTAAAATGGTTAAAATGGGGCTTCTTTGTGGTCCAGTCGTTAAGACTCCACCTGCCACTGCAGGGGGCACAGGTTCAGTCCCTGGTGGGGAAGTTCTGCATGCCCCGAGGTGAGGCCAAAGATAAATAAATAAAATGGTTAAAGTGGCAAATTTGACATTATGTATATTCTACCACCCCTCCCAAAAAAAGAAAGAAGCTCCACCAAAAAACAAAAAGAGAGAAAATAATAAAGAATCACCTAGAGAAAGTAGTGAAAATATAGATTCCAAGGTTCAGCCTCTTGAGAGAGGTTGGTCGAATATTTAATAATTAATCATTTCAGGATGTTGCCATGCAAAGTGTAGCCATGGACCAGCAGCATCAAGCAGGATTCCATGGGTGCTTTTTGGTAGAAATGCAGAATCTCAGACCCCACCCCTGACCTCCTAAATCAGAATCACCCACACTGGTGATTGGGATGTTCCACAACGTATGAGAAGCATGCCTTAGAAGACACCTGTGTTGCAGGTGGCTTCCTCAGACCAGTCATTCACTTGCTGGAGGGATATCGTGGGCTTGGTAACTCTCAAGGTGGCACGTGACTTATTAAGGGGGAAAGCGTGCTATAAAACAGCAAATTCGGGATGATCATATTTTGAGGGGAAAGGGATATCTACTTTTATGTATGTAAATTAAATGATTGGGAGGAGGATGTGGAGAAAAGGGAACACTTGTACACTGTTGCTGGGAATGTAAATTGGTGCCACCACTGTGAGAAAAAAATTTGGAGTTTCCTCAAAAAATTAGAAATAGGGACTTCCCTGGTGGCGCAGTGGTTAAGAATCCACCTGCCAACGCAGGGGACAAGGGTTCGAGCACTGGTCCGGGAAGATCCCACACGCCGCGGAGCAACTAAGCCCGTGTGCCACAACTACTGAGCCTGCGCTCTAGAGCCCATGCTCTGCCACTGCAATAAGAAGCCCACGCACTGCAACGAAGAGTAGCCCCTGCTCGCCAGAACTAGAGAAAGACCGTGCGCAGCAACGAAGACCCAATGCAGCCAAAAAAAAAAAAAATATATATATATATATATATATATATATATTACAAATAGAATTATCATGTGATCCAGCAAGCCCACTTCTGGGTATATATCAAAATGAAATCTCTATTACAAAGAGATATCTGTACTCCCCAGTTTATTGCAGCATGATTCACAATAACCAAGACATGGAAACAACCTAAGTGTATGTGGACAGGTGAGTGGATAAAGATGTGTATACATACATTGCAATATTTTTCAGCTATGAGGAAGGGGGAAATTCTGTCATTTGCAACAACATAGATGAACCTGGAGGACATTATGCTAAGTGAGAAAAGATAGACACAGAAAGACAGATACTGCATGACCTCATTTATACGTAGAATCCAAAAAACAGTCGAATTCACAGAAACAAAGAGTGGAATGGTGGTTACAGGGAGGGGGGAACGGGGGTTGGTCAAAGGGTACAAACTTCCAACAATAAAATGAATAAGTTCTGGGGGTCTAATGTACAGCATGGTGACTACAGTTAACAATAAAACATTGTACGTTTAAAAATTTGCTGAGAGAGTAGGTCATAAGTGTTCTCACCACGTACACACAAAGCTGGTAACTATGTGAGGTGAGTGATGTGTTAATTAGCTTGATCACAGAGATCATTTCGCAGCGTATACATATATCAAAACATCATGGTGTACGCCTTAAATAGACATAGTTTTTGTTTGTCAGTCGTACCTCGATAAAGCTGGAAAAAACTAAATGGTTGGTTGGGAGTTGTCTCTCTGTTTTCATGTATTACTTGTGTAATAACAAAATGTATATAATAATAGAATAAAATATAAGTATTCGTACTATGTTAATTTATACACATATTCCCATATCTATATATACATACCTATTCATATGCACACATGCATATACATAATTATCTATATATCTGTCTCTACCTATAGCACCATCATCATCCTGCTCAAAATTCTGCAGTGGACTCATACCCTGGTAGCCAGCCCCCAAGATGATCTTCACTCTGCACCCCACCCCCTTCCCCAGGATTCATGCCTTGTGTAGCTTCTTCCACATTGAACATGGCTGAGCTGTGTAACCAACAGGATATTGCAGAAAAGATGGCATGTCCATTGCTGTGTTATCAAAGACACCATCCTCTCTGGGATCACTCACTCCTCTGGGGGGATCTCAGCGCAATGTCAAGAGGTCATGGCAACCACCTTATGGAGACATGCATGAGGCAAGGGCAAGGAACTGAGGCCTCTTGCCAACAGCCAGAGAGGAACTGAATCTGACAGTCATGTGAGTGACCACCCTGGAAACGTTCCTCCTGTCTCTACCAAGCTTTCATAGGATTATGCCCCATCCACAGCTTGACAGCCATCTCAGGAGAAACCCCAAGCCAAAACCATCCAGCTAAGCCACTCCTGAATTCCTGACCCACAGAAACCATATGAGATGATAAATGTTTATTGACATCCTAAACTGTAGGCAATGGATACACACCTAGATTAAAATCTGATGTCCTTACAATGACCTCCATTCTTCCTCTGATTAATCACTTACTATTCTCCTCATTGCTCACTCTGTTATAGTCCCATTGGCTTCCTTGCTGGAAGCCGGAAGTCCCAAGCATCTCCAGGTCTTTCCCTGCTCTTCTCTCTACCAGGAGAGCTCTGCCCACTGATATCTACAGGGTTCACTCTCTCACCTGCTCCAGGTCTTTGCTGCAATGTCACTTCCTCAGGAGACCTTCCCCGACAGCCCTGCCTGGAATCACCCACCCACCGCAGCCATCCCCTTACTCTGCTCTGTTGTTTTATGCCACCAGGGTTGAGGGAATTTGTTATAGCAGCCACAGGAAGCTAATAGATGGTTGATTAAGTGGACTGGATCAATGGGAAGGTGGATGATTGGATTGATGGATGGATTGTAGGATAAACAGGAACAGAGAATTGATTGAACGGATTAAAGAATGAAAGAACATATGGGTGGGTAAATGGATAGTTGAATGGATGGATGGAGCTTTGGAGAGCTGGAAGAATATCTGAAGAAATTATGGTTAGATAGATAGGCAAATGGGTGGATGAGTGGGTAAATAACTAGTTGGATAAATGCATAAAGGCAAGAACATGCACAGATGAATGGGTGGGTTGGGTGGAAGTTTGGCTGGATATGGGTATTTGAGGAAGAAGCATGGTACACTGGAAAGAACCAGATTTTATTTTCTTATTTTATTTTATTTTTTGGAGTATAATTGATTTACAATGTTGTGTTAGTTTCAGGTGTACAGCAAAGTGATTCAGTTTCATATATATAATCTTTTTCAGATTATTTTCCCTTTTAGGTTATTACAAAATATTGAGTATAGTTCCCTGTGCTATACAGTAAGGTCCTTGTTTGTTATCGATTTTATAAATAGTAGTGTGTATATGTAACCAAAAGTTTGGTTTCTATTTCTGTGGGCCTATTTCTGTTGTATAAATAAGTTCATTTGTATCATTTTTTTTTAGATTCCACATCTAAGCGATATCATATGATATTTGTCTTTCTCTCTCTGGCTTACTTAGTATGATAATCTCTAAGTCCATCCATCCATGTTGCTGCAAATGGCTTTAGTTCATTCTTTTTTATGGCCGAGTAATATTCCACCGTGTATATGTACCACATCGTCTTTATCCACTCATCTGTTGATGAACATCTTCATTGCTTCCATGTCTTGGCTATTGCAAATAGTACTGCTATGAACATTGGGATGCATGTATCTTTTCAAATTATAATTTTCTCCAGATATATAGCCAGGAGTGGGATTGCAGGATCATATGATAGCTCTATTTTTTAGTTTTTTAAGGAACCTCCATACTGTTCTCCATAGTGGCTGCACCAATTCACATTCCCACCAACTGTGCAGGAGGAAGAACCAGATTTTAGAACCAGATGAACCTGAGTTCTGACCCCAGCTCCCCACAGTGACATTGGGAAGTATGGCAGCCAAAGTGGATCTCCCTTCAATAAAGAACTTACTCAACTGTGAGGACTGCATTTGCCTGACAGTCCCCAGCTGCAGTATCTGCAACTATTATTTTTTTTGGATTGAGGTTCTTTTTGGGCAGCCCCCAACCAACGACTTAGCATAGGAGTGGGGGCCATGCTGGGGCCTGACCACTTCCACCCAATGTGGGATTCAACTAATGGCAAACCTTTTTTTTTTTCTTTAAATTGATATAAAATTCAAGTAGGGCTTCCCTGGTGGCGCAGTGGTTGAGAGTCCGCCTGCTGATGCAGGGGACACGGGTTCGTGCCCCGGTCTGGGAGGATCCCACATGCCGCGGAGCGGCTGGGCCCGTGAGCCATGGCCGCTGAGCCTGCGCGTCCGGAGCCTGTACTCCGCAACGGGAGAGGCCACAACAGTGAGAGGCCCGCGTACCGCAAAAAAAAAAAAAAAAAAAAAAAAAAATTCAAGTAACACAGAATTCATCACTTTAACCATTTTAAGGTGTATAATTCAGTGGCATTTGGTACCGTGGCACTCTTGTGCCACCATCACCCCTATCAAGTTCCAAAACATTTTCGCCATCCAGAAAGGAAGTGATAAAGCAATCACTCCCCACCCGTCTGGCAACCACCAACTTACTTTCTGTTCCTATGGATTTGTCCGCAGTGAATCTTTGCTCTGCATCTCCCCGTTGGGCTGAGCTCTCTGAGTTGCATGGTCTCAAGCTCTTCCTAAATATACCTTCCTGCCCCCCTTTCCTTTTACAGGTGGCAGACCGACTCCCCCGCCTACTCCTTTTCTCCCTCCCCTCTATCTTTCACTGGTGTCACCCCCAATAAATCTCTTGCATTGCTAACGCCACAGCAACATTTGCCTTCTGGAGGACCCCGGGACACAGCAAGCCTCTTGCTCTGAGATCGAGTTCCCTACCCTACAGAGCTGCACAACTTCTCAGGGTTGCAGGAGGCTCTGCAGAATTTCTTTCTAAAAAAATAATAAATTTATTTATTTATTTGTATTTTTATCTTATAAATTTATTTCTATTTATTTATTTTTGGCTGCTTTGCAGCTTCGCTGCTGCGCACGGGCTTTCTCCAGTTGCGGCGACCAGGGGCTATGCTTTGACGTGGTGCACGGGCTTCTCACTGCGGTGGCTTCTCTTGTTGCCGAGCACGGGCTCTAGGTGCGTGGGCTTCAGTAGTGGTGGCTCGCAGGCTCAGTAGTTGTGGTGCACGGGCTTAGTTGCTTCACGGCATGTGGGATCTTCCCACACCAGGGATCAAACCCATGTCCCCTGCATTGGCAGGTGGATTCTTAACCACTGCGCCACCAGGGAAGCCCCGCTCTGCAGAAGTTCTGAACACAAGCTGGAGGACCCCACAACGTGAATACCTACGTTTATGCAGCATTCACTATGTGCCAGGCACTGTTTTAAGTCCTTGCATGGACTCGCTCCTGGACCCCACGACAGAGGCACCATCATGATCCTTGCTTTTACAGCCGAGAAAACAGAGATCCCTAGAGGCCTTCATCCCCTACCCGGGCAGGTTACCTTTTCTGGGGAAAACGATTCCCACCACCAAGCAGAAGCAGTTTTCTAAAAGTGAAACTGCAATATCATCTTACCCAGAGGAAGACCACAGCCTCTTCCCCTCAGCCGAGCCAGGATAGCAGCCTGTTTCTGGAAGGATCCAGAAGATTCCAGGCCCCCAGCCTGCAAGTGGACAGTGGGAGGAGCCTGATTCCCAAATTGAAAGTAGCCCACCAGGCTGGAGTCCCCCTTCCCCCAGTTCTCTCAGGGATGTCCTGAGGATATCAAACAGCCACCAGAGGGACACCAGTAAGCCTAGCCTTTGTACCAATGCAGGGAGGTGGGTACCAAGGCCCAGAGCAGGGCAGGGGGGAGTCTTGCCTAGGGTCACCTGGGAGTTGGCATCTACACTTCCTTTTGAAAGAGGAGCAGGCATCAGACAGGCACAAGCACAGCTGGGGCAAGGTGGGGGGCACACTCTCCCTGGCAGAGTGAGCAGCAGGTAGCATCCAGCCCTCCCTCCCCTGCGCTCCTTCAGGGCTCTGTGTGATGTCCACTAGGGCACACATCCCTGCACACAGGGACCCCTTTCGAGGACAGGGGCTGGGTCAGATCAGTCCTGGGAACCGAGGTACCTCAGGGAAATGTTTACTGAATGAAGGAAGGAAGGATTCGGGAGGAAGATGCTGAGCCATGGCTGAGACAGTGGTCTCTAAGAAATGAAAGGAGGGCACTGGTGGGGTTGGCGGAGAGGGTTGAGAACTTGCTAGAGCTCCACTCCACCAGGGCAGTTTTCGTCTGCTTGCTCACGGCTGTATCTCCAGCGTCTAGAACAGTGCCTGGCACACAGTGGGTCCTCAGTCAATATCTGCTAAGCGACAAACAAAACAAAACAAAACAAAACAAAACTCCAGGACCTCTGATTCCCCCTCCTGCCACTGGCAGCTGAACTAAGGAAGCGTCCTGCATTGAGCTATAGCCACGTGCCAGGCACCCATCAAAGGCGGACCACGCATTCTGTTTTCACTTGATTCTGAGCATGAACCCCCAGATAAAGGCAACAGGAACAGTAGCTACCTCTTGGAAACACACAGGTCTCAGGGAATTCCCTGGCGGTCCAGTGAGTAGGACTCCGTGCTCTCACTGCCCAGGGCCCGGGTTCAATCCTTGGTTGGGGAACTAAGATCCTACAAGCCGCACGGCACGGCCAAAAAAAAAGAAATGCACACGTGTCAGACATGCTCTGAGCGCTTTAGGCGGGTTGGCTCCGCAATTCCACACTGCAGCCCCCTGCTAGTTATTATTATTATTTTTTTGCGGTACGCGGGCCTCTCACTGTTGTGGCCTCTCCCGTTGCGGAGCACAGGCTCCGGACGCGCAGGCTCAGCGGCCACGGCTCACGGGCCCAGCCGCTCCGTGGCATGTGGGATCCTCCCGGACCGGGGCACGAACCCGTGTCCCCTGCATCGGCAGGCGGACTCTCAACCACTGCGCCACCAGGGAAGCCCCCTGCTAGTTATTCTTATCTCCATTTCACAGATGGGGAAGCAAAGGTTCAGGGAGATGAAGCCCTTGGGGCAGGTCACACCGCCAGCAAGAGGCAGAGGCGGAGACCCAAACCCAGGCAGTCAGACTCCCAAATGGTACAATGTGCCCCATTTTACAGATTGAGGAAACTGAGACCCCCCCCCACCCAAGGGACCTGTGGGAGCCGAATAACACCCCCGCCCAAGATGTCTATATCTTCATCTCCAGGACATGTGTTGGTGGTACGCCACATGGTGAAAGGGACTTTGCAGATTAAATTAAGGGTCTTGAGATGGGGAGATTCTCCTGGATTATCTGGGTGAGCCCAACGTAATCGCAGAGCTCTTACAAATGAAAGAGGGGTCACTGTCAGAATCAGAGAAGCAGAGAAGGGGGTGTGATGACAGAAGCACTTCCCACTACGCAAAGGGAGGTAGAGGCCATGAGCCAAGGGATGCAGGCACCTCTAGAAGCTGGAAAAGACGAGGAGGAAATGTATTCTCCCATGGAGCCTCTAGAAGGACCGCAGCCCTGCCCACACCTTGATTTCAGCACATAAGACCCATTCTGACTAACTGCCAGAAACAGAAGCTAATAAATTTGTGTTGTCTTAAGCCACTAAGTTTGTAGTACTTTGTTACAGCAGCTGTAGGACACTCTACAGGCACCCAGCTCTTAAATGGCAAAGGTGGGATTCGAACTCAAGTCTTGCCAAGTTGAAAGCTCTGGATCTTCTGGGGTATCACTTAGATGTGTGAATTTTGGAATTATTCCAGATGCTTTTTCCTCAGGATCGCTGGGCTGTGTGTATGTGTGTGTGTGTGTGTTGGGGTGGGGTGGGGAGCATGTAGGAGTGAGTCAAGAAACCGGGAATTTGGGAATTCCCTGGTGGTCCAGTGGTTAGGACTCCAAGCTTCCACTACCAAGGGCCCGGGTTCAATCCCTGGTCGGGGAACTAAGACCCCACAAGCACGTGGCCAAAAAAAGAAAAGAAAAAGAAAGAAAGAAAGAAAACAAAACCAGGAATTCTACTTTCATGAGGATTAGAGAATCTGGTCCATAATTACGGCAATGACACCTTAGGGCTGTCATGAGAATTAGTGAGTTAACCCATGTGGAGCACATAGAGCAGCGCCCGACACGTAAGATGGGGTAACAGTTACTATCATTATATCTTTTTCATGTCTACACACCACCAGCATCAGCTCCTCTGTCTTCCCTGCTCAAGAACCTTCCATGGCTCCCCAGTACCCTCAGGATAACATCCAAGCCCTTTATGGCAGTTGAGAGCTTTGGGTCCCAGCTCATTTCTCCTAGTGGACCCCACAGTCTGTAACCCAGCAGACTGCCTACTAAGGAATGTCGCTCTCCACTTGGCTCTACAAGGATTGAGTCATTAGCCACTGGAGTTACTCACTTTTGACATGCCCTGAAGGGTGTTCAAGGCAGGAATCGGAATGAGGCACTCTGTGCTCTGGGAAAGCTGGCAGAACAGGCCTTCAGAGAGTTAGATATTTTCAGGAGAAGATTTTATGAACCCAATTTCTTGCATCTTCTCGTACTTAGAAAAGCACTAAAGTCATTAACTAAGGTATCTGCTCCTCGTGAGTAGCAGCAACTTTCTACAGAGATGTGTGCTTGACGGCATGTACGCCTTCCCCAAAATCACATAGATGCTGATATCGGAGCAGTTCCTCAGAGCTCTCTGAGAGGCTGTTTCGTGGGCCACAGTCCTCAATATGTCCCCAAATAAAACTGAAACTCACAGCTCTCAGGTTGTGCATTTCTATTTTAGTCGACAAAACAAAGGCATTCAACCCTCAGGTGCCTGGTTTCAGGAACCATCTGGACTCTACTGAGAAGGCCTTGCTGCAGCTTGCATGTATCCTCTAAGTGTGGCTCATCAGACTTTCCTAAACGTCTCCCACAACCAAACGCACACTGGCCACCATTGCTAGTTAGCCACTTCCTCTTCTGGGGAACCCCATGCACTGTGCTACCTTCATTGTAACATCTTGTTTTCTCATTATGGATCCGTGTGTGTCTGCCCTCCAGGCTGGGAACCCACTGAAGGCAGAGATCTTATTCTTGATTGATCGCTGGGCCTCCTCCTTCAAGAAATATTCATGGTGTCTGTCTGTCTGTTTCTCTGCTTTTTCTTTTTTTAACTCACAAGGAACCTGAGAGCTGAAGGTCCTAGTTGCTGGGGCACTGGAAATCCTGCAGCATAGAGGAGGAGAAAAGTGGGTCTCAGACCCTTGGGTCCCCAGATAGCTGGCATTGATGGAACATTATTTAGTCATGAAAAGGCAGGAAGCACTGCCTGCTACAACATGGATGAACCTCAAAAACATGTTCAGTGAGAGAAGCCAGACATGAAAAGGCACATATTGTATGATTCCATTTATATGAAATGTCCAGAATAGGAAAATCTATATACGGAGAAAACAGTTTGGCTGTGGCCAGGGGCTGGGGGAGGAGGGAATTGGGAGTGTCTGCTTAATAGGTACGAGGTTTCCCTCTGGGGTGATGAAAAAACTCTGGAACTTAGATAGAGGTGGTGGTTGCACAACATTGTGAATATGTTAAATGCCCCTGAATTGTATAATTTTAAATGGTTAGGGACTTCCCGGGTGGTCCAGTGGTTAGGACTCGGTGCTCTCACTGCAGGGGCCCGGGGTTCACTCCCTGGTTGGGGAACTAGGATCCCACAAGCCACGTGGCACAGCAAAAAATAAATAAAATAAAATAAAATAATAAAATAAAATGGTTAATCTTATGTTATGTGAATTTTACTTCAATTACGAAAAAAGAGGGGGCTTCCCTGGTGGCGCAGTGGTTAAGAATCCGCCTGCCAATGCAGGGGACATGGGTTCGAGCCCTGGTCCGGGAAGCTCCCACAGGCCACGGAGCCCGTGCACCACAACTACTGAGCCTGAACTCTAGAGCCCGCGAGCCACAACTACTGAAGCCCGCACACCTAGAGCCCGTGCTCCGCAATGAAGGGTAGCCCCTGCTCGCCGCAACTAGAGGAAGCCCGCACACAGCAATGAGGACCCAATGCAGCCAAATAAATAAATAGATAGATAGATAGATAGATAAATTTATAAAATAAAAAAAAAAGAGGTGGGGAGCTGAGGGAGGAGGGGCTGGAACTTCCGGGTCTGAGAGGCTGGGGCCTGGACTCCTGGGTCCTGGGGCAGCAGGAGGGGGCCCAGGATACAAACACCTGAGTACCAAGAGGGGAGGAAGCCAGGAAGTTAAGGCTTGTTCTGCTGGAGAGAGAAGAAAACGGTCCAGGTAGAGGAAGCAGTCGCTTTCTGGGAGGGAGGTTTTTCCGATGGAGATGTCATCACTAAGATTGCCCTTCCCACTCAGGCCCGGCCTGTGGGGAACTCCAGCTTGATAGAGAGGAAGGGAGAGGGGAAAGCCAGTGGGGGGAGGAGGAAGGGTCACCAGGGTCCCACACCCAACTGCCTCAGGACAGAAACTGCACTCAGAAGGGCAGGCACCTGCAGGTCCGGATTCTCCGTCCCCAAGGAGGTAACAGCTGGGAGGATGGACCTCAGGGGCTAGAAGCAATTGCATGAGTTCTGGAAGGGACTGGAGGCCTGGACTTCTAGGTCCCCAAGGGAGAAAGGGTGGAGAGAGCTAGAGGCTCAGATTTCTGGGTCTTGAGGAGGACAAAGGCTGGGAGTTTGAACATTGAAGCTATAAAGTGGGAGGAAGGAAGCTAGGGGCCCCTGGAAGCTAAGGTGCTGCCTGCTTGGTTCTGAGACCGGAAGTGGCAGTTTGGGGGTGAGGTCCTGAAGAAAGTGGAGGTCATATTCTTGGCCTGACGTGTCTTTGGCTCTGCTGGAACGCCAACAGTCCCACCCCACAACCCAGCCCTGTTCCCCAAACCTCTCACGCAGCACCAGTCCCAGGGCGGAGAGAGCCAGAGGGAGCCCGGACAGGTGAGCACCCAGGGGGAGCCCAGAAGCTGGCAGTGCAGGGAGGGGCTGGGAGAGTCTCAGAAGCTGGGTGGGAGCAGGACAGCTAAGAGAAACTAGGAGATCAGGACAAAGGACTATGCAAAAGATAGGGAATGTTTCCCAAGCAGACAGCTGGCTCATTAGAGTGGACCTTTGCCTATTACTTATGCCTGGGAGCCAATGGAGGCCTCAGGGGCGGTGGCCACGATGTGACACACCTGTACCCTTAGGGCTGGTTGCTCACCCGAGAGAGACAGAGAGATAAAGCCGTGACTTCAGTCCCTGCCCCTCTCTTTCCCTGCAGACCCCGGCATGTGGGGATACCTGTCCCTGCTGCCTGCCTTCCTGGCATTCTGGGCTACTGCTGGCATCTGGACCGTGTGAGTGTTAGAGGCAGGATGGACCCCTGGGTCTGAGGGAGGAGGGGCTGGGGGCCTGGACTCCTGGGTCTGAGAGGGGAGGGGCTGGGGACCTGGACCCCTGGGTCTGAGCGGGGAGGGGCTGGGGGCCTGGACCCCTGGGTCTGAGGGGTGAGGGGCTGGGGGCCTGGACCCCTGGGTCTGAGGGAGGGGGAGCTAGAAGTCCGGTTTCTGCGCGTAACAGAAAGAAAAGTTTCGTCGAACTCCCTCTACTCTCTTTGATGTCTCCTCGACTTCAGTTTTTCGCTTGCTGTGGCCAACAAGGCTGTGAACCTCACGGAAGGCTTCCCCTATATCAGGTAGTTATGGTGCTTGGGGTGGGGGGGACTCCGGAGGGAGGAAAGAAGGAGGTCCTGGTTCTGAGGAACTACAGGATGACCCTTTATCTCCCCCAGTCTATGTGGAAATAGCCCCCCTCAGAGCTGCATCTTCAGCCAGGTGCTCAACTTGGGAGCTGCTTTGGGTAAATACTCCCGCGCACACTTCGTTCGGTGCTAGCCCCACCCAACCAAGAGGGCCCCGGCACCCAGCCTCCTCGTCCCCCAAATCCAGGAGTTGGGCACTCACTCCAGGACCCACAGTCTCTTCCACCCGCCACCCCCACCCCCTACCCAGGAGTCTGGGGCTCAGGCCTCCCGCCCACTTCCCTCTCCTCCCAGCCGCCTGGACCTGCATTCTCCGTTACCACCAGCTTCGGGACTGGGGGGTCGGAAAGTGGCCTAACCAGCTGATCCTGTGGACGGGGCTCCTCTGCGCCTTGGGCACCTCCATAGTGGGCAATTTTCAGGTGAGACGCAGCAGGCCAGCCCAGGTTCTTGCCCGCCCGAGTCTGGGACTACAACTCCCAGCACCCCCGGGGCGCAGGCTTCTGGTTTGGCGGGGCTGGTCCCCGCACGGCCTCCTGGGACTTGTATTTCTCTTGTGGCTCTCGGGCCGTGGAGGGAGGGCGTTCTGGTCTCTGGATAGAGGCCGCGTGGGAGGCTCTTTGTAATCATTCCGTTAAACCCCTAGGAGTTTGGGGTAATTCACTGCCATAGCCCCATTTAATGATAAAATTTCTCAGGTCACTCCCCCCCCCACCGCCCACCCCCGCACCGCGCTGCTTGCTTGGCTGGGTCCTATTTCCCCGACTAGGGATCGAACCGGGGCCCTGGGGAGTGAAAGCGTGGAGTCCTAATTACTGGACCGCGGGGGAATTCCCCACATTCTTTTTATTTTTTTTATTTTTGGCTGCACTGGGTCTTCACTGCTGCACACGGGCTTTCTCTAGTTGCAGAGAGTGGGGGCCACTCTTCGTTGCAGTGCGCGGGCCTCTCATTGAGGTGGCTTCTCTTGTTGCGGAGCACGGGCTCTAGAGCGCAGGCTCAGTAGATGTGGCGCACGGGCTTGGTTGCTCAGCGGCATGTGGGATCTTCCCGGACCAGGGCTCGAACCCGTGTCTCCTGCGTTGGCAAGCGGATTCTTAACCACTATGCCACCAGGGAAGCCCTCCCCACTTATTCTCAATGTTTGCCATATCGATGGAGTGTTCTCTCTGTAGAAGGCACTAGCTTTATACGTTGTGCAGGGTTATTTTAACCCATCTCCACAAGAACTCCAGGGAGGTCCTTCTTGGTCAAGTCCCACGGAGATATTTCTTTATCAGCCGGTTCGTGGTGGTCAGAGATGAACCCAGATTCGTAGACTCTAGAAGCCTACATTCTTAGCCACAAAGCTCAGTATATATTTGTAGAATAAATAAATGGATTAGTAATAGGAGAAATCTTATTGATTTATCATTTTATTTTTTATCTATTTGTTTTTCAGTATGATATCTCTGATTCCAAACCTCTCCCGCCAAAAGGCTGTGGAAGCCGCAGGGTGTTTAGACAAGAGGCTGCCTCCAACTTAACAAAAATTCCCCATGACATTTGCATAGCAAATCATTCACTTATCATGTATTCCTGTGTTCATTAACCTTTGTTTACCTTTAATTATTATATCCCCCCCCCCCCCGCAGAAGCTTTTTTTTTTTTTTTGGCTGCTCCCTGCCTCATGTGGGATCTTAGTTCCCGATCAGGGATCCAACCCGAGCCCCGTGCAGTGGAAGCCTGGAGTCCTCACCAATGGACTGCCAGGGAAGTCCCCAGAAGACTTTTTTAGACATTTTCTCCTAATCATCCTTTCCCTCCATGAAGTTTTTTTTTTTTTCCTAATATTTATTTATTTGGTTGCGTGGGGTCTTAGTTGCGGCAGGGAGACTCCTTAGTTGCAGCACGCGGGCTCCTTAGTTGTGGCCTGTGGCCTCCTTAGTCGCGGCTTGCCGGCTCCTTAGCTGTGGCATGCAAACTCTTAGTTGCGGCATGCATGTGGGTTCTAGTTCCCTGACCAGGAACTGAACCCAGGCCCTTTGCATTGGGAGCGCAGAGTCTTATCCACTGCACCACCAGGGAAGTTCCCCCCATCCCACCCGACCCCCGCCATGGAGTTTTTAATATGAAAACATTTTAATATAATACATACTATATCTGTAAGCCAGAAACCATTGTAATATTTAATATTTTTTCACCCTCCAAGAACCAATTTTTACCCCCTTGGTGGCAACAATCTGCTCTCTTCCACCCAGGTTGAGAATGAAGGATTTATTCCACTAATATTTTACGAGGCTTGGGCTTCCCTGGTGGCGCAGTGGTTAAGAATCCGCCTGCCAATGCAGGGGACACAGGTTCAAGCCCTGGTCCGGGAAGATCCCACGTGTAGCGGAGCAACTAAGCCCGTGCACCACAACCCGAGCCTGCGCTCTAGAGCTCGCGAGCCACAACTACTGAGCCCGCGTGCCACAACTACTGAAGCCCGCGCGCCTAGAGCCTGTGCTCCGCAACAAGAGAAGCCACCGCAATGAGAAGCCCGCGTGCCACAGTGAAGAGTAGCCCCTGCTCGCTGCAACTAGAGAAAGCCCGTGCGCAGCAACGAAAACCCAATGCAGACAAAAATAAATAAATTAAATAAATAAATTAAAAAAAAATTACCAGGCTATACTATGTGCCAGGCCCTGTTTTAGGGATGGAGGCCCCAGCAGTGAACAGCAGGTTTAAATAAATGCCTGGCCTCATGGAGCTGACAATAGCCAATGCACCTAATCAATCAGCCATTCGCCGGGTATGGCAGTTTTCAAGCACGGTCCATGGAGTTGGTCCTGGCGCCTCCCCGCATGGCATCGTGGCCCTCTCCCTCCCACAGTTCTGCCCCTCAACGCTGCTCCCTTCCTCTCCCAGGAAAAGAACCAGCGGGCCACGCACCTGACGGGGGCTTTCTTCGCCTTCTTTGTGGGAATATTCTACTTCTGGCTGCAGCTCCTTCTCTTCTGGAGGGTGAAGAGCCTGCCCCAGCCTGGGGCTCCCTGGATCGGGCCGCTCCGTCTGGTCCTCTGCAGCATTTGCACCATCCTAACGGTGGCCAGTATCCTTCCTGGGGCCGGGGACAGGTGTTGGGGGTACGTCTTCATTGGGGTGGGTCTGCTGTGTGCTATTGAGGGTGCCCCTTCCTTTCTCAGCCTCGGTCTCCGTGCAGGATTATAGTGGTGTTGTCACCGAGTCCCGGCTCTGGGGTCACGCTGCCTCCACATAGTAGTTGGGGGAGCAGGGGTCAACTCCTCTGGTTTCTTAACTGCTCAGTGCCTCAGTTTCCTCATCTATCAAATGTGGATAATAATAAGGAATGTGAGGAATGCAGGAGATGACACGTGAGGTGCTTAGAATGGTGCTTGGCACATAGTGAGTAACCAATACACGTTGGGAGATCGATAAACCAATGACAACAGTCCGCTTGGGCTACTGCTCTGTGCTGGGCATCGTGCTGGCTAAGACCGGAGACGGAGGTTCAGATGGCCGAGAACCGTCACGAAGTTCAATGGTAGAGCCGGTGGTAGGCTGGAGGCAGCTGGTACAGGGTCTCCTGAGCTGTCTGTGTGTATCTTTTCCCAGCTCCATGTGCAGTGATGTCATGTCAGTAATAGCTTGAAACGGCCAAGAAACTGACAAATGCTACAAATCAGAGCCAGTTGTTACACATTTACCAGCATGCCTGTGGGTGGAGCCTTGACTCCAGCCCACTTCTGAGTCACCCCAGAACCCAGTAGCTCAGCACACCTCCGGGTGAGCCAAACCACTCTCTGAGCCTCAGATTCCCTATCTGTAGAATGGAGTTGCTTTTGTCAGAATAATGATGATTACTGAGAAGCAGAGTGCTCTGAGAGAGAGGAGGGGCTGCATGCTAAGCCTTGGGGACTGCGGCCCCCTGTGAGGGTGATGGAAGGGGAGGCCAGAAGTCGCTGGCATCCAGAAGAGGCTGGAGGGAACCCAGCTGAGACCCTGGGCCGGCTGCATTCAGAGGATCCCTTTGGAAAATTGGATCCCTTTCCCCAGCAAAATGGAAGTGGTGATCTTGTTTCCCAGAGCAGCAAATTGAATCCAGTGAAATGGATAGGAAGGGCTGGCTCCGGAGCTCAGCGTTCTGCAGCTGCAGAACCAGCATCTGTCCTGTGCAGCAGCAGGTGCGGTTAACGATGAGGTCTAGGCAGCCCCTTTCAAAATCCGGCCTGTGCTGATCAGTTTGGCTGCAGGGTTCTCATTCTGTGGGGCTCTGATATCCCTTGGATGCGGGAAGTGGGGGACAGGACCATAAAATGGTCAGCTGAGTGTTGTAAGGCCTGGAAGGCTGCAAAGAGAGGTCTGAGACCTGGCATTTGAGCTGGTCTTGCAGAACCAGCTGCTTTTGGCCTGGGTTGGGTGAGGGAGGGAGGGACACCGTGGGTACACGCGGAGGGTGGGAAAACCAACCCAGGGGAGGAGATGAGGCTGCTGGCAGGGCCAGAGATGAGCATCTCCAGCGCTAAAGTGAGGGATTACAGGCTTGTGCTTCTGTACAAGTGCAATAGGGAGCCACAGAAAGCTTGTGAGTGGGGGAGTTACAAAGTCAGTTCTGGGGTAAGCACTTCTTTGTTCTAGGATCGGTGGGGCTTGGGGATGGTGTTGGCCTTATTCACTGTCTAGAAATCCTTGAATGAATGAAATGATGTCTAATCTGGGGGGCGGTGAGGAGGAGGAGTGCTCCAGTGAGGGGGGTGCTCCCAGAAAACAAGAGGCATCTCTGCAAGGTGGGAGCTCAGAGTATGTGTTGACCAGTGGTTACAAAAGAGTTTTAAAGAGCTGGGACTGTGGAGCTGGAGGAGGGACAGGACCAACCAGTAGAGAGGCCAGGCCAGAGAGGACAAGACTTGGGGTGTCCAGCTGGCCATGGGGATGAAGAGGGAGGGGACGAAGGCGATTCCCAACGGTCTGCTAGGGGGCAGGAGTGGACGGTGTGGTTACGGAGGTTGGGGCACCCAGAAAGAGGAAGACCTTTTAGGGAGAAAGGGGGATTCTGTTTGGGAGTAAGCAGGAGGGGTCTGTGGGCCCTGGGTCGGGGGAGAAAGTTGCAAGCACAGCCTGAGGCTGGCGGGTAGGGTGGAGGCATCTTTAGGAAGTCCTGCATTTTTGGAGGTAGAAGCAATGGCGGCTGGTTGGCCCTGGCAAGTGGGGAGATGGCAGAGCCTTCATGGGGTCAGGGAAGGCCGACAGGAAGATAGGAGCCTTGTTCTGGGATATTGGGAATGCAGTGCAAACCGTAGAAATATGCAAGGGCAAACATTTAGAAAACAGCTTGAGACAGAGGCGGGAACTGGAGGGCGTCCATTTGAGAGTGTCTGGGCGTTGCCAAGGAGGGTGTCCAGCCAGAGGGGCCCTTCCAGCCAGGGCAGGGCGGACATGTCACAAGAGGGTACCCAGAGATGGATGGTCTCAGCCTGCCCAAGGTCACTCAGCAACCTAGCCGGGCTTGCGGATCCTCCCCGTGGCGCTGTGCCCTTGACTCTGGTGTACAGTGGTCGTCCTCCACACCTGGTCACTGCGCTCAGCCTCTGCCGCCTGTGAATGGGTCGCCGCCATGCTGCTGTTCATCCTCTTTGGCCTCTTTGCGGTGGACTTCTCTGGCCTGGACGGCTGCACCCTGTGTCTCCAGCCGGGCCCTGGCAGCCTGAGCCCCCCGCCGGCCTCCCCCATCTCCCTGAAGGTCCAGCTCTGAACACCTGGTCAGCATAGCATCTTCACACCTCCTGTCCCTGCCATCTGGTTCCGCCCCTGCAACCAGGGCCACCCAGGAAGCGAGAGGCCAAGGCCAGCCAGCCATCCCTGATCAAGGATATTTATTATTATTATTATTAATTTTTTTTTTTTTTTTTTTTGCCGCTGGCGGAATCAGAGACACGGACGCAGGCAGGATCACGCGAAATCAGAATTCCTTCCGGAGAGCAAATCCGTACAGAAGGTTGTGGGGGAAGGGAGAAGACCAGGGGAGGGGGGCCCAGGAAGGGGGAGTCGGGGACACAAGGACAGATGGCCCTGTCTGTCCGGATCTGCTAAGCCACCCCAACCAGACCCCATCCCTCCCCCACCCCACCCCGCAGAGAGATTGATCAATAAATAAAATAATAAATTAAGCAATAAATAAAATAGAAACAGCTCCCCCCCCAGTCCCCCCAGAACCACCCCCATTGGGCACGGCCCCCTGAGCCCTATCCCTGCAGGGCAAGGCCGGGTTTGTTGTGTCTCCCCCCTCCCTACGTACTCCTTGGGCCCTATTTACAGATTCACAGTTGGGGGGCAGGGAAGGGGGGTGGAGGGGGCGCCCCTCCTTCCCCGGCCCCCTGGGGTCAGGGTAGGGGGGTCCCGTTGGTGGCCAGGAGCTTCTTGTCCTTAGGGGGGCCTCGGCGGGGAGAGCTGGTCAGCTCTGGGTCTGGGCGGCCGGGCGGGGGCTGCAGGCTTCGGGGTGGGGTCCCGGCAGGCCGGGTCTGGGCGCCATTCTTCTCGTCTGTGGGGGAGGAAGCGATCTGGCTTCAGGAACCCCAGGGGTACCGAGCCCAGGGATGTGCTCCAGCAGGGGAGGTGGCTGCCAGGGGTCACACACGCCAGCAACCAGGCCTGGCTTCCCTAGACCAACAAGGCACATGTCCCAGGCGCCCCCAAACCTAAGGCTTTGGCAGTCAGGCCACGCCCCAGTGAGACCTGGCAGGCCCAGCTCAGGAGACATCCTCAGAGACTCTGGTTACAGCACCGTCTGAGTCCCCCAATCATGGCCAAAGGGCCCCATTACTTTCCACTGGTTGTTAATGGGGCCCAGTGGAGCCCACAGCAGATTGTTTGGGGGTCTCGGGCTCTCCCAGCTGGGCCTGCATGACTGCGGTTAGCTTTCTGTGGGGCCTCACTGCCCCAGACTAGGGGACTGCGGTGGCAGTGCTGGTTGCCAGTAGCCATGCAGTAGTTTCTGTAGGACCCAAAATAGTACCTGTAGCAGAGGCCAGCCCCTTAAGAGACACTGATTGCTGGAGGCCTTGTTGCCATAGCCACCAATGGGGTTCCCCCTCTTTGGGGCAGACCCAGAGGTCCCCCATTGCCCCACTCCCCTTATAAGGCATGTGGCTCGGGCCCTGGGTGACTGTGCGTCCTACATCTTTGAATGCATGCCCTTTTAGGAACTCTGGCTGTCAAGGCCAGCTATCCTTGGCAACCGGGTCTGGAGAGGTTCAGGGGGCCTTCCTCACTTCTGGTTGCCCTGGGGAACCAGAATGACAGAAGGTGGAGTTTCTCCAGCTCCCTGCTACTGAGGCCCTCCCTCCAGGTGCCTTGCTGTTAGCTTGCTTAGCCCATGCGGGACCTCTGATCTCCAGGACTGTATGATAATAACTTGTTGTTTGAACTATGCAGTTTGTTGTTTGTGACCCTGGCCTCGCTGATCCCTGCTTGCTAGGGAATTCTGCTCCCGATGACCAGGGCTGGTGGGTGAAGGGAAGTCCCTTCCCCCTGGAGCACAGACCTTGCCCGCTCCTGGGGGGACCCCCAAGTCCTTGAAAGCCAGGCCCAGCAAGGCCAGAAGAGTCTGAGCATCTGCAGAGAGGATGACCAACTTGTCCCGGTTTTAGCACTGAAACTCCTGCATCCCAGGGACCTCTCCATCCTGAGCAAACCAGGATGGCCGGCCACCCTCCTCCAGAACACAGTCCAGGAGCCTCTGTTAGCGGAAAGCTCCGCTACCTCCAAGACAGAGATGGGTCATCCCCTTAGGGATCCCTGGAGGTTCCCTCCCTGGTGAGGCCTTCTCAGGCTCAGGATGGCCTGGTTCCCTTGGAGCTCAGGCCCCAGCCTCTCTGGGAACCTGCTCCCAGCATTACAGGTAGGACCTAAGGGCGACAGCAGGTGGGCCCTGTTGCCCCACAGCTGAAGCCTCGCCAGTAACACCACCCACCCCGCAGCACCTGGCCGCCAGGAAGTCTCCCCTCTGCCCCATGGGTGCCCCAAGGTGCCTCCCACCTGCCAGGGCCTGCACGGAGGGCTGGTCATGAGTGCTCAGCAGCTGAGCCTGGATGGTCTCTACAACCCGCTTGAACCGACGGCTGGGACCTGGAAGGGGCAGGGAAACAGACTGATGAAACAAAATCCGTATTTTACAACAAGATGAGAAACTTCAAACACAACAATTTTCTCTGCCAGTTTGGGCCTCCTCCCTCCCCTTTAGTGTGTGCTGTGCATCTGCATTAACCACACCTGCTTAGGAGGTAACCTTCTTAATCTTGTCAGGGGCCACAGAAGACCCATGACCCACTACTCGCTTTGTACCTGGATTGTGTAAACTGTCAATAACACGCCATTTAATGTACAGCCCTCTGTCTCAAAAATTTATGTAACTGTGGTTTGACCTCTGATGGCGGAACAGTCTCGGAGCTTTCTGAGCGGCTGTTCCTGGGTTATAATCCTCACTTTGGCTTGAATAAAGTTTTCCACTTTTTTCTTAGATTGACCGATTAATTTTTTCATTGCCGTGCATGGCATAGCCGGCAGGATATGAGAGACACCCACCAGAGGGCACCTGGAGTCTACTGGAACCAACGCTAAGTACCAGCATGGGCCCATTGGGCGCCCCCCAGCTTCTCGGTACTCCTCAGGTGTTCTGACGAGTTTTCCTGATAGCTGGATCTCATTGTTTGAGTGATGATTCTGAAAATTTTATTCGAGCTGTTTTCACTTAAGACTTGGAGTCTTAAGGGGCACCGGTGTATTCCCTAGGCAGGACCGGGGGGTCTGGGCAAGAGGCCCAGGGAAACATTAGGTGGCTGGGTTTTTGTTAAATTTGGCTTGAATGGAAGACTTCCCTGGTAGTCCAGTGTTTAAGACTCCTTGGCTTCCACTGCAAGGGGGCGTGGGTTAGATCCCTGGTTGGGGAACTAAGATCCCGCATGCCGCCCGCCCCCCTGCCCCGTGAGGCCAAAAATAAAAAATAAAATAAAATAAAGAAATCTGGCTTGAATTGAAAAAAAAAAACAAGTTGCTATGCGGTCTGAACAAAACTTTTGCTAGTGAAATGAGAGACTGAATTATTCAGCTCTTAAGCAAAAGGGAGACCCACCATAACCATTAAGTAAATACTGCTCGTGGAGGTGTGAGGGGGGATGGGCAACAGAGGCTGATAACCTAGAACTCCGAGCACCTGTGATGGTTTTAGGCTGTTGCAGGGAGAAACTGAGACAGGTAAAAGAGTCGAAGTAACCCACGGGTAACTCCTTGGGGAGCTAGACTCAGATGCAGTGCACATGCAATCTACCACACTGCCCTCAGAAAGTTGTTCAGATCATATTTCATATCTGAATTAGGCTATTAGACATTAGGCTGAATTAGACATTAGTAATGGGAAATTGTGCCTCAAAGGCCAAACATCTCCCGTTCAGACAGCCACCAATGGGAATACCAGCTGCGCTTATGTATGTTTGCAACTACTTAATTGGAATTAAAGGAAATCTGTCCTGAAATGGCCGAGATAGGTTTCTTTTCGTTTTTTTTTTTAAAAAAATATTTATTTATTTATTTATTTGGCTGCACTGGGTGTTAGTTGCGACACGTGGGATCTTTTAGTTGTGGCATGCGGACTCTTAGTTGCGGCATGTTCTAGTTCTCTGACCAGGGATCAAACCCGGGTCCCGTGCATTGGGAGCACAGAGTCTTAGCCACTAGACCACCAAGGGAAGTCCCCAAGATGGGCTCCTTTAAGCACCCCAAAACTGACTTTTCATGCGCAGTTAAACCCTGCAGTCTCCTGGACCCCTGTCCGCAGGGTCTACTGGAAACGACAGTACTTAAGGGTGTTTCTCTTTTTTACAATTAGGTTAGCAGGGGAAGATATTTGTAGCGCTAGCTTCGAGGATCTTTTGAATTGGGAAAACTTCTAAACTGTAAAATTTTAGAGACCTCTCATCTTATTTTCCTATTTTCATTAATACTTAGAATTTCGGAAGTCTTCAAAATTCCAAAATAGCCTCATTGAGGGACTTCTCTGGTGGTCCAGTGGTGAGGACTCAGCACTTTCACTGCAGGGGCCCGGGGTTCGATCCCTGGTCATCCCTGTTCGGGGATCCCGCAAGCTGTATGATGTGGCCAAAAAAAAAAAGGTCTCTGAAAGATTTGTTGCAGAAGGCTAATGAAAGATCAATGATATAAAAGGTGACTAAAGCTTTACTGCTCCCCCTATCCTCCTTTATTTTAGTACTCATTCTAATAATCCTGTCTGAAGTGCCTGTCCACTCTGACGATGCCATTAAATGGTTACCTTTAGAAATGGGACCACCTGAGGCTGTAGGTGAGCCTCTTCAGATCAAAGGCCTAACTGACTGGCCACAGTTAAACAATTTCTTAAAACCCAGGGAGGATGCTCAAAAGTGTTTGTAAATGGATTACCAAGATGGGAGGCCACCAGTATGACTAAACTGACCACAGCTGAAATTTGGAGCCTGATAGGAATATGGGGGGTAGGGGGTGTCTTCTCACCTAAGCTAAACGAGGGAAAGTAAAACATTCCAACATAGGTGAATGGGTATGTCAGTCCATTGATCAAACACTGAGGTGGCCACCCAATTCTTTAGGAATTAAGAACTGTCCTTGTTTTACAAATCTAGTCTTTACAGGACCAGAGGTGCAGCTCCAGAAACAATCCAAAACCCACCAATCCTTTTACCACTCCCAAAACCTTCCCTCTTTATCTTAAGAGGCTTGTTAAGTATTGGAGAAAAAAAAAATTCTGGCCTTAAGAGAACAAAGTCCTTCTAGGAGAACTTGCCTTTCTCCTCCTATGCCTTTGATATGCAAATATGCTACCTGGTCTCCTCCAGGAACTCTTAATTCCACCATCTTTTTAAAATGCAAATTTCAGGAAAGGTAACTCTTATAAAAAGAAAGAACAAAAGGGAGACAGGTAATTTGGATCCAACCTGTTTTGTAACTGATTCATAGCTGACATTCTGGAATGGAAACTGTGGGGTGTCTGTCTGTGTGTTTGTATGTATCTGTATACGTGTGTTGAAAACGTGTTATTGCCAAAATTAGTTTGTAAGTGGAAATTACACTTACAAGGAAAGGAAATTAGGCACTTTATATAAATTCTCAGAAATAGAAAAAAACGAACCCCAATGACTTTCAGATTTGCGTGAACTGGGAAATATTGAGTATAGTATTAATATCTGGTACTAAATTTAGCTGAAGCTTGTTGCATTAAGACAGACATGTCTTTAGAGTCATCAGCGTTAAGTGTAATATTTTTATTGTACCTAGGTTTACTAGAAATGAAATAAATGAGATATTATTCCTGTTACAAAGTTTGTCAGCAAGAAAAATAACTAGATGTGATGAAACTTTTCAGTAAATAAAATAGATGTAAATGAGATAAGCACTTTTAGGTAAACTCTTTAGGAAAAATTATGTTTTGGGAATGTCTATCTAAAGTAGTCTCTCCAGATTTTGATAACTTGAAACTTCATAGAGTTTTGCTAAACTAAGTTAAACTACAGGAATCCATTGAATATCCAGATCCTTTCTAAATAAGATACTGGAACAGTAATTACTGAATATATGCTTCCTTTTACAGAGAAACTAAAGGTAATTAGGACTATTAATAAATATGGTTGGGCTTCCCTGGTGGCGCAGTGGTTGAGAGTCCGCCTGCCGTTGCAGGGGACACAGGTTCGTGCCCTGGTCCGGGAAGATCCCACATTGCCACGGAGCGGGTGGGCCCGTGAGCCATGGCCGCTGAGCCTGTGCATCCGGAGCCTGCGCATCCGGAGCCTGTGCTCCACAACTGGAGAGGCCCGCATACCACAAACAAACAAACAAATAAATAAATATGGTTGATGCCACACTAAGACATTTTCTGTGGAAAAAAACCACTTTTTCTAGAAACTATAAACAGTATTTATAAGTTTGCTACCCTATGGGATGCTAATGTAAAAGTTCATACTTGCTTACTACTTAGTTTGTGCTAGAAACTAAGTTTTAAGGTTAAGAATTATGCATATGTAACTAAAGCTACCAAAATAAACGTTTCAGTATGCAAGAAAAGTGGCAGGTATGTTTTCAGTAAAAGACAGTATAAAGAATGGAAATACCTTTTGTTAAGGGAAAAGAAACCCCGAGGAAAAAGTTCCGTGCATGTTCAGGATTGGCTAAGATTAAATTGAATTTAATTAAGTAAATGAATTTTATATTTATTTATTTATTTATGGCCACACCGTGCGGCTTGTGGGATCTCAGTTCCCTGACTAGGGATCAAACCCAGGCCCTCAGTAGTGGAAGCACCGAGTCCTAACCACTGGACTGCCAGGGAATTCCCGTAAATGAATTTTGGTATTAAAGTGTTACAAAACCTGAATTTGGTTTTCTCTCTATTAAGAGGACAAAGTTTTCTGAAAATATTGATCTGCTTTTGAAAACAGATCGTGAAGTTTCTTTAGCTGGTAATCTGTTACAACTTTCAGTATTTGCTTTTGAATTTTTTTTTGTGACTTTGGTTAAGTGAATACAGTGACCTATGTCCTACTTGACCAATTGTTTTGAAATCTTTTTGATTTTTTTTTTAATTAATTATTTTTGGCTGCGTTGGGTCTTCGTTGCTGCGCACAGGCTTTCTCTAGTTGCTGCGAGCAGGAGCTA
The DNA here is from genome assembly GCF_964165515.1 of Mesoplodon bidens. Taxonomy (NCBI): domain Eukaryota; kingdom Metazoa; phylum Chordata; class Mammalia; order Artiodactyla; family Ziphiidae; genus Mesoplodon; species Mesoplodon bidens. Next base: position 57,555,884 of record NC_138175.1, on the reverse strand, counting down.
CTCTTCCTTGTGGCGCGCAGGCTTCTCATTGCGGTGGCTTCTCTTTGTTGCGGAGCACAGGCTCTAGGCGAGCAGACTTCAGTAGTTGTGGCACACGGGCTCAGCAGCTGTGGTTTGCAGGCTCTAGAGTGCAGGCTCAGTAATTGTGGTGCACGGGCTTAGATGCTCTGCGGCATATGGGATCTTCCTGGACCAGGGCTCGAACCTGTGTCCCCTGCATTGGCACGCGGATTCTTAACCACTGCGCCACCAGGGAAGTCCTCTTTTTGATATTTTGACGAACTTTCCAAATATCAAATTCTAACCGAAGTTCTTTTGACCGCTAGCTAACTTTGGGATGCTTCAGAGAGGTCCCCTGGAGCATCTCAGAGAGAAATATTAAACTAATTAAGTTTATTTTGTATGTTAAATCACATGGGAAGCATTGTCAAATGAGAGGTTATAAAATTTCTTAGGTTGTATCACACAGACAAATGTCATTAATATATATATATTCTAGAAATTATATGGAATTCCTAAAAATCTGGTATGTCCTGATAAAATGTTATCAATCATAATTCTAGTAATTATTTTAAAACATATGTCACAGCAGTAACAAAGTTCATTTGTCAATCGCATTGGAAACAGGTCTTTAACCTTGACTGTTAAAGTCTTTTGTCATTTATAGACAGTTATTGTTGTACTCTGATGCTTTTGCCAAAAAAAATGCTTCATCGTCAAGAAGATTCATAGAAAGGACTGTTTGACAAGTACAGGTTTCTTTTTTTTTTTTTTTTTTTTTTTTTTTTTGCGGTACGCGGGCCTCTCACCATTGTGGTCTCTCCGGTCGTGGAGCACAGGCTCCAGACACTCAGGCTCAGCGGCCATGGCTCACGGGCCCAGCTGCTCCGCAGCATGTGGGATCTTCCCGGACCGGGGCATGAACCCGTGTCCCCTGCATCGGCAGGCGGACTCTCAGCCACTGCGCCACCAGGGAAGTCCAAGTACAGGTTTCTGATAACTTTCAGATCATACTGCTGAACTGGGTAAGAAATTAAAGCATACTAATGGAAAACCTGGTGGCTTCATAAAACTGTTATGAAGATTAAGATCAAGAATTAGTCACATAGGACTGAGAGAACTGATGAATATGGTTATAATTTGGGGGTTTTGCCTGAAATATTGCTGGTTTTTAATCTGTGTTTTCCAGATATAAGGAAACCCTTCCCCTCAACCTAATTATGACTTGACTTGCAGCAATTTGGTAAATTATTCCTTTATAAGCAGAATTGAAACATGTATCTTTTCTCTTTACCTGTTGTCTCTAGATTTTGGAAACTCTTAGGTTCCCAGCAGCTTTCTCAGGTAGATAAGGAAAGCCACCTCCTGACAGGTGCAAGAAGCCCAAAGTATTTTAGGGACCTCAAAAAGAGAGGAATTCATCCAAATACATAGATATCTCGGGTGGAATCTGTGACACATCTTTGGCATGGATTTCCTGGTCTCAAGAGGTTTTTTAAAAGTTCAATCTGAGGGACTTCCCTGGTGGTCCAGTGGTAAAGAATCCGCCTTACAATGCAGGGGATGCAGGTTCGATCCCTGGTCAGGGAACTAAGATCCCACAGGCTGCGGGGCAACTAAGCCCTCGTACCACAACTACTGAGCTTGTGCGCCTCAACTAGAGAGCCGGCGTGCCACAAACTACAGAACCCACGCACTCCAGAACCCCGGGCGCCACAACTAGAGAAGAGAAAAAACCCACACGCCACAACTAGAGAGAAGCCTGTGCTCTGCAACGAAGAGCCCACGCACCGCAATGAAGGATCCCGCATGCCTTAACAAAATCCCGCTTGCTGCAACTAAGGCCGATGCAGCCAAAAATTAAAAAAAATAAAAAATAAAAAAAATAAATCTTTAAAAAAAGTTCAATTTGAGAATGAATATATGCATATATAAAACTCAATCACTTTGCTGTATACCTGAAACTAGCATGACATTGTAAATCAACTATACTCTTAAAAAAAAAAATTCAATCTGAGATCCTTTATGAAAAGTTCCAGCACAGCCAATTTAAAACAGTTTATGTTTGGAATTCCCTGGCGGTCCAGTGGTTAGGATGTGAGCTTTCACTGCTGTGGACTTGGGTCCAAACCCTGGTCAGGGAACTAAGATCCCACAAGCTGTGTGGTGAGGCCAGAAAATAAGTAAGTAAGTAAATAAATAAATAGGGGCCTCCCGGGTGGCACAGTGGTTAAGAATCCGCCTGCCCATGCAGGGGACACGGGTTTAAGCCCTGGTCCGGGAAGATCCCACATGCCGCAGAGCAACTAAGCCTGTGTGTCACAACTACTGAGCCTGCGTGCCACAACTACTGAGCTGGTGTGCCACAACTACTGAAGCCCTTGTGCCTAGAGCCCATGCGCCACAGGAGAAGCCACTGCAGTGAGAAGCCCACACACCACAACGAAGAGTAGGCCTTGCCGGCCGCAACTAGAAAAAGCCCAAGTGCAGCAATGAAGACCCAATGTAGCCAAAAATAAATAAATTGAATAAAGTAAGAAAAATAAATAAATAAATAAATAAAACAGTTTATGTGGCCAATTAAGCAGACTTATTTTGCAAACAAATTAGTCTTAATTTGGCTATATTTGGTAGAAGTGAGAGTAATTTTAGAAAGAAAAAGATTACATTTCAGTGGATATTAAATTCTAGTTTTGTTAATTGAGGCCTATATTTACTGCCTAATAATGAACATGCACAATGCAAATGCAAGATAAAAGTGGCATAAATCCTAGTGGACAACTTGGAATTGACCTTTAGTCCGTGCCAGACATCTTACTAGTACAACCCCCTAAAGGGAAAGAAATAACTTGGCTATTAAAACTCAACATCAAGGGACAGGATGGACTCAGGGCAAGTAAGCAACCACCTTTGCATCGAGGGACCAAATATTTGATCACCTAAGGCTTTCTGAACGGCTGTTCCCCAATTATAATCCTCAGTTTGCCTTGAATAAAATTTTCTTTTTTTTTAGATGGACTGATTAATTTTTCCATCAGTAAGACTGACTTGAGGCTGGGAACAGGGAAGGCGCTCCCACCCTGTGGAACCAGTCCCTCCACCCAGTAAACGACTCTTCTCCCTTGCCTCAAAATCTCCCTATTGGGGCTGGGCATAAATTCATGGTTTGCAAGTGGGACTAAGAAAGATTCGACTTAAAATAATGATGTGCGTTGTTTTCTATTTAAACGGGTTCTAGTTGAGGCCATGAAGACCCAGAGACGTAAGAAAAATAAATGGGAGGGGAAAAAATCTTAACATTGAGAAAGTTCTGCATGTTAGTCTTTAAAGAAGAAAAAAAAAAGGAGCCATAGTTCATTTTTGTTTTGTTTTTTGTTTTTGTTTTTGTTTTTGTTTTGCAGTATGCGGGCCTCTCACCACTGTGGCCTCTCCCGTCGCGGAGCACAGGCTCCGGACGCGCAGGCTCAACGGCCGTGGCTCACGGGCCCAGCCGCTCCGCGACACGTGGGATCCTCCCAGACCGGGGCACGAACCCGGGTCCCCTGCATCGGCAGGCGGACTCTCAACCACTGCGCCACCAGGGAAGCCCCATAGTTCATTTTGGTGATGTAATTCCCCAGTGCCCCAGAGCAGCTTGGTTAAAAACTCTAGGAGCAAGCTCATCTCCCAGATGTGCCATGTTAAGATTGGTGGCAAGGACAACAAACAGAGGTATTCCTCATTATCCAAACTCTTGTTATCAGGACTCAGGGACCAAGTAGAATTGGAAGCAAGGCACTTCTGTGGTTTTCATCTCTTGTGCCAACTCTTGATTGGCTGTGGCTGCCTGCAGCAGAGCTCAGCAGAAAGAAGTGTTGTGATCGATTGGTGATGTCTGCTCTGGGTGTAGGAATGAGTTTTGACAGCAGAGCACCACAGTCTTAATCTAGGAAGAGTCCAGTGCTTTAAGGTCAGGAGGCCTCGGTTGAGCCCCAGCTCTGTCACAGTCTGCCGTGTGACTCTGGCCAAGTCAATTTACCTCTTTAGGATGCAGTTTTCTTCTCTGTGAAACCTCAAAGGCTGCTGGGAAGCTTCAAGGAAGTAGTGCACATAAAGCACTTGGCATGTTGTGAAGGAGAGGATGTGGGGGGGGGTCTGGGAGAGGACAGGGCTCACAGAGTCAGCACCGTCTCCTCCTCCTGCTTGCTGCTCTCCTGGGCTGCTACCCTATCTCAGCTCTTTTGAGCATCCCACACACCAGGCTGGGGGCAGCCGCACCAAGGGAAACTTACCGGAGATGAGAGTAAAGGTGACAGAGTAGATGCCACCACCACCACCGCTGCCGTCCCGCCGGGGGGAGGGCTCTGGACCCTCAGAGGAGCTGATGTCCACCTGGAAGCGGACGGGCTTCTGGAAGACGGAGGGGCCACCACTGGCCTTGTACTCAGCCCTGAAGCTGGTCTGTGACAGCACACTATGACTCAGGCTGGGGATCTGAGAGAGGTGGGGGCAAAAGGAGGGGGTGATTTCAGCGACCTGACTCCAGGAGACAGATGAGCAGCTCCATGACCAGCTCTGCCCAAGGAACTACCAGTCCCCTCAGCCACCAGGGGGAAAGAATAACAGGAAAGGCATTGGGAGGCCCCACTGTCCGCTGGGATTTGTAGTTTTCTCTGCCTTATAAACAAGGTATCAGAGGAATGATTGAGCAACTGAATCCTGAAGTAATAAGGACTCTCATATCTGGTGCCAACCCCAGGCTCCAGAACCACGTGAAACAAACTTCCTTCCTCCACAAACACTGGCTAAAGTCACATCTGTCTCAGAAACTTCAAGTCCCATGAGCCCCTAAAGCAAAAAACCACAGGACCCAGTGGACAGCCCTAGAGTCCACTGGAAAAAGTAATTCCTTTTGCCAATCTCAGACCTGGTGGTAGGGAAATGGCAACTCACTAGTCCTCGGTGGATGCTAACATGTGGGAAATTGTAATTCAGGATCCTGTTTCACCAATTCCAAGCCCCAGGGCGCAATAAACCTCTCCTGCCTCCATGCCCCCACAACGACCAAACCCAACTCGGGTTGTAAAACTACAATTCTCATGAGCCCCAGGTGGAACTCAGGCCAGTGCTAAGGTGGTGAACCCCAGAGGCTGCTGGGATTTGTAGTTCTGTGGCGGCGAGGTTGCATGGGGACCCAGGACCCTCACCGACAGGAAGGCATGGACAATGTCCGCTTTGATGCTGCTGAGAGGTTTATCCTTTAGCACGAGAAATATTTGTTCTTCTTTGTCCAAGGAGATGAAGTTCCCGAACCAGGAGCGTTTTGCCAGCCTGAGTGGGAGGGGATGGTTGGAGGTGGGTCGGGAGGGGGCTAAGGGAATGAAATCCCCCCTCAGGCCCCTCTTCCCTTCCTTGTCAGACTCACTCTGGAGAGGACTCTGGCGTCAAGCTGGACATCTCCTCGGCAGTGGGGACTGGGGAGGGGAGAGCATGGTCAACATATGTCCATCATCCTGGTGTCCAGTACACAGGCCAGCAGTAGCCTCCAACCAGAGGCTCCAGACCCCAGAGTCTATTCACTTCCCAGCAGCTAAACCCCAAATGGCACAGGCATGATGTTCCTTCTAGGGATGGGCCCCTGGCTAGGCCACGCCTCCCGAGGTGAGGCTTGCTAGCTATGAGCCAATGGGAAGGTGAGCCAGAGCACTGAAGGGGGCGTGTCTTTCAGACGAGCTCCTCCTCCAGAGTTGGAGGCCCCGCCTCTTCTCTCCCCAACACCTGAATCTCTGCTCACAACAGCATCTTCACTGAGGATGTGTGAGTCCAGGCCGCCAGCCTCTTCCTTCCCGGGGACACAGATGTTAGACCCCAGCCCCCACCCCCATATTAGGACTCAGGAGTCCGCATCCCCACCCCCTTCACCCGCAAAGGACCTCCATACCCTGCATCTTGCGCCGGTGAAAGCGTGGGGAGCCCAGGAAGCTGTTGCGGATGGAGTTGAGACGACTCCTCCAGGCGGCTCCCCCGACGCCACCGCCGGGGCTGGGGGGCGGTGTTGTCCCTGGGGTCCCAGTGGGGCTGGCCCGGGGCGTGTGCAGGGGCGAGTGCAAGGGGGTCCCCCCGGAGGAGCGTGGGGAGCCTGGGGGGCCGGGCAGGGGTGTGGAGCGGGCACTGGGGGGAGGGGGCTGCTCCCCGGCGCCCCCACCCCTGGGGCCCCGAGAAGGCAGCGTCTGCGTTTTGGAAGTCGGTGAGCCCCCACCCCGGGCCTCATCTCCAGCGGGCTCCGGTGAGAAGGAAAAGACCGGACTCTGCAGAGTGGTGGAGTCGGGTGAGAGGGTGGACTCAACTCTCAGGAGGCTCTAGGCCCACTAGCACACACTCACAGAGGTGCACCCCAAAGCATGCTGGAACTTGTAGTCCAATTATTTCCCCCAACCCCCATTGTTGTGGGGGAGGGCAGGGACTTTTTCTATCATGCTGACTGTAAACCCAGCAGTGACTAGTACTCAGTAGGCGCTCAACTAGCTTTTGTTAACTGAATAAATGGAACCCTTCAGACACACTGAAAACGCAATCCTGTTAAGGTGGGAAATGGCCAATGGACTAAAATACTAATGAGGCCTTGGGTCTTTGGCCCTTTAGGGGCAAGGAGGCATCGTCCCAAGACTTCATGGGAGTTGTAATTTCTGCTGTTTCATCTTTGCTCCACAGTGCCTTCACTCCCTTACCCCTTCTTAATCCATTTGGGACCTGGCCTTACCCTTGGGCTGCTCAGAGGGCTGGATGACAGACCAGTGGAGGCTCCACTGACACTACGGGATCTGTTTTCAGGACAGATTAAGAAAAAAAAAAAAAAATCAGGTGGGAGGGTTTCAGAAGGCTCAGATGTCCTCTGCCTTCCACACTCCTTTGAGATGAGGAAACGAGGCCCAGAGAGGGGAGGAGACTTGTCCCAATTACACAGCACCTTTGAGGTGGGTATGGGGTTAGAGCCCTGAACTCCCTCTTCACCCAGGGCTGTGGATCCCACTGGAGGGGCAGGGGTTCCCACCTCTGGCTGTGCTGGGCCATCTCCAGGGCCCGTCGGGTGGGCACCGGGGAGCCACCACCCCCGGCATCCGTGATGCTCAGGACTTCCATGGACTTCCGCTCTGGCCGCCGCTTCCCGTGACGGCTCAGCATGGGGGAATCCACACGCTTCCGGGGTGGGTCTGAGGGCCGAGAGTTTCAACCCAATCAAAAGATACACTGGTCCAGCTGTACATGGCACTCGTACAGATGGGGAAACTGAGGCTCAGAGTGGAGAGGGGTTTTGACAAAGGTCACAGAGCAAGTCAGGGAGTCTAAACGCAGAAGCTCAAGGCCTGCAGCACTTTCTTCCCTCAGGAATCTGGGGTCTGGACTCTGAGCCTTGCCCTTCTCACCAACATCATTCCGAGGAGGTAGGTCCTGGTCCTCACAGCTGGGATACCGCTCCTTCCGATCCAAAAGCAGATAATATATCATCTTTTCTTGGTTCTCCCTATGGGGGATGGGGGGTGGGTAGGAGAGCACTGGGGTCAAAGGTCAGGCCCCAGAGATGGTCTCACCCCCTCCCTATGTCTGTGGCTCTGTGGGGCTCAGTCCACTCAGTTTCCCTGTCTACGGTTCCATTCTCCTAGGTATCAATAGGGTTGGTCCCTTTGTCTCAGTGTACATCTCAGCCTCATTTTACTCAACGTTATTAATAATTATGCTAACACCTGAGCACTTACTATATGTAAGCACTACGTGAGGCACTAAGTTGGCCTCAGCATCTATTAATACTTTTCAGCATCGTTTCTTTTTCCCACTGGTCCTACCACCCGCTCCAGGTTCCCCCTAGAACAGCTCCTCGGGGGAGCTCTGAGCCACGCCCTTTCTAGTGGCCTGGACCTCCCCATCAGGGGAGTCTGCAAGTGTGCAAGGCTCCGGCGCGCCCCCTGCCGGCTGTCGGGAGAGCTGCAGCAGCTCACCCCATGTGGCCAGGGTGTTATGTGTTAGAGTGGGGGGGGAGGGGTCTTACTCCTCGCTGCGCAGCTCGCGATGCAGCCGCTCGCGGTCCCTGAAGCAGCCCAGTGAAGCCATGCTCTCCAGGACATCAGGGTCCAGCTCTCCGTTTGATGGCAGGCTCCGCATGGCCACCCGGCGGCCTGGGGTTGGCTCCAGGCACGGGTCCGGCTCGTGTTTCCCTCCCCTGGGGAGGAGAAGAATTGTAGCGAATCGGGCATCTCCTTCAGCGGAGACTCAGGGGTCCCGGGTCCCAGCCTGCTCCTTTCTTGGGAACCCAGGAGTCCGGGCCCCGGCCTCTCCCCCCTCACACCCAGGAGTCCAGGCCCAGGAGTTCGGCCCCAACCTCTTCTCTACCTGTCTTCCTCCCCTAGGACCCAGAAGTTCGAGTCCCTAGCCCCTCCTTATTCAAGACCCTCGGCATTCCGCCCCCTAGCCGGCTCTCCTGCTTTGGGAACCCACGATATTTGGGGTCCTCTCCCTCTGCCAGGGACCCAGGTGTCCAGTTCCCCCATACTCACAGGTACCAGGGATGTTTCTGAATTTGCTCCAGCTGTGAGGGGCGTGGGTCGTAGAGGAGCAGAAGTGAGATCGTTTGAACACAGTAGGCACGCAGTGAAAGCAGACTGGGTGATGCTGGGGGTCCCTAACGTGCCCCCTCCCCTCCCCTTCCCCCAACCAAGGGCAGTACAACAGCACGACAGCTCATGTCTCCCCCTAGTGGCGGCTGTGCGGCGCATTCTGACTACTCCGGACCGGCCGGGCTACGGGTCCCGCATGCGCAGTGGCAACCTGCCCCGCTCCGCTCCGCCTCAGAAGGGCCGGTAAGCACATGCGCACTCCCGCTGTGTGTGTGTCGGGGTAGGTGGGCAGGACCCCAGGGCCAGAGCTCGGCCAGCGATGCCCCTCCCAGCCGTCACCCCAGGGACTGACGGGCAGGTCTGGAAATCCATCCTCATGACTCCCCTAGGGATTCTGTCCCCACCACCCACTGTCCCTCCATCCCCGCCCCCCCAACTCACGCTGAGCCTTTTCTCCGGCTCCACTTCGATCATCCCCCTCAGGAGGCTCTGGCAGTCTGGAGGAATGAAGTGGGGCATGTGGAAGACGCCTCGTTTCACCTTTTCCAGCAGCTGGCGGAGGTTGTCATCGTCGAAGGGCAGAGCCCCCTGTGTGAGAAATAACAGACCCCTCACACACAGAGCTTACGAGAGCTGATTCCAGGCGAATGCCTAAGCGCCTCACACGCATTGACACATTTAGTCCTCGCCGCAGGCCCCAAGAGGTAGGGAGCTAGTACTATCTCCACTTTGCAGGTGGGGAAGCTGAGGCACGGAGCCATCCAGCAATTTGTCCAGGACCATCTAGCTCTGAGTGGCGGAGCAGGGATTTGACAATGGGCAGTCTGGCTCCAGCGCCTAAGAGGCTGGGGCCGCAGCTTGGAGGCTGTCCTTTAAAAACATGCTTCTCCCAGGGAGTTCCCTGGTGGCCTAGTGGTTAGAATTCTAGGCTTTCACTGCCATGGCCCAGGTTCAATCCCTGGTCTGGGAACTAAGATCCCACAAGTTGTGGCAAAATAAATAAATAAACAAATAAAAATGAAAACATGCTTCTCCCTAGTTTCAGGAGGGGTAATCTTCATTCATTTTAAAAAAGTGAGCGTCCATTACAGCTCAAGGATCTAGGAGTGAACAAAGCAAGCCCTTGCCCTCCTACAGTTCACACCCCATGTGGGAGAGGCTGGTGAGGGAGCTATATAGTGATGGAGTGATTGAGGTGACACTGGAGCACAGACTAGGATGAGTGAGGCCTATGGGAATCTGGGAGTGTAGCAAGTTGAGTGGTGTGCCCCCAAAATTCATGTCTACCAGAACCTCAGAATATGACCCTGTTTACAAATAGGGTCTCTGCAGATATAATTCATTGAGGATCTGGAGGTGAAATCGTGCAGGCATTAGGGTGGGCCCTAAATCCAATGCCTTGCAGAGGAGGGGAAATCACAGAGAGATATCCCTCAAGGAGTTACACACACAATGACAACTCTGTTAGCTGCCAGGAAGGAGATAGCCTACCACAAGGAAATCTGACCATATGGGAGGAGTGAAGGGGGCCGGGATAGGCTTCCTGGAAGGGCGACAATTGAGCTGAGAGCTAAAAGAAGTCTAGTATTAACTAGGTGAGCAACCGGGCTGGCAGGGATGGAAGAGCAGGTGCAAAGGCCCTGTGGTAGGAGCTGGGCTGATATTCCCCAGTCTGGTTCTATTAATCATTACAGTACTGTAATCAGGATCAGTTAGTAAACAACCACTTTCCCAAGTGCTCCAAGTCCTCCTGGCTGCCCCATCCCTTTCCGGGGAACCCGCCTGGGCTATCTCACAGTTCTGTGACTGAACAGTTAGCTCCAGGCACAGAGAGGGGTGCTCCCAGGATTTTGCTCTGTTGTGAATACCCCCACCTTCCTGGTACCAGTTAAATATTTGGGAAACAACCCCTGAGGTGAGGATGGAAGTAAATGTTCTATGCTTCCACCAGGCAGGACTGTTCTAGAAACGGGGCAGGAGAGGTGAGGAACGCCTTACCACAAGCAGGGCGAAGAGGATGACTCCACAGCTCCACATGTCTGCCCGGCGGCCATCGTACTTTTCCCCCTGGAAGGGAGAAGGACCAGCCATGACGTTCATCTCTCCCAGGCTCCCTCCGCTCCTCTCTCCCCTCCACCTGCCCCTCACTCACCTTAATCACCTCTGGGCATGCATAGTGAGGGGACCTGAGAGAGAGAGAGGTGGTATGAGCTTCTGGCCGGCTTCTGACCCCCTCCCTGAGGCGTAGGAGGCCAGGCCCCCACTCACCCACAGCTGGTCTCCAGGAGGCTGTCCCCCACCTGCAGGGACGCCATGCCGAAGTCCGCGATGCGGATGTTGTTTTTCTCGTCCAGAAGCAGGTTCTCAGGCTTCAGGTCTCTGTGGCTGAGACAGGATGGTGGGACTCAGGCCTCTGCCCTCTTCCCGGAAGCTAAGGCCCCATTCACTATTCTCAGAGGGGGACACGTCTGGAAATTTCTAACTAGGGACGTTTTCAAGCATGCCCCAAGGTTGGAATGAGAATATAGGAAGCCCCATGTACCCACCCACTAGCTTCACCCATTATCAATTCGGGGCAAATCTTCTCTTATCTCTATCCCTACATATGCTCTCCTTCCCCCACTGGACGATTCCGTAGGAGACCCCACACAGTGTATCATTTTATCCACAAATATTTGAATATGTGTGAAGTGAGATATTTTGAGGTAAGCAGGCAGATGATACTGAGCTGGTTCTTAAAACATTCAAATATTTGAATACTGAATAATAAAAAAAAATACTGCCACCCCAAGCCCATCACTGGTCCCCCCCACCCACCCTGGGGACAAACTCCTCAGGATGTAAGGGTTAATGTCTGGGGGAGGTGGGGCAGAAGATTCTAGTTTCTCTTGGAAGTGGTCCTTAACTGGGTCATACTTGTTAAATCTGTTGACTGTCGCCCCCTGGAGGCCAGTGTTTTTAATGTCAGAGTCTAGACACTTAAGGTGTTGACAAGTTAAATGGGCTGCCTCTTCATCACCAAGATTCACTCCCAGGTCTCAGCCCCTCCACCCTGATCCCCATCCCAGAGAGGGAGGTGTGCAAACAGATGAGGCTGAAAGATGAACTGGAGGCATCTATTTTGTACCTTAGTTAATCATTAAAATGCTGCATATTGAATATCTTGTTTTGAGAGCTGAAAGCGATTCAATGAGGAAAGGAAGATCTTTTCATATGGACGTTGATGTGCAAAGAAAAATGACCCTCAACCTTTACTCCACAACATATACAAAAATCAATTCAAAATGGTTCTTAGGCCTAAATGCAAGAACTAAAACTATACAACTTCTACAAGAAAACACAGGAGGAAACCTTTGTGACCTTGAGCTGGGCAAATTTTTTTTTTTTTTTGCGGTACACGGGCCTCTCACTGTTGTGGCCTCTCCCGTTGCGGAGCACAGGCTCCGAACATGCAGGCCCAGCAGCCATGGCTCACGAGCCCAGCCGCTCCGTGGCATGAGGGATCCTCCCGGACCGGGGCACGAACCCGTGTCCCCTGTATCGGTAGGCAGACTCTCAACCACTGCGCCACCAGGGAAGCCCCCAATTTTTTTTTTTTTTTTTTTTGCTGCATCACGCGACAGGCGGGATCTTAGTTCCCCACTAGGGATTGAACCCGTGCCCCCAGCAGTGGAAGTGTGGAGTCTTAATCACTGGACTGCCAGGGAAGTCCCTGGGCAAATATTTCTTAAATAGGAAAGCAAAAGCATGGATTGTAAAAGGAAAAAAAATCAACAAACTGGAATTCATCAAAATGTAACACTTTTGCTTTTCACAGGATATTGTTATAAAAATGTAAAAGCATGTCACAAACTGGGAGAAATTACTTGAAAAATATACATTTGATAAAAGATTTGTTCTTAGAATAAGTAACTCTTAAGAGTTATTCCTAGAATTATCCCTTATCCTAGAATAAAGAACTCTTACAACTCAGTAACAGAAAGACAAATAACTCAATTAAAAATGGGCAAAGGATCTGAACAGATGTTTCTCCTAGGAAGATATACAAATGGCCGATAAGCACATGAAAAGATGTTCTACATCATTAGCCATCACGGAAATGCACATCAAAACCACAATGAGGGCTTCCCTAGTGGCGCAGTGGTTGAGAGTCCGCCTGCCGATGCAGGGGACACGGGTTCGTGCCCCGGTCCGGGAAGATCCCACATGCTGCGGAGCGGCTGGGCCCGTGAGCCATTGGCCGCTGAGCCTGCGCATCCGGAGCCTGTGCTCCGCAACGGGAGAGGCCACAACATTGAGAGGCCCGCGTACCGCAAAAAAAACAAAAAAACAAAAAAAAAACCCTACTGAATTGTACGCTTTAAAGGGGTGAATTTTATGATGTGTGAGGGTTTTTTTGTTTTGTTTTTTGGCCGTGCCGTGGGGCTTGTGGGATCTTAGTTCCCCGACCAGGGATCGAACCCATGCCCCCTGCAGTGGAAGTGCACAGTCCTAACCAATGGACCGCCAGGGAATTCCCTACTATGTGAGAATTATATCCCAATTTTGAAAAAGGGATAAAAGATTTATTTGGGGGCTGCAGGACTCTGGCTTCCAGTCAGCCTGCTATGTGCTCCCAAGGGCCTGCCTTCTGGGCAGTGCTCATTCTGGCCTCTCTCAAGCTAACCCCTCACCAGATGGAGTAGCTATGGCAGAAGTCCAGCGCCGACACGATCTGGCGGAAGAACTTCCGGGCCTCCTTGGGGGTCAGTCTCCCCTTCTTTACCAGGTAGTCAAACAGCTCACCTCCAGACACGTGCTCCAGAACCAGGTACCTGGGGGACATGGAGGACGCAGAGGGCTGGAAGGGGCATGTGGAGGACCAAGGAGCCTGGTCTCCCTCTTCCAAACGCACAAGACCTCAATCCCATTGGCCCCTGGAGGCAGAGAATCCCAATTCTCATGAGTCCCTGGGAGGAGGAGGCTCCCATTCCCATTAGCCTCTGGGAAGCAGAAACTCAATTCCCATAGCCCTGGTCAGCATGTTAGTTTCAGGGGTCAACACTTTGACTAGTTGTCCTCAGGAGATAAGGCAATTCCATTAGCACCTGGAGGTCAGAGATCCCAATTCTCATAGGCCCCTAGGAAATAAAGCCCTGTATTTCCATCAGCCTCTGGGAAGCCAAAGTTCTCATTCTTATTAGTTTCTGGGATGCAGATAATGGAATTTTAATCTATTTTTGGATAATGATATTTGCAGTGTGTACCAAATGAACAGTCAACATCTGTGAGCTAAAGCCTACAACTCCCATCAGCCCCTGGGAGGTAAAGACTCCAATTCCCATCAGTCCTTGAGAGAAAGAGACACTAATTCCCATCAGCCTCTGGGAAGCCAAAATTCAATTCCCATCAGCCCCGGGCAGCACAGACTCCCATGTCAACTTCAGGAGTATTAATACTTAGACTCCTAGTTGTTTCAGGAGATAATGCAACTCCATTAGCACTTGGAGGAGACCCCCAATTCTCACAGGACTTTGGGAAATAAAGACCCCCACCCCAACCCCTACCTACTCCCATTACCCTCTGGGAAGCCAAGCCTCTTATTCCCATAAGCCTCTGGGATGAAGAAACTTGAATTCTCATTAACTCTTGGCAAAAACGAGTGCCTTGTGCACCAATCTAAGTCAATTTCTGTGAAGTAAAAGACTACAACTCCCTTCTGCTCCTGAGAGGTTAAAAACTCCCAACTCCCATAAGCCTCTGGGACATAGAGACTTCTAATTCCCATCAGCCACCTGGATTCTAAACACTCCAAATCCCCTCAGGCTCTGGGACGCTAAACCTCTAATTCCCATCAGCCCCTGGAAAACAAAAGCTCAATTTCTATGAGCTCTTGGAAAACTAAGGTTCCTCTGTGAAGCACAAACTCCCATGGGCCCTCCCTCCCCACAGGGACGGTGGAGTGAGAGTGATAGCTCCACGAATCAGGGACAATGGCCCCTCCCTGCCGCCACACCTGGGGAAGCCTGAGGACTACAATTCCCATGAGCACCTGGGGCTGGCCAGCTTCCTTCCTAGGGAAATCCACCCTAGCATCTGATGGGTGCTGGAGTTGGTTCATCCTGGGGACTGCCTGGTGGGGGCAGGGGGTTGTCCCCTCTCTCGCTGCCCAGTCCAGCTGTCCCTTGGGTCACCAGAGCCCAGACAAAAGTCTATTGTCTGGAGTCCGGACAGCTGGACCCCACCCCCAATCCTAAGGCGGGTAATCAACTTTGAGATGCAGACTTAGAACTCCCAGGAGACCATTGTTGGGGTGTCCAGTCATAGCACCCAGAGTTATGCTGGGGGATGAAGGGAGCCTCCAATGCTCCAGAGAGGGGGTTTGGGAAGAGGTCTGGGGCTTTGCTAGGCCCCATTGCCCTAGCAAATAGGAAAGGGATCTGCCCTTAGCAAGTTGGGTCTGGCTGAGGGCATCAAGATGATCCAGTATCGAGTGTTCCCTGCAGCGCAACAGGGCGCGGGACTGGGGCTGGAGAGGAAGGGGGAGGATCAGCCTGTGTCCCCCACTCGGGATGGCTCAGGCTTAGCTGTCCTGTTGCTGGCACACAATCGGCCCGTAGCGTCAGGCCAGCTCAGTGTGGGAACAAGGAGTGTTATGAGTGTGTGGCGGGGGCTGTCCTTGTGCAGTAAGGAAGGGACTGGGCCTTCAGTGGCCCAGCCAGGAGAGCTCAAGTTTCCCCAGGCCCCTCCATGCCTTGTTTCTGGAAATGTACCCCCCTAGGAACTTGGGGAGAGCGCATGGGGGGCTGGGTGTCTATAAATACCTACAAATATTTCTTGTTCTCGTAGACGTCGTGGAGCTTGAGGACATGTGGGTGCTCAATGAGCTTCAGGATGGCAATCTCCCGCTCCACCTGGGGGAAAAGGAATGGAGGTCAGCCTTGCCTCCCTCCCTGCCCCCAGCCCCAAAGGGTCCCCTCTTTCCCCAGCGCACAGACACACCTTCATCAGCACCGACTCGGACAGCTTCTCCCGGTTCACGATCTTGATGGCAACCTTCTGGCCCGTGATGCAGTGGACCCCGAGTTTAACCAGACCTGGGGGATCGGGATTGAAAATGTGGGGTGCGCTCCCAGGGCATTCTCCCCGCCTCTGGCTCCTAAGCCCCCCTTGCCACCCCGTTTCCTCTTTCTTCCCCTGCTGGTTGTTTAACAGTGGCCTGAATCACTCTCACCTGAATGCCTGGGGGCTGACAGCCGCCGTTCCCACCAAACGCAATTCTCTTCCGGCTCCCTGTTGCCCAATTCTGTTCCTTCTGATTGTCCCTCCACCTACCTGCCTCCCCCTCCCTCCACAGCTACCCTCAACTTAAGTTCATCTCTCCACATAGTCTTGCCTCACTGAATCTCCGTAGTTCTGTCTCCTCCAATCTGCCTTCTTCAAACAAACCTCTCTCTCTCTCAACCCATCACTTCCTTGAATTCTTTGCCCTTTAATCTTCTGGAGACACCATGTCTCTCAAGGAATATAATCTTATGATTGCCCCCTTCCCAGACCATCCTCCTCCACCTCCTCTCAAACCGACCTCTCAATCCCCTTCTTTGACCTTCTTTTAATAGCAGCTGTAGCTGGAAGCATGCACACCCCAAGGGTATCCCCACTCCCCAAGGGTAAGCCCCAAAGCCACAGATCCAGGAGTCCAAGCTCCCAGCCCCTCTTCCCTCAGACTCCCAAGTCCAGGTCCATGGCCCCTTCCTCCCCCATAACTCAGGAATTCAGGTCAGCAACACCTTCACACTTTTTGCACTAGGATATGGAGTCTGATCCTCTCCCAGCCCTGACCCTCAGCTTCATAGAGATCCTGGCCCCAATCCTGAACCTCATACCCAGAACACAGGTGTTCAGCTCCTGTCTTACGCCCACCCACCTCCCACCTGGCAGGAAAGAGGTTACAGAGGTTTAGGAGCAGTGAAAGATGACCCCCCCAATCCACAGCCACTCCTGAGGGATTTGCCACTTGCATCCACCTTTCCACCTCTCCATTCCTGGCCCCCACGTTGAGCCAGCATGCTGGAGAAGGGGCAGAATGCTGTAGACCTCATCGCCCCAGCGTCAGTCCCCCGGTAACCCCAAAGAGGCCCTCCTAGGCCAGAGGACAGTGCAGAGAGAAGCAGCTTCCTGAGGCGCACCCCCATCCCAGCACCTCACCCCGGCCTGCGGCTGTACTGCACCAAGGACCTCAGCTCTCGGCCCAGACCCTGGCTGCAGGCCGAGGTCCCTTTCCCACTGTGGTCTCGGACCCCCCCCCACCTCTGTCCCCAAAGGGTGGGAGCCTCTGGGCCCCAGTACCTCCTCCCAGGAGTCCAGGCCCCCAGCTTCCTTCTCCCCAGGACCCCAGAGTCTGAGCCCTCACCCCCTCCATCCTAGACACCCGGCAGTCTGGACCCCAAGTCCCTTCTCTGTGAGGGACTCAGGGGTCTGAGCGGCCAGCCCTTGCCCTTTGAATACCCATGAGTCCCGCCCTCTGCCCCCTATCTCCCCTCGCCCCCGCGCCAGGTGTCCCCTCCCCTGACTCACCTGTCTGTCCTTTGCCCAGAGTCTTCTCCAGCCGATAGGGGCCCACATATTGGGCGTGCTGGGGTGGGTGTGAGTGTGCGTGCGGGAGGTGGTAGGCAGGGGAGCCCCCGCCCCCCTCCTTGCCCCCGGACGACATGATGCCCTTGGTCCCGGCCCGACCGGCCCCCCGGCCGCCCCCCCTGCGGCCGGTCGCCCCGTCCCTCCGGTGGGGGCCGGCGACCGCTCCGTCCCGGCCCCCCCGGCTGCCCCCCACCTCTCCGGGGGTCCCCAGGGGGCTGGGCTGGGCCCCCCCCCAGTCGGCGGGCCGCGGAGCTCGGGGAGGGGGGGCTGGCCCGGGGGGGTCAGGCCCCGGGAGTCAGCATGGCCCGGGGGGGCTGCGCGGCCCCCCCTCCCCAGCCCGACCCTGGCCGGCCCCCCCCTTCCTGCGCCTCCCCCCGCCGGGGGGGTCTGAGGTGCGGGCCGGCGGATGCTGCAGGCCGAGGTCCCCCCCGCCCCCCCACGCGCCCTCTCTCCTCCGCCTCCTCCTCCTCTCCGCCTCCCCCCCGCCACCTCGTCCTTTCTCTCCCGCACGCTGACATCACCATCCGGGGACTCCGGGCCCTTCCCCAAAGTTAACCCTTTCGGAGGGGGGAGGGAGGAGCGGGGGCAGGGGGCGGACCTGGGAGCTGGAGGGATGGAGAGGAAGTGGGAGGATGCTGGGAGGGATGGAGGGATGCAGGAGAGACGATGGAGGGACAGAGATGCGGAGCAAACAGGCAGGGGCTGAGGTGGAGCTACACAAAGGGAGATGAAGTCTGACAGGAGTCAGGGAAAGAGACAGATGGCAAGGGAGATGGAGACCACTAGAAACAGGGATGGGGCAAGAGAGGGAGATGGGGGAACACGCAGGCAGCCAGAGACAGGCAGAGACAGGAGAGATGGGGGGGTGGTCAGAGAGACAGCGAGATGAAGAAAAGGAGAGAAGGTGATGGGGAGAGACAGAGATGGAGAAAACCAGAGATAGAAATGGAGAGAGACCAAGATGAAGGGAAAGAGAGTTGGAGAGACAGGGAGTAGGTGGTGGGGGATAGAGGCAGAGAGATATGGAGAGACAGATGGGAAGAGAGATGAACAGAGAAAACAGAGCCAGAGATGGGGAGAGACCCAGAGTAATGGAGGGGAGACCACAGAGAGACAGCAGTGGAGACATAGAGAGATGGGGGAGAGAAATTAACAAAAATAGAGGGATGGGGGCAGAGAGGGGCAAGATGTAAAGGTAAGGCACAGGGGAAGGTGGCAGGGGAAGGATGGAGGGTCAGAGAGCGGGAGGAAAGGGGAGAGAGAGATGGAAAGGGACCGAGGGGGAGGAACAAAACAGAGAAACAGGTGGAGGGAGGAGTGGAGAGAGACAGAGAGATGGAGAAAGAGAGACTGGCAAAGAGAGATAGAGGTGGGGACCACAAAAGATGGGGGATACATACAGGTGAAGGGCTAGATGCTAGGGGGAGATGGGACAGATTGGATGGGCAGAGAAAAAGGGAGACAGAAGCAGAGAGAGGGAAAGCATTTGGGGAATTGCTGATCCAAGGCTCATCTCTGTTCCCCCAGACCCCCAAGCTGTCCACCCAGGCCTCCGTTCCCCACTAGCATCAGGACCCTGTATCCACCCACAGCCCAGGGTGCCGGTTTTTAGATCATCTTGGATCCATACCTCCATTTAGGATCCACGATCCTCCTACAGAGAAACTTCCAGAACCCCTTGAGGTCCCTGTGTGTGTTTTTAGGCCCCTGTCTATTCTCTGTGCCCACGATTGGATCCCGTAGATCTTCATGTGGGCTCCAGTATAATCATATGTCCCACTATAGCTCATCCATAGACCTGTGCACAGCTAGATTTCCACGTGATCCAGGATTCCCTTGTATCAGACACCCAAAGGTGTTAGGCACCCGTTTAATTTCCAAATCACCTATAGAGTGTACCCATGAACCTTAAGTCTCCTAGTCAACCACTTTCATTCCGTGAATCTATACTCAGTGCCAAATCTAAGCCAGATACAGTTCCCAGTTTGAGGGTACAGCAGAGAACCAAATCAACAAAGATCCCTGTCCTGTGGAGCCCTCACTGCAGTGGATGAGGCCAGAGATAAACAAGATAAACAATCAAAATATATGGTATGTTGGGAAGTCCCTGGTGGTCCAGTGGTTAGGACTCCGTGCTTCCACTGCAGGGGGCACGGGTTCGATCCCTGTTAGGGGAACTAGGATCTCACAAGCCTCGCAGCCAAAAAACAAAACAAAGAAAACAAAACCAAAAAGAGCACAAAATATATGGTATGTTACAGAGTCGTGATCAGTGATAAAGAGGAAACTAAAGGAGGGAATGGGGACAGGAAATGTTTGTTGAGTAATTTTCTATATGATTTTTTTAAAAATATTTATTTATTTATTTATTTAGGCTGTGCTGGGTCTTAGTTGCGGCATGCAGGATCTTTGTTGCAGCATGCGGACTCTTAGTTGTGGCGTGCATGCGGACTCAGTTGCAGCATGCATGCAGAATCTTGTTTCCCGACCAGGGATTGAACCTGGGCCCCCTGCATTGGGAGCATGGAGTCTTACCCACCAGACCACCAGGGAAGTCCCTTTATATGATTTTCACTACCGTGCCAAGAAAGGCGTCCTCAGTGAAGGCACACTGTAGAAAAATGAGGGTCAGAGCCATGTAGATAAAGTGCCAGGAGCCTTCCAGGCAGAGGAAACAGCAGTGCAAAGGCCCTGTGGCAGGAGTGTGCCCAGTGTGTTATGGGAAGATTGAAGGAGCCAGTGTAGCTGGAGGGGACCAGTGAGAGGAAATGAGGTGAGGAAGCAGATCAAATAGGGCCTTAGATGCAGGGTGACCAGGGAACTCCCTGGTGGTCCAGTGGTTAGAACTCGGCACTTTCACTGCTGGAGCCTGGGTTCGATCCCTGGTCAGGGAACTAAGATCCTGTAAGTCATGTGGCCACAAAAAAAAAAAAAAGCAGGGTGACCACATGTCCTGGTTTATGTCTGTGATTCTGTAATTATTAATAGGGTCTGTTTTCACTCTCAAGTGTCTTGCTGTGGATGGAAAATTATATGATCATCCTTCTTACAGGTCATTGTAAAAGCTACGTCTTTTAGAGGGTACCTGGGGAACTTTCATCTAGGCTACCATTATATTAAACATATGTTCATATGTGTAATGTTATATACAATTACATGTTATATGTACATATATATTATATGGCATTATGTATAATAATATATGTAAATAGTATTATAGATAGATGGACTTGTACATACATGTACATAGATATATTAGGCTGAACAACGGGCCCCCAAAGATGTCCACATCCTAATTCTCAGAACCTGTGAATATGTCACTTACATGGCAAAATGGACTTTGCAGATGTGATTGAACTGAAACTCTTAGGTGGGGAGGTTGTCCTGGTCATTTGGGTGGGCCCTAAATGTAATCACAAGAGTTCTTATGAGGGAGAGGCATGAGGATCAGAGTCAGAGGAGGAGATGGGATAAGGAAAGAAACAGTAGCCAAAAAGATGCAGCCACAATCCAAAGAAATTGGGCAGCCTCTAGACGCTGGAAAAGGCCAGGAAACAGATTCTCCCTGGAGCCTCCAGAAGAAACACAACCGTGCTGACACCTTGAGTTTAACTATATTTTAACTCAGTGAGACCGATTCCGGGCTTCTGAACTGTAAGGTTATAAATCTGTTGTTTTAAGTTTTTGGTAATTTGTTAACAGCAGAGACAGGAAATGGATACAATAGGGTACCCAGGGGCCCAGACACACACACACACACACACACACACACACACACACACACACACACACACACACGGCTTATATGTTTGGTCTTCCCATCTCTGTCCAAAAGATCACCGGGCACAGCCCAGACCGAGTAGTGTGCTCAATATATCTGCGACTTGTGGGCTCCACCAAAGTTGAGTACAACCTTTTCCTGGAGTGGGAGGGCCTCTTATGGAAGACTAGAACTAGGATTTCTCTAAGCCCAGCCCAAAGCAAACACCTCCAAAGACCAGGCACATTCCCAGACCTGAGCCCCAAATGTGGTGCAGGGAGGCCTCGAGCCGCCTAAACCACCTTGCCCGGGCCTTTTATTTCCAGGCTTCAAGAATCACCTCCTTTGCACCTGGCAGGACTCAGGGACGATTCCACGAGGGAGACGCTGGAGGCTAAGAGAGGTCCGCACAGGTGCTGCAGGTGGGGGTAACGGGCAGCCTCCTATGACGAAAGGGGAAATTGAGGCCAAGAAGGCGGTGGGACAGGCCAAACTCTGCCTGGGTCAGGTATTAGTGTTGAGAACCCAGGGCTCCAGTAAAAGACGGAATCGGGGCCCAGGTGCAGGGGAAAATGCCCCGAGTGTGCTGGGACCTTCGCTACAGGAAACCACGGGGTGGGGCGGGGCCAGGAAGAGGGCGGGGCTTAACGGGGAGCGGCGGGTGCACGGGCACGGGGGCGGGGTTTAGCTGGGAGAGGGCGAAAGGCCTAGAACAGGGGCGGAGCCTTAAGTGGCGGCGAGGGGCAGAGTTTAGAACTGGGGCAGGGTGCGTGGTGTGGACGGGGTCTAGCCAAGGCGGAGCCAGACCGGGGGGCGGGGTCTACACTAGGGCAGGGTGGAGCTTGCAATGAGGAGGCGGGGCTCATTAGGGGCGGGATCCGGGCAGGGGGCGGGGCTTACACAAAGAGCGTGAGCGCGAGGGGCGTGGCCTAGGTGAGGGGCCGGGCCGAGCGAAGTATCCCGCCAGGTGGGAAAGACTTAAGAACCGGGAGAAGTAGCCTCACGCCCAGGTACGGCCCTTAGTTGGGTGGCTGCTAGGGGAACTTCCGGGCGAGACCGTGAGTATTTCCGGTCAATATGGCGGCGCCCAGCCTAGTCAGGTGCGGGCGGGTTTGCCTTTAGTAGCGGCGGCGACACGAGGCCCGGGAAGGTGAGGTCCGCCCCGCTCAGGCTCCCCTCTTCGGAGAGGAGGGAGGAGACTTGTTGCTAAGAAGACCACAAGGAGGGCTTGTTTCTCTGAAGGCTGGGCAGTGGGGTTGCTAAGAGACGGGAAGGACTGCAGTGGAAATGGAGGAGGGGGTTGCTAGGGAGAGTAGGTGGGGCCTGTTGCTAGGGAGGAAGGAGGGACTTGTGACTTTGGGGAAGGGTCCTGTTGGTATGAGGGAAGAAAAGAGGGCTGTGGTTAAAGGGGGTGTGGGCAGAGTGGTTTGGGGTCATGGGGGGCGGCGGAGCTCCCCTAAAACGCCACTTTATCAGCAGACCCCCAGGAATCGACCCGCCAGGACGCCAGAGCTACCTCACCGGGGACCATCCCCTACCCCAACACATTCTTCCCTTCTTTGCAAACAGCCCATGGCGAACCAAGGCTCCGGGAGCAGTCGCCTTCCCCTGGCGCTGCCCCCAGCCTCCCAGGGTTGCTCGTCAGGGGGCAGCGTCTCCTCCGCGGGCGGCTCCGGCAATCCCCCGCCACCGCGAAACCTCCAAGGCCTGCTGCAGATGGCCATCACGGCGGGCTCTGAAGAGCCAGACTCCCCTCCAGAACCCATGAGTGAGGAGGTAAAGGGTGGGGACCCAAGAAGCTGGGGTGAGGGACGTGGGGACATATCTGGGGAGGGGCGGGAGTCCCGCTGTGAAGGCATAGTAGACTGTACTTGTGCTCGATACGGTTATTGTAGACCGAAGGTCAGATCCCTGGATCCCTGCACTGTGCTGGGAGGCAGAGAGTCTTATGCTTAAAAGAAAAAGCAAGGGCTCTTCAGAGCCAGACAGTCGTGGATTCAGCATCACACAGCTGTGTGACCTTGGGTATATCACTTCATGTTTCTGAGCATCGGGTTCTTTAGTTGAAAGTTGATGTTGATGCTAAGAACAACAGTGGTACTTCACAGGGTAGTTCTGAGGTTCCAGTTGAAGTAGGGCTCAACACAGCACCTGGCACATAGGTCGTGCTCCTGAAAGCAGCAGGATATTCTCATTAAGAACACAGGCTCTGTGGACAGACCTCTTAGGTTCGACTTAAGGCTTTGTGGATGGCTGACTATGTAACCCTGGGCAAGTCGCACTTTTCCGTGCCTCCATTTTCTCATCTGTGATCACAGTGGGAATAACAGTAATCCTTAACCATGGAAGGTTATTTCGGAGATTAATAGCAATATTTGTTATACATGATGTTTAGTTAGCGATGACAATTACAGTATACAAAATATGGTGCTAATTCAGTTACATCCATGATGTCATTGAACCTCTGGGACCACGAGGTAGGCAACAGGCATAGAAAGATTAACATCTTGCCCAAATTTATCCAGGACAGTGACCACAGAGCCTGGCCAAAAAACAAAAATCCAGCGGCCAGTTCTCAGTGCTTATCTTATTTGACCTACTAGCAGCATTTGATGACTACACCCTCCCCTTGCGTTCTTTCTTCATTTGGCATCTGGAACAACATGCTTTTCTGCTTTTCATCCCACTCACTGGCTCTTCTTCCCTGTCTCCTCTGTTGGTTCATCCTCATTCCCCAGCCTCTTTTTTTTATATATATGTAAATTTATTCTTAGTTATTGTGATTACTGATATTTGAATGTGTTTTCTTTTTTCTTTTTTTTTTTTTTTGTGGTACGCGGGCCTCTCACTGTTGTGGCTTCTCCCGTTGCGGAGCACAGGCTCCAGACGTGCAGGCTCAGCGGCCATGACTCGGGCCCAGCCGCTCCGCGGCGTGTGGGATCCTCCCGGACCGGGGTACAAACCCGTGTCCCCTGCATCGGCAGGCGGACTCTCAACCACTGCGCCACCAGGGAAGCCCTCCCCAGCCTCTTAACCATGGAGCACACCAGGACTCTCTCTTCTACCCTCACTTCCTGTGTGATCTCATGTTGACATTTTCCTCTGATGATTCTCAAATTTATATCTCTAGGCCAGTGGTGCTCTCCTGGGGGGGTCAGTTTTAACCACGTTTGGCAATGGGTGGAAACATTTCTTGTTGTTGCAAATTGGTGGGGTTGGGGGGGATGGGAGGTGGGAGCAATGCTACTGGCATCTGGTGGGTGGAGGCCAGGGATGCTGCTCAACATCCTACAGTGCACAGGACGACCCCCACCGCAGAACAATCCAGCTCAAAGTGTCAGCAGAGTCGAGGTTGAGAATCCTCAAGGTTGAGATCAAGGCTGGACCTCCTCCCTGAACTTCAGGCAGCATACTCAGTATTTGGCCTTGGGTGTGTCATGGATCCCTCAAACTTAACAAGTTCAAAAGTGAGCTCTAATCTCTACTCCTCTCACTCCGCAGCTGCTTCTCTTGCAGTCTTCCCCATCTCCTTCTAGTTGTTCAGGACAAAGACCTAGGTGTCCCTGACCCCTCTTTTTCTCTCACGCCCCACAGCCAGTCTCTCCATAGATCTAGCGTCTAGAAGCGAGTCTGTCAGTAGAGAAGGTGCCCAGTAGGTATGTGTTGAGTGAAGGACACTCAGCTCTCAGATGTTGGCTGTTGTTATTAATGACCGTTATTCCTGAGTTGATTATTGATGAGTTTGCTTCTTTCCCCCACCCTCCCGCTCCGCCTCACCCGCCAGAGGCGCCAGTGGCTGCAGGAGGCCATGTCTGCTGCCTTCCGGGGCCAGCGGGAAGAGGTGGAGCAGATGAAGAACTGCCTCCGAGTGCTGTCCCAGCCCACGCCCCCCTCAGCGGGTGAGGCTGAACTGGCCGCTGACCAGCAAGAGCGCGAGGGGGCCCTGGAGCTGCTGGCTGACCTGTGTGAGAACATGGACAACGCTGCAGGTACAGCCAGGCCCGCTCCCACCTGCCCCCAGCCTCCAGGGTCCTGTCCCTTCTGCCTTCTGGTCTCCCTTCTGTCTCTTGCCTCCTCCTCCTAAGCCCTGGGTCCTGCTGCAGCCCAGCCCTTGTCCTTTGTCTCAGGGACCACACAACCAGCCTCCTCCCAGCCTCCCAGCCTCACCCCTCCAGTCTGGCTCCGACTCAGGCCCCAGGTGAGACTGCCCTGTCCTTCCCTGCTTGGTCCGCTTGCCATCGGGAGCAGTGATGGCGCCAGGTTCAGTCCACCACCTCCCTGATGCTCTCTGGGACTGACCATTTCACCCTAGTCTGCTGGGAGTCCATTGCTACTCCCTAGAGTAAGAGACAGGAGGTGGTCCTGGATGGGGTAGTCAGAGAAGGCCTTCCCGAGGAGTGACATTTGATCAGAGACCTGAAGTGAGGGCGTGAGTCATGGGATTAGCACTGGAAGAAGCATTCCAGGTAGAGGGAATGACCAGTGCAAAGGCCCTGAGGTGGGAACCTGCCTGGCCTGTGTGGGAACAACAGTGAAGCCAGCAGAGCAGAGTGAGTGAGGGGTGAGGGCTAGGAAGTGAGGCTGGGCATACAGGGGCTCACGGGCCAAAGTTGGTGCTGTGGGTTTTATTCTAAATGCCGAGAAGCCAATAGAAGGATGAGTGGTCACTTCCACTTGGAGGGGTGTGGTGTGGTCATTGATGGTGTGGATTTGTCTGTTCTGGACATTTTAGGTACATGGAATAGTAGAATATGTCACCTTTTGTGACTGGCCTCCTTCACTGAAGGTGATGTTTTCAAGGTTCTTCCATGTCGTAGCTGTATCAGAACTTTATTACTTTTTGTGGCTGACTGAGACGCCAGTGTATGGATGGGCTACATGTCGTTCATCAGTTGACGGGCATTTGGGTCACTTCCCCCTTTGGTTATAGTAAATAATGCTGCTGTGAACGCTGGTGTACAAGCATGTGTTCAAGTTTCTGCTTTCGATGCTTTTAGATATATATGTAAGAGTTGTCACAGGGTAACTCTGTATTTAACTTTTTGAAGAACGGCCAAGCTCACCAATACAGAAAACAGGTGGTAGGCTATAGTTTGTGGACGTCTGGTGTGGTGTGTTCTTCTCCCACAGGGGATGTTCTGATTGTCACAAAGACTGGGGGTCAGAACTGGCATTTAGTGGGCTGGAGCCTGGGACCCTGACCCTCCAAATGCTGACATTGTTGAGACACAGTGGCCTTGGACAGACCCCCAGTTGGGTGCTTGGGGAGAGCCAGCCCTTGGAGGCAGGCTCCCCTCAGCCTCACCTGGTGTATTTGTCCAGTTGGGCTGCCGTAACAAAGCACCACAGACTGGGGACTTAAACAACAGAAAGCTCTTCTCTCGCAGTCCTGGAGGCTCGAAGTCCGAGGGTTGATTTCTTCTGAGGCCCCTCTCTTTGGCTTGTATATGGGGGCCTTCTTGCTCTGTCCTCATGTGGTCATCCCTCTGTGCATGTCTGTGTCCTAACCTCTTTTTTATAAGGGCCCAAGTCATCTTGGATTAGGGCCCCATCCCATGACACCGTTTCACTTTCATCACCTCTTTAAAGCCCTGTCTCCAGATAGAGACATATTTTGAGGCCCCGGGGGTTAGGGCTTCAATGTAAGTCTGGGGGGACACAGCTCAGCCCATCACACCTGGCCTGTCTGCTCCCCTCTATCCACACAGACTTCTGCCAGCTGTCCGGCATGCACCTGCTGGTGGGCCGCTACCTGGAGGCGGGGCCTGCGGGGCTGCGGTGGCGGGCGGCGCAGCTCATCGGCACGTGCAGCCAGAACGTGGCAGCCATCCAGGAGCAGGTGCTGGGCCTCGGCGCACTGCGCAAGCTGCTGCGCCTGCTGGATCGGGACCCCTGCGATGCTGTGCGCGTCAAGGCCCTCTTCGCCATCTCCTGTGAGTGTCCCGGGGGCTGCCAGGGAGGGGCTCGGGACCCTAGGGCCGGTGCCAGCTTCCGGATCTGCTTTTGGGGCAGAGGGAGAGGGGCCTCGTGTGTTCGTTTATCCCCAGTACCCGCCGGGGCTCTGCTGGGTGCTGGGAACAGAGCGGTGAGCTTGCCACACCTGCCGCTGGTCAGAGAGCCAGAGCCTCACAACACGGGACGAGGCCCAGCTTGAGTGCTTTTAGGCCCCTCAGGGCTCTCAGTCTTGGCACTGTTGACATTTGGGGCCCCGATCACTCCTTGTCATGGGGGGGGTCCTCTTGGGGGCCGCTTGAGTGCCGTCACAGCTCAAGCTGGGCAGTCAGCTGCTCCCAGAGAATGCAACCCAGGATGCCAGGCCGGAGCCACAGGAGCTATCAACTCAACGCCCTTAATCTTCTGTTTACCCCTTTTGTGGTACCTCTTAAAGCCCACCCCTGTCTTCTCCCTCCCCGCTTCCCTCTCCGCACTGGTAACCACTAGTTTGTTCTCTACATCTGTGAGTCTGCTTCGTTTTTGTTCTATTCAACAGTTTGTTTTATTTTATTTTTCAAAAAAAATTTTATTTATTTATTTATTTAGTTGGTTGGTTGTGCTGGGTCTTAGTTGTGGCAGGCAGCCTTCTTAGTTGCGGCATGCGAACTCTTAGTTGCGGCATGCGTGTGGGATCTAGTTCCCTGACAAGGGATCGAACCCGGGCCCCCTTCATGGGGAGCGTGGAGTCTTAACCACTGCGCCACCAGGGAAGTCCCTCAGTAGTTTGTTTTATTTTTTAGATTCCACATATAAGTGATAACATACCATATTTGTCTTTCTCTCTCTGACTTATTTCACTGAGCATAATACCTCCAAGTCCATCCATGTTGTTGCAAATGACAAAATTTCATTTTTTCTTATGGCTGAGGCCTTTTATTTTTATTTATTTATTTTAAAATTTTATTTATTTTTATTTTTGGCTGCGTTGGGTCTTTGTTGCTGCGCACGGGCTTTCTCTAGTTGCGGCGAGCAGGGGCGACTCTTCCTTGCGGTGCACAGACTTCTCATTGCGGTGGCCTCTCGTTGCAGAGCATGGGCTCTAGGCGCTCAGGCTTCAGTAGCTGTGGCTCGCGGGCTCTAGAGCGCAGGCTCAGTAGTTGTGTCACAGGGACTTAGTTGCTCCGCAGCATGTGGGATCTTCCCGGACCAGGGCTCGAACCCACGTCCCCTGCATTGGCAGGCGGATTCTTAACCACTTCGCCACCAGGGAAGCCCAAGGCCTTTTATATTTTTAAAAATTGATGTAAAATTCACATAACTATTTTAAAGTGTACAATTCAGTGGCATCTGTCTTCTTTTTTGGGGGGTGGGCATGGCTGCATGTAGTAGCTACCATTTGGAAAGTGCTTAGGACAGGCCAGCCCTGGTGCTACGAGCCCTTTGCTTGCTTGGTCTCCTGACTGCTCCTGCCGCCCGGTGCATGGAGGCTCACAGAGGTTCACCCTCTGGCCCCACACCAAGAGAAGGTCAGGTTGAGGAGTGTGTGAGAGCTGCAGAGGAGGTGGGTGGGGGAGCCCCCAGGGAGATGCATCTCCAGGCCACTGGCACCTAGTGGGCTCAGACCAGGGATGCTGCTCAACATCCTCCAGTGCACAGGGCGGCCCCCATGACACAGAATGACCTGTACCCACATGTCAGCTGTGCTCAGTGGAGAGGCCCCGGAGTGAGGGGAAGTGGTGGCTCCTGGATCCGCCGTGAAGGCAGAGCCAGTGGGCTGTGCCTGCCGAGTGGACGTGGAGGGTCGTCATGTCTTCCCCTCACCATCCGCCTGTCCTTTTTTAAATTTTTTAAATTGAGTAATGTTTTATTTAACCCCATATATCCACATTATTATCATTTCAGCCCATCGTTATGTGGCGTATTCATGAGACACTTTACATCTTTTGTTTTCCACTCTACGCCTTTGAAACCCAGCGTACATCCTACATGTAAAGCACATCTCACCTCAGGCTGTATTTTTAGCGGTCAGTGTGGAGTGTAGTTCTAGTGAGGAGACGAAGTTGTGCTTAATGGGAACATGCTGTACCACTGCTTCACTTTTTTACCCTAAACTGAAATAAATTAAACTCAAAGGAGATTAACAACTCAGGTCCTCAGTGGCACTTGCCACATGTCAGGGATTTACTGGCCACGGATTTCTGGGGGCTCCCATCTATCCTGGCCTAGACCCTGCCCAAGGCGGCACCTCCTTGGAGGTGCACCCCTCAGTCTGGTTCTGTCATACTCGGAGGCCTTCCAGGGTGCCTGTCACCCTCACAAAGTAGTCTGGCTCTCTGGGTCTTAGTTTCCTCACCTCCTAGGGTGGTTTTGAGGACTAAAAAGAGATAATGTTCCCATCAATGGATGGATGGATTAAAAAAAGTGGCTTATTCATACAATGGGATACTGTTCAGCCATTAAAAGGAATGAAATATTGATTCATGCTGTAATCTGGACGAGCCTAGAAAACATGCTGAGTGAAAGAAGCCAACCACAGAAGACCACATAGTGTTGGATTCCATTTATATGAAATGTCCGGAATAGGCAAATTCATAGATATGGAAAGTGGATTAGTGGTTGCCAGTTGGGGGAGGGACTGTTAACAGGTATGGGGCTTCTTTTGGGAGTGATGAAAATATTCTGGAGTTAGATAGTTATGGTAAGCCAACCTTGTGAATATACTAAAAACCACTGAATTGTATACTTTAAAAAGGTAAATTGTACAGACTGTGGAATTATATCTCAATTAAAAAATAATTTTTTTAAAGTACTCTGCTCGTTTTTTTAAAAAAATTATTTATTTATTTATTTATTTATTTTTGGCTGCCTTGGGTCTTCGTTGCTGCGCGCGGGCTTTCTCTAGTTGCGGCGAGCGGGGGCTACCCTTCGTTGCAGTGTGCGGGCTTCTCTTGTTGTGGAGCACGGGTTCTAGGCGCGTGGGCTTCAGTAGTTGTGGCACACCGGCTCAGTAGTTGTGTTGCGGGCTCTAGAGCACAGGCTCAGTAGTTGTGGCGCATGGGCTTAGTTGCTTTGCGGCACGTGGCATCTTCCTGGACCAGGGCTCGAACCCATGTCCCCTGCGTTGGCAGGCGGATTCTTAACCACTGCACCACCAGGGAAGTCCCGAAATTAAAGATACTTAAAGGTAATGCTTGCGAAGCACGGACCCATAGAAATCGATGAGGAGGAGGATGGTGATGATAAGGATGGTGATGATACTGATGACGATATTGGTGATGATGATGGTGATGCAGGTGATGGTCTTGATGGTGATGATTGTGGTGCTTATGGTGGTGATGGTAGTGGTGATGATGGTAATGATGATATTGGTGGTGATGATGGTGGGTGATGACAGTAATGATGGTGGTGATGATGGTGATGGTGAGATAATGGTGATGATAATGGTGGCAGTGGTGACTGTCACCTCAAGGCCCTGCCTTCCCCCCTCCCCAGGCCTGGTCCGGGAGCAGGAGGCTGGGCTGCTGCAGTTTCTCCGCCTGGACGGCTTCTCTGTGTTGATGCGGGCCATGCAGCAGCAGGTGCAAAAGCTCAAGGTCAAGTCCGCGTTCCTGCTGCAGAACCTGCTGGTGGGCCACCCTGAACACAAAGGTAGGGTGGCCAGGGCAGGGAGCTGGGATGGTTCCTGGCGGGGAGTGCACAGGGGAAGGGACTGCCCCTCTGACCCCGTGGCCCTTCCGCAGGGACCCTGTGCTCCATGGGCATGGTCCAGCAACTGGTGGCCCTCGTCCGGACAGAACACAGCCCCTTCCATGAGCACGTGCTTGGAGCCCTGTGCAGGTGCGCTGGGGCCCAAAAGGACCGGCCCCACCGTGGGGGCTAAAGAGTTTAGGGTCAGAGAGGAGCAGGAACCACAGTGCTGGCCCTCCCTGAGCCTCAGTTTCCTCACCTTTGGGGGCTGCCGCAGCAGCCTGGGGAGGAGGGGGAGAGTCTTTCTTACACTCATACTCCCCCATCCCCCACACAAAGTACAAGCAGATTAGACTCTTAAAACACGACGGGATGGAGCAGCTGGAGAAGCAGGCAGCAGCCCTCACGTGTGGAGTCGGCTCCAGGCCAGGCACTGTGCTGAGTGCCCTGTTTTGTACAAGTCTCATCAAAGTCCCTGGGCTGGGGCGGGGACTGGAGTGAAGTCCACGTTGCAGGTGGGGAAACTGAAGCCCAGTGTGGGGGAGCGGCTTGCCCAGGCTCCCGTGGTTCGGGGTGCTGTGCAGAGCGAGGTCCCAAGGACTTTTCTCCTGTCCCCGCAGCTTGGTGACGGACTTCCCCCAGGGTGTGCGCGAGTGCCGGGAGCCCGAGCTGGGCCTGGAGGAGCTTCTGCGGCACCGGTGCCAGCTGCTGCAGCAGCACGAGGAGTACCAGGTACTGCTGATGGGGGTGGGGCGGGGGCGCTGGCCCAGGGGACCTGGCTGTGTTTTGTGGGCGGGGCCAGCCTGGTGCCTGCCTTCTGGGTCTCTGTGGTCTTCGCCCACGCTTTTGTTTACATCCGCTTTTCGATTCATGTGTTTCTCTAGTCGTCATTCAGCAAACATTTACTGCCCCCCCCATGTGACTCGTGCTGTGTTAACACCAGGGGGATTGCAAGGAGAACCAGAAGCTCGGGGTTTTGAGAGTTAAAGAGTTAACGAATTCATTTAATTTTTTTTTTTTTTTTGGCCATGACTCACAGCTTGCGGGATCTGAGTTCCCCAAGCGGGGATGGAACCTGTAACCCCTGCAGTGGAAGCATAGAGTCCTAACCACTGGACTGCCAGGGAATTCTCCCAAACTCATCTAATTATTATCCAAATTATTTAATATTATTGTTTACATCATATCATTCAAATATTTAAGTATTTATTAGATTGATAAATAAGTAAATGATAAATAGCAACAAATTAAATATTTGATTAAATAGGTAAGTAATATGTGATAAATAACAACTCATTAGCTATTTAATTAGATAAAGGGTAACAAGTGATAACAAGCAATAAATAACTCACTAAATAGTTAAATAGATAAGTAACAAATAACTGATAACAACTCATTAGATAATAATTATATAGATATTGAGTAACAAGTGATAAGTAACAACTCAGATATTTAAATAGATAAGTAACAAATAAGTGATAAAGAACAACTAATTACATATTCAGTAGTTATTTAATTATTTAAAGGATTAAGTGATTTAGTTAACTTTATTTAAGTAATTTATCCAGCCGTTATAGTACCGCCCAGACGCTGGTGCTTCAGCAAAGCTGGACACAGCAAACGTGCCAGCTTCTTGGGACTTCCATTCTGCTGAGATCATTCCTCTGTGGACACCATCAGGTGTTTACAGAAGGGTGCTGGGCACTGGGTGTGAGGAGCGGGGGTGACTGGGAGAGGCACAGTGCCTGCCACCAGGTGCTCACCCCCTGACCTTGTCACAGGAACCCATGGAGACTTGTGCCCGTGGGGGGCAGGGGAAGCCCTGGCCCTCGTCCGGCCTGTGGTTTTAGCCATCCTTGCTTGATGCATCCATGTGTTTGTTCCCTGAGCCTGTGGTGTGCCAGATCCTGGTACCAGACCATGAGACCAACCTGGTGAGGGAAGCCTCGTGTGAACCGGCCAACGTGCCTTTTTTTTGTTTTCAAAACAAATTTTAACAGCTTTATTGAGGTATAATTTACCTATATTGAAAGTGTGCCATGTGAGAAGTTTTACATATGTATACAACTGTGGAAACCTTCATTTTTCCATCAGGGGCAGGTCACCCATGTGCCAGGTCCCAACCTGAGCACTGGAGATTTGGTGGGGAGCAAAGGGATACAGCCTTGTTTCTCACGGGGCTCATGGGGTAACAGATAAAAATGTAGACAAACATATACACAAATACATATTTACAGATACATATCTATACACACACGTGTAATATGTATCTATATAATTTAACATATACTGTTGTGTATAATATGACATGAGGAAGTTAGAACTACAGTGAGGAAAAATTAAACCAGTGAGGGGTTAGAGAGTGGTGGGCTGTGATGTTTTAGGTGAGGTGGTGCAGTTGTTTCCTAGAGCTGCTGTAACAGAGTACCACACACTGGGTGGCTTAACACAGAAATGTGTTCTCTCACAGTTCTGGGGGACAGAAGTCTGAAGTCAAGGTGTCAGCAAGACCGGGCTCCCTCTGAAGGTTCTAGGGAGGAATCTTTCCTTGCCTCTTCCAGCTTCTAGTAGTTGCTGGCAGTCCTTGACGTTCCTTGGCTTATGGATACATCCGTCACTCCGGTTTCTGCCTCTGTTTTCACACGGCCTTCTTTCTCCCCATGTGTCTTAGAACTCTTTCCAGATATGTAAATAGAGGTGTGCTTTAATTTCAGTGTAATTCAATATTATAATTGCATAGTATTCTCTAAAGTGACTACATCATGATTTAGCCAGTCCTCTTTTGTAGGTAATTTTGTGGGCCCTTTGCAGAGTTAAATTAAATTACATTGGTGCTTTAGGCCCCATAGTCATGTGGTTCAAAATTCAAGAGGCACGAGAGGATAAACAGTGAAAAGTCTCCCTCCTACCCCTATTCCTGTCCACCCAGTTCTTCCTGTGGCCTTCCTAAGATAGTCTGTGCACATACAAGGAAGTGTACACATCAGTTCTTTTCCTCTTCCTCTCTTCATTTTGTGTAAATTCAGCCTATTCTGACCACTATTCTGCTCTTGCCGTGTTCCCTTTCATAACACACCCACGAGTGTGTTTCCTTTCGTTGCCTATGGCTCTATCCTCTTGGAGTTTGTCTCCACTCTTCCACTACCATCAACTCTGCTAAAAGAATAACCTTTTACACATGTAACTTTAGGAGTATGTCTATAGAACAATTTCTAGAAAGGGAAAGGCTGGGTTAAGATAGGTTAAAGATGAAGTTACAGGGTTTAAGTGCCACGTCCGTAGCTGTTGCCAAGTTGTTCTCCATAGATGTTGAACCAGTCGACACTGCAGCCATGAGGGTGCTCAACTTTCCCACATCCTGGCCAGGATAGGGTGCCTCAAGACATTTGACCTTTCTTCAAGTTTTTTCCTCAAGCCATTTGACCTTTCTTCAAGCTTATTGGTGAAAAGCAGTATTCCAGTCCAGTTTATGTTTATGTTTGCATGAGTGAAGTTGGGCATCTTTTTCCTTTTTTTGTGAACTACTCATTCATATCCTTTGCCCATTTATCTAATGGGTGGTGGTTTTGCAACTGATTCATTAAAGCTTTATTTTTTAAAATTATTTCTTTATTTCTTTATTTTTGGCTGCATTGGGTCTTCGTTGCTGCCTGCGGGCTTTCTCTAGTTGTGGCGAGCGGGGGCTACTCTTCGTTGCGGTGCGCGGGCTCCTCATTGCGGTGGCTTCTCTTGTTGCAGAGCACAGGCTCTAGGTGTGCAGGCTTCAGTAGCTGTGGCGCATGGGCTTCAGTAGTTGTGGCTCACGGGCTCTAGAGCGCAGTCTCAGTAGTTGTGGCACACAGGCTTAGTTGCTCCGTGGTATGTGGGATCTTCCTGGACCAGGGCTCGAACCCGTGTCCCCTGCATTGGCAGGCGGATTCTTAACCACTGCGTCACCAGGGAAGCCCCCATTAAAGCTCTTGAAGCATTAAGTATGTTAGCCGTTTGTGATGAGTTACAAATATTTTTCACCCCAAATTGTTGTTTTTCTTTCACTTTTGTTTCTGGCATCTTTCTGCTATGCAGATACCTTTTATGTTTATGTGGTCCAATCTATCAGTGCTTCTTTCTTGGTCTCTGGAGTTTGTATCCATGGAAGGGGTTTTAAGTAGGGATTAATCGAGGTTGGTCATTTCTGGGAGTTAGGAAGAGCTGGAGGGGGCTGATGTGAGGACAGACCAGTGGGGTGAGACAGGAAGCTTCTGGGATGGTGGGTGGGAGGGAAGAGGAGCCGTTTCTGCGGGCAAAGCTGGTGAAGGCAGGGGGTGGTCTCTGCACTCAGGGCTCCCAATCTCATACCCCAATCCAGGAGGAGCTGGAGTTCTGCGAAAAGTTGCTGCAGACCTGTTTCTCCACCCCGACGGACGACAGCATGGATCGGTGAAACCCGGTGGCTTCTCCCCATCTCTTTGTGGGAACCCCAGGCCTCCTGACTCCCCCTCACCCACGAGTCCCTCTCCCAAAGGAGAGCAGGGCCTTGTTGGTGCCGGGGCGTGTCAGCTCATCTCTTCTCAGCCCTCAGGAGGGGCGCTGAAAAAGGCACTGGCTCCTTGGACCCCACCTCTCGCGCACTCTCACTGCATTCCCCCTTCTCGTGTCCACACTGGTCTTCCAGTAAAGGTGTTTCTCCTCCACCACCTCCTTCACTGCCACCTTTGTCACCTCCCCTGGAGAGTGCCTTGGTTGGGGAGGAGGGGCACGATATTAGGGGATGTGGGGAGCCGTGGAGGGAACACCAGCGGACGGAACCTGGGAATAATAAAAGTGTTGCTATCTAAAGTCCAGAGCTATTGTCTTCTTTCATCCTCCTGGCCTCTCTGGAGAAGGAATGTGTGGGATATTCCGCCTCTTTGGCCCCCACCGTCTCTGTAACTACTCCTCTGTTTGAGGACTCTCAATGTTAGACACCCACGCTGCTGAGCCTAAGGCGGAAGCCAAGTTCTTTCCCGGCAGGACGTGCGGGGGGGGGGGGGTGTCATCACGTGGCTTCAGCTCCTTCAATCAGAGCTCGCCGTGCGCCCGCTCGCGAGCCGCGGCCAGAGAATGGGGAGCACGTGCTGGAGGTCCCGCTGTACTGCCCGCGCCAGGGCTAGTGGTCAGGCTGTGGTTGGGCGTGGGCTTAACCACTGCACCACCAGGGAAGGCCCCCCCCCCCACCAAACACTTTAAGAAGCTCCTTCCAATTCTAATACCAAGAACAGCATTGTCGAGCTGTGAGTTCTGACAAGGTGGAGACCCAACTTCAGTCCTAAGCCCCTGCAGCTTCCCAGGTTCTTGGAGATGGACTTCGTCAGGTTCCATTTGGTGATTGAATATGGCCAACCCCCTGCCCCTCAGTTCCTGAGCTTATGCGTTAAAACAGTGTGGCAACTATGCAATCGTATTGGGGAAAAAGCAAGCAAAATGCTGTGCAAACGACAAAAGAAGCTGATGTAGAAGATGATGCAAGGAGCAGAAGGAAATGCCTCACAAATGCTTCAAGCTGTATAGCAATAGTAACCTGTGTCCATTTTTAAACAAGACCTCAAAGATGAGAAGGTAAGCTTGGCAAACCTAAGGAAACAAACTGAGGACTGTGGTAATTAATAAATTAGATGGCTCAACAAATATCTGCTCCCTCTCTGCACCTCCATGAGAGAAGTACATTTCCTCACCCATGATGGGTGGGGCGTAGGTGCCTGCCCCATGACTTTGGGCTTGACCATGTGACTTGCTTTGACCAATGAATGGATGGTGGCACATGTGCGGCAACCTGAGACTTGAAATGTGCTAACACAGTTTGGCTTGATCTGAGGCGCCTCTGTCTTTTTTTTATGAGATGGTGCCCTGGAATGTCCATTGGTGCCCAGAGTATGAGAGACATAAGGAACAGAACCAGCCTCACCAACCTTCACACCTGCAGCTCTAAGCTGTGAGCATGATAGGTTGTGGTTGCCTGTCACTCAGCAGTAGCTAAGAACATCACATGCAACAAATACACTGGAAATAGCAAGGAGAAGAGACACGGCTGTAAAATGAAGTTACTGACATGTGGTAATCAGCAGATGCAGGTAGAAATGACAAAGATTAAAGCAATTACAGAGAAGCTAACAGATGTTAGGCACAAATGCATAACTGACATCCTTGAAATAGAGAACAAACAACTAGAATAGGATTCAGTAAAAATGTCCCTGAAATGGAAAAGGTAAATCTGCGAGTTAAAAAAATTAAAAAATGCCGAGTCCTTACACGCACTTACAACGCTGATTCTTACAGAAGGCCTGTAACATGGCAAGAGAGGGGAATGAAAATTGAGGAAACTGAGGCTCAGAGCAAGATAGGACCTTAAAGAACATGGACACAAAGTCTAGGAGAACCCTTCCAGTCGATGTTGTTAGAGGACACTTTGTGCAGCGGCTGGCAACAGTAAAGACACGGCCTGGGCAAAGGCCTAGAAGTGGGGCTGAAGTCAGCCCAAGGCACAGAGGAGGAAGGCGTCGAGAAAGATCGCGGCGGGACAAAAAGCTCCTGGCCGGGGTTGGAGAGAAAACCCGAGATGGATTGCTCAGGAGCCGACCCTGGAGCCGAAGCAGGAATGTGACTGGAGGAGACAGAAGAGCAAGTGGATACCCAAAGGGAGCGAGAGGATAGAGAAATTCAGGAGCAGGATTTCCTGTGGACTTTGGAATGGAGTCGCAGAGAAACGATGCCCTAGTGTGCAGTGGGGCCTGCGCACTGGGTTGCCTGGGTTTACTCAGGGAGAGACGGTTGGCACATATCGGCGCAAGCACTTCTGCGGCGGAGTTATTCTAGCTGGGCGTGGTCCGCAGCGGCTGGCCCAGCGCGCATGCGCACTGTAGGGCTCGGGCGCGTGGCCTCCGCACACCTGCGCACCGAGTCGGCGGCGGGAGGGCGGGGCCTCCTGCGTGCCTCCGTTCTCGGGGGATTGTGGGATAGTGGCGGTCGGAGCCGGGCGTCTGAGGCCCTGAAGGCGACTGCAAAGCCCGGGAGCCTCGCCGGTGTGGGGAAGGGGGCGGTGGAGGAAGTGGGCCTTGGCTTCCGTCAGCCGTTGCTCAGCACTGCGGCCTGTTCAGACTACGGAGTAGGACGCCTTCTGTGACCGGCCCTTTTCCGCGGGGCGCGCCGGGCCGGGGAAACCGGGGCGATATCCCAGCTGAGGGCCTACGCGGGCCTCGCGACCCCGCCAACCTCCCTCAGACACCTCGCCTGCGGGCCCCGGACCCCCGCCACGCGCGGCCGGCGCCGACCCCCGAAACTCTGGAACTCGGCGCGCGAGGGCCCCCGTAGGCCCGAGACGCTTGCGCGAGCCCCGGCACCAGGGCGAGACCCCGCCGCCGCCCCCCGCCCCTACATACCGGCTCCCTGAGGAGGGGCCGGAGCCGCCGGCGGCGGGGCGGGGGGGGCGCCCCGATGAGCCCCGAGTGCGAGGAGCCGCCGCCCCCCCGCGCAGGTGAGCGGGCCGTACCGGGAGTCTCCCCGCAGTCCAAGCACCCGAGTCACCCTCCCCTCCCCCGAGTGCCCCGCCCAGGTATCCCTCGAGTCTCTTCACCCCTTCTCCTTCGGACCCTGTCCCTCGTCCGTGGGGGCTCCCTACCCCCGGTCTCTCCCTCTCAGCGCCCCAGGTCTCCTAGTCTCTCCCCCTCAGCCCCCCAAGTCTCCTAGTCTCTCCCCCTCAGCCCCCCAAGTCTCCTAGTCTCTCCCCTGAGCCCCCCAAATCTCCTAGTCTCTCCCCCTCAGCCCCCCTAGTCTCCTGTCTCTCTCCCCCTCAGCCCCCCAAGTCTCCTAGTCTCTCCCCCTCAGCCCCCCAGTCTCCTGTCTCTCTCCCCCTCAGCCCCCCAAGTCTCCTAGTCTCTCCCCCTCAGCCCCCCAGTCTCCTAGTCTCTCCCCCTCACCCCCCAAGTCTCCTAGTCTCTCCCCCTCAGCCCCCCAAGTCTCCTGTCTCTCTCCCCCTCAGCCCCCCAGTCTCCTAGTCTCTCCCCCTCAGCCCCCCAAGTCTCTCCCCCTCAGCCCCCCCAGTCTCCTAGTCTCTCCCCCTCAGCCCCCCCAGTCTCCTAGTCTCTCCCCCTCAGCCCCCCAAGTCTCTCCCCCTCAGCCCCCCCAGTCTCCTAGTCTCTCCCCCTCAGCCCCCCCAGTCTCCTAGTCTCTCCCCCTCAGCCCCCCAAGTCTCTCCCCCTCAGCCCCCCCAGTCTCCTAGTCTCTCCCCCTCAGCCCCCCAGTCTCCTAGTCTCTACCCCTCAGCCCCCGAAGTCTCCTAGTCTCTCCCCCTCAGCCCCCCAAGTCTCCTAGTCTCTCCCCCTCAGCCCCCCCAGTCTCCTAGTCTCTCCCCCTCAGCCCCCCCAGTCTCCTAGTCTCTCCCGCTCAGCCCCCCAGTCTCCTGTCTCTCTCCCCCTCAGCCCCCCCAGTCTCCTAGTCTCTCCCCCTCAGCCCCCCAGTCTCCTAGTCTCTCCCCCTCAGCCCCCCAAGTCTCTCCCCCTCAGCCCCCCCAGTCTCCTAGTCTCTCCCCCTCAGCCCCCCCAGTCTCCTAGTCTCTCCCCCTCAGCCCCCCAAGTCTCTCCCCCTCAGCCCCCCCAGTCTCCTAGTCTCTCCCCCTCAGCCCCCCAAGTCTCTCCCCCTCAGCCCCCCAAGTCTCTCCCCCTCAGCCCCCCAAGTCTCTCCCCCTCAGCCCCCCAAGTCTCTCCCCCTCAGCCCCCCAAGTCTCTCCCCCTCAGCCCCCCCAGTCTCCTAGTCTCTCCCCCTCAGCCCCCC
Organism: Mesoplodon bidens; assembly: GCF_964165515.1. NCBI lineage: Eukaryota > Metazoa > Chordata > Mammalia > Artiodactyla > Ziphiidae > Mesoplodon > Mesoplodon bidens. The sequence continues at coordinate 57,516,515 of NC_138175.1, read as the reverse complement.
AAGTCTCTCCCCCTCAGCCCCCCCAGTCTCCTAGTCTCTCCCCCTCAGCCCCCCAGTCTCCTGTCTCTCTCCCCCTCAGCCCCCGAAGTCTCCTAGTCTCTCCCCCTCAGCCCCCCAGTCTCCTGTCTCTCTCCCCCTCAGCCCCCCAGTCTCCTAGTCTCTCCCCCTCAGCCCCCCAGTCTCCTGTCTCTCTCCCCCTCAGCCCCCCAAGTCTCCTAGTCTCTCCCCCTCAGCCCCCCAGTCTCCTAGTCTCTCCCCCTCAGCCCCCCCAAGTCTCCTAGTCTCTCCCCCTCAGCCCCCCCAAGTCTCCTAGTCTCTCCCCCTCAGCCCCCCAGTCTCCTGTCTCTCTCCCCCTCAGCCCCCCAGTCTCCTAGTCTCTCCCCCTCAGCCCCCCAGTCTCCTAGTCTCTCCCCCTCAGCCCCCCCAAGTCTCCTAGTCTCTCCCCCTCAGCCCCCCAGTCTCCTGTCTCTCTCCCCCTCAGCCCCCCAGTCTCCTAGTCTCTCCCCCTCAGCCCCCGAAGTCTCCTAGTCTCTCCCCCTCAGCCCCCCAGTCTCCTGTCTCTCTCCCCCTCAGCCCCCCAAGTCTCCTAGTCTCTCCCCCTCAGCCCCCCAGTCTCCTGTCTCTCTCCCCCTCAGCCCCCCAAGTCTCCTAGTCTCTCCCCCTCAGCCCCCCAGTCTCCTAGTCTCTCCCCCTCACCCCCCAAGTCTCCTAGTCTCTCCCCCTCAGCCCCCCAAGTCTCCTGTCTCTCTCCCCCTCAGCCCCCCCAGTCTCCTAGTCTCTACCCCTCAACCCCCCAGTCTCCTAGTCTCTCCCCCTCAGCCCCCCAGTCTCCTAGTCTCTACCCCTCAGCCCCCAAGTCTCCTAGTCTCTCCCCCTCAGCCCCCCCAGTCTCCTAGTCTCTACCCCTCAACCCCCCAGTCTCCTAGTCTCTCCCCCTCAGCCCCCCAGTCTCCTAGTCTCTACCCCTCAGCCCCCCAGTCTCCTAGTCTCTCCCCCTCAGCCCCCCAGTCTCCTAGTCTCTCCCCCTCAGCCCCCCAGTCTCCTAGTCTCTCCCCCTCAGCCCCCCAGTCTCCTGTCTCTCTCCCCCTCAGCCCCCCAGTCTCCTGTCTCTCTCCCCCTCAGCCCCCCAGTCTCCTAGTCTCTCCCCCTCAGCCCCCCAGTCTCCTAGTCTCTCCCCCTCAGCCCCCCAAGTCTCCTAGTCTCTCCCCCTCAGCCCCCCAGTCTCCTAGTCTCTCCCCCTCAGCCCCCCAGTCTCCTGTCTCTCTCCCCCTCAGCCCCCCAGTCTCCTGTCTCTCTCCCCCTCAGCCCCCCCAAGTCTCCTAGTCTCTCCCCCTCAGCCCCCCAAGTCTCCTAGTCTCTCCCCCTCAGCCCCCCAGTCTCCTAGTCTCTCCCCCTCAGCCCCCCAGTCTCCTGTCTCTCTCCCCCTCAGCCCCCCAAGTCTCCTAGTCTCTCCCCCTCAGCCCCCCAGTCTCCTAGTCTCTCCCCCTCAGCCCCCCAGTCTCCTAGTCTCTCCCCCTCAGCCCCCCAGTCTCCTGTCTCTCTCCCCCTCAGCCCCCCAAGTCTCCTAGTCTCTCCCCCTCAGCCCCCCCAGTCTCCTAGTCTCTCCCCCTCAGCCCCCCCAGTCTCCTAGTCTCTCCCCCTCAGCCCCCCAAGTCTCTCCCCCTCAGCCCCCCAGTCTCCTAGTCTCTCCCCCTCAGCCCCCGAAGTCTCCTAGTCTCTCCCCCTCAGCCCCCGAAGTCTCCTAGTCTCTCCCCCTCAGCCCCCCAGTCTCCTAGTCTCTCCCCCTCAGCCCCCGAAGTCTCCTAGTCTCTCCCCCTCAGCCCCCCCAGTCTCCTAGTCTCTCCCCCTCAGCCCCCCAAGTCTCTCCCCCTCAGCCCCCCAGTCTCCTAGTCTCTCCCCCTCAGCCCCCGAAGTCTCCTAGTCTCTCCCCCTCAGCCCCCCAGTCTCCTAGTCTCTCCCCCTCAGCCCCCCAGTCTCCTAGTCTCTCCCGCTCAGCCCCCCAGTCTCCTGTCTCTCTCCCCCTCAGCCCCCCCAGTCTCCTAGTCTCTCCCCCTCAGCCCCCCAGTCTCCTAGTCTCTACCCCTCAGCCCCCGAAGTCTCCTAGTCTCTCCCCCTCAGCCCCCCCAGTCTCCTAGTCTCTACCCCTCAGCCCCCGAAGTCTCCTAGTCTCTCCCCCTCAGCCCCCCCAGTCTCCTAGTCTCTCCCCCTCAGCCCCCCCAGTCTCCTAGTCTCTCCCCCTCAGCCCCCCCAGTCTCCTAGTCTCTCCCCCTCAGCCCCCCAGTCTCCTAGTCTCTACCCCTCAGCCCCCCAGTCTCCTAGTCTCTCCCCCTCAGCCCCCCAGTCTCCTAGTCTCTCCCCCTCAGCCCCCCAGTCTCCTAGTCTCTCCCCCTCAGCCCCCCAGTCTCCTGTCTCTCTCCCCCTCAGCCCCCCAGTCTCCTGTCTCTCTCCCCCTCAGCCCCCCAGTCTCCTAGTCTCTCCCCCTCAGCCCCCCAGTCTCCTAGTCTCTCCCCCTCAGCCCCCCAGTCTCCTGTCTCTCTCCCCCTCAGCCCCCCAAGTCTCCTAGTCTCTCCCCCTCAGCCCCCCCAGTCTCCTAGTCTCTCCCCCTCAGCCCCCCCAGTCTCCTAGTCTCTCCCCCTCAGCCCCCCCAGTCTCCTGTCTCTCTCCCCCTCAGCCCCCCCAGTCTCCTAGTCTCTCCCCCTCAGCCCCCCCAGTCTCCTAGTCTCTCCCCCTCAGCCCCCCCAGTCTCCTAGTCTCTCCCCCTCAGCCCCCCCAGTCTCCTAGTCTCTCCCCCTCAGCCCCCGACGTCTCCTAGTCTCTCCCCCTCAGCCCCCCCAGTCTCCTAGTCTCTCCCCCTCAGCCCCCCAGTCTCCTAGTCTCTCCCCCTCAGCCCCCCCAGTCTCTCCCCCTCCAGACCACCCTCCCTTCCCCTCTCAGGCCCGGTCCCCTGCCTCAGTGTCTCTCTTTTCCACGTTCCCCTCCCTCACCTCATGTCCTGCCTCCCCCACCTCACCTCCCGTGATTCCACGGGTGCGCCCTGTAGTTTTTTAGTGTCTTCCCCCCTGACCCCCCGAAGCCCCTGGGCTTCCACCCCCACTCTCTTTCCTCTGGCCCACTCCCCCTCGGACCCTTGCCCAGGACACCCCTCGCCCTCCCTCTCCCTGCCTCCCCCCCTCCATGCCTGCTTCGTAGACGCTCCCCCCGGGCTCGGGAAGCTGGGGCAGTGCGGCTTTCCCTCCACCCCGACCGCGGCTCCCCGCCCTGCTGTCCCGGGCCGTGAGGAGGGCAGGGGGCCAGGCTTCTGTGGAGCCGCCACCACTCCGTCCCCTTTCTGTGAGGTGAGGCCGGCTGAGGGCACAGAGGGAGGGAGGGACCAGCCCAGGCCCTGCCCGGGGGAAGCAAAGGCAGAGCCGGACAGTCACCGCTGCTGGTGTAGTGACACGGGTAACTCAGGGTGTTGTGGAGGCCACAGAGCAGAGGGTCGGGTGAGACTGGCTCAGCGGGTGGCTTTGTCTGTCTAGGAAGGATGAGTAGGAGTTCACAGATGGGAAGCGGGAAGAAGGGCCCTCCAGGGGGAAGGAACAGCACGTGCAGATGTGTGAAGGTGGGAACCCGGGAGGAGTCTGCGCGCCTGCGGTGCAGATGTGCTGGGAGCGCGGGCGGAACACCTTGGTCAGGCTGCTTGTCCAGGCCCTTGAACGTGACCCGGTTAGGGTACGTCAGTGCTGAGGACACAGTTGTTACCGGTAACACCGGCCCGAAAGGCAGGATGTTTCTAGAAAGGAAGATGTGTTGTCACGTGTGGGACGGGCTTCAGAGTTGTGAAGAAGAAACTTCGGTGGGGTGCAGCGCGGCACTGACGTCAGTGCTCTCCTCGTAGGGTGGTTCTGGGGTTCAGCCTGCAGTGTGTAGAAGCCTGTAGCAGAGAGCAAGGTGCGAGAAGTGCACCAGGATGAGCAGCTTTTAGGGTCAGTATTTAGTTGGGATTATCCATTGCAGTGGTTCTCACCTCGGGGGCGGGGGTGGGGTGGCGACGGTATCCCCCAGGGGACGTTTACCGACGGTTGGAGACATTTTTAGTTGTTACAGCTCAGGGGGTGCTCCTGGCATGTAGCGAGTGGAGGCCAGGGATGCTGCTCGACCTCCTCCAGTGCAGAGGACAGCCCCCCACAGCACGGTGTTTCCCAGCCCAGCTGTCAGTAGGGCTGCAGTGGAGAAACTCTGCTTTCTTGCTTGGGTGTTGTATTGTTGTGGCTTATTGGCTTTCTTGCTACTGTGAGCGGCTGTATGTTCTGAGTTGTGTACTTTCATTTACTTTTGTGTTTTTAATAGTTTTGTTGGGATACCTACTGTTTCTTTCCAGTAAAGGAGAATCTGCTGGTCTCCCCCCAACCCAGCCACCCACCCACCCAATGTTTTTTCAGGATCCATGGCCAAGTGACCATAGCAGGTCACCTTTCCCCTCTGGACTCCAGTTTTCATCAGTTCAAGAAGTATCTCTAAAACAGCAAGGCCCTATTGTATAACACAGGGAACTATATTCAGTATCGTGGGGTAAACCATAATGGGAAAGAACATGAAGGAGAATGTGTGTGTATGTATAACTGAGTCACTTTGCCGTACGGCAGGAATTAATACAACATTGTAAATCAACTAGACTTCAATCAAATAAATTAAAGAAGAGAAGTATCTCTAGCTGTGGGCTTGGCCTTACGCTAGGTCCCGGGAAACTGGCATCTTGCTGCGGGAGGAAGGTGACCAAACCGGCAAGTCCTGTTGCAGAGCGCTCAGATGCCATTGTAGTGTGACCACGGGAGCTGTGCAAGTGTGGAGAAGGGAAGGCCTCTAACGCAGTCAGGGGAGGCTTCCTGGAGGAAGTGGTGTCTGTGCTGAAGCCTGAAGGACCCACGAGGAGCTCGCTAGTCAGGCCCAGAGAGCTGGAGGGAAGGCAGAGGGAGCAGCCAGGCAGTCAGGTGTGGCGGGAGTGGTGAGCGCCATGCGGGTTGCAGCAAGAGATGAGGTGAGAGAGGCCTGGACGCCTTGGTGGGAACGAGGAGCCTTCCCCGCATTGCCGGTCTCCTAAAGGGAGCTTGGGCAGGCCCAGTACCTGGCGGGTGGGGACACCTTCCTTTCCAGGCTGAACCATGGCTTCCCCCTGAACACTGGTTTTGTGGATCTTCCCATGGGAAGTGCCGTCTTACAGTGACCGCAAGGTGTCTCTCAGGGGAGAGACTGAGGCTCGGTGGAGTGAGGTTCCTGGTCTAAGGCCCCAGAGATTGGAGTTTGGAGAGGCAGATTGGAACTCAGGCCTTTCTGACTTTGGATCACCCTGTAACACTCCTGCCCTCTGTTTTCCAAGAGCTATTTCAAAATCTATTTGTTGCTCTTTTCCCCTTTGAACCCATGACCGATCCAGGAGATGGCACTGAATGGGAGCTTTCAGGCCCCTCTTCGGTCCTTGGCCGGGTATCCCATTCTCTTCTGTTTCCTAATTGTTCCATCCTCTGGGGTTGGACCAGAGCTGCCACCTCCCCTGGGCAGGTGTGGTCTAGGGCCAGAGTGGTGGGAGGTGGTGCCCCTAACTGCTGCTTCCCCACCCCCCCAGCCCCCCATGGGAAGGATGAGCCACAGGAAAGTCCCAGCCCATCGTCCCGTGTGGCCTTGGCCAGGTCCCTCTCCTCTGGCCTCTGTGGCCCCTACTTCCAAATGGATGTCCCGCCGCTTACCTTGCTGGGTCTGTGTTGGGTCCTGCTGTTATCCATTGTCCCCTTCCTGGAATTGGAAGTCCCCCACCCCCATTTCATTTCAGATTTGGCTGAGAGCTGACAGACGGGGGGCAGTTAGAGGGTGGTGGTCTCGCTGTCCTCTGACCTGCTGGGCCCTGCAAGGGGCTGGGGGCTGGCCAGCCAGCAGCAGGTTCTCCCCTCCTGCGGCTCGCCTGGCCGCTGTCTCTTTAGGGGCCTGTTGGCCTGGGGTGGCGGAGGGCAGCAGCGGCAGCAGGCCTGAGATGGCCTCTCCCAATGTTGGAGTCTCTGCTGAGCCTCGGGGCATCTCAGGTGGCCGCCCCTAGGCCCTCCCAGAGGCCTCTTCACACTTGACCTCCACTTCTGGGTGCTTCAGGGCCAGGGCAGGCGAGAAAGGGGTGGCAGATAAAGGATCAGCCCGCGGGCTCCCTGGCAGGCGGGGCTGTGTTTGGACGGACGGTGGCAGCAGCGGCAGTGGGGACGCTCTGTGGGAGCTGCAGTCGGGCCCTGTCTGAGCCCAGGCAGGGCCAGGGCCTGGCAGGCTCCTGAGAGGAGCAGCTGGTGTTGGAGGCCTGAGAACAGCAAAGCAGGAAACCTGGGGCGACGGTGCAGAGCTGGCAGAGAGAGAGGTAGTTTTCGTTTTGAATGGCTTCCTTTCTCATTTACAGTTTCCCCTTCTTCCGTTTGCAGCCAGAGTCATGGTTTTCAAACGGTCGCTAAATACCAGTAGGTAGTCACTTCCGTTTTCTTGAAGTTCGCTAAAAGTTGCAAAGAGTGGGGGTGGCGGGGTGTATGGCGCCCACCAGAGCACTTGAGTGACCTCAGTCACTCAGGCAAATGGGGCATTTCCTCAGGTCTTCTGTTTTTAGCGCCGTCACCCTGGGTAGTGGCTGTTCCTTCCCTCCTGCTCAGAAGTGTCCAGGCTCTAGCCGGCCTCAGGGACAGATAGGAAAGGCCAACACCTGCTGAGCACCTGCTGTATCAGGACCACTGGCCTGACCCAGCTGTTCTCATAAAATGGCCCTTCCCGATGGCTGTGCCCCCATTTCACAGATGAGGAAACAAGGCATTTGGATGCCAAGTGCCTGCCCACGTTCACCCCCTTAGAGAGTAAGAACGAAACCCACCTCTCCTGTCCAGTTCCCAGGGCTTCCAGGAAGTTCCATTAAGTGGAAGGTGGGATTGACTGTCAGGACTTGAGGCTAGAGTGAATTGAGAGTTTGTGGTGGGGGAAAGTGTTTTTCTCTTTTTTCTGTTTTCTTTTTTCCACTTCTCCTGTGTCTGCATCTTCGTTCTGCATAGAGCTTGAGACCTGATGTTCGTAGGATACTACCACTCGACTGCATCTGATCTTTGCAGCCTCCTCTGATTTTCAGAGGAGGGACCTGAGGTTCCGAGAGTTAAGGGGCCACCTGGTTTCTGAGGCCGCTGGAGTCCACACCCCCCAGCCCTCCGCACCGCACCCACTCTCCATTCTCCGTTGTCTGGCAAGCCAGCTTTGGGAGGGAAGTCCTACCTGCTGTCTGAAGCAGGTGGGAGGGGTGGGAGGGGTGGGGTGGGAGGAGCGTAGCCTGTGCCATGTCTCCAGATGCTTTGGAAGTGTGTGGGTGTGTTCCAGCCTTGAGAATTTCCTCCTGTGCTCTGGAGAGGGCGCTGAGTCCTGGTTCTGCTGTGGCTCGACCCCTGCGGGTCCCCATCTCCTCAGCTATCAAATTGGAATAATAACAGTGCTGTACCTGGTCGTCTTGATTAGAGATACAGTGCCATGCAGGTGCACAGGTTCTCTGAAGGGGTTGGCAGGGCCCTGTCCCCCAGCTCTGGGAGGCCTGCTTAGCTCAGGGACGGCGTTGGCAGTGAGGGTGGGGGGGGGGCCTGGGTGTGCTCCCGAGGAGGAGCCTTCATGCCTCAGCCTCCGCTCTGCACTGGCGGCTTGTCAGCTCGGGGTGTCTTGGATGCAGAGCAAGGCCAAGGCCTGGCCCTGTCACAGCAGCCTCAGGCAGCTTTGATTTTGTTTGGTTTTGATAACGGTTTTTTGGTTGAGATGTAATTCATACACCATATATGACTTATTCATTTAAAGTGCACAGTTCAACATTTTCTGGTCTATTCAGAGTTGTGCAACCATCAGTCACCACAATGGATTTTTTTTTCAAATTTTAATGACTATTATAGACTTTTTTATGCCTTCCCATCTTGACAGTATATCCTAATCCAGACATTTTGTGGCTTAATCATTTCTTTCTTTTTTTTTTTTTTTTTGGCCGCATTGGGTCTTCATTGCTGCGCGCGGGCTTTCTCTAGTTGCGGCGAGTGGGGGCTGCTCTTCGTTGCGGTGCGCGGGCTTCTCGCTGCGGTGGCTTCTCTTGTTGTGGAGCACGGGCTCTAGGCGCGCGGCCTCAGTAGTTGCGGCGCACAGGCCCTAGAGCGCGCGGGCTTCAGTAGTTGTGGCGCGCGGGCTTCAGTAGTTGTGGTGCACGGGTTTATTTGCTCTGCGGCACGTGGGATCTTCCCGGACCAGGGCTCCAACCCACGTCCCCTGCACTGGCAGGCGGGTTCTTCACCGCTGTGCCACCAGGGAAGCCCTGCAATGGATGTGTTAACTTGAGGTGTATCCGTGAGAAGTAACGTTGTGTAAGGAAACCCCATACGTTCTGGCAGTTCCTCCCCCCCCACCCCCACGTCCACCAGCTCCTGAAGACCACTAACCCGCTTCCTGTCTCTATGGATTTGCCTTTTCTGGATGTTTCATGTAAATGGAACTATACGACGTAGTCTTTGGTGATTGGCTTTGTTCACGCCACCGGGGTGGCCTTTCGACCTCTCTGGTCTCCTTATCGCCGCACAAGTCTGTGATGTAGAAGGAGGTGGTGTTCTCGCCATGGTGAGCTCCTTGTCCCTTAGGCCCAGCAGTGGCTGCCCCTTGAAGTGATTCTGGTCCCAGGTCCACCCAGCTCAGGAAACCCATTCAGGCCCGGCTGTGTCTTGAAGTGAAGAGGACGGTGGAAGGGTCCCTCAGAGGTCTGGGAACTGGTCAGAAGTGGGGAATTGCCCTCGTGCAAAGGCAGGCCTCTGAGCACTTGCAGAGCCGGGGGTGCTGCCTTGATTTCCTTTTGGAGAGTGGTCCTCACTCCGACACAGGGACCCACATTCGGCACCGGGTTCAGCCCACTCTCCTTCCTCCCATCCCCAGCGTGCCTGCCCTGGTGGTCACCCCTACCCCACCCCACCTGACCTGTGACTGTGGTTTATAGGGAGCCTCTGAGTGTGGCTGGTGGAGACAGGGTGGGAGCGGGTCCCTTTACTGATGCCCTGACAGGTATGTCAACTTCCTGCCTCAGGAGCAGGGTCCGTGGGAAAACTTGGGGTGTCTTTCATTCAGTGTTTCTGAGCACATATTGCATGCCAGGTACCGTGCTAGGTGCTGTCCAGGGTGCTCACAGCAGCCCAGCCAGGAAGGTTCTCTCTGCGTTGTCCACCATCCTACCAGGGCACATTCTGCGTAAGGGCTGTACAGGCTGTGAGGGACCTGGCCCAGCCTTCCTCCCTGAACTCAGAGAGGTCCACTGAGTAAGTGCTGGACTTGCAGGTTAGCGTTTCGCTCAGCCCCACGGGGACCAGGAAAGAGCTGGCCTTCAGCTCCCTGAGGGTGTCAGCTGGTGAGAGCCGGGTTAGGGAAGGCCATAGCCAGGGCAGAGCCAGTGCTGGCAACCACCTTGGGCCTGAGCTCACTCACTTACTTAGTGAGTGTTCATTGGCAGTGGCTGGGCACCAGTGAATGGGATGAGGCCCTGCACCCCGAGAAATTACCTCCTGGGGTTTGGGTGCCATCTCCACAGTTCACCAGCCCCCAGACCTCGGTGCACCTCAGTTTCCTCACCTGTAAAATGGGGCCATTGGTTCCTTCCTTGGGGGCGATTGTGAGGGTAGATTGAGATAATGGCTGTGTGGGCCTGGGAACGGTGTCGGGGGTGCAGCTAACGTGGTTTGTCCACTTCATGTGTCTGGCGTGTTGTCTGCAGAATGCCCCCATTCCCGCAGACCCAGAGGCCTAGGGCTGGAGGCAGTGACGTCACATAAGAGGCTTCTCAGGGGGCTGCAGGCTCTGGAGGAGATGCGCCCTGAAAGGGCAGTCGCGGGCGACATGTGAGCAGCCAGTCCAGAGCTTGCTCGGGGACAGGGTGGTACCAGGGGACGTGGCCTGGGCTCGGCACACACATGGAGGTGGGTCGGCCAAGGGGGTGGCAGGTGTGAAAAGCCTGGTGCACATACTCAGGCAGGACTGGGACAGTGAGTGCTGACGAGCAGAAAGTCCTGGGTGGGGAGCGCCGGGAGATGGTCAGGGGCCCTTGGGGTCTTTGTGCAGAGACGGGGGAGCCACCTCAGGGTCTCCTGGGGGGGACAAGCATGAGGTGCTCATGTTTGTGTTTCAGAAAAGCGTCCTGAGTGGGGTGGGGTGCAGGGCTAAGGGGGCTATCCCGGCATGCTGTCGGACAGGACCCATGAGGCCTGCGGGACTGGGTGCTCTCAAGTGCCCCCTATGTCCACCAACTGTCAGGGGTCGGTGTCTGCTGCTCTCTCCCGAGGTCATGGCTCGGCCACTCCACCTTCAACCGTAGGTGGCCAGGGCTTAGGAACTGACATGAGTCCCGGCAGGGATTGCAGATTTAGAGCCACTTGTTTCCAGTCACTGAGAAGTCACCCTGAGGGTTGGGAGGAGATAAGTGAGGCTCCTGAGGAGGCTGGAAGGGAGAGCTGCGTGCTGGTGGCGTCTTGAAGGAACCGAGGGGCAGAAGGCCAGTTGCCTGCCCGCGGCCACACGTGCCACCCAACTCTGCCCCGCTCTCAGCCCCAGCTGCTTCCCGAGTCGAGCGTCTTTCTCCCCTGGGCTGGTGCCCCGTCTGGCAGGCATGCTCTCGGTGGTTGGGATGGTGTGGGCCAGAAACAGCGAAGGAGGGCTTTGTACGAGAGGGACTGGCTTGTGCATCTGGGAGGTTCCGGGAGGGGCATCCTGGCCTCTGGGTCTGTCTTCAGTGGTCTCTGCTTCAGGTGGTCTTCACAAGGTGGCTGACGTGCGTGAGCTCTGGTCAGCGCCTGCACGGTGCTCGGGGGGCCCAGCTTACCTGGGTGTGGTTGCCCGTACAGTGGGGTGACCACAGCCCCTCCCAAGGGCCATAGGCACAGCACCCGGTGCATAGGGAACCTGAGTGGGCAACAAGTGGCCTGGGAACTGGCGGCCAGCTCAGGGCGGGTCTCTACCCGGTGGTCGATGCTGGGAGCCTATAGAAATCTTCAGAGGAGTAACCAAATCCCTGCTCGTCGAGGGCTTAGACCCACCTGGCACCTAGTCAGTGCTCCACCCGAGATGGCCTAAGGCCAGTGCTGGGTGGGGTGGGCCACAGCCAGGTGTACAGGGTCTCCAGTGCTGGCCAGCGAGCTGCCATCCTCCAGTGGTGGGCGCTGGCTTTCCGCCCTCCCTGATAAGGTGGTTCCCTGTCCTGGTTCCTTGCGGCCCCAGGCAGCGGCTGTTCTGGGAGCTGCCACCCCCTCCCCTCAAACTTTTCCTCTTCCTGTTGTGGCACTGGGTACGGGGGCTTGGGGGGTGTGTGTGTGTGTAGTGTCCAGGCAGCGGCCACAGCCTGGAGACGTCGCAGACCTTCCTTCCTCTGCCTCTACCCCACACCCTGCACACAGCATGGAGGTTGCTGGGCTGGATGGCAACCGTGCTGGCTGTCATGGGGCATTTTAATTTGTTCAGCAATGCAGATTGAAGCGAGTCTGATGCCAGAGGTTCCAGGATGAGCACAGTTCCAGCCTAGATGTGGGGACAGTGGACACAGGCCCTTGGGGGGGACAGGATCATGGCGGCTCCATGCACAGCGTCGGGGCTGTTTTCCACGGGGCCTGTGTGTGGTCGCACCCGGGGGTCTTCCCCAGGCCTGGGGGCTTGGCAGTGGACAGGACAGTCGCCCATAGGGTGGTCCTCGCAGGCTGGGAGGTGGAGGGAAGCGGGCGGGGTCGGACCCCACGTGGTGACAGCCCCTGCCCACAGGGCGCCATGTTTTGGAAGTTTGACCTGCACACGAGCTCGCACCTCGACACGCTGCTGGAGCGGGAGGACCTGAGCCTGCCCGAGCTGCTGGACGAGGAGGACGTGCTGCAGGAGTGCAAGGTCGTCAACCGAAAGCTGCTGGACTTTCTGCTGCAGCCGCCACACCTGCAGGCCATGGTGGCCTGGGTCACCCAGGAGCCACCGGCCAGCGGCGAGGAGCGGCTGCGCTACAAGTGAGCCCCGCCTGTCGGTCCCCCACGGTGGGACACCCCGACTTGCTGTGGACATTGTTGACTCCGTTTTTGTTACGGGACTTCCCAGACATCTCCCAGACGGAGGGCTGGGCAGAAGGAACCCAAGGGCCCTTCCCCAGCCGTCAGGGGCGCCGTGTTTGGGCAGTCTGTTTCATTGGCCCACACCCCACCCCCACTTTATTTCCATGGTTTATTCCGTTGGGTTTTTGTCCCCTTTTTGGAGTATGGGCAGCGTGAGGCCTGCCCCCTCACCCCCCACGTCCCTAGTGCCCAGCGCGATGCCAGGTGCTAAGGGTGTGCCTGCGCCCCCTCCCCCATGCTCTTCTGTCCTGCCCTCCCACCGTAGGGCCCTTGGGTGTGCCAGGGAGGGTGGGCGAGGAGGACAGGGCCCTGCTGAGGGTCAGTGGGAATCGTCTCCCTGACGGGAGGCTTCTGTCTGCCCTGGTCTCTGCTGCCCTACTTTTTTTTTTTTTTTTTTTTTTTTTTTAATTTATTTTTGGCTGCGTTGGGTCTTCATTGCTGTGCGTGGGCTTTCTCTAGTTGCGGCGAGCGGGTGCGGGTGCTACTCTTCGTTGCGATGTGCGGACTTTTCATTGCAGTGGCTTCTCTTGTTGCCGCTGTAACTAAGCATGGGCTTAGTTGCTCCGCGGCATGTGGGATCTTCCCAGACCAGGGCTCGAACCCGTGTCCCCTGCATTGGTAGGTGGATTCTTAACCACTGCACCACCAGGGAAGTCCCTTTGCTGCCCTTCTTGAGCCCTGCTCAGTCTGTCCTGGACAGTCCTCCTGGTTCCCTGGTGTTGCCCTCTCCCTGGCTCCTCACACTGTAGACACGCAGGTGGTCCTTACGAGCTCTGCATCTTCTGTCCCCGGAGGTCTTGAGCCAGATGGGGAGTGGGTGACTGCTTCTCCTCATTTTGCCCTTTGTGAAGTGGGGGTCTGTGAGGTGCTGCCAGCTGCTTAGTGTGGGGTCTGGTGCACAGTGGGGACCTCTGGGGGGGCCAGCAGAGTGTCCCCCAGTGTTCATCTGTCACTTACCTGCCCCCACGTGTGTCTTCTCCCTTCTTTGCTTTGTTTGCCCGGCCTCTGTACCCCCTTGAGCGTGTCCAGTGGCCCCGTGGGCTGGGGTTTTGCTCATAGTAGCAGGGAGCCTCCATTCTGACACCTGTGCCAAGCTGCCCCTGGGGTCCCTGCCCTGCCTCAAGGAACCCGCTTCCCAGAGGCCTTGCAGTTTATGGGGCAGAGATGGAGAAGGTTGTGGTCCCCCAGGGCCCTGGGTGGCACACTGGGTGGGGCAGCCCTCTCCTGGGTGTACAAGGAGGTGAGGGGATGAGGTTGGATTTTAGAAGGGTCATCGGGGCTGGGCCTGGGTCAGACTGGAGGGTTGGGGGTAGAGGGAATAGAGGGACAGGTGTTGGTAGGGGGTCAGGTCCAGGCTCAGGAGGCTGGATGCTGCCTTGGGGGGTGGGGAGCATGAATGGGCTGTGACTGGGAGGCGGGGTGGTTTGGCCTCCGCCCCCAGCGTGCCCTCCCCGCCCCTTTCTGGGTGTGTCAGGTACCCCAGCGTGGCCTGCGAGATCCTGACGTCGGACGTGCCCCAGATCAACGACGCGCTGGGTGCGGACGAGTCCCTCCTGCACCGGCTTTATGGCTTCCTACAGAGCAGCGGCAGACTCAACCCGCTGCTGGCCAGCTTCTTCAGCAAGGTCATGGGCGTCCTCATCAACCGCAAGACCGACCAGGTGCCTGGGGCCCCAAGGAAGGTGGGCGGTTGGTCGTGGGGCCGGGTCCTGCGCTGACGTGCCAGTCCCTGTGTCCCCAGCTCGTGTCCTTCCTGCGGAAGAAGGACGATTTTGTGGACCTGCTGCTGCAGCACATCGGCACCTCGGCCATCATGGACCTCCTGCTGCGCCTCCTCACCTGCGTGGAGCGGCCGCAGCTGAGGCAGGACGTGGTCAACGTGAGTGCCGAGGGGCCGCAGCGGGGCAGCTGGGCAGGGGCGGGCGGCAGGGGCGGGGTCAGTGAGCGCAGCTCCACCTTCTCGCCCCCAGTGGCTCAACGAGGAGAAGATCGTCCAGCGGCTCATCGAGCAGATCCACCCATCGAAGGACGACAATGTGAGTGCAGCCCACCCACCTGATGTTTCCAGCCTCCGCCCCACACCAGCTTGTCCCTCCACTCCCTTCTTAAATGAGTTGATGAGAAAAGGAAGCATTTGGAACTGTGTGTATTTGAGCGGGGAGCTCCTGCTGAGAACAGAAAAGGCGTGTACACACATGGAACGTTTCTCAGGAACTTGGCCCATCATCCCTTGAGGGGTCAGGGCTCTGAAGGGGGTCCTTTGGCCCTGGCCCCTTGCTGCTGCCCTGCCCAGGGGCCCCTCTCCTCCTCCCCTCTGTTGCTGGCTCTGTGGCCTGGTGGCTCTTCCTGTCTCTTGTGCCTGGATCAGCTCTGCCGGTCCTTCAAAGAAGCCACCCAGGAGCCCTGAGTCTGTCCTCCCGGCCCACTGGCTTGTAGGCACAGGTCCACAGGCGCAGGTAGTCAGCACCAGGCACTCAGCCAGTGCCTGGCCTGGGAGAGTGATGACTGTCCAGGCCTTTGTGGCAGAGGGACTAGGGGTATCTGCCATGAGCCAGGTGGCAGGGCATCTGTGAGGGGCTCTGAAGTGTGGCCCGTGGCCTGGTTGGTCTGCATGGGTCGGGGGTCTGTGTGGGTGGGCCCTGGAAGCACATGTTGGGTTAGACTCAGAGCTCTGCTTATGGTTCTCTTTGTTTATTTTGAAACAACTTTATTACATATCACATAACTCACCCATTTAAAATATAGGATTCAGTGGCTTTTAGTATATTCATTGGGTTGTGCAGCCCTTGCCACGTTGATTTTAGAGTATTTTTTATCACTCCACAAAGGAAACCCTGTACCCATTAGCTGCCGCTCCCCATTTCCCTCATGGTTGCTTGTTCCACACCAGCCACCAGTTTGCTTTCTGTCTCTGGGTTTGCCTGTTCTGGGCATTTCGTATAAGTGGACTGCATGATGCAGGGTTTTCTGTGGCTGGCCTCTTTGCCTTAGTGCCAGGTTGTCTGTGTTCATCCGTGTTGTAGTGTGTGTCAGTGCTTCATCCTTTTCTAAGGCCAAAGAACGTTTCAGTGTGTGGGTAGACCACGGTTGCTTATCTGTTCACCAGGTGGGGACACCCGGGTTGTTCTCCTCTGTAGCTACTGTGCATAGTGTGGTGTCGGTGTGGGGTGTCTCCTTTTCCAGGAAGTCGTCTTTGGTTTCCCTTTCTCTCTGTCGTCTCTGCCTTCCCAGCGTTCGGTGCTTTTGTTCTCTCCCTCGGCACGTGTGTCCCGGGGTCTGTGTGACCCTCTGTCCTCAGGGGCGGGTGCCCAGTCTTCAACCTGTGGGGCTTCCCGACACAAGGGCGCTGCCGGAGTGTCAGCTCTGTCTCCCCCCTCCCCCAGCAACATTCCAACGCCTCCCAGTCCCTGTGCGATATCGTCCGCCTGAGCCAGGAGCAGATGATCCAAGTGCAGGACAGCCCGGAGCCTGACCAGCTGTTGGCCACCCTGGAGAAGTGGGTTTGCGGGTGGTGCCTAGTCCAGAGGGAAGGGGGAGCCATCTGGGGGCCCTCCTCCCTGACGCTGGCCACCCCGGCCCCAGGCAGGAGACGATCGAGCAGCTTCTGAGCAACATGTTAGAGGGAGAGCAGAGCCCGTCTGTCATCGTGAGCGGGATCCAGGTGCTACTGACGCTGCTGGAGCCCAGGAGGCCCAGGTGAGAGGCCGGCCTCCCTCCCCACGTGACCCCTGGAGCCCCACCCTTCAGTTCCGGGGTGGGGGTCGCATGGGTTCCGGAGAGGAGGCCTCTTGTTCCCTTCTGGCAGATGAGGAAACAGGGCGAGTAGACCACCTGTAGCCTCGAGCTGGTCTTTGGGATCCGGGCTGCTGGGGCGGGTCACTGCCCCCAGGATCCCGGGCTCCCAAGGGCAGCAGCT
Source organism: Mesoplodon bidens (assembly GCF_964165515.1). NCBI lineage: Eukaryota > Metazoa > Chordata > Mammalia > Artiodactyla > Ziphiidae > Mesoplodon > Mesoplodon bidens. The sequence continues at coordinate 57,500,474 of NC_138175.1, read as the reverse complement.
TCTCACTCCCTCCCAGGTGTGGCTCACACGTGCAGACGTGTGCACACACGTGCATGTGCACAGGGTGTCTGGGCGGTTCACTCTGCCCTCTACCGTCCCTCTGCAGGTCCGAGTCTGTGACTGTGAACAACTTCTTCAGCAGCGTGGATGGACAGCTGGAGCTTCTAGCCCAGACACCCCTGGACAACGCCGTGTCCAGCGTGGGGACCCTGCATGCCCTGCGCCCACGGCTCAGTCACTTCCACCAACTCCTGCTAGAGCCGCCTGAGGTGGGTAGGGCGCGTGGGGGAGGGGTGGCAGCAAGGGCGCCCCGCAGTCAGGGCAGTGCTGGGGCAGGAACTGAGTTGCTCCTGTGCCTGCAGCTGGAGCCGCTGCGCACGACATGGGGCAGCCTGGCCCCGCCGCTGGGCAACACGCGGTTGCACGTGGTCAAGCTGCTGGCCAGCGCCCTGAGCGCCAGCGACGCGGCCCTGACCCAGGAGCTCCTGGCGCTGGACGTGCCCAACACCCTTCTGGTACAGGGGACGAAGGGCAGGGGGCGGAGGGGGCGCTGTGCCGGAGGGGTGGCTGGGCGGGGAGGACAGGGGCTGGGTGGGGGCCGCTCGAGCCAGCCTATGCCCCTTCCCCCCAGGACCTCTTCTTCCACTATGTGTTCAACAATTTTTTGCACGCCCAAGTGGAGGTGTGTGTGAGCACGATGCTGAGCTCTGGACCTCCTTCCAACAGCAGCTCTGACGCACCTGCCCAGAACCCTGTCGTGAAACACGTGAGTGGGGCTCCTAGGTCCCCCTTGGATCTCGGGGGGTCGGCTCTGCCCCACACCTGCCCCTCACTTGCTGGGCGCTGCCAGGCCACTCACGTGCCAGGGACTGGGGGCTCATCCTCTTCCTTAGGTTGAGAGCCTTGGAACGTAGAGGGTGACGTGTGGGGGTGGGGATGAGTGGAGTGGTGACCTTGGGGGACAGTGGATGTCCTGGGGGACCAGGAAGGGTTCTCCCAGGGTGATGGCCACCTCGCTAGTGGAGATGCCTTTCTGGTTGTAGCCCGGGGCCTAGGGAGGAGCTGACCAGTGGGGCGCTGGGGGTTTGGACAAGCAGGAGTTGGAGGCAGGTGGAGTGGCTCTGGGGTTTGCTGGGTGGGCTGAGCGGGCATCACACAGGCAGGGGGCGTTTCTGGGTGAGCAGAGGAGGACCGTACGTGTGCACACTGGCTGCACGCTCCTTGTAGGCAGACCAGGGGCTTGGAAGCGGGCTGGGGTAGCAGGGCCCAGCTGTGGTCCCACCCCACGCCGGCCCCTCGCTGCTCCCCCCAGCTGCTGCAGCAGTGCCGCCTGGTGGAGCGCATCCTGACCTCCTGGGAGGAGAACGACCGCGTGCAGTGAGCGAGCGAGCGTCGGGGCCTTCCCTGGGGAGGGCAGGGCTGGGTGGGCGGGGCGGGTCTGTGTCCAGCCGTGGCCCCTCTCGCCCAGGTCCGCAGGGGGCCCTCGGAAAGGCTACATGGGCCACTTGACAAGGGTGGCCAACGCCCTGGCGCAGAACTCGGAGAAGGGGCCCAACGCCGAGCAGCTGGGGCAGCTGCTGAAGGGTGAGGGCTGGGGCTGGCCCGGGGGCGGGAGGAGGCTGGGCGCCCGGGGCTTGTGTCCTCACACTCCCCTTCCCCCAGCAGAGCTGCCAGAGGAGCAGCGGGAGCGGTGGGAGGCGTTCGTGTCGGGACCCCTGGCGGAGACCAACAAGAAGAACACCGTGGACCTGGTGAGGCCCCTGCACCCAGGCGCGCCCACGTCAGCCCTCGCCGGTGCTCCTCCTCCTGGTCCAGCCCGGACGCCCCTCCCTACGGCCCCAGCTCGCGTGCGTCCTCTCTGGGGGCTCCGCAGGCCCTGACCCCTGCCCCCCACCCCACCCCCGCTGCCCAGGTGAACACCCACCACCTGCACTCCTCCAGCGACGACGAGGATGACAGGCTCAAGGAGTTCAACTTCCCGGAGGAGGCAGTGCTGCAGCAGGTGGGGGCGGTGGGCGGTGGGGCGGGGAGGCTGTTCTGGACGCCCGGCCCTGACTGCACCCCACACCCTGGCAGGCCTTCATGGACTTCCAGATGCAGCGCATGACCTCAGCCTTCATCGACCACTTTGGCTTCAACGACGAGGAGTTTGGGGAGCAGGAGGAGAGTGTGAAGTGAGTGTGGCCCGTGCGAGACCGGGGCAGGCGGGGCCCACGGGCCGCGTGACGCGAGGGGTGTGAGGTGACCGGCCAGCATGCGCTCCTCCCGCCGTCCTCCCCGCATCCTCCTCGTGTCCCTACGTGGGGCTCAGCCGGGAGAGCAGCTGGCCTCGGCCCTCTCCCCGCCTCTTGAGGACCAGGCAGGAGGCATGGGCATCCTGGGACACGGGGGCTGGCTGTGCAGAGCTGGGCTGCGGAGCTTGTGGGACAGATACTCACAGACTCAGAGCTGGCCTACCTCCCCCCGCGGAGGCCTCAGGGCCTCATGAGAGATGGTTTTCAGTGACCAGGTCTGATTATTTGTGTTTGTCCCGTAACACTTTGACAGCAGTTGCTTCTGGGCTTGCGCTCGTGACCTGCCTTCTTTATTGTCCAAGTTTTTAGCTGACAGAGAAAAATTAAAAGTTTTAGTGTTTTGTCAATTTCACGAACAGCCTTTGACAGCAACGGGTAGATAGCGAAGGGCAGGTCAGGCAGGGAGAGTCTGAAGGGGAGACTGTATCGGGGTGGGAGCGGAGCCACCGCCTGTGGACTCACACTGGGCCCTGGGGGCCATGCAGGCTCCTGGGGGACGTGCTCAGTGACCAGCGCAGCCAGTGCTCTCAGAGCAGAAGATGAGTCCGTGACACCCAAGGAAAAGTGGAACAGTCACCGAAGGGCGTGCCATGGGGGTGTTCCTGAGTTGGGTAGTGACAGAAAGGCCCAGCTGGCCCCTTAGGGGCTGCATGTGGGGGCCGGGGCCCTGGCCTGGTCTGCTTCATCACAGGCAGCATGCCGGGCCCTCTCAGGTGTTGCCCAGTTACGTGCCATGACGACCCTCTGCTCAGGGCTCAGGAGCCCATCTGCAGCCGGGAGACGCAGCACTGTCACTCACCCCAGGGCACTCACCAGTTACTGTGGGAGGGTCAGCTGTGGTCTCTTGGGCCCACAGCCAGACAGACCCTGTAGGACTCAGAAGTGAGGTTCGTGTCTGCTGCTGCTCTGTCCCGCACAGCACCTGGTGCTGGGAGGCCCCTGGAGAGGAAGGACACTGGCCAAGGAAGACACCACCCCTCCTGGCGGGGGTGTTGACACTCGGTGCACGGCCTCAGCTTAGCCGGCTGCCCTTTTGGGATGAAATTGTGTTGCTGCTTCTGTCAAGATAAATTCCAGTGAGGTTAAAAGCTTTAAATGTAAGAAAAAAGTAAAGCTGTGAAGCATTCTGGAACAGAAAATGGACGAGTATCTTAATCTCAGGGCTGAAGGTGCTGCTCGCAGGGCTCTGGTTGCCGTGCCCACCAGCTGTGCGAGCGGGCTGCTCCCTCTCTGTGAAGGAGATGAGAATACCTGCCCTGGTGGTGGCTGTGAGTCCATCTGTCACGTGCTTGGACTACGGCTGGTGCCAAGTCAGCACTCAGAGATTGTTAATGTACTTCCTGAGTCAGAGAGACAGATAACAACCTGGGGAGTATCCCTACCACATGGCGTGGAGCCCAGACCTCGGCATAGATACAAAGTGCTCTTTCCACAGAACAGGAGGAGGACGGACTGGTGCCCCAGGAGAAAAAGGGGGTGCAGGATGCAAACAAAACAAGTAGGAGGCTGTTGAAAAATTGCACAGTCTGCGGGTAGGAGTATAAATTGACAAATCTCTTTCCACAATTTGTGTCAGTATTTTAAATGCATGGATTTAATTCCTTAACCCAGGAATTGCACTTCTGTGAGGCCTTCTGAAAGAGAGAATTGAGCAGAGATGGGTGTGGGCGGATGTGGACACTGAAAGGCTGGAAGTTGGAGGTGATGAGCACCGCACTCCCCACGAGCCCTAGGATCACTCGCCCCCATCTGGGTCCTGCCTCGGGCTGGCAGTGGGACCCACACAGAAGCGTTTTTGTTTCAGCTCCAAGGCTGAGTCCTTTGGCCCAGGCTGACCCTCTTTGGGCTGGGGCGATGCTTTGTGTGGGGCGGCCTGTGTGAGGCTCCATCCAAGTCAAGTCGCTGTGGACAGTGAGCCGTCTTCTGGGGGAAGTGTGTGCAGAGAAAATAAATAATCTCACCCAGCATGTGATCTCAAACCCTAAAAACAACCTCTCCAGCTAGGTGCTATGTCCTTTATTTTACGGTAGAGGAAACAGGTTCAGGAGTCTTAGGTGGGGCCTGACCCCGTCTCCTTGTGGGACCTCACTCGGCTGGGGGTATGCAGCTTGGGCGACTCACTCAACTCCGCTCTGCAGACATCTGTGCTGACGGAGGGTGCTGCCAGAGTTGATTTGGGGGTACAGATCAGCTGTAGCGAGGAGGTGCGTTCGCTGGTACAGGGCCCGAGGAGAGCGAGGGTCGTCCAGCGAGGGGATGAGAGGGGGAAGTGGCCCGAGCCTCCCCTCACTGCCCCTGTGCTTCTCCCGCAGCGCGCCTTTCGACAAGACGGCCAACATCACCTTCTCCCTCAACGCAGATGACGACAACGTGAGTGCTGCCCCGACCCCTGCTGGTGGGGGCGGGCTGCAGGCAGTCAGCTCACCTCACCCCCCCTGCCCCCGCAGCCCAACGCCAACCTGCTTGAGATATGCTACAAGGACCGGATCCAGCAGTTCGATGATGAGGAGGAGGACGAGGAAGAGGGCCAGGGTTCGGGGGGGTCTGATGGAGAGGATGGTGCCTGGCAGGGCGGCCAGCTGGCCAGGGGGGCCCGCCTGGGCCAGCCCCCAGGTGTGCGGTGAGTACCCTCCTGCAGGCTCCCCAGCACAGCAGGGCCAAAGGGCCCATGTGAAATGGTTTTCACCAGCTGGAGTGAGTGAGAAAAATAAGGAGAATGTAGTGTGTGTATTATTTGGGGCGCTTTCAATTGTGAGTGATAAAAACCCAATTCAGATGAGTTCAGTTACAAAAGGAGTAGGATAACCGCTTGTGCAAGGCTGGAACAGTAGGTGGGTCCTTCAGGTACAGCTTGGTCCAGGTGCGAATGGAACCATTATCTGCCCCCACCCCCACTCTTCTCTCCCCTGCGGTAGCTGTCGGGCAAGTGAGGTGTTCTTCCCAAAAGGGCAGTAAGTGTCCTGTCGGCTCCTTCCCCAAATTCCAGTGAAATGAGACATGATGATTGTCCCTCCCTCACAGTCCCAGCATGCAGGTCAGTAAGCTGTGACCTGCTCTTTGTACAAGAAGTACATTATTTTTTCTCTTACTGGCTGGCCCCAGAATCACTGACTAAATGCATTTGGGTGGCATAGACTTGCCAATGTGAATACCAACTCAGGGCCTGCAACTTGACCCCTGTGGCTTCTGATTTGAGGGTTAGAGTGTTTTAACATTTTTAATTGACGGGTGACAGACAAGTAGACAAATCTTAAGTGTCCGGACACGTGGACATCCCTTTGCCAGCACCCAGAGGAGGGAGCAGAACCATCCTTGTACCCCTGTGCCCCCTGCTGGCCGCCCTCCGAGGGTGATGCTCTCCTGACTTCTTGCCCTATAGATTTTGCCTCTTCCTACGTGTGAGGCCCATCCCTCGGGTAGGTGTGGTTGTGTGTCACTTGCCATCCACTGGTGTGTCATTGTGTGCCTGCCAAGTTGATTTGCGCTTATGGGTGTCATTGCCAAATCCAAGGTTGTGATGCATCCCTGTGTTTTCAATGTCAGCTCTTAATGTTTAGGTTTTTGATCCAGCTTGAGCTAGTTTTTTAGATGTGGTGTGAGGTGGGAGGGTCCAGCCTCATTCTTCTGTGTGTGGGAATGCCAGTGTCCCAGCATCAGATGTTGAAGAGACTCTCCACTCACTGGATGGTCTTGACACCTTTGTCAAAAATCTTTGTACTGTACGTGCAAGGGTTTATTTCTGGCCTCTGTCTTCTGGTCTGTTGGTCTGTACACCTCTCTGTGGCGGGGCCACCCTTGATTACTGTTTCATCGTAGTGAGTTCTGAAATTGGAAATGTGAGCATCCAGTTTGTTCTTCTGTTTTAAGTTGTGTTGATCATTCCAGGTTCCTGGAGATTCCAGGTGAATTTTAGGATCAGTTTGTCAATTTCAACAAAGAAGCCAGCTGGGATTCTGAGAGGGATTGCCCTGAATCTATAGGACAGTTCAGGGAGTGTTGCTATTTTAACAATATTTTGTCTCCCAGTCCATGAACATGGGATGTCTTTACATTTATTTAGGTGTTCATTATTTTTCACAGTGTTTTGTAGTTTTCAGAGTATAAGTTTTATGCTGCTTTTGTTAAATTTATTCCTAAGCATTTTTTTCTTTTTGATACAATCCTGAGTGGAATTGTTTTCTCAAAGTCATTTTGAAGTTGTCATAAGTGTGTAAAAATACAGGTCTCTCGCACATTGATCTGGTATCCTGCATTCTTGCAGAACTTGCTTGTTCTAACAGTTTTAGAGGGTTCCTTAGGTTTCTATATACAAAATCACCCTTTCTGCAGTTAGAGATAGTTTTGCTCCTTCCTTTCCAAGTGGGAAGAGCAGGTCCCCATGTCACTTCCTTGATCTGGGGGAACATCGGGTCTCCCTGTTGAGTGTGACATGGGTTGTGGGTTCTGGAGATGCCCTCCAAGGTTTCCAGGTTCAGGAAGCTCCCTCTACCCTGTCTGTCTACCCAAGCGTCTGGCTCGTTGTCACTCTACGGACAAGCCCCTTTTGGTCACGGCAGTCAGTGACCGTCTAGCAGCATCCATGTTTGCTTAGCGGTTCCCTGTTGGACACGGTGTCTGCGTATTAGTCAGCACTCAGCCGTTACGTTTGGAGCAGCTGCACTGCTGGACTTTGCCCTCCTCCGAGGCTATAATGGATGGAGGAAGAGTGCGGAGTCAGCCTTCCCTGCAAAGGCTGTGCAGGGGGTGGGAAGTGTCCCTGTTCCTGCTGAGGGCTGGGTGGGGCTTTTCCGCCCCTGTGCTGCTGGCCACGCTCTTTCCAGAGGGCACTCAAGTTCCCACCTGCCTTCCCACCACCATGGGACATGGGCTCGTTCTCTGGGCCTCTTCCCTGCTGCCCCCTCCTCCGTCCCTTTGATTCCTTCCCATCGTTTGCCTGGAGCCGGCCTTGGTGGGGTCAGGAGGGTGCCCAGCACAGTGGCTGACTGACAGGTGTCCCTGGGGCAGGAGCGGAGGCAGCACAGACAGCGAGGAGGACGAGGATGATGAGGAGGACGAGGACGACGAGGATGGTGACCGGCGGGTGGCCCGTGGCAGGGCTGGGCCCACCCCTCATCCCAGCCCCGGGCCCCAGCCTCCAGGTGGGTGCATGCGCGGGGTGGGCATGGTCGGGTGCATCTGGCTGGCTCTGTGCTCACCCCTGTGCTGCTCTACCTCTCCAGGCCCCAGCTGGACAGCTACCTTTGACCCAGTGCCTGTGGATGCCCCAACTGGCCCCCAAGCCTGCAGGGAGAAGGAACCGCACTCTGGGCCCCCTGCCCCACAGGAGCCCCGCAGCGGGCCCCCAGACCTCCCTGCCCCGAGCCCAGCTGGCCCTGCGGCCCCCAGCACCCTGCAGCTCAGGTGAGGCCTAGTGGCGGGTGCCCAGGGCCTGGTTGTCTCAAGCTCCAGCGCCGACCCCAGCTGCACCTTAGGCTCCTTCTCTTGCCTCCTAGGTCTCAGGATCCCATCCCTTCCTCAGCACCTCAGGAAGCCACAGACGGCAGCAAAGTAGCGGAGCCCTCGGGTGAGCCACTCTCTACCCGCTCCCCATCCTGCCCACCTCACCCTCAGCCCTCCCGTACACAGCCTTCCCCTGGCCTTGTCCACACCTGGTCCTGAGGAGCGAGGCTGGTGTTAAGCTCGCCGAGTCTCACACCTCTGGGCCACTCTACTCCGCACAGCCCCCTGCCAGGCCTTGGTCAGTGTTGGGGACCTCCAGGCCACCCTCAGAGGGACGCACTCCGCCCCCAGCTCCTTGGACAGGTAACTGGCTAGGGAGCAGCCGCTGGGGGGCCAAGAAGGGGAGAATCTGGGGAGGCGGGTAGAGCCTGGTCCCTGGGCTGTCCCTGCCCTGGAGCTACTCCACGTGGCCCTTGCAGAACCCTCCTCTGCCCAGGTGTGTGCCACTGCCTCAGAGCTTCGGGAGGCTGAAGGTCTAGGGCTGTGTCTCTGCCCACACGTGGCCACAGGAGAGGATCCTGGATCCCAGGGTCCCGCACTCAGCCCTGGGGTGGGAAGGCCTAGTAGGGTCAGAAGGGGGCTGGAGTGTGCAGAGCTTGTGTCCCACTAACCTTGAGCTGCTCCTGCCGGTGGGCGGCTCCCAGGGGTCTTCGGATGTGAGGGACGCCCCTGAGCCGTGCACTCCTTCCCTGCTTACACAAGCGGGGGGCTGAGGGTTGAGAGTGCCCAGGAGGGTGTCAGTGACAGTAACCCCACGGGTCCCCCTACAGTGCAACCAGAGACCCTGCTACCTCTGTCCCGGCCCCCAGGGCCCACCAGCGCCCCCAGACCACGGAGGGGGTGAAGAGCCCAGAGTCCTTGGGGCTCCCCCAAAGCCAGAGGTAAGCATGGTGCAGCCTCACAGGGCAGCTGGTGTTACATAGGGGGCACTGACCTCCCCATGTTGTCCCTCTCCCCCAACAGTGCCCTGGCCCTCGAGCCACTTCGGATGCCCAATGGCTCTGCCCCAGGAGGGCCGGCGTCCCCGGGCTCCCAGTGAGTGGTGGGGCTGGGGGCAGAGGGTGGGCTGGGGCAGGGCAGGCAGGAACTTCACGGGGTGGCCGCGGGGTGGCAGGCTCCTCACGTGGGTCTTCCTCTCGGTTCCCAGGTAACTGCCTGGTCCCAGTGGTGGCCGCCAAATCCTCCGTACTCCACGTGGACCCTGTCTGGGTGGGGGCAGGGCAGGTTCCGCAGTGGCCCTGTTGCCCCATCACCCCATCCCTACCCTACCCACCCCAGGTCCTCTCTGGACTCCCAGGAGGCTGGTGCCAGGGAGACAGGCCCCTCACCCTACCCCCATTTGCACTGAGAAAAGAAATTATGGAGTTTTGTCTCCTAGAATAGAGTCGAATAGAGAGAGAGAGAGAGAGAGAGAGAGAGAGACCTATATTATATATTATATATATATATATATATGTGTGTGTGTGTGTGTATATATATATATATATATATATCTCGAGGGGAGAGAGTGGGTAGGCGGGGAGCCAGAAGGAAGCAGGACTGGGCGGCAGGGGCTTGGACCTTCACCCTGTCCCACTGGGGCTGCTGTGGTGAGGGTCCTGAGGCTGCCACCCACCCTCCCCTCCCACCATGCCCACCCACCCTCCGGTGCAGACGCCCACACCCACACTTGGCCTTTCAGCTCAGGTCCACCTTGGGGGAGGGCCCGAGTCGGGGTCGTGCCTTTGCCCAAATCCCCTTGCCTCGGACCCTGCACTTTGACCCAGGCTGGGAGCTAAAAGACCCTCCACCTGGCCCAGCCAGCTCTGTGGGAGGGAGCTGGGGGTCCTGGTCCCAGGGGGCCTCCCCGGTGACATTCCCTCGGGGCCCTGACGCACTCACTGAGACCCCCCCCATCTCCCATGGACTCTGGGGTGGGGGTCTGGCTGGGGTCCTCGTCCTACTCCCAAGGGTCTGGGGTCCAGCCCAGCTGCCAAGTGACCTTGTCCCAGCTCCCTCTCCCCAGGCTGGCGTGAGTGTGCGTGTGTTTGTGCCGAGCTTCTGTTTCATATTGCAAATGTAAACAAATAAAGGAAGACAGTTTAAGACTCTTGCTTCTCAGACCTTGAGTTCTGGGACATGGGGTCAGGGAGCCTGAGCTGTTCCCGCATCGTGGCCTCTGGGGTGGGACCCTTGGAGCATGGAATTAGGGTCCTTAACCTCCATGCTCTGCTGTGGGGTAACTTCTGCTCAGATTGCTAAGTGTTTCCTGGACGAGCTGAGCACTGCCCGGCCTCACGCGGGTCTTGGTCCCAGCGAGCCGTCCCCTGTCCACACGCGCAGGCTCTGGGAGGTGTGAGTGGGCTTCTAACCAGCCCCCTTCCCAGCACCCCCTCACCTGCCCAGCGTGTTGCAGAAGCCATGTCCCCTGAGCCCTTTCCCCTTGGTGGAACAGTGGTGGTTGGGGGCAGCCAACCAAGCCAGACCGGTGGGCGCCCAGCGGGTCCATGTCTTCCAACGGAAAGGTAAAGAACATACCAGGTGCGTTGGCGGACATGTGCAGGAAGCCTTCCCTGTAGCTGAGGGCTGGCACGGCCTCCTGGTTCAGCTCCTTCCTGTTGGTTCAGCAGGTGTTTGTGGTGGGGACTCCAGAGGGAAGGCCGGGGCCGAGGACGGCGAGGGGAGGAGGGAGCCTCCCGACCTGTCCCTGGGCTCTGGCCCCCACCCTTCCCCCCGGTTCATGGAGGGGAGGGCATTGAAATTCTGCACCCCGTGCCCTTCTGACCTGACAGGCACGGCACAGTGGGAGGGGCATTGGCAGCCATGGCTCCCTAGGCAAGAGAGGAAGCCAGGGGCAGGGTCTATGGAGGAGGAGAGACCCCTGGGTCCCAGTGGGCACCTTATCAGCGGGTGCCAGGCAGGGCCATCCCCAGGGTGGGGGCAGCACCTCCCTGGGCCCTGTTATCAGTCCCAGAGTCCACAGGACACTCCTCGGGTTAACGTGTAACCACACGCCATCCCCTCCACCCCCAAAGCCACCGGTGCCCACATGCAGGCCACTTTGGGTGGGTCACACGTTGACATGGACATCCGGGAAGAGGGGCTGCCTGGAAAACCTCGCTTTTCAGCTCAAGTGAGAGCCACGGAGCGTGGGATGGGAGCTGGGCCTGGGCTCCTGGGAACCCACGTGATCTGGAAGAATTGGGGGGCTGGGTTCTGTGGGGTTGGACGTCCTGGTCCCTGTGCAGCTGCCCCCTTACCCTGGACAGCATGGCTGGCGTCCCTGGGTGGGGGTGGGATGGAAGCCCTGACTCCCAACTCCTGGCTGGGTGGGGTCTGACCCCCAAAGGCTGGGAACTGGCTGAGACCAAGGCCAGGAGGGATCTGGAGCCTGGTCCCAGGGCCTGGGGGCTGGGCTGAGTTCCAGTGGCTCAGCGGCTCCTTTGTCCCCCGAAGCAGCCGCATGTGGGCAGGTGGCTGAGCCCGTTCTTCCTCACCTGTGCTGTCTACTTTCTCCTCTGGAGCCCTGAGAACCAGCCGTCCTGGGTCGGTGCCCTGATCAAGTGCCTGCCCATCCTCTACCTGGTGGTGTTCCTGTGGACTGTGTACCCCAGCGGGAGCTACAGCTTGCTCCTGCAGGGGGCCCTTCTGTGCTCAGCTGTGGGGGACTCCTGCCTCATCTGGCCTGAGGCCTTCCTCCATGGTGAGAGGGACTGTGTTGTGTTGTTCCTTCTGGACCCTGGCGGAGGGGGGCGGGGTCCGGGGTGCAGGGGGTGACTCCCCAACAGAGCCCCTGCCGAGTGCTTGAGCCAGTTGGCGTATAAAGGCACTGGGAAATGGATAGCAGTGAGGGAGACATACCCAAACCTTGGCCCCCGAGGAGCTCTCCTTCCATGAGGGCACGGGCAGCATTACCTGAGGCTGTGTGAGTGTCCAGGGGTCACAGTCCTGAGGATGCTGGTCAAGGACAGCCTTGCCGAGAAGGTAAAGTCTTAAAGCGGGTGCGGGGTACCAGCCAGGTGCCCTTCCAGGGAAGGCCCTTCCAGGCAGAGGGGCAGCAAGTGCAGAAGCCCTGGGGTGGGTGTGCCTGCTGGGTGAAGCCGACTAGGGGCCCAGCAAGATGGGGGGTCAGTGGACAGTTCTGAGCAGAGTAAGGATGGAATGCAGTGCGCGTTTTTAGGTCATTTTGGCGCCAAGAGCAGGAGGAAAGAGGACCACCAAGGAGGCCAGCGTTGTAATGCTGGCAGATGGGGTGGTGTGGCCAGGGTGGGAGCTGGTGCTTGGGGACGGCCCTTTTCCTTAGGCTCTGAGGGCAACGAGGTGATGCCGGGAAGCAGGGGTCTCAGCAGGCGCACCCACCCCTGTCTCCTCCAGGCATGGCTGCCTTCGCCGTGGCCCACCTGCTGTACCTCTGGGCCTTCGGCCTCACTCCCCTGAAGCCTAGCCTCCTGCGGCCTGTTCTCCTGGCTTCCATCCCATATTATGGCCTCCTGCTTTGGCACCTCCCGCCTGACATGGTCCTGCCCCTGACAGCTTACTCCCTGGTCCTGGCCATTATGCTGTGGCGTGGCTTGGCCAGGGGCGGGAGTACTAGCTGGGGCGCCCTGCTCTTCACGCTTTCAGATGCCGTGCTGGCCTGGAACATCTTCGTCCATCCCCTGCCCCATGCCCACCTGGTGGTCATGACCACCTATTATGCTGCCCAGATGCTCATTGCCCTGTCGGCCTTCCAGAGCCCCAGGCTCAAGTCCAACTGACTAGGGGCTGAGGCACACAGATGTCCACCCCCCTCCTCCCTCAAGGACCTGGGCCCCCAAGACCAGTGAAGACAGAGAAACACCCTTGGGGGTGAGAGCCAGTCCCCCAGACTCCCATCTGCCGGTGCCAGTCTATCTGGAGACACAGAACTGTTTCTGGCCCTGATGTATTTTTCTGTTGCCTAAGTAAAGTGGGTGTTGGAATGGTGACATCTCCGTTATTTGAGGAGGGGTGGGAAGGGAGGGGTGATCACAATAACAGCAAGTGGTTTGTTGTCCTTTTTTTCCCCCCCACAAAATTTACTATTTTAACCACTTTTTTTTTTTTTTCGTTGCGGAGCATAGACTCCAGACACGCAGACTCAGCGGCCATGGCTCACAGGGCCCAGCCGCTCCACGGCGTGTGGGATCTTCCCGGACCGGGGCACAAACCCGTGTGCCCTGCATCGGCAGGCGGACTCTCAACCACTGCGCCACCAGGGAAGCCCATTTTTTAACCACTTTTAAGTGTATGACTTAGTGACGTTAAGTACATTCACAGTGTTGTGCATTGAACACTTGCTGTGAGATCTACCCTTGGAACACGTTTTTACATGTACAACGCAATGTTGTTAACTATACCCACAGCAGACTCCCTGTGGACCAGTCCTGGTGCCCAGGACTTAGGGGATGTGGAATAACCAACCGCCCCCACCCTGGGCCCTTTGATGGTGGTGGGGATTCATTATGCTTATTGTACAGATGAGGTTTTACAGATTTGAGGCCGGGAGCAGACTGTTGGGTCGATGTATTAGTTTCCTGTGGCTGCTGTCACCGATTACCATAAACCGGGTGACTTAAAACAACAGATTTAGTCTCACAGTTCTGGAGGCCAGAAGTCCAAAATCATGGTGTTGGTAGGGGTGCCCTCCCTCCAAAGCTCTAGGGGAGGGTCCCTGCCTCTTCCAGCTCCTGGTGGCCCCAGCCACATTCACGTGGTATTCTCCCTCTGTGAGTCTGTCCTCTCCTGAGGACACCAGTTGTTGGATTTAGGGCCCACCCTAAATCCAGGATGATCTCATCTCATAAGATCCCTAATTACATTTCCAAAGACACTATTCCTAACTAACATCACATCCATAGGTACTGGGGCTTAGGACTTGGGCATATCTCTTTGGGGGCCACAGTTCAACTGACGACAGTCACGTACAGTACCAGGAGAGGAGAGGGTTGAGGAGATGAGGAAACTCAAGAAGAGACTTGGAGGAAGGGGTAGGTAGCAATACGGTGGGAGTAGAGTACGAAAGAAGAACCTGGGTATGGCCCTCATCCTGGCTGTGACCTTGGCAGCCCACTGCCCCTCTCTGGGCCTCAGGTTCTACATGTGAGGACAGAAAGCAGAGCTGCTCTCCAAACCCTGCTCAATTTCTACAGACATGATGTGCTTTTAGGGACTCTTAGAGCAGAGAGGAGACTTCTACATCCATGATGTGGTTTTTTTTAGGGACTCTCATAGCAGGAGATTTCTACATCCATGATGTGATTTTTAGGGACTCTTAGAGCAGAGAGGAGACTTCTGCATCCATGATGTACTTTTGGGGACTCTTAGAGCAGAGAGGAAATTTCTACATTCATGATTTGATTTTTAGGGACCCTTAACAGCAGAGAGAGGACTTCTACAAACATGATAGGCTTTTAGGGACTCTTATAGCAGGGAGGGAGCTTATACACCCATGATGTGGTTTTTTAGGGACTCATATCAGAGAGGAGACTTCATCCGTGATGTGTTTTTAGGGACCTCCAGAGCCCACCCTTGGTTTCTAGTCCCTGCCTCACCTTCAGGCCAGGATCCCCACTCACCATAGAGGAAGGCCTCAGGCCAGAGGAGGCAGGTGTTCTGGGTGGGGGTGCCCTGCTCTTCACAATCTCAGATGCCACGTTGGCCTGGGATGCCTTCCTTCAACCCCACACCCACTTGGTGGTCATGACCACCTCTTACGCTGCCAGGGTCCTCATCACTCTGTCAGCCGTAAAGGGCCGGAGACTCATGACAGACTAACTGGTGGGTGAATGAAGTGAGCACCCTCCCCCCTCCTAAAGGGCCCCCCAGAACAACCTTCCACCCCAGGGAAACGTGCTAAAGGAGCAATATTTCCAGCCTCCATCTGTCTAAAGCCCATATTCTGTTTTTTTAAATTGAGATATAGTTGATATAAAACATTGTGTACCTTTGAGTTGTACTGGTGTTGATTTGATACATTGATACGTCACAGTATGGTTATTACCTTGGTAATGTTAGCTAACATCTCTATGGCCTCACGTAACAACCATTTTTTTTGTGGTAGGACCAATTAAGATCTAGTCTTTTAGCAACTTTGAAGTTTATGATACAGCATTGTTGTCTGTAATCACTATACTGTGACCATGTTCTGTTTGAAGGCATTTATATCCAATTCCTGAAAACAATGTTATAATCGCAGCTTTACTGAGATACTCTTCATATACCACCAACTGCCCACTCAAAGTGTGCATGTGGTTTTTAGTATTTTCAGTTTTGCAGCTATCACCACAATCAATCTTAGAGCATTTTCATCACCCCCAGAAGAGACCCCGTGCCTTTTACAAATCACCCATCCCCTCCAGCCCAAGGAAACCACTAGCATAATTCACTTTTTTTTTTTTTTTTTGCTGTGCCGCGTGGCTTGCAGGATCCCCGACCAGGGATTGAAGCCGTGCCCTCGGCAGTGAAAGTGCAGGGTCCTAACCACTGGACTGCAAGAGAATTCCCCAGAATTCATCTTTAAATGTTGGTGTTTCCAATCATTTGGGTTGTTTTCAGTGGTTTTTTTTCCTTTTAATTTTTTTAATTGAAGTATAGTTGATTTACAATGTGTTAATTTCTGCTGTACAGCAGTGATTCAGTTATACATATATAAACATTCTTTTTTTAATATTCTTTTTCATTATGGTTTATCCTAGGATACTGAATATAGTTCTCCAGGGACTTCCCTGGTGGTCCAGTGGTTAAGACTCCTCACTTAAATGCAGGGGGCGTGAGTTCGATCCCTGGTTGGGGAACTAAGATCCCCCATGCCCTGTGATGCGGCCAAATAACAAAAACAAACAAAAAACCGTCAAATATAGTTCTCTGTGCTATACAATAGGACCGTGTTGTTTATCCTTCCGTGTTTCATGATGATAAACGATTACTACTCTGCACTTAATTCCAGTGTGGGGCTTGCTCCCCACACCAGCAAGCCAATCTCCAACACCAGCTGGGCGTCCTACAAGTCAACTCAGTTCTGACACTATCCCACAGGTTAAGGACTCAGTCCTACAAGACTGCCACCTTTTACCCCCCACCCCCACTTCAGATTCCAGTCACAAGCCCAGGTTGTTAACCTGTGCTTCTGACCAACTGGCTATAAATCAGAGGTTCCCAAGACCCCCCTCCTCAGGTTGGATTAATTTGCTAGAGCAGCTCACAGAACTCAGAAAAACGTTTTGCTTACTAGATCACTGGTTTATTACAGGATGTAACTCAGGAACAGCCAGATGGAAGCACAGGCACAGGGCAAGGTGTGGGGAGAGGGCACAGAGCTTCTATGCCCTATCCAGAAAGTGTTCCTCTCCCCAATCTCCACGTGTTCACCAACCCCGCAGGCCAACTATAGATTGAGACTAGGCTGGGACCGGGTGGCCTGACCCCTACTTCAAGGTCACTCCCTCCAGTCCCATTTCCACCTGGCGCTCTGGCCACGCAGAAATCCCCCCAGATTACCCCCAGCCCTCTCCTCCCTCTTAGCCCTGACATGGGCTCTCCCCTCTGCCTGTGATGACTTCCTAATGCAGTTCTTCACTTGACCAAACCCTGCTCTTGTATGAAGACTCAGCCCCAATGTCACTTCCCACTCAGGGACAGATGCTTCCTTGGTGCTCTCACCGTTGCAGCCCACTTCATGTCACTCTGCGGTTACCTTCCCAGTCTGCCTCCTCACCACAGTGTAAGCTTGGCCAGGGCTGGAAGAGGCTGTTTGCCCTTGGAGTCCCCGGTGCTGGTTGAGCCTGCGGTCTGCAGAAAGCCATAGGTGTTGGGTAAACACCTGCAGGTAGGCAGGGAATTGCTTCAAGATGGTGAAGGAACACGGCTTCAGTTCTTGAACCACACAAGGAGAAGAAAGCATGGAGCAGAGAGACTGACGTCCACTGAGCAGCAAAAGCAGTGAGAAACTCCTGGGAAGATTGAAGGGGATTGTGAGCTGGTGGCGGAGGGGTGGACAGGGTTGGCAGCTGGAGCGGGCTAGAAAGAGGACAGCCACGGAGTCTGTAAAAGGAGAGTTTGGCCCCTCCTGGGGGCAGGCCCCACAGAACTGAAAACATACAATGTTTTTGTACATACAACTGAAAACATACAATTCAAGCAACATTATTTTTAACAGCCAAAAAGGTGGAAACCCAAATGTCCATCAGCTGGTGAATGGAGAAGCAAATTGTCATCTATCCATAGAGTGGAATATTATTCAGCCATGAAAAGGAATGGAATATGGACTTTGGATGATTATCATTGTGTTCATCAATGGTAACGTGTACATTTTGGGAATATTGACACTGGGGGAGGTTATGCATGATGGGGGCAGAGGGTGTATGGGAAATCCCTGTACCTTCTGCTCAGTTTTGCTGTGAACCTAAAAGTGCTGGTGAAAATAACTATGTCATGGGCCAGCAAACGTTTCCTGTAAAGGTCCAGGTAGTAACTTATATCAAACCTGGGAGCAATAAAGGTGAGTGGACTCCAAATGCCATCAGGCCATGGGGTCATGACTTCATGAGCTGCAGTGACACAGAGAGTCCAAGTGCTCATGGAGTTGTAGTTTAAGGGGGGCATGTCTATTTGGGGACAACAGATAATGAGGGATGAAGAGGTATTTTGATTTGGGGGAAGGAAGGGATAAGCTATTTCTCAGAGAACTGGCCTGACTGGTGAGGACTGGGGAGTTGGAAAGCCCCCCTGGATGGAGCCTACTGATTCCTCTTGTCCCCTCCACCCAGCCCCGGACCCCGTCACCGCCTGTGTCAGCGCCTCGGGGGGCCACGGAGTCATCCTCACCTAGTCCTGCCCTTGGGAGGCTATGAGGCCTTTGAGTTGGAGGTGGGCAGGCAGCAGGACTCCAGGACAGCTCCTCTTGTGGGAGGGGCGTGTGGGTGTCGGGACTTAGGCTGGCTCAGTCCTACTCAGCCACCATCACGACCATCTGGGATGGTCCCCAGTCTGCCTCCGTGACCTGCCACACCGAGAGCACAGGTGAGCAGAGCCCCACAGGGACAGAGAGCTATAGATACAGTGACATTCTCTCCAGACCCCTTCACACCCTGCTGTGAGACAGTCTCACCAACCCATGGAGTCCTTTTTGTTTGTGTTTTATTTCCTGCTTTCTTTAAACAGCTCTATTGAGTTGTAATTCCTATAACATACAACAGTTCACCCATTGAAAGTGTACAGCTCACTGGCTTCTAGTATATTTGCAGTATTTGCAACCATTATTACCATCAATTTTAGAATATTTTCATTAACTCATAAAAGTCATTTCCTTAAGCCATCACCCCCTAATTTCCCGAATCCCCCACCAACCAGCTATTGGCACTCTCTAATCTACTTCTGTCTCTATAGATGTGCCTCTTTTAGAGCTTTACTAAAAATACAATCACACAACATGTGGTCCTCTTTGACTGGCTTCTCTCAGTATAATGTTTTTAAGGTTCATCCACTGTTCTAGTGTGTATCAGTGCTTCATTACTTTTTATTGCCAAAATAAGATTTCATTGTGTGGATAGACCACATTTTGTTTATCCATCTGTCTGATGGATCTGTTGGGCCATTTCTACTTTTTGGCTATTATGAGTAATGTTCTGAACATTCGTGTGCATATTTCCATGTGGACGTATGTATATTTCCATGTGGACGTATGTCTTCATTTTTCTTGGGTGTATACCCAGGAGTGGAATTGTTAGATCATATGGTAAGTCCATGTTTAATCTTTTGAAGAACTGCCAAATTTTTTTCCAACACGGCCACACCATTTTTCACCCACCAGTGGGGTATTTGAAGAAGTTTGAACCTCACACTCGGGAAATCTTTTGTCATGTACCATTGACCGTGGTCATGGGCCTCCCTGGGCCCTGTCAGCCATTTCCTAGGAATGAAAGCCTCTTATGAGACCGGGTCTCTGACCTGGAGACACTGGAGTTTGGTGCACTGACAAATGGATGCTCTTCTAAACTGGGCTCAGTGGGTCCCACTGTCCAGGATTCTCTGGTTCAGCAAGAAGGGTCTCTGAGAAGACAGGTCCTCTTGGATCCTGGACTGGATCACTCTTTCTTATGGGGAGGGGGGGCTGCCCTGGGCATTGTGAGATGTCGAGCAGCATCCCCGGCCTCCACCCACTAGATGCCAGTGGCACCACCGTCTCAGCTGTAACAACCAGAAGTGTCCCCAGACATTGCCCGATGTCACCTGGAGGGCAAAATCGCCCTCTCTGAGAACGACTAGTCTAGGCCAAATTGGGGCAGAGTCATTCTCTAACAACCAGGTCACTTGAGAAAGTGATGCCTTTGGATCAGGCTCCTCGGGAAGTGAGGACTAAGGGGAAGAGGTTGGGTGGGAGGTAGGGCTCTATCCAGAAGCTTTCTCCTTTCCCTTCTCTGCCCTCGAATCTACCCTCTAGACCCTCTGATCACAGTCTGGGTGAGGACAGAGGCCGGGGAGATGGGACAGCAGGAGAGCAGACCTAGGCTCTCACAGCCCACCCCAGGGGCCATCATGGGAGCCATAGTCAGTCCCCTTCTGTTTCTCATCCTGGTGGGCCTGCTGGGTTTCTTCCTGAAGAGGAGGCGAGACTCGGTGCAGGGCTTATCGGGTGCCAGGAGGGAGGGGGCCTGGGGAAAGATGGGGATCCATGGTTCTGGCCTCATTCCCCAAGCCTTTCATCCCCATGTCCTTTTCCCAGGCATAAGAAGAGTGACAAGACACCAGCACCCAGGGGTCTGGTGTTCAGGTGAGTGGTTTTGGGGAGCATCCTAAAGATTCACTGTCAGGTCAAATCCAGCTGGTCACTGTATAGGTCAGAGGGCAGGGCCAAGGAACCCATGCACACCAGCCTCAGATCCCCACTGCGGCAGGGATTGCAATGCCTTCACCACTGCCCACTCCCTAAGCAGCCTGGGCCGGTGGCTGTGGAATCTCTTTCAGTCTCAGTTCTGGGACTTCCATTCATTTATCCAAAAAGACATTCACTGAACCCTGTTAAGTGTCAGGCACTGTTCTAGGTGCTGAGGAAACTGGCTGAAACAAAGATTCCTGCCCTTGTGGAGCTAACATTCTAGCACAAGCAGCCATTAATAAACAAGATGATTGGGAATTCCCTGGCGGTCCACTTGTTAGGACTCCACGCTTCCACTGCAGGGGCATGGGTTCAATCCCTGGTTGGGGAACTAAGATCCTGCAAGCCGTGCAGCATGGCCAAAACAAACAAACAAAAAACAAAACCAAGGGCTTCCCTGGTGGCGCAGTGGCTGAGTCCACCTGCTGATGCAGGGGACACGGGTTCGTGCCCCGGTCCAGGAAGATCCCACATGCCGCAGAGCGGCTGGGCCCGTGAGCCGTGGCCGCTGAGCCTGCGCGTCCGGAGCCTGTACTCCGCAGCGGGAGAGGCCACAACAGTGAGAGGCCCGAGTACAGCAAAAAAAAAAAAAAAAAAAAAAGAACAGATGTATGGTGTGGGATTCAGAGAGGGCTCAAGAGTGAACCCAAGGAATTCAGCCTGAGCCCCAGGGAGGCTGGAATGGCCATTACTTGAGACGGAATGACTATGCGGGGTGCAGGTTTGGGGGAAAGTATCAGGAGCTCAGTGGCGGACACACTGATTTTGGGATGCTTGTCAGACGTGTGAGTGAAAATACTGAATGGGCTGTTGGATACAGAGTTTCGTGGTTCAGAAAAACGTTTGTGCAGATGTCTTCATCACTCTGAATCCCCTTTAGGTTGGGTCAATCATCATCAAATCTCTATGTCAGAATGATCCCCAGGGATCAATAGAGGAGAGATAGACCAGGGAGTTAAGGGATGTTGCGAAACCAGCTGAGGCGGCCTGGGTGTAAAAGAGGCATAAACTGAGGGCGTGGCCATCAGAAGCAGAGGCTTGAGGGCGAGTAAATACGATGATGTCCAGTTTCTCCTTTGCCATAGAATCTGTCCTGGCCAGCGTCCCGCCCCACTCACCCTGTGACCTCTCCCCTCCTTACCCTGTGTCCATTATATGGCATGTGCAACAAATCACTGCACCCATTGGATTCCAAGTCTGGCCCCACCTGTATGCTGAGCATCTTGCCCTCCTCAACCTCAACGTGCGTGTTTGGATGTCCCAGCGATGACCCTCGAGGACACACAGGTAGAGATTTCAGGAGGCAGGTGGGAAAACAGCTCTGAAGCTCGGGAGGGGGAGAAGTAGGGACTGGCAACGGAGATTCAGAAATCACAGATGAATGGATGGAAAGTGAAGCTAAGGAAGTGGACAAACCCCATAAGAAGTGTGTGTCCAGTGAGAAAGGGGGGCTTGAGGATGGGCTCCCGGGGATGCCCACCTTTTAGGATGGGCAGAGGACCAGGGGCCCACCAAAGAGATGGAGAAGCAGCAGCCAGAGAGGTGGTGATGGTGCAAACCAGGAGAGGGTGTTCAGGAAGAGGGTGGATCCGGAAGAAAGGAAGACACGGTCAAAGGTGCTAAATGCTGCTGAGCACTCATGTGAAGGATGGACTGAGAGGTGGCCTTTGGACTTGGTGATAAGGAGGCAAATAAGATAGGGGACTTTGAAAAAAGGGAAGCAGAGAAAACTGGTCAGTGTGAGAAGTTTGAATGTGAACGTCTGTTTTCATAGGTCTTATTGTTTAGGTGTGATAAGGCCAATGGATCCAAAGACAGACACCACTGAAAGATAGTTCATTACAATCACAGATCCCAGGAGAGGGGTTACACATTACACCAAGCAAGGCCATGCAGAGAAGCACCAGGGTCAGCTGGGAGGTCGGGGAACACCTGAGGAAGAGGCTTTATTGTGGTTTCTGCAGGAAGAAGTGGGCAATCCAAGGCAAACGGGTTTAGTTTGAATCATTTCAGTGGACTCTGAAGCACAGGGCCTGTACCCTGTTCCTGGCAGGGATTCCAGCAGATGGATCCCAAAAGGAGAGTTGGTGAGGGTGTGGATTTAATCAGCTTCTCAAGAAGGAGAACTGGGGAAATCCCTGGTGGTCCAGTGGTTAAGATTCCAGGCTTTCACTGCTAGGCCGGGGTTCAATCCCTGGTCGGGGATCTCCCACAAGCCACTCAGCGTGGCCAAATAAATAAACAAAAATGTAAAAAAACAAAACAAAGCCATAAACAAAACCAATCACGAAAAAAAGAAAAAGGTAAACTGACAAACCTCCAACCAGGGTCTCAAAACTGAGTCAAGACTGTATATATAACACTGTACTACAAGGGGAAGAGAGACAAAGAGCTGGAGCTGGAGCCACAGGAGGTCAAAGGATTCTTTTTTTAATACAAAAGCAAGATTAGCATGTTTACACACAAAAGGGAAAGAGGAGAGGGGAGAGATACAGCAGAGAGGGAAGAACCATGGCTAGAGAGGGCCACAGGGAACGGGGGCCCAGAGGAGGGCAGTGGTCCTAAGTGGGAGAAGAAACACCTTTTCCTTTTTTTTGAGTCAAAACAAATTTTGATTGTGGTAAAAAAAAGAAACAAATAACCTCCAAATAACAAATTTACCACCTCAAGCATTTTTAAGTGTGCAGTTCAGTGGCGTTAAGTCCATTCACGTTGTTGTGCAAACATCACCACCATCCATCCATAGAGCTCTTTTTCTTTTAACTTTATTTATTTATATATTTTGGCCACGCCACATGGCTTGTAGGATCTTAGTTCCCTGACCAGAGATTGAACCCGCACCCTCGGCAGTGAAATCGCGGAGTCCTAACCACTGGACCGCCAGGGGATTCCCCGTAGAACTCTTTTCATCTTGCAAAACTGAAACTCTGTACACATCAAACACTAACTCCCCATTTCCCCCATCTCCCAGCCCCTGGAAACCACCCTTCTACTTTCTGGTTGTATGAATTTGATGACTAGGTGCCTCACATAGGTGGAATCGTATTTGTCCTTTTATTTGTCCTCTAGTGGCTGGCTCATTTCACTCAGCATAATGCCTTCCAGGTTCATCCATGTTGTTGTATGTGTCAGAATTTCTTTCCTTCCTTAGGAAGAAGAATATTCCATTGTATGGTTAGGCCAAATCTTTATCCATTCATCTATCAACGGACACTTGGTTTGCTTCCACTTTTTAGCTACTGTGAATAATGCTGCTATGAACATGGGTGTACAAATATCTGAGACCTTGCTTTCAATTCTTTTGGATATGTACCTACAAATGGAATTGATGAATCAGAAACAAAATCACTAACTTGAAAAGGTATCTGCACTCCCATGTTCATAGCAGCATTACCCACAGTAGCCAAGATATGGAAACAACCTAAGTGTCTATCAATGGACGAATGAATAAAGAAGGTGTAATATAGGGCTTCCCTGGTGGCACAGTGGTTAAGAATCCACCTGCCAATGCAGGGGACACAGGTTCGAGCCCTGGTCCAGGAAGATCCCACATGCCATGGAGCAACTAAGCCCGTGCACCACAACTACTGAAGCCCATGTGCTTAGAGCCTGTGCTCTGCAACAAGAGAAGCCATTGCAATGAGAAGCCCTCGCACCACAATGAAGAATAGCCTCCGCTCACTGCAACTAGAGAAAGCCCATTCACAGCAACAAAAGACTCAATGCAGCCGAAATAAATAAATAAAAATTTTAAAAGGTGTAATATACATATAGAATGGAATATTATTCAGCTGTAAAAGAGAATGAAGTAATGCCATTTGTGGCAACATGGATGGACCTTGAGGGTATTATGCTAAGTGAGATAAGTCAGAGAAAGACAAATACTGTATGAGATTTCACTTATACAGTAAGTCCCTTACACACAAATGAGTTCCGTTCCAAGATTGTGTTCATAAGTCCAACAGAGTTAGCCTAGGTACCCAGCTAACACAATTGGCTATATAGTACTGTACTGTAATAGGTTTATGATACTTTTCACACAAATAATACATAAAAACAAGCAAACATAAAAAATAAAACATTTTTAATCTTACAGTACAGTACCTTGAAAAGTACAGTAGTACAGTATAACAGCTGGCATCCAGGGGCTGGCAGTGAACAGGAAAGAAGAGTTACTGACTGGAGGAGAGAGAGGAGGTGGGAGATGGCAGAGCTGAAGGATCCTCAGCCGTAGGAGACAGAGGGCAAGCTGCAATTTCACTCACGCCTTATGTGATTGGACATGTGAACGCACATTCTCGTCTTTGAAAGTTCACAACTTGAAGGTTCGTATGCAGGGGACTTCCTGTGTGTGGACTCTAAAAAAAAACTCGAGGGAATTCCCTGGGGGTCCAGTGGTTAGGATTCAGTGCTTTCACTGCCAGGGCCCGGATTCGATCCCTGGTCGGGGAACTAAGATCCCACAAACTGTGCGGCGTGGCCAAAATTTAAAAATTAAAAAAACCTTGAACTCGTAGATACACAGAACAGACTGGTAGTTACCAGAGGCAGAGGGTGAAATGGGTGAAGGTGATCAAAGGTACAAACTTCCAGGTATAAGATAAATAAGTCCTGGGGAGTTAAGAAAAGAAAACAAAACACAAACTCCTTTTCTTTTATCCCAAGCGCACAAGGTTAAAAGAGGTTATGTGCCCCTCTTCCCCCACAGCTTCCCAGGGGACATCCTGGCTGAAGACTGCTGACCACGTCAGGAAACACGAGGAGGACAGCGGCTGTGGCTTTGCTGAGGAGTACCAGGTGGGGTGAGAGCAGAGGGGGCCGGGCCGAGCCCCACGTGCCCACTGAGACCTTCCCACCCCTTTGGGCTTGAACAGAAGCAGGAATACATACTTGGTTGGCTCATACAGAAATTCTCAGCCATGATTATCCACCTTTTTGACTCACTGAACTCTTACTGTAGTGTTGGTTGGATGGGTTAATCCTAAAGCAACACCTTGGTTTTCCCCTGACCCCTCCTCTCTCACCTACCTCTCCAGTCCCCATCCTCCTGCCCGTCCTCCCAAATGCCCCTGGGGATGGTGCACACACTCGTCCTATTTCTTTCTTTCTTTTATTAAAAATAAATTTATTTATTTTTGGCTGCGTTCGGTCTTCGTTGCTGTGCGCAGGCTTTTTCTAGTTATGGCTCGTGGGCTTAGTTGCTCCACGGCACGTGGGATCTTCCCAAACCAGGGCTCGAATCCGTGTCCCCTGCATTGGCAGGCAGATTCTTAACAACTGCGCCACCAGGGATGTCCTACTCATCCTATTTCTGTAGGTGCTACAGAATTCCAGGGTGTAAGGGGTGAGTGGGGTGGCACTTAGGAAGGCAGAGGGAGCAACGCGGGTATCCCTGGGGGAGGGCAGAGAAAATCCAGCATCTGTGCAACCTCCCCTCACTTCGCCCCCAGCAACCGGCCCTGGAGGACCACAGCCAGTCTCAGACGGTGGCCTCAGCTCTGGAGAACAGCGCCAAAAACCGTTACAGAAACGTGCTGCCCTGTGAGTCATGAGCCTCTGCTGACTTTGTTCTCAGCCGTGACTTTGTCAACACCCCAGGCCTGACCCCTGCCCCTTATTCCCCGTGAGGGACAAAGCCCTTGCCCCCGTGAGCTGAGAAACCCCAGGCCGGCTCCTCTCGCCCGAGGTCCCTCAGCCCCTCTCCCAGCTCCCCTTGTCTGTGTGCAGCATGATGTGTCGGTGTGACCTCTATCCCCGGGTCTCCCACCTTGCCCCCTGCATTGCTAATACCGGCCTCTTCCCCTAGATGACTGGTCCCGTGTGCCCCTGACGCCCCTCCCTGGGGAGCTGGGCTCTGAGTACATCAACGCCAGCTGCATCCCTGTAAGTCTGCGGTTGGGAGCCGGGAGGATGCTGAATGAGCCTCGGAAGACGAGGGCCAGATGAGGCGGGATGTGACCCACTTGTTTTCCTCAACCAGGGTCTCTTGAGCCTCCGGGAGTTCATTGCAGCCCATGGCCCCCTTCCCCACACTGTGGGCGACTTCTGGCACCTGGTGTAGGGGCAGCGGAGCCCCACACTTCTCATGCTGACCAACTGTGTGGAGTCTGCCCAGGTGAGAGGACACCTGGGTCCTGGGTGCTGATCCCTGAGCTCCAGCCCGTGACCCTGCCCCAGACACTGATCCCAGGGCAGACCTTGACCTAGACCTCACTGATTCCCTCCACCACGGCCCCAACCTTCCTGTCTCCCCCAGTCCACCCATTTGTCCACTTACGGGGTGAAGCTGATTTCAAGGACCTTGGGAAAGAAGAGTCCTCCTGGCTGGGATGAATCTACACCTGGCTGCCCGTGGGTCCTGCCTTGTCACCAGAGCAGGGGGCATTCCCCGGCACTCTATACAAGAGCCACCCTGTGGAGGGGCACCAGGGAAGGTGCTCTGGGGCCTTCTGTGCTCTAACCTACCCCAGTCTTCCCCCAGGTGAAGTGTGAGCACTACTGGCGTCTAGACGCCCAGCCCTGCACCCATGGGCACCTACAAGTGACCCTGGTGGGTGAGGAGGTGATGGAGAACTGGACAGTATGAAACCTGAAGCTCCGGCATGTAAGCCCCCAGCCCACCCCGTCAGCCCCACCTTGACCCTCAGTTCCTCCCCTGTGATATTCTAGGCAGTCCCCTCCCCAGAGCTCCCCATGAATTCTAAGCTTCTGCCACTCCCGCAAGGGACCACAATGTGCCCCAGGGATGTCCCCACCGGTCAGAAACCAGCCCCCGGGTCCTGAGCTCCCCGCAACTCCCCTCCCTCTAGATGCGAGAGCAGAAGACTTTATCTGTGTGTCAGTTCCCCTACGTGACCTGGCCAGACCCCGGCACCCCCCACCCCCCAGGCCCCTTGCTGGCCTTCTGGAAGATGCTCCGGCGGTGGCTGGACCAGACCGTGGGGAGAGGCCCCCCAATGTGCACTGCAGGTGAGGACCAGCCGGAGCCCTCTGCCTGTGAGGAAACCGCCCCCTGGGGCTCAGAAACCAGGGTTCTCTGGGTCCTTAGGAACTTCTAGAGGAGGCGGAGGAGATGGGGAGGAGACGGAGAAGATGGAGGCAGAAGGTGAAGGGGCGGTGATGCAGGTCGAGAATGATGATAAAGGTGAAGAGATGGGAAAGAAAGAAAAAGAGGTAAAGGAGGAGGCATGCATGGGGAGAAGGAGCGAGGAGGGGTGAAGAGCAGGAGGGAGAGGCAGCCAAAGGTTTTAAGAACCATTTAAAACAGCTCCTTGGGGGAATTCCCTGGTGGTCCAGTGGCTAGGACACAGCACTTTCACTGTCGAGGGTCCAGATCCCACAAGCTTCACAGCGCGGCCCCCAAAAAATTTTTTTTAATGAAAAATAAAATAAAATGGTCATTTTCATGTTTAAAAAATTTTTTTAAATGACAAGCTTGGGAGCTCATCTTCCCGTATGTGAACCCTACCTCTGGCACTAGCTGAGTGGCCTGGGACACTCGACTTCACCTCACTTAGCCTCCATTGCCCCATATGTAAAATGGGCATGCTCAACTAATGGTTCCTACCTCTTAGGAGTGCGAGGAGTGAAAAAAGCACATAAGGCACCTGGAACAGGGCCTAGCAGATAGACAGAACACAGAGCATAGTCATTTGTTACTACTTCCTACTTAATTAAGTAACCCCCACTTAACACTGTAGCCTCCAAAATAGTCTCACTGAATACCCTGACCCCTGGGTGCTCCAAACACAGATCCCTCCAGCCAGCTGAGACGCCCCCTCCCATGGTCTGACCCTTCTTGTCCTTGTCTAGCGCTGGCGTGGGCTGCATGGGCACCCTCATTGCCCTGGATGTCCTGCTGCGGCAGCTGGAGTGTGAGGGTCTCATGGGGCCCTTCAGCTACATGATGGAGATGTGAGAAAGCCGGCCACATATGGTGCAGACTGAGGTGATGGGGATCCTCGGGCACAGGGTGGGTGGGGCCCCAGAGGAAAGCAGGCCGAGGCTCAGTAGCGCACCCTCACCTGCCGTGCTCTGTCCCCAGGCCCAGTATGTGTTCCTGCACCAGTGCATCCTTAGGTTGCTGCAACAATCATCCCCAGTGCCCGCTGAGAAGGGGCCCACCTATGAGAACCTGTTTTTCGAGAATGTAGCTCCTACAGAGGCCTAAGTTGCGGGAGGGCTGAGACCCCAGCCCATCTAGACTCAAATTCTGCATGCCTACTTCAGCCCAGATACCTGAACCCCTGGGACAACAGAGGGCTGTGGTCCCACACTCCTGGGCCCTGCAGGAAGAGGGGGCTGGCAGCCTAAATCCTGCTTTCTGGAGGGGGAGAGGGGTCAGGTGGGAGCCCAGATCCTGGATTTCCAGTTCCTTGAAGAAGGAGAGGGATGGGATCTAGGATTTCCTTGTTGTTTTTTGAGGGAGGAAAAGGCTGCAGGGTCTCAGGGAAACAAGCTGAATTCTGAGGAAGAAAGGAAGTAATGAGGGTCCAGAATTCTGGCCACCCAAGGAGCAAGGGCAGGCCAGGCAGGATCTTGCCCATAGTTTACTCCAGAAACTAAATCATCAATCTTCGAGGATCTGAGGTTTCCCTGCACCTCACTGCCTGTACATACTTTTTCTTTTATCCCATAATTTATTAAATCACTATTCTCCCCAGAGACACTTGCCCCATTGGATGTCTGGGTCTGGAAATAATATTGGGGTGGGTTCCTGATGTTTAGCTACTGAGGCCAACGTCCTAGGGAGGAAACTAGAGGGACTCACAATTTGCACCTGAAAAATGTAGGTTTGGACAGTTGAGTCTCTCCGAGAAGGCTGTAGGTCTAGGGTCTGGGCAGTGTGGACTCGCTTCCCTGGAGCTAGGAGCATGGAGGCTTGCCTTCGGGGCCCGGCCTTAGGGGAACCTAGAGGGTGGAGTGAAGTCTGTATCGGATTTGCTGGAGAATTTCACGCTTAGTCTCCTGTCTGGATATCTGAATAGCTGGGTCTCCGGAGAGGGTCTTCTGGGTCCTAGAACCCGATATCCTGGAGCCCGGTTCTGGGGTGGGGAGAAGGGGTCTGTATGCCAGGTGGCTGGACTAGAAGGCAGAAAATCCTTGGGACCAGGATAAATATCCGTGGGCGCCCTGGTGGTTCCAGGCTGGGGCGGGATGAGGGCCGGGGCGGGGTTCTCCACCTTCCAAACACGCACGCGCACACACACATATACACACACACACAGGCTTTCTCTCACACACATATACACGCTCACACACACGCACACGGGCACATACGCACCCCGGGCCGGCTCCGTTCGGCCGAGCCCCCGCCCCACAGCGCTCCGCGATCAGCACCCAGGACAGCGCCAGCCACACGCGTGCGGGGGCGGGGTCCGGGCGGGGCCGGCGCCTCGGTGTCTCTCGGGAGGGTCCTGTCTAGCCACCGAGCAGGTAGGAGCCGCTGGAACCCCCTCCGTAAGCCCCATCCTCATTCCCATCCATAGAGAGATGGTGTGTGTGTGTGTGTGGTGGCGGGGACACTGGGAGAGACCAGCAGATGGAGTGGGAGGGCTGGATCCTGAAACGGGGAGAATGGGATTTAGAGACAGGTGTGGAGACAAAGAGCCAGAGGGAAGGGAGGAGCAGGCAGTGGAAGAGGGTGCGAGACCCCGGTAGACTGAGGTCAGACAACAGGCAGAGGCCAGACAACCTAGGCTGAGGAGCGGCGAGAAGCCGACGGGGAGACGGACCTCGATGTGGGGTCGAGAGAGGAATGGAGGCCGAGGCGGTCACGAGGACAGGTGTGAAGACAGAGCTCAGGGTGCGCGGAAGAGACAAACAGGCTGAAAAGGATGTGGGGGCCCAGCCAAGGCAGCAGAGCAGCCGCCCGCCCCCCACATTGCCCGCAAGAGTGGGAGAGGGAGGGCAGCCTGAGTCTTCACTCCCAGGGCCAGATGTGGAGGGAGGAGCCAGCTGTGGGCGCGTGGACAGGCAGACGGGAAAGGCCGCGTCCTCCCCACTTTTGCTTGTCACGGGTATCCGGGTCTGAGGTCCCAGGTGGGACGGGGAACCGAACCAGCTTGCGCTTCTGGGACTCGGCTTCTGTGCGTCAGTCCCGCCCGTTGTCCTGGCAACAGGCCGTTGCCGGGGCAACCAGCGCTACCTTCACCCCGCCCTCACGGAGCCAGCCGTTGCTCTGGGCAACCCGGTGAGCTGGTTCCCACGCCCGCCCTCGCCCACTTCCGGTTCAGGCCCCGGGGAAGGGCAAGGAAGGGACAGAAGTCAGCGGGATTGGATTCCTGGAGGCCTTGGAGGGAGGGGGTGTCCCTTGGGATGAGACTTGGTCCTGGAATCCACCCCCAGCCCTCGCTCTCCGTCGCAGGAAGGCTGAAACAGCAACCCCCAGCATGCTTCGCGGCGATTGGCAGGTTCCCATACGGGACCGTACGGCCCAGGGTGCCGATGGGAGTTGGAGTTCTTTGTTGTTCGGATGGCTCAACGGATGCACGGGGTGGGTGTGGGGGGACTAGAGCGTTTGGGTGCCTCCGCAGAAAGAACAGTAAGACCCCGCCGCCATGTTCCCGGAGCCCCCAACACCGGGGCCTCCAGCGACCGACACGCCTCCTGACTCGAGTCGCATCAGCCACGGCCCTGGTGAGCGAAACCCGGGGTGGAGCGGAGGGAAAGCCAGGCTAGGATTCCCAAGGGCGGGGTTCGAACGGGTGTATTCAGGCTGGCGGGCTGAAAAATACGGGTGAGATTATAGTTGGCATCCTGGATTGGAATCTAAATGAAATGAAAAAGGAACAGGTTTGCAAGAAAATCAGGAACCAAATCAAGGGGTGTGGAATGGAATGGAACCGTGGATTGGTGAATTGGAAGGTCCACCTCTCCCTTCTTTTAAAGAGGAAGACTGAGGCCCAGGGAAGGGTTAAGCCTTCTAAAAACACAGCAGTTGAGCAGAAAGATTAGAATGGGGGTAGAAGAGGAGGTGGAACTAATCCTAATAGGCAAGAAAATCTAGATGGTGTCAGCCTGCCTTAGGTCTTCAAATAGTTTTATATGTGAGACCAGTTGGAAGGAAAACATGGGAATAAAATGGAATGGAAATGGCTGGAGGAAAAACAAGGCCAGGATTTCAGCTGACACGTGTCATACAGAATGAATCAGGCTGCTTGTCTCTCAGGGCCTCAATGTTTGCTGTTTTCATGTCCTCTGCAGTGCCCCCCTGGGCTCTGGCCACCATCGTGCTGGTCTCAGGCCTCCTCGTCTTCAGCTGCTGTTTCTGTCTCTACCGGAAGCGTTGTCGGAGGCGGATGGGCAAGAAGAGCCAGGCTCAAGCCCAGGTCCACCTTCAGGAAGTGAAGGAGCTGGGCCGGAGTTACATAGACAAGGTGTGGCCTGGCCCAGCCCCTCAGCCCTGCTCCTCAGCCCTGCTCCTTCCTTCACCCTTACTCCTCTCAATGGCCCAGCAGCCTCAGTCCCTGCTCCATCCCTCCTACACCCGCTGTATTTGCTCATCTCCCCTGTGTGTCTAGCCCTAAACTGGACCTGGGGACCTGGAGATAGGCCAGACATTCACAAGAACCTCCAGTCTGATGGGGAAGTCAGATGCTCACATAGACATTCAAAATACAGGGTGGTATGTGCCACATTAGAGGCAGTACAGGGCATATGGGAGCACAGAGAAACCACCTGACAGCCTAGGGGGTCTGAGAAGGCTTCCTGGAGGAGGTGACTTCTGTGTTGAGACCCAAAGGAATTCAGAATTAACTGAGAGCAGAGAGAAGGACATTCGACCTCAAAGGAGGAGCGTGTGTTGAGGCCTGGAATCCTGATTCTGAGGGATATTTGGAGAACAAAGAGTCATTCTTCACAATAGCTGGGGTATAGCATACAGATATCCTGTGCTCTAGGGTGAGGTTTCTGGAGAGCTCAGCAGTACCCACGTAATGAAGGTGATTGGGAGCCACAGAAGTTTTGAGTGGGAGAGGCACAAGTTCACGTGGGCTTTAGGATGAATCCCCTGGAACCCTTGTGGAGGACTGGTCTGGGGCAAGGAGACAAGGGAGGAGGCTGTATGGCAGCCTTGAGAGGTTGAAGCAAACGCGAGTTGGAAGACGTCGTTGGCGTGGAAAGCTACAGGTGCAAGTATCTGAGCACTGTGCCTCTGAATGCAGAGTGGAATTAGGCTCTCCTGGGAGCCAGAGTCCTAGGTTTCCAACCCAGAGCAACCCGCTCCGTGACCTTGGGAAATTCACTCTCTGTCTCTGAGCCTCAAGTTTGTGGACCATAACTAGTATTTCCTTACCTCCCTTTTCAACAAATAGCTGTTATAATTATTACCCTTAAGGGGTGTCCTTTAGGGCCCTGGTATCCAGTCTCCATCCCTCTCCCCTAAGCCAGTGACTCCAAAGACCATCAGCATCAGAATCAGTTCAGGTACTTGTTGAAATGCAAATTCTGGATCTTGTGCCAGACCTACTGAATCAGAATCTCTGAAGTGAAGGCATTTTACCACATTACTCAGGGCAATTCTGATTCACATTGTGTTTTGAAAATCGGTGGCTTAGGTTAAGAAGTTTTCTGACTTTGTTGTTCTAGTTTAGAATGGCAAATACACACTAAATATGCCATTTTTCCTCCATATTTTCTGTCCAAGATCACTAATCAGTGTGGCAATTTGGACAATCGCCCCAATACATCCATTAATGTGTGAACTAAAATCTGCATCCATCCTGTAGGCAGTGAGACACTGTTTTTCTAGTATAGGCATGACAAACACACTGCACGCGTGTCACCACGTCTATGCCCCACCGGTAGCAGGCATCACTAATAAAACACTGACAAACGTACCACACTGTGTTGCCATGGCTAGTCCCACCTGTGGCAGACATCACTAATTAAACACCGACTCTGCTTAGCTTGCAAGTGTTCAGGTATAGCTGGAGGGATCTGTGAGTCTCCTTTAGCTTCTGCGCCTGGGTGGATATCACTATCAGGGGAAGAGTTCACCTGCCCTTGCCCCTGGCTCCCTAAGGTGCAGCCAGAAGTGGAGGAGCTGGAGCCGACACCATCTGGGCCAGGGCAACAGGTGGCAGAGAAGCATGAACTAGGACGACTACAGTACTCACTGGATTATGATTTCCAGAGTGGCCAGGTGGGTGTGGAGGAGGGGAGATGCTTTGGAGGGGAGGGTCCCAGGGGTTCTAGCCCCTTCTTGGAGGAGGCTCTGGAAGGGAAGCTAAGACTAGGGTCCCCTTATCACTGTACAGCTGCTGGTGGGCATCGTGCAAGCTGAGGGATTGGCAGCCTTGGACCTAGGTGGCTCCTCTGACCCCTACGTGCGGGTTTACCTGCTGCCAGACAAACGGAGGCGGCACGAGACCAGGGTGCATCGGCAGACGCTGAACCCACACTTTGGGGAGAACTTTGCCTTCAAGGTGAGCTCGTGGCCTCAGTGCTTTATGCCCGGCAGCCTGTCCCCAGTCTCTGAAACACTTGGGACCGATATCTTCAGCTTTTACTGGTGGCAGCTCCCAGCTCTGGGGACTATTCCACAGGACCCTGCGTTGTCCCTTAGGGGGGCACTACTGGCCCCTGGACTGCTTCGTTGGTCCTTGGGCTGTCCCATTTGGGGTCCATGGACACCCCCCTAACTGTTCCTTGGGACCCTCGCTGCCCCCACTCATCGCCTTCCACCTGGATGTGCTGTGTCCCACTTCCTACTCTCACCGTGTGCTTTCTTTGCGTCCCCCTTCCCCCAGGTCCCCTACGTGGAGCTGGGGGGCAGGGTACTGGTCATGGCAGTATACGACTTCGACCGCTTCTCCCGCAACGACGCCATTGGGGAGGTGCGGGTCCCCATGAGCTCCGTGGACTTGGGGCGGCCAGTGCTGGCCTGGCGGGAGCTGCAGGCGGCTCCTCGGGAGGAGGTGAGCACTCGTGGCCACGCCCCTTATCTGGCCACGCCCACCTCAAACCCGGGCCAATCAGATCACAGGCCTCCGGGATCCTCCGGGCTCCAGCACTTACACCTACTGCAGAAGAGTAGCTCCCAGGTCCATCCTGGTGGATCAACGCCTCCCCTCGTCAGTCCCCCTCGGATTGTACCATCCGGGTCTTAACTCTGGACCATACCATTTCAACACGAGGGGGAGGGAAGAAAAATCGCAGAGGGGTTGGATGCGGAGCCCCGGTTCCGGTGATGGCTCCTTCTCCGTCTTTTAGCAGGAGAGACTAGGTGACATCTGCTTCTCCCTCCGCTATGTCCCCACGGCCGGGAAGCTCACCGTCATCGTCCTGGAGGCTAAAAACCTGAAGAAGATGGATGTAGCAGGGCTGTCAGGTGTGTGGGAAGCAAGCAAATGGTGGTGGTGATGGGCGGGGGAGGTTCTCTGGCTAAGGTTCTAGCAATGTCTGGGCCCCGAGGGTCTCATAGGGGAGAGGGAGATCCAGGCTGTCATGGAGGATTTAGATTCTATTTGGGCACAGAGAAAGGGAGACCTGAGGGGTCCATGGGCTGTCTCTATGTTGTTCCAAAGAAGAGTCTCATGCATTCCCCTCAATCTGATCCCTTTGGACTCACCAGAGTGGTGGGGTTATAAGATTCCTCCTCCCTCTCCCCAGATCCGTATGTCAAGGTCCACCTGCTGCAGGGCGGCAAAAAGGTGCGGAAGAAGAAAACGACCATCAAGAAGAATACTCTGAACCCCTATTACAACGAGGCCTTCAGCTTCGAGGTGCCCTGTGACCAGGTCCAGGTGAGCTCAGACCTGCCCATAGCCCCTGCCAGAGCAGCCCTTACCCGGAGTCCCAGGCCCTTAGAAACCCCCGTTGCTAAGGGAAGGGAGACTCCTTAGCAACCCTTAGAAGCCAGGTCTTGGGGGTCTGATTGTGTCCTCAATCTCAGTTTCTCCCATGAGGACCAGGAAGCCCCTCCCCCAAGCAAGACCAGGGTGCCCGTTGCCCTCAGGAGCTCTGGTTACTGAGAAAAAGAGACTTCCCCACAACCCTAAGGCCTGGCCCCTCCACCCATTTCAAAGTCTTGAAGATTTGCCCCCTTTAGGAGGCTGACCCTAAGGGGCCTCCTAACAACCCCTGAGCAACGGGGTCCTGAGAGTTTATCTCCTTTGAAATCTGATCACAGGAAGACTCCAGAGCATCCCTGTAACCAACCGCAGGGCGATCCGCCCCCCTCCCCCTTTCCGAGCTCTAGATGAAGCCTTAGCCCAGGGGCCTAGGAAGGCCTCTCAGAATGAGGGTTGCGAGGGAGAGGGTCTCCTTAGCAATGAAACCTGAGACCCTTGCGTTACCTCCTTACCCCACTCTCTGTCTCTTCCTCCCCTGCCCACCTCAGAAGGTTCAGGTGGAGCTGACTGTGCTGGACTATGACAAGCTGGGCAAGAACGAGGCGATCGGGAGGGTGGCCGTAGGGGCAGCGGCCGGGGGCGCTGGCCTGCGGCACTGGGCAGACATGCTGGCCAACCCCCGGCGGCCCATCGCCCAGTGGCACTCGCTGCGGCCCCCTGACCGAGTGAGGCCACCGCCAGCACCCTGATCCCCACCCTCAAGCCCCTGACCCCAGACTCCTGGCCAAAGCCGCGTCCATGCCCACCTTTAAGCCTTCTTTGAACGCTAACACCCCCCCAACTCTACCCATTCCTGCCTTCTCCCCACCCCCGTTATGCCAATCATGATAACCTGCCAACTCCCCCAATATGGCACATGCCCAAAAGCCCCAGGGACCCCTGGAGGAGGGGAGCAGTCTGGGCTCCTGCCGTCCCAGGGTCCCGCCCTCCGCTTTGACAATCAGTGATCCCAGCCTACTATCCCCTTGGCTCCCAGTATCCCTTTTCCTGCACAGTATCACCCACTCCTGTCCCTGGTCTGATTCCTGCACCGCTCCTGGGACCAAATAAATACTCAGCAACTTTGCTGGCCTGGACCAGTGCTCCTTGATGGGGGTGGGTAGGGGTGAGGACTGGGAACCCAGGAGGGACTCTCCAGGGGTGGGACCACACAAGGGCAGGGATAGGGCTGCCTATCCTGGAAACACACATGGAAACTCACCCACCCACTCATCTATCCATCCTTTCACCCACTCACTCTCCCATTCACTCCATCACTTATTCATTCACTCACCCCTCCAAGCTTCAGCTTCCTCATCTGAAAAAAATCATGATAATGCTAATACCTACTGTACATTTGCTGTGAGGAGTCAATGAGAACTCACTTAGTTATTCATGAATTTATCTGCTCCCTCACCCATGATTTACATAGATTTTCATACCCGTATTTCCCTCCCTCCCTTTCTTTCTTCCTTGCATCATCCATCCTTTCTGTATTCCCTGAGGCCCTCTGTGTGCCAGCTTCTGTTGGATGCTGGGGACCCCCAAATAGATGCAAATCCAGACTTTACTTCCAAGCAACTTACTGTCATCAAGGAAACAAAGTAGGTATGCAGCGTCTAGGAATGAAATCCCCAGAGAATGAGAGAAAGGGCAAGATTTCCTCAGGGAGACACAGTAGTTCCAGCTACACCTTTCTTTTTTCAAAAATTCTTTCTCTCAGTCTGTGTCTAGGAAAGTTGATCATTTTATTGGCTTCTTCCCCATCTCATGCCAGACAGGATTTCAGGTGACGGACAAAGGCCCATGACATTTGGCAAGAGAGCTCTCTGAGCATCAGGTAAAGTGGAAAATGAGCCAACAAGTACTGCCGTGTGCTAAGGAAAGGGGCAGAACTTACCCCTGAGCTTCCTGATAGCCAATGGGAAAAGGGAAATCTGATCAGTTACCTAGGTTGTGAGCTCCATGAAATTTTAAAAACTTCTCCAAAGGAATGCAGTAATTTTTCTTGTGTGAGTGAGTGTGGGGCATCTTTATAAAGACAGTACTATGTATATATTATTACTATTATTACTATTACTGCTACTACTTTTGATAATCTCACAGCAACCTCATGAAATAGACACGATTATTATTCCCAGTTGACAAATGAGGAAACTGTGCTTCAGGGAATTAACATGACCTGCTCGGGATCATACATCAAGGAAGTCCTTCTCTAAATCCTGGGATTGAATGTGTTCTGAGTTAGATGATGACATTGGGATCCCTGGGTCTATGTCTCCACAAGTAAGCAGACAAATGAGAAGTATAAAACCATTACAAGTGGCGACCAAACTAGGAAAGAAACCAGTAAGGGCTCAGATCATTTAAAAAGGGTTGTCAGGGACAGCTTCTCTGAAGAAGTAGTGTTTAGGCTGTGATATGAATGACAAGAAGGCGTGAGGCTTCCAGAGATGAAGGGGAAATACAATGGCATATGATCCAGTCACAAAAAGGAATGAAATACTGATGCATGCTATAGCATAGATGAACCTTGAAGACACGATTTTAAGTGAAAGAAGCCAGACGTAAAAGGCCACATATTGTATGATTCCAACTATATGAAGTATCTAGAATAGGCACATCCACAGAGAAAAAAAAGTAGGCTAGAGGTTTTCAGGGGCTAGGGAGAGGGATAAATGAGGAGTGACTGACTAATGAGTATGGGGTCTCCTTATGGCATGATGAGCAATTTCTGGAACTAGATAGTGGTGATGGTTGCACAATACTGTGAATGTACTAAACATCATTAATTGTAAGCTTCGTATTGTGTGTATTTTAACACACACACACACACAAAGATGAGGGGGAAGAAAATTCCATACAGAAGGGGCCCCAAGTTCCTTGCAAAGGCTCTGGGGGCAAGAACAGGCTTGATGTATTCTCAAAAGATCCAGGAGGCCAGTGTGGCTGGAGAGGAGCATCAGGGCGGATGTATGGGGGTGGGGGTGGGGGTGGGGGTGGGGACAGGACTTAAGAGACACAGCCAAGAGCCAGATCACACAGGAACTAGGGGGTGAAGCTAAGGAACTGGGATTGTATCTACATGCAGTGAGAAACCTCAGTAGGGTTTTAGAGGGAAGTGGCATGGCTTGGTTCACATTTCAGATTACTCTGGCTCCTCCGTGGAGGAAGCATTGTGGAGAGTGGCGGTGATGAAGATAAAAGACATTAAGCCTCACTGGAGAAAGTCAGGATCTGGGGCTCTAGTGGGCTGAAGGCTGACTCAGGAGGGGCCCAGGTTGGCTGGCCCACTCCTGGAGGGTTGCTGAAAACTCAGCCTTCATTTCCTTCCCACTAACCAGAACTGTCCTCAGCAGGCAGATGGACCTCCTTTCAACCCACCACACTCCTGCTAGCTGCATGTTACCTTTCCCATTTTAGAGAGCAGGAAACTGAGGCAGAGAGGGTGACTGACTTGGCTAAATTCATGTAGCAGGGTGAGGAGAGGGGACAGAGAACCGAGGCTCCTTGGGTGCTGTGCCCTGGGCTGGGTGCTGGGGATGATCTGGAGATGTGTCTCACTGGAGTCCCTGCCCTTGTGGAACTCACAGACAGCTTAAGTCACCTGGCCGAGTTCTCAGCCAGCAAGTGACAGGACAAGGTGTAAACCCAGCCATGTCTGGCACCAAAAGCCACATTCTCAAGCGTCCTCAACCCCAGATATAAAGTACAGGGAGTCACAGGGTAGACTACAGTGGCCATCTGCTGAAAAAGCAGGAGCAGAATTCAGGAAGATCCCCGGTTAAGGTTGAAAGGATGATTTGGAGTTTTCCAAGGGGAGAAGGGGAGGATGTTAGAAGGAGCAACACAAGCCATAAAGGGACTTCCCTGGTGGTTCAGTAGCTAAGACTCCGTGCTCCCAATGCTCCCAATGCAGGGTGCCCAGGTTCGATCCCTGGTCAGGGAACTAGATCTCACATGCCGCAATTAAAAGATGCCATGTGCTGCAACCAAAAAAAAAAAAAAAAGGAAAAAGATCCTGTGTGCCACAACTAAGACCTGGCTCAGCCAAGTAAATAAATAAATTAATAATAAATAAATAAACAAAAACACAAGCCATATAGACCTGGAGACAAAAGAGGACTTGGTGTGGTTCCTGAGGTGTGCTGTTACCATCTCTCTGAAGCCCTGTTGTGTAGCTTGCCCCCTTCTGTGGTGTAAATACTGTCACTGTGGCTGATTTCAAGCCACCAATGTGAAGTCTGAATATAGAGTTGAGAAGAGATGCCTACTACCACACCATCCTATAGTATTTCCCAGAGTAGAACAAGGGTCCCAAAATTTAAGGCAAAGCCAAAACAAGAACAAAAACAAAGTCACCAAAACCAACACACCCAGTAATCAAGATAGATAGTATTTTAATGCAATATTTTTTTAAAATTCAAAACTAATGCAAAAAAGAAATACAAGATGGAAAAATAAATAAGATATAAAAAATTTAAAGACAGGATCTGACCCTTCACTTGGACCACTCTGCCTTATCCTAATCCTGGCCCTTGTTCTAATAAAACTTTATTTACAAAAATAGACAGCCCATGGTCCTAGTTTGCCAACTTCATTTTTTTAACTATTGCATTAAAATAGCATTTCCTTCTTACAGGTACAATAGCTGTAAATAACCTTAAGACCATCAATAATTGTAAAATATAATAAAGTAGGAAGTGATGAGTTTTGAGTATGATTACTTTTATTTTAATGTATTTTATTGGAATTTAATTTTTAGTAATTAATTTAGTAAAAAGTTTAATTTTTAGTAATGATTGTGTGTAAAACCAGGTCACAAAATTCCTGAAAATTTAACAACCGGGGCCAGTGCTAGCTGGCCCCAGTACTTCGCCGTGTTTTTCTCACCTGGAGAGAAGCCCTGTGTGATAGAGCCAGGGTGTGAGGGGAAATGGGGCCACAGAGGTCTATAGTTTATGTTCTAAGCCACCTCAGTT
Organism: Mesoplodon bidens; assembly: GCF_964165515.1. Lineage (NCBI taxonomy): Eukaryota > Metazoa > Chordata > Mammalia > Artiodactyla > Ziphiidae > Mesoplodon > Mesoplodon bidens. Next base: position 57,460,993 of record NC_138175.1, on the reverse strand, counting down.
TAATTTGGGTTTATCAAGATTCTGTTCCGTTCGGGCTAAATTTGAATCGGCCCAGGCCTCCAGCTTCCAGAAATTCGGATAGCCCCCAGCTCCGCCCCAGCCTCTTCTTGCCCCACCCCTTCTCCTCCAGCGCCGTCGTCATGACAACCGCGTCCTCTCGCCCACTGCTCCCACAAACCTTTAGCGCTCCCATTGGCTAAAAGTTTGCAACCGACAGGTCTCCCTCGCTCTCATTGGTCAGTTGATCGCGGTGGTGCCAGCCCGCACACTCCTATTGGCCGACTGATTGAAAAGGGCGGGGACTATGGGCAGCAGTTGTGTAGGGGCCTTCGGATCCCAGCGCCGCACCGAGAGGGGAGGGAGGGGACGTCTCGGGTTATTTGGAAGGATAAAGGTGAGGCGGGTGTGAAAGGGGCGAGAAGTCAGCGGAGGTGAGAGGGGAATGGGTGGGCAATGCAGACACGATATTTGGGGATTCCCGGGTTGTTTGTCCCGCAGGGCGATGACCACACCAGCGGGCTCGGGCACTGGCTTCGGCTCTGTGTCCTGGTGGGGCCTGTCCCCGGCGGTTGACCTGCAGGCTGAGAGTGAGTCGCCCACTCAGGACCACAAATCATCCGACATAGCGGCTGCTTTCACAGCCTGGCAGACAGTAACGTTCTGGCGCTATCGTTCTCTGAGGCTCCAAGGGCGGGGGGCGCCCTCCAGTGGACAGCCTAGATACCTCTTCGAACTACGAGTCCCAGAATGCTTAGAGGCACAGCTCCTTTTAAAACCAAGGCCAGGGGTGCAAGTCCTGCTGGGAGCTGTAGTCCATCGTGCTGGGGGGTGCTTCAGGGGGCGCTCTCCAGGCCACCAACCCCAGCCCGCTGTCGTCTTGTCAGGTCCTCCTGTGGACCCAGACTCACAGGCCGTTACAGAGCACGGGACCCCCGAGCTAAATGTGCTGCTGTTGGGCTCCGTGGATGGGCGACACCTGCTACGTACCCTGGCCCGGGCGGCTCTCTGGCCTCGAAGGAGGTTCCGTGTAAGCTGGGATTATGGGGTCCTGGAAGGAGGAGGATGAAGATAAGAGCACAGATTCCTGAGTCCTTGAGGGAGGAGGGAGCTGGGGACCCAGACTCCTAGGTCCTGAGGAGGGAAGGGGCTGGTGTTGGGGACTCCTGGGTTGAAGTGGGAGGAAGAGCCTAAGGATCAAGTCTCCTGAGTAGTGATGGGGAGGGTTCTGAGTGCCCACACTCCTGTGTTTGAAGGAGTGGGGCTGGTGTACAGGTCTCCTGGGTCCTGTGGGAGGAGGGGGCTGAGGTTTCCCACTCCAGGGTCTCCTAGGGGCCAGGAACACAGGTCTCAGAATCGTTCTTCCCTGTCTATCCTTCCAGTTTTATGTGCTGGAGAATAATATGGAAGCTGTAGCCCGACACATGCTGATTTTCAGCCTAGCCCTGGAGGATCCTGAGAAGATGGGGTTGCAAGGTCAGCAAAGACCCGGCAATCTGGCCCCCACCTCCTTCCCCCTCCCTGCAGGAATTCTGGCATTTCAAGGGTGCGGTTAAACATTTTGGACATTGTTCCCTATTTCATCACTTGCTCACTTGTTTGGTAGCCTTAGAGCCTCAGCTTTTCCCACCTTTGCAATGGGGATAAAAGATAATACTTCCTAGAATCATTTAGGGAATTCCAGGAGAAAAGCCACATAAAACTCTCAGAACTGTGCATGAACTGTGCATGACACAGTGTAAGCATTCAAAACCTCTTAGCGAGGGAGAAGCCCAAAAGAGATCAAAGGGCTTCCTGAGAGGTAGTGAGTCCCCCAGATGTGGGGAGGGTTTGGCTGAGCTGAGCTCAGTCCTGCCCAAAGCCTCCCTCAGGCCTGAGTCTCCCTTAGTTAGAGGTGTGCACCCCAGGGAATCTGCGTGGAGGAAGCGGCCTTGGAAGTGAGATTATAAGGAGGAGGGGGAGAAGGAGGACTTGGGTGGTAAATGATTATTTCCCAGTAACAAAAACTTCAGTTTAGTGCCTAGAGCAGAGTGTAGACTCAGGCAGGCTGTGTTCAAATTCTGACTCTGCTTGCTGTGTGACCTTAGTTGCGGCAGGCTAACTCTTAGTTGCAGCATGCATGTAGGATCTAGTTCCCTGACCGGGGATCGAACCCGGGCCGCCTGCATTGGGAGCGCGGAGTCTTATCCACTGCACCACCAGGGAAGTCCCTTTTATAAGATTCTTAACTAAAGTGAAAATATTCAACACTTTAACACACAAATCTTCATCTCCATCTATATCTATATACAACTTTTCCTTTTTTAAGGCAAGGGAAACAAACATGAAATTCAGGATTGGGGTTACCTGCAGGGGGTGGGAAGGAATAGGCGAGGAGACCTAGGTGAGGTGTAAGTTATTCTTCGTGTTCTAGCTCTTCAGGTGGGTAGGGAGTTTGCCTGGGTCCGTTGTGCTCATTACACGACTGTGGAATAAGAAGATCACTATAAAGTGGGTGTGCGTCATCCGCACGGGTCTCATTTCTGGGCTCACTCCTCTGGCCCCTCCTCTCATTTTCTTCCCCCTCCCCGCAGAGAGGAGCGAGACCTTCCTGGAGGTGTGGGGGAACGCGCTGCTGCGCCCCCCTGTGGCCGCCTTCGTGCGCGCCCAGGCCGGCCGCCTGGCTCGCCTCGTCCCGGAGCCCGATCGCCTGGCGGAGCAGCTGCCCTGGCTCAGCCTGGGCGCCCTGAAGGTGCCGCCGCCCGGCCTGCGACCGTCATCGGCGGGGATCCGCGTGGCGGCGGGAAGAATGGGGATGGGTAGTCCAAAAGGGTTTGCGTTGATGGATCGAGCTGAGGGCTCCCCGGCTCCCGCAGTGGGATATGGCCCTGGGGGTGGCTTCTACTCTCGAAGCCTCAGTTTCTTCATCTGAGAAAAAAGAGAATCGTTCCCACGCCCTGGGAGGGAAGGGAGGATCAGGTAAGAGAAGCCTTCGTTCCTGCAGCCGCTTCTCCCTCGTTCTCTCTCCACGCGGGCCTGGCCGTGCAGTTCCGCGAGCGCGACGCCCTGGAGGCCGTGTTCCGTTTCTGGGCCGGAGGGGAGAAGGGGCCCGAGGCTTTCCCCATGAGCCGCCTGTGGGACTCGAGGCTGCGCCACTACCTGGGCTCCCGGTACGACGCCCGGCGCGGTGTCAGCGACTGGGACCTGCACATGAAGCTGCACGATCGCGGGGTGAGGGCTGGGAGGAGGGGCCTGGGGTCTCCAGTCCTGGGTGTGTAGGAGGAGGGGCTGGGGCTTGAGGAAGCAGCGGTTGGGGGCCCGGAATCCTGGGTCTGAAGGAAAAGGGTGCCAGAGGCCCTCAGTGCTGGGTCTTTGGGAGGAGATCCTGGGATCCATATACCAGATTCACTGAGGCCTCTTTTCTTGCATCCCCCCACTCCAGGCCCGAGTCATCCACACCAGTGAGTTCCGGCGCTGGAGGGACACAGGAGTCGCCTTTGAACTCAGAGACTCCAGCGCTTATCACGTGCCCAACCGGACCCTGGCGTCCGGTCGCCTCCTGAGCCACGTGCGAGTCCACTCCCTGCCCTGGCTGCTTCTTCTTTTCGGGGGCCCAGGAGTCGGAGTCCCCAACATCGACCTCACCCGTCTCCTCTCTCCCTGATTTCCCAGCGCGGGGAGCGCGTAGCAGCGCGCGGGTACTGGGGGGACATCGTCACGGGGCCCTTCGTGGCCTTCGGCATCGAAGCGGACGACGAGACCCTCCTGAGGATCAGCAACGGGCAACCTATCAAGGTTTGAGGCTGGAGGTGCTGGGGCTGGAGGCGAGTTCGCGAGACCCCGCCCCCTGCCGTCCAGGCCCCGCCCCCTATGCGCCCCCTCTCTACTTCCTAGGGCCAGTCTGGAAGTGTAAGCTTGCCCGCGAGATGCTAGCTCTGGGGGTGGGGGAGTGTGGGGGTGGCGTACTCTAAGCCTCTCCCCTGCCAGTCCGGCCCCGCGGTCCTAGCCCCGCATCCGGCCACGCGCCTTCTCCCCCAAAGACCGCGGGCGAGATCACGCAGCACAACGTGACGGAGCTGTTTCGAGAGATGGCCGCCTGGGGGCGCACGAGAGCCGCCCAGGGAGACCCCGCGCAGGTGCAAGGCGACGCGGATGGAAGCCCGGAGCCTGGTAAGCGACGGACTCAGCCTTCTTCCTTGAGATGGAAAGTGGGGCTCGGGTGATCATGTCTGAGAGAGAATGGGACCCGGACCCCTGTCCCGGGCTTCAGGCTTCTGGTGTTTCAAGTCCAAGTATGGACTGATATGGTATCTAATGCCTGGACAAGTGACCTCCCCTTCCCGACATCCGGTCTATTTTTCTCTCTTCTCTTTGAGCTTCTCTCCCTTTCCTAAATCCTGACACCATCCTTAGCATTCTGAATTCCAGTAGTAGAATTCTCACCCTACCTGCAGAAGTCCAAGAGGCTGAGAACATTTTAACAAGGTTAAGCTGGGTCCCAGCTTAACGCTGGAGAGCACCCCCCCCCAAATCTGGTCGTGCCTCCTTCTACCCATCCCCTAACTTGGCCCTCCCGTGTGAATGGATGTCTTGTGTGGCCATGGGCCAACCACTCTCTTTTCTTCTCTTGAATCTCAGTTGCCTGGTCTGTAAAATGGGTCTCTGCATGCCAGGCCAATCTTCCCAGAATTTTCCAGGAATCTGCCTAAGAGAAAGGATGAGAAAGGGCTTGAAGACGGACAAGGCGAGTCATCTCCAAGCCTTGTCTGTCTGCCTAACTCTGCCAGTCTTCCCTTCCCCAGCAGCCCCTGTCCCGGGATCCTTCACTGTCCACTTCCTGTCCCTCGGTTCTGCCCAGACCCTTCACCACAAGAGCTGCTACAAGGGACGGTTCCAGCTTCTCTACGTGGCCTGTGGGTAAGAGGGCCTAGGAGGTTCCCAGATGTCCCTCCCCCAACCCCTCCTCCTTCAGACCCAGGAATCCAGGCCTCCAGACACTCCGTAATCAGAATCTAGGTCCCCAGCCCGCCTCTTCCCTCAGGACTTAAAAGTCTGAGCCTCAGCCCTCCCCTTTTCTCTCCGCAGGATGGTCCACCTTCTCAGCCCTGAGCTCGGTGCCTGCGTGGCCCCCGGAGGACGCCTCATTGTCGAATTAGCCCAGTGAGCCAGCGGAGAGCAGGGCGGGGAACTTCCAGACTGGGGGCGGAAAGCCAGGTCCCCTAACACGCTGCTTCCTGGTTCCAGGTTCCTAGTGGACCTGCGTCAGGAGCAGCTGCAGGGGTTCTCCACCCGGGTCGCGGAGCTAGCACAGGCGGCTGGATTCGCCCCACAGCCGGGGGCCAGGCGCTCGCACACCTTCGAGCGCTTCTACAAGGCCGGAGACTCTGCTCCCAGCCACAAGGACCCAGCTGTGGGATCTGGGACTCCGCCACCGGGAGTCCCGGCCCCGCCCCTTGAGGCAACCAACCCCCCCCACCAAGACCTGACCCAGCCCCTTGAAGGCGGGATCCCACCCTCTGAACCCCTCAAACGGCCCTCAGAGTCTCAGGCTTCACTGTTGGAGGCTTTGGTTCCACCCGCAGGGAGTCAGACCCCCACACCAGAGAGTCTGACTGTACCTCCAGAGACCAACTCCCCAATCCCTAACTTCTAAAGTCGGGTCTTAGGATCAGAACGCGCCTCTAGAATACTCAATTATACTCCCAGCATTCTCACTCAGCGCCAGAGGTGTCGCTAGAATTTCAGATTCCATTCCTGGGATTCTATATTTTATTCCTAGAATTCTAGATTGTTCTCTTGAGTTCTACATTCCGCTCCCAAGACTCTAAAACCAGCCTGGAGATCCGGCCCTGGGGCTCAGGCCCTCTGCGTGGTCCCCTCATCCCCAGGCATCCCACTCCTAACTAGGGGCTGGGGGTGTCTCCTCTCACAGGCTGGTCAACACTAGGGTGGTCAAAGTAAAGAGAGCCAGATCTTCTTCCCCGTGTGTCCGTGTGTCTTTCCTGCCTGTCTGTCTCCAGGGCTGGGAGAGGGGAGGGGCAGGAGTGTTCAGGAGAGGAGACTCGAGACCAGATTTCTGGGTTCCCAAGAGGGCTAGGGGTGAATTTCTCCGTGCTGCCTGCTGAGAGCCTGGGCACCCCACACCTGGATTCTCAAATAAATCAGCAAAATTTATGGAATGGCTAACAGGTTTGGGGCACTGAAACTGGCCATAACATGGTAAAAAAGAGTTCCGGCCCTCAAGGAGAATTACAATTTAGTGAGGGGGCGGGGCCTAGACTCCTGGGTCTGAGGGAGGAGGACGTTGGGGTCCGAACTCTTGTGTCAGAGGGAAGAAGGGCTGGGGACCTGGACTCCTGTGTCAGAAGGAGGAGGGTTTTGGGGGCCTGGGCACCCATCGGGGTCTGAGGATGGAGAGGTTGGGGGTCTGGACACCTAGGTGGGAGGAGGGAGGGGCTGGATTCCCAGGCCGCCAAGAAGGAGGGGTGATCCAGCTGGAGCATGGCCCGCCCCAGCCCTCACGCGCCCCGTTATCTCGAATCCTGGGCAGGGAGAGGAGGGGGCAGCAATATATTTAGTCTCTGTCCTCGCCCTTTATCTCAGTGTCCTCAGTGAGGCTTGAGCAGACCGGACGAGACAGAAGCCCCAGGGGCCTTCAAGGTCACTCCGGACGCCCCCTCACTGACCCTCCAAGAGCCCCTTGTCCCCTGCTCTGCCTTCCGCAACCCCTGGCCTGAGACTCAGCATGGAGGACTGGTGAGTGAAGATTGGTAACCGGGACTCCTGAGGCCCGAGGCAGTGGCGGGTAGGGGGGTGATCTCCCGGGTTCCTGTGAGGGGTGAGAGGCCTGAGAAGGGAGGTAGGGACAGGACTCCTGGGCATCGGAATGAGGTAAGAGTCTGGGAATCCGACCCCTAGGAGCCGAGAAGCGGCAGCTGGCGGGCCGGACCTGTCGGTCAGAGGGGCCTCTGGGGTCCCTTAGGACACGGCGTGGACAGGACCCAGGCCTACCATTAACCCCCTTTTCCTGGTTTCTCTCCCTCCAGGAGCGACGATGTGGTGAGAGTCGGCGTGGGCTGGACCCGCCTGGCCGGGGAGGGCGCTGCCGGGAGGGCTCTGGGGCGAGAGGCTGCAGCCCTGGAAGACTGCATGGAGAGGGGCTGGGGAGGGGGTCCCTGTGATGACTCAGCTCCGTTCCCCCAATCTCAGGCGGGGGACCCGCGCCCCGCGCCACCCCCTGTACGACGCCGCTCCTCAGCCAACTACCGCGCCTACGCCACGGAGCCGCACGCCAAGGTGAGGGCGGGGCCAGCGCGGTGGGCGGAGCCGGGCGGGACTTCGCAGGGTCTGGATTCGGATTCTTAGGTTACCCGCAGCTTGGGGAGGAGAGGCGGAGCCAGGGCCTTTACCGGCCTTTGGTCGTGGGCGGAGCCCAAGCGGATGAGGCGCTTCAGGGGCGGAGTTTATCAGAGGGCTGGGCTCTGATTGGTGAGAGCTTGCCTATGGACGAAGTCCCGCTGCCCGTGGGAACTGAGATTGCTTAGAGATGGTGGGGGGAGGTGCGTAGCCAGAGACACCACATTGGTGGATGGGAATGAGGGGCGTGGCTTCCCGTAGACTGAAGGCTGGAGTTGGAGGCGGGACTAAATCTGGACCTGGCTCGAGGGGGCGGGTTCTGAAGCTCCTCCCGGCGTCCTCCTGCGGATCCTCCTCGCTCATCCTTCCTTGCTCTGTCTTACCCCGGCAGAAAAAGTCTAAGATCTCCGCCTCGAGAAAACTGCAGCTGAAGGTGCGATGCGCCTGGGGAGAGCGCCTAGGTGTCTTCAGGGGGCAGGGCTTGGAAGTTGGGTGGGGCTTCGGAAGAGCAAGTGGGCGGGAGGCCCTGAAAGGGAGGGGCGGGGCCTTGGAATGATGGACATCAACCTTGGTTGGGGGCAGGTCTCTGGAAGCAGGCCTGGGATTAGAGGGCGGGGCCCGGCGGGGGTGGCTATCCCGCTCTGTCCTCATCCCCCATACCTGTGCTGCCGTACCCGTCGTCTCCTCCGCAGACCCTGATGCTGCAGGTTGCGAAACAGGAGCTGGAGCGGGAAGCAGAGGAGCGGCGAGGAGAGAAGGGGCGCGTTCTGAGCACGCGGTGCCAGCCTCTGGAGCTGGCCGGGCTGGGCTTCGCGGATCTGCAGGTACCGGCTCGAATCAGGGACTCCTGCCTAGCCCAGGATCCGAGGTTCCTACCGTCCGATCTTGCATCCCTTAGGACTCAGGGGTACAGTTACTACGCCCCCTTTCTGCTCAGGACCTTCGGGTCCAAACTCCCAATTCTTACCGTCAGGAGTTCAGAATGTGGCCTGCAGCTGCCTACAATCTCAAAACCCAGAGGTCGGTTCCTCCAACCCACTCCAGTCCAGATTCTCAGAACACCTGGCTCTGGAGTTCTGCTTTGTTCGCAGTTCCCCAGGGTCTGGCTTCAATCTACTCCTCCAGGACCAGATGTCCAGGTCCCCAGCTCCTCCTCCCTCAGACCCCAGGAGTCCAGACCCCCAGCCTTCCCCCCACCACGCACACTGCATTCCTCCACCAGGACTTGTGCCGACAGCTCCACGCCCGCGTGGACAAGGTGGATGAGGAGAGATACGACGTGGAGGTGAAAGTCACTAAGAACATCACAGAGGTGGGAGACGCTGGGCTGTGTGGGTCGCTTCAGGGTAGGGGGTGATGCCTGGGGCTCTGGTCTCAGCCTGGACCCTTGCAGCTGCTTATGGTTACAGACACTAGGAGACCCAGGACAGCTCTGGGAGCCTGGCAGGGAGGGGGCGGAAGGCTGGGTACAGTACGGTCAGGGAATGCTGTTCCAGGCAGAGGGAACAGCACACGCAAGACCCAGGAGATGGGAAAGCGGAAAATGTGTTTGTGGACATGTGTGGCTGGAGCCTCAAGTGTTGGTAAGGGAGTTCAGGTGTGGGCCAGGGGACTGTGAGATGCGTGTAGCTGGACTGGGGTGTGTCAGTAGTTTTCAGAGATGAGGCTGGGGCGGGCCAGGTTCCAGTTCCAGGATGGGGAGCTTGGATTTTGTCTCGAAGGTGGTAGGAGCCGAAGCCAGGTAGAACCTGGATCGGGATAGGAGGGAAGCGCAGGGTGGGAGAGTGAGGCAAGGAGGCAGTGGGAGGAGGAGCCCCCGCGTCCCTTTACGGCTGCTACCAGCTCGCAGATCTGACCCAGAAGATCTTTGACCTTCGGGGCAAGTTTAAGCGGCCGACTCTGCGTAGAGTGCGGATCTCGGCGGATGCCATGATGCAGGCACTGCTGGGCACCAGGGCTAAGGAGTCCTTAGACCTGCGGGCCCACCTCAAGCAGGTGAAGAAGGAGGACACGGAGAAGGTGAGTGCGGCTACAGGTCCACGAAAGGGGGTGCTTAGGGGAGAAGGTGTGTGTGTGTGTGTGTGTGTGTGAGCAATTCTAGGGACTAGCCTGAGGGCAGGTGGCACTGGGAGTTCTGGGGAGAAGTATCTGGTAGGTAAGGGTCTTCCACAGGAAGTACAGGAGGGGCACAGGAAATGCAAGAGGAAGACAGAATGTAGAAGCGGAAGACAGGAAGTGCATTAGAGAGAATGGAAGTGGCAAGGAGTCAGGAAGTGCATGATGTCCCCAGGATGTTCATGAGAGAAAAGGAGTGCATGAGGGAGACAGGAAGTCCAAGAGGGAAATGGGAAGTGCAGGAGGAAGACAGGAAGTGCAGGAGGGACACAGGAAATGCAGAGGGGAGACAGGAAGTGCAGGAGGGACACAGGAAATGCAGAGGGGAGACAGGAAGTGCAGGAGGGACACAGGAAGTCCAAGAGGGAGACAAGAAGTGCAGCAGGGAGACAGGAAGTGGGGCAAATTGGAAGGGATCGTCTAAGGGGACAAGAAGTGTTCCAGAACCAGACTCTGTGATGGGCATCCAGAATAGAGTGGCCCAGCAGGTGGGAGGGCAAGTGGAGGATATCTGAGAGCCTGTAGACCAGGAAGACACCCTAACCTCTGACCCGATCCTCCAGGAAAACCGGGAGGTAGGAGACTGGCGCAAGAACATCGATGCGCTGAGTGGAATGCAAGGCCGCAAGAAAAAGTTTGAGGGCTGAGCCGGCCTGTGCACAGCCCTGGCCCTGGCCCTGAGGATGGCCCCGAGGAATAAAGCTTCTCTCTGAGCTGGGCGTGGCTGTGTGTCTATTACCAGGGGGGCTTAGGTGTGAGAGAGGCGGGAGAACTGAGGGCCAGGCTCCCCCAAAGCCACAGGGCACATCAGGAGCAGAGCTGGGTCTCCACGTGGAGCTGCACAGAGGCGCCGAGACCAGGGCCCAAAGGCAGACACACAGAGACACGGACAGACTGCGTCAGAAACCCAAAGGGAGAGGGAAAACAGGCAGAGACTCATAGGAAGCAGTGCACAGAAAGGGGAAACAGAGACAGATACACACAGAGAGACGGAGATGACCTCGCCCTGGAAGAGACAGAAATGAGGACCCACAGAGGGAGAACGGCAGATACAAAGAGACACCCCCCGCCCACCACACACACACACACAAGAACTAGAAAGATGAAAACAGACACAGAGCTAAAGACAGACAGAAACCGAGTCACAGAGAAGCACAGGGACACCTGGAGACACAGACACCAGTAGCCAGACATCAAGAGAGGCAGATACACAGAGACACCCACGGAAATGCAGAGAGAAAAACTGGCAGCACAGAGACAGGCAGAGTGAAGAACTCAGAGACAGATGCAGAGAGAGCCCCAAAGCCAACCCCTGAGAAACGCATAGAATCAGAAATGGGGAGACAGACACTGGCACAGAGGGGTGAGGAAGCCCCTGGAGTTCAAGGTTGTGGATTGGCTGGGAAGGGGGAGGGAGATACCAAAAAAGATCAGTGTCCAATGGAGGTGGGGAGTGTGAGGTCCTGTGGGCCTGACACACCCCTCCCCCTCCCCTCCCCTCCCCCTCCCACACCTGTTTCCCCTCTTTAGCGCCTGTTGTCACCAGGGTGGAATCCTGGTGGCAGACAAAGGGATGGGGGTGGGGAGGGGGGGGACAGAGAGATGGACAGAGACAGAAGTGGGGAGACGGAGAAGCTGAGTCAGACACACACAGAGAAACACAGACGGAGAGTCACAGAGACAAAGGAGAGATAGAGACAGGGAAACGGGGTATGGGAAGTGGAAGCCCAGAGAGACACGGAGAAAGGGACCCCTTCATGGAGTGAGAAGGGGTCCCTTGTACCCCTTTCATCAATAAGCATCCTCCAAGGACCTACTGCGTGCTGAGTCCAGGGGCTTCAGAGCATAGTGTGCAGTGTGACCTGGGAGATGGGGAGCCCGAGGGTGGCCTGACCCAGCCCGGGGTTCCTGGACAATGCTTTTGGGATGGAGGAGAGGCTTTGGATCAGCCAGGAGGTGCCTCGATCCCGAAGGTGGAGCCAGAGTGGGGGCAGGGCAGCCTCTGAGTGTGAGGAAAGGAATTCTCTACCCCTCCCTCTCCCCCTGGGGCGGGGCTGAGCCTCCCACTATAAACTGGGGGTGCTTCAGCCTGCCCAGCAAGACTGCCCCACCGCTCACGCCTCTGCAGACGCAGCCTCAGGTAACGGTCCCAGAGGAACTGGGGATGGAAGGGAACGTATTAGGACTTGGGGGTTATAGAAGCTGGGAGTGCAGGGTTTGGGTGTCCCAGAATATAACACCTTAGGACCTCGGAGGTCTGAGTCTGAGGGAATCTCAGAAACTGGGAGTCCCTGGGCTTGGATGACAGACAGTCTGGGTGTCAGAACTGGGGGGCAGTGTCTCAGAATCTGGCAATTTAGGAATCGAGGTCGCAGAATCTGATGTCTCATGATGGGAGGTATTAGAATTTGTAATGTCATATTTGGGGGTTTCATGAATCAGTCCCCTGAGTTTAGGCATCCAGATTTTGGGGTCTCACAGTCCTGAGGTTTCAGAATTTAGGGAATGTCAAGACCTAGGGGGTCAGGATTTTAGGGCGCCCATAATCGGGAGTCTCAACAGTTAGAGTCTCAGAACCTGGAGATATGAGGAGTTACTGGTTTTCAGAATTCATAAATTGGGGTCTGTGGGTTTGGGGATTTTGTGGGGTCTCTCAACCTGGGCGCCTTGGGGATCTCAGAGATTGAGGAGTCTTAGTATTTAGGGGTCAGGATGAGGTCTGGGGACAGAGGCTGCTCTGATGTGTCCTGTCCCCTCCATGGCAGTGGGTGAAGGTGAAAGGAGGCGACAGGTGGGCAGATAACCAGCCAAAGGGGAGGGGACCTGGGGTGGGAGAGGGCCGCGGGTATAATTAATTCTCCCAGAACCCCCCCTCCACGAATACTTCTCAGGAAATGTCCTCTGTGTCACCCTCTATGACATCCCCCCAAAATAGACCCTGGGGGTGGGGCAGCTATTGTCTTCGGACCACTGTCCCTTCCCAAATACCTCCTCCTAATCCCTACCCAGATCAGGTTCCTACGGACTTGTCATAAGACAAAAGGGGACAGCTGTGGTCAGGGGGCGGGGGCTGCAGCCCTGGGGCTCTGCCCGGACCGTATCTCCCAACGCGCTGTCTTCACCCACGGTTTAGGAGTCTTTAGGAGATGGGGGTCCCCAGCCCCTCCCCCCTCAGACCAAGGATCCAGACCCCCAGCCCCTCCTCCTTCAGACCCAGGGGTCCAGACCCCCAGCCCCTCCCCCCTCAGACCAAGGATCCAGACCCCCAGCCCCTCCCCCCTCAGACCCAAGAATCCAGACCCCCAGCCCCTTCCCCCTCAGACCCCCAGTCCTTCCTCCCTCAGACCCAGGATCCAGGCCCCAAGCCCCTCCTCCCTCAGACCCAGGGGTCCCGGCCCCCAGCCCCTCCTCCTCTGGACCCCACCCCACTCCGCCTGTTCTCTGCTGTTAGTAGGTCACAGCAGGACACCAGGATGTCGGACGCCGAAGAGCAGGAATATGAGGAGTGAGTGATGCTGGCAGGAGGGCTGGGGCCCTGGAGCGGTGGAGACACCTCCCACCTCCAAGGCGCCTAACTCTCCCCCTCCCTCTTTCCTTCCCACCCGGGTCCTCAGGGAGCAGCCTGAAGGTGAGTGGAGAGTGGGCTGGCCTTGGCGGGGAGGGGAGGTGGGGACACCTTGGCGCATCTTAGCCCACCCTGCCCTAAGCCCACCCTCCTGGTCCGCACAGCCCGTGGGAAAAGCTCAGTGGGCCCACTTGCAGCTGAGGCCCAGAGGGGTCCCCCCCGTCTAGATGAGACTCGAACCCGAACGCGGGTCTCTGCGCACTCACCCACTCTTCCCCCCATCTGAAGTCCCTTCGGTCTCCGCCCCATCCCCACCCGGGCTCCTCACGCCTCCTCTTCTCTCCCCCACCCCTTCCAGTAGAGGAGGCTGCTGAGGAGGAGGAGGAGGAAGGTGAGGCCCTGGACTCCGCAGGTCTGGAGCTGGACGCAGCACCGGGGGGCTGGGTGCGGTGGGGACGCTAGTCCACGGGGTGCAGGCTGGGAGGGGGACGGGGATCTCGATGGCCTCGGCCTCAGCTCCTTTAACAGCCTCTCCCCTCTCTCCCCTCTCTCCCCTTCCCGCATCCGGGCATGGCTGCTCCCCTCCCCCGGCTCCCCAAGTCCTCGCTTCTCCTCCCGCCCCCTCCCCAGCCCCCGAGGAACCGGAGCCGGTGGATGAGCGAGGTAACCGCGGCTGCTTCGCTTCCTGAGGCCGACTTCGGGGGTCCTCAGGGCCCTGACCTCCAAGATGACTCCCTCCCCTCTCCCGTAACTCGTCCCCGTAACCCGTCCCAGGCCCGGTCCTTTAAGCCCCGGAGAGCTGTCGCGCTCTCTGGTGGCCAAGAAGGGAAATAGCCTCGCAATGGCTTTAACCCGTTCCCTTCCTTCTTAAAGGGACCGACACCCAAGCCTTCTTCCCCAGTCTGGAGGAATACTTATAGAAGGGTTGGATGTGTGCGGAGAGGCACCCCTCCCCCCTCTCATCTTCGCCTGTCTGTTACTTGTCTCCTTCATATACATTCAAAGGTTGGGGCGTGGGTTGTAGCAGGGACTAGCAGTGGGAGTCTGTATCCCTCTGTCCCCAAGGGGGAGGGGGCTGGGGACACAACTCCTGGGTCACCGAGTGAAGAGGGTGCTTGGGGCCTCCCTGCACTGCTAGATCTTGATGGAGGGCAGGAGCTCTGGGTATGTAGAACGAGGGTCTGTGGGTTTGCTTTTTTTTTTCTCCTTATGGTCTGGGGGTTTGGACATCTGGGTTCCCAGAGAAATGGAAAGGGGATCCCCACACCAGTTCTGAATGTATATCTGATGCGTGTGACCCTATCCCTCCTTTATGGCCACCCCGATTTCCCTTATCCTCTTCCCCCCCATACCCTTCCCCCAGAGCTGCAGGAGAAGGGAACTGGGCTTGTGGGGACAAAGGCTTGGAGGCGGGTCCCTACTTTGGATGTGTCATGCTCACCCCACGAACTCTTGCTAATTATCTTTTTGTATCCCTCCACCAGAAGAGGAGCGCCCCAAGCCAAGGTGAGATCCTGGGGGGTGAGGGTCCCAATCATGTCCTCTTAAATATGTCCCCCACCTCCAGAGATAGGATGCAAGAAAGGCAGAGAAGGAGAGCGGGGAAATGGAAACATAGAAAAGAACAGTGATTCCTTCTTTCCACAAACATTTCTGGTGAACTTCCCACTGTGTTTGGCAAGAGTCAGACTCTTGCTGTCCTGTTGGTGAAACAGACCCAGATACAGCAGTAGTAGTGCAGAAGAGGGCCCTATCTGTGCCCTAGGCAATCAAGGAAGGCTTCCCAGGGGAGGTGATGCCGAGTCCTGAGGGCAGAAGAGTTTTCTAGCTGAAGGAAGTAGAAGGGAGGTTGTAGATGATGAAGCGGAGTAGTGTGTGCAAGGTCCAGTAGCTGGATCTAGGCCAGTGTTTCAGGGAACAGAGGCAGACACAGGTCATTCTGATGAGAAAGATCCAAACTAGGCAGACCAGTGAAGTCTGTGAGAGCTCACCCCTGGAGGGTGTGACACTGGGGACAAAGCTTGGAGATGCAAGGAGGCAGCAATCGAGCATGAGTTGCAGAAATTCTCTGGGACACCGGGGAGCCATGGAAGGGTTCTGAGTAGAGGGGGCCGAGGATCAGATCTGGCTGAGAGCACAGGGGCACATGAAAGCACAGGTGTGCTTCAGTGTCAGGGAAAGCTTGTTGGAAGAGGGAAGGTCTCAGGGGTAGAGTATATCAGGGGAAGGGCATTGTAGGCAGAGCAAACAGAGTGTGCAAAGGCCCGGGGGCACAAAGGCACATGACTTGACCAGGGAACTGTAGGATGTGGTGAGTTTTCAAGGGGAAAAGGCCTAAGCTGGAGCAGAGGGCATAGGGTGGAAAGGGGCCACAGACTGAGAGACCCACAGGTTGATGAGCTCAGTTGGGGCAGGGTGTGTGCAAAGGCAGGAAATGTTCAGGAAGCATCTGTTTACTGGAGTCTGGGGTTTGGGAAAGAGTCTGGGCTGGAGACAGAGTTGGTGACTCCTCGGTAATTGATGATAATCGAAGTCACAGGAGTGAATGACATTAATCACAAGAGTGTCCCACGAATGAATCAGAGGGCAAAGCTCTCTTAATTTGGTTAATAGAAATTGTTGCTTTTTATTAAGCCAGGAAAGATGAAGCATAATTTGTTTAAAATTCTCTTTGATCATTGAATGACCAAAAAAGGAAATAAAAAGTCAAGTATATGAGGGTTTTCTTCATTCCTTAAGTTAAACTTTAAAACTGTATTTAAGAAATCAAATCTTACAAAATCCTGGAAGGTTTTGGTAATGATGATGATAATTTCAAGGAAATTAATAAAATACCTATTGATTTTAAAGTGTATTTTATTCAGTAGTTTTGGTATCTTGCCATGGAGGATACTAGCCCAGCCTAGCAGAAAAGTGCAATATGTATAGCATATTTTGATATTTTAAAAGTTATATTCCATAACCATTTTGAAATGCTGGGCAAACATAAAAAAAATCCCATACAAAGTTATTTGCATTTAATTCAGTTAATCAGGCATTTTGAAAGCTAATTGATTAAAACACTGTAATATGATTGAAATTTTGTAACATTTTAATGTTATTTTTACTCTACTGTGAAAAGTTTTTTATACGATATACACACCCTAGTTTATTTTTGTGTCTTAGTGTGGACTTACAAATTTACTACAGGTATCTTGAGCCAGGAACACAATCAGGTTTCAGGCCAGTTTGATACTGGCTATTCTTAATTTTCATATGAGTGTAGGACTTCAAGCCAAATGTTATGTCAGTGGGACTGTGCTGTCTGTGGAAGTTAATAAATGATATGATCATTTTCTTTAGACTGGAAGGAGAGTGATAAATAAGATTTGGAGTCATAGGATACTGATGTACAATTTAAGGATTAAAGTTTCTTATAAATCCATTGTGAACAATGAATTATTAAATTAAATGTTGACTTCCTAGTATAAAACTGCAAGAATAAAAATAAATTCTCCAGCTTAAAAAAAGAAAGAAAGAAAGAAACCAAAGAAAGAGAAAATTCTAAGAAGTGGGAGTGCCCAGGGCAGGAAATCAAGGCGAGGACAAGGGCAGTGCCCCAGAGCAGCACCACCCAATACAAATACAATGCAAGCCACATATGTAATAACTTAAAAAACAATTTTTTTTTTTTACTAGCAGCCTTTTAAAAAGTAAACCCAAACAGGTAAAATTAATCCCAATGGTGTATTTTACTCAACCTGTTATAGCCAAAATCTCATAATTTCAACATTAATCCATATAAAACGTTATTAGTAAAATATTTCACATTCAGCAGGGAGGTCAGACTGCTCAGTGTTTCTTCTCTTCTGTCCACTTAGCCGGCCCGTGGTACCTCCGCTGATACCCCCAAAGATCCCAGAGGGGGAACGTGTGGACTTCGATGTAAGTAACAGACATCCCATCCCAGGAGGGGCTGCTAGCCTATAGGGTGCAAAATTAGGAAGAGGTGCCCCTCCCTAGCCACTGTTTTTTGTTTGTTTTTTCCCTTTTGTTTGTTTGTTTCCTACCCCCTTCTTTTGGAATTGTGTCTTGACAGCCCCTTAGTGTCAGAATACGATGCTTTGCTGCCATCTGCTGGAAACGCCATGCATGGCAGACGTCTGTCCCAGTTGTCAACCCCACCAATTCTTTTTTTTTTTTTTTTTAATTTATTTATTTTTACCTGCGTTGGGTCTTCGTTGCTGTGCGCGGGCTTTCTCTAGTCGCAGAGCGAGCAGGGGCTACTCTTCGTTGCGGTGCGCGGGCTTCTCATTGCGGTGGCTTCTCTTGTTGCGGCGCACGGGCTCTAGGCGCACAGGCTTCAGTAGTTGTGGCTCGCGGGCTCTAGAGTGCAGGCTCAGTAGTTGTGGCTCACAGGCTTAGTTGCTCTGTGGCATGTGGTATCTTCCCAGACTAGGGCTCAAACATGTGTGCCCTGCATTGGCAGGCGGATTCTTAACCACTGCGCCACCAGGGAAGCCCAACCGCACCAATTCTTGCTGCAAAGGGCTCCCCCTCCTGATGCTTCTCAGAAGTGCTGAGAGGTTGGCGCCCTCTTGGGGCACCACCTGGGGTATGACCGTGCTCCCACCCTCTGTCCCCTAGGACATCCACCGGAAGCGCATGGAAAAAGATCTGCTGGAGCTGCAGACGCTCATTGACGTGCATTTTGAACAGCGGAAGAAAGAGGAAGAGGAGCTCGTGGCGCTAAAAGAGCGCATTGTGAGTCAAGGGAGGTGGGGTTCCCCAAATTCTTCTCGCTCCTTCCATCCTTTGCGCCTTGGGAGATACGTTCCCATCCACTACAGACCCAAGGCTGAAACTTTTGGGAAAGTACCCAAGTTGGTGCCCATCGCCACTCTTGACCTACCTTGGGAAGTGATAAAGGGGGTGCGTAGTGGTCTCTGCACCCCCTCATTCTTCTCTCTCCCCCAGGAGCGGCGCCGGGCAGAGAGAGCTGAGCAACAGCGCTTCAGAACCGAGAAGGAGCGCGAGCGTCAGGCTAAGCTGGTGGTGGGTGTTTCCCCTCCTCCCGGGGCCCATATGTTACTTTTTCAGCTGGACACTGCAATTTTCCACTCACGATATTCTCTGTGATCCCATAAAAGTCCTCATGCTGTATTATTCAAGGGTCTTTCTGTTGGAAGGGACAGAAACTCCAACCCAAACTGAACTTAGCAGAAAGAGAACTTTATTGGCTCATATAAGTAAAAGGTCTAGGGCATGGCTTGCTTCAGGCATGGCTGGATCAAGGGACTCAAATAATATCACAAAGACCCAGCTTTTATCTTCCCATCTTGGCCAATATTTCTGTGGACAGTGTGTCCAGGAGGGTGAGCAACTCATCCTGGTTTGCCTGGCACTTTCCTGGTCTGAGCCCTGAAAATCCTGCATCTCATCAGTCCCAGGCAAACCAGATGGTTCCCAGGCAGGGGTGGCAAATGGCCACCAGCAGCTCTGGCTTAAACTCCTCTTTTCTCTGTCTCCTGCACAAATCCTGGGATGTTTTCAGATTGTTCACCTGTCCACTGTGGAGTGAATCACTGGCTAGTTGGGAGAGAGTGGCTAGAATGCTCCTATTGGTTTAACCCTTGAAAACATGACCTGACTTGGCATCAGGAGTGGCTCACTCAAACCACTTTTTTTTTTTTTTTTTTGCCACGCTGTGTGGCACGTGGGATCTTAGTTCCCCGACCAGGGATCAAACCCATGCTCCCTCACAGAGTCTCAACCACTGGACCACCAGCGAAGTCCCTCAAACCACTTTATTTGTTTATTTATTTATTTATTTATTGGCTGCATTGGGTCTTCGTTGCTGCTGTGCACCGGCTTTCTCTAGTTGCGGTGAGCGGGGGCTACTCTTCATTGCGGTGCGCGGGCTTCTCATTGTGGTGGCTTCTCTTGTTTCAGAGCACGGGCTCTAGACATGTGGGCTTCACTAGATGTGGCACGCAGGCTCAGTAGGTGTGGCTCGTGGGCTCTAGAGCACAGGCTCAGTAGTTGTGGCGCACAGGCTTAGTTGCTCCATGACATGTGGGATCTTCCCAGACCAGGGCTCGAACCCGTGTCCCCTGCATTGGCAGGTGGATTCTTAACCACTGTGCCACCGGGGAAGCCCCGGCAGGTGGATTCTTTTTTTTTTTTTCTTTAATTTGATGCAGTCCACTTTATTGATTTTTTTTTTTCTATCATAGATTGTACTTTTCTCTTGTTGCAGAGCATGGGCTTTAGGCACACGGGCTTCAGTAGTTGTGGCTCGTGGGCCCAATTGCTCTGTGGCATGTGGGATCTTCCCGGACCAGAGCTCGAACCCATGTCCCCTGCATTAGCAGGCGGATTCTTAACCACTGCACCACCAGGGAAGCCCCCGGCAGGTGGATTCTTAACCACTGTGCCACCAGGGAAGCCCCCTGAAACCACTTTTAAAGAACAGGAAACGGGTGGTGTGGTACGCAAAGGACTGGTCTCCCAAAGATGTCCACATCCTAATTCCCAGAGACTATGAATATGGGAACCTACCTGGCAAAAGGGACTTTGTAGGTATGATTAAGTTAAGGATCTTGAGATCAGGAGATTCTCCTGGATTTTCTGGATGAGCCCAATGTTATCACAAGGGTCCTTAAACAAGGGAGGACCTTTGAAGATGGAGGAAGTGGCCCTGAGCCAAGGGATGCAGGCGGCCCCTAGAAGCCAGAAGAGCAAAGGGAGTGAATCTCCCCTAATGCCTCCAGAAGGACCCAGCCCTGTCCATACCTTGACTTAGCTCATGAGACCCATTTCAGACTTCTGACCTACAGAACTATAAGCTGATAAGCTTTCATTGTTTTAAGCCACTCTGTTTGCAAATTACAGCAGCGAGAGGAAATTAATTCAGGTGGGGAATCCTGGGCAAGTGAAACACCATCATGCCCATCTCACCTGCCTCTCCAGTGGGGAGGGGGCTTTGGTCTGAACAAGCCACTACTTCTGGAACATGCAATGCAGACTTTCTGGATGTGGTAATGGCTTAGTGAAGGCATTCTAGAACCTATTCCTCAGGCTCAAGGCCAAGAGCCTCTTTACTGCCCCAAGCCCCCCAACTCCCATCACAAGTTACCTTCCATGACCCTCTGAGGACAGTCATTCTCCTCTCATGAGACTAAGGAAGAGTAGGTCCCAGAGAGGGTACGTGCCTGCACTGAGGTCACACAGCAAAGATCACCATTGGCCATTTCAGGCTGGAGCATGCAGAAAGAAGCAAGCACATCCCTCCACTAGTTTAATATTTTCCTTGGGGGGTGGTATATAAAGTCTCAAAGAGGAGGAAGGACTTGCAGGTGGTCACACAGCCAGGCCTGGAAAGGTGAGGAGGGGACCGTCAGCATCCTTGCCTGTTCTGATATTGACCTTGTTTTATGCTTGGGTCTGACTGATCCCTGCTTCACTCAGTGCAGAAGAGGGCCCCCTCCCACGTGCCCATCTCAGACCCCCTCCCCTCTCAGTCCAGGGTGCTGGAGGGAGGCCCAGGGATTTACCCCTCTCTTCCCACAGGAGGAGAAGATGCGGAAGGAAGAGGAAGAGGCCAAGAAGCGGGCTGAGGATGACGCCAAAAAGAAGAAGGTTCTGTCCAACATGGGGGCCCATTTTGGGGGTTACCTGGTCAAGGTGAGTTCAGCCTGCTAGGGCCTGAACAGGAAACGGGTGGTGTGGTATGCAAAGGACTGGTCTCCCAAAGATGTGGGAGGAGGGGCTGGGGGCCCGGACCCCTGGGTCTGAAGTGGGAGGAAATAGGGGCAGGACTCCTGGGTCTGCAGGGGGAGAGGCTGGAGACCCGGACCCTTGGGTCTGAAGGGCGAGGCGTTGGGGGCCCGTTCCCCGGGTCTGAGTGGGGAGGGGCTGGGTGTCTGGGCTGAGGGAGGAGGGGTTGGGGGCCCGTTCCCCGGGTCTGAGTGGGGAGGGGCTGGGTGTCTGGGCTGAGGGAGGAGGGGTTGGGGGCCCAGACCCCTGGGTCTGAGGGGGGAGGCGCTGGGGGCTCGGACCTTGGGTCTGAGGGAGGAGGGGCTGGAGGTCTGGGTCTGAGCGAGGAGGGCTCGGGGCCTCGACCCCTGGGTCCTGATGTGCGGAGCCCTCCGGAGGACCCATCCCCCAGCTCACGATGTCCTTTTCAACCTCAGGCAGAACAGAAGCGGGGTAAGCGCCAGACAGGGCGTGAGATGAAACTGCGCATCTTGTCGGAGCGTAAAAAGCCTCTGAACATCGACCACATGGGAGAAGAACAGCTCCGGTAGGTGGGAGGGGCCTGGGTATGAGACAGGCAGATAAGGGGACGCCTGACCCAGATCCGAATGGGCGGAAGCCCTGGTGCTGTGTGCCTTTGGGCAAGTGTCTCTCCCTCTCTGCGCCCCTGTAGACTCCCCTGTGGAACGTTTCACTGATATAGGCCTCACGTTTTGTGGGTGCCGAGACCTGTAGAGTCTGGGTGATACTACGGAAGCCAGACAACAGATCTGACCAAAATTTAGGAGATAATGGTGTTTTGATGCCCCCTGGGAACTCTGAATGGGCCCCATCTTTTACCTGAATTAAAGCCAGATGCACTGGCAACAGTTTTCCAGCCAAATCTCTTCTGGATGGGGCTCTGTCTTGCCCTTCACAGCTCACTGTCTGCACAGCCTGCATCTCATGGTAAGCCACCTGAGGGAAGGACGGGGAGGGTCTTTCCTCCAGGGCCCTCGTCTGCGTCTTGACATTTTCTGGCCCAGGCACAGACTTTAAAGTCAGAAACATCCACCACCTCCTAGGCAGCACAGTGATGGGGTTTGGAGCTCAACATCTGAAACCACTTGCCAGGGGCTCAGTGCCAGCTTCACCACGTACAGCTGTGTGATCTTAGGCACGTTGTTTACCTTCTGTGAGCCTTGCTTACCTCACTGGTAAAATGAGGCTATGATAACAAGATCTATGTCACAGAGCAGTGAAAGGTCAGGGGGCTGATCTTCATCATCATGATAATGGCAGCAGCAGCCCCTGTGGAGGGCTTACAACCCTATGAGGTAGACACTGTAATACTGTTATCACCCTCATGTTAAAGATAAGCAAGCAACTGGAACATTAAAAAAAAAAAAAAAAAAAGAGCAACCCTAGGCACAGAGAGGTTAAGTAACCTTTCCAGGGTTGCACACCTTGCAAGTGGAAGAGTGGGGATTTGAACCCAGGCAGTCTGGTGCGGTAGTCTGTGCTCTTCCTCACTCTTTTACAAAGTGGTGTGATGGTAAATGTTTAACAAGTGGATCTCCAGGGCCTAAAAGTCCACATCTTAGCATTTGCTCATTTCCACGGTGTAAATACTCCCACCATGCTGAGGTCAAACTACCAGCGTGAGAACCGTGCACTCGGAGTCAGGAAAGGGTGCGCAGATTTGGCTCCAGCCCACCATGTCGCTAAAGTTCCTTTTTCCTCCTCTTTCCTTCCCTCACCACACATCCACTCATAATTTGGATCTACTAATATATTTTGAGGATCTCAGGTTATTTAAGTTTTATTTATTAGATAGAGGTCATATGATGGTCTATAAGATTTTAAAGTAAAATACACCATGGAAGAGACAGTATTTGAAGACCATTAGCTGGCAAAAGAAAACAAAGACTGCTAGTAAGAATAAAAAGAATAGTAATATTTGTCGAATATTGAGCACGTGCCTCGTACTTTATACCTATTCTCTCATTCTATAACAGTTCAAGGCAGTAGATTTTTAACAGTTCAGAATAAGTTTGGCCTCTAATAACTGAGATCTGACTATAGCAGCCTAAGATATAGAGGTTTGTTTTCTCACATAGAAGAAATCGGTAGTCCATAGCTGGTATGGCAACTCTACAAAATCATTAGGGACTCAGGCTCCTATTTTTTTGCTCCACTACTTTTAGCCCAATATTTCTGTTCTCAAAATCACCTCATGGTCCAATGTGGCTGCTGGAGTTCCAGCCATCATATCCAAGCAGCAGAAATTGTAAAGCAGAACCCACAAAGTCTTACCTGGAAGCTCCACCCAATGACCTACTTTCATCCCACTGGCTACCCTACCTGTAAGGGAGATTGGGGAGAGAAACTTTTTAACTGAGCCTACTGCAAAAAATTCGATTTCTAAGGAAGAAAGGGAGAAGGTGGGCAGCCAGCCATTTCTTTCACCGTTTGATTTCTACATTTTTCTGGAGAGGGAAGAAGGATCCTCGGGGGAGTCACTTGGCCATAGTCACAAACCAGAGAATTCCAAAGCTGGTATTTGAACCAAGGCTTTCTGACTCCAGGGCCTAGGCCCTTAACCATGCGCATTCTCCCTTAGAGAAACGTGAGCTCTCTGTTTTGGATATGGAGAAGTGGGTGGAGAGTTTAAAACCCCTTGCTGCAATTCACTTTGCATATCGTGGCCTCAAATATCAACAAAATGGCACCAATAATGTCGAACTCAGAGACTCGCTGTGTGGCTTTGAACAATTCCCTCAGCCTCTGTGGGCTCATGGCCTGGCCTGGCTCCCTTCCCTGACAGCCCTTCTGCCCTGCCAGGGACAAGGCCCAGGAACTGTCGGACTGGATCCACCAGTTGGAGTCCGAGAAGTTTGACCTGATGGAGAAGCTGAAGCAGCAGAAATATGAGGTGAGACCCATGTCTGCTGGAGGCCAGGCGGGGCTGGGGGTGGCTGGGTGGGGGGCTGGGCTGGGGCTGGGTACGGGGTGAGCGGGCCTGTCCCTCCGGCTGTGCCAGAATCTCCCTCTTGTCTCTGCAGATCAATGTTCTGTACAATCGCATCAGCCACGCCCAGAAGTTGTAAGTGTGAACCCGCCCTGAGCCCCACACCCCTCCATCTGACTCTTGGGGCCTCTCTTTCCTTTCCTCTGGTTGTCCCTTACCCTGAGTTTCAGTTCTCCACCCCTTCCTGGGGGCTCTGTCTTTGTCCCTCTTCCTCTGGGACGGTCTCATAAGCTGTCCTTTCCTCTCCACCCTCCAGCTCTCTTCTGGGGTCTCAATCCCTGTTTCTATGTCCCTCTAAATCACTGGTTCTCGGGGCGGGGGTGATCTTGCCCCCAACCCCGGGGGCATAGGGGGATGTCTCGAACCTGTCTGGGGAGGGGGATGCTACTGGCACCTGGTGGGTGGAGCCCAGGGCTGCTGTTCCATGTCCTACAACGCACAGGACAGCCCTCACCACAGAACGATCCGGCCCCCGAATGTCGCTCGTGCTGAGGTTGAGAAGCCCGGCTTTTCCTCTGTTTCTTGTTCTATCTCCCCTCTCTCCTTCCCTCCCTCCCTCCCCTCTGCCTTCTCTTCATCTTCTCTCTCCACCTCACTTTTCGTCTTTCTGTCTCTTTCACCCCAGCCTCCCTGATCCTCTCTCAGTCACTCACCCTTTCCTTCCCCCTGTCCCTGTACCCATAAATATTTATCAGCACCCATATGAACATCCTGAGCTCACCCCACTGACATCAACTCCTACCCGCCTGTGGGCCTGTGACCACTAATCACGCCACTCCAGGCAGTGAGCCCAATGAGAAGGCACTTGCCGGCCTCTTCCTCTGGCGGAGAGGGCGGGGATTTGGGGGGATGGACTCCCTGAATTGAGGACACGGACCCATCTCAGAGGTGGGTCAGGGAGGCCTTCCTTCCTGACACCCCTCCTTCTCCTACAGCCGGAAGGGGGCCGGGAAGGGCCGCGTTGGAGGCCGCTGGAAGTGAGGATCTGGGCGCTGCCCCCCCACCCCCCTCCAGGCACCTGGGAGCCCTTGGAGTGTGTGTCCCATCTGGGGCTTGAAATAAATGCTCCCCCTGCAGCACCTGCTGTTCTTTGATTGTTATTATTAGAATCTTCAACAATCATGACGGTGATGTGTAAGGTTGAACCCTCACACACAGCTGGCAGGAATGTAAAATGGGGCTGCCGCTTTGGAAGACAGTCCAGCGGTTCCTCAAAACGTTAAACGTCGAGTTACCATAGGACCCAGCAGTTCTGCCCCAATAGAACTGAAAATCTCTGTCCTCACAGAAACTTGTACAGGAATCTTGGCAGCATTACTCACGATAGCCAAGAGGTGGAAACAACCCAAACGTCCGTCCACTGGTGAATGGATACAAGGGGATATCATTCAGCTATAAAAACGAATGAGACTCTGACACAGGCTACAATGTAGATGAGTCTCCAAATCATAACGAAAGAAGCCAGACACAAAAGGCCACACATTGTGTGATGCCACTGATAGGAAATTTCTAGAAGGCAAATCCATAGAGGCAGGGAGTAGAGTCGTGGTCTCCAGGGCCTCAGGGGAAGGAAGGAATGAAGGGCTATGGCTAAAAGGAATAGTGTTTCATTTTGGGGGTGATGGGAGTGTTCTGGAATTAGACAGTAGTGATGGTTGCACAACCTTGTGAATAGACTAAAAAAAAAAAAACCCACTGATCACACTGCTATCTATAAGATAGATAACCAACAAGGACCTACTGTAGAGCACAGAGAACTATACTCAATATTTTGTAGTAGGGTGGTTCAGTGGTTAGGACTCTGCACTTCCACTGCCTGGGGCCTGGGTTCGATCCCTGGTTGGAGAACTAAGATCCCACAAGCTGCAGGGTGTAGCCAAAAAAAAAAAAAAATTGTAATAACCTATAGGAGAAAAGAATCTTAATAATATATATATATATATATATATATATATATATATAAAATAACTGAGTCACTTTGCTGTACAGCTGAAACTAACACAACATTGTAAATTAACTGTACTTCAATTTTTAAAAATGCTTAAATGCACTGTGGCTCTTGAAAACAAAACAAAACAGAAAGCCAAAAGTGGATAAACCTAAAAAAAACAAAAACAAAACTGCCATCAGGAACCGAGATGCCTCCCGCCTTTCTGTTCTGCCTCCGTCTGTGAGGTCACAGATGGGTCACAGTATGATTTCTGGAGCTCCAAGCCATCACATCCGCTTCCAGGAAGGAAGGCAGCAGAAGACAAGAAGCCAGAAACGTTCACCTCTCAGCTAAATCAAATCCCTTTCCAAAGACTTTCTGGATGCCCCACCCAGCAATGCTCACTTACATCTTATGGCCACCCCTAAGTGCAAAGATGACTAGGTCTCTTGCTCGCTCTTTAGCTGGTTGGGTGCTTTGCTGCTCCAAACAAAAGCAGAATTCTATTTTTGATGGGCAGGCAGTTAGTGGTCTCTGACCCACCAACCCACATCTTCTTATCTTCTTATCTTTCTGAGGTTATTTTCACCAGCCTTGAGGAGGGCCTGCAGTTCCCAGGCTAAGCATCAAACTTCCAGTGCTAGCATTGAGAGAAAACAGCAGGCTTGAGAAGTGAAAAAAACCTTCATCATGGAAAAGAGAAGGGCAGAGGAGAATTGTAATGAGTGGAATATAAAAGTGCCTGTACAGAGCTGATGTCTACCTATGAGACAGGCCAGGTACACCATCTCAGCAGCTACGAGAGGCAGAGATAAAGAGACTAAGCCTAGGTCACAGAGCTAGAAAGTGGGCAGAGGCAAGATCAAATCCAGGAGTGCCTAAACCAGAGCTGGAACTCCTAACAATTGTAGTAGAATATAATTTGTTAAATAGAGGTTAAAGTCTAAGCATAGCAACCTAAAGATTCCTAATAGAACTTATGGTGGGAGCACATCCTGTAGTAAGTTGTATGGGTTGAGCAGATACCCCAAATTGTGTCTCCCATAAAGAAAAGTCACAAAAATACAGACATATTTACACCAAAACTTACAGACACAACAAACACAAGCATCCAGAAACAGCATACACCCAGCCACAGACATGATCACAAATACACACAATTATCACAGTTATGCACAGGCACAGAAACACACATAAATACAGGCACCATAACAACATACGAATAGGTTAAGCTCCCTGGAGAAGGAGGTGGGTGTGTACTTGAGTGGGAAGTGTGGGATTTAGGGACTACACATCCCAAGAGCTACCGGGACTGCTATCCCCATTGTGTCCATCCCAACAGTCTCCAGGCCTCACGGGATTTGTAGTTTATTATTATTATTATTATTATTATTTTTGCACAAGCCCAGGGACTTCAGAGTGGGTAGGGCTGCTCCGACATCCCTTGGGAAAAAAGAATCTTTTTTTTGTTTGTTTTTGGCTGCGTTGGGTCTTCGTTGCTGCGCATGGGCTTTCCCTAGTTGTGGGGGGTGCGGGCCACTCTTCCCTTTGGTGCACGGGCTTCTCACTGCAGTGGCCTCCCCTGTTGCGGAGCACGGGCCCTAAGCATGCAGCCTTCAGTAATTGCAGCACAGGGGCTCAGTAGTTGCAACGTGTGAGCTGTAGGGCGTGCGGGCTCAGTCGTTGTAGTGCACAGGCTTAGTTGCTCCGCGGCATGTGGGATCTTCCCAGACCAGGGATTGAACCTGTGGCCCCCTGCATTGGCAAGCAGATTCTTAACCACTGCGCCACCAGGGAAGTCCCGGGAAAAAAGAATCTTGCTTCTGTTTGGATTTCAGCGCCGTTATGCTGAAACGTTTGCGCTTTTTATGGGTCTTTGTTCCGGTCTAAAAGTGCCTGCCTCTTTCCCAATGAGGATTTAAGTGCAGAGTGCTTAACATAAGGATTATTTCATGCTTTATGGTGCGAAGGATTATTTCATGCTTTATGGTGCTATGTATGAGGCAATTCACCCTCCACATCTGTTCGATCTCCTCGCCCTGGACTACAAATCCCAGCATGGCTTGCGAGGATGTAGAGCCTGGACTACATTTCCCAGCGTGCTCCACGTCCCAAGGAGACAATCAGTAGCAGGGATCTTTACTTCCCAGCATGCCCCGGGAGGTCACCCAGGGATTGTCTTGGTCTAAGGGTTGCGGATTCAATTTCCCGTAGTGTCCTGACGTTTCCCACGACCTAGGGAATCCCATCATTCATTCATTAATCCAAAATACTATTTCCCATCGCGCTTTATTAGGCTCAGTTCTTGGCACTGGGAGCAAGTAGTGCACACGGAAGACAAAAATTCCTGTCCTCCTGGGGCTTATTTCTAGATGAAGCGAGGAGACTAACCCAAAATAAATAAATTACATGGTATGAGGAAAGCGGGTAAGGTGTATGGAAAAATTAGTTCTATACCATTTAGGACTCCCGGGCTGTCAAGTCCATTTCCTACTAGGTCCCCAGGGGCTAGTTCTTCGTCCTTTTGATGCTGTGAACTACATTTCGCAGCATGCCCTGGGGGGCACACCTGTGGCCTTTAGACTCCATTTCCCAGCACTCTCAGGAGAATTCTCTCAATCATGTTTCCTTTCGACACCTCGGAGCTGCGAACTTCCCAGTGTGCCTCGGGGCCGATCGAGGCCGGAGTGTTGCCAAGAGCAATTTCCGCTTATGGACTCCATTTCCCAGCGCTCCCCGCGGCCTTCCGTGAGGCGGTTGCCATTCACCTCTCCAGGCTGAGGACTCCATTTCCCAGCGCGCCCCGGGATGGCGTGGTGACGTCACGCGCCGGGCGGGGGCCAGTGGATCCTTGGGTGGCGCGGGGCGGCGCGGGACGGTGCTGGGCGGGCGGCAGATCCCGGCGGCCCGTGGGCGGGCGGCGGCAGCTCAGGGCTCGGAGCTCGGCGCTCGCTCGCTCGTTCGCTCACGGGCGGGCGGGCGGCGCGATGTCGGGCGAGGATGGCCCGGGGGCGGGCTCCGGGGCGGCGGCGGCAGCGGCCCGCGAGCGGCGGCGGGAGCAGCTGCGGCAGTGGGGGGCGCGGGCGGGCGCCGAGCCGGGCCCCGGGGAGCGGCGCGCCCGCACCGTGCGCTTCGAGCGCGCCGCCGAGTTCCTGGCGGCCTGCGCGGGCGGCGATTTGGACGAGGCGCGCCTGATGCTGCGCGCGGCCGACCCCGGCCCGGGCGCCGAGCTCGACCCTGCTGCCCCGCCGCCCGCCCGCGCAGTGCTGGACTCCACCAACGCCGACGGCATCAGCGCCCTGCACCAGGTCAGCGCCCCCGCCCGGGCCCGTCCCGGGGACCTGAATCGCCCCGGGTCTGCCCCACCTCGAGCACCCTCCCTCCTGTTCGGAGTCACTGTTGCTAGTCCTGGTCTGCGCCGTCGCTGCTGCTCCGGTCCTTGCCATCCCGTGCTGGCCCTCTTTTCTGCCCACCCACCTCGAGCTCCCTTCTTCCGATCCTGAGACACTTGAACTGACCCTGGTCTTTGCCACCCTGCGCCGCCCTCTCCCTGGACCCGAGCCATTGCTGACGGCCTCAGTCCAGGCCCTCCTAGCCTCGTCACTTTGCGCTGCTCTTTCCCGACCTTGAGCTCTCTTTACTAGTCTCGCCTGTGCCACTTCCAGCGGTTCCACCTCTACTTTGTTATCTAATGCTGGACCTCTTTCCTGAGTCTGTGACACTTACAGCTCAACCGGTGCCCACAGTTTACCCCTTCCATGCAGGTATCACTTTCCTGGAGCAGCATCCTCCTCTTTCTTGGGCCTGTGCTGCTTCCCCCCTTGGTCTCTGGTTTGGGCCACCTCTTTGGCTAGGCCCAGGGCCTTCCACGCCACTTCTTCCGTCCTTGGTCTGTGCCATGTGTTGCTGTCTAAGGATGCTCCTTCCTGAGCCCCTGCCTTCAAGGCTCTGTATTTTGTTTTTGGCCGTGGCACGCAGCACGTGGGATCTCAGTTCCCTGACCAGGAATCGAACCCATGCCCCCTGCAGTGGAAGCGCGGAGTCCTAACCACTGGACCCCCAGGGAATTCCAGCTCTGTATTCTTTTTTTTTTTTTTTTTTTTGCGGTACGTGGGCCTCTCACTGTTGTGGCCTCTCCCATTGCGGAGCACAGGCTCCGGACGCGCAGGCTCAGCGGCCACGGCTCACGGGCCCAGCCGCTCCACGGCATGTGGGATTTTCCCGGACCGGGGCACGAACCCGTGTCCCCTGCATCGGCAGGCGGACTCTCAACCACTGCGCCACCAGGGAAGCCCGGCTCTGTATTCTTGAAGGGGATGCTCCCCGGGTCTGGGTCACCTCATGCTGTCTCCCCGCCCCCCTTCACCCTCATGGCCTCTTCATTCTCCTTAGGGCTGTGCCACCTCTTGTCTCCCACGTAGTTCTTCTCTCAGGGATGTTTCTTCTTCTCCAGGCACCTCCTCCCTGCCTCTCCTCTTGCCTTGGCCAGACCTGCATCATCACCCTTTTTTTCTGGGCACACTCAGAGCACCCACCTCTTCCTGGCTTCGGGACACCTCTCTGTCCTTTGGTCACCTTGCTTTCTCTGCCTGGATCCCCTCCTGTGGATTTGGGCAGATTCTTTCTCCCGCAGCATGTGCCATTTCTCCCAGCCTCCCGTCATATCACCTTCCCAAGGGGCCTAGCACCCTGTTTCTCCTCTCTGTCCACCCTGGGGCCCCCATGCCGTTCCAAAACACTCTGATTGCTGTCTCCAGGGTTCCTCTGAACTAGGGCCCCCCAAATGTCCCACAACCAGAGTTCTCTCTAGTTCTGCGTGCTTTTCTCACTCCCCACCCCCCTCCAGTGGGAGCACCAGGCACAAGCCACAGAAGAGCTCTGTCCCCGAGGCTGTCTGCCTCCTAGTCTCCTCGAATTGGTCCAGTCCCCAGCCCTCTTCTGTGCCGGAACCACTAGGGTTTGGTTACTTTGGGGCCCAGAGAGGACCCTGGGAAGGAAACCTTGGCAGGGGGCAGGGGAGTGGGGTGGAGGCAGGAAGAGGCCCACTTCTCAGGTTCCCAGGAAGAGGAGCGGCTCAGCAAAGCGGAATAGTCCTGAGTTCTGATCTCAGCTGCTCAACTTTGTGATCTCGAATTAGTGTCTTTTCTCTCTGTGCCTCAGGTTTCTTATCTGTTAATGGGGCCAGTAGTCAGCCCCTCCCTGGCAGGGCTCTGGCAAAGGAGGAAAAACACCCTTCAGGAAGCGGCCGTGGGCATCCAGTTGGGTAGTTGCAGCCCCTGGTCCAAGTACTACCCCTCCCCCCTTTCCCTTTCCCTACTCCCGGGCCTGTGCCCTGCAGAGGCCCTAGTGCTCTCTGGGACGTTTTCCTCCCTCTAGAGGAGGGTCTCAGCGTGGCTCGCCCAGGAGAGGGGCCTCAGGTTTCATCGTCCCTGCCCCTGGCTCCCCTCGACCTTCCCGAAGGGGTTCGTGGCCCTGCGTTGCAGGCCAGGCCCCATTCGCCGCCCTGTCCCTTGGCCCAGACCCTGCAGAAGAGCACCCCGGCCGGGCCTGTCAGGCAGGATCCCTGGGGATCCCTCTCCCGCTCCCGCTGCAGGCGAGCCCTCAGTACACTCCCTTGCCAGGACTTTGCAGGAGGCCTGAAGGATTCGGGCATCTGAGGTTCAGAGAGGGCAAGTCCCCGCCTCAGGTCACACAGCCAGCAAGCAGCGGTGCCGGGGTTTGGGTCAGGGCTGGGTGTCTGGTGACCAATTCGTGCTGGTTTGCCCAAGACCGGCCTGGTTTTAGCACTGCAAGTCCCAGGTCCCAGGAAACCCCCAGAGAGGCAAACCGGAACAGTTGCTCACGTTATCTGGGTGAGTCCTGCGGCTGTGGTTTCTGTTCTGCGTGGGGCAGGTCCCCAGGCATCAGCTCCCTGCTCTGGTCGTGTCCCTAGGAGTTCTGGAGCCTCAGCCCCAACCTCAGGCTGGTTTGTCAACTGCTAGACGAGGCCGGTATATTCCACCCCCTCCCTGAAATTACCTTGTAATTAGTGGCCAGGGGTCTGGGGTCTGGAATAGGAAAGACTGTGAGCCAGGATTCTTAGTTCTGAACAGGGAGGGGTGGGGGAGTCTTGACCCCTGAGTCTGAGGGAGGAGGGGCTGGGGGCCTAGATTCTCAGATCCCTGGTGCCCAGGCCTCAGGCATCTTTCACATGGATGCCTGTGCCCGGCCAGGTCCTTGAAAGGGAAAGGCCCATCTCCCTCCTTGCTCCCCTCCCCCATCACCATGACAACCAAATGGAAATAAACGGAGCCCAGAGTTCATCCCGTTCCCAGGGCACGTGTGGCCCCCCTTCCACAGCCTGAGTTTCCATGACTTCATGCTCTTGGCCCTTGTAGCTTCCTCCCCCTTCTCCAGATGGACGGTTTTGGAGAGGTGAGGGAGCTGGAGGTTAATCTACCCTGAGGACCGGGGAGTCCAGGTCCACTCCTGTCCCTCAGCCCTCGCTCAGGTCCCAGTGCCCACCCAGTGTTCACACATGCCTGGGGCTACATCCCTTCTCTGGCCCCCACTTGGGGTGCCAGCTTGGGCAAGAGCGCTTGTCTCCTGGAGCTTTGATTCTTCCTCCATCAAACAGGACCCTGACAGCCGTAGGATTGGGGAAGATGCCCGTGGAAGCCCCTTGGTGCAGCGTCCTGTGCCTAGGAGACCCTCGGTGCAGGGGAGCTGCCTCTCCTTGGGCCCCAGGTCCTGGGCATGCGCTAACTCAGTCACGTCTCCCAGTGGAGGAGGCCTGCCCGGGACCCTCACTCTGTTCCAGGTTTCCAGGGACCTGGTGACTTTACCAGCCCTGCACAGCCTTGGGCCCCAGGGGTCCAGCAGTCTCCCCTCCAGGTACAAGGCAGGGCCATGGTCAGTTCTTGTAGAGTATCTGTTGGATCTGAGGGAGGGGCTGGGGGCCTGGACCCCTGGGTCTGAGGGAGGAGGGGCTGGGCCTCCTCCCTTTGGTTCATCACTGGAAGCCCCATCCTTTGGTGGTGACTGTGGGGTGCCTCTCATCTAACAGGCACCGTTCAGGATTCCTACACCTGGATGTGAAGCCCCTCTCTCTTCTCTGTCCAGGTCCTCCTCTCATGGTCTCCAGTAAGCCCCAGATGCCTGGCTGACCTAACCACTGGGAAGCCGGGGGGTTTTAAACAGCTGGGTGGCTGGAGGGGCCTCCACGGACAGGGTTGGTGCTTTCCAGGGCCATCTGGGTCTTCTCCTTGATTGTCAGGGCCGCTTGGCCCTGTATCTGCTTAGCAGTCCCTGCCAGGGGTCCTGCCTGCAGGGCATGCAGGGTCTGGACCAGGTGAAGGTGACACCCTGTCCCGCCCCCCAGGCCTGCATCGACGAGAACCTGGAGGTGGTGCGCTTCCTGGTGGAGCAGGGTGCCACGGTGAACCAGGCGGATAACGAGGGCTGGACACCCCTGCACGTGGCCGCCTCCTGTGGTTACCTGGACATCGCCAGGTGAGGCGGGGAGGGTGGGCGGGGCCTGATGAGAATGGGCCCGGACCCCTCCGCTCTGACCTCGCCCTGCCCCCAGGTACCTGCTGAGCCACGGGGCCAACATCGCCGCTGTGAACAGTGACGGGGACCTGCCCCTGGACCTGGCCGAGTCTGACGCCATGGAGGGGCTGCTGAAGGTGGAGATTGCCCGCCGAGGTGGGCCTCGGGGGCTGCTGTGGGGCGGGCCCTCCGTTTCCGAGGACACTGACTCTCTGGGCCTCAGTGTCCCTACATGGGAAGCGGGGTGTGAGTACCTACCCCCAGGGTTACCTAGAGTAATTGGAGGAAGTGCTTGGCACAGAATAAGAGCTCAAACCACTGCTGGCCTGAAGTGTCGCTTTATCCTCGAGTGACTGAGGAAATTGAGGTAGAGGCTTGTCCAGGGCTTCGTTACGTGATTGCAGGTGATCTCAGGAATTTTGCTGGGGTGCCGGTAGGGGAATGCACAGGCTTCTGGGGAACTGGTCTCTCCCGTGCTCAGGATCACTGAGCCCCAGTGTCCTCAATATGGGGCCCAGGACCCCTCAAAACTCTGTCTGGCCATGCTCATTTTTCTAGGGGGAGTGTGTATTACTTCTAGCAGGTTCTCACCTTCCCCCCGCCCCGCTAAAAATAGCCGTCTGGGGCCAGA
Organism: Mesoplodon bidens; assembly: GCF_964165515.1. Classification (NCBI taxonomy): domain Eukaryota; kingdom Metazoa; phylum Chordata; class Mammalia; order Artiodactyla; family Ziphiidae; genus Mesoplodon; species Mesoplodon bidens. The sequence continues at coordinate 57,427,143 of NC_138175.1, read as the reverse complement.
TGGTGTGCAGTGTGCGTGGGGAAGGCTGTTGCCTGGCTGAGCTGGGGGCGGAGGACACGGGGCAGGTCAGGTGGGGGATGGCCAGCAGCTTCACCAATTCACCCAACCTCCCGCCGGAGCCCTGGGTCACAGCCCATCTGTGGAGGTGACTGTCTCATTCGCAGAGCGAGGGTGGCGGCAGCAGTGCCTCGCCGGTGGTCAGGGCTCAGTGGGTGGGAAGGTATGAGCACAGGGCCCGTGGGCCTGGCAGGCCTGGAGGGCTGCGCAGGAGGTGCGGGCAGGCTGGTGAAAAGTAGGTGCTGGGGCGTCCGAGGTGACGCCCAGACTGCCGGCTTGGCTCTGGGTGGGAAGGGCAAGGGCCCGCCCTTGGGCAGCTGTGTGTCGGTGGCCGTGAGAGCCGCACAGGGTATGGAGGTGCTGGTGGGGGAGCCGAGGTGGGCGGCTGGGGTCCAGGAGCCCTGCTTTGGCTCAGGTGGAGGGGAAGCAAAGGAAAGGCAGAACCGGGGTTTTCTCCCTCCCCGTGTTCACCTTTTCATCTCAAAAAACTTCAGACTCGGAGGCGGGTTTCGATAGCAGTCCGATGAGTGTCCACACGACCTCCACTGAGATTTACCAGGGCTTTTCAGCAGCTTCATGGAGATACAATTCACAGTGTGTACAGTTCACCCTTTGGAAGTGTACGATCTGGTGTTTGTTTGTTTGTTTGTTTTTAGTGTATTCACACTAAATGTTGTGCATCCATCACCACATCGATTTTATTTTATTTTTTTAATTTTTATTATTTTTAAAAATTTTATTTTATTTATTTAGTTTTGGCTGCGCAGGCTTCAGCAGTTGTGGCACGCGGGCTCGGTAGTTGTGGCACGCAGGCTCTTGAATGCAGGCTCAGTAGTTGTGGCGCTCGGGCTTAGTTGTTCCGCGGCCTGTGGGATCTTCCCGGACCAGGGCCCGAACCCGTGTCCCCTACATTGGCAGGCGGATTCTTAACCACTGTGCCACCAGGGAAGTCCCCACATCGATTTTAGATGATTTTGATCACCCCAAGAGAAATCCCACACCCCTGAGCTGTCATCCCCAGCCCTGCATTCCTCTCATTGGCTTTGTGTTGTCTCTAGATTTGCCTATTCTGGACGTTTTGTACAAGTGGAATCGTAAAGTATGGACTCGGGGGTTTTTAACTTCTGGGCACGATTGCCCGTGCTCCCTCCCTCGCCTCTGGGACGGACCTCCCTGGGTCCCTCCCCGCACCTGGGTCTCATGTCACGTCCAGCTCCCTCCACCTGGATCAGCCTTCGCCCTTCTCACCCTCCCTTGTTCCACACACAGGTCCCTCAGCTTGGACCCGGCTGTTTCTTCAGTTCTGCGGTTTGGGCAGGACCTTCTCAGCGAGTCCCTCCGGGGGACAGGCTCTGTCTCTCTGCCCCGTTACTGGCGATGTAAACCTTGAACCTCGTTCAGGGGGGTTGCCCAGGTGACTACCGTGGAGGCATCTTCCTCCCTTTGTCATTAAAAAGTAGTCTGAGATGGGGATGGACACATAATACACTAATATGTATAAAATAGATAACTAGTAAGAACCTGCTGTATAAAAAATCAATAAAATAAAATTTAAAAACTAAAAAAAAAAAGTAGTCTGCAGGGCAATGCTTGGAGGCCACCAGGGGGTGGGTGATCTCTTGGACATCCTGTGTGTTGCTGCAGGAAGTGCCCAGAGCTCACATCACCTTCTCACAGCAGCCCATGTTCCCCTTCTGCGAGGCGAAGGCTGGGGGATGTTGGCTTGTAGGGCCGACCAGGCACAAAGGCCTGTGGTCCTACCGGGGAGACCCTCTGCTGCACTGCTGGGGGTGGGGGGCGCCTGCCAGCACCACTGCAGCCACCGCCTCCGGAATCGGGGGGCTCCTGCCCCACGGCTCCGTGATGCTTGCCTTCACACGGAAGCCTCAGCCGAGTGTGGTTGGCAGAGTCTCTGTATTCTACCACAATTTAAAAAAGAAGACAATTTATGGGCTTAGGTAACCGCGGTCTAGGAGTTATATGGACTTAAGGCGTGGTTTGATCGAGGGGCACAGAGTCAAGAGCATCGCTCCATCACTGCTGATGAGCTCGGTACTGACTTCATTCTTAGACAGGTCCTCTCCGTGAGGTGTTGATTCTTAGCATGGCTGCCAGCAGTGCAGGCTGATGCCCCAGCGGGGCTAGAACTCGACGCATCCGTAGTCCCATCCACAGTCCTCTGCCTGACGCTCTTAGGGCCACCTTGGTCACAAGCGTGCCCCTGAGCCAGTCACAGTGGCAAGGAGGATGGTCGGGCCTGGTGACGCGGCCGCCCACGGAGCCGGGCTGTGGGCTCAGCCACGTCCGCGGAAAGCAGGGCTCAGGACAAGGCAGACGTCTTCACGGAGGCGGGAGACTGGATGCCTGCAGGTCCAAGAAACAGCTCCACTGCAGATGCTGTTCCCACAGCCCAGGCCGCAGGGACACAGTCCAAGCACAGGACTCTCTGGCCGCTTGCTCGGAAGGGCCATGGTCGGACCCACAGGAACTTGGAACTGGGCACGGAGGACACGTGAAGTGTTTCTGAAGCATTTGAAGCAATCACGTGGAATCCCCACAGCAGGACATGGACGTGGGGCAGTTACTCTCAGAGACGGGCGGCTTTGACAGTCAGTTCCAGTGATGGCGAGGCAGAGGCTCTTACCTCTGGCCGGCCGGGGTGTGGGTGATTCCAGCTGCTGTGGGAACCAGCCGAACAGCACGGGTTCCAGCTGGAGATCCACGTTCCCAGTGTTCCAGCAGTTCCACTCCTAGGCCACCTGACGGAGCACTCCAAACTCGAGGCTTCGGTGTTGAGAGGATGTGGCCGACACCAAAGGGCGAACGGATCAGTCAATAATCTATAAACGAGTGATCCAAGCAGTGGTCGGCAAACGTTTTAGGCAGTCAGTTTTGTTTTTTTTTTAGCCACACTGCATGGCATGCGGAACTTCCCCGACCAGGAATCGAACCCATGCCCCCTGCAGTGGAAGCTCAGAGTCTTAACCACTGGACCACTGGGGAAGTCCGTAGCCAGTAAATATTTTAGGCTTTGCGGGACATGCTGTCAGGTTGCAACCACTCTACCCTGCTGCTGTGGTGGGGAAAACAGCCAGGGAGGATATGTAAATAAGTGGGTGTGGCTGTGTTCCAATAAAACTTTACTTACAAACACAGGTGGCTGTCCAGAAGAGGCAAGTCCGCAGTGACAGGAAGGGGATTGGTGGTTGCCAGGGGCTGGGGAGGGACTGCTTAATGGGGTACGAGGTTTCCATTTGGGGTGATGAGAAAGTTGAGGTCAGATAGGGTCAATGGTTGCACGTTGTGAATGTCCTAAAAGCCACTGAGTAGTACGCTTTAAAATAGTGAAATTGGGCTTCCCTGGTGGCGCAGAGTTTGAGAGTCCGCCTGCTGATGCAGAGGACATGGGTTCGAGCCCTGGTCTGGGAAGATCCCACATGCCGCGGAGCAACTAGGCCCGTGAGCCACAACTACTGAGCCTGCGCGTCTGGAGCCTGTGCTCCGCAACAAGAGAGGCCGCGATAGTGAGAGGCCCGCGTACCGCGATGAGGAGTGGCCCCCGCTTGCCGCAGCTAGAGAAAGCCCTCGCGCAGAAACGAAGACCCAACACAGCCAAAAATAAATAAATAAATAAATAAACAAAATAGTGAAATTGGTAAATTTTATGTTAACCAAACAGGTGGCCTGCACGGGCAGGCTGTAGTTTGCCAGCCCCCATCAAGAGCTCTGTTAATAAACATGGGCACATCTCGGCAAACAGCAAAATTGCAGAGGATGCGTTTGAATACGCAGGATACTGACCGTGGTTGCTGAATAAAAGATTGGCAAACTCTGCCCTTTACCGCCCGCAGCAAGGCGCCTGCATCTATAATAGGACTGAATGTAGGTGATTCCCTTTAAGGAGGTCGGGGAGGAGAGAGGGAGGGGGGTCCCTGAGTCCCCGGCACTCTCCTGGCCTCCACCCCAGCCTGCGCCTGCGGGATGGGCCCTAGCCAGCCAGACATTCCTGGAATAGCTGCCTCTGGGAGTCCCCGCCAGCCCGGGGACCCTAAGGTAATCCGTTGGAGTTTAGTCCGAGTGCCCAGGTGCCACTGGGTGGCGCCAGTGTGCAGCTGGACCCGGACGGATTTGGTCCCGGCGGGGATTGCGTTTCTGGGATCCTCCGGGTAGCCCCGGGGCAGCATTTACAACTTGCAGTAAGGGTGTAACCAGGTTCACGTTCATGAAAGCAGATTCGTGATGGTGGTTACCTCTGGGGCCGCGGGGAGGGGCACCCTGTCATTGCCTCTGTCGCCTTGTACTGCTGTAAGCCAAGCGGCCGTACACCGCGTCTTCGCCAGTGCTGTCCAGTGGAAAGCCAGAGTCAGCCACAAGCATAATTGAGAATTTCCAAGTAGGTGCGTGGAAAAACAAAAACAGGTGAAGTTAATTATAGTAATATATTTTACTTAATCCAGTACGTCCAAGACGACATCATTTCAATATGTAATCAATATGAAAAACTACGCGTGAGCTGCCGCATACTCTTTTTTTCTATGCTTCGAAATCCAGTGTAGTTTTTTTTTTTTTTTTTTTGCGGTACGCGGGCCTCTCACTGCTGCGGCCTCTCCCGTTGCGGAGCACACGCTCCGGACGCGCAGGCTCAGCGGCCATGGCTCACGGGCCCAGCTGCTCCGCGGCACGTGGGATCTTCGCGGACCAAGGCACGAACCCGTGTCCCCTGCATCGGCAGGCGGACTTTCAACCACTGAGCCACCAGGGAAGCCAGAAACCCACTGTATTTTACATTTACAAGGCGTCTCAGTGGGAAGTAGCCACAGTTCAGGGGCTCCATAGCTGCACGTTGCTGAAGGCTGTTGAGCAGGACGGCTCAACTCTGTGCGGCACTTGGGCGAGTGAGAAATTTCACAATCGAAAAAATAACAGCCATGAATACACTTCCCAGGAGAAAGAGTACACATTCCCTAGAAGAGACTGTTTTTGACTCCCGTCTCAGTAGTTCATAACGTGCAAAGTACAGATTCTCAGTGACAGTCAAAAGGTAATATTCCAGCCTCAACAAGGCTGCCTGTTTTGATCCACAGTCAACTTATGTTTAAAGTCATAACTTGCTTTTTGCATCCATAAATGCAGTACAGTTGTCCATGAGACCAACTGTCTGCAGTGAAATTGGCGAGTGAGGAAGCATGCTTGCCTCGCACAGATTTGTGCAGGTGCCAGCAGGGGACAGCAGCTGGTGGGAAGGTGCCGTTGCCCCAAGGTACGGGCACTGTTTAGTCGCTTTTTGCCTGGTTTATCCTACTCGTGAGTGATAATGGTGACGAAACACACAAAGCTGCTGGGCTAAGGGCTGTATGTGTAGTGATAAGAAGTGTGAGATGTAAGATTCCTGCGCCCTCCATCCTCCCAGCCCCCAGCAGTGACTCAGAGACCCTTAGTGGAACCCAGGGCTTCACGGAGCATGGTTGGGAAGTAACAGAGCTAGTTCAGGCCCTCTGAGCCCCTAAGGAGCACTCAGAGCAGAGGAAGCAGGCCAGGTGCCACTCTGTGCTTCCTGGGTCTCAGGGTGGGAGTCCCATCTATCCCCCCTTCTCGTCCTCCCAGGTGTGGATGTGGAAGCAGCCAAACGGGCCGAGGAGGAGTTGCTGCTTCACGACACAAGGTGCTGGCTGAACGGGGGCGCCATGCCGGAGGCCCGGCACCCCCGCACGGGGGCTTCTGCCCTGCACGTGGCCGCCGCCAAGGGCTACATCGAAGTGATGAGGTGAGCTGGGCTGGTGTAGACCCTCCCTCTTCCCCCGCCCCTTGCGCTGGGCCAGCCTGTTGCTTCTCACTGTCTTACACCTTCTTGTGGATTTTGTCCATTCCCTCCCTTTTCTAATTTATGTACCTAAGGCCATGCATTTCCCTCTAAATACAGCCTTAGCTGCATCCATAAGTCTTGATGTGCAGGCTTCTCCCTGTCCTTCAGTTTAAAACGTTTTCCAACTTGTAGTCCTCCTTGACCCAGGGATCATTTAGAAGTATGTCATTAATTTCCAAATACATGGGATTTTCTAGTCGTAGTTGAATTACATGCATGCCTCATTTTATTGTGTTTCACCAATACTGGTTTTTTTTTTTTTTTACAAATTGAAGATTTGTGGCAACCCTACGTTGTCAGATGAAGGTGAACGTTTTTTACCAATAAAGTGTTTTTTAATGTATGTACATTTTTTAAGACATAATGCTGTTGTACACATAACAGACTTAATTTTTATATGCACTGGCAAACCAAAAAATTAATGTGACTCGCTTTATTTCAATATTTGCTTTATTTCGGTGGTCTGGAACCAAATCCTCAATATCTCCGAGATCTGCCTGTACTCACTTCCTGGCTTACTTGTGCTGTGGTCAGAGGACAGGTTCTCTATGATTCCAGATTTCTGGAATTCATTGAGGTTTGCTTCATACCTCAGTCTGTGTAAGCTGGAATGCTTCATAACCCAGTCCGTAAGCTGGAAACAAATTGTGTTGTTAAATCCAGCGTCCCCTATAGGTTATTAGGTCCACTTTGTACTCATGCTCTTTAGATCGTCTGTATCCGTCGTGATTTTTTCCCCTCATCTGCTTATTCTGTCAGTTGCTGGGAGAAGTACAGTAAAATGTCTCACGATGATTGTGGATTTTTGCTGTTTCTCCTTGTAGTTGTGTCAATTTTTGTGCTGCATATTTCAAGGCCAGGTTGCTTGGTGCATCTGTATTTTAAATTGTTGCAGTGTGTACTCTCTGCTTCTCATCCTCACCTTGGTCTTGTCCATTTCTGAGTGCCTCACCTCTTTCTGTCAGTAGTTGGTTCTACTTCTTATCATCAAACTCCCCTGTTCTCTCTTTATTTTTTCCCTCTCTCTCATGTGATGTTATACTTTATATTCAGTATATACATGGAGTCCAGATGAATCTCTCCACCCCTGCTCACCTCTGTGTTAATGAATTTTTAGAAAGGTCTTCCAGGGGAATTCCCTGGTGGTCTAGTGGTTAGGATGCTGGGCTTTCATTGCCGTGAGCCAGGTTCAGTACCTGGTCGGGAAATTGAGATTCCGAAAGCTGCACGGTGCGGCTGGGGGGAAAAAAAAAGGAAGCTTTTCAGTGAGGAACTTAAGATGACGCCTAACAGCTCCAGGCTTATGTCCTGGCTGCTTCCCCTAATTCACAGGTAGGGTGCCTCGTCCTCCGTAGTTCCAGCGAAAGCCCTGGGTCTGATACTCACTGGGCTGCCTTGCACACCTGCTCATCCCAGGGCTGATCCCTGTGGCAAGGAGGGTGGGACCCTGTGACTGGTCAGGCCCGGTGACGTGCCCAGCCCTAGAAGCTGTGCCCTCTTCTACCCATGGCTTCCACCCCTGAGTCTCAGGTGGCTGCTTCACCTCCTGTCACTGAATCTCTGTCCCAGCCAGCAGGAAAAAGCAGGGGGCAAAAGGAGCAAATGTCCATTTCTTTTAAAAGAACAGTCCAGAAGCAGCGTACATACTGAATACTGACATCCCATTTGCCAGACCCTTCTCAGCTGGCCACTCCTAGCTGTGAGGGAGACTGGGAGATTCTACTGAAAGCTGGGTGCCATTTTTTTTTTTTTAGAAGGGTCTTCCCAGGGCAGGGGGCCTCATCTTCATTCAGGGCTCTGCAGTGGCTCCCCACCTATTTATTTATTTATTTATTTATTTATTTATTTGGCTGCTCCGGGTCTTAGTTGCAGCACACGGGATCTAGTTCCCTGACCAGGGATTGAACCCGGGCCCCCTGCATTGGGAGCACAGTGTCTTAACCACTGGACCACTGGGGAAGTCCCTGGGTGCCATTATTAAAGGTGGAAGGAGAGTGGATATTCATGGACAGCCTCATTCTCTGCCACAGAACTGAAACGCTTTGGCCTTAGAGATACTCACTGACTGTAATTTCACTTCCGCCCCTTAGTATGGGTTTACAGCCACATCTATGGACTGCATTTTTGGAAGAATTTAGCTGACGTTCTCCTCGTTAAAGATGAGTGGCAGAGTAAAGGTGTACATTTCTTTGATGTTATTCACTCAACACTTACTGAGCACCTGCTGTATGCCAGGCCATCTTTTAGGTACTGGGGATATAGCAGCAAATGAGACAGATCTGGGCCCATGTGCAGTTCGCAGCCTTGTCGAGGAGACAGACAGACAAGTGACTGAGGAAGCCGGTCACATCACATGGCCCTGAGTGCTCAGAGAGGGGTCCTCAGCCTCCACCCTGGTGACGTGGGGCTGGATAACCCTGGGGGCCTGTCCTGTTCATGGGGGTGGGACACTGACCTCCACCCGCTAGATGCCAGGAGCCACACTCCACCGCAGTCACGACAACCAGGCACCTCTCTGGGCGTTGCCCAATGTCGCTTGGGGGTCAGCGTCGTCCCCAGTTGAGAACCACTGGTCCAGAGGGATGTAAACAGGGCATTGGGGGAGAGTGAGTGTGGTGGGGAGGTCCCCTTCGAGATTCGGTGAGGAGGTTGTGACTGCCGAGAGGGTGGTCACGCCCTGGCCGCGTGAAAGGCACTGATGCCTCGAGAACATTCACTGGGCAGAGAGAACAGCGGAGCCCAAGGTGGGCGCATGCTTGGGGGAGGAGTGGGATGCCCACACGGCTGGAGCAGAGTGAGCTGGGGGGCCCCACAGAGGAGCTTTTGTTTAAAATGGTTCTTTACAAGGTACCTCATCTCTCCGCCTTTCCCACCTTGCTTTAGCTCTTTCTCACTGACACAGAACCTAAATGCAGTTCTCTAAAAGCAGGCGTGTCTACCCTAAGCTGAGTTTGCAGAATTGCCCTGGACCAGGTCGTGTGGTCTAAGGTGGTGATTATCTCCCGGGAAAGAATCGCCTAAGCCAGGGGTTCTGTCTCGGCACTGGTGGCATTTGGACCAGATCGTTCCTGGCTGTGGGCCCACCTGTGTGCTGTGGGATGTTAAGCAGCATCCCTGGCACCGACCCACTGATGCTTCTGGCACCCACCCCTACGTTGTGACATCCAGAAACATCTCCAGACACGGCCAGACGTCCCCAGGCGGCAGTGTGGTCCTGGTTGAGAACCGCTGCTCTGAGCCAGAGGGGTCCTGGAACAGTGCTGCCCCCAGGCCGCCCCTTCTGGGGTCTCATCCTTTCTCTAGGCTTGGGTGCTGGGGAACCCCTGCCCTCCCCTCCCCTGGAGCTGTCTCACAACCAGGGGTGACGCTCAAGAGTTGAGCACTGCAGGTGCAAGAAGCAGGGCTCCAGAGGCCACCTGCTAGGCCAGGGGAGGAGTCACAGCGGTGGCCGAGGGGGTCACTTCGGGAGGGGGCGCCTTGGGGCCATGGCGCTTTACCCCCTGGCCCAGGACTGCTTTCGGTACGGTCACAGCTGGTACTGCCACCACAGCACAGCTGGCCGACCTTAGCTCTTGGCCCCGAGCCCCTGTCCTGGCCCTTGACCTGAGCCTGCCCGGCCCCCAGGCTGCTCCTTCAGGCCGGCTACGACCCGGAGCTGCGGGACGGGGATGGCTGGACGCCCCTGCACGCCGCAGCCCACTGGGGCGTGGAGGACGCCTGCCGCCTGCTGGCAGAGCACGGCGGGGGCATGGACTCGCTGACGCACGCGGTGAGGGCTGGGTCTGGGGCCCCGGGCCCGGTGGGGGGTGGGAGGGCCCCTCCGCCTCCTCCTCACCTGCCTTTTCCCCTCCCCACCCAGGGGCAGCGTCCCTGTGACCTAGCGGATGAGGAAGTGCTGAGCCTGCTGGAGGAGCTGGCCCGGAAGCAGGAGGACGTGAGTGTCTGTCTGCAGCCAGGAGGGAGGGTCTCCACATCCCTGGGGACCTGCTCTTCCCTGGCTGGTGACCGGGGCCCAGTGGGGAGCCAGGAGGAGGGGCACAGCTGGGCACTAGGGGGAGGCGGGGTCTGGGGCCCCCGGGGGACCTTGGGATGCAGATGAGAGTCATCTATCCAGGCTTGGGCTGGGCCTTGTCACCCCTGGGACCCCCCCCCAACACCAGCACTGGGCCAGGCCTTGTTGCTGGGAAAACGCAGAATGAAGGGGTGAACGGTGTGGACTCGGGGTCTGAATCCCAGCTCTGCCATGGATTTGCTGTGTGAGCTCAGGCCAGTCACTTAACCTCTTTGGGCCTCAGTTACCTCATCTGTAAAATGGGGATAGTACTGCGCACTTTATGAGTTACGTGTTCTGTTACGTGGAATATGTATTATGCTATGAGTGGTATGTATGTTACTAAACAAAAGCATTCAGACCCCTGCCTGGCACACAGTAAGCACTCTAAGGTAGCAAGAAACATCTCCTGAGGCCTTCTGGGGGCCAGGCCCTCTACCTGGAGCTTCTGGTGAGTGGTAGGTAGACAGGGCCAGATCCCCGTGTTTAAAGCTTGGCTGTGGCAACATTGAGGGAGATGGTCCTGTTTCTGGCTTGGCGGACTTGGGCAGCTTCCTGGGGACCAGGGCTCGCACACTGTTGAGGGAACAGTACGTGCAAAGGCTCAGGGGTGGGGAGTCGTATGGTACCCGGAATTTGGAGAGGGGCAGACCCTGAAGGGGCTTGAATGCCAGGGAGGAGCAGTGCGACGGGGAGGAGGCTGGGGGCTCTGGGAGGGCGTTTAGTGGGTGAAGCAGGGTCTCTGAGAGGTGGGGGCGCAGACGAGGCCTGGGCGTGTCTGGGAAGGGAGACCTGCAGCACAAGGGGTTTGCTAGGAGGGGCGGGGCTGTGCAGGTTCCGAGGTGTGAAGACACAGCAGTCTGGGAACTGCGCCCTGAGATGCCATTTGGGGGCTGGGCCTGACAGCGAGCCTTAAGGGAGGACGCCGGGCCTGGCAGCCCATGTCCGGGTGTGCTGAGGGGTTGGGGGGAAGTTTGGGCAGGTCACCCCTGGGAGGTAGAGGCCAGGAAGCCTGGGGGCCCCTGAGTACTGGACGACTCACTTGAGACCCAGGGCGCCATGTCTAGGAAAACTCAGTGAGTGTACAAATCATCCCATTCCCCCCTGTACCACGTCCACCCCGGCACGGTTGTATGTGGGACCCAGGAGGGTCTGCGTGTTCTGCCCCTCCCCAGTGGCCCCCCTCCCCCTTTCAGCTTCGGAACCAAAAGGAAGCCTCCCAGAGCAGGGGCCAGGAGCCCCAGGGGCCATCCAGCAGCAAACACCGAAGGTAGGGGAGAGGCGCCTGGAGGGTAGGTGGGCTGGAGGCTCCCCAGGGCTTGGACCCCAACGCCCTCCCCTTTCCACCAGGAGCTCTGTATGTCGTCTGAGCAGCCGTGAGAAGATCTCCCTCCAGGACTTGTCCAAGGAGCGCCGGCCTGGTGGGGCAGGGGGGCCCCCAATCCGGGACGAGGATGAGGGAGAAGAAGGCCCCTCAGGTGAGGGGCTGGGGGGCTGGGGTCCTCAGTCTGGAGAGGAGGGGTCTGAGGGAGGAAGGGCTGGTGCTCAGAGGCAGCTGGCTGATTCTTGTGACCTCTCCTGCGTCCTACACTGTAGAGCCACCCCCTGCAGAATCCAGAACCCTCAATGGGGTCTCCTCCCCGCCACCCTCTAGCCCTAGGAGCCCCATGGTGAGTCTGGGTTCCCGGGAGGCCGTGCTGGCCTGGGAGGTTGTGGGGGGCGTAGCCATAAAGCCTGTGAACCTCTTGTCAGGGCAGGTGGGGTGAAGACTACAGTTCCCAGAATCCTCTGGGACAACTGCCTTTTCCTGACTGTGCCTGTCCTCCCCACCCCCCAGTTGTAGTTTGTGGTGGGCCTTTTGGGGGTAACACTTGAAGTTCTTGAGAAGTAGGACCCTCTCCCTGTAACTGATACCCTTCCCTTCTCCAGACTCCCGACAAGGCCCCTTTCTCCACGCGCTTTGGCCTCCAGAAGACGGGGAGCTCTGGGGCCCTAGGTCCTGCGGAGAGGCGGTTTGCCGAGGGTGCCTCGGGGGCTGGGCTGCAGCGCTCCGCCTCCTCCTCGCGGCTGGAAGGGACCTCCACTCAGGTGAGCAGGGTGAGGGGCAGGGGACCAGACCCTGCCTAGTCGAGGAGAATAGCCCCCTCCTCTCCTCTCCCCGCAGGCCAGGGAGCCCCGTCTTGCCAGAATTACCCCCACCCCCTCCCGGAAGGTGCCGGAGTCTTCTGCCCCGTGAGTCTGACGGCCCGGGTCCCGCCGGGGGTGGGGCAGGTCTGGGCCCCTGTCTTGTCAGCCTTTGCTCTCGGGGGTCTGGTCCCTGCCTCCCACTCTTGGCCTCAGTTTCCCTTTTGGTGCATCAAGTAAAAGCTCACAGTAAAACTCCAAGGCCACCGTGATCCGGCCTCCGGCGGCCCCCACCCCACGCTCCACCCCTCCGCCCTCCTTTCTGACACGGGCTCGCTCCTGCCCGGGCCCTTCACTGTGGCTCCCCACTCACCCGCACAGGGCTTCCTTCCTCCCTCTCTCAGGTTTGTTTGAATGTCAGCTTCTCGGGGAGGCCCACCAGCCCCACTGCGCGCACCGCCCCAGCATCCGGACACGCACACCTCCGGTCTCCCGTCCTTGCTCTTTTTTTCTCCAGAGTACTTTATCCTCCTGACGTGTCATGTGGTGTCCTGATCTTTCTGTGGTTATCCTTTCTTTTGCTTGCATCTCTTCTGCTCACATTTGACTCATCGGGGCGGAGATCATTTGTTTCTTTTTCTTTTGCTCCTTGCTGGATGTCTGGTGCCTGCCACGTAACGCAGGCTTGAGTAACATTTGCTGATTGAATGCATTCACACAGGTCTGAGATCTCCAGGCCTCCTCCTCCCTTGGATAACTCTACTCCTGCCTCCAGGATTCCGGAGCCTGAATTCCCGGTGAAGCCAAATGTCCCCGTAGCCTCTGCAGCACCCCCAGCGGACTCCCGGGACCGCCGGAGGTGAGGTGAAGAGGCCTGGGGGCAGGAAGCAGCTGGGGAGACAGCTGCGTTACCCAGGCGTCCCAGGGTTGGCGTTGAGGTCCTCTGGCCGAACTTGACTCCCCCTGAGAGTGTCAACCATGGGATGGGACAGGGTCCAAAGGAACCCTCTCTGAGGTCGGGGCCCTTCACTCAGGTCCTACCAGATGCCTGTGCGGGATGAGGAGTCTGAGTCTCAGCGGAAAGCTCGCTCTCGGCTCATGCGCCAGTCTCGGAGGTCCACACAGGTGTGGGCGGGGCCTGGATCCCTGGGTCTGAGGAGGGAGGGGCTGGGGGCCTGGACCCCTGGGTCTGAGTGGGGAGGGGCTGGGCCCTGAGTCCTGGACCCCCTGACTGCCCCTTCTCCGTGCCAGGGTGTGACTCTGACAGACCTTAAAGAAGCAGAGAAGGCTGCAGGAAAGGCCCCAGAGCCAGAGAAGTCGTGCCTGCAAAGCCTGGTGAGAGGGTTCAGGTGCCCGGGCAGGGGGTGGTACAAGATGCCCTCGTCCTCTGACCCCCGTGCCCCTCTCCCGCAGGACGCTTCCCGGCGACCCCGAGTCCCTGGGGTCGGGAACTCTGATGGCCCTGCCCAGAGAGGTGAGGTCTGGTCTCTGGGAAGTGGTCGTCCTGGGCCCACCGACACCCTCTTGCTACAGTCTTACTGTTTTCCTGGGGGTTGGGCCCAGAGACCCTGACCCTGCAGAGGGGACCCCTCCACAGATCACTGGGCTGACTCCTGCCCCTCCCCCAGCAGAGGCGCCCGACGGCCAAGGGCAAGGACCACAGGCCGCCGAGGAGCACCGCCGAACCAGCAAGGAGTGGCGGGGACCTGCGGAGGTGCGGGGTGGGGCCCAGGCGGGGCGAGCTGGGGCTGTGGGCCGGCCCTGGAGGTGGGCTGGGGGTGGAGCCAAGCTGACGCCCACCTCCGCCCACAGGGGGAGGAGGCGGAGCCGGCGCCTGCAGACCGCAGCCCAGGATCCAGGTACAGGGTGGGGAAGGGTTCGGGCTGTCTGTGGGGCCGTGGGCGCGCCCCATGACGCCCTCCTTGCCCTCACCCCAGCACTCCCGAGGGCGGCCCCTCTTCCCGCAGGCAGCGGGACCTCAACCCAGAACCAGAGCCAGAATCAGAAGAGCCTGATGGAGGCTTCAGGAAGGTTCGCGATCCCACCCCTCGATCGTGCCATTAACCCCCACGTGCTGGCTTTTATATACCTGCTCTCCTGCCCCCTACTTAGTGGCTCTGCCTGACCGGTCCGGGCATCCTGCTCTTTTGCGGCCCCACCTGAGCCACAGTCACCCCCCTTCCCCGCAAACATGCGGCATCTCAGCCGGCAAGCCTGACCCCCGTGTCCCTCCTCCCGGGGCCCCCAGCTGTATGCAGAGCTGCGCAGTGAGAACGAACGACTTCGCGAGGCCCTGACCGAGACCACACTGCAGCTGGCGCAGCTCAAGGTGGAGCTGGAGCGTGCCACGCAGGTGAGGACGCCGCGGCCCTGGAGGTGGTGGGAATTGGCTCCGGAGCCCTGGGCGGTAGGGCCAGAGCGTCGAGGGGAGGGGCCTGCGTGGCGGGGGTACTAGGACCCTTGGGAGGAGGAGCGTGGGCAGTGAGGGGCGAATGAGGGGCAGAGCTAAGGTCTCGGGGGCGGAGCTTGGCCCAGGAGGGGCGGGGCTGGCGGTCCTGAGCCGTGGGTGGGGAGGTCTGGGCCAGCCAGGGGTCTGCCTTTCCCCCTCTCACTGCTGGTTTCCGCCTTCTGGCCATCGCGGTTTGGACGCTTCTCTGAGCCCTGCTCTTTTTGTGTCCTCACCAGAGGCAGGAGCGATTCGCAGAGAGGCCCGCCCTTCTGGAGCTGGAGAGATTCGTGAGTAAGGGCGGCTGCAGTGGGGCCAGCTGTGTCCCCAGCCTTACAGGCTCCGGCGGCTCTGGATGAAGGGGCCGCACTGACCTCCTAACCCGCTCCTCTGCTCATGCCCCACCTCTCTCAGCCATCCTTGACCTGCGGCCCTCCCCGACCCCCAGTGCCTCGTCCTCACCTTCCCCTGTTTATTCCAGGAGCGCAGGGCCCTGGAGCGGAAGGCAGCGGAGCTGGAGGAGGAGCTGAAGGTGACTGTCAATGGGGAGCTGAGGGCAGAGCGGGGGTGTGCAGTGGGTGCAGCCTGCCCAGGGCCACCTGGCTGACCCGTCCCACCTCGCAGGCCCTGTCCGACCTCCGGGCTGACAACCAGCGACTCAAGGATGAGAACGCAGCCCTGATTCGCGTCATCAGCAAACTCTCCAAGTGACTCTGGAGGAGGCCCTTCCCCTGCACCCATATTTATGCAGCTGCTTCTGCCACATGCACCCCTTCCTTTGCGTGAACACGAGTGACAGGGCTCCCGGGGAGTCTCTGAGAAGCCATAACCTCCCCTTGGGACCTCCAGACTGGGAGGGGAGAACAGAGTCCCCGGGAGCCAAGGGGGGCCGTCCGAGGCCGGAATGGAGGCGGAGGCCGAGCCAGGTAGGGGGACGTCGCTGAGGGCGGACTGGGGCTGGAGGCGGGACCAGGAAGGAACCGAGGACCAAGAAGCGCCAGGACCAGAGTGGCCGCCCAGAGGTCCCCCCTCACGTGTGATGCCACCCTCATCACCCCTCCCACTCGTGAACAGGGATCCGAGAATGTGCCAATAGTCCCTCCGGCCTCGGCCAGGTGGGCCTGTATATAGGGTCCGTGTGCAATAGGGAGGGATGTCTTCTATTTTTGCTGCCCCCTTGCGGCCCACTGTCTGGGGCAGGGGGAGAAGGTATTTTCGAGATAAAGCACAGGCACCACAAATAAAAGTCGGGAAGTTGCCACTCAGTGGCTGCGTCCTTGGCTGGAGGTGGGCACTGCTTCCCCCTTCCGTGCTGGGGCTGTGCCTGCCCGTCACGGGGTGGGACGGGGCTTCAGGAAGAGCGGCCAGTTGGAGCAGAGGTCGCAATCCAGGGCCCACGTGGTCACAAGCTGGTTTGGTACAGAGCAGGAAGGGTCAGCCGGGCGACGGTAGGGGCTGCGGATATCGGGTCGGGGGCTTGGGTCTTGTCATCACTGCTTTTTTTTTTTTTTTTTTTTCCGGTACGCGGGCCTCTCACTGCTGTGGCCTCTCCCATTGCGGAGCACAGGCTCCGGATGCGCAGGCTCAGCGGCCACGGCTCACGGGCCCAGCCGCTCCGCGGCATGTGGGATCTTCCCGGACCGGGGCACGAACCCGTGTCCCCTGCATCGGCCGGCGGACCCTCAACCACTGCGCCACCAGGGAAGCCCCCCATCACTGCTTTTGAAACAAATTTGAGTCAGTTGCCAACATTTAAAACTTAGGGTAGTTCACATATAAAGTCCGGGGTTTTGACTTTTCTGACTAAACAGGACTCTGACAGTGCGAGCTGTTCAGTCCTGCACGGCAGCAGTTGGCTGGAGCCAAGTAGGAGCTCTCCTCCAAGTTGGGGCATTCATTCATTCACTCGCCCATTCATGGTCCTGTTCTCCTTGCCTGGCCCCGTCCTACGTGTTGGTGGTACAGTAGTGCATGAGACAGGTAAAGATCCGATACATGTTAGGAGGAGAGGCATGAGGCACCCAGTGACAAAATAAATGTGTTGCCAGTGGTAGTGCTGCGGAGAGAAAGCAGAGGGGGGGGGCAGCAGGGATTAGGGAGGCTGGTGTGCGCGTGTGCAGGAGTGCGTGCCTGGTGGAACACTGATTGGCCCAGAGGGGGCGTGGCAGACCACGAGAGTCCGGGATTGGTCCAAAACGGGGGCCTGATTGCAACACCGAATGTCAGGCTGTGACATTTTGTACAGGGTGGTCAGAATCGGCCTTACTGGAAAGCTGGCACTGGCAGATACTTGAAGGCATCTGGGAACGAGCCATGTGGGTTCTGGATGAGGAGGACAGCGTGGGCAAAGGGATAAAAATGTGCCTGAAATGTAGGAAAGTAGCAAGGGATGAGGTTGGAGAAGTAAGGGCTGGCCTTGTAGGAGTGTGGCCCTGGTAAGGACTTTTTTTTTTGGCTGTGCTGCGTGGCTTGTGGGATCTAAGCTCCCCGACCAGGGATTGAATCTGTGTCCCCTGCAGTGGAAGTGCAGTCCTGACCACTGGACCTCCAGGGAAGTCCCAGGGGAAAACTTTTGTTTTGGGGAACTGCTTGCTTCCGTGGTTCTTTGGTTAGAAACGGGCTGGGGCACCAGGCAAGAGGCTGAAAGACGATTAGACACCTGCTAGGGCTGAGAGTATTCCGGGTGAAATGAACAGCATGAACTGAGGCGTGGAGACAGGAAGAGGGAAGCTGAGCACTGTGCTCGGGAAGCTTGTAAGCTTGAAAGGCTACAGGCCCTCAGCTGCCGAGCCAGACCTTGGATTTTATCTGGTGGGACATGGGGAGCCAGGGGAGGTGTGTGAGCAGGGGAGAGGGTGGGGTTGAGGTGGGAAGGAATCTTGGAGAGATGATGTGTCTGGTTCCAGAAGGAAGCCGAGGCGTCAGGGCGGCAAATAGGGGCTGAGGATCAGCTCCTGCCTGCCTAGGGCTGTGCCTCTGGTCCCTTCTGATCTGATTTTGGAGGGTGCCATCTGGTGGCTCGGCTAGAAGCTGAGCTCCGGGGGAGAGGCCAACAGGAATTGGTTGGGGTGGGGAGGGGAGCTTGTCAGGGGGGCATTCTGGGGAAGCAGAAGCGTCCACGCTGAACCAGGTTGGGATCCAGAGAAAACCAGTCCCAAACCAGCCTCGCCAGCCACCCAGATGACGGGAGAAAGTTGCTGGCTGGCCAGAGGGAAAAGGAGCTGTTGCTGAGGAGGTAGGAAGCTTCCTGTTAGGCTGTCGTCTCACAGCATGAAGAGTGGCCAGGAAGCCTGTGACACATTCAGGAGGCAGCCACTTCTCCGTAGCTGGACCCCTGGCTGGAGATGGGGAACAAGGTGTAAAAGTGGATGCTGGGAGACTAACCTAGGGGATGAGGGCAGGCTTTTCCAAAGAGGGTATTTGAGCTGGGTCAGGACAGCTGAATAGGAGTTCAACAGGCAGAGAATCGTTCCAGCCAGCAGAAACCAGCAATTGTTAAAACCCCCAGTGATTGAAGGGGTTTGGGGGAGTGTGTGGAGAAGGGCAGGACCAGAATGCACTGGGGATGAGGAGGTGAGGACGAGGTTGGAGATGTAGGCACCAAACCACTCAGGGCCTTGAATGCCAGGCTATGGGGCTAAGACGGCGACGGGGAGCCAGAAAAGGATTTTGAGCAAGGGGTGGACGGGGGCATTGGGTGTTCGGAAGATCCCTCTGGAGTGAACTAGAGGACAGACTGGAGGCTGGGAGGTCAGGAGGAAGCCTGAGTTGGGAGGATTCAGAGAAAGAAACCAAAGAGAGGGGGGACATCTGCTAGATTCCTTTCCTGTGAGGCTGTTGCTGGGGTGAGGGTCAGGTTCCTGGCCCCTGGTACCCGGGTAGAGAAGGGACATCAGTTGACACCGCCTGCTAAGAGGAGGCTGTTTATAGAGTGGGTAGCATTATCACAATACACAGGGCTCCAGAGCGCAAGCACTTGCCCTAAATTGTCTCAGTGCCCGTTCTCGGCCAATACGAGAGCATTTCTCAGGAGACTCCATTAAGGACGGGCCGATTTATCTAACCGGACGGGGTAAGACCAAGGCTGGAACAGGTCGGCGGTCCCTAGAGGGATCTACCGTTGGTGGGGGCAGTCTGCAGAGTCCGTTCTCCCGCGGGGCTGCTGCCTGGAAACTTAGTGGAGGGGCGGGGAAGGATCAAATGACTTCCGTTTCCACCTCGTCTTCCATCCTCTTCTTTTGCTTCTTCATTACCGCCTCCAGCTCTGACACTTTCTCTTTGTCCTGGAGGGGGGGTGGAAAATCAGGATGTTGGAGGCAGAGCCCTCAGCGCCCTCCCCAGTCCGGGCTCGGGGACGAGCGCCCGCCTCACCTCCAGCAGCGAGCGCTGCACTGTGATCTGGCTGTACACGCGCGCCCCCTCCTCGGGGCTCAGCGCCCGAAACTTCTCTTTCTGCAGCGAGAATAGCTGCGCGCCGCTCAGTGCGCCTAGCGCGGCCAGGGTCCTGAGCAGGGTCATGCCAGGGCACAGTCAGGCCTGTTGGCCAATCACGGCTCAAGCCTCCTCAGCCCCACCAACCACTTTACGCCCGCTTAGCCCTTTGTCCAATCTGAGCAGCAGTCTAACTCTCAAGCGGGGTGGCGGCCGCTGCTGATGGCTCCTGAATCCCCATCCACCACCAATCATAGCGCGCCGTGGGGTGGGGTGGGGTGGGGGCTGCCTTCCAAGGGAGGCGGGGCTTCCCTGGAGACTCCAATCGGAGCCTGGAAAAACATGCCAATCACAGCCCGACAGTCTAGTTGCTATCAGGCAGACCCCCGTTTGGGACCAATCCCGGTCTCCCGTGGTCTTCCATGCCCCCTCTGGGCCAATTGGAGCGCTCCGCCTCTAGCGCCGGTATCGCAGGGTCCCCTAGCCGGCACCTGCCACACTCACCCTGAGCTAAAGCCCTTGCCCTGCAGCCAGGCGCGGACCTCCGAAGCGCTGGAGCGCGGGCTGAGCTGCGGCTCCGGGGCGCGGGGCCCCGGGGCTGCGCGGCTGGGGCCCGTGAGGCCCTGGGCCAGGCGTGCCTGCAGCTCCTCGTTGATACTGAGCATCTGGGAGAATTTCTCTGCAGGCGGGAAACCGGGAGGGAGGGCGGACTCAGGGCGAAGGGCCCTGGGCTCAGAGGGTCGGGGACCTCCAGCGTCCTCGTGATGGGTCGGGAGTCCGTTTACTCTTTCTGAGCCTCGGTTTCTCTGCCTGGAAAGCGAGGACAAGGACCGCTCCTTCGAAGGGGTGCCCCTACCACTCACCCTTCTTGCCGGAGTCCAAGTTGTCGAGGCTCTCGCAGCTGTCCCTGGGAGACCGAGACGGAGCCGGAGCCTGGGTCCGCGCTGGTCGGGGACGGGGAGCGGGAGCCAGGGTCGGCGCTGGTGCGGGAGGGGTCGGCGGGGGAGGAGCCGGGGCCGAGGCTGGTGGAGGAGGGGGAGCCGGAGCCACGGCCGACACTGGTGGAGGAGGGGGAGCCGGAGCCACGGCCGGCGCTGGTGGTGGAGGGGGAGCCGGAGCCGGGGCCGACATTGGTGGTGGAGGGGGAAAGGGAGTGCTGTTCTCCTAGAGAGGGGAAAAAGAGGAGAGCACCTGGATCAGAAAGAGGACTGAGTCCCAGTCCCCTTCGCCTGGAGGTAAATTTCCGAATCCTCAGCCACTTCCTCTGCCAGCGATTTTGACCCCTTATCCCCCACGCCTCTTGTTCCCAAGACCCAGGATCTGACCCCAGCCCCTCTTCCCTCAAGACCCAGGAGTCTGCCCTGGCTCACCAGGCTGCGGCCCCCCCGCGGCCCCGGGTGGGGTGTCAGGATATTATAAGGTACATATCCCTCCTGCCCTCTCTGGTCCCGAACCTTCCACCACTTGCGCTGGTCATCCAGGACCTGGAAGAGGTACAGGGGAGGGTTCTGAGGCTGTATCTGTAGCTAGGGTTGGGTGGACTCCAACCCCCCCAGCCCCCCACCCCGTCCGCCACTCCTCTGACCTCCAATATGTCCCACTGCTTGACGGGCAGCTCGCTGCTATTGCGCGCCTGGAAGTCATAATTGCATAGGACCCACTTTCCCGCCGGCTCCAGCCCCTGGGGCTCATCTTCTGGTTCCTGGTCTTGGTGACTGAGGAGAAGGGGAAGGGTTGGGGGTTAAGGAGGTAGCCAGCTCCACTGCTCTGGACTGTAGGGTGTTGGTGTGAGCTGGGGTTAAAGCCAAGCAGGGGTCGAGGCAGGGGAGGCAGGTTAATACTGTTAACGGAGGTTTGAAATTGGAATACGGGTTTGAATATATTGTGCTCCTTATGTGCCTGGCACCATGCAGTAAGCACATGATATGAGTCTAGCCTCAGCTCCATTTTATAGATGAGAACATTCAGGCTCAGAGAAATAAAATGACTCTCCCCAGATTACACAGCTAGAGACAGCTGCTATTTATTGAGCATCTACTGTGTACTTGACTCATGCATAATGATAACTCACAAGCATAATAAAAACAATAGTTAACACTTACATAGCACTTATTACATGCCAGACACTGTTCAAAGTCTGCTACATATATTAGCTGATTTGATGCTAGAGACAACACTTGGTAGAACCGTGAGTTCGGACCCCTGAGTTCCTTCCTCCCTCCAGAGACCCAACTGTTATCTCCATTTTACAGGAAAGGAACAGCGATATAAAGTGACACGGTGATGTAAAGGTCACAGAGCAAGAAAGAGGTGTAGTCAGATTGGGACCCAGGCAGGCTGGCCCCGGAGCTCATGTCCTGAGTAATTCCATTCTACTTGCACACAGCTGGACGTGAACCTGAGTGCTCCCATGACCCTGAGCTCCTAACTGCTAGCCTGTACAGCCTCACAGACTTCTCCCTCTTTCAGGGAGGGATTATTATTATTTCCATTCCTCTCCTGCCCCCCACAAAGAACTTGAAGCGCAAAAAAAAGGTGAGTTAAAAGCTGTGGGTGTCAAGCTCAAGATTCAGAAGCGCACCGAGAGGGGGGTCCGCTAGACCAGGCAGCTGGGGGGAGGGGGAGCAGACTTTTAGCTCTGACAACCCAGTAAAAGGCACCTCATCCCGGATCAGGCCTACCTGTGCAAGGGAGAGGGGAGTCTTCAGGACCGAGGCACCCCCTGTGTGGGGCCGGCGGCAGCTCCCGCCGTCTCTGCTGAGACTCTGCCTGACCCCTCACCCAGACCCCCTTCTGCTCCTCCAGACCTGCTGCTTTGTTGTCTTCTCATCCCACGCAGCTTTCCTCACATCTGCCCCCCGACTTGCCCAAGGAATCCTAGTTCCTCTGGGCCCTTCTTCCCCCGGGACCCAAGAGTCTGCACCGCCATTGCTTGTTGGAACTATGAATTTGCACCCCCAGTTATTTCCTCCTCCAGAGACCTAGGAGTCCAGATCTCAAGCTTTAATGTCCTCCACCTTTTAATGCTTAAAAGGTTCCAGTGTAACACCCAGCAGGGACTGAGACAATTGCTCTACAGCCTTGGGAAAGCACGGGTCCAGCCTCCCAGCCTTTACCTCTCTCAGGAGCCCAGAGATATTACCACTTCCTAACTTTCCCAGAAACTTGCCCCTTGGCCCTTTAAGTCCCAAGCCTACTTCCCTGGGTCCCCAAGGTCCCAAGCACCAGACTTGAGCTCTTCTTCAAAGCCCAATATATAATTCCCCAGCCTCTTCTCTCCAACACCCAGGACTCTGTCCATATAGGGACCCAGGCAGGGAGCTTCCCAGGCCCTGGGAAACCAAACTGCCTTCTTCCAGACCTTTGGGGATCTAGGGGTCCCTCTCAAACTTCACCCACTCCCAGCACCCTCCTCCCTTAGACCCTGGAATCTGGGCCTCCAGTTCCCTCCTCCCTCGAACCCAGAAGTCTGGGCCCCACTCCCTCCCTCGTTGATCCTCCCCCCTCTCCCAGCCCGGGCCCCTGCCTCATCACCACCTCACCCACCTTCGAAGAGCCGGAAGACAAAAGGAAAAAGAAAAAAGGGGAAGCGGAGTCAGCGCTGGGAGCCCCCAGGACGCACCCCTCCTGGACCCCACCTGACCCGACTCACCCATTGACACTCACCCGTTGACAGCGACCTGAGGAGTGCTTTGCTGCAGGAGATGAGAGCAGTAGGTCAGGTGGGGCCCGGCCGGCACCGCAGAATTCCCAGTCACGGCCCCCCTGTGTCACCTGGGGGAGCTTAAGCCTTAGCCTCACCTGCTGGCGCCGCCGCTCGTGTTGTAGCTGTTTCTCTACTGGGTCCTCCCAGGCGCGGCCCTGTGGGTCCGTGGCTGTGGGCTCCCAGCCGCTGTAGAACTCAGGTCTGTATGGGGGTCCCTCCTCTGAGGGTAGCTCCATCCTGCAGCCAAGGAGGGGCAAGGGATCCTCAGGGATCCTGGTCTGACCTCCCTGTCAGTAACTTCGTGAAGTTTTCCCCCTCCCCTTAAGCCTCGTTCTATTCCAACAATTCTAATCTTGCCCCCTTTTGCCAAGCCCTGCCCTTGCCTCTAAGCTGCATCCACAACATCAACTATATTTGTAAATACCCTGATTCCATTCATGCTCCGCCCTGGCCTCTGAATCTCACCTCTGATTCCAAACCGTGTTTCTAGCTACACACATCCCGTCCCTTTCCCCTAAGCCCAGCAACTAGCTCTGCACGTACTCCCTTGAAGCTCTCAGCCTCCAAGCGCAAAGACTGCACCCCCTTTCCAAAACCACAGACCAAACGTTTCCTAAGCCGGCCTCTTGGGCATAGCCTCACTCCATTCCTCTAAGTCCTGCCTTTTATTCCAGTTTGAGTTTTTTTTTTTTAACCATGCTACGAAAAACCTAACTACCTAACTTTAAGATTTATTTTTGCAACTTTTTTAAACAGAGAAAACAACACACTCCTTGGGGAAAGGTGAGTGACTAAGAGGACAGGTCCTGGGTACAAATTACTACCACAGAGCCTGGAGTTGATAGGCCTGCCTAGGAGAGAACCACGGGCACCGCCACACCACCAAAGCGGGTAGCTGCTGTCTGAGGCTCAGCAGACAGTTTCATACGCCACGGAAAGCTGCTGGCCTTCCCTCCAATCGGATCGTGGCATTTGACCTAGTCCCACCTGAACTTCAATTTCTTTGGCGACACCCTCCAGCTAAGCCCCACAACTAACCTACCCTCCTAGCCCCATCTTTCCAACAGCCCCGCCACTTCCTCCCAGCCCCACCCGTAAATCACCACGCCTCCTGCTTCCCAGCCCTGTCCCTCCAATCACCACGCTCCCAGCCCCCCGCCACGCCCCTGGATCACCCCGCCTCCTGCCTTCCAGGCCTGTCTCACCAATCACCACGACCCCAGCCCCCCCCCGCCTCGCCCCTGAATCACCACGCCTCCTGCCAGACCTGTCTCTCCAATCACCACGACCCCAGCCTCCCAGCCCCGCCCCTAAATTGCCGCTCCTCCAGCCTCCCAGCCCCGCCCCTTACCCCGGGCGGGTCCAAGAGTCCCCCAACGAGGTCCAGAGCGTGTTTTCAAGTTGGGTGACGTTGTCCCACAGTAGCGCCACAGCCTCGGAAGTCAGATGCGGCCGCCGCACGCAGCTCGCGAACTGGGGGCCGCCCGAGGTGTCCACAATCTGGCAGGGGCGCAAGAGTGGGCAAGCTATCAGACCTTCTCGAAGTGGAACCCTCCTGCTGCAGGCTGCCCTGAGGGCTGAGGTCGGGGGTGTCTCACCATTTGCAGAGGTCCGAACAGGAAGTGCAGCAGTTCTGGGGAGGAGGGGTTGGAGATGTTGCTGCGCAGCCGGGCCTGTGGAGCCGGGGAGGTGCTGGTATTAGCGCGCGGACAGGTCAGGTTTGTTATTCCCCTCGCCCCCTGACGCCCCGGGATGAACCCGTCCTCACCAGCAAGCTGAAGGCGTACTTGATTTTCTGAAGCACATCAATGAACTCGGCCTCTGAGGGCGGCTTGGCCCGCAGCGTCAGGAGGCCCTCTGGGTAGCGAGGCAGGCGCGGTGATGGGGCACATGCAGACAGCGTCAGGCAGGGTCGAAGAGAGAGGCAGTGACCCAGTGAGATCGCGATAGGGAGTCAAACTGGCAGGGGGTGCAAGGGGAGACCCAAGGGAGAGGGTGGATATTTGGGAGTGGCCAGGAAGGGGGTGTTCAGGATTGCCAATCGGTGGCGCCTCCTCACCCCCGGCCTCCCGGTGCCGGGTCCTGCGGCTGCGCTCTCGGTGCTCCAGCACTCGGGTCGCCTCGGCAGACTTCTGCAGCCTTGATACGAAGGTTTCCACGTCGTCGAACACGTGGTTCAGGATGTCCTGGGGGGCAGAGCAGGGGGATGCGTGGGACCCCTGAATCTCGGACCCTCATCACCCCTGTCCAAGCCCTCTCAAACCAAGAGCGCTTAGGCACATTCAGGCCAGGCCACGCCCTCTGATGCTTGACCCTGCCCCCATTCTGTCCCCGCCGGCCACACCCCCAGAAGTCTGACCAAGTCCCCAGAACCAAGCCCCACCCCCTGACAGAAGATTCACACCTGCAGCCAGTCCCGCCCCGGCCCTAGCCCCGCCTCACTCACCACTTCCCGCTCCGCCTGCAGACTGGCCAGGTCTGGGCCGCAGGGGCTCAGGTCCCGAGAGGCCGGGTCAGCGCTGCTGCAGACCTCCGCCCGGCCCGACCTCCCTATCTCTGCAGTCTCTGGGATGGGGTCCGCCTGGGGTCGCCCGCGGCCCGCGGCCGGCTCCACCGTGTTGATCGCGGCGTGGACCGTCGGGCGGTGCTGCAGGGGCGGGGTCTCGGCGGTGGGCGAGGGGTGGCACTGCAGCTCCTTTCGCGTGGCCCTGCGGGGGAAGAAAGGGAAACTGAGGCTGGGCACACCGGGGGGTCCGGGGAGGGGAGAAATTCGGGGCTTCAATCTGAAACACTGTGGCCCAAAGGGGTCAAACCTAGGCTCTCAGTGGTAGGGAGAAATCCGATATATGGGGGATGGGAGGGCACCTCTCCGGAGGGAAACTGAGGCAGAGGGAGGAGAAACCGAGGGGAGGGGAGTACACTTGGTACAGGGTTTGTTTGACTCCATTTAAAACTCGTTCTGCTCTAGGCTAGTGGTATCCACCGATTTCTCGGATGGGGAAACTGAGGCCCAAAGAGGGGAGCCGGCTCCCCAGAGACCTCCCCGTCGTCTCTTCTCCCCAGCTTCCAGCCCGGCCCCCTTACCTGAGCGCCGCCGCCCTGCGCTCCCCGCGGCCCGAGCGGTAGTTGTGCAGAGCCCCCTGGATGTCCTCTCGGATCAACTCCGCCTGTCAATCACGCCGTCAGGGCACGACCCCAACCCACCCACTGCCCGCCCAGGCGGCTCTCCGACCGGATCGATTCCTCAGCTCGGCCCCAGACCACGTCCAGCCAAAGCTCACGCACTGCGCCCACGCACGTCCACGCCCTGCACTCACACCCCGCCTCTTAAACTGTCCCTGCCTTAGGCCACTCCCCCAACCACGGAGACCCAGTCCAGACGGCACTTCGCCCCTGGACCACACTCACTCCCATCCTAGTTCTGGCTGCTCCCCCAGACTCTCACTTCCATGTTCTGTCCACGTGCTGTCCGAGCTCTTAGCTCTTAGCCTCCGTCTCCATTATGCCCTCGCGTTCCTTCTCGACCCTACGTTCAATCTGTCCTCAGATCCCCCTCCCTCCCAGAATTCCTTTACAGGTCACGCCCCCTCCGCTGGCCCTGACCCCGCCTTTGCCGTACACCATGCCCCCCGTCTTAGAGGCCCCGCCCCGTTGGAGGTCCGGCTCCGGGCTCCGCCCAGTTTCAGCTCCGCCCCCGGAATCCGCAGGGTCTCAGCCTGTGGCCCCGACCCCCGTTCGCTCACCCCCAGACGCAGGCCCTGGAAGAAGTGCACGTCGGGCTGCGTGCGCTCGGGCTCCTGGCACACGAGCAGCAGCAGTGAGCAGCTCTGGCCCGGCGGTATCACCGTGTCGCAACGCACGATGGCGCTCAGCGGGTAAGACTCCAGCTCCTCCTGTGGGGTGGAGGGTGGGACGGCGGGTAAACTGAGACCCTGAGCCAAGGATACTCCTAAGTGGTGACAGCAGTGCCAGCAGTGCCAGCACGTACAGGCACTGCGCGGGGCAACCTCCACCCCAAGTTGGGGGGCCAGGGATAACACCCCTGTTTAATAGATGAGGCTAATGAGGCTCAAAAAGGGGGCGGGGGTCCCTTGCCAAAGTTCCTAGAGGAAGGACGTGCAGGAATCAAGATTCACACTCAGATCCCTGACGTCCCTGGGGCTCTCCATGCCTTAGTGGGCTCAGTCCAAGCTGCTCCTTCCACCCATGTGCCCCGTGGCACCTTGGAGACTGGGTCCAGCAGCGCAACGTGTTTGGGAGACACGCGCAGCAGCATGTTCTGGGCCCAGACGCGGCCTTGGCTGTCCATGAGGGCCAGCTTCCGCGAGGCGTCCTCCACCGTGTGCACGCCGTCCTCGTCACCCAGGCAGAAGGTCACCAGGTGCTGGAGAAAGCAGTGAGTCCCAAGATGAAGCCAGGTGGGCTGAGAAGCCCCTG
This sequence comes from Mesoplodon bidens, assembly GCF_964165515.1. Lineage (NCBI taxonomy): Eukaryota > Metazoa > Chordata > Mammalia > Artiodactyla > Ziphiidae > Mesoplodon > Mesoplodon bidens. Next base: position 57,400,028 of record NC_138175.1, on the reverse strand, counting down.
GAATCAGCCTTCCAGCCTGCGACTACGCACACCTCCTCTGGGAAGCCTTCTCTGATCACCTGCGCCACCTCCTTCCAGTGCCCTCTGTGTGTCTTCCCTGGGTTAGGCTCTCCAGCTAGACCCCTTGGAGGCAGAGAATGGTCTGGATTATATCTAGTTCCTTCTAAGCAGCTCTACCTCTGTTAGAGCACCTGGCAATTTTGCTGGTACCTCTGGACCTTGTCTGACCCCTACTCATCCAGGATTGCATCTGATTTGTCCCTGTGGTCCAACTATCCAGCACAGGAGCTGGTTCAGAGGAAAAGTTGGCAGATTCAAGTGGAATTGATTTCCTCCACGGAATACCCACATCTGAGGCAAGGCAGAAGAAGTCCACTTTGCAGATGAGCAAACTGAGTTTCCCACGTTCTTGCTGCTTGGAGGTCTAACTGCTTTCAACTCCCCCATCTCCTCAGGCCTGCCTTGCCTCCTGCAAGACTCCCCGTGGCAACAGAGACCCCAGACTCACATTGACTGGATATTGGGAAACATCGGCCATAACCTCAGTGGAGTAACGCTTCCTCTGTTCTGTGGGGGGAGAAGGAGAATGGCTGCAGGAGACCCAGCTCCCAGCCCCTTCCCCCTCAGACCCAGGAGGCCAGACCCCCAGCCCCTCCTCCCTGAGAAAAGGAGTCCAGACCCCTAAACCCTTCCCCCATCAGATCCAGGAGTTCGGGTCCTCAGTTACCTCCTCCCTCAGACCTAGTTTCTCTTGGCCTGGGGCTTCCTTGCCCCTCAACTCACCATAGATAGACTTGGCATTCCGTTTGGGAGAAGCTTCTGGACTAGTGAAGGAAAAGAGGGGTGAGAGGGGCCATGGGAATTGGGGGCAGATCATGGGAGTTTTGAGTGCCCAGCAGAGCTTGTGAGGGCAGTGGGGAGCCATGGAGGGTTTTGAGCAGGGGAGGGCAGGGCCAGAGCTGGACTTTAACAAGACAAGTATGGCAGTGGTACTGGGTCGTGGTGGTGAGTGTGGTCTCTACTGTCACACAGACCTGGGTTCGAATCCTCTGTCAGCTACTGCGTTGTCATAAGACCCCGGGTGGGAGACGATCTCTCCTGCTTCAGCTTCCCTTTCCATAAGACAGGGGTTAGTTACCCTATAGTGTCTGTCTGGTAGGTCTGTTGGGCTAATTCAATGAGATGATGCAGCTGGAATGCTGTGCAGCCTTAGTAACTGTTATTATCATTGTTAAGATGATGCAAAGGGCTTAACACGCAGTAGTTGCTCAATAAATGGGATTTTTTTTTTTTTTGGCTTCGCTGTGCTGCGTGGCTTGCAGGATCTCAGTTCCCTGACCAGGGATTGAACCTGGGCCACGGCACTGAAAGCGCCAAATCCTAACCACTAGACCACCAGGGAACTCCCAATAAATGGGATTTTTTACAGTAGCATTAGTATTGGGAGTAGATGGAAAGTTATCTTCTTCCCCTCCTACCCCACGGGCCAGGTTCTTTTCAACCAAATCCTTCTCTGTCTCTTGCCCTCGACCTCCTCTTCAAGGTCACTTTCTCTGAGAATTCTCGAGTCCCCGTTTCCACAGAAATAACAGAAGCTCAGAGCTTGGTTGGGGTCGGAGATGAGAGATGAAGGATGAGAAGCTCTTTTAGTCAAACCTCTGCTCCTCATCCTGCTCTTGTCAGTCAAATCTCCCCACAATTTGATTACCTCTGGGCTGGAGAACTCCTTCCCTTCCATCTCCCATGCAGCTATTCCCATGCTTCTCTCTTTATCCTTCTCCCTGCTCACTCCAGGAGACTTGACCCTTCATTGTAAACAGCCCTGAGTTTTTAGCAAAGGGTCAATATTTAATTATAAGATATAACAACTGGGAATTCCCTGGAGGTCCAGTGGTTAGGACTCGGTGCTTTCAGTGCCGTGGGCCCGGGTTCCATCCCTGGTTGGGGAACTAAGATCCCATATGCCACGCAGCGCAGCCAAAAAAAGAAAAAGAGGGCTTCCCTGGTGGCGCAGTGGTTGAGAGTCCACCTGCCGATGCAGGGGACACGGGTTGGTGCCCCGGTCTGGGAAGATCCCACATGCCACGGAGCGGCTGGGTCCGTGAGCCATGGCCACTGAGCCTACGCGTCTGGAGCCTGTGCTCCGCAGTGGGAGAGGCCACGGCAGTGAGAGGCCCGCGTACCGCCAAAAAAAAAAAAAAAGAAAGAAAGAAAAAGAAAAGGTAACAACGATAGCCTAGCAGTTCTCATGAGTTGAACACCTGCTGTTGGTCAGATGCTCTGCTAGGTCCTGTATGTGCATTAGCCTATCAAGCTCTCAAAATCGTCCCTGTTTCACGGAGGAGGGACTGAGGCTTGAAGAGGTGATGTCCTTTGGCCAGGGCCACACCACTGCTGAAAGTTAGCGCCTGGATTTGAACCCGGGTCTGTCTGCTTGGCAGCAGGAGGGAGGCAGCTCAGGTGGTCTTCAGAGTGTCCAGGCCTGGGCTGCTGTAAATGCCACCTGCGGGTGTGGATGAAAGGGGGGGGGGAGGGGGGGCGGCCGGGGGACCTGGTGGACGGGGGTACTTACCCAGTGGTGGTGCTCATGGCACTGAGAATGGGGAGTTCCTGCCACCTGGAGCCCTGGGAGCCAGCAAAGAGGTGAGGCTGGACCTGATCGCAGGACCTGTGTTCCCTGCCCCAGCACCTCCCCGCTCAGACCAGGAATCCGGGCCCCCAGCCCCGCCTCCCTCAGACCCAGATGTCCAGGCCCTCAGGCCCTTGTTCCTCAGACCAGGAATCTAGACCTGCAGGCCCTCCTCCCTCAGACCCAGGGATCCAGACCCCCAGCCCCTCCCCCCTCACACCTAGTACACTGCCGCACCCCCAATTCCTCAGGGCTCCATACATTCAGCTCCCTAACCTATGTGTGCTCCATTTTCCTTCCTCTACCCAGGGATCCTGTCTCCCTGTCTTCTAGCCTTTTACTTTCTCAGGGTCCCAGGAGTCCAGAACTCAGAGCTCCTTGTCCCGTGGAACTAAAGGGTTTTGACACCAAGTCTCCTCAGAGAACCATTCATCCAATTCTTCAGCCCCTACGACCCCATAGTCTTCCCTTAGGTGTCCGGGTCCGATCTCCAGCCTCTAGCTCTTCAGAACTAGACTTTAGTTCCCCCAGCCTTTCCTGGGTCTGGACCCAGGAGTCTGGGCCCCCTGCTCCCCTCCCCCAGACCCAGGAGTCCCCACCTCCAGCCCTTCCTCGCTAGGACCCAGCTCTCTTCCCTGGGCCCCCTCCTCACCTGCTGCTCAAGCTGTGTCAGACGGGAGGCTCTGAGCTCTTCTCTCCCTTCCCGACAGGGGCCTCTCCTTCCTGCTCACTCCCAGGGCCCTCCCTCCTCCGCATGCCTGAGCACTCACCTGGTACAGCCTGCTGGCGTGGCCCCTGGGCGGGGCTGGCTGACAGACCCAGGGCGCCGGCTGGGATGTCCTCGGGGGAGCCAGAACGCTAATAGTCTCCATCACAACAGGAGAACAAGAACTACAGCAATTCTCCACCGGTGCCCTCGGCCCCCAGCCCTCGCCTTCCCTCCTCCTTTGGAAATGTCCCTCAGTAATTCCCGATAACGATGACAGCTAAGACTCAATGCCCAACACTGCTCCAAGGGCATCACAAAAATGAACAGGCTCCTCAGGCATAAAAATCTCCTTTCGAGAACTTCCCCTGTGCCATGGTCCTCGCTAACTGAGTTATACACACCACTTCTTCCCCGAACCCAGTGAAGTGAGTGTTGGGGTGTCTCCATTTTGCAGATGAGGAAACTGAGGCTCACAAGGGCTCAGAGACTTGCTCAGAGTTACACATGCAGTGAGTGGTCTCCCTGCTGTCTTCCTCCCCAGTCCGGTCTCAATGCATGGACCCCATAGAAACCTAAATCAGCTTACGTCACTCCACTCTCAAAAGCCTTCGGTGGCTCCCCATTTCTCTGGATAAAAGAGAAGAACTTCAAAAAAAAAAAAAAAAAAAAAGAAGAAGAAGACCTTCTACAAGGCCGTAAGTGATGGTACCCTACCTCATCTCTTCCTTTGCTCCTTGAGTACCCAGATGCCATTCTGCCTCAGGGCCTTTGCACTTGCTGTACCCTTTGCCTGGAAAGCTCTTCTCACATCCTCAGATGAGAAGAGGCTTGCTTCCTCATCTTCTTCAGGTCTTTGCTTGAATGGCACCACCTCAGGGAGGCCTGGCTGGCAACCTTGTTTAACGTGGCAGCACCTCTGACCCTTCCCTCCTTCAGAGTCTCTTCCCCCTCCCCCAACATTTAGCTTATCTCCAGATCATTTATCACCCTGTAACACACTATATTACCTGTTTATTTTGTCTATTTTATGTCTTCCCCATTAGAATGTAAGGCTTCATGAGGACAAAGACTATTGTATGTTCAGTCCCCCAGTGTATCTGCCGCGTATAGAATAGGGTCTTGCCCGTAGTAAGTGCTAGAGTGACATTTGCTGAATTACTGAGTTTTTGCATTTGGTGCACTCATGTACATTATTGCTTCACTGAACACGTGTTGACCCCACAGTCTATACTAAGAGAGGCTGGAAACCAGAGAAGGCACATCCTTGTCCTGGATTGATGGGGAAGAAACAATAGACAGAAAGAGAGATAATCATATTGTGTGGTGTGATGGTAAAGAGCTCAAGTGGGTGTGGGTTCGAGTCCTGGCTTTGCCACTTAATAATTTTGGTAATACTTATTGTGTGCTTATATCCTCTTCTGAGTACCTTATGTGTGTGTGTGTGTGTGTGTGTGTATTTGTATAAACCTCACAACGTCCTAGGAAATGGGTTCAATTATCCCCATTTTATACATGAAGAAACCGAGACATATTCAAGTTACGTAACTTGTCTATAATCACACAACTAATAAGTGGTAGAGATGGTTGAACCCAGGCCATACAGTTTAGACACTGCATCTTGGTTGTTACTCTGTGCCACCACCTCATGGTCCAGGCCCTTATCTAGCTGTGTGACCCTGGGCAAATTACTTAACCTCTCTGTGCCCCAGTCCCCCATCTGTAAAATGGGGACAACAGCACTGGGGAGATTAAAGGAGGTTACGGAGAGCTCTTAGTACAGTACTCGACGAAGAGAAAATCCTAGGGAAGAAGTGTTAGCGACCACATCGATGATGTCTTTCTTTCCACAGGTCCTACAATGGCAGATGCTAAGGATGCCTTGGAAGCCTGGAAGCGGCTGCTCAGAGGGTCAGGGCAGGCTTCCTGAAGGAGGAGGGGTGGGGTGGCCAGAGCTAAACCTGAACGGCAAGTTTGGCAGCCCCAGGTGGCCTGAAGCATGAGGGAGGAGTGTTCCAGGCCAGGAGCCGCCTGAGCCACGGAGGGGAGGGCCGTCTAGCCAGCGAGTGTGCCAGGCACTGCTGGGCACAGAGACATAGTGACCAGCTGGGCGAGTAGCCACTGCCCCCCTCCTCCGTGCAGCAGGGAGAGGGTCCTGTGCTCTTCTGTGTCCGGCTTCTGTCAGTCTGTGTCCCTGGCACATCCATGCCACAAATGCTTTCTGAGCTTGGCCCTGCCTGGTTTGGAGTCCGAGGGAAGGAGCAGACCCTTTACTCTCTGTGAGGCAGACGGGGCTGGGACTGGTACCCCGCTGATAGAGAAGACAGAGGCTCGGAGTGGGAGGCCACTAGTCCAAGTCTCAGTGGCTCCGGGCCGTGACAGATGCAGATCTGGCTGAGACCAGGCTCTTTCTTCATGTGCAGGTGGAGAGAAGTGTCCTTGTAAAGGCATTCAGTGTGAGTCAGGGGCCAGGAGTCCTGGGTCTGAGGGGGGAGGGGCTGGGGGCCTGGTCCCTGGGTCTGAGGGGGAAGGGGCCGGGGGTCTGGACCCCTGGGTCTGAGTGGGGAGGGGCCGGGGCCTGGATCCTTGGTCTGAGGGGGGAGGGGCTGGGGGCCTGGATCCTGGGTCTGAGGGGGGAGGGGCTGGGGGCCTGGACCCCTGGGTCTGAGGCGGGAGGGGCTGGGGGCCTGGTCCCTGGGTCTGAGGGAGGAGGGCGGTGGAACACAGGCGCCCCCAGGCCCCACCCACAGCAGATCCTTTGTGCTCCGGAGCAGCAGGTGAGACCAAAACCCGAGCCTCCGCCCTCGTTCAGGGCCCAGGGCCTCCTTCCTTCTTCCCTGCCACAAAGGAGGCGCCTCCCTCTTTCCAAACCGTAGCACGTGGTTCCCAAATACCAGTGGAGGCTCACACCCTGCACAGTCTGCCTCCGTAAGCCCTGGGTGGAGGCGCTCACCGGGGGGAACCCGGCACCACAACACCGACGGTAGCGCGCCTTGTACTGAGTGAACTTTAGGACTCCGTGGGTCTGAATTTGCCTCTGTCTCTGAACTGGGGTAGCTTTGTTACTGGGGAACTGGATTGTTTATTCTCTCTGTTGGGAGATCCCAGGAACCAAACAGAACTCTCACTGCTGCTTGTTAAGCCAAGATCCTCTGTAGGTCACATCTGAAAGCACCCCATCTCTTCCCTCATCCTCCTCGCCCGAGGCATGCCCCCCACATCTGTCCCCCAACTGTAGGATTTGCTGATGAATTCCTAGGACAGGGAGGGAGGTCGAATGCACAGGTCTGGCAGCTTGCTGGGGCAGGGCCTGTAAATAAGACGGGAGCTGGCTGTCAGGGAGATAGAGTTACTTACATATTTGTCCATTCATTCATTCATTCATTCAATAAATGGTCCCTGAGACCTAATTGTGCCTCATCCTTTGCCCTCAAGAAGTCAGGTCGACTGGGGAAATAGACCCTTCTGGCACCCACGGTAGCAATTCACAGTGACATGTGCACTGCTGGAGGTGGCAACAGGGCATTGAGTGTCCCCAGAGGAGACACTTATTCCAGCTCTGTGGTGAGTATGTGAGGCAGTCAAAGAAGACTACCCAGGTTAAGTGATAACTGGATGGGGTTCTGAAGGATGAATAGGAGTTCACCAAGGAAGATGCAGCAAGGAATGATATTCTAAGCTTGGGGAGTGGCGTATGCAAAGTCCCAAAGTCATGTAGTAGCAAATACTCAAGCACCTACTGTGTACCAAGCACGTTCTAAGTGCTAGGCAGACAAAGCCCCTGCCCTTGTGTAGTTGTCATTCTAGCGGGTGTGGTGGGGAGACAGAAGGTAAACAGGTAGGGAGACACACATGAGTAAGACTTTCAGATTGTGGTAATCTCTGTGGAGGAAATAAATGTGAAGAAATGGAGTCGCTGAGGGGCAGGCAGGTGTGGCCACTTCTGGTGAGGTAGTCACGGATGACCTCTCTGACAAAGTGTCATAGGAGCCTTGACCTGAATTTCAAGACGGAGCCAAGAATGCAGAGGGGGTTTTAGGCAGAGGGAACACCTTGGGGAGGCTGGGCAGGTGGGGGTGTGACTGGCCAGAGGAGATGAGACTGGAGACAGCTATGAGGATGGTCACGATATTGGTGTTGACCATGACAATTGCACAGGATAGGGTAACCAAACTTCAACTCAAATGCACTTGCCCCAAGCCTGAGTCTCAAGAAGCCCTGTCTGGGTGGGGAGGTGACTCAAACATGGGTTGCCTGAAACGTGCCATAAACGGAGGTCGCTCCGGCAGTGTGGAAGCTCAGAGGAGTTCTTCCTGGGATCTAAGGGGTTAGGAAAGGTTTTTCCTTGAAATTCCTCTGAGACCGACCGGCTGGCCCTGGAGAGGGGGCGGGGAGTAGCACCAGGAAGGTGAGTCTAAAAACTGGCCTGGCCAGAGGAGGGAGGCTGGTGGTGAGCTGTTTATTCTCTGGGAGGGATCCAGGGCAGATTTGTCTCCTGAAGCTGAAGGCATTTGGCTCCCATGTTGGGGGACTGCATCCAGGAGGCAGTGATGGGGAAAGGGCTCCAGACAGACTTGAGTCTGGATCCTGGGTTGAAGCAAGTGACTTTGCTCTCTGAGCAAGTGACTCTTCGATTATTCTAATTTCTTCCTCCCTAAAAGGAGCATAAGCCCTGGTACCTGCTGTAAAGGCTGGTGGGAAGATGAGGTGTGAAAAGGCGTGTAACGTGCTTAGAACAGCTCAGTGCTCAGCCAATGGATGGAAGACAGACAAAGGAATAAATCAAAACTAAATGACCAGATCCACATGCGGTGACAAGGGCTGGTTCTGCAGACACGCAGCTCTGCATCCCAGTGCCTGCTCTGACACCTCAAGCAATGGACAGCCTCCGTCCTAAGCTTCCAATGACCGTTCATTTATTCAGGACATTTATCCATTCATTCAACAAATGTTTATTAACCATCTACTCTACACCAGGCACTCTTCTAGGTGCCAGGGAACTCAATGGCCCCAGACCTGTCCTTATAGAGTTTACATTCCTGTAGAAAACAAAATGAAAAAGTAAATGTGTAGAATGTCACATGGTGGTCATAAAGCAGGGAAGAACACCAGGGAGGTCCAGCATGTGTTTGGGGGGTTTATTGGTTGGGGAGGTCCTCCTTGAGACTATGATATTTGAGTGAAGCCCTGGAGGGAGTGAGGTGTGAGCATATCTGGGGAAAGATTTTCAGGCAGGGGCAAGGGCCAGTGCAAAGGTCCTAAGGTGAATGCTCACACAGCAAGGCTAGTGTTTATGGAGCAGAGTGTTTAGGGCAGAGGGGTAGGACATGAAGTCAGAAAGGTGATGGGGGTGGATTGTGGGTTCCCAGGGTCACTGTAAGGACCAGAAATTGACGGTACTATAGAAGTGTTTTGATCAAAAATTTTTTAAAAATTGACCTGAAATTAACCATCTTTTTTTATTAAAGATTTTTTTGATGTGGACCATTTTTAAAGTCTTTATTGAATTTGTTACAATATTCCTTCTGTTTTATGTTTTGTTTTTTTGGCCGCAAGGCATGTGGGATCCTAGCTCCGCGATCAGGCATCGAACCCGCACCCACTGCATTGGAAGGCGAAGTCTTAACCACTGGGCCGCCAGGGAAGTCCCTGAAATTAACTATCTTAAATTGAACAACTGAATAGCACTTAGTACACTGACAACGTTATGCAACCATCATATCCATCTAATTCCCAAACATTTTCACCCTCCCCAAATAAAGTCCATACCCGTTAGAAGTCAGTCCCCATTCCTTCCTCCCCACAGCCCCTGAAAACCACCATTTGCTTTCTGTCTCTGTGGATTTGCCTGTTCTGGACATTGCCTATAAATGGAATCATACAATATGTGACCTCAGAGTGTTTTTGAGGTTCATCTATTGTTTTTTTAAACATCTTTATTGGCGTATAATTGCTCTACAATGGTGTGTTAGTTTCTGCTTTATAACAACGTGAATCAGCTATATGTCTATGTTGTATTGGTCCAGTGTTGAAATAATTTCAGACTTGTAGAAAAGTTGCAAAAGCATACAGAGAAAACCTCTGCCGGGTTTCTGTACAGTTTTTCCTTCGTAATTAATAAGTATCTTGTGGAGAGCTACTTTGAGACTATGTAAATATGCTGTGTGTCATGAAACTTTAACTCATTAGTTTTGGCATCTACGGATGCTTCCTGCCTGAATCGAGTATGACCAAGATGGTTCCCCAATGGCAATTGAGTTAAGTTTCAAAAGCATTCCCTAGTTTCTGTGTGGAGAACAGGGGGAAGCAGGGAGACCAGCTAGGAGGCTTTCATATTAATCCAGTGAGAGATGGTAGCAATGGACATGCTGAGATGTCAGATTTTTGGATGTATTTTGAAGGAAGAGCTGGCAGGTATTCAGAGAAAAAGAGGAGATAAGCATGACTCCATGTTTTGCTCTAGGCAGTGGGAAGACTGGAGTTGCTATTTTCTGAGATGAGATCGCTGCTCTAACAGAAAGACCTGGACTATTAGTGGCTTAAATCGGGTTGAAGTTTATTTATTGCAGTTGACCCAGGGCCCATTTGGCAGCTCCATAATCATCAGGGACCCAGGCTCTTTCCATCTCATTACTCTGGCAAAATAGGGCTTCCACCTCGTGGTCCAAAATGGCTGCCTGAGGGCCTGACATCACATCTGCCTTGCAGCCAGAAGAAAGGAAGAAAGGGGCAAGTGTCTTTTCATTTTGAGTACACATGTCCTTTTTGCTCACATCTCGTCTAAGTCAGAACTTAGACACATGGCCACAGCATGTGTGCAGAGGAGGCTGGGAAATGATTCTTTGTTCTAGGTGCTCATGTGCCCAGCTCTAAACCAGTAGCTCTAGTATTATAAGCAAGAAAGGAAGAATGTATGTTTGGGGAACAACTAGTCAACTTTCCCTAATGGGTCCTGAATGCTGCTCTTCCTACATCCCTTATGTCCCTCTCCAGCCCGTATTCTACATCTCACCTGGAAACAAAATTCCTAAAACATAGATCTGCTCGTGGCCTTCCACGGCTCATTACTCTTTCATGGGTCTCCAGTGTCCTCTGAATTAAAGCCGAGTTTCTCAGCCTGGCATGTGAGCCATAATCTGGCTCCACCTTCCAGCCACTCCAGCCTCATTCCTTCCACCCCATCCACACCTTACACTCCCACAGTATCCGCACATACCTGTGCGCTATCTTTTCCTTAAGCTGATCCCACAGTCTGGAGCATCCTTTCTGGCCTGAGGACATCCTTTCTGTTCGTATCACTGAGATCAACACCACATCCTGCAGGGAACTCGCCCAGCCTTCTTACAGTGGGGCCCACTGCGTCCCACGAGCTCGCGGCGTCCCCATCACCCCATCCTAGCCGGGAGGTCAGCTACTTGTGTGGTGCCTGCTTTACTCCAGGCGAACTCACTAAGTCTTTCCTCTCCTGTCTGCCTTCCTTCTCACCACCCTTCCCTCCTGTCCACACCCTGCCCCTCCTCCCTTTTGCCTTCCCTTCCTCCCAATTATGGAGCATGAAAGTGCTGCACTCAGCACCTGAACTAAACAAAGAAACAAAGAATCAATTTTTCCAGTTACTAAGGTCATGTGACAAATCATTCCAAGACCTAGTGGCTTCAGACAACGGCCACATTTAGTTTGCTCACAAACCTGCCATCTGCACAGGGCTTGGTGGAGGTGACATATTTGTGCTCTACATGGTGACAATGGGGGTGGATTGGAAGCTGGGGCAGTGTCTTGGATGGAAAGGCTCAAACAGCTGGAGCATGGACCAATTAGGGCTCCTCCACCATCTAACCTTTTCTCTATGTGGTCTGTCCAGCACGGTAGCTTCAAGGTAGAGATACGTGTTTCTTTCATGTCAGATAAGGGCTCTGAAAATGCATGGAGAGAAAGAGAGAGAGAGAGAGAGAGAGAGAGAGAATGACTTACGTATGATAAGCCCTCTGATGGGGGAAGAGTCCTCTCTTCCCTGGAACAGCACCCAACGTTTATCAGGAATTTATTAACAACTTCAACAATGATAAAGGGATGCATGGCTTAGCTGGTAGCCTGAAGAGATATTCTAAACATCTTGGGTGCATATGGGAATCATGTAAGAGGCCCTCAGAGGAAGGAATTTGGATGCATTGTTCTGTTTATAGTAACAACATTACAGCCATCAATGCTCTGGCATTTACTGTGGGTTAGATCTTTGTCATGAATTACTTTCTTTCATCCTTCCAAACTTTGTGACAGGGGCCAGCACACTGTGGCCTTCCACTTGTTTTTGTAAATAAAGTTTTATTGGAACACAGCTCTGCTCATTTGTTTGTATACTATCTGCAGCTGCTTTCCTGCTGTAATGGCAGAGTAGTTGCAACAGGGACCAGATAACCCCAAAAGCTGAAATTATTTGCTATCTGGTCCTTTGCAGAAAATATTTCTTAACTCCTGCCCTAGAGGTAGATGATATTAGGAGACCAGTTTATAAAAGAGAAGAAGAAGGCTCAGAGGGGGATGCTTTATTCGAGGTTGAGAGACTCAGCGTCCGTACTTTTTGTTTTTATTTATTTATTTATTTATTTTTTATTGTTGTGGCCTCTCCCATTGCGGAGCACAGTCTCCGGACACACAGGCTCAGCGGCCATGGCTCACGGGCCCAGCCGCTCCGTGGCATGTGGGATCTTCCTGGACCCGGGCATGAACCCATGTCCCCTGCATCGGCAGGCGGACTCTCAACCACTGCGCCACCAGGGAAGCCCGTGGGCTTTCTTTAGTTGGGTCGAGCAGGGCCTACTCTTCGTTGCGGTGCGCAAGCTTCTCATTGCAGTGGCTTCTCTTGTTGCAGAGCATGGGCTCTAGGCGTGCCGGCTTCAGTAGTTGTGGCACACGGGCTCAGTAGTTGTGGCTTGTAGGCTCTAGAGCACAGTCTCAGTAGCTGTGGCCCACGGGCTTAGTTGCTCTGCAGCATGTGGGATCTTCCCAGAGCAGGGATCAAACCCGTGTCCCCTGTATTGGCAGGTGGATTCTAAACCACTGTGCCACCAGGGAAGTCCTTATACAATTTTTTAAATACAATTTTTAAAGGCTCCACTGCATTTAAAGTTATTGCAAAATATTGGCTATGTTCCCCATGTTGTACAATAAATACATCCCTGTAGCTATCTAACACCCAGCAGTTCGTACCTCCCACTCGCCCACCCCTATATTGCTCCCGCCCCCTCACTGGTAGCCACTTGCTTGTCCTCTATGAGATGGTGATTCATGACAGCTTTGGGGTTGTTTTTATCTCTTGTTTTTGCTTTTTATTTTGCAAAGTGTGTGTGTGTGTGTGTGTGTGTGGTTAATCCATTTGATAACCCACTTGGGCTCAGCTACTGGTATTCCTCATCTGTGGATGATGGAGCCAAGAGGTGATGCTTCAGAGTTTCTAGATTTTCTCTACCCTGGACATCCCCATCTTAGAGACCCACGTGGAGCTTGCTGTCCAGGTGCTTTCATCCTGTCCCCAAGAGTTCCTGCTGTTGCTGGGGGCTGGGCCTCCCTAGACTTGTTAGGACAAGACTTTCCTTCCTGGTCAGGGCTCTGGAACCCCCTGGGGCTCTTGAGCCTCATGTAGCTCCGAGGAAAGTGGGTGATAAGTTACCAAAGAACTGCCCACCTCCAAGACTTCTGGATCCTCCACCCTGAGTGCTGTGCTGACCCCTGACCCTCTCTCATCTCCAGCTCTGTACACTTCTGCCATGTCCTGCCCCCACTCACCAGTTTTAACTAAATAAGCATGTTTTGTCTTGCTAAAAAAACAAAAAACAGGGCTTCCCTGGTGGCGCAGTGGTTGAGAGTCCGCCTGCCAATGCAGGGGACACGGTTTCGTGCCCCGGTCCGGGAAGATCCCACATGCCGCGGAGCGGCTGGGCCCATGAGCCATGGCCGCTGAGCCTGTGTGTCCGGAGCCTGTGCTCCGCAATGGGAGAGGCCACAGCAGTGAGAGGCCCGCGAACCGCCCCCCGCCCAAAAAAAAAATAAAAAAACCAAAAAACAAAACTCAAAAAACCCTCTTGGGACATGTGGAAACAATTTATCAGTCAGATATTTGTCATTTCGTAAGTATTCTGAAGTATGCCTGTGGATTGTTGACAAACCTGATCCAATCATAAATCAAATGAGTTACTTGGAGTCAAATAATTTCCAAAACAAAATCATGCAAATCTTTTCAGTGTTTTTTTTCAGCTTTATTGCACTATAATTTACATGCAATAAAATTCACTAATTTTAAGTGAACATGCTGATGAGATTTGACAAATATATGTTATCATGTATAAAAACACCAGTGCGATTTAGAGATTCTTTCCAAACCCCCCAAAAGTTCCCTTTGCAGTAATCACTTCCCCCATCCCCTCTGCCCTTGGTAACCACTGATCTTCATCCTCTCACTATAGTTTTGTTTTTCCTAGATTGTCATGTAACTGGAATCATACATATTGTGTAAATACCAGTAGTTCATTCCTTCTTCGTTGGGGGGAAGGGGCCCGCACCACAGGGCATGTGGGATCTTTGCCGACCAGGGGGTTTGAACCCATGCCCCCTGCATTGAGAGCTTGGAGTCTTAACCACTAGACCATCAGGGAAGTCCTCATTCCTTTTTTTTTTTTTCTGTACGCGGGCCTCTCCCATTGCGCAGCACAGGCTCCGGACGCACAGGCTCAGCGGCCATGGCTCACGGACCCAGCTGCTCCGCGGCATGTGGGATCTTCCCAGACCAGGGCACGAACCCATGTCCCCTGTATTGGCAGGCGGACTCTCAACCACTGCACCACCAGGGAAGCCCCCTCATTCCTTTTTATTGAGTACATTGTATGAAGTTATTCTAAATAACTTATTCCTTTAGCTGTCGATGGACATGTCAATTACAAAATTGGGTTGCTTCCAACTTTTGGGTATTGTAAGTGGGATGGGTTGAATTGCCTCGCCCCTCTCCCCCCACAAGTTCATATGTTGAAATCCTAACCTGCAGGAGACCACAGAATGTGACATTATTCGGAAATAGGGTATTTGCAGATGTAATTAATAAAGATGAGGCCGTTTTGAATTAGGGTGAGCCTCTCCTCAGGCCCAGGAGTCCTAGCCCCTCCCCCCTCAGACCCAGGGGTCCAGGCCCCCAGCCCCTCCTCCTTCAGACCCAGAGTGTATGGCCCCATGTCTTCCTGCCTCAGGACCCAGGAGTTTGGGAACCTCTCAGGCTAGTAGGTCTTGGATTCTCAGCATTGAAATGATCAAATTGTCCCAGAAAGTCTACGAGGAACACATATATTTATGTTCCTTATTTATTTTTATTGCAGTATAGTTGATTTACAATATTATATTAGTTTCAGGTGTACAACATAGTGATTCAAAATTTTTATAGATTATATTCCATTTACAGTTTTTATAAAATATTGGCTATAGTCCCTGTGCTGTACAGTATATCCTTGTAGCTTACTTTATACATAGTACTTTGTAAGGAACATATTTTTAGAAGAGGAAACATGCTGGTACATTTGAAAGACACAGAGGACCGAAGTCCGGAAGCAGCAGCTGCAGGATTGGGATCGTGGGGTCCCTCCAGCAGCTGTGCGAGTGCGACGTTATTGGAACTGCGTGTAGGCCCCGCCCCCGAGACCACGGCCTCTCCCCCGGCTCCGGAAACTACCATGCCCAGCTGCAGCTGCGCTCATGGCCCCTCCCCATAGGTCCCTCCCCCGGAAGTTCCGCCCTGCCCGTTTCCGGAAGCCGAGGATTCCAGCGGGGCCTGCACTTCCTCACGTGAATCCCAGGCAGCGCGCTCTTAGGACCGACCCCGGGCGCGGGTCTGTGGGCGGCTCCAGTGGAACCGCCCCCGCCACCCCCGGCTCCGGCCCGGTATGAATCGCTACATTCTGCCGCTGTCCGTGCTGGGCACAGCGGTGGGTGGCGCCGTGCTGCTCAAGTAAGTACGTGTGGGTCCCGCAGGCGCGGTAACGGCTGGCCGGTGGGCAAGGACGAGGGAGGGAACGCCGAGTGGAGGTTGCCAACCCTTGGCCCACCCAGGAGTCCTCCAGCTCACCCGTCCAGCAGTGCTCCCAGAGAATGCGGGGGCAAGCCTGGTCCCCGAGAGGGCAGGTCACGGCCCAAGGTCACCCAGAGAAAGGGGCGGATCCGGGCCCTGGTAAACATTTTGGTCTAGTTGCTCTGGACTTTTAATGGGTTAATTCATTCATTCAGCGGACACTTACTTAGCACTTCCCATATGTCAAGTCGTGGCCCAGATGCAAGGAAAGTGTGTACTACCTAAGCTCCCGTTGTCCGGAATTAGAGAAACAAATTAGAATTGTCCAAGTCAGTAAGTGAAAAGATGGTATTGCGTGGTATGTAGACATACTATAGCTCTTTCTTCTCTTTCTTAGGCTAATTCGTTTAATAAAAACAAGACAAAACGGGACTAAGAAGTAAAAACTATTAGGTATAAAATAGCTACAAGGATATATTGCACAACCCGTGGAATATAGCAAATATTTTATGTTATAAATGGAATAGGTTATAAATGGAATATAACCTTTAAAAATTGTAAATCATTATATTGTACACCTGTACCTTATATAGTATTGTATATCAACTATACTTCAATATAAAAATCCCCCCCAAACCAAAAAACAGCTACCAAATATTCTGTGGGAGCACCGGTCAGTAGAACTTCCTGTGATCATCGAAATGTTTTACATTTGCCCTGTCCATTATGAGCCATACCGTGCGACTACTTTTTATTTATTTATTTTTGGCTGCGTTGGGTCTTCGTTGCTGCGCGTGCGCTTTCTCTAGTTGCGGTGAGCGGGGGCTACTCTTTGTTGCGGTGCGCGGGCTTCTCAGTGCGGTGGTTTCTCGTGTTGCGGAGCATGGGCTCTAGGCGTGCAGGCTTCAGTAGTTGTGACATGCGGGCTCAGTAGTTGTGGCTCGCGGGCTCTAGAACGCAGGCTCAGTAGTTGTGGCGCACGGGCTTAGTTGCTCCGCGGCATGTGGGATCTTCCCGGACCAGAGCTTGAACCCATGTCCCCTGCATTGGCAGGTGGATTCTTAACCACTGCGCCACCGGGGAAAGTCCCTCGGCTACTGTTATTTTTATTCATGCTGATGTCTTTCAGTTCTGAAAAAGCTTAAAAATAAAAAAGTGGGGCTTCCTTGGTGGTGCAGTGGTTGAGAATCCGCCTGCTAATGCAGGGACACAGGTTCGAGCCCTGGTCTGGGAGGATCCCATATGCCGCGGAGCAGCTGGGCCCGTGAGCCACAACTACTGAGCCTGCGCGTCTGGAGCCTGTGCTCTGCAACAAGAGAGGCCGCGATAGTCAGAGGCCCGCGCACCGCGATGAAGAGTGGCCCCTGCTTGCCACAACTAGAGAAAGTCCTCGCACAGAAACGAAGACCCAACACAGCAAAAATAAAAATTAAAAAAAAAAAGTGCCAGCATGGGAAGAATAAAAGAAAACTGAATGCCCTAGGGGGGAAAGTATGACTATTGTTTTATATTTTTATGTTTTTACTTTTTATTATTTTTTACTTTTTATTATTATTATTATTATTATTTTTTTTATTGGAGTATGGTTGCTTTACTATGTTGTGTTAGTTTAGACTATTTATTTTTAATTAAATTTAAAAATTAGCCTCAGGGGACTTCCCTGGTGGCGCAGTGGTTAAGAATCCGCCTGCCAATGCAGGAGACACGGGTTCGAGCCCTGGTCCGGAAAGATCCTACATGCCGCGAAGCAGCTAAGCCAGTGCACCACAACAACTGAGCCTGTGCTCCAGAGCCCACAAGCCACAATTACTGAGCCTGTGTGCCACAACTACTGAAGCCCGGGTGCCTAGAGCCTATGCTCCGCAACAAGAGAAGCCACTGCAATGCGAAGCCTGCGCACCGCAGCGAAGAGTAGCTCCGGCTCGCCGCAACTAGAGAAAGCCCGTGCGCAGCAACGGAGACCCAATGCAGCCAAACATAAATACAAAAAATAAATTAACTAATTAGAAAAAAGAAAAAAATTAGCCTCTGGTGGCTGGTGCCTACTGTGTTGTACATTGCCCTTCTCTTGTGTGGAGATAACATTGTTTATTTGGCCAGTTCCCTGTTGGTGACATTTGATTGCTTCCAGTATTTAGCCTCTGGAATGTGGGCATAGTAGCAGAATAAGGGCCCCCAACGATGTGCACGTCCTAATTCCCAGAACTTGTCAAAGGGGACTTTTCAGATGTCACTGTGTTAAGGACCTTGAGATGGGAGAGGATCTGGGTTATCCAGGTGGCCCAACATCATCACAACGGTCCTTATAAGAGGGAGGCAGAAGCATCAGAGTCAGGGACTTGAAGATGCTGTGCTGCTGACTTTGAAGGTGAAGGAAGGGGCCACGAGCCAAGGGATGCAGGCGGCCCCTAGAATCTGGAAAAGGCATGGGGATGATTCTCAGTTCTCCCTGGAGCCTCCAGAAGGCACACAGCTCTGCCGACACCTCGATTTAAGCCCAGTGAGACCCATTTCGGACTCTGACCTGCAGACTGTAGGAAATAGCGTTGCATGGTTTTAACCCACTGAGCTTGTGGTGATCTGTTACAGCAGCCACAGGAAGCGAATACAGGGGGTCTTTCTAAAATGACGATTGTCTCGCTGTGCACGCTCCCCGCACCAGACCATGCTGAGTCCTTTACCTGTACCACGACACCGGTCCCATGGAGTTATGCGATGTCGCTTCTACCTTTCCGTTGGGGGAACACAAGCTCAGAGAGGTCATTTCCCTGAGATCACAGCAGTCAGGGGCACCTGTGGTGAGAGAGGACAGACAGACCGAACTGACCTGCCGTTTTTTACCTCCAGGGACTTTGTCGCCGGCGGGGCTTGTCCCAGCAAGACCACCATTCCCGGGAAGACCGTCATTGTGACCGGCGCCAACACGGGCATCGGGAAGCAGACCGCCTTGGAGCTGGCCAAAAGAGGTGAGGTCCCGGTGGGCACCTGCTTCTCTGCCTGAGGCTCGGGCGCAAGATCTGGTGGTGGATGGTTTGATTTCCCGGGGGATGTTGAGGCATCTGATTCTTTTGATTGCAAGTGGCAGAAACAAACTCACACTGGCTTAAGTCCTAAAGCCTTGTGTCTCTGGAAGAGGGAAGGACAGGTTCAGGGTCTCAGAGGAGGCTGTGGGCGCTCAGCAGTTATTGGCTTGGGTTTTTCTCTTTGCATCGGCTGTGCCCTTTCCTACTGTAGTTGGACTCAATCCTAATGGCTGGGTCAGGGCCTGGGTCAGAGGTTGGGGGTCAGGCTCTCCCAAGCTTACTGGTCAGGCGTTTTGTAGGAAGAACACCCTTCGATTTGGGTCTGTTTGACGTTTTTCTCATGGTCAGACTGGGCTTAATGGAGGAGAAGTGCCCTCCTCAGCACATGCAGATGTCTTTTGAACTTGGAATCAGTGGGGTTTCCTATGGGCTCAGGTACGAGAAAGGGAGGAGTTAAGGTTTTGTTTGAACAGCTGGAAGACCAAAGCTGCCTTGGCTGGGACGGGGAGGCCAGGGCAGGGCAGGGGTGAGGGCTGGGGAGACCGGAAACTGTCCTCAGGCTGGTCGAGTCGAGGTGGCCAGTGAATGGGTCCCTGATGGACTGACCAGGCCTGAGCTGCCTGTTCACCCCTGGGGTAAGAGTGGTGGGGGGCCATGAGGGCAGCCCCCCTGCCCCCCACACCACATGGGGTTTCCCCAAGGGAGGGACAGGTGTTCCTTTCAGGAAAAAGTGAGAAGGGAGGAACTTCCCTGGTGGCGTAGTGGTTAAGAATCCGCCTGCCAACGCAGGGGACGTGGGTTTGAGCCCTGGTCCGGGAAGATCCCACATGCCGTGGAGCCACTAAGCCCGCGCGCCACAACTACTGAGCCTGCGCACCACAACTACTGAAGCCCACGCGCCTAGAACCCGTGCTCCGCAAAAAAAGAAGCCACTGCAATGAGAAGCCCATGCACCGCAACAAAGAGTAGCGCCTGCTCGCCGCAATTAGAAAAAGCTCACACGCAGCAACAAAGACCCAATGCAGCCAAACATAAATAAATAGACAAATTAAAAAAAAGAAATAAAAAAAAAGAAAACAAATAAGACAGCTAATTTATTTAAAGAAAAAATAAAGTGAGAAGGGAAATTGGGCCAACACACCCACTGTGGTCCCTTGAGAGCCAGGCTGCCACTGGGAGGACAGACAGATCCGGGACTTGATGAGTCCATTCTGGGCTGCGTGATGGGGGGCCGGCTGTGGAGGACAAGCCCTGGAGACCCACGCGGTTCGGCATCCTTGCTGCCCATCCTCTCAGTCCCTGTTCCTTCTCACTTTTCTAATTTGAAAAAAAAAAGTTTAAAAAAATTAAATTTTTTCCTTTTTTTTTTTTTTTTTTTTAAATTTTGGCTCTGCCGCCCCAGCATGCGGGAACTTAGTTCCCCGACCAGGGATGGAACCTGCGCCCCCTACAGTGGAAGCACGGAGCCTTAACCCTCTGGACTGCCAGGGAAGTCCCCCAAAAGTTTTCTTTTTAAAGCTGTATTAAGATTTAATTCACACATCTAAAGTATACACTTCCATGATTTTTAGTATATTCACAGAATTGTGCAGCCGTCACTGGTCGCCATTTTAGAACATTTCTCATCACCCCAAAACGCAACCGGGCTCCTCGAAGCCACCACCCCCTACTTTCCCTTCCCCGCCAAAGCTAGGAAACCAGTAATCTTCCTTCTGTGGATTTGCCTCTTCTGGACATTTCAGATAAATCAATCATGCACTCTGTGTCCTTTTGTGTCTGGCTTCTTTCACTGCACATCACGTTTGTGAGGTTCATCCATGGTGTAGATATGTTGGAATTTCCTTCCTTTTCATGGCTGATATTCCACTGATGGACAAATCACATTTCACTTATTCATTCATCCCTTAAAAACATTTTTTTAAAATTTTATATTGGACTGTAGTTGATTTACAGTGTTGTGTTAGTTTCAGGTGTACAGCAAGGTAATTCAGTTATACATATACATGTATCTGTTCTTTTTCAAGTTCTTTTCTCATTTAGGTTGTTACAGAGCATTGAGCAGAGTTCCCTGTGCTGTATAGTAGGTCCTTGTTGGTCATTTATTTTATGTATAATAGTGTGTACATGTCAATCCCAATCTCCCAATTTATCCCCCCCATCCCCTGGTAACCATAAGTTTGTTTTCTACATACATGACTCTACTTCTGTTTTGTACATTACTTCATTTGTACCCTTTTTTTGGATTCCATATATAAGTGATATCATCTGATATTTGTCTTTCTCCGTCTGACTTACTTCCCTCAGTATGACAATCTCTGGGTCCATCCATGTTGCTACAGATGGCATTATTTTGTTCTTTTTATGGCCGAGTGGTATTCCATTGTATATATGTACCACATCTTCTTTATCCATTCCTCTGCTGATGGACATTTAGGTTGCTTCAGGAGTGGAACTTTTAAAACAACTTTCATTAAACAGTTTTTTTTTTTTGGTCTGGCTCTTCCAGGAGGTACCATCATTCTGGCCTGTCGAGACTTGGAGAAGTGTGAAGCAGCAGCCAAGGAGATTCGAGGGGAGACCCTTAATCACCGCGTCAACGCCCGGCACCTGGACTTGGCCTCCCTTAAGTCCATCCGAGAGTTTGCAGCGAAGATCATTGAGGGTAAGGGGGATGACGCTGGCCTTGTGGGGCGAGGACTTGGGCGGCCAGGCTGGGAGGCGGGAATTATACCAGGCAGGTCCTAGAGCCAGGTATTGGTTGCCACCTGTATTCGTTCAGCCTTTGGGTAAAGATTTTACATTTTTTTCTCTTCTGACATTTTCACATTTACATATTTTTTATTTTTACATGGGGGAAAGAAAACTAAAAGAGTAACATTTCATGACATGTGACCATCATATGGAATTCAGATTTTATTTTATTTTGGCTGTGCCACATGGCTTGTGGGAGTTTTTTTTTTTTTAAATAAATTTATTTATTTTATGCTGCATTGGGTCTTCGTTGCTGCACATAGGCTTTCTCTAGTTGTGGCAAGCGGGGGCTACTCTTCGTTGCGGTGCGCTGGCTTCTCATTGTGGTGGCTTCTCTTATTGTGGCTCGCGGGCTCTAGAGTGCAGGCTCAGTAGTTGTGGCGCACAGGCTTAGTTGCTCCACGGTATGTGGGATCTTCCCGGACCAGGGATCAAACCTGTGTCCCCTGCATTGGCAGGCAGATTCCCAACCACTGCACCACCAGGGAAGTCCTGGGATTTCTTTTTTTTTTTTTTTAATAAATTTATTTATTTATTATTATTATTATTTTTGGCTGTGTTGGGTCTTCGTTGCTGCGCACAGGCTTTCTGTAGTTGTGGCGAGCGGGGGCTACTCTTTGTTGCGGTGCGCAGGCTTCTCATTGCGGTGGCTTCTCTTGTTGCAGAGCATGGGCTCTAGGTGCACGGGCTTCAGTAGTTGTGCCATGTGGGCTCAGTAGTTGTGGCTCGTGGGCTTTAGAGCATAGGCTCTAGAGCGCAGGCTCAGTAGCTGTAGTGCACAGGCTTAGTTGCTCTGCAGCATGTGGGATCTTCCCGGACCAGGGCTCGAACCCGCATCCCCTGCATTGGTAGGCGGATTCTTAACCACTGCGCCACCAGGGAAGTCCTGGCTTGTGGGATCTTAGTTCCTGGACCAGGGATGGAACCCGCGCCCTTGGCAGTGAAAACGCAGAGCCCTAACCACTGGACCGCCAGGGAGTTCCCAGAATTCAGATTTTAGTTTCCATAAAGTTTTATTGGCATGCAGCCATGCGCATTGGTTTATGTTTTATCTGTGGCTGCTTTAGTGCTGGGAGGGCAGAGTTTAGTAGAGACAGACCATATTGCCTGCAAAGCCAGAAATATTTACTACCTGGTCCTTTATAGAAGAAGTTAACTGACTGCTGTCTAGGACAACTAAGTCCTATGTGTGCTTGGATCCTACAAGAAGTAGAGGCCAAGGAGGGAGGAAGAGTTAGCCAGGTGCAGAAGGGCAGAAACGCTGATCCAGCCAACGTTTCCGGAGGCCCTCTGGCTCTTGGGTGACGCAGGTGACACAGACGTGAGTCAGATTCAGGCTCTCCTTCCGAGGAGCGCCCGGGCCGGTGGGGGACATGGCCGTGCCAGTAGGTAACTGAGGGTTAGTGCAGAGAATCTGGAGCTCCCACATTCTTGCTGTGTGTTTCTTTTTGCAAATCCAGGGATCAGGCTGGCATTTCTCTGCACTTCCGTCACATTGATGCCTGACTCACTCTTTTTTGCTCCCCACCACATGGTCTCAGAACCACTTACGAGTTTATTTTTTTTTTGAACAGGAATAACATTTGGAGGGTTAAACGTTCAGAAGGTGCACATGGGGATACAGCAAAACATCTTCCTGCCACGCCTGCCATTAGTTCCCAGCATGCCGTCCTCAGATGTGTTCAGTGCTCCACCTCTTGTGTGTCCTACTGGGGACCATTTATGCATTTATAAAGCAAACGGGGATACACTTCCCCTTGGGTTTTTTGTACAAAGCGGAGCCTGTTATATACCTGGTGCTGCCCCTTGCTCTTTCGGAGATCGTTACAGGCAGAACTTTTTCCTTCTTTTCTTGTGGCTAGCTTGTGGTTTTTTTTGGCCACTGCGTGGCATGTAGGATCTTAGTTCCCTGACCAGGTATGGAACCCGTGCCCCCTGCAGTAGAAGCATGGAGTCCTAACCCCTGGACTGCCAGGGTATTCCTGTGTGTGTATTTTTTAAATTTTTATTGAAATACAGTTGATTTACAGTGTTTTTGTAGTTTCAGGCATACAGCAAAGTGATTCAGTTATATACGCACACACGCTCACACACACACACACACAGAAAAATTCTTTTTTAGATTCTTTTCCATTATAGGTTAGTACAAGACATTGAATATAGTTCCCTGTGCTATACAGTAGGTAGGTCCTTGTTGGTTATCTATTTTATATATAGTGACGTGTATACTTTAATCCCCAGCTCCTGATTTATCCCTCCCCCCTTCTCCTTCGGTAACCGTAAGTTTGGTTTCTATGCCTGTGAGTCTATTTCTGCTTAGTAAATAAGGTCATTCGTATCATTTTTTTAGATTCCACATGTGATATCATATGGTATTTGTCTTTTTCTTTCTGCCTGACTTCACTTAGTATGATAATCTCTAGGTCCATCCACGTCGCTGCAAATGGCATTATTTCATTCTTTTCTATGGCTGAGTAATATTCCATTGTATATA
Source organism: Mesoplodon bidens (assembly GCF_964165515.1). NCBI lineage: Eukaryota > Metazoa > Chordata > Mammalia > Artiodactyla > Ziphiidae > Mesoplodon > Mesoplodon bidens. Next base: position 57,376,379 of record NC_138175.1, on the reverse strand, counting down.
TGTACCACATCTTCTTTATCCATTCCTCTATCGATGGGCACTTAGGTTGCAGAAAATACTTGTCAAATAGATAATAACGAAGCCGTTCTACCCAGCAGGTTGTATTATCACCCCTTTTACAGAAGGGGAAACTGAGTCACACATTTGTCCTCACCCCTGTCTTCCAGAGGAGGAGCGAGTGCACATCCTGATCAATAACGCAGCCGTGATGCGGTGCCCCCACTGGACCACCGAGGATGGCTTTGAGATGCAGCTTGGCGTTAACTACCTGGGTGAGATTGCAGGCTGTGTGGCATCGGCCTGGGATGTGAGCAGGAGCCCCCGTGGGCCAGACACAGGCTCTGGGAGGGGTCTTCCTCTCTCCATTGTGGCCAGGCGGGCGTGAGTAGGGTCACCTGGAAGCTCAGGGAATCGCCTTTTCACTGCTGGACCCTCAGTCCTTCGGACCTTCCATCAGCCTCTTGGCCATTTGTCCCTTTGTCTGTCTGTCCCCCAGCCTCTGTCTGTCCTTCTCTCACTGTGTCAGTTTATCTTTTGTCACCCTGAATGCATCTGCAGTCCATTAGTAAGGGTGATGGACGTTGGGTGGACACCAATCATATAGGATTAAGGCCCACCCTAATGACCTCACCCTAATGGCCTCATTTTACCTTGATCACCTTTCTAAAGACCCTCTCTCCAAATAAGGTCACATGCTGAGGTACTGGAGGGTAGGGCATATTTTTTTAGGGGGGTTGGGGAGGGTGACACAATTCACCCATAACACATGTGATTACCCTTCACCCCCTTTGGGCTGGGACTCAGTCATGTGACCTGATGGAGCTGCAAGAGAGTCTGGGAAATGTAGTCTTTCACTGGGCAGTCTCATGCATAACCCAAAATTCTATCACTGAAGAAGAAATGGAGAAAGGATTTTGGGAGACAGAAGGCATCTCTTCTCTAGCTGACCTCATAGAGGGTTATCACAGGGCTTGGTGACAGTTTGTTGTCAGGAAAGTCTGGTACATTGTAGGATTTTTTTTTTTTTTTTTTTTTTGACATGCCACATGGCTTGTGGGATCTCCGTTCACTGACCAGAGATTGAACCCTGGCCGCAGCAGTGAAAACCCAGAATCCTAACCATTAGGCCGCCAGGGAACTCCCACATTGTAGGATGTCTAGCAGCACCGCTGGCCTCCACCCACTAGGTGGCAGTAGCACTCCCTCTACGTCCACAGTTGTGACGATCAAAATTGTCTCTAGGTGGTGCCAAACGCCTGCTGGTGGGGGGCGCAAAGGTGGACCCTGTTGAGAAACATGGGTTATGGGAGGATGAAATAAGGTGATGTTCTCAGTGTGGTCCTGTGCACGGGACAAGACTTCAGTGAAGTTACCTTTTCGTTTTCCACCATCCAGGTCACTTCCTGTTGACAAACTTGCTGCTGGACAAGCTGAAAGCTTCTGCTCCTTCGCGCATCATCAACCTCTCGTCCTTGGCCCACGTCGCTGGGCACATAGACTTCGAGGACTTGAACTGGGAGAAGAGGAAGTATGACACCAAGGCAGCCTACTGCCAGAGCAAGCTGGCCGTTGTCCTCTTCACCAAGGAGCTGAGCCGGCAGCTGCAAGGTGTGTGTGGCGAGCCTCGCTGGTCTCCCCTTTCCTTTAGCTCCGAGCCTGAGACAGTCCTGCTGTGACTCTGGGTGGACGGGAGGTCAAGCATTGGCTCCAGGACCGAGTAGGCAAACATATGACACACTTACCACCACGCTCCCCGCTGGTGCCTGAAGCAGACATCACTAATCAATCACAGCATTCTTCTCTGCTCATCCCGGACAGGCACCTGAGTCTTTGGTGCTCTAGACCAGTGAACCTTTGGCAATATCTGGAGACATTTTTCGCTGTCAGTTTGGGGAGCAGGGGCAGGTTGGGTGATGTTCCTGGCATCTAGTCGGCAGAGGCCAGGGATGCTGCTCAACATCCTGCAAGGCACAGGATAAAGAATCATCCGACCTCAGCGTCCATAGTGCTGAGCTTGAAAAGTCTGCCCTTTGCCTTTGCTTCTCAAAGAGTCAGTAGACCAGCAGTGTCAGCTCACCTGGGTGTTTGTCATAATTGCGGCATCTCAGACCCCACCCTGACCCACTGCTTCAGACTCTGGGGGGTGGAGCCCGGCGGTCTGGGCTTCTCAAGCCCTCCAGGTGATTTTTACACACTCGGGTTCAGAGGCTCTGCCCTGGGCAGCCTCTGAGACAGAGCTGCCTTGCAAGTGGAACTGGGGGTGTGGAGGTTTCAGAGCAAGAGGGTGACACGGATTCAGGGGGAGCCCCCTAGGGTGGTTGGTATCAGCCTTCCTGGTGAGGGGTGAACCTGACGTCTGCCTGCCTCACTTTTTCCTTCTCTTCCCAGGCACGGGCGTGACTGTCAATGCCTTGCACCCTGGCGTGGCCAGGACCGAGCTGGGCAGACACACGGGCATGCACAACTCCGCCTTCTCCAGCTTCACGCTCGGTAAGTCCCCTTCCAGTTTGGGGTCCCTTAACTGAACCCCTGTCCTCCTAGCTTGGGGCTCAGGACCCTCCCTCAGTGCATTAGGGTCTTCCTGAGAAGCAGAACCAATAGGGTGTACATAGATATTTAGAGAGATTTATTAGGGGGATTGGCTCATGCATCTGTGGGGCTGAGAAGTCCCGGGACCTGATCTGTACGCCAGAGGCCCAGGAAAGCTGACGGTGTAGTTGCAGTCCAAACCCAAAGGCCTGAGGACCACGGGACGCGATGGTGTAAGTCCCAGTCCAAGTCGGAAGGCCAGGAGCGCCAGTGTCTGAGACCAGGAGGAAATGGATGTCCCTGCTCAAGGAGAGAGAGAGAATTCGCCCTTTCTCCACCTTTTTGTTCTATTTTCACCCCCAACTAATTGCATGGTGCCCACCCACATTGGTGAGGGTGGATTTTACATAGTCTGTTGATTCAAATGCAGTCTCTTCACACCCTCACAGACGCCCCAGAAATAATGTGTTACCTGCTCTCTGGACATCCCTCAGCCCCGTCAAGTTCACACGTAAAATTAACATCACACCCAGAGGCGACCTCAGGGCCTTTGCTCTGCCCCCTGCCCCGTATCTTCCTTGGTACCGAGTCACTTTCATGTGTCTACCCAGCCTGCCAGCCTCAGAATAGCCCTGGGAAACAGGCCAGAGCCTGTTTGATGAGACTGTTTCAGAGGTGGAGGTCATGGAGCTGACTTCCTGGAGTCCGGCCGCGCTTGGGCTGACTCCAGTTTCATGCCGGACTAGCTGGGCCACCAGCAAAGTGACTTCTCTCCGAACCTCCCTTTCCTTATCTGCAAAATGAGGGTCATAGTAGTACCTGCCTCAGTGGGGAGGATTAGATGAGACCTCCCTAAAAGAGCCAGCACAATTCCTGGCTGAATAAATAATTAGAGCTTTTTAACTAGTGTTTATAATCCTGAAAAATATTTAGTTGGTGGGGGCTAGGTATCAGGGACCTTAAGCTGAAGCTGGCACTGGAGACACTCAATACACAGAAGCTGCTTTAAGGAAAGATCGGGTGGGATGAGGACTTGGGACTGACATAGAGGAGGGGGACCTTCCGTTTGCCTGGGAAAAGCCAGGGGGGCTTCCTGGAGGAGGCAGCTTTCAAGCTGGTCCCTGTATCTGGAATTATTTGTCTGGGCAGTGCCAGGGAAGGGAGCTCCTGGTGTTGGGAACCAGAGGGGCAAAGGCCTGGAGGAGAGCTCTGTGGGACTCCAGGGAAACTTCTGGCCTTCATGGGCCCTGAGCCACCTGGGGTGGTGCTGGGCTTTCTGTATCTTCCTCTCTGAATGTGTGGACTGAACTCTCTGTGGGCCGATGCAGGGCCCATCTTCTGGCTGCTGGTCAAGAGCCCCCAGCTGGCGGCCCAGCCCAGCACCTACCTGGCCGTGGCGGAGGAGTTGGAGGGCGTTTCTGGAAAGTACTTTGAGGGACTCAGAGAGAAGGCTCCGGCCCCGGAAGCTGAGGATGAGGAGATAGCCCAGAGGCTTTGGGCTGAAAGTGCCCACCTTGTGGGCTTGGAGATGTCCTATGGATCCTCTGAGAGGGGACAGCCCCTCCCCAAATAACTTCTGGGAGCAGGTATGAAAGCCACCAGGGAGGCAGTCACCAAGATGGAACAGCAACCAACCAAAGCTGGCTGCCATGCCCGCAGCACCCTCTAGGTGGCAGTCTTGGCCAAAGAATGCTGGCTGCCATGCCTGCAGTGCCCTCTAGGTGGCAGTATTGCCCCCTTTCTGGCCGCAGTGGATTGGACAGCAGGTGCGCGCCTGACCCAGGGGCTGACAGTGCTGCCAACAGGTGAGCTGGGCCATCAGATGCCTCCCTTGGGAATCCAAACCAGGAATTTTGGGGTGCGGCATCAGCTCCCTCTGGTGTGGGCCATGTCGGGGACTGGATGGACGTGGGCAAATTGTCTGGCTGATGCTTGAGTTCATGGTCCCCTTTTGGACCTTGCACACCTCCAGTCTCACCTCTGAGCCTTGGTTTCTCCAGCTGTAAACTGTGCAGAATAACCTGACTACCTCATTGGATGGTCGTGAATTATCGCTTGGCTTGGAGAACGGCAGCTGCATGTTCCTTGCCGTTGGATGTTTGCTGAGGACCTTCTGTGTGCTGGACCCTGGCAGGGTGCTGGGGATGCCCCCCGGGAGCAGACCGACTCAGGTCTGGCCTTGTTATCTCCGAGTCACGCTGGGGACAGCATGGTGGGGAGGAACCACTGAGGAAACAGGATGCCTGGGATCACGACCTTCCCGCCCATCCCCACTCGCCAGCTGCCATGCTGTGGGCGGCCCTTGGAGGGACCCGAAGTGGGTCTCTCTGGGCTGAAAGCAAGGAGTGAACAGTTCTGAGAGAAAGACAAATACCATATGATATCATCATATGTGGAATCTAATTTAAAAATGATACAAACGAACTTATTTACAGAACAGAAACAGACTTACAGATATCAGAAAACAGACTTGCGGTTACCAAAGGGGAAACGTGTGTGTGAGGGGGAGGGATAAATCAGGAGCTTGGGATTGACATACACACACTACTGTATAAGATAGCTAACCAACCAGGACCTGCTGTATGGCACAGGGAACTCTACTCAGTATTCTGTGATAACCTATATGAGAAAAGAAAAGGATCTGAAAAAGAATGAATACGTGTGTGTGTATAACTGAATCACTTTGCTCTACACCTGAAACCAACACAACATTGTAAATCAACTATACTCAAATAAAAGTAAAGAAAAAAAAGAGTGAACAGGTATGGTTCCTTCTGGAGGCTCCCCGGGAGAACCTGTTTCCTTACGTTTTTCCAGCTTCTAGAGACGCCTGCACTTCGTGGCCTGTGGCCCCTTCAGACAGTGGCAGGCCAGGTCCTTCTCACGCTGCCATATCTCTTTTTTCTCCCGCTTCTGCCTCCATCTCCTGTTTTTAAGGACTCTTGTGATATCCCTTGGCCCATCCAGATAATCCAGGATCATCTTCCTCCTTGAAAGTCAGCTGATTAGAAACTGGAATCCCATCATCCACCTTAATCCCCCCTTTGCCTTGTGAAGTAACAGGGTCCTGGGGGATAGGATGTGGGCACCTTGGGGAGGACCCGCTTTTCTGCCTACCACTCTGTCCTTTTCAAAATCTGCTTCCTTAGCACCCCCAGTGGATTTCCCATGCGTTCCCTTCTGCTCAAATAAAGAGGAATAAGCTTCAGGGACTTCCCTGGCAGTCCAGGGGTTAGGACTCTGCGCTTCCACTGCAGGGGGCATGGGTTCAATCCCTGGTCAGGGAACTAAGATCCCATATGCCACGTGGTGAGGCCAAAAAAAATTTTTTTTTTTAATTAAAAAAAAAGGGCTTCCCTGGTGGCGCAGTGGTTGAGAGTCCGCCTGCCGATGCAGGGGACACGGGTTCGTGCCCCGGTCCGGGAGGGTCCCACGTGCCGCGGAGCGGCTGGGCCCATGAGCCATGGCCGCTGGGCCTGCGTATCCGGAGCCTGTGCTCTGCAACGGGAGAAAAAAAAAGGAGTCAGCTTCACCAGTGTTGCTTGCAAGCAAATCAACTGAGAAGAACAGATTTTAAAAATCACAAACTCCCTACCCGCTAAAAAAGAAGAAAAAAACTTGGGGGTGTGTTGGCAAGAAGAGGAGCTGGAATTCAAAGTCTGGTTTTAGAACCCACTTTTGGGGGGAGCGTTAGCGGTCTAAATGCCCAGGAGAACAGCTAATCACAGGGAGATTTGTCTGTTATGTAAATGTGAGCAGCACACCTCAGGGCTAATTCTAACCACAAACCTTCACAACGAGTATCTGCTTCCTTTCTGAAACAGAAACCCCAAGGACCACAAATGTTGACTCACAAATCAACCTAATCCCCGTCTACTTCTCTGAAGGCTTTGAGGTGATTCACAAACCTAGCTATGACCTTCCGACTGATGAAAGATGATAGAAACCAATCTCAAACGAAACAATGCAAAACAAAACCCAAAGCCACAGAAGCCCAGAGGAGATGGTGCAAAATAATAAACAGACCCAGGAATGCAACGTGAAAGGACAATGCTTCGGGGTTGGGGGGGTTCTTCACAAAGGGAAACCAAGTCAGGCTCAAATCCTCACACCTCACTGTGGGGCTTGGGAATTCTGTCAGGATGTCTTGGGTTGCTGATGACAGGACATACTCAAAGGATGTAAGCTGAGCTGACTTTCACCCCAGGGAAAAGCAAGAAGGAGCGCTATTTCACAGAAGTAGAAGCCCAGGGGTGTGGCAGGCTTTGAGTTCAGCGACATCATCAAGGTTCCTACTGCAAGACGACGGTCTGACAATTACCAACGCAACGTCATTCCAAGGCTGGGTGTTTGTAACAGGTTGAATGGTGGGGTGCCTCCCCCTAAAAGATATGTCCAAGTCCTAACTCCCAATACCTGTGAATGGGAGCCAATTTGGAAAAAGTTTCTTTGCCCATGTAATTAGGGATCTCGAGGTGAGATTGTCCTAGATTATCTGGGTGGACCCTAAATCCAACAAGTGTCCTTAGAAGACAGAGCAGAGGAAGAAGCAGTGAGGGGATTGAGGGCAGAGACAGGGACGGTGCAGCCTCAAATCGAGGAATGGCTGGAGCCCCCAGAAGCTGCAAAAGGCAAGGAACAGAATCTTCCCCAGAGCTTCTGGAGGGTGTGTTCCCCACCCCACCCCGCCCCGCCACCTTGAATTTGGACTTCTGGCCTCTGGAACTGTGAGAGAATACATTTATGTTATTCTAAGTCACCAAGGTGATGGTATTTGTTACAGCAGCCAGAGGAAACTAATGCAGTCTCTTTGGGGGGTGGGTCACGAGATGACTACCAGAGCCAATTTGGGCCACTCGTTTTCTTGTTTTTTGCCCAGTGACGGGGAGAGAAGCATTTCTCTTTTATTTGTCAAATTGGGCTCAGGTCATGTGCTCATCTTAGAACCCACAAAAGCCCCCCAGGGAAAGGCAGAAGGTAACAGACTTCCATCAGGGTTTCCCAACGCCAGCGCTGCTAACATTTGGGGCCGGATAATTCTTTGCTGTGGGGCAGGGGTCTGTCCTGTGCGCTGCAGGATGTCGAGCAGCAGCCCTGGTCTCTACCCGCCAGATGCCAGTAGCCCCCCTAGCCGGGTGAGACCCCCAGAACTGTCTGCAGACATTGCCATATGTTCCCGAGGAGGGAAACTCACCTTCGGTTGAGAACCACTGATGGAGGCGGATCTGGATATGTTTGCGGGTCTGTGAGCGTCAGGAGCTGCGAACCGAGGGTGGGTCAGGCAGAGCTAGTCACCAGCACAGGGGGCCTCGCTTGTTCTCACCTGGGCTTCATTGGGGTGGAGCGCAGCTGACAGGCACGGTGCTGGGAAACAGGTCGTAATGGAAACAATACAGGTGACTGACTCAGGGTAGCCTATCTCCTATGGAAGACGTACCACGAAATCCAGAGGTCCTCCTGACGCTGCAGGGCAGATGCTGCTGAAAATCCGGTGAGGGGTCTTGTTATCGCAGTGGCAGAGCTTCCAAGGAAATGACAGAAGCATTCTTGGGACCCACCTGAGACCTGGGATTGGGTCATTCGTGTGGACAAACCTGAAGATCTTGAGCCTCTCAATTTCCCTGAGAACACCCCCCTTGCTGGAGACCAGCACCCCTTGAGGGAAGGTCGTGGTCCTTCCCCAAGCAGGTGCCTCACAAGATGATGCTCATCATCTCCAGGTCCGCCTCATCACCTGGGGCGAATCCCAGCTCACATGCTGGGTGCATTGCAGGGTCTGGCTGAGATGAACCTGGGGACCACACCTGGGAGTGGATTTCGGGGGAGTTAGACTGGGGATGAAATGCGAGACCAGCTGTGGAGAATCCATGGGCAGAGGGTCACTCATCTATGATGAAGGTTTTATTTAATATTTTGGGCTTTCTGCGTAGCTGGAGGCTGTGCCAACTGCATGAGAATGTGTCTCCCGCATAACCTCTAAAGATGGTGCAGCCCTATATTAATGTCCTGATTTCGGTGATTGCACTGTGGTTACGTACGAGAACGTCTTTGTTTGCAGGAAAAACCATCAGGATTTAGATGGTGGGGCATCAGGTCTGCAACTTAGTCTCAAACGGTTCAGGTAAAAGTTCTTTGGACTTAAAATTAAAGTATAGCTGATTTACAATATTATATGAGTTTCAGGCATACAACATAGTGATTCACAATTTAAAAAAAAATTTATTTATTTTCGTATTTTTTGGCTGCGTTGGGTCTTTGTTGCTATGCGCGGGCTTTCTCTAGTTGTGGCGAGCGGGGGCTACTCTTCCTTGCGGTGCCTGGGCTTCTCATTGCGGTGGCTTCTCTTGTTGCGGAGCACGGGCTCTAGGCGCATGGGCTTCAGTAGTTGTGGCATGTGGGCTCAGTAGTTGTGGCTCACGGGCTCTAGAGTACAGGAGTTGTAGCACACGGGCTTAGTTGCTCCGTGGCATGTGGGATTTTCCCGGACCAGGGCTCCTAACCTGTGTCCCCTGCATTGGCAGGTGGATTCTTAACCATTGCGCCACCATGGAAGTCCTGTGATTCATAATTTTTAAAGGTTATACTCCATTTATAGTTATTATAAAACATTGGCTATATTCCCTGTGTTGTACAATATATCATTGTACATTATTTATTTTATACATAGTAGTTGTGTGAAAACCACCACCAGAAAGAGAAAGGTGTGAAAATAGTAAAAAAGCATTCAGACAGATCAGGGCACTGACTACTACGGTCTTGGAAATGTGACCCTCCTTTGAGAGAAGAGAATTGAAATTAAAGGAGAGAGGTACTTTTTGTATACTGCATGGCTAAGGGAAAAAGGAGAGAGAAAGAAAAATTAGGATTTTGTAAGAAAAAAAGGGAAAAAAAAATCAAGGATTTAAACTCCCCCTATTTGCTAGTCATCTAGTAAAAAGCTGTACTTCACTACCCTGACAGCAGAGGGCACCCTTGTACTAAAAACTTTATAGTAGCAATCACGAGCATTAAATATATATTTAGGAATACATTGAACAAGAAATGTGCAAATCACCCCAAAGCCAACAGCTCTGTTCATAGAAATACATGGGCAAAAATAGGAATTATCAAACATTGCCACCAAAAGAAGCCACCCACCCCCCCTCCAAAAATGAGAATCCAAAAATTCAGTTGATATACACCTAAGAGCAGAATTGCTAAGTCATGTGGTAACAACTTGAGGAACTGCCAGATTGTTTTCCACCCAAGTTCGGAAAAACATTATTCACAACAGCCAAAAAGTGGAAGCAACCCAAGTGTCCATCACCAGATGAATGGTGGTCTATCCACACAATGGAATATTATTTAGTCATTAAAAAGGAACGAAGCACTGACACATGTCATAACATAGATAAACCTTGAAAACATTATGCTACGTGGAATTGCCACCTGGAAATATATTTATGGAATGCCTTTTCTGTGTTTAAGGAGGGCAAATCCTTGCACTAGGCAAAAGAATCCGTTTTTTAAAAAAAAGGTATATGCAGGAGAAAAACTTCAGAATTTAATGAGTGGCCTTAAACTAAATACATAACGGAGCTTAAGATTTTCAGTGAAAGATAGCATCTTTGGGGGGTATTGCCCTTTACACTCCAGCCCATAACATGGAGTGAAGCCAAAACTGTGACCAGGCTTGGGGATAGTTTTTCCATTTATCTCCCCCCCTTACACACACCATTAGGGACTTCCTCGGGGCAGAATCTCCTTGTTGGTATCTGTTCAATTTACAGATGCAGACTCAGCAATTCCTCCCTCAAAATGTAGCCTATGAATATATATGCATGCGGGAGACATGATGTGTTGATTACATCTGTAAAAGCATGTCAATTGCATTTCTTTAATACAGCAAGGCTGGAAACAATGTAAAAGCCAGCAATACGGGTCATCTTAAGCAAATAATGGTGCATCCAAGGAAAGGAACATTTTGCAGCTGTTAGTAAGCACCAACGCTATTTTGCTGTTATTTTTATTTTATTTTATTTTATTGCCGTTATTTTAAAACACATCGTATGGGAGAAGTGTCCAATGAGGGCATAGTGAAATGTGGGTGGATGGGACTTACGTGCCTGGACCCCAGCCAGTGGGGACACCATAGCACCTGCAGCAAGACAGTAGAGAGAGGGGCAGGAGATAAACACAATACCTCACGAATAGGCACTATTTTCCCCACGTGGCCAGGACCAACCATCATTAACGTGTCCAAGAGAGAGCTTAAAATGAGAGTCCGTCCAAGGAGCTCTTTGGGGCTGGAAATTCAGGAGAGGGTCATCTCCTTAGAGGTGACACACCAGGAGGATATTCCCGGGGTTGGAGGCAATGGTAAGAGAAGGTGTAGGCTGATGGTGAAGGTTTGGTGGATCTGATGAAATGGAATTGAGAAGAGGAGAAAGCAGAGGGGAGTGAGCCAGAGAGAGCAGCAAATTTGTCTTGAACCGCCGAAGCTGAGGTTGGAAGATTTCGGAAGAGCCTGGGATCACACGTGCCAGAGAGCATGGAGAAGCACAGGGAAGTTGACGTGGGGGGAGAGGTTGTGGACTGAACCAAGGGCTGATGACTCCTCCCTGCCAGCCTCCACCGTCGTCTTGACATCTTCCACTCCAGGGTCTCCCCCAAAATGAACATGAGCAGTGGCCAGAGCTGTGCACTCCAATGAAGCGTTGTGCAGCGGAGAACCTTGGGGGGTGGTTCACAGTTATGAGGGCTCCTCCATGGCTGGCTGAGGCTAACGAGCTCTTGACTTCCTCTTGAAATCCTTTCTGCTGAACCAGGCATCAACCAGGAAGACCCCCAGGATCACCAGAAACATTGCAGCCAGAGCCAAGCGGACGACGTTCTCTGCATCGTGGTTCCCAGGGGCAGTATCTGGGGACAGAGACAGAGAACTTCCTGATGTGGAAACTTGCCCAGTCTCACATCAGAGCCCCAGACTCTTTTTTTTTTTTGCCTCACCGCTGGGCATGTGGGATCTTAGTTCCGTGACCAGGGATGGAACCCCGCCCCCTGCATTGGAAGCACGGTGTCTTTATCACTGGACCACCAGGGAAGTCCCCAGAAGCCCCAGACTTTTTAAAAATTTGATTTATTTATTTTTGGCCGGGGCACGCGGCTTGCGGGATCTTAGTTCCCGAACCAGGGATCGAACCCAGGCTCTTGGCAGTGAAATTGTGGAGGCCTAACCACTGGATGGCCAGGGAATTCCCAAAAATTGTTTTTAAAAATTGAAGTATAGTTGATGTACAATATTATATGTTACAGGTGTACAATATAGTGATTCACAATTTTAAAAGATTACACTCCATTTACAGTTATTATAAAATGTTGGCTCTATTCCCCGTGTTGTACAATATATCCTTGTACCTTATTTTATACCTAACAGTCTTAACAGAAGCCCCAGATTCGAAAATCATCATAGTTTCCTACAGCTGCGGTAACAAATTAACCACAAACTTAGTGGCTTACAACAACACTAATGTCTTATGATTCTGGAGGTCAGAAGTCCAAATGGGTCTCAGTGGGCTTAAATCAAGGTGTTGGCAGGGCTGCATGCCCTCTGGAGGTTCTGGGAAAGAATCTGTTTTCTTGCCCAGCTTCCAGAGGCGGCCTGACATCGTTCGCTCACGGCCGCTTCCTCCACCTTCAAATCTGTCAGTGACGACTTGAGTCATTCCTGTATCACATCACTCTGACACTATTTCTTCTACGTTCAGAAACCCCTGTGATGCACTCAGCCTGCTGGGTTAATCCAGGGTGGTCTCCTTATTCGCAACCTTAAATCAACCGTAATTCCCCTTGGTGGTACCGGATTCACAGGTTCTGGGGAGGAGGGTGTGGACATCTTTGGGGCACAGTTATTCTGCCTATCACAATTGTTTTCTCATCCGCTCGGTCTGATTATTCTCAGCCAGGTAGCCCTGTTTGAACTGAGAACTCCCGAGTACCAGAATCATGGCATGGCGTTGTTCAGGTTGTTAACTGCATAAAAGCAGTCGGTCAGTGGGTGGATAGGAGTATAACTATTCTGCTCTCCTCTCACCAGATCATAAGCCCTAGCTGAAGGCAATGGTTACTTCTAGGACTGATTTTTTTTCTTTGGCCACGCTGCACGGCTTGTGGGATCTTAGTTCCCCTACCAGGGATTGAACCTGGGCCCTTAGCAGTGAGAGCACAGAGTCCTAACCACTGGACAGCCAAGGAATTCCCTAGGACTGATTTTTTTCTTCCAAGTAATGAAACAGCATTTTAGGGGATAATGACTTGTAGTGGGTTGAACCGTGCCCCTCTCTCCTCCCAAGATGTGTCTGTCCAGAATCTCAGAATGTGACCTTAGTTCGTATTCCATATAAGGGTCTTGAAGATGTAATTAAGGGAAGGATCTTAAGTCCTCCAGTCCTGGATTAGGGTGAGTCCTAATCCAGTGATGAGCATGCTTATTAGAGGCAGAAAGGGAGAAAATGGAGGGCAGAGATTGCAGTGATGCATCTACAAGCCAAGGGAGGCCAAGAATTGCATCCACCAGCAAGCAGCGGGGATAGAGGCATGGAGTGGATTTTCCTTTAAAGCCTCCAGAAGGAACCAACCCTGATGACACCTTGATTTTGGACTTCTGGCCTCCAGAACTGTGAGAGAATAGTTTTTTTTTATTGTACATTTTTACAATTAAAATCTTTTATTTTTTTTTAAATTCCAATTTTTTATTGGGATAAAATACATATAACATAAATCTACCATCTTAATCCTTTTTAATGTACACGTCAGTGGTATTAAAGACATGCACACTGTTGCGCCACCCTCACCGCCATCTATCTCCAGAACTCTTTGCATCTTGCAAAACTGAAACTCTGTATCCATTAACTATTTCCCCATTCCTTTGTCCCCATCCCCCCAGGCCCTGGCACCCACCATTCTATTTTCTGTCTCTGTGATTTTGACCACTCATAGAAGTGGAATTATACAGTGTTTGTCTTTTTGTGGCTGGCTTATTTCACTTGGCATAATGTCAATTTCCTGTTCTTTCAAGCAACCAACTTTGTGGTAATTTGTAGGGCAGCACTAGGAAACTAGTACAGGGCTCTTCTAGTAACTTATCAATACTGTATCGAGGTGAAGGTCTAAAAGGATTATGAGAAGTATGCTCAATAGCTGGGGCTGCCCCTGATTTCCCTCACCTCAGACTAACTTCACCTAGAGCAGGATATGCCCCAACAATATTACTCATTGTTGCTTTTATTTCTTTTTTTTTTAAAGGTGGAATTTTTTTAAAAGATTTTTTTTGATGTGGACCATTTTTAAAGTCTTTACTGAATCTGTTACAATATTGCTTCTTTTTAAAAATAAATAAATTTATTTATTTATTTCTGGCTGCATTGGGTCTTTGTTGCTGCGTGCGGGCTTTCTCTAGTTGTGGCGAGCAGGGGCTACTGTTCATTGCAGTGCACGGGCTTCTCATTGTGGTGGCTTCTCTTGTTGCAGAGCATGGGCTCTAGGCGCGCGGGGTTCAGTATTTGTGGCACGTGAGCTCAGTAGTTCTGGGTCGCGGGCTCTAGAGCGCAGGCTCAGTAGTTGTGGCACATGGGCTTAGTTGCTCCGCGGCATGTGGCATCTTCCCAGACCAGGGCTTGAACCCGTGTCCCCTGCATTAGCAGGTGGATTCTTAACCACTGCACCACCAGGGAAGTCCACATTCCTGTCAGGCATGTGGGAATCTTAGCTCCCGGACCAGGGATCGAACCTGCACCCCCTGCATTGGAAGGCGAAGTCTTAACCACTGGACCACCAGGGAAGTCCCTAAAGGTGGAAGCTTTAATTAACGGAATTAATTTTTTAAAAGCCAGCTTTTGGTTGTTTTGGGTTTTATAAGTTTTTTGTTTTTTGTTTTAATACTTTTTTTTTTGGCTGAGCCTTGTGGGATCTTAGTTTCCTGATCAGGGATGGAACCCGTGTCCCCTGCAGTGGAAGCTTGGGTCCTAACCACTGGACAGCCAGGGAAGTCCCTCACTGTTGCTTTTTCAGGGCTAAGATCCCCTCCATCTCTGCCCCATGTTTTCAACCCCAGTAGCACTGGGTCTGCAGTCCCCATCAGGCACTCTTTGGTCACAGGTCAACAAGCTGACATTTGAAAATGGCTCTGCCCCATAACCCCTCATACACTGATGGAAATGTCCTTTATCCTTTGAGTTTTACTACTGATTCTCTACGGCTGTGCTGCCCCATATGGGAGCCGTTAGGCACTCAGCGGCTGCAGGGTACATCACGTGCCTATTGCAGCTGAGGAAGTGAATTTTAAGTTTTATTTAATTTTCATTAACTTAAAGCAAAAGACCTGCCTCTAGCTAGCTGCTGCCATAGTCTGGGAGTGCCGGGAGCAGGCGGGAAGCGTGGGGGCCCCTCACCTCTCTCTGGGAGCATCAGGACATCACTGGGTTCTGACCAGAGGTAGGGGAAGTTCTTGTGTAGACCGTGGTAGCATCTGTAGGTCCCCGGGTGCATCAGGAAGATGGCATTCACAGGAAAGTCGGCCTCAAGAGCCCCAGCTTTGTACTTGGAGCTTCGGTTCTACTCTTCCGTTCCTGGAAAGAGCGAATGCGTCAGACCAGGTCTCTGAGTGATGCCGCAGCCTGAGCCTCTTAGAGGGGGTCTTCTTGGAGGAGCAGCCCTGGTGAGCCGAGAGGGAGGGTTTTCTGTACACACCTGGGACGGAAGAGAGCCCAGGTGGTGAGTGGGCAGGCGCCTCCACCCGCTGCCTCCCGATCTAACCTGAGCACGTCTTCCTAACGCCCAGAAGGTGTCCTTCCTGTCCTGCCACGCTTGTCGGGAGCTCGAGGCCTCTCCACTTTTGCCCTTGTTTCCTCTGTGTCTCTTTTTCTCCCTGATTCATTCAGTCTCCATTACTGTTCCTCTCACCCAGGAGTCCTTACTGTGACTCAAAAGGTCCTGCAGGGGGGCTTCCCTGGTGGTGCAGTGGGTTAAGAATCCGCCTGCCAAGGCAGGGGACGTGGGTTTGAGCCCTGGTCCGGCAAGATCCCACATGCCGCAGAGTAACTAAGCCCGTGCGCCACAACTACTGAGTCTGCGTGCCATAACTACTGAAGCCCGTGTACCTAGAGCCCATGCTCCGCAACAAGAGAAGCCCGCGCACTGCAATGAAGAGTACCCCCCGCTCACCACAACTAGAGAAAGCCTGCGTGCAGCAATGAAGACCCAACACGGCCAAAAATAAAGAAATAAATTAATTTTAAAAAAAGAACCCTATATAAGACATCAAATACTCAGGAATTTACATATTTCTCAGATTAAAGGAAGGTCATTGATCGTCCCAAGCAAACTAAAACACTCATTTCTAGTGAGTTGATATTAATGCCCCCATCAGAGATTTTTGGTCAGGACGTAAACCTTGGAATGCAGCCATTCAGGCAAAATTTACTCTTGGTTGAACCTTTTCATACCTACTATTACTACGGAGAATCCATATCGTACAAAAGAACTGGTCTTCCAGGCATCTTGCCTGGACCCATATTGCTCTCCACCAAATTCTCTAGTTTGATTTGGGTCTGCAACACCATCCCTAATAGTTTCATATATTAGATTCAGTCTTTTCGAACTACATTTCACCTCATTTTTTGGGGGGTGGGTAAAGCTTCCTTCAGTTCTTCTATGGTAGATAAACAAATCATTGTGGAGAGCATGGCACAAATCTCCCACGTCTTTGTGGCTGTAAGATCACAGCAGGAAACCCACAGAGTAACTCATGCCCAGCGGGGTGATACGGTGGAGGGTTGAGAGGCAAAGCCTTAGCCTTGCACAAGCAGCGGTTCCCCTTTTTGTTTAGCAGGGGATGTTGTCGCTCTCCGGCAAGGGGTTTAAAGCCCCAGGCTGTTCCATCCACGGGTGTGTCCTGCTGCGAAGATCTGCTGCCCAGTTGGCTGTGCTGCGTGGTGTGGAGCTGTGGGCTTAGGCACTGCCATGTCCCTGGGGGTCATTCTTCTGCTTGGACTTGGTGAGTGGGGCAAGGGAAGTTGTGGGGGGGGGCTGGTGAGGGAAGAGGATGTAGATTAGAGGTTTATAACCTGGGTTCCTCTTGTGGGACTCTTCCTTTATGAGGTCCTGGGGCCGGTGATTTATAGAGAGATCACCCATAGGGCCACTTTTCTTCAGTTTGGTCTAGATGTGATGCCCTGAGCTCAGGTGTTTGGGAATCACTGTATTATTGGGAGACATCTCTTACCAAGTCTTTCTCTATTTTAGTGTTTTGCTGGGATCAAAGGATTCGGGCACAAACGGGTGAGTGTTTTCTCCCTTTTCTGCCTAGAGAACTCTGAATTGGGCTGAGTGGACTGAGGGATGAGCTTGAGTAGCCTTGAAAGAATCCCAGCCTTTAACCTGCACCACCTCTTCATCCACTCGTCGTATTATTTATTTTTTATGTGTTAATTCTTCACCATTATGCCAATCTTTGGTGGTAAACCTCTCCCCTTCTCTAGAAAGCTTCCTGATCCCCTTCTATTCCCCATAAGCACAGATGAGTCAAGAAGGGAATGCCCAGGTTTTCAAATAATGCAGAAAGGGAACACAGTTGAGGTCGACATTCACAACGCAGGCACAGAGAACTGGGGACATTTGTACAGGCACCAGATCCCCCTGTGGGTATGGGACCATCACCCGTTGGGTGTGTTGTGTGTCCTTTCCATTTGCCACCACCTCAACTGCTTCCGTCTCCCTCATCTATGGAAGGTTTGTTCATAAGGAAGGTACTCTTGCTCAGGAGGCAGACTTGCAGTAAAATGAAGACCTCAATGTTCTGGGACATTTTGCAAGCAGTTTCCTGCATTTGGGTCCCAAGTTCCTTCTTTCTAAAATGAAATAACGGGAGTCCAGTGGTTAGGACTTGGCGATTTCACTGCCATGGCCCGGGTTCAATCTCTGGTTGGGGAACTAAGATCCCACAAGCCACGGGGCATGGCCAAAAAAAAAAAAAAAAAAAAAGTGTTGCATCAGTTACGATACAGTGCATGTCAAGCTCAGACAACATTTTGCTCAGATTAGGGGTCATTGCGTAATGTTTACAATTGCTAGATAACATTTATTGAGGTTTTCCCATTGCCAAGGGCTATTCTCAGCTTTTGTATATATGATCTCATTTTAATCTTATTAACTCCACCAAGAGGTAAGTTAATTTTTTCATATTCCAGATATACTGAGCCCTGGATGTGACCTTGAAATTGTACTATGTGTTTGGCATAGGTTTTTAATAAATTAATTAAAGTATAATTGAAGTACAATATTATATTCATTTCAGGTGTGCTACATAATGATTTGACATTTATATACATTATGAAATGGTCACCACAATAAGTCTAGTAACCATCTGTGCCCATATAAAGTTATTATTACATTATTATTGACTACATTCCCTATGCTGTATATTTCATCCCTGTAATATATTTATTAGATCACTTAATGTTTGTACTTCTTAAACCCCTTCACTTATGTTGGCAGCCACCTGTTTATTTCTCTCTGGTTCTGTGACTCTATTTTCATTTTGTTTGTTTGTTTTGTTCTTTAGATTCCACATATAAGTGTGAGCGTATGGTATTTGTCTTTTCTCTGACTTATTTCACTCAGCAGAATACCCTCTAGATCCACCCATGTCGTCACAAATGGCAAGATTTTTTTTTTTTTTTTTGCGGTATGTGGGCCTCTCACTGTTGTGGCCTCTCCCGTTGCGGAGCACAGGCTCCGGACGCGCAGGCTCAGCGGCCATGGCTCACGGGCCCAGCCCGCGGCATGTGGGATCTTCCCGGACCGGGGCAGGAACCCGTGTCCCCTGCATCGGCAGGCGGACTCTCAACCACTGCGCCACCAGGGAAGCCCGGCAAGATTTTTTTAATGACTAATATGCCATTGTGTATATGCCATTGTGTATACCTATATATCACATCTTCTTTATTCATTTACTGATGGACAATTAAGATTGCTTCTATGTCTTGGCTGTTGTAAATAGTCCTGCTATGAACACTGGGGTGCATGTATCTTTTAGAATTTGTGTTTTCATTTTTTTTCGAATGTATACCCAGGAGTGATAGTTCTATTTTTAGTTTTTTGAGAAGTCTCCATACTGTTTTCCATAGTGGCTGCTCCAATTTACATTCCCACCAACAGTGTATGAGGGTTCCCTTTTCTCCACATCCTTGCCAACACTTGTTATTTGTGGTCTTCTTGATGATAGCCATACCGACTGGTGTGAGAGAATGTCTCGTTGTGTTTTTTTAAAATTAATTAATTAATTTATTTATTTTTGGCTACATTGGGTCTTCATTGCTGTGTGTGGGCTTTCTCTACTTGTGGCAAGCGAGGGCTTCTCTTTGTTGCTGTGCACGGGCTTCTCATTGCAGTGGCTTCTCTTGTTGCGGAGCACAGGCTCTAGGCACATGGGCTTCAGTAGCTGTGGCTCACGGGCTCTAGAGCGCAGGCTCAGTAGTTGTGGTGCACAGGCTTAGTTGCTCTGTGGCATGTAGGATCTTCCCGGACCAGGGCTCGAACCCGTGTCCCCTGCATTAGCAGGCAGATTCTTAACCACTGCGCCACCAGGGAAGTCCCTGGTTGTGGTTTTGATTTGCATTTCTCTGATGATTAATGATATTGAGCATCTTTTCGTGTGCCTGTTGGCCATCCGTCTGTCTTCTTTGGAAAAATGTCTATTCAGTTCTTCTGCTCATTTTAAATCAGGTTGTTTGGGTTTTTTTGCTGGTGCTTTGTATAAGCTGTTTACATATTTTGGGTACTAACCCCTTGTTGGTCGTATCATTTGCAAATATTTTCTCCTATTCAGTAGGTTGTGTTTTCATTTTTAAAAAAATCTTTATTTATTTATTTATTTTTGGCTGTATTGGGTCTTAGTTGTGGCACGTGGGATCTCTTATTGTGGCCCACAGGCTCTTCGATGTGGCACGCAGGCTTCTCTCTAGTTGTGGTGCACAGGCTCCAGAACACGTGGACTGTGTAGTTGTGGTGCATGGGCTCCAGAGTGCATGGGCTCTGTAGTTGTGGCATGCGGGCTCTCTAGTTGTGGTGCGTGGACTCGGTAGTTGCGGTATGAGGGCTTAGTTGCCCCGCGGCATGCGGGATCTTAATTCCCCAACCAGGGATCGAACCCAAGTCCCCTGCATTGGAAGGCAGATTCTTAACTACTGGACCACCAGGGAAATCCCTGTCTTTTCATTTTGTCAATGTTTTCTTTTGCTGTGCAAAAGCTTTTATGTTTAATTAAGTCCCATTTGTTTATTTTTGCTTTTTTTCCCTTTGCTTTAGGGAGATAGATTTTAAAATATTGCTACAATTTATGTCAAAGAGTGTTCTGCCTATATTTTATTCTAGGAATTTTATGGTTTCCAAGCTTACATGTAGGTCTTTAATCCATTTTGAGTTTATTTTTGTATATGGTGTTAGAGAATGTTGTAACCTCATTCTTTTACATGTAGCTGCCTGGTTTTCCCAGCACTACTTATTGAAAAGACTGTCTTTTCTTCATTGTATATTCTTGCCTTCTTTGTTGCAGATTAAGTGGGTTTATTTCTGGGCTTTCTGTCCTGTTCCATTGATCTATATGTCTGTTTTTATGCCAGTATCATACTGTTTTGATTATTGTAGCTTTGTAGTATAGACTGAAGTGGGGAGTGTGATAAATCCAGGTCTATTCTTCTTTCTCAAGATTGTTTTGACTATTTGAGGTCTTTTGTGTTTTCATAAGAATTTTAAAATTATTTGTTCTAGTTCTGTGAAAAATGCCATTGGTATTTTAATAGGGATTGCATTGAATCTGTGGATTGCCTTAGGTAGTATGGCTATTTTAACAGTGTTAATTTTTCCAATCCATAAACATGATGTATCTTTCTCTCTGTGTCGTCTTCAATTTCTTTCATCAATGTTTTATAGTTTTCTGAGTACAGGTCTTTTATCTCCTTAGGTAGGTTTATTCCTAGATATTTTATTCTTTTTGATGTAATGGTAAATGGGATTGTTTCCTTAATTTCTCTTTCTGATATTTTGTTGTTAGTGTATAGAAATGCAATAGATTTCTGTATATTAATTTTACATCCTACAACTTTACTGAATTCATTGATGAGCTCTAGTATTAGTTTGGTGGTGTCTAGGATTTTTTTAATATATAGTATCATGTCAACTGCAAACAGGGAGCTTCACTTCTCCTTTACAGTTCAAATGACTTTTGCTTATTTTTCTTGTCTGATTTCTGTGTCTAGGACTTCCAATACTATGTGAATAAAAGTGGTGAGAATGGACATCCGGGTCTTTATTTCTGATTTCAGAGGAAATGCTTTTGGCTTTTCACTGTTGAGTATGATGTTGGCTGTAGGTTTGTCTTATATGGTCTTTATGTTGATGTATATATGTTCCCTCTATGCCCACTTTGCTGAGAGTTTTTATAATGCCAAGCAATGATATTTGTTCTTAAGTTGACAGGGAAGACTAACATTGGATTAAAATGGGTAGATTAAAGATGATCTGCTTCAGTCATCCAGTGTCTGGTGATGGCTATCAAAGTTATCACTCACTCCAGTCAAAAATGCTCCTGTGAATTTCTTATCCAATGGAATCTTTGACATCTGCTCAGACACCTAATGAGAATCTCGGCAGAACTCTCAACAAATCTGAGAACCTCCTCCTTGTATTGGTCTTCCCATCTCAATAGATGCCATCCATCCTCTCCAATGATCAGTTCATTGAGAATGCTATACGGTGCCCCTCTTCTGCTCAGTGCCCATCTGCTCCATCTCTACATCTCAAAGCTCATCATTTCTATCCTCAAAAACTCCTCAAATCCACTCCCTTTTATTTTTCATCACCACCACATTGTCATTACATGATCATTTGTCATGCAGCTGCCTGTAGCATGTTCCCTAATTGTCCCTCCACTTTCCACCTGGCCCCTTAAATTCATTTATCACACCAGAAATGTAGTAATTTAAAAAATTACAACCTCACTGCTTGTTAATCCCTTTGTGGGTCATTATTACATTTAGACTTAAATCCAGACTCTTCTCCTCAGCTTCCAGTGTTTGGAACCTTTGCTGATATCTCCTGACCTTTCTATCTTTACCAAGAGCCATTTTTCACATTAAGTACCATTTGTCCTTTCTGTGTGTGGGTCACACAAAACTCCTTCTCACCTGTGAGTTTGCATATGTTGTTCCCTCTTCCTGGAAGGCAGTTCTTCTTGCACTTCGGAGATCTATGTGTTTCTTATCCTTCAGGGATCATCTCCCAAAGAAATCTCTCTTATAATGCAGGGTAGATAGTTTTATCATATAATAAGAGTAACAACTTCTGTGTATTGGTTCACATGTCTAGACTCTGTTATTGGGTAGATTCACTACAGTTTCCAAAACATCCAATAACTTGCCTTGTATATGGAAGACACACAATAAATATTTATTGAATGGATGAATTAATCCAAGAGGAGATCAATAACAGATCTTTACTGTTTACTAATTCCTAGATCTACCTGAAGTCTACCTAAATCCTCCTGGAGATGGATACCTTCCCATTGTGATTGTGACTTCAGTCATCAGCATTCTACCTTTCCTCTTCCTCCTTATCTTACTCCTCTGCCGGTGCTGGTGTCGAGCCAAAAACAGTACGTCCTGGAGGGGGAAGAGTTAACCTGGGAGGAGTGTGGGGAGGGGCTTTTTGGGTCCCCTACCAGGACTCTGATCATGGACTCTCTGTAGGAGCCACTGAGGATGACACCAAGAACCAAGTGAGTGATAACAGGTAGGAAAATTTGGACTCTCTGAGTAGAGGATGCTGTGTCTGTCTCATTTCTCAGACCTACCTTAACGCGTCTATCTCCTTTCCCTTAGCTCCAGCGCAGACATGGACTCCCAGGAAGAAAATCAACGTACGAGGAGTGAGAAGTAGGGGTAGCCAGGGTGGGGAAGATAGAAGGCATCGTAGGAGAAGCCGAGAAGGTTGGGGCAAACCTCACCGGGCGTGATGTCACTGCCCTTCCCCGATTTCAGTCACCCATCTCTGGACGGCAAGACTGGATAATCTGAAGGCTCTTCTGGAAGCCTATCCTCTCCTCTTTTCTTGCAGATGATGTCTCAGTGGATATCCTGCCTGAGGAGGACAGACAAATGGACGTGCATGTGAGTCTTTCCTCCTTCCCCTGCTCCCTCCCCCAGGTGTCCTCCCCTCACTCTGTATCTTCATGCTGGCAGGCCCACCCAGAGGAAGACCTACCAGAGTCTTCCGAGTCTTCTGCTCAGCTACAACAGGACCCCCTGACAGGGAGCGGGGATTCACTCCTGTCCTGCACCATTGAGGATTCCTCAAAATGGCCTTGTGTGTATGCCACCTTCACCTTGTCCAGAGAGCAGAGCCAGAACTGGCTGTGTGGACTCCAGGGTTCAAGTGCCCCTTAAGGAAAATGGGGCTTCGTGAGTTGTCCTACTCATGTACTCACGCCACTCATCACCTTGGAGCCCCCGCAAAGACTCAAGAATAGAGAAGCCTTGTCAACCATGAAGAAATCTGGGACGCATCACATACCTCTCAACGGATTCCTGGTTCCTTGTGTATTTACCCACTCATTTGCTTATTTAACAAATGTTCACAGAAGTTGACTCTTTCTTTGGACCTGTGCTGACGATATACATATTAGTAAGATACGGCTTCTGGTCTTTTTTTTTTTTCCTTCTGTTTTGCATATTGGTTTTTATTTCAAATCAATGTCAAAGAGAACAATTGCAAAAATAGGACAAAAACTCCAATTTACCCTTCACTTGGCATAGCTTCTGGTCTTAAGGAACTCATGGTCTACTGAGAGAGGCACATCACATGATCTGGCCCTTAGCAAAGAGGGAGCAGGCACTGAGGATGAGTTGGGTCACTGAGCAGGAGCAGCTGTCCAGGCGTGTTTAAGGAGAGCTCACTGGTACCAAATACAAGGAGAGGCCAAGAAGTAAGAGGCGGGCTTCCCTGGTGGCACAGTGGTTAAGAATCCGCCTGCCAATGTAGGGGACTTGGGTTCGAGCCCTGGTCAGGGAAGAGCCCACATACCACGGAGCATCTAAACCTGTGCACTACAACTACTGGGCCTGCGCTCTAGAGCCTGTGAGCCGCAACTATTGAGCGCACGTGCCACAACTACTGAAGCCCACGTGCCTAGAGCCTGTGCTCCGCAACAAGAGAAGCCACTGCAATGAGAAGCCCACGCACTGCAAGGAAGAGTAGCCCCCCCAACTCACCACAACTAGAGAAAGCTCGTGTGCAGAAACAAAGACCCAACGCAGCCAAAAATAAATAAATAAAATTTATAAAAAGAAGTAAGAGTCAAGTTGGGCAAGGAGGAGGGCCTTTTCTGGCGGTCCAGTGGTTAAGACTTGGCACTTCCACTGCAGGGGGCGCAGGTTGGATCCCTGGTCGGGGAACTAAGGTTCTGCATGTCACGTTACAAAAAAATTGGGCAAAGAGGCAGTTCCTAATGGAGTTTCAGTCTAACGTTCTAGGAGTTTCTGAGAGCTGAAGCCTTTGGAGCAGCAAAAAATGAACAAGGAAATGTTCTTTGTAAAGGAACCAAATTGCAATAATTCAACTACAGAAGAGTTACTCTTGGGGAAGGGAATGATGCAGAGGGTGTTTAGGCCACGGGGTTTATGGTTTTCCCCTAGTTTTGGTGAACTTCCCCCTTTAGTTATGCAATTAAAATAAATAGAACACAAACTTAAAAGCTTTTGCACAACAAAGGAAAACGTAAACAAGACAAAAAGACAGCCCTCAGAATGGGAGAAAATATTTGCAAATGAAGCAACTGACAAAGGATTAATCTCCAAAATTTACAAGCAGCTCATGCAGCTCAATATCAAAAAAACAACCCAATCCAAAAATGGGCATAAGACCTAAATAGACATTTCTCCAAAGAAGATATACAGATGACCAACAAACACATGAAAGGATGCTCAACATCACTAATCATTAGAGAAATGCAAATCAAAATTACAATGAGATATCATCTCACACTGGTCAGAATGGCCATCATCAAAAACGGCTTCCCTGGTGGCGCAGTGGTTGAGAGTCTGCCTGCCGATGCAGGGGACACAGGTTCGTGCCCCAGTCCTGGAGGATCCCACATGCCGCGGAGCGGCTGGGCCTGTGAGCCATGGCCACTGAGCCTGCGCATCCAGAGCCTGTGCTCCGCAACGGGAGAGGCCACAACAGTGAGAGGCCCGCGTACCGCAAAAAAAAAAATCTACAAACAGTAAATGCTGGAGAGGGTGTGGAGAATAGGGAACCCTCTTGCACTGTTGGTGGGAATGTAAATTGATACAGCCACTATGGAGAACAGTATGGAGGTTCCTTAAAAAACTAAAAATAGAACTACCATACAACCCAGCAATCCCACTACTGGGCATATACCCTGAGAAAACTATAATTCAAAAAGAGTCATGTACCACAATGTTCATAGCAGCTCTATTTACAATAGCCAGGACATGGAAGCAACCTAAGTGTCCATCGACAGAAGAATGGATAAAGAAAATGTGGCACATATATACAATGGAATATTAGCCGTAAAAAGAAATGAAATTTGAGTTATTTGTAGTGCGGTGGATGGACCTAGAGTCTGTCATACAGAGTGAAGTAAGTCAGAAAGAGAAAAACAAATACCGTATGTTAACACATATATATGGAATCTAAAAAAAAAAAGGTTCTGAAGAGCCTAGTGGCAGGACAGGAATAAAGGTGCAGATGTAGAGAATGGACTTGAGGACACGGGGAGGAGGAAGGGTAAGCTATGACAATGTGAGAGAGTGGCATGGACATATATACACTACCAAATGTAAAATAGATAGCTAGTGGGAAGCAGCCGCATAGCACAGAGAGATCAGCTCAGTGCTTTGTGATCACCTAGAGGGGTGGGATAGGGAGGGTGGGAGGGAGGGAGACGCAAGAGGGAAGAGATATGGGAACATATATATATGTATACCTGATTCACTTTGTTGTAAAGCAGAAACTAACCATTGTAAAGCAATTATACTCCAATAAAGATGTTAAAAAAGTAAATAGAACACAAAAAGAGATGTGAATGACAGGAGAGGAATTGGAGTTGGTATTAAAAATAATTCAGTAAGTTTTGATGAGAGGAAGTAAAGAAGAAAGTGAATGGTAGGGTCAGTGAAATGCAGCCAAGTGGTTTGGAGTGGAGAGTAGAAGAAATAGAGGGGAATTGAGAATGTGTGTTGATTGATGGAAACAGACCCAGGGAGAGCAGTAATGTGGACGGTGTTGGGGAGTGACATTTGGTGGGAGAGCACAGTAGTAAGAGCTCCAAGTCTAGAATAGCTGGGCTGATTAGGGTTCAGATTCTCTTCTGCACCCGCTAGCTGAATGATCGTGTACACATTTAAAAATTATTCTCTTCAATATCCTGTAATAATCCATAATGGAAAAGAACATGAAAAAGAATATATATACGAGGGACTTCCCTGGTGGCACAGTAGTTTAGAATCCACCTGCCAGGGTAGGGGACATAGGTTCGATCCCTGGTCCAGGAAGGTCCCACATGCTGCGGAGCAACTAAGCCTGTGCACCACAACTGCTGAGCCTGTGTTCCAGAGCCCGAGAACCACAACTGTTGAGCCCGAGCACCACAACTACTGAAGCCCGTGCGCCTAGAGCCTGTGCTCTGCAACAAAAACCACCACAGTGAGAAACACACGCGCCGCAACTAGAGAAAGCCCGCATGCAGCAACGAAGACCCAACGCAGCCATAAATAAATAAAATTAATATATAAAAAAAGAATGTATATATGTATAACTGAGTCATTTTGCTGTACACCAGAAACTAACACATCTTCAGTCAACTATACTTCCATTAAAAATTAATAAAAAGATAAAAATTTAAAAATATAAGACAAGGGACACCAAAGATTGCCAGCAAGTCGCTAGAAGCTAGGAGAGAGGCACGCACCAAGTGCCCCCAACTCTGCCCTGACCTCCACCCCGCAGTTCTCAGAAGGAAATCTGCCAGTATCTTGACCTCAGACTTCTACATTCCAGAACCATGACACAATAAATTTCTATTGTTTAAGCAACTCAGTTTGTGATGCTTTGTTATGGCAGCCCTAGCAAGCTAATATACCATCGGACTGGCAAAGATTGGAAGGCTGGGTAATCCCACATTTTTTTAAACTTTTGATTTTACATTGTAGTACAGTTGATTAACAACGTTGTGTTAGTTTCAGGCATACAGCAAAGTGATTCAGTTATACATAGACATGCATCTATTCTTTTTCAAATTCTTTTCCCATTTAGGTTGTTACAGAGTACTGAGCAGAGTTCCCTGTGCGGTACATAGGTCCTTGTTGCTTATCCATTTTAAGTATAGCAGTGTGTACCTGTCAGTCCCAAACTGGGTAACCCCACATGTTGGGGGTATTGGGGAGGTATGGGGATCCTCTTGCACTGTTGGGGGGGAAGAAACTGGTGCGGCGAATGCAGAGTTCAGTTTGGCAGTAAGTAAATGAAAGATGCACTTAAGAGCTGGCATTTGCTGTTGGGTGCATATTTTAAGGACATTTCACATGTCCACAGAGGCACATGTAGAATGATGTTTAGCTCAGAATTGTTGATTTTGGAGATACTTGGATATTATGTGGCTGGCTGTTACTGGGACAGTGGAGGGATAAATGTGTTGGAAGCAAATCGATATTCTACAGATGTATGAATGGACTGTGAAATCTCTGGGCAATGGAGAGACGAATGACATCCACAGCATCGCACAGTTTATGATACAGTAGACGTTTGCACGGTATGAAATCACGTTTTGCAGAAATGAACTAATTCATGTGAGATATTGTAGAGTTGTTCCTTGGAGATGGAGAAAAGAAATGAGAACTAAAGGGCATACGTCAAGTAAACAAGGGAGAGACTCTGCCTAGATCCACGGGAACATGTGCCAAACCAGAGGAAAGTGAGCTATTTGGCTCCCAGCACCCAAGCTTCACCTAGAAAAGCACATTTTCTTCTAAGCTCAAGTTTTCTCACCAGAATGGGACTAAAGCAGAACCCGTTTCTCAGGCTTGCGTGAGGATCAAATGAGGGAATGCTTGAAAAGTGAGGAGTGTTATAAAGAGATTTGTGCATCCAAGCTTATCTTGCCCTCTAAGTCCCTGAATGATGTAACCCAGCGGTTCTCAACTGGGGGTGATTCTGCTCCCCCCAGGGGACAGGAGACGTTTTTTGGTTGTCACAACTGGAGGGGGCGTAGTGCTAGTGACATCTAGTGGGTGGAGGCCAGGGATGCTGCTACCCCTATTAATACACAGGACAGACCCCCCCTACTGCAACAAAGAGCCACCTGGTCCAAATGAACTCATTTACGAAACAGAAATAGACTCACAGAGAAAACAAACTTATGGTTACCAAAGCGGGTAGCGGGCGGTGGTGGGGAGATAAGAGTTTGGGGTTAATAGATACACACTACTTATATATAAAATAGGTAAACAACAAGGACCTACTGTATAGCACAGGGAACTATACTCAATATCTTGTAATAACCTATAAGGGAGAAGAATATGAAAAAGAATATACATACCTACATATATATACATACATACATGCATTTATACATGTAAGAATACACATATATATGTATGTATGTATAACAATTGCTGTGTGTACAAGTGAAACTAATACAACATTGTAAATTAACTATCCTTCAACTAAGAGAAATAAAAGATCATTAAAAGGAATCACCTGCTGAAGTTGGGCCATCCTGATCTGACCCCTATAATCTCTTCAGTGTTCGTTTTCTCTCACTTAAGTCCAGCTACACCAATCATTTTCTGGTTACATGAAAATGCCAAGCTCTTTATTTCTTTTCTTCTTTTCCGGTACGTGGGCCTCTCGCTGTTGTGGCCTCTCCCGTTGTGGAGCACAGGCTCCGGACGCGCAGGCTCAGCGGCCATGGCTCACGGGCCCAGCCGCTCCACGGCATGTGGGATCTTCCCAGACCAGGGCACGAACCCGTGTCCCCTGATTGGCAGGCGGACTCCCAACCACTGCGCCACCAGGGAAGCCCCAAGCTCTTTATTTCATCAAGACTTTAGGGCAGGCTGAACGTGCTGCCTTTCCTCTATGAATATTTCTTACCATCAGGCATAACCTCAAACATCACCGCTCCAAAGAGAAGTTCCCTGAAACCGTTCTATTACAGAGATCTGTCAGACAGTGTTCTGTGTCAACACCTTGTTCAAAACACTTATCAAAGTTTCCATGCATTTTACCCCGGTAGAGATCTAAAATGCTGCAATAACTTCCCATTCTCCCTTCCCACAGCCCCTGATAACTTCCAGAGTACTTTCTGTCTCTATGAATTTGCCTATTCTGGATATTTCATATAAATGGAATCATATAATGTGTCGTCTTTTGGGTCTGGATTATTTCACTTAGCCTAATGACTTAAAGGTTCATCCAGGTCATAGCCTGTGTCAGAATTTCATTCCTTTTAGAGGCTGAACAATATTCCACTGTGGTATGTATACACCGCAGTTTATTTATCCTTCCATCAATGGACATTTGAGTTGTTTCCATGTTTGGCGA
Source organism: Mesoplodon bidens (assembly GCF_964165515.1). Taxonomy (NCBI): domain Eukaryota; kingdom Metazoa; phylum Chordata; class Mammalia; order Artiodactyla; family Ziphiidae; genus Mesoplodon; species Mesoplodon bidens. Next base: position 57,347,195 of record NC_138175.1, on the reverse strand, counting down.
TTGTGAATAATGCTGCTGTGAACACAGGTATATATACAAATACCTGTTCAAGTTCCTGTCGTCAGTTCTTTGGGGTGTATACCCAGAAGTGGAGTTGCTGAATCATTCACTAATTAACGTTTTGAGGAAATGTTTTCCACAGCGGAGGCACCGTTTTATACACCTACCAGCAAAGCATGAGGACTCCAACTTCTCCATTTCCTCACCAACATTTGTTAATACCTGTCTTTTTGATAGAGCCATCCTCGTGGGTGTGAAGTGATATTGTGATTTTGACTTGCATGTCCCTAGTGAGTGCCAGGGAGCTTCTGGGAGTATCAAAACGCAGACGATGCCTCACTAGGCAGACCTGCTGGGACACTGGGCTGGTGACGCGAGATAAGCCAGGCTCCTCGGAGCTTGTGTGCAAGTCATTCTACTGAGGGGACGCCTCCAGCTTGATGAGTCTCAATTAGGAAAAGCCAGGCTGATGGGGGAAGGGAGGAGAGCATTCTTCATTCCGATCACATCCTGTATCTCTGCTCCAGCCCGCACCCAGGGCTTCCCTCCTGGGCTATACAGCTCAGGACAGGCCGAGAAACCATGTCCCCATCCATGGCTGCCTTCTTCTGTCTTGGTGAGTCAATCTGCAAAATGCTGAGGGATAGGCAGTGGGCTATGAGACAAAGAATTTTTTAAAAATTGCATCAGTACAAGAGGCAAGAGGAAATTTTCAGGGCAGGAGGTGACCAAGGGTCACCTCATTTATTTGTTGGGTGGGAAAACTGGGAACCCAGGGAGATGGTGTTTGTTTGAATTACTCTAGTTTATTCATGGCTGAGTCAAAAAATAAATACAGGTCTCCCAGTGTTGGCTGCAACGTTCCCACTACTCCATGCTGTTTTAATTTTCATGAATTAATTAAAATATAGTTGATTCACAATGTGGTGTTAGTTTCAGGTGTACAGCACAGTGACTCATATATATGTTCTTTTTCAGATTCTTTTTCTTATAGGTTATTACAAAATACTGAGTATAGTTCCCTGTGCTATAGAGTAGGTCCTTGTTGTGTGTGGTTTCTTTTTATTTTTTATTAAACTGTTATTAGATTCTTTATAAAAGTTTATGCTTCTATTTACAAGTTGTAAGAGGACATATAAGAAAACAATGAATTCTGTTCTAAGCCCCCCTTAACTCACCAACAGTAACCAATACTTGTTTATCCTTCGACATTTATCTTAATTTTTTAGTACAAACGTGTACACATACATACATAGAGTTTATTCTTATAAAAATAAGAACACATGGTACACATTATTCTGCAGCTTACTTTTTGACACATAGCAGTAGACATGTATAGTTTTTAATTTATTCTTTTAAATAGTTGAATATTATTCCACAGTATTTAAACATTTCCTTGGCTCTTCGCTTTTTTTGTTGTTAATTTTTATTGGGGTATAGTTGATTTACAATGTTGTGTTAGTTTCAGGCGTACAGCAAAGTGAATCAGCTATACATATAAATATATCCACCTTTTTTAAGATTCTTTTCACATACAGGCCATTACGGAGTATTGAGGAGAGTTCCCTGTGCTATACAATTGGTCCTTGTTGTGTTTTTTTCTTTTTGCGGTACGCGGGCCTCTCACTGTTGTGGCCTCTCCCGTTGCGGAGCACAGGCTCCAGACGCGCAGGCTCAGCGGCCATGGCTCACGGACCCAGCCGCTCCGCGGCATGTGGGATCCTCCCAGACCGGGGCACGAACCCGTGTCCCCTGCATCGGCAGGCAGACTCTCAACCACTACGCCACCAGGGAAGCCCCCTTGTTGTGTTTTAATTTTTAATTTTGTTTAATGTGGATTTGGTATCAAGGCTAGATTACAGATTTAGCTTGTCAGTAGCCCTCATGGTACTGGTGCAAACAATTCTGCCATTTGTGACAATGTGGACGGACCTTGAGGGTACTATGCTGAGCGATATAATCCAGATAGAGAAAAACAAATACTGCAGGATCTTACTTATACATGGAATCTCAAAACCCCACAAGAGCAGAGAGTAGATTGGTAGATGCCTGGGGGTGGGGGAAATGGGGAGGTAGATGTTGGTCAAAGGGTACGGACTTCCAGCTATCAGATGAAGAACTTCTGGGGATCCAAATTATAGAATGATGACCATAGCTAATAATACTGTAGCATATACTTGAAATTTGCTAAGAGAGTACATTTAAATTTCTCACCAAGAAAAAAAAAAGATAATTACGTGAGGGGATGGATGTGTTAGTTAGCTTGATTGTGGTAATTATTTCACAAGTCATCATGCTGTAAACCTTAGATACATAAGCTTTCTGCTTGTCAATTAACCTCAATAAAGCTGGAGTAAGAGTCCCCCTTAACAGGACTGGGGGTGGGCTCAGATGCGTTTTTACTGCCTTCTCCGTGTCAAACTTTATTCTGGGCACGTGTGTGCATTATTTCCTTATTTCTTCAAAAGAACTTTATCGCTAAAAGGACAGAGGCTCCAAGCGGCTAAGAAGGAAGGAAACAGTTGGTGTTACTGGGGATGAGTGTATACTGTGAACACAAACTGCCTCTCATTCACTTATTCATTCTGTAAAGACACTCATGTCGCACTTACAGATACGTTATTCTATGTTTTTAAACGGACACTTACTCATTTAATCCCCATAACAGCCTGATGAAGTAGGGCCTACTATTATTCCCATTTTACAGGTGAGAAAACTGAGGCCCAGAAGGATGAAGTATATTGTTTAAGGTCACACAGCTATGGCTCGAATACAAACTAAGGAATGTTTGCACCAACTCCACATTCTTTACCACGGAAATATGCTGCTAGTGTTTGAATCTACCTGATCATGGACCTCATGGGACCTACTATGCAATATATGCTGTATATTATTTGTTGTTTACCTGAAATTCAAATTTCACTGGGAGTCCCATGTTTTTATTTGCTAAATCTGGCAACCCTAGTGAGACTTAAACTGATAATGCTACTAACTGAGCAAAACGGTTAAAAAAAAAAAGTCTTAGCTTGAGAGAAAAAGGGCAGTTCAACCTAGAGAAGAATTAGTTCAGTTAGAAGAGAAAATGGGGGGAAGGCACCTCCAAGGAAAAAAGTGGAATTTATAGATTATGCAGTTTGATAGATGTGTAAAGTTACATGGAAAGGCTATTGAAAATTGTGGAAAGAATTAGATATAGGTTCAAGGAACACTATGCGGATGGAAATAAACCATACAATTATTGATCCTAGGGAAAATAAATAGAAAAATAGTATATAGGTACATTATAATGCTCAGGTGTGAATAATATTTGCACAGTCATAATAATGACTTAACCAAAAAGCACAAAATAGGGAGAATATTGATTTAACCCAAAAGCATAAGATAGGGAGGAATCCAGTATTAATGCACCCTGAGAGCTCTTGACTTATGATTTAATGCAAGACACCACATCGGGATCTAATATATGGCATGGTGATTATAGCTAATAATACTGTAATATATACTTGAAAGTTGCTAAGAGACTAGATCTTCAGTGTTCTCACCACTGACAAGAAATAGCAACTATGTGTCCGGATAGAGGTGTCAGCTAGTACTATGGTGGTAACCATCCTGCAACAGAAAAATGTCTCAAATCAACACTGTTACACGTACACCACGTTATATGTCAATTACATCTCTATGAAACTGGAAAAAAGTGAGAGACCCTTCTAGCACACAGCTCCCTTCTCCTTCCAGCTGTGTGAATGGGGAAGTGTACCGCAGGGAGGTGGGGGGTGCGGCAAGGAATCCCTGTTCAGCTTTTTAAAAATTGTGGTAAAATAATACACTTCACATAAAATTTACCATTAATGACATGTAGTCCACTCACAATGTTGTGCAACCAACACGTCTGTCTAGTTCCAAGGCCTTTTCACCACTCCAAAAGGAAATCTCCTACCCATTACAATCACTCCCCAATCCCCCCTCCTCCCGGTACCCGCCACCCCCACATCTACTGTCTCTGGACAGATTGATCCACTCTGGATGTTTCATATAAATGGAATCATACAATCATGGCCTTTTATGGCTGGCTTCTTTCACTTCAATTACGTGCACGTGTGTCTTTGAAAAAAAATTATGACAAAAGAAAGCGAACACCTGAAACTAACACGTTGTTAATCAACTATACCCCCAACATAACATAACAATTAAAAAGAAGAAAAGAAAGCCAATGCATGCAAGTTTCTCATCCCCGTGCCCAACACGCAGTAACTGTGGATTCATGCTGAGGTCCTGGTGATTGACCTTTTGCTTCTTTCCTCAGGGCTGTGTCTGGGGCAGGTGGTACAGGCTCAGAAAGGTGAGTCCAGATCCCTCTTCTGGGTTCAGCCAGCAAGAGGGCAGGAGGGGGGTGGGAGAGCCCAGGAGGGGGCTCTGTTGCAAGCTGACTTCTGCTAGGCTCTGCTTCCCTTCCAGGCCCACTGCCCAAGCCCTCCCTCCAGGCCCGGCCCAGCTCCCTTGTGCCCCTGGGGAAGCCGGTGACCATCAGCTGCGAGGGCCCACCAGGCGCGGACTTGTACCGCCTGGAGGAACTGATATCCCGGAAGTATTTGGACCAGGCGGAGCTCTCCATCTCAGCCATGGAAAAACGCTTCGTCGGACGCTACCGCTGCTCCTATCAGAGCGGGAACAGCTGGTCTCCCCCCAGCAACCAGCTGGAGCTGGTTGCTACTGGTAACTGGGCGTGGGGGTGTGGCTGGACTTGTAGCCGCAGGGCTGCGTGGTCCTCAGTTCTGGGCTCAGACAGAGGGGGTTATGATGACGGTAAATCCAAAGTCCCAATCCAAAATCCCAGAGGGGTTGGGACTAGGGTGGGGCAAGCGAGGCATTGGCTTTAAGTGCTAAATTTAGGTGCCAAAAAACTCAGTAATCAACATAAGTAATACGTTAATGCAATATCTTAAAAAAAAAACCAAATCAATGCAAAAACATCCACGATGTATACAATACCGCAATTTTAAGTAAAGACAAATTCCAGGAATGCCATTCCAAGCCACATCCAAACCTGACACAAGATGAAAAATGCGTACCCCTCTAGCCACATTTTTGCATTGGAAAAAAAATTTTATTTCTTTATTGGTTGCACTGTGTGGCATGCGGGAGCTTAGTTCCCTGACTAGGGATCCAGCCCATGCCCCCTGCAGTGGAAGCGCGGAGTCCTAACCACTGGACCGCCAGGGAAGTCCCACGTTTATGCGTTTTTATTTTTATTTTTTGATGGAATAAAATGTTCTCAGCTTATCCTTTTCTAGCTAATGCATTTTTAAATGATTATTTTCTGAAGTGGCTTTAAAAAATATTGAGTTTGCTTCCATGAAAGCAAGGAGAGTAAAATGAAAATGAATCCTGTTTATTTTTTGTATAAATAAAATAAAGTGACTTTTAGTAATCTACTTTTAAACTTTTCAATATTTTTTCAGCTATGTTCATAGCGTGGAAAAAATGAACCATAAAAAGCCATAAAGACGTTTTGAGCCTTTTGCCTCCAATTATCAGGCAACTTTTACTGTTGTGAGTGCTGCGTGCCAGGCGTGGATCAGGATGCTCTGTGATGGTAATAATAGCAAGTTATACAGTAGCGTAGGTTCATGTTTCAGACTTCAACATGGCTCCCCTGGGCACAGTTGGATTCTGTCTTTGTTTAAAATCTTGATATTTTGTTCCCTGTAAATGTGTTTGCATTCATTTTTATTTTAAAATTTGCATTAAAATAATATTTATCTTGATTATGAAGGGTTTTTTTTTTTTTTTCATCCGAAGAGAGTGCCTAGCTTGCCTCACCCTAACTCCTGACTACTTGACGTACAGTGGTCCACCAGTGTGCCTTGGGGGCTGACTCAAATACTATCTTTTTTTTTTTTTTTTTTTTTTGCAGTACGCGGGCCTCTCCCGTTGCGGAGCACAGGCGGAGCACAGGCTCCGGACGCGCAGGCTCAGCGACCATGGCTCACGGGCCCAGCCGCCCCGCGGCATGTGGGATCTTCCCGGACCGGGGCGCGAACCCGTTTCCCCTGCATTGGCAGGCAGACTCTCAACCACTGAGCCACCAGGGAAGCCCTACTATCTTTTTTTGTGTGTGTGGTATGCGGGCCTTTCACTGTTGTGGCCTCTCCTATTGTGGAGCACAGGCTCCGGACATGCAGGCTCAGTGGCCATGGCTCACGGGCCCAGCCGCTCCGCGGCATGTGGGATCCTCCCAGACCGGGGCTCGAACCTGTGTCCCCCGCATCGGCAGGCAGACTCTCAACCACTGCGCCACCAGGGAAGCCCTATCTTTTTTTAAATTTTATTTTTAAAAGAAGATAGCTTATTTATTTATTTGTTTATTTATTGGCCTCACCACACAGCATGGGGGATCTTAGCTCCCCCACCAGGGATCAAACTTGCGCCCTTGCACTGGAAGTGCAGAGTCTTAACCACTGCACCGCTAGGGAAGTCCCCCATCAAATACTATCTTCTCATTATTTCCCTCACCACCCTACTTAAAATTCCATCTCGATTTAAAAGGGCATTCATCATTATCTGGTATGCCACACATTTACTTATCTATTTTTTTCTTAATTTATTTTTTATTTATTTATTTTTGGCTATACTGGGTCTTCGTTGCTGCGCGCGGGCTTTCTCTAGTTGCGGCGAGCGGGGGCTACTCTTCGTTGCAGTGTGCAGACTTCTCATTGCGGTGGCTTCTCTTGTTGCGGAGCACGGGCTCTAGGCGTGCGGACTTCAGTAGTTGTGGCTCGTCGGCTCTAGAGCTCAGGCTCAGTAGTTGTGGTGCACAGGCTTAGTTGCTCTGTGGCATGTGGGATCTTCCCGGACCAGGGCTGGAACCCGTGTCTCCTGCATTGGCAGGTGGATTCTTAACCACTGCGCCACCGGGGAAGCCCTACTTATCTATTAGTTGTTGGCTATTCTTTCTTCCGGATGGGATTTTTATTTCTAGAGACTAATACATAATAGTTGCTCAGAGGAAAAAATTGTTGAATGAATGAATGCACCATAATTATCAGACAACTTTTTTTTTTTTTTTTTTGCGGTACGCGGGCCCCTCACTGTTGTGGTCTCTCCCGTTGCGGAGCACAGGCTCCGGACGCGCAGGCTCAACGGCCATGGCTCACGGGCCCAGCCGCTCTGCGGCATGTGGGATCTTCCCGGACCGGGGCACGAACCCATGTCCCCTGCATCGGCAGGCGGACTCTCAACCACCGCACCACCAGGGAAGCCCTATCAGGCAACTTTGGCTGTTGTGAGTATGGCTTTCCAGGCGCGGCTTGTGATGCTCCATGATGACAATAATTATATCAAATTACGTAGTAGGATAGTTTCACCTTTAGGAGCAGACAGCCTGGAGCCAACCTCCATGATTGCAGATTCCAGCTCTGCCACTTATACTATCCTGTGACCTCGGACGAGTGATTCAGCATTGTGTACTTTAGTTTCATGTATAAAGTGGGAATATTTATAGGGATGAATGCATAGGTCTTTGTGAGGATTCAGTGAATGATATATGGCATGGTCTAGGAACAGCACCTGGAATCTGGCACTCTAATACGTTTACAATATAACTATTGTATACTGTAATACAAGCTTACAGTATAATATCAGGTTAAGCTAGTTTGTTACTACCATTATATTTTGGGTGCTTGCTATGCATTCTGTATTCTGTTAAATGCTTAATACATATTGTCTCATCCAATCATTCCCATTTCATAGAAGAGAACACGGAGGCACAGATACAGGGGGAGATTCGTCCAGCCCCTAAGCTGCAAAACCAGGATTTGAGCCTGGGTACCGTGATGTCACTCCTGTCATGCTCCCTTAACCGCTTTGTGAGCTGGTGGTGGGAAGAGTAGCTTCTCTAGGCTGGATACAGCTGGAAAGTTCCCTAGCCTGGAAAGAGGTGGGGGAACCTTCCCATCCCCACAGCTGAGACCCTGGCCACCATCTTTATTTATTTATTTATTTATTTTCAGTTTTAATATTTTCTTAATTGAAATATAGTTGGCTTACAATGTTGTGTTAATTTCTGCTGTACAGCAAAGTGATTCGGTTTTATATATATATATATATATATATATATATATATATATATATACATTCTATTTTTTAAAATATTCTTTTCCATCATGGTTTATCATAGGATATTGAATACAGTTCCCTGTGCTACAGAGTAGGACCTTGTTGTTTATCCATTCTGTATATAAAAGGTACATTTGCTAACCCCAACCTCCCACTCCATCCCTCCCCTAAACCCCCTCCCCCTTGGCAACCACCAGTCTGTTCTCTATGTCGGTGAGTCTGTTTTTATTTCATAGATATATTCATTTGTGTCATATTTTAGATTCCACATATAAGTGATATCATATGGTATTTGTCTTTCTCTTTCTGACTTACTTCACTTAGTATGATAATCTCTAGTTGCATCCAGGTTGCTGCAAATGGCATTATTTCATCCCGTTTTATGGCTGAGTAGTACTCCATTGTATATATGTACCACATCTTCTTTATCCATTCATCTGTTGATGGACATTTAGGTTGTTTCCATGCTTTGGCTATTGTGAGTAATGCTGCTGTGAACATAGGGGTGCATGTATCTTTTTGAATTAGAGTTTTGTCTGGCTATATGCCCAGGCATGGGATTGCTGGATCATACGGTAATTCTATTTTTAGTTTTCTAAGGAACCTCCATACTGTTTTCCACAGGGGCCACCATCTTTAATACCAGAGTTTTCTTCTCTCCCAGGAGTTTTCACCAAGCCCTCGCTCTCAGCCCAGCCCAGCACGGCAGTGGCCCCAGGAGTGGACGTAACTCTACGGTGTCAGAGCCAGTATAGTTTTGACCAATTTGCTCTGTACAAGGAGGGGGACACTGGGCCCTACAAGACACCTGACAGGTGGTACCAGGCTGATTTTCCCATCACCACGGTGACTGCTGCCCACAGCGGGACCTACCGATGCTACAGCTTTTCCAGCAGATCTCCATACCTGTGGTCGGCCCCCAGCGACCCCCTGGAGCTCGTGGTCACAGGTTAGGGGTGCAGACCAAACCTTTTCTCCCAGCCTTCACAGGCCCTGGTGGAAGCTCCCAGGGGAGGGACCAATAGGCATGAAGAAAGTGGGAGGGCAGGAGAAGACAGAGGCTTTGGAGGATGTATGAGTGTCTGAGTGCTGCTGTAACAATTCACCATGAATTCACGGGTTTAAAAAATCACAAATTTATTACCTTACAGTTCTGGAGGTCAGAAGTCAAAAAGGGGTCCTGCGGGGATAAAACAAAGGTGTCAGCCAAGGCTGACCGGAGGCTCAAGGAGAGGTTTCTGGTGCCTTTTCCAGCTTCTAGAGGTGCCTACATCTCTTGGCTTCCATGGTCCATTGCTTCATCATCAAAGTCAGCATCATAGCATCTTCTAATCTATCTCTGACTCTTCCTCCTTCCTGCCTCTCTCTTATGCTTTTAAGGACCCTTGTGATTGGACCCACCCAGGTAGTCCAGGGTAATCTCCCCAGCCCAGGATTCTTTTTAAAAAAAGTTTTATTGAAGTATAGTTGATTTACAATGTTGTGTTAGTTTCAGGTGCATGGCAGAATGAATCAGTTATACATATACATATATGCAGTCTTTTCATTTACTTTATTTTTATTTTTTAAAATTTTATTTATTTCTTTTTTCTTTTTTTTTTTTTTTTTTTCTGCACTGAGTGGCATGCGGGAGCTTTAGTTCCCCAACCAGGGATCAAACCTGTGCCCCCTACAGTGGATGCACGGACCCCTGGACCACCAGGGAATTCCCTACTTTATTTTATTAATTAATTAATTTATTTTTAGGCCGGGCCATGCAGCATGTGGGATCTTAGTTCTCCGAGCAGGGATCGAATCTGCGCCCCCTGCATTGGGAGTGTGGAGTCTTAACCACTGGACCACCAGGGAGATCCCTTATTTTTATTTAAAAAATTTTTTAAAATTTTATATTGGAGTATAGTTGATTAACAATGTTATGTTAGTTTCAGGTGTATAGCAAAGAGTTTCAGTTATACATATACGTATATCCACTCTTTTTAAGATTCTTTTCCCATACGTTACAGAGTATTGAGCAGAGTTCCCTGTGCTATACAGTAGGTCCTTATTAGTTGTCTATTTTATACATAGTAGGGTGTATGCATCAATCCCAATCTCCCAATTTATCCCTCCCCGCTTTCCCCCTGGTAACCATAAGTTTGTTTTCTATATCTGTGACTCTATTTCTGTTTTGTAAATAAGTTCATTTGTACCCTTTTTTTAAGATTCCAAATATGAGCAATATCTTGTGATATTTGTCTTTCTGTGTCCGACTTATTTCACTCAGTATGACAATCTCTAGATCCATCCATGTTGCTGCGAGTCAGCCCAAGATTCTTAATCATATCTGCAAAGTCCCTTTTGCCATGTAAGGTACCATAGTCACTGGTTCTGGGGATTAGGATACTGTCATATTTGGGAGGCCATTATTCTGGGTATACACATTAAGAAAAATAAATTTTATTTATTTATTTACTATTGTTATTTTTTTTGCGGTACGCGGGCCTCTCACTGTTGTGGCCTCTCCTGTTGCGGAGCACAGGCTCTGGACGCGCAGGCTCAGCAGCCATGGCTCACAGGCCCAGCTGCTATGCAGCATGTGGGATCTTCCCGGACCGGGGCACGAACCCGTGTCCCCTGCATCAGCAGGCGGACTCCTAACCACTGTGCCACCAGGGAAGCCCTAAATTTTATTTATTTTTAAAATTTTTTTGGTCATGCTGTGCAGCTTGCGGGATCTTAGTTCCCCAACCAGGGATTGAACCCACGCCCTCAGCAGTGAAAGCATGGAGTCCTAACCTCTGGACCACCAGGGAATTCCCAAGAAAAAGAAATTTTAATACTATGAATAATGCCTTGTGATTTGTCTAGGTAAAAAAAAAAAATCCACAAGCAAGCAGCAAGGGTGGTGGGAGAGGAAAGCGGGGCTGTGTTTTATTCCTTAGGCAGTTCCCTTTTCTCCCCACATGGGATGCCTGTCTTTCCCCAGATGTATCCCATAGTTTCTGTCTCCTCATCTGCTTCCCAGGAGGCAAGAGCCCGGTCTGTTCCCAGGGAAGGCAGATAAGACGGCAGGTCACAGAGATCCCGAAGAAAGGAAAGCACTGAGGTTTGAAAAGCAGGGAAGGCAGCTACAGGGCAGCCCCAGAATGTGCTAGGTGTGCCTTTCAAATGCTATTTAACACCCATGACAGTCCAATGATGGAAGCGTCTTTATTTTTATTTTCCAGGTGAGGAAACTGGGTTTGCTCAGGATCCATACCTAACAGAGCACAGAATCATCCTCTCTCTTTTCTTTTTCTGATTTCTCAGGGACCTCTTTTACCCCCAGCTGGTTGCCTACAGAACCACCTTCCTCTGTAACAGGTAAGTTCCAGAGGATTCACTCTGGTTTCTGTGGTATAAGGCACATGGACCCCCTTTTCTTTCTCCTCTTTGTCTAGATTTCTCAGTTTATTTCATTTGCCTCTTTCACAGATTTGCTTTATTTTTTTTTTTTTTTTTTTTTTTTATTTTTTTTTTTTTTATTTTTTTTGCTGTACGTGGGCCTCTCACTGTTGTGGCCTCTCCCGTTGCGGAGCACAGGCTCCGGACGCGCAGGCTCAACGGCCATGGCTCACGGGCCCAACCGCTCCGCGGCATGTGGGATCTTCCCAGACCGGGGCACGAACCCGTGTCCCCTGACATCGGCAGGCGGACTCTCAACCACTGCGCCACCAGGGAAGCCCTGCTTTATTTTTAAAATCCCTTATTTCTGCTTGTAAAGAAGGTATAATAAATGTATAGATATGACTATCCTGTCCCACATCCCCACCTCTCTCCAGCCTTTCGGGGATGGTTTATGATGTCTAACCTGTAGAAGAATAAGCAGAGTGGCTTGTAAAATTGTAGATTCCTGGGCTCCAGTTCTGAGTCTCTGATTCCATTGATCAGTGGTTCTCAAACTGTAGTGGGCTTGAGAATCACTTGGAGAGCTTATAAAGGACAGATTCCTAGACCCCTAGAGTTTCTGATTCAGAGGGTCTCGGGTGGGGTCCAATAATTTTCAAGTTCCCAGGGGATGCTGATGCTGCTGGTCTGGGGATGCTACTTTGAGAACCACTGCCCTACCTTTTGTGTGAGCCATGGTCTTCCCAATTTTCATGGCATCTCAGCTGCTTCCGGCGGTATCGGATGTCAGCCTGTGTCTTAAGAAATAGTACTCTAGGTCTTCCCTGGTGGCGCAGTGGTTAAGAATCCACCTGCCAATGCAGGGAACATGGGTTCGAGCCCTGGTCCGGGAAGATCCTGCATGCCGCGGAGCAACTAAGCCCGTGTGCCACAACTACTGAGCCTGCGCTCTAGAGCCCATGCTCCACAACAAGAAGCCACCGCAATGAGAAGCCCTGCACCACAATGAAGGGTAGTCCCCGCTCGCTGCAACTAGAGTAAGCCCGCACATAGCAACAAAGACCCAGTGCAGCCCAAAATAAATAAATAAAATAAATTTAAAAAAAAGAAAGGGGCCTCCCTGGTGGCGCAGTGGTTGAGAGTCCGCCTGCCGATGCAGGGGATACGGGTTCGTGTCCCGGTCTGGGAGGATCCCATATGCCGCGGAGCGGCTGGGCCCGTGAGCCATGGCCGCTGGGCCTGCGCATCCGGAGCCTGTGCTCCGCAACGGGAGAGGCCACAACAGTGAGAAGCCCGCATACCGCAAAAAGAAAAAAAAAAAAAAGAAAGAAAGAAATAGTACGCTAGGCTGTGACATCTCGAAATGACACCTGACACCTCATTCCTTATTAAGCCACTCAGAAGTAGAAGGAAGTCTATTTTGGGCTTTTTGAGTTTGTCTTTCCTGTGTGTCTGGGCAGTGTGTGTTAGAGAAATGGGTTCCAGGGAGACTGGATATCTCAGAAGGGGTATGGAGAGAAGGGACTTACTGGGCAAACCTGACATTACCCAATTCCTTATAATCTTCTTGCTTAGAATTCTCAGAAGCCTCCAAGAAACTGAACCACTCACTCGTGAACGAAGTTTCCACCACTGGTGAGTATCCAGGCACCCAGAGCTCAACAGAAAGGAGTCGGAGGATTGGGCTCTCTTCCATCGTCTCAGGCTGTAGGCTTTTTTTTTTTTAATTTTTAAAAATTTTACAATGTGTTTCTACTGTACAGAAAAGTGAATCAGATATACATATACATATAATCCCCTCTTCTTTGGATTTCCTTCCCATTTAGGTCACCACAGAGCATTGAGTAGAGTTCCCTGTGCTCTACAGTAGGTTCTCATTAGTTATCTATTTTATACATAGTATCAATAGTGTATATATGTCAATCCCCCTCTCCCAATTCATCCCACTCCCCCCTTCCCACCTTGGCCTCCATACATTTGTTCTCTACGTCTGTGTCAGGCTGTAGGCTTTTAATCTGCTTCTCAAAACCACCTGATTCTTCCCAGGAAAGCCCATGGTTTGAAGATGAGGATGGGATGGAGACGGGCTCTGAGCTTGGGGGCAGAAGAGTGTTCTGGGTAATGTGGCTGTTTCCAAGATGGCGGCACCAAGGCTATCATGGGGAGACCATTGCTCATCCCTACACATTGCTCTTCTGACTTGGCTCTGATCCATGTGTGTAATCTTGTTCCCATTGCTTCCAGGCACAGCCCGTGCTTCAGCCCCAAATAGATCATAGTTACCTGGACACAGTACATTTTTCTTATTCCTCCAGTCCAATGCACATATACTTCCTTTATGCTGCCATTCTCTTTGCCCTTGGCTTCCCCAGAAAAAAGTCTCCATTTCCCCCAAGATGGAAAACCTTTGACAGATCCCCAGAGGACAGGTTAGATATCTCCACTGCGTCCACACAACTCTAGCTTTTTTTAGGTTCCTGATGCCAGCAGGGTCCTTCTAAGACCCTGATGAGATTCCTCCTCACCCTCTGTTCAAAACCTTTCTGGGTTCCCAGTCACTCTCAGGACAGATAGGAAAACTGACTCATACATGTGAAGTCATTTGCCCGAGACCCTGCATCTAATAAGTGATGGGTCTGGGGTTCAAACTGGAACACCCTGACTCTACAGTTCATGCTCTTCTTATAACCCTGGAATTCCAGCTCCCAAGTGCATGTGTTCAGGATAGCGGTAGAAACGGGTAGGAGAGATGGTTCCACCCCTTTACACGTATCCTTTTTGATTCCCAGAAACTTCTAGGAACATCACCGTCCTTCCAAAGGAGTCAGACCCTCCAACTGGTGAGCAAGTGTCCTTCTCTGGACCAACTTCCTTTCCCCGTCCCATGTCTTTACCCAAAGCTGGCTGCTTTCCCTACACAGAAGCTGCAGCTCTGTGATCTTGGGTTCTTGTGTGTAAAGTATGAGGTGGAGGGGGGCTGTTAGTGTGTGGAGCTCCGAAGTGGGCAGGGATCAGGTGTGAAGGTGACCTTCTCAAAGGTCAGAGAAAGAAAGATAAATGTCATCTCTCTCCCCTCCCATTACATCAGTCTCTTCTTCCACAATTAGCCAAATAACCAGGTAGTGTCTGCGTGTGGGGTGAGGCTGTATCAGAGGCCTGTGAGGGGGTGTATGGAAGAGGTGATGCTTAGACAATTGGGCTTATCTGATCCTAACCCTTGGTGAGGAGGAGAGGAACCTTCTAGAAAGGAGATTGTCATCTAGCTAGCCGGGAGTAATAGAGTCTCAGATGTGGGATACGGCTATGAGAAACCCAGTATGTATGTGGGTCCTGGAGATGGGCTTTTTTTGTTTGTTTGTTTGTTTGTTTGGCTGCACCATGCTGCATGTGAGGTCTTTTATAAAAAATTGATTATTTACTTATTTATTTTCTTTCTTTTTTTTTTTGATTGTGTCAGGTCTTACCTGCGGCACGCGGGGTCTTTGTTGAGGCATGCGGGTTCTTTCATTGTGGTGCGAGGGCTTCTCTCTAGTTGTGGCGTGCGGGGCTTCTCTCTCTAGTTGTGTCACTCGGGCTCCAGGGCGCGTGGGCTCTGTAGTTGTGACACTTGGGCTTAGTTGCCCCACGGCATGTGGGATCTTAGTTCCCCGACTGGGGATTGAACTTGGGCCCCCTGTGGAGATGGGCTTTTATCATCAGCTTCTGTCTCTCTTGTTCCTCCAGGTCTTGCCTTCCAGTATTACACTAAGAGCAATCTGATCCGGATATGCCTTGGGGCTGTGATTCTAATACTCCTGGTGGGGCTTCTGGCAGAAGATTGGCACAGCCGAAAGAAACCCCTGATGCATCGGGTCCGAGCTGTCCACAGGCCGCTCCCACCCCTCCCTTAGACCCCGAAGTCACACAGTTGTCAGGATGGGGGTCGACCAGATGATCTTAACTGAGGATACCATCATTAGAATCCCAAGGCTTGGTTGTATCTAAGAGATAGGTCATGGGAGTGGGGAGGGGACTTAGTGTGGAGGAGTGTGAGAGTAAAAGGATAGAGGCTACAGCTGTGGAAAAGGAGGGCGGTGGGGGGGGTTGTTCTTCTTGGTGCCCCATCAAGGAGCTGTTGAGTCAGTGTCTGTTTGGCTCTGTGTCCCAGGACTCTCTTTGTTGGGGATGGAAGGACTCTAGTGGATGCCATAGTCTCCTCACTGATAGCTTGCTCATTGGGGACCTTGTGGCACCTTAATTGGCCCATCACACTTATCTCTTTCTTCAACCTTCCCTCATATGAGTTCCAGATTGACTTCTAATATTCCCCCCTCTCACAGCTGACCTGTTCTATCCTTTGCACAAAACTCTCCCACGTTTCCCCTGTGCCCACCCTGTGCTATTTTTTTTTCTTTTCTTTTTAACTGGAGTATAGTTGATGTACAATGTTGTGTTAGTTTCTGGTGTACAGCAAAGTGAATC
This sequence comes from Mesoplodon bidens, assembly GCF_964165515.1. Lineage (NCBI taxonomy): Eukaryota > Metazoa > Chordata > Mammalia > Artiodactyla > Ziphiidae > Mesoplodon > Mesoplodon bidens. The sequence goes on along the minus strand of NC_138175.1, from coordinate 57,331,253 downwards.
AGTTCTGTGCTTTTTTTTCTGATTATCCCCAAACCTAACCCTTGCTCTAGCCCTATCTTAAGCTGTAGTCTGAAAAATCTCCTTTTGTTTCTCGAGATGTGCCTGGTTCTTTCAGGCTTTGGGGCATTCTGTTCTTTCCCCTTAGAAGATAATAATAATAATCATAACCAACATGCCAGTGGCTCGCCTTTATATTAGAAAAAAAGTCCAAAGTCCTAACTAAGTTTGTGCTAAAGGCTAGAATATGTAAATCCATAGAGATGAAAACAGTGATGGTTGACAGGGCTTGAGGGGAGAAAGGAATGGGAGTAATTACATAATCAGTTGTTTTTGTTTTTTTTTCCCGTCCGCGGGCCTCTCACTGCTGTGGCCTCTCCCGTTGCGGAGCACAGGCTCCGGACGCGCAGGCTCAGCGGCCATGGCTCACGGGCCCAGCCGCTCCACGGCATGTGGGATCTTCCCGGACCGGGGCACGAACCCGTGTCCCCCGCATCGGCGGGCGGACTCTCAACCACTGCGCCACCAGGGAAGCCCTAAGTGTGAGTTTTGAAAAGAGGATGAGATGTGACTTTTTATACAGTGAAGGAGAAGTATATTTTCAGGGTTTGTGTTGTGTGTGTGTGTATAGAAGCATCAAAGTGCCAGGTACTTTTTATAAATAGTAAGTTGACACATAGCAAGATGTGATTTCAGTTCCCATTTGCTTAGGCTGATTGATAAGGGCAAACATAATATTACACAGTTCAATTTATTTTCAAGGGAGACAGAAAGAAAAGTTGACAACAGTTATCAAGGTTTTTCTCCTGTGTTTTGAGTAAAAATATCCAGAACGTCTCTGGCCAAAGATCTTTCCGTTTCAGCAAATTGGGGCAAAATAGAAAACACTTCTTACACACACACACACACACACACACACACACACACTATGTGAGGTGATGGATATGTTAGCTTGATGGTGGTGATCATTTCACAACGTAAATGTATAACAAAATATCACACTGTACACCTGAAATATATAAAATTTCTATTTGTCAATTATATCACAATAAAGCTGGAAAAAAGCAGACTCTTGTAATAAAGCAAAATGTAAATACTTCTAGGGAAACCAAAGAAATAAAATCAGAAATTTAAAATCTCCCTCAGGAACTCCCACTTCTAGCTATCACAGGTGTATCAGACCAAACGTCTCACTGAGAATAACTATAATAAACATTGGATTAAAATCACACAGCTATATCTGTCACTTATATATCAGCCAAGGCTGCAAGGTCCCCCTAATGTCTGATGAATCCTGGTGTGCAGCAGGATGTCGCCTCCTTCTAGTGTTAGAGAAGAATTTTATTGGAGAGAGGTTTTAATATCTTTCTGATCTGGGTTTATCTGCCCTGATAGTTCTGAGACTTTTGTCAAGCTCTGCAATGTCTTTGAACTTCAATTCTCAATAGTATAGTTGAAATATTGTCCTTTTCACGGATGTGTGGTGGAGATTTCACATGTTTAATTATGTAGAGAATCTACTGTGACCCGGAGAATGTCCCTGACATTATCTAATTCTCATTTCTGTCTTCTTTATTCCTTTAACTCCTTTCCTCTCCACATCTCTCTCCCTCACCTTTTCCCTCTATTTCTCCAATTTAAAATAGAAAGTTGAGAATAACAGACAACAGCAAGGACCAGCAACCTGTGGCCAGTGGCTGAATCTGGCCCACCACTTGTTTTTGTCAATAAAGTTTTATTGGAACACAGTCAGCCCATTCGCTATATATTGTCTGTGGCTGCTTTCTTTCTGCAATGGCAGAATTGAGTAGTTGCTACGGATAATATATTTCCTGCAAAATTGAAAAGTATTTACTATCTGGCTCTGCAGAAAAAGTTTGCTGACCCCTGGTTAAGAGTATGCGCTCTAGGGCTTCCCTGGTGGCGCAGTGGTTGAGAATCTGCCTGCCAATACAGGGGACACAGATTCGATCCCTGGTCCGGGAGGATCCCACATGCTGCAGAGCAACTAAGCCCCATGCTCTACAACTACTGAGCCTGTGCTCTAGAGCCTGCAAGCCACAACTACTGAGCCCGTGTGTCACAACTACTGAGCCCACGTGCTGCAACTACTGAAGCCCGCGTGCCTAGAGCCCATGCTCTGCAACAAGAGAAGCCACCGCAGTAAGAAGCCCACGCACCTCAACAAAGAGTAGCCCCCACTCGCGGCAAATAGAGAAAGTCCGTGCGCAGCAACAAAGACCCAACACAGCCAAAAATAAATAAATAAATTTATTAAAACAAAAGAGTATGTGCTCTAGATTTTGACTGCCTTTCACACTCTCTGCCTCAGGTTTACAGAACAGTTATGATAATAGTAATACCTGTCTCATATTATTGTTTGAGGATTGAATGAGATAATATATGCAATGGGCTTAGAATGTACGTGACATGTTATCATCACTAAATTTTATGGTTTTAAAAAATTGAATTAGAGTTGATTTAAAATATTGTTAGTTTCAGGTGTACAGCATAGTGATTCAGTTATTTTTTTCTGATTATATTCCATTATAGGTTCTTAGAAGATATTGAATATTATTATTTAGCCACAGGCTATTTTCCAGTCATAGAGCCTGGAGAGTCCTCAGGTTTTCATTTTTTTTTCCTTGAAAAACATTGGCTCTCAAAGAGGCAAAATGAGTTAAAATTAATACCTTTAAGAATTGATACAAAATAAGTGACATGGATGCACACTTAAATGTCAACAGTAACTAATACCATCAGCTGTAGAACAAATGAACTTGACCATTGTGATAGATACATTTTAGTTAACATAGAATATGGATGCATTTCAATATCCTTGGTATGATGGAGTCAGCTAATTGCACCTGTGTCAGTGGTTCTCAACCAGGGGTGATTTTTGTTCCCCAGCGGACATTTGACAAAGTTCGGAGACATTTTTGGTTGTCAGAACTGGATGGTGCTACTGGCATCTAGTGGGTAGAGACCAGGGATGTTGCTAAACATCCTACCATGCACAGGACAGATCCCCCTAACAAAGAATCATCCATCTCAAAATATTACTAGGTGCCAGGGTTGAAAAACCTGACTTGGTCTGGGAGAGAGATTGCACGTTTGAATTGAGACAGGCTGGGGAATCCCCTGGTGGTACAGTGGTTAAGAATCCACCTTCCAATACAGGGGGCGTGGGTTCCATCCCTGGTCGGGGAACTAAGATCTAACATGATGCATGGTGCGGCCAAAAATTAAAAATAAATAAAATATAGTAAACAGCAATTTTTAAAACTTAAAAAAAATACAAGAATTGAGACGGGCTGGGACCTGGGACCCTTTGCTGCAATGCTTGCACCTGGACTCCTCCAGCAACAAAATACAAAGAAACTACATGGGACTAAAAATAACTGCGTGCCTGCCTACAGGTGGGGCAAATTCTGGACAAAAGATACAAAGAGACCAAAAAACGCAACTGACAATTTTGAAGAGCCCGGAGCAAAAGCAGGGTACTGAGCATGCCCCCTGCACAAAACACCACCTCATGGGTGGGCAAACCACCTAAGTCCCCCCTCCAGCCCGACCCCCTGGATACACCCCTACCCTCTCCCCATATAAGGAGAGAGCTCACCCCCCTCCCCCTGCCTTGGGGAGCAAGCCAGTAAGGGAATCTGATGTTGGTTCTCTCTCCCCGCTGCTGCAGCAAGTGCCCCAGTAAAACCTTGCACGAATTTCTTGTCTGGCCTCTGATCAATTTCTATTGATTGGGGAAGGTCAAGAACCCTGGTCAGTAGCAGAATCACCTGGGGGGCTTTTGAAGCCTCCTGGCTCCTTAAAGCCCACCCCAGACCAATTCAAGTAGGATGACCAAGGATAGGACCTGGGTAATTTCAATGTGAGTCTCATTTTAAAGATTGAGAACCACCGGTTGATCATTATAGGGAGAGCCATTTCACCCTGGGCAGGAAGTCCTGCCCTCCCCCCAGGTGCCATGGGCCAATCACAGAGTGTGCCCTCCCCCCAGGTGCCATGGGCCAATCACAGAGTGCGGGCTGGTAGAAGACTTTCTCTCGTTGGAGGTTTTGCTTTGCATGAAATAACGCACAGGTTGTGACTGGGTCGTAGCCAAAGGGAGGTGAGTACCTACTCTTGTACCTGTTTCTGGCTGATATCTTAAGTCAGTGGCAATTATTGGTGGAGTCTCTAGCACAGAATGTTGTGAGCTTGGGCTTCCCTGGTGGCGCAGTGGTTGAGAGTCCGCCTGCCGATGCAGGGGACACGGGTTCGTGCCCCGTTCCGCGAAGGTCTCACATGCCGCGGAGTGGCTGGGCCCGTGAGCCATGGCCGCTGAGCCTGCGCGTCCGGAGCCTGTGCTCCGCAACGGGAGAGGCCACAACAGTGAGAGGCCTGCGTACCACAAAAAAAAAAAAAAAAAAAAAGAATGTTGCGAGCTTGAATGGCTGGCGTGAGACTTTGAGAAGGTTTTTGCAGTCCTCAAGTTGAGCTCTCTTTATAAGGAGGAGACGAGATTTGGAGGGGGGACAGCTGCCAATGATTTCATGTGTAACTTTTTTCTTCCCATGCTATTTTTTTTTTTTTTTTTTTTTTTTTTTTTTGTGGTACGTGGGCCTCTCACTGCTGTGGCCTCTCCCGTTGCGGAGCACAGGCTCTGGACGCGCAGGCTCAGCGGCCATAGCTCACGGGCCCAGCCACTCCACGGTATGTGGGATCTTCCCAGACCGGGGCACGAACCCGTGTCCTCTGCATCGGCAGGCGGACTCTCAACCACTGCGCCACCAGGGAAGCCCTTCCAATGCTATTTTTAAGTGTTTCTTTAAGGTATGATTTCCATCTTGCAAAATCCACCCATTTGAAGTGTACAGTGATTTTTAGCAGACTTACAACAGAGTTGTGCAACCATAACTATAACCCAATTTCAGGACGTTTCCATCACCCCAAAGAGATCCCTCAGGCCCACCTGCGGTATCCTCGCATTCCCACTGGAATTTCCAGCAGAGGACCACTGTGTCTGAGCCTCAGTTTTTCATCTATAATTTGGGATGGTATCACTCCTTGATCTCAAAAGACGGATGCAAGTGTCACTGTCATGAAGGGTGAGGGACAGCGACGTCATCATGAATTTATAAATTTGTATTTTTTCCCCCCCAAATGCTTGTGGTGACAGAGCATCAAGGGGAACTGCTGCTGCTAATTAGATGCAGAGTCCTGAGCAATCCTGTAGTTCCAGGCGGCCACATACCGCTTCCTGTTCAGCAAGTGCCTTTGCTTTTATTTCACAGCAGAGCCTTCCAGGCTTGTTCCAGCTCAGGTCCTAAGTTTCTCAGCACTGGTCTTCACCCTTATGTTGCTCATCCCTATTTCAAATAAAGAACCGCTTGGGACTTCCCTGGCGTCCAGTGGTTAGGGTTCTTAGCTTCCACTGCAGGGGGCACGGGTTCCACCCCTGGTTTGGGAGCTAAGATCCCACGTGCCCCGTGGCACGGCCAAAAGAAAAAAAAACCCAAATCAAAGAACTGCTTTCTGCTAAGGGTAAAGCTATTCACCTGTAGTCCATTTGACTCCATCAACTCATTTTGTTATTCATTTTTCAAGGCTACCTCTCAGGTCCCGCTTTTATCTGCCTAGGAATATACCCAGGTCTCGGACTCCCCCCTTTTCCCGTCACCTGTTCATTCTGGGTGGGAACAGTCCGCTTTCACGATGGTCAGAGCGGAGAGAATGACCTAAGCGTGAGTGTCTCTGCTGCTGTAATCACAAGGCACCTTCACTCGGGGAAGGAGCCACTACATTCCTGGCATCGCATGGTTTCCGGTGTGGCTCTTGGCCAAACAGGCTTAGCAGTGGGAACTGGAAATTAAATGACGTATCCAGTTACTTGAGCAGGGTTAGGGTAGGAAGCCAGAGGTGTATGTCACTCTCCACTCTGGGGGTTCTCCAGTGTACACGTTCATCCTCACCCATTTGTATGAAACCAGAAATTCCTCTTTTGTTTCTTTCTCTGACTTCATTCAGGTTTTCCCCCAATATCTCCTCCAAGGAATTATGCTCCGTCTCCTGGGGGGTCCAGAGAGCTAACTCCCTCTGTGCACCCTTTAGTCTTGGGTATTTACCTTCGTTGTTTTCCCACGTGCCTCTAATGCGGTTTTGCTGTACTGGGCTACCTCGTTTAGTAGATGAGCAGTTCGTGGTGTTACCTGCAGTCCGAACTGGGCGTCCTTCCGTTACGTGAGAACCAAATTACTGATCTGTAAGCTGCACTCAGGCTAGAACGAGATGGTGACTCTCTGCCTGGCCTGCTTCATTCATACTGTGCTGCTCTGTGTGTTCTGTCTTCAGATGCAAGCCTTTTTCCTCGTCACTGTCTGATCCAAAGTTCCATCAGCTTTCGTGTCCCCCTCACGTTGGTGTGCTTGTCAAGGACCTTCACCCCTCCCTTCACCTGTGGGCTCTTAAACCTGACATGTAGGTTTTCACTCTCCCTGTCAGGTTTCTAAGAAGAGCTCTATGTGGCTCCAAGTCCCCAGCACTCCTGTGTGTCCCAGTCCACTCAGTCGGGCTTCTAACCGCATCACCCACCACCTTCCTGAAATTTCTTCCTTCTCATCTTAACTGAAAAACATGACAGGCGGTGTGTTTACCCTTGACTTTCTATGACCTGGGTGACTCATTTCCCTTTAACGTTTTTTCTTCCCAAAACCAAATGCATGTTCATCAGAGACAGCATTGAAAAAAGGGACAATAACTGGATAAAATCATCCATGGCGTGGAAACTCAAACATAGTCGTTGGGTTTTGGGGGTGTATATGCTTCTAGTACTTTTCTGTCTGAGGAGGTGATTGTCTGTCTTGCTTCAGTTGGCACATTACAGGTGTGATGACGCTTTTTGGTTATTGTGCTCTTCTGACTTAGCATTTTAGCATGAGCATTTTTATATTAAATATAACAACTGTGAGCTCTTATCATATGTTGTGATTTGAAACATTTTTCACAATTAATCTTCTAATTGGGTGTAATTCCCCCCACGTACTTAACGGTGTTTTTCATCTTGTGAATCTTCCCCAGTGTTGCCCATTTAATGCCTGAGGATATAAGGATTTTTGTTTATTTGCTTTTTGTTCCATTGAGGAAGTGTCAGTGATTGAGAGCACAGGTTCTTGAGTTAAACTCCTGGATATAATCTTGGCTTCAAGTTGAGCAAATGTGAGTACTTGGGCCTTTGTTTCCCTATGCCTGTGATCCTAAAACTAGCATTTATCATAATCACCTGGAAGCTTTGTTAAAACATGGTTTTCTGGGCCCATCTCCAGAGTTTTTGACTTTGTAGGGCTGGGGATAGGGCTTAAGAATCTGCGTTTTCATGAGTTCCCAGATGATGCTGTGGTCTGTGGGCCATACTTTGAGAGCCACTTCCCTAAGCCTCAGATTCGTCATATGAAGCATAGATAATAGAATTTACCCAGTAAGATGGTTGCAAGAAAAAAATATGATCTGTAGAAGAGCTTTTAATAGTTCCTGTACATGTTAAATACTCAGATGTTGACTATCACAGTGGCTCCTTAGAAAGACAGGGGTTACAGAAAATGTGAAGGAGATTATCCAGATAAAGGGGGTACGTTTATAAAGGGAACATCTTATGCAGTCATATTTTGTCTTTTATTATGTAACTTCTAAGTTAAAAAGCTATGCTAACTTCCTCTTGATTTTTTGAAACATATTTTTTCATGTGTGCATTTGTCTGTATATGTATAAATATAATCTCTGGTTGTACATATTTACTATCATACTTAATTAGCTAATCATACTTGATTAGTGATTACATCAGTATATGTTCATGTATACAGTCACATTCCCATGTAATCACTAACCAGATCAATAGACAACTTTTCCAGAACTTTTCCAGTGGATGTTTTCTCCCTGAGCTGTTTGGGAAAGGCAGCCGCTATGCTGACTACCACCACAGGTTAGTTTTGCTTGTTGTAAACTTCATATACCTTGAATCAACTCAGAGTTCCTGTTGTGTGGTTTCTTTTACAACTACAGTTTGGGGACATGAAGAATAAAGATTCTGTGAACAGACGTGCATGTGTCTTTTGCAGACCTAAGCACTGATTATCGTGGGGTTTCTAATCGGAGGTAAAATTGCTGTCATAGAGCACATGTGCTTAGTTCGCTGTAGTGAAAACCACCCGCAAGTTTGCCAGTGGTGTTTTCTCAATGTAAATTTACCTACTTCTTTATTTTTGGCTGCGTTGGGTCTTCGTTGCTGCGCGTGGGCTTTCTCTAGTTGCGGCGAGTGGGGGCTGCTCTTCGTTGTGGTGTGTGAGCTTCTCATTGTGGTGGCTTCTCTTGTTGCAGAGCTCGGGTTCTAGAGTGCAGGCTCAGTAGTTGTGGCGTGCGGGCTCTAGAGTGCAGGCTCAGTAGTTGTGGCACGCGGGCTTAGTTGCTCCACGGCACGTGGGATCTTCCCGGACCAGGGCTCGAACCCGTGTCCCCTGCATTGGCAGGAGGATTCTCAACCACTGGGCCACCAGGGAAGCCCCTGTTTTCTCAGTTTAACTCGTGCCACCATGTAAGAGTTGTCCTTCATTGTGTGAAGTGCTTGTGCCCGTCTTTAATTTTAACCATTCTGATGGGGGTGTCGTTTTTTCTGTTCATCAGGTTCTTAATTTGCATTTCTCTGAAGTCTAATGAGGTTGAAGGTCTTTCAGTATGCTTATTGGCTATTTGGCCGTTCCTTTTTCGAAGTGCCTTTTCCAAATCTTTTGATTTCTTTCCATTGAGTTTTATCTTGTTTTAATATTTCAGGGAGGAAGAAATGTTCCTCTACCCTTCTAGGTTCTTCTGGCTGGCCTAAGAATTGACATGAGACTGATTAACAAGAAAAAAATCTGACAGTTGTTTAATACCATATGTATAAATGGGAGAGAGTCAGGGAGACTGCGTAACTGGCCAAAATGGCCAAAACCCTTACCTTAAGTACCATCTTCAGCTAAAGACTGTCGACTAAAAAAATATTTTCACCACCTAAAAGTTGAGAGTTATATTATATTTGGGGGATATGCTGAGGACTTCAAGCCTGGGAGTCAGGGTCTCAAGTAACCCTGAGAGAACTGCTCTGAGGAGGTGAGGGGGCAGCTAGGATATACAGGAGTTTTGCAATAAAGGGCAGGTGGTAGGAACAAAAGTTTACGTTAATAAAAGACAACCAGATATCTCGAGTTAAGGCACTTAGCGCTTTTCTGTATATGGGAAGATGCAAGAGTCTGGGCTCACTGAAACCATTCCTTTGACAGGCACCTCGGCTATCTGGGGTCAGTATCCTGTGTTTTCTCATCCTGAGTTCCCTCAGGGCTCACCGTGGGGACTGGCTGCAGTCGGATGGCTGCTAGATGGTGGGTATTCTTTGTTTCCTTCCTGAGTTCCCTCAGGGCTCACCAGCTCACTGGTGGCTGGTGGCTATAATCGCTGATGACTGTGACATCCTTTGTTTACCGATATGGCAGGAAGTATTCCATTTCTCAAGACAAAAGAGGATGTTGTGGGTAGCGGTTTGGGACTTCAAAGGGGAGAAGGGCAATTCACATGAAGACGGGAAAGCAAATGTTTGGTAAACAAGTGTTTGCTGGGCCAGGCAGGAACATAGAGTGGAGTCTGATCTCCAGGCTCTGCTGAGTTTCCTCTGCCACATTTAGCTCATGTTCTTTGCATATACCTCTGGTGGTAGCTCTATTCCAAGGAGAGACCCTCTGTCTACAATTTTTTAGGAAGTCAGGGGGAAAGTCACAGTTTCTTCCTGAGTCTTTTGGGCCTCCATTGTTTTCAGCTCAAGATAATACACATGCTCAAGAGACGTTTTGGGGTACCAAGTTTTGCTCCCCTACAATGGAAGCTGTAGAACAATTTGGAAAGAACTGAGACTATAACACAGAGTGTTCCAACTCATGAATGTTATTTCTCCATTTACTGATGATTTCTTTTCTTTCTTTCTTTTTTTTTGGGGGGGGTGTGCCACACGGCGCAGCTTGTGGGATCTTAGTTCCCTGACCAGGGATTGAACACAGGCCCTTGGCAGTGAAAACACGGAGTCCTAACCCCAACATTTTTTTTTTTTTTTTTTACAAACTTGTGGCTCTCAAGGGAGAGATCGGATGCATGATCCTAGACTTATTCTTAGGTATTTGGTGTATATGTATGTAACTCTTCCCTCCAGCATATAGACCTGATCAATTCAATCACTTCTAATAGCGTGTGTATTCTTCGGGTTTACTTTTTTTTTTTTTTTTTTTTGCGGTACGCGGGCCTCTCACTGTTGGGGCCCCTCCCGTTGCGGAGCACAGGCTCCGGACGCGTGGGCTCAGCGGCCACGGGTCCAGCCGCTCCGTGGCACGTGGGATCTTCCCGGACCGGGGCATGAATTCGTGTCCCCTGCATCGGCAGGGGGACTCTCAACCACTGAGCCACCAGGGAAGCCATTTTGGGGGGGGCGGGTTTACTTTTGACATCACAGTTTAAGATGGATGAGCCAAGAAGGCAATACAGACTTAATAGTAGAATCTCTATGAAACTCACATATTATGCTAAGTGAAGGAAGCCAGCCATAAAAGGCCACATTTTATAATTCCACATATGTGAAATATACCAAATAGATAAATCCACTAAGAATGCAGGTTACTGAAGGCCAGAGACTGGGGAAGGGGGAAATGGGGAATGAATGCTTGATGCATATGGGGTATCTGTTTGGGGTGATGAAAGTCTTTGAACTAAATAGTGGTGATAGGGTTGCATAAATCTGAAAATGTTTTCAGTGCCACTGAATCGTACACATTAAAGTGGTTAGAAATGTTGTGTATTTTACCATAATAAAAATAAAGTAGACTCAAGAATACTTAAAGTTCTCTTTATCTACAATAATGCCTAACCTAGGAAGCACAAATAGCCCTGTGGGTCGAGCTTTCATCCATGTGGGTTTAAAGAAGTGTTCACAGTACAAAGAATAGATAACTCAAAGCTAGTGCAGCCGAATCTGGCCTCTACCCCGATACCGAATTAAATCTCAGAGACAGAGTTTTGAGTGAAGTAGAAAAGAACAGCTTTATTGCTTTGCCAGGCAAAGGGGGCCACAGCGGGCTCATGCCCTCCAAACTGTGTCCCCCGCCCCCTTGGAGAGGGTCGTGAGAAGTTTTATAGTAATGGTTCAAAGAGGCCGTGATCATCTCATGGACATTCTTCTGACTGGTTGGTGGTGAGGTAAGTGGAAGTCAGCGTCATCAACCTTCAAGTTACAACTGGCCTGGGGTGTACGTGCTTTTGGGCAGCATATCATCATTAACTGTTAACTTCCCCACCTGGAGGGGGTTTCAGTATCTGCAAAACAGCTCAAAGATATTGTTGTCTGTATTCCTTGATGGGGAGCCAGGACCCAGCCCCAAGGCTGCACAAACGTTTCTCTTGACTGTTTGCTTCTCCCTGGTTCCGCATCCCCTCCTTCCCCCTAATTAACAACTGCTTGAATCTGCTTTTTGGAACTCAGGGAAGGTCATGGAGGCTGAATGAAGGCTATTTCCTGTCATCAAGAAATGGGGGACACAGAAAGGCTTGGTGCCCAGGAGTCCCACAGGGCCCTGCTGGGTATCATTGGGAGAGGCAAAAGGAGACTTGGGGGTTAGAAAACCCAGGTGGAGAACTACTCCCTTTTTTTTTTGGCCATGCAGCATGCAGGATCTGAGTTCCCCTATCAGGGATCGAACCCACACCCCCTGCATTGGAGTCTGAACCACTGGACCGCCAGGGAACTACTGTCTTACAGTCGTAGCTTTGGTGTTTGGTCGTGTGCGTGGTAATTTTCCTCTTCTTGTTTCCTCATTTCTGGGGTAGGGGAGCAAAACTTACCACCCCAAAATGTCTCTCTGGCATGCAGATTATTTCAAGCTGAGAACGATCAAGGCCTAAAGTACTCAGGAAGAAACTTTGACTTCCTCTTAACCGCCTTAAGACTTTAGATAGAGACCCTGTTCCCAGAAGAGAGCTATCACCAGAGATGTCTGCAGAGAACATGGGCTAAGGGTGGTGGGGAAACTCAGCAGGATCTGGAGATCAGAGTCCACTCTGGGTCCCATAGTTCCGCTGGCCCAGCAAACATTTGTCTCCCAGATCTTTGCTTTTCCATTTCCACGTGTGTTTCCTTCCTCCCCTTTGAAGTCCCAAACCATTACCCTCAGCATCTTCCTTCTTTTGTTTAGCTGAGATGGTATTTAAGGTGAGGGTTTCAGCCATTTTGGTGAGTAATTCAGTTTTTCCTGGGTCTCTGTCATGTATATGTTATTAAAATTTTGTGTTTTTCTCTTGTTAATCCATCTCATGTCAATTTAATTCTTAGACCAGCCAGAAGAACCCAGAAGGGTAGAGGAACATTACTTCCTCCCTGACGCTGGTCCTTTACAGTATGAATTTTCCAGCTGAGTGTAATCACTGGCACCCCAATTCTCTCCCATTACATGTCAATATAGGTGGAGAGGAGAGAGAAACACGATGGAGAGATTTTCTATCTGGAAGAATACACTTTGGCCAGGAGATGATGGTGGTTTCCACAACGTTACCCAGAGAAGCCCAAAGCTGATATCATACTTGAAGCCCCAGCTGTCCATACAGTCAATGCCACTTACGGTGGTGCTGCATGGTCCTGCCGGCGTCGGGAAAACCACAGTGGCAAAACAGCTGATGCTGGACTGGACACAGGACGACCAGGCAGAGACATCCAATTCCGCCTTCTATCTCAGCTGCAAGGACCTCAACCACAAGGGGACGTGCACTTTTGCAGAGCTGATATCTGAGAACGGGCCGGATTTGCAGGATGCCATTCCAGGGATCCTCACCCAGGCACGGAAAATCCTGTTCATCATCGATGGCTTTGATGAGCTGCGAGTCCCCTCGGGGGCACTCATCCATGACATATGTGGCGACTGGAAGAAGCAGAGGCCAGTGCCCGTCCTCCTGGGGAGTTTGCTGAGGAGAAAAATGTTACCCAAGTCCACTTTAGTGATCACCAGTCGACCGGGGGCCCTGAGGGAGCTCCGGCTCTTGGTTGAACAGCCACTCTTCATAGAAGTCGAGGGGTTCTGGGAGCTGGACAGGAAGGCATATTTCTTGAAACACTTTGAAGAGGAGACTCAAGCCCTGCGAGCTTTTGACTTGATGAGGAGGAACGCAGCTCTGTTCCACATGGGCTCCGCGCCTGCTGTGTGCTGGATTGTGTGCACGTGTCTGAAACGGCAGATGGAGAAGGGGGAAGACCCTGCCTCGACCTGCCGGACCACCACGTCCCTGTTCCTGCGTTTTCTCTGCAGCCAGTTCACAGCAGCTCGCAGCAGCTGCCCCAGTGATTGTCTCCAAGTTCCGGTGAAGTCTGTGTGCCTCTTGGCTGCTGAGGGCATATGGACACAGACATCTGTGTTTGATGGAGAAGACCTCAGGAGACTTGGGGTGAAGGAGTCTGCCCTCTGCCCTTTCCTGGACAAGAATATTCTCCAGAAGAGCAAAGACTGTGAGGGCTGCTACTCCTTCATCCACCTCAGCGTCCAGCAGTTTCTTGCCGCCATGTTCTATGTCTTGGAGCCAGAGGAGGAGGAGGAGGACGTGTGTGGCCACAGGTGCCACATTGGGGATATGCAGAAGCTGCTGTCCAAGGAAGGAAGACTAAAGAACCCCAGCCTGACCCAGGTGGGCTACTTCGTATTTGGCCTCTCCAACGAAGAAAGGGCCATGGAGCTGGAGACGACTTTCGGCTGTCTAGTATCGCTGCAGGTCAAGCAGCAGTTACTGAAATGCAGGTCAGTGCCCCATGGGAAGAAGCCCTTCTCAACCATGGACACGAAGGAGATTTTCTATTGTCTTTATGAATCTCAGGAGGAGGAGCTTGTGGAGGATGCAATGGCCCCCGTCACGGAGATCTCTATCCACTTGACAAATACATTTGAAGTGATGCAGTCTTCTTTCTGCCTTAAACATTGTCAAAACTTGCAGAAAATTTCACTGCAGGTAGGAAGGAGGATATTCCTGGAGAATGATACCACGTTGAAATCAGATGCTCAGGTTGAGAGGTAAGAACACATTTAAAAAATATATATATATTTTTAATGCTACTAGTTCTCCCATCTTCAGCGTCAGCCCACACTCTTTTAGGAAGAGGACAGAGTCCCTACTACTCCCTATGGCTTGGGGTCAGAATTCTCTGGAATGTGTGGCTGAAATTTCTTTCTGCCAACTCACCATTAAAGTTGGGAAACATGATGTTCAGATTAGGAATGGGAGCTGTGGAACCTTACTTTGTTTTAGTATTATAGTTTTATAGTATACTACTATATATTATATATACTATAATACTATAGCATAGTATACTATAATACTATAGTATAATACTGTAGTATTATAGTATTATAGTTTCCGTGTGGCAAATGGGCTCAGGACACTCTAGACATTTCCTGTAACTTCTCTCCCTGCCAGTTCTTTCAAAAAATTTGTTTTAATACATAGCCACCATGCTGTACATTATATCCCAGGATTTAGTTATCTTATAACTGGGTGTTTGTACCTTTTGATCAGCTCACCACTTTTAAAATAAATAAATAAATAAATAAATTTATTTATTTATTTTTGGCTGTGTTGGGTCTTTGTTGCTGTGTGCGGGCTTTCTCTAGTTGTGGCGAGTGGGGGCTACTCTCTGTTGCAGTGCGCGGGCTTCTCATTGCGGTGGCTTCTCTTGTTGTGGCGCACGGGCTTAGTTGCTCCGTGGCACGTGGGATCTTCCCGGACCAGGGCTTGAACCCATGTCCCTTGCATTGGCAGGTGGATTCTTAACCACTGCTCCGCCAGGGAAGTCTGTTACTTGTCTTTTCGATGATAGTCATTCTTACAGGTGTGAGGTGGTATCTCACTGTGGTTTTGATTTGTGTTTCCATGGTGATTAGTGATGTTGAATATTTTTCATGTTCCTGTTGTCCATTTGTATGTCATCTTTGGAAAAATGTCTATTCAGGTCCTCGGCCCACTTGTTACAATAGTTTTTCTTTTCTGTTGAGTTGAGTTGTATGAGTTCTTTATATATTTGAGATACTAACCCCTTATCAGACATAGAGTATGCAGACATTTTCTCCCATTTAGTAGGTTCATGTTTATTTTGCTGGTGCTTTCCTTTGCTGTGCAGCTTACCAATTCTTGTTGCTTTTCCTGTACGTGCTTTTCATAGGTGCTCTTGTCGATGCCTTCCTCCTAGGTCACAGCACGACCATCACTCTCTTCATCTCTGGGCAGATCTCTGCTCTGTGTTCAGTTCAAACAAGAACCTGAACTTTCTGGATGTGAGGGAAAGCTTTCTGAGTCACTCCTCAGTGAGGATTCTTTGTGAGCAGATAACCCATGTCACCTGTCATCTCCAGAAAGTCGTGTAAGTAGCAGCTGATCTTGCAGTGGTGATCCCCAGGTGTTTTAAATGTGGGAGCAGTATTGGAATGCCCAACCAGGCTCTGACCAGCCAGGTGCTCAGAATGCAAAGGAATGAAATGGTTGCTATCCTTAAATGTGTCGAGTTGGAGAATCATCTTATGTTGAGTCATTTTTATGAAATTTGGCCGGGAATTTGGATGTTCCCATACATCTGCTGTGGGGCGTATTCAAAACTCAGCCTATAGAAAATTTAGCCACATGCATGTTAGGAGAACTGGGTAGGAATTGGGGAAATATTCCAGAGAGGAAAGTTTCAAATATGTGAGTAAGAATGTGTTGATGAAGCAGTGGTGCACTTATGACTAATGTGTGGGATGGGATTGAGAAATTAGTCTGAGTACAGTAGGTTGTGGCAGAAGCAACTTAAGACATGGGTCACCCGGGCAGGTGATTATTAGTACATCCTTTTAAACCAACACATGTTCTTTTCGATGGTAGCCATTCTGTCAGGTGAAGTCATATCTCATTGTGGTTTTGATGGGCGTTTCCCCAATTAGTGATGCTGAGCATAATTTTCATGTGATTATCTGTTGGCTATCTGTATGTTTTCTTCTGAACAATGCCTGTTTAGATCCTCCACCCATTTTTAATTGGATTGTTTATTTTTTGATATTAATCTGTATGAGTTCCCTATTTGGGATATATCTCTCTTTGGGATATATTGTTTTGCAAATATCTTCTCCTATTCAGTAGATTGCCTTTTTGTTTTGTTGGTTTCCTTCACTTTGCAAAAGCTTTTCAGTTTGTAGTCCCATTTGTTTTCTGTTTTGGTTTCCTTGTCTGAATATACAGATACAAAGAAATATTTCTAAGAGCAACGTCAAAGAGTACTGCGTGTGTTCTTCTTGGAGTTTTATGGTTTCAGATCTTCAGTTTAAATCTTTAATCCATTTTGAGTTTATTTTTGTATATGGTATGAGGAAACGGTCTGGTTTCATTCTTTTACATGTAGCTATCTAGTCCCCCAGTCCCCACAGGAAGAAAAAAAAAAAAAAAGGAAAACACAGCACATATTCAGGGGATAAACTTTATAAGTTATGTTTAAAATTACACAGATACATTGAAACTTCCCCCAAACCAACATACCTTAGAAGGCTTAATTAAGCCCCTGAAAAGGTTGTGTTATTTACTTGGACAAATTGCTATGCCAAACGTCAGCTGACTGTACCTGCTGATGTCAGGTGACATGTATCTGGTTCATCTCAGAATGCCATAGGACTTGTGTGTACAAGGCCACAAAAATCTAACATAGGTTGGTGCCAGCAAAGGTGGCAGTTTCTTCTGTATGACTGAAAAGTTTACATTGTTCTGGTTTCATAAGGTGTGCATGAAAGAATAAAAAAAGCTAGGAGGTACATTTAATTTTTTCCACTAAGAGTTTAGGACCCTTTAGGCAGGAGCTTTGAACAGTAGCATCTCCCTTATTCTGGCTCTCTCTGTGCTGAAATTTAATTTTGAACTTCTTCTGAATGAGCCACAAGGAATGTTCATTATCTAAAAGTGAAGCATTGAGGGTTATAAGACCAAATGCCTGTTTATGGAGAGAAGTATTTCATAGTGTGGGTGTGTGGGTGAATTGCCAGGTTTGGAGGTACTAGATAAAAACAGATTAAGAGGACTTTTCTGGTGCCGCAGTGGTTAAGAATCTTCCTGCCAACGCAGGTGACATGGGTTCGATCCCTGGTCCAGGAAGATCCTACATGCCACAGAGCAACTAAGCCCGTGAGCCACAACTACTGAGCCCGCGGGCCTAGAGCCCATGCTCTGCAGCAAGAGAAGCCACCGCAGTGAGAAGCCCGCACACCTCAATGAAGAGTAGCCCCGCTTGCCGCAACTAGAGAAAGCCTGTGCGCAGCAATGAAGACCCAACATAGCCATAAATAAATTAATTAATAATAAATAAATAAATAAATTTATATTAAAAAAACAGGTTAAGAAGCTCTAAAAACAAAAACGAAAATGAAGATCTGAAATAAGATTGTAGCGGAAGAGGCAGTAATCCAGGTGTTGTTTTTTTCCCCTCAAATTAGGGTGGATTAAGCATGCTTTAAAAAGAGGCCCTGACAAAAGGCCCTTCCCCAGTTATTTCCTACTATCTACACAGGAAAACTTATGAGCTAACTTCATTATTGTATAACATGAGGTTGACAGAGTCTTATTCTCAAGAAGGTGGCACAGTTAGGTGCTGGGAAAATCTTTTTTAAACACTGAAATGTTTCTTGAAGCCCAGAGTTTGATTACAGAAAATTATATTCCACTTAAGATTTATTCAAATCCCATTTAAAATCCTACAGTCATGCTAGATGACAGGAAAATTAAAAAAAAAATTTTTATTGTATAGTTGATTTACAATATTCTGTTAATTTCTTGTGTACAACCAAGTGATTCAGTTATACATATATATTTTTCATATTCTTTTCCATTATGGTTTATCACAGGATATTGAATATTGTTCCCTGTGCTGTACAGTAGGACCTTGTTGTTTATCTATCCTACATATAAATAGTTTGCATCTGCTCATCCCAAACTCCCAGTTCTTCCCTCTCCCACTGCCCCTCCTCCTTGACAACCACCAGGCTGTTCTCTATGTCTCTAAGTCTGTTTCTGTTTCGTAGATATGTTCGTTTGTGTCATATTTTGGATTCCACATATAAGTGGCATCATATGGTATTTGTCTTTCTCTGCTTTCTCTGCTTGGCTTATTTCACTTAATAATCTCTAGGTCCATCCATGTGGCTGCAAATGGCATTATTTCATTCTTTTTTATGGCTGAGTAGTATTCCAGTGTATATATACCACAAGTTCTTTACCCATTCATCTGTCAATGGATATTTAGGTTGTTTCCATGTCTTGGCTATTGTAAATAGTGCTGCTATGAACATAAGGGTGCATGTATCTTTTTGAACTATAGTTTTGACTGGATATATGCCCAGGAGTGGGATTGCTGCATCATGTGGTAACTCCATTTTTAGATTTTTAAGGACCTTCCATACTGTTTTCCATAGTGGCTGCACCAATTTACATTCCCACCAACAGTGTAGGAGTGTTCCCTTTTCTCCACACCTCCTCCAGCATTTGTTATTTGTAGACTTTTTAATGATGGCCATTCTGACTGGTGTGAAGTGGTACCTCATTATAGCTTTGATTTGCATTTCTCTAATAATTAGCGATGATGAGCATCTTTTCATGTGCCTATTGGCCATCTGTATGTCTTTGCACAGATGTCTATTTAGGTTTTCTGTCCATTTTTCAATTGGGTTGTTTTTGATGTTGTTGTTCATTGAGTTGTTTGAGTTGTTTGTGTACTTTGGAAATTAAGCCTTTGTTGGTCGCATTGTTTGCAAATGTTTTCTCCCATTCTGTAGGTTGTCTTTTCATTTTGTTTACGGTTTCCTTTGCTGTGCAAAAGCTTGTAAGTTTGATTAGGTCTCATTTGCTTATTTTTGCTTTAATTTCTATTGCCTTGGGAGACTGACCTAAGAAAATGTTGGTATGATTTATGTCAGTATGTTTTGCCTATGTTTTCTTCTAGGAGTTTTATGGTGTCATGTCTTAAGTTCATGTCTGTAACCCATTTTGAGTTTTTTTTGTGTATGGTGTGTGGGTGTGTTCTAACTTCATTGGTTTGCACTTAGCTGTCGAATTTTTCCAACACCATTTGCTGAAGAGACTTTTTCCCATTGTATAATTCTTGCCTCCTTTGTTGAAGATTGACCATAGGTATATGGGTTTATTTCTGGGCTCTCTATTCTGTTCCAATGATCTATATGTCTGGATTTTTTTTAAAACATCTTTATTGGAGTCTAATTGCTTTACAATGGTGTGTTGGTTTCTGCTTTACAACAAAGTGAATCAGTTATACATATACATATGTCCCCATATCTCTTCCCTCTTGCATCTCCCTCCTTCCCACCCTCCCTATCCCACCCCCCTAGGTGGTAACAAACCACCTAGCTGATCTCCCTGTGCCATGTGGCTGCTTCCCACTAGCTATCCACCCTACATTTGGTAGTGTATATATGTCCATGCCACTCTCTCACTTTTCACAGCTTACCCTTCCCCGTCCCCATATCCATGCTCTAGTAGATCTGTGTCTTTATTCCCGTCCTACCCCTAGGCTCTTCATGACTTTTTTTTCTTAGATTCCATATATATGTGTTAGCATACGGTATTTGTTTTTCTCTTTCTGACTTACTTCACTCTGTATGACAGACTCCAGGTCCATCCACCTCACTACAAATAACTCAATTTCATTTCTTTTTATGGCTGAGTAATATTCCATTGTATATATGTGCCACATCTTCTTTATCCATTCGTCTGTCGATGGACACTTAGGTTGCTTCCATGTCCTGGCTATTGTAAACAGAGCTGCAATGAACATTTTGGTACATGACTCTTTTTGAATTATGGTTTTCTCAGGGTATATGCCCAGTAGTGGGTTTGCTGGGTCGTATGGTAGTTCTATTTGTAGTTTTTTAAGGAACCTCCAGGCGGTTCTCCATAGTGGCTGTATCAATTTACATTCCCACCAGCAGTGCAAGAGTGTTCCCTTTTCTCCACACCCTCTCCAGCATTTATTGTTTCTAGATTTTTTGATGATGGCCATTCTGACTGGTGTGAGATGATATCTCATTGTAGTTTTGATTTGCATTTCTCTAATGATTAATGATGTTGAGCATTCTTCCGTGTGTTTGTTGGCAGTCTGTATATCTTCTTTGGAGGAATGTCTATTTAGGTCTTCTGCCCATGTTTGGATTGGGTTGCTTGTTTTTTTGTTATTGAGCTGCATGAGCTGCTTGTAAATTTTTGAGATTAATCCTTTGTCAGTTGCTTCATTTGCAAATATTTTCTCCCATTCTGAGGTTTGTCTTTTGGTCTTGTTTATGGTTTCCTTTGCTATGCAAAAGCTTTGAAGTTTCATTAGGTCCCATTTGTTAATTTTTGTTTTTATTTCCATTTCTCTAGGAGGTGGGTCCAAAAGGATCTTGCTGTGATTTATGTCATAGAATGTTCTGCCTATGTTTTCCTCTAAGAGTTTGATAGTGTCTGGCCTTACATTTAGGTCTTTAATCCATTTTGAGTTTATTTTTGTGTATGGTGTTAGGGAGTGTTCTAATTTCATACTTTTACATGTACCTGTCCAGTTTTCCCAGTACCCCTTATTGAAGAGGCTGTCTTTTCTCCACTGTATATTCTTGCCTCCTTTATCAAAGATAAGGTGACCATATGTGTGTGGGTTTATCTCTGGGCTTTCTATCCTGTTCCATTGATCTATATTTCTGTTTTTGTGCCAGTACCATACTGTCTTGATTACTGTAGCTTTGTAGTATAGTCTGAAGTCAGGGAGCCTGATTCCTCCAGCTCCATTTTTCATTCTCAAGATTGCTTTGGCTATTCGGGGTCTTTTGTGTTTCCATACAAATTGTGAAATTTTTTGTTCTAGTTCTTTAAAAAATGCCAGTGGTAGTTTGATAGGGATTGCATTGAATCTGTAGTTTGCTTTGGGTAGTAGAGTCATTTTCACAATGTTGATTCTTCCAATCCAAGAACATGGTATATCTCTCCATCTGTTTGTATCATCTTTAATTTCTTTCATCAGTGTCTTATAATTTTCTGCATACAGGTCTTTTGTCTCCTTAGGTAGGTTTATTCCTAGATATTTTATTCTTTTTGTTGCAGTGGTAAATGGGAGTGTTTTCTTGATTTCACTTCCAGATTTTTCATCATTAGTGTATAGGAATGCAAGAGATTTCTGTGCATTAATTTTGTATCCTGCTACTTTACCAAATTCATTGATTAGCTCTAGTAGTTTTCTGGTAGTATCTTTAGGATTCTGTATGTATAGTATCATGTCATCTGCAAACAGTGACAGCTTTACTTCTTCTTTTCCGATTTGGATTCCTTTTATTTCTTTTTCTTCTCTGATTGCTGTTGCTAGAACTTCCAAAACTATGTTGAATAAGAGTGGTGAGAGTGGGCAACCTTGTCTTGTTCCTGATCTTAGTGGAAATGGTTTCAGTTTTTCACCATTGAGGACGATGTTGGCTGTGGGTTTGTCATATATGGCTTTTATTATGTTGAGGAAAGTTCCCTCTCTGCCTACTTTCTGGAAGGTTTTTATCATAAATGGGTGTTGAATTTTGTTGAAAGCTTTCTCTGCATCTATTGAGATGATCATATGGTTTTTCTCCTTCAATTTGTTAATATGGTGTATCACATTGATTGATTTGCATATATTGAAGAATCCTTGCATTCCTGGAATAAACCCCACTTGATCATGGTGTATGATCCTTTTAATGTGCTGTTGGATTCTGTTTGCTAGTATTTTGTTGAGGATTTTTGCATCTATGTTCATCAGTGATATTGGCCTGTAGTTTTCTTTCTTTGTGTATATGTCTGTTTTTTGTGCCCCATACCATGCTATTTTGATTACTGTAGCTTTGTAGTATTGTCTGAAGTCTGGGAGGGTTATGCCTCCTGATTTTTCTTTTTCCTCAGGATTGCTCTGGCAATTCTGGGTCTTTTGTGGTTCTGCATAAATTTTAGGATTATTTGTTCTAATTCTGTGAAAAATGTCATGGATAATTTGATAGTGATCACATTGAATCTGTAGATTGCTTTGGGTAGTATGGCCAATTTAGCTATATTAATTCTTCAAATCCAAGAGCATGGGGTATCTTTCCATTTCTTTGAATCATCTTCAGTTTCCTTTATTAATGTTTTGTAGATCTCAGCATATATGTCTTTCACCTCCTTGGTGAGGTTTATTTCTAAGTATTTTACTTTTTAAATGCGATTTAAAAAGGGATTGTTTGTTTACACTTGTTTACATTTCATTGTTAGTGTAAAAAAATGCAACCGATTTCTGTATGTTAATCTTGTATCATGCTACCTTGCTGAATTTGTTGATCAGTTCTAGTAGTTTTTGTGTGGAGTCTTTAGGGTTTTTTTAATATATAGTATGTCATCCCCATGTAATGACAATTTTACCTCTTCCCTTCCAATTTGGATTCCTTTTATTTCTTTTTCTTGTCTGATTTCTGTGGCTAGGACTCCCCATACTATGTTGAAAAGAAATGAGAGTGGGCATTCTATTCTTGTTTCAGATTTTAGTGGAAAGGCTTTCAGCTTTTCACCATTGAGTATTATATTGACTGTGGGTTTGTCATAAAGAGCTTTTATAATGTTGAGGTGTTCCCTCTATACTCACTTTTGTAAGTTTTTATCATGAGTGGGTGTTGAATTTTATCAAATGCTTTTTCTGCATCTATTGAGATGATCATGTGTTTTTTGTCTTTTCTTTTGTTGATGTGGTGTATCACATTGATTTTGCATATGTTGAATGATCCTTGTGACCCTGGGATGAATTTAACTTGGTTGTGGTGTATGACCTTTTTTATGTGTTGTTGGATTTGGTTTGCTAATATTTTGAGAATGTTTGTATCCATATTCATCAAAGATATTGGCCTGTAATTTTCTTATTTTTGGTGGTGTCTTTGTCTGGTTTCGGTATCAGGGTGATTGTGGCTTCATAGAATGTCTTTAGGAGTGTTCCTTCCTCTTCATTCTTTTGGAAGAGTTTGAGAAGGATTGGTATAAGTTCTTCTTTGTTAGTTTGGTAGAATTCACCTGTGGAGCCATCTGGTCATGGATGTGTGTTTGTAGGGAGTTTTTAAAATTACAGATTCTATTTCACTTCTAGTGATCAGTTTCTTCAAATTATCTATTTCTTTTTGATTCAGTTTTGGTGGGCTGTATGTTTCTAGAAACTTGTCCATTTCTTCTAGGTTATGAAATTTGTTGGCATATAATTGTTCATAGCATTCTCTTATGTTTTTTTGTATTTCTGCAGTATCACTTGTGATTCCTCATCTTTCATTTCTTTTGTTTATTTGGGTCTTCTCTTTTCTTCTTGGTGAACCTGGCCAGAGGTTTGTCAATGTTGTTTAGTCCTTCAGAGAACCAGCTCTTGGTTTTATTGATTTTTTTTTCTATTTTTTAATCTCTATTTTATTTATTTCCTTTCTGATCTTTATTTCCTTCCTTCTGCTGATTTTAGGTTAGGTTTTGTTCTTTTTTCTAATTCTTTTAGGTGGTGGGTTAGGTTGTTTATTTTAGATTTTGCTTGTTTCTTGAAGGCCTGTATCACTATGAACTTCCCTCTAAGAACTGCTTTTGCTGCATCCCGTAGATTTTGCAGGGTTGTTTTCATTGTCATTTGTCTCAGGTATTTTAAAATTTCTTCTTTGATTTCATCATTGACCAGTTGGTTTTTTTAGTAGCAACTTGTTTATTCTCCATGTAATTGTTTTTTCTTGTTTCTTTTTCTGTTGTTGATTTCTACTTTCATGCCGTTGTGGTCAGAAAAGATGCTTGAAATAATTTCTATACTCTTAAATATGTTGGCTTCTTTTGTGCCCTAGTATGTGGTCAATCCTAGAGACTGTTCCATGTGCACTTGAAAAGAATGTGTATTCTGTTTTGTTGGGGAGGGGGATGTAATGTCCTGAAAATATCAATTAAGTCTAACTCTTCTATTGTATCATTTAGGATCTCTGTTGCTTTATTGATTCTCTGTCTAGAAAATCTGTCCATTGATGTCACTGTGGTGTTAAAGTCTCCTACTGTTATTGTATTCCCGTCAGTTTCTCCCTTTATGTCTGTTACTATTTGTTTTATGTATTTGGGCACTCCTATGTTGGGTACATATATGTTGATGAGTATAATATCTTTTTCTTGTAATGATCCTTTTATCATTATATAGTATCCTTTATCTTTCTTTATAGCCTTTGTTTTAAAGTCTGTTTTGTCTAAGTATTGCTACCCTTGCTTTCTTGTCATTTCTGTTTGCATGAAATATCTTTTTCCATCCCCTCACTTTGAATCAATGTATGTCCTTTGCCCTTAAGTGGGTCTCTTATAGGCAGCATATTGTAGGCTCTTGTTTTCATCCAATCTGCCACTCTGTGTGTTTTTTTTTTTGAGGATAGTTATCTTTTTAAAAAAAATTTATTTTTGGCTGCGTTGGGTCTTTGTTGCTGCATGTGGGCTTTGTCTGGTTGTGGCGAGTGGGGGCTACTCTTCCTTGCAGTGCGCGGGCTTCTCATTGCGGTGGCTTCTCTTGTTGCAGAGTGTGGGCTCTAGGCATGTGGGCTTCAGTAGTTGTGGCACATGGGCTCAGTAGTTGTGGCTCACGGGCTCTAGAGCACAGGCTCAGTAGTTGTGGTGCGTGGGCTTAGTTGCTCCACGTCATGTGGGATGCCCCCAAACCAGGGCTTGAACCCATGTCCCCTGTATTGGCAGGCGAATTCTTAACCGCTGAGCCACCAGGGAAGCCCCCACTCTGAGTTTTTGATTGGAACATTTAGTCCCTTGACACTGAAGGTAATTATCGACAGATTTGTATTTATTGCCATTTTAAACCTTGTTTTCCCATTGATTTTGTTTTTCTTCTTTGTCCCTTCCTTTTTCTTTTTGTCTTTCCTTTTGTGGTTTGATTTTCTTTTGTATTATACTTGTGTTCTCTGTTTGGTTTTTCTGAAAAATATGGAATGCTTCACAAATTTGCTTGTCATCCTTGCACCAGGGTTATGCTAATCTTCTCTGTATCATTCTAATTTTAGTATATGTACTACTGAAGTGAACACCAAACAACTCTTTTTTTTTTTTTGGCGGTCCACGGTCCTCTCACTGTTGTGGCCTCTCCCGTTGCAGAGCACAGGCTCTGGACGCGCAGGCCCAGTGGCCATGGCTCACGGGCCCAGTCGCTCCACAGCGTGTGGGATCTTCCCGGAGCGGGGCACGAACCCATATCCCCACGTTGGCAGGTGGACTCTCAACCACTGTGCCACCAGGGAAGCCCAACAACTCTTAATGGTACTTACTTTTATGGAGTCTGTAATTTATTTGCTAACTTATAAACCACAACTTACGGTAGCCTAAATGAAAACTGCTTTGTGGAAATGCAAATGACTACATGGGGATAAAGTAGGAAGTGATTTATTCTTACTGGAAAAAGTCAGGCATTGAGAGGAGGGAAAGTTGTATGTGAACTGAATGTTGAAAGAAATAAAGGTTAAAATACTGTCTGAGAGGAAGAAAATTTTCTCTATACTTCTAGGTCTGGCTGGTGTAAAAGTGAATTTGACATGAGACAGATTAACAGGAGAAAATCAAACATTTAATAGCATGTATACATGGGAGAGACCCAGAAAAATTGAGTAACTACCCCAATGGCTGAAATCTTCACATTAAATGCTACCTTCAACTACAGACGATAGAGGATGTTGGGGGTAGTTGTTTGAGACTTCACAGGGGAGGAAGGCAATTCACACGGGGATGGAAAAGCAAATGTTTGCTAAACAAATGTTTTCTGGGTCTTGCAGAGACAATGGGACACAGAGTGCACTCTGATCTCTAAGAGTTGACCCTACCACACCTAGCCCATATTCTTTGCAGAGATCTATGGTGATAGCTCTATTCCTGTAACAGTCCCTCTATCTAAATTATTCATGAAGTTAGGGGAAAGGTCAAAGTCTCTTCCTGAGTATTTTCAGTCTTGATTGTTTTCAGTGTGAAATAATATTCACATCAAAGAGACATTTTGTAGGGGAGCAAAATGTGTCACCCCAATATAAAAAATAAAGATGGGGATATTTTCTCTGAAGATCAGCGTGAACAAAGACAAGGGTGTATCAAGCCCTTGGCCACCCGGTTCCATCTTCCTTCCCATCACCATATGCTACACCTGTTAGTAGTGTGTCCTCCTCCATCCAGCTATCGCTCGGTGGACTCGTCCTTCGATTCAGTTTACCAGACCAGCTCCCCATCCCTGTCTTGACTTGTGACTTTTCATCCCACTATGTGTTCTCAGCACCAACCATCTACAGCACTCAAGATGGAATGAATCCCTTCTTTTTATTTTCCCTAGGATTAAGAACGTCTCCCCTGCTGATGCTTATCGGGACTTCTGTCTGGCTTTCATTGGTAAGAAGACTCTGACACACCTGGTTCTGGAAGGCAGTGTCCACAGTGATGAGATGCTGTTGCTGCTGTTGTGTGAGATCCTGAAACATCCAAGATGTAATCTGCAGTATCTGAGGTAGGTCTCCTGTCGTTGCTGTTCTCAGCATGGAAAGGATGCTGTGAGCTCTGTAAACAAGAAAGAAGAGGGTGGCCACTCTGATTGGGTACTATGTTAAACAGGGGAACATATGCTCACATAGAATATGGATGGCATGTCAGCCTATAGTCTTTCCCCAGCCAGCTAGCCTTCTGCATTGAATAATGAGTCCTGAATGCAAGGAAACACTCAGAATTTTGTGTCATCTTCTAGCTTAGGGACATGGCATCTCAGGTTGCATGTTACCTACCTGTTGTAATTCAGAGTAGCCATCAGCCTTAATTGGTCACTCAGTGATGCTGTAGAAACATCGAGTGTTCTGGTTCCTGGTAGCTCACTGGTTTGACAGATTCCCTTATCCTCAATGAGATCTTGTAATGAGTGCTCTGATTATCATCACCCATCGTTAGGGTACCATTCCACCCCCCTCTACTTAGTTGATTGGCAACGTGAGGTACTGGCTAGTGACACAGGTTTTTGGATTTGGGAACCTTGCTTTGACATTTATGACCTATATGATGTTGAGCTGTTCCCTCATCCATGAGATGGGGTTTTGAGGATTGAATGAAACATGGGATGAGAACTGCTTTGCCTAGGCACCAGGCACCGATGGCAGCTCTTACCATGATGGATGATTTCCGATGGTGCTGTCTTTCATTAACTTAGAAAAAGCATCTATTACTCTGAAGTGTGTTTTTGTTTGTTTGTTTCTTTAGATTTTTATTCAAACAAGTAGAGTTGATGCAAAAGAGTCTTGAGGAATGTGGGTAGTGATATAACAATTGAAAGTACATGTTTTAAGCATATTTAAAAATCAGATTACAGACTTAGATTTAGTGTTTGTGTGTTTTATAAAATCTCAAATTTGTAGAAAACATTCGTTTTGAAATTCTTGAGGAAATTATACTTCATAATTTATGGCAAAGATGTTTACTAGTTGACATAGTATAAAAGTAAATGTTTACTCTGAAGTTGTGATAAATGACATTTCTAAGTGGATATACCGAAGCTCCAGAATGACAAATGGCTGGTGCAGAATCTCCTGTTTTTTGCTTATTAATTTGAGACACTTTACATTCTACCTTGTATTCAGATTACATAAATTTATAATGTCCTTATTATAGGTTAAGCTTTGAGAGAAGAAAGGTACTGATTTTAAGAACTCCAGTTTTGCTTATGACATACATTCTAATGGGTAGAGTATATGGATTGATTATATCCTTTATTTGCATGGCAAAGTATCATCTGTCTCCAAAGAACAGATGAAGGGAAAAAAGAATATTAAAAAGTTTAACAGGGCTTCCCTGGTGGCGCAGTGGTTGAGAATCTGCCTGCCAATGCAGGGGACACGGGTTCGAGCCCTGGTCTGGGAAGACCCCACGTGCCGCGGAGCAACTAGGCCCGTGAGCCACAATTACTGAGCCTACGCGTCTGGAGCCTGTGCTCCGCAACAAGAGAGGCCGCGATAGTGAGAGGCCCGCGCACTGCGACGAAGAGTGCCCCCCACTTGCCGCAACTAGAGAAAGCCCTCGCACAGAAACGAAGACCCAACACAGCCATAAATAAATAAAAATTAAATAAAAATTTTAAAAAAAGTTTAACTAACTTGTGAATATTTTGAACATTAGGGGCAGAGCCATTATTCAAACAAGCTTGTCCTGGAGTCCTGTACTCATTTGTGTCTACAAGAGCAGCTGAGTTTCCGACCCAGTATAATGGATTGCCTCAATGTTCTCTAAAATAGCTGCACCACATTCATATTTCCATCAACAGAAGGAGTTTGTAGTTATTCTTGTTCTTACAACACAAACTCAAACTTTGGACATGGCTGCCTAAGTGTCAAATTGTATCTCCTTGTTTTAATTAGCATATTCCCTAATAACTTATGAAATTGAACTTTTTGAGTTTCAGGCATCGATTTTTTTTTGATGTGGACCATTTTAAAAGTCTTTATTGAATTTGTTACAATATTGCTTCTGTTTTATGTTTTGGTTTTTTGGCCCCGAGGCATGTGGGATCTTAGCTCCCCGACCAGGGATCGAACCCGCACCATCTGCATTGGAAGGCAAAGTCTTAACCAGTGGACCACCAGGGAAGTTCCCAGGCATCAAAATTTTTTTTTCAATAGAATCACATTTAAATTTAAGTGGGATTGGGATTGACTCAGTTCAGGGAAAGTGATATAAAAAGTGGGGTTTGAGAAATAGCAGGCCATGTTGGTGAAACTTTACACAGAATTGTATTACTGATTTTTTTTCTCCTCTTAGAGATGAGGCTGGATGATGATCAGATGGCCACAGAGATACTTGAAGAAGCAAAGGAGATCAGTTCTCTAGTAGTTCAGGCCAGGGTTTGACGCAGGTTGGAGTAGAATGACATGAGAATCCAGGATACGGTCTCCAAGCATAATTAGCTGACAGGGTCTCTTTGTCCTCCCAGAAGAATGACTTTCCCCCATGTATCCCGCAGGTTGGGTTCTTGTTCTGACACCCCTCAGCGGTGGGCTGATTTCTCCTCGGCCCTCAAAATCAACAAGTCCCTGAAGTGCCTGGATCTCACAGCCAGTGAGTTTCCAGATGAGGGTGTCAAGTTGCTATGTTCGACTCTGAGACACCCACTGTGTTTCCTGCAGAAATTGTCGTAAGTCTCTCCTCTCTTCCCATGGGACATCTTCATTTTAGGTCTGGGGCCACATAGAGAAGAGCAATGGTAAGACCACACTTACAGGGCAAACCCTATGGGACCTCTTACAGATGGAGACCCTGGTACCCATTTTGGTCCCAGGTGGACGATGCATGCATTTTTGCTTGCCCTTCTCTCATTTCTGGTCCTTCAGGCTTTGATCACTAGCACAGGATAGAGAGGGTGGGGACTTGCATTAAGGGCTGTCAGCTGGGAAGTTTGGACTTTGGAAATGTCTTACCACTTACGTGGTGCTTTTGCAGGTTGGAAAACTGTCACCTTACAGAAGCCTGTTGCGAGGAGCTGTCTTCTGCTTTGATTGTCAACCAGAGGCTGACCCACCTGTGCTTGGCCAAAAACAACCTTGGCGTTGGCGGGGTGAAAATTCTGTGTGAGGGCTTGAGTTACCCCGAATGTCAACTACAGACCTTGGTGTAAGTCCCTGCTGGCGTGTGTGGGTGTGGGTGTGTGTGTTGTGTGTGCATGTGTGTGTATTGTATGTACATTCACACACCTGGATTCAAGTAGGACAGAAACAAGAGTACTTAATAATTCCACTTGAATGAAACCAGCAAGATCTTGGTGGAAATTAGGGAAAGAACAGTTAGAAACAGATTTTCATGTTTGCATGTCTTTTAAGAGTAAGGTTGACCTTCCAGCCTCTTCCTATTCTGAGAATTTGAGATAAGCAGCTGGTTCTCAGGTCCGATATTCTGTGTATATTCTGAAAATTCACATGACATCTTTCAGCAAATGGGAGTGGATTGAATTATATAGTAGGTTTCAAGACTGGAAAGGAAACCAGGTATTCAATTTATAGTGGCAGAGAGAGAAAAGGAGAAGGTCATATTTCTACTTCAACGGTATTCATTAGAAGAATATAAAATTTTCCATATGATGTCACTACATAGACGGCTCTGTTTTACAGAGTTGATTTAGGCATCTAAACAACAACAAACATCTGATGCTTATAAGCACTTACTGTGTATCAGGTACTCTACTAAATTTTGAGACTTTTTAGTCCTTACAACCACAAGCAATAGTTACCTTTGTTTCAATTTTGCCAATTAGCTAATTAGAAAACCAGAGTTTAGCCACTTAGTTTGCCTATGGTCACATCTGTGTAGTGGGTATGAATCCCCCTCTATAAACTGAGGTATCAGTGATCATTACCTTAAATACATAAAGGCAATGTTTGACCAAACCTCCAGTTTGTAGGCTGTCAAACCTTAATTTTAGATTTTGTTTTAGCTCCTCTCCCCAAGCTCCCTAGATTCAAGTTTTTTTTTTTTTTTTTTTTGCGGTACGCAGGCCTCTCACTGTTGTGGCCTCTCCTGTTGCGGAGCACAGGCTCCGGACGCGCAGGCTCAGCGGCCATGGCTCACGGGCCCAGCCGCTCCGCAGCATGTGGGATCTTCCCGGACCGGGGCATGAACCCGTGTCCCCTGCATTGGCAGGCGGACTCTCAACCACTGCGCCACCAGGGAAGCCCTCAAGTATGGTTTTAAGGTGTCACATCATACAAAGCATGGCATCTTTTGGTCCAGTTATCATCCACCCGCCCTTTGTCATGTCACTTCAGGCTCTACGGCCTCTGTCGCTGTTATGCCGTACTTGGGGCATAAGGCTTTTTAGGGATGATTGCAGGTCCACCTGCCTAACTGTACCATGGGAATATCCTTCTCTGTGGTCAGGAGGATTTGTAGGAGTCTAAGCTTGGAGGAGTCTGCAGTGTTTAAATTAGAGACATAGCCACTCATATCAGGAATGTTGTACTTTTGATATATAACCACAGTTATGCTGGGACAATTAAATACAGGACTTGAAATAAAACGTAAGACAGGGAGAATGGAATCCCAGTGACCTAACCGTGCAGAAAATAAGTGAGGCCTCCGATTCAGTCTCAGGTCTGTCTGAATCCAGAGCCCTTCACCTGTGTGATATGCAATCGTGCCAGGAAAACCTCTATCTTAGGAGATACGTGTCTCTTTCTCCATAATAAAAGGTGGCAAACAGAGGCCAGTTTAACACTCTACCATCCAGGCAGGGTAGACATAATGTAATCATCATTCCACGTGTTTTATGTTTTTATGTAGCCTACCTGAAAGCATATGGCTCAAGGTAGCACATAAGTGATGCTGGAAGTAACAGCCATTTCACAGGATGTGTGTCACAGGGATAATAGACTTCTCTTCATATGACTATAATTGTAGGTTGTGTCATTGCAACATAAACAGACATGGCTGCAAATACATCTCAAAGCTTCTCCAAGGAGACTCCAGCCTAACAGACTTGGACCTGGGTTTCAACCCCATAGCCACTGGATTGTGCTTTCTCTCTGAAGCTTTGAAGAAACCAAATTGTAACCTGAAATGTCTAGGGTAAGTTGCTTTCTTCATTTTAAAGATGTTTTGGAAATATTTAATCTTTCAGAGATTTTGGAATACAAACTGCAATAGTATCACTCTTTGTCCAAACCCCGGCAGAAATTGAATACAGGTAACTGGGTGTTTACAAAGTTGGTCAGAGGGCCAGAGGGAGTGGTTTTAAGTGGGAATAGCCTCCAGTGAAGTAGACTTCAGGATCACACTGCTTCTGGTGGGATCCAGTGATCAGGACACAGTGGACCTACCCTAGTTCAATACCCAGGGAACTGTAGATGGATACTACCCTCAGGATATGCAATGTCCCCAACAGGATGGCGAGCTTTGAATCACTTCTCTCTTCCAAGTCTGTAGAAGGTATCTCATTGATGCAACCTACTTTGCAACCAGAAGCCTAGTGGAAAGAGAATCTGGGTTATATAAATGTAAAGACTTCCTCAGCCTTGAACAGAGAGCACACTAGGATATACTGTGGTTTTGTTTACTGTCCTGGCATCTTGGCTGTACCTGGGGAACTTAAAATTCTTGATGGTCATGCTTCCCCCAGATGAACTCAATCTTGGAGGAGGTGGAGCCAGGTATCAGAATTTTTAAGGATATTCTGGTTGATTCTAATACTCAGTCAAGTCTGAGCTCCTCTGAAGTAGAAGTTGGAGAGGAAAATCCATGGTATCCACAGATGGGAATTCATCTGTCTGGATCACTGAACACGAGCCCAGCACTGTAGCAAAGGCATTGAACAGGGGCTTTGACATCAGAAGTTGGTTCATATCCCATCTGATATTAATTAGCTGTGACTTAGGACACTTAACTCTTCCCTTACAGAATGGACAAATCTTCTCTATGACCCATCCTGGTAACAGCACAATTAATGCATTTGGTGAATTACTTTGTAAACTCATCAGCCTCATTGTACACATTTTTTTTTTTTGCGGTACACGGACCTCTCACCGTTGTGGCCTCTCCTGTTGCGGAGCACAGGCTCCGGACGCACAGGCTCAGCGGCCATGGCTCATGGGCCCAGCCGCTCCGCAGCATGTGGGATATTCCCGGACCGGGGCACGAACCCGTGTCCCCTGCATCGGCAGGCGGACTCTCAACCACTGCGCCACCAGGGAAGCCCTCATTGTACACATTTTTATATAACAAGCATGTGAATCCATATTTGCTACCAAGTCTCAGACCACTGTGCATGAGGGACCCCCTTCCTGTCTGTCGGACTTCATCTCATGCTTTTCTCTCCACCTTGGTGTACATCACTCAACTAGCTTCTCGGTTCCCAGAACCCACCCAGTTCTTTATCCCACCGCAAGGTTTTTGTCCTTAGTGTTTTAAAAAAAATTTTATTGAATATAGTTGACTTACAATCTTGTGTTTCAGGTGTACAGCAAAGTGATTCAGTTTTTTATATATATTCTTTTTTGGATTCTTTTCCATTGTAGGTTATTATAAGATGCTGAGTATACTTCCCTGTGCTATACAGTAGATCCTTGTGTGTTATCTATATTATACATAGTACCATGTATATTTTAATCCTCAACTCGTAATTTATCCCTCCACCCACCTTTCCCCTTTGGTAACCATAAATTTGTTTTCTATGTGTGAGTCTATTTCTGTTTTGTAAATAAGTTCATTTGTATTTCGTGGGTTTTTCTTTTTCTTTTTCTTTTTTTTTTTGACTAGAGCGTACAGACCCTGGAGTTTGCAGGGCTGTCTGCCAATACTCCTCACCTTAGTTATTTTGGGGGAGAACAAACTAGTTTTGATAGTTCAGAGGTCTTCTGACTATCCTATTGCAGCATGATCTGTTCTCTATAACAAATAATAAATTGACTCTAGTATTGTCCTGCCCAATCACCAGAACTATACTTTTTCTTTTTTTTCTTTGTGGTACGCGGGCCTCTCACTGTTGTGGCCTCTCCCGTTGTGGAGCACAGGCTCTGGACGCGCAGGCTCAGCAGCCATGGCTCACGGGCCCAGCCGCTCCGCGGCATGTGGGATCTTCCCGGACCGGGGCACGAACCCGTGTCCCCTGCATCAGCAGGCGGACTCTCAACCACTGCGCCATCAGGGAAGCCCTACATTTTTTAAACACTTATTTTTATGGAGGGGGAAATTCACACGACGTAAATGAACCACTGTACACTCAGTAAACAACTCAGTGGCACTGAATATATTTGTGTAACCATGCCACTGTCCAGTTCTAGAACTTTGTCATCATCCCCAATGGAGAACTCTATTCCCACGAAGCAGTCACTCTCCATTCCCTTCCACTCCTGGCAACCACAAATGTGTTTTCTGTTCTAAAGATTGACTTATTCTGTATATTTCATATGTGGCTTTTTGTGTCGGGCTTCTTTCAGCTAGCATAATATTTTCAAGGTTTATCCACATTGTAGCAGGTGTAAGCATGTCGTTCCTTATATGGCTAAATAATATCCCCTTGTATGGACATACCATATTTTGTTCATCCGTTTACTTGTTACTTTTATTTAGAGAGAAATTGAATCTATTTTCTGTATCTCCAGTGGCTACCATAGTGCCTGGGGCAGCACAAGGATGGTTAGAGACTCCGCATATAGATAGATATGCAGGTGGTGCAGTGGTCAAGGGCATGTGGCTGAGGGGTCATTCTGGCTTGAGTTGGCTAACTAGGGTATATATAAGCTGGCATGAGCTGTATCTACCCCAAAGAGTGTCTCCCTCTGTCCTCCACTGGCAAAGACATCTTTTAGTCTAGAAGGAGCTCTGGGAAAAGGAGATAAGGAATGGAGGCTGTGGTAACATAATGCATTACTAGCTTAAATAACTCAACTTGCTGTAACATCTAAGAGAATACAATCCTGTTCTGTTCACTGACTCTCAGGCTTCTGCTCTTTTGTTCCTTTCGTCATTTCACACCTCACATTCAAACTATCTTGAGGCACCTCTTTCCAGATACCTACAAGATGACCATCTACCACCCCACCACCTATACCACTAATGCTTCATCTGGGTTACCAGCTGTCATAAGGATTTTTAAATTATTTATTGGAGTATAGTTGATTTACAATGTTGTGTTAGTGTCAGGTGTACAGCAAAGTGAGTCAGTTACACATATACCTATATCGACTCCTTCTTAGATTCTCTTCCCATATAGGTCATTACAGAGTATTGAATAGAGTTCCCTGTGCTATTCAGTAGGTTCTTATTAGTTATCTGTTTTATATATAGTGGGGCGTATGTGTCAGTCCCAATCTCCCAATTTATCCCTCCCCGACACCTTTCCCCTCTGGTAACCACAAGTTTATTTTCTACATCTGTGACTCAATTTCTGTTTTGTAAATAGGTTCATTTGTACCGTTTCTTTAGAGTCCATGTATAAGCGATATCATATAAAGATATTTGTCTCTGTCTGTCTGACTGACTTCACTCAGTATGTCATCTGGATTTATTGCATTATCTCTGA
The DNA here is from genome assembly GCF_964165515.1 of Mesoplodon bidens. Lineage (NCBI taxonomy): Eukaryota > Metazoa > Chordata > Mammalia > Artiodactyla > Ziphiidae > Mesoplodon > Mesoplodon bidens. Next base: position 57,296,110 of record NC_138175.1, on the reverse strand, counting down.
ATGTAGTCTGCACGCTTCAGTTCTTGATTTCCCAGCATTGGTTCTCAACGCATCACCCCCGAGGTGTCTTTCAACTTGCAAGGCAGGCCATAGCACTTGTCTTTCAAAAAACTCAAAAGCTCCTCGTATCACTGTGGATAAAATCTGAAGGTTTTATAATAGCCTACAAGGTTCTCCGGGATTCCATAAATAGTTAGGAGCCACTCTTTCTACTTTCCTGCTAGCTTGGCGTTTCAGCTACCCTGGCTTCCTTCCCCCAGATATCATAATGGTTCACTCTGTATTTTACTTCTTCCCCCTCACATCATCTTTGCAATGTGGAATTCACTGACCATCACAAATCTCCTTAATCCTTCTCTGTCCTATTCATCCTAATCCTGTTTATTTTGTTCTGATGCTGTTATCCCGTCTTCAATACAGCGTGTCCTGATGTCACTAAAATAAGCTCCATGAAGAAAATAATTTTCATTTCGTGGCTGCTAGGTCCTCAGCAAGTAAGCGTATGCCCGGCAACATGGTAGATTCTCCATAAGAACTCGCTTAAATGAGTGGGTTTCTGTACTTTCTCAACAGGCTCTGGGGCTGTTCCATCAGCCCTTTCAGTTGCCAGGATCTTGCCTCTGCTCTTATTAGCAACCAGAGCCTGGAAACTCTAGACCTGGGCCAGAACATCTTGGGGCAGAGTGGAATAATGGTGCTCCTTGAGGCTTTAAAACAGAAGAATGGCCCCCTAAAGACCCTCAGGTTGAAGATAGAGAAATCTACCATGGAAATCCAGAAGCTGTTGAAGGATGTGAAAGAAAGCAATCCACAAGTGACGGTTGAATGCAATAATGCCAGAACAGCCAGGTCCTTATGTTGTAACTTCCTTTCCTGAAGGAAGATAGCTGTCTCGCATGTCCCCAAAGGGGGCCGTCTGATATCTCTAAGACATCTCATTAATGAAGATCAGAACGTCCAATGTTAATTACTGGATCAAAATGTAGAATTGAGCACTGGTTTTTCACTCTCTGGTTTCTGGTAAATTCCGCACAAGTCACATACCCACTTGATGTTAAAATGTTTTCTCTCACAAGGATAATAAAAAGCAAAGCACCTTGTTTGATGCCGTACTTATCAATATGCCCAACAGCTAACTTAGGGTAAGCTTTATACTTGGCTTACTGAGTCTAGGAAAAAATATGACAACGTTCATAGACGATTACGTGGGTTTCTTCTGTTTTTCTGCCCTCGTGCAGGTATTTCGTGGCCTAATATAATAGTTGCCCAATGAGCCTACATGATCAGTGTGGCTTGTGGTTTTCTTAATCAGTTTTATGATATTCTAATCCAGGAGTTGGTAAGCTTTCTCTGTAAAGGGCCAGCTAGCTAATACTGGGTTGGCCAAAAAGTTCATGTGGGTCTTTCCATAAGATGTTATGGAAAAACCCAAACAAACTTTTTGGGCTAACCCAGTATTTTGGGTTTTGCAGGCTCTATAGTCTGTCATAACTACTTATCTCTGCCATTATAGTGTGAAACAGCCAAAGACAACACATAAGTGAGTGGACGGGGCTGCATTCCAATGAAACTTTACAAAAACAGGCAACAGGCCAGATTTGGCCCATGTGTTATGGTTTGCCAATTCCTGTTCTGAACTGTCCTGTTACTGAGAAGCATACATCTGACCACATCACTCTTCTCTTTAAATGTTCAGTGATTCTGTGTGTATGTAATCCATACCTGTTGCCGGTAACTCGTAGAAAAGGCTGGAAAGCCAGTTCAGAACTTTAAAAAATAAAGTCACCGTTTGGTGCTAATTTCTAGGCGCTGACAAAAGTGAGTAATTGCTCCTTCCTTAATTTTTCCACCAAACTTAAGAGGTAGGTGATAAGACTACCTTAAGTAGTCTTATACTGATACGGGAGTCTTTATCGATAGGGGACATTATCATAAAGTCCCAGTTACAGAAACAGTGGCCTATAGTTAGTGATTTAGGTTGAAAGCTTAAACGACACAATTTGTTTTGGATTTAGGATAACATTTTCAGTGAACTCTTCTCCCCGACAGTTTTCACCTAATAACTATAACAACCCCAGATTTCACACTTTTAGGTGAGATGAAATGTATTTTTAAAACTGTATTCTTGGGACTTCCCTGGTGGCACAGTGGTTAAGACTGCCTGCCAATGCAGGGGACACGGGTTCGAGCCCTGATGCCGTGGAGTAGCTAAGCCATGTGCCACAACTACTGAGCCTTTGCTCTACAGCTGGTGAGCCACAACTACGGAGTTGGCATGCCACAACTACTGAAGCCCATGCACCTAGAGCCCGTGCTCCACAATAAAAGAAGCTACTGCAGTGAGAAGCCCACACACTGCAACAAAGAGTAGCCCCTGCTCGCCGCAACTAGAGAAAGCCTGTGCGCAGCAACGAAGACCAAACGCAGCTGGGGGGAAAAAACTTGAATAATTTAGCTGGTATACACTTGAAAGCTAACAGGTGCTATCCCTCAACATTTTGAAGATATTATTGCATAGGTTTTAGCCTTCGTTGTTGCTGTTGGAATATCTGCTCTTGGTCAGATTGGCATTTCTTTGTAGCATTTCTCTGTAGTCAATCACCCCTTTATTCTGGCTGTGAGATGTTCTCTTCGATTTGTCTTTGAGTACTGACATGTTTAAGTATGGATATTCTTTTTATTTCCTATTTTTTATTTTCTTTTATGCTAGGGATTCAGAACTCTGGGAAAAATTTGGCTTTTATCTCTTTATATATTGTGTCCCATTTCCTATGTCTCATTTTACCTTTCATATCCCTTTCACATTGTTCCTTCTGTGCCATATTTTTTGTGAGTTAAACATCACATTAGTTCTTTCAACCCATCAACTAGAAGATAAAGACCACGAGTTAACATAGATCTATGAACTCAAGTATGGAGGTAGTGTGGCTTACCTTAGTTGCTCGTTGATCCCAGGAAGGACCCAATTTCATTCTCTGTTTTGCATTGCCATCCTTAGCAGGCCCTTATTAAGATAAATCTGCTCAAACACTCAAGGCTGCTGTGGTATTTGGGGTGACACTCAGCTGATACTAACTTAAATCAGGCTTTTGGATACCAGTGTTTAGTGGGACATGGTTAGGCAAGGATTTCAAAGGAATAGATGATGGAGGAATTGAGTATGGATCAGAAGGAGTGATCATGGTGTTAGAGGTGAGGCTGAGGGAGTCAAAATTCAGCGTTCTCCTTGAGTACAAAGCTCTTGGGTAGGATTTCTGTTTTTAAAAAAAGATACAGGGACTTCCCTGGTGGTGCAGCAGTTAAGACTCTGCGCTCCCAATGCGGGGGGTCGGGGTTCAATCCCTGGTCAGGGAACTAGATCCTGCAACTAAGAAATCCGCATGCCGCAACTAAGGGACGGGTGAGCCGCAACTAAGGAGCTCGCCTGCTGCAATGAAGACCCAGCACAACCAAAATAAATAAATAAATATTAAACAAAAGATACAAATATAGTCGAGAGAGGTTGTGATTGACAGTGTCTGGGCCAGACCCTCCCAGAATTTTAAATACATTCTGATTGACAATCTGCAGCAGTTCATTCCCCCCTGCCCCCCAAAGATCATGTTATTTTATCTATTTATAAAGAAGGAAACAGGGAGAGGACTCGCTGCCCCTATGTGACATGGCCTCTAAGAAGCAGACTAAGACTTGAAAACAAAACTCTTCAGATTGTAAAGCCTGTGGCTTGTCTTATAGCTCACTTTGTGCAGAATTTTTTTTTCTTTTTTTTGCGGTACGCGGGCCTCTCACTGCTGTAGCCTCTCCCGTTGCGGAGCACAGGCTCCGGACGTGCAGGCTCAGCGGCCATGGCTCATGGGCCCAGCCGCTCCGCGGCATGTGGGATCTTCCCGGACCTGGGCACGAACCCGCGTCCCCTGCATCGGCAGGCAGACTCTCAACCACTGCGCCACCAGGGAAGCCCTGCAGGTATTTTTATTGATACCACTAGGGGGGGCGCTCCTGGCATTCAATGGGTAGAGACCAGGGATGTTGCTAAACATCCTGCAATGCACAGGACAGCCCCGGCCACAACAAAACATGACCCCACCCACAGTTTCAGTAGTGCTGAAATCGAGAAGGTCTACAGTCTGCCCAGTCATTGCTGTGGAATAAGACAGTGGTCTTCCACTGAGCATGATTTTGCCCCCAATCTGGCAATGTCTGGAGACTTTTAAAAAATCATGGCATGATACACATCACATCAGTGTTACAGCATTTTCATCGTCTTCAAGTATACAATTCAGTAGCATTCAGTATATTCACAACATTGTGCCACCATCACCACCATCTAGTTCCAGGGCTTTTTCATCACCCCAAAAGAAAACCCTGTACCCATTCATCTACTTTGTCTCTACGGATTTGACTATTCTGGATTTTTCTGGGTCACAACCGGCTGTGCTACTGGCTTCTAGTGGGCAGAGGCCAAGGGTGCTGCTAAACAGCCTGCAGTGCACACACAACACTCATCACCCTGAGGATGAAAACCCACTGCAGATGGACAGCATGTGATGTCTTCAGGATATTGCACCCTGCCACGGGTCCCCAGCTGGGTAAAGTAAAGACCTAGGGGGGGTAGTGTCTCTTTCTTCGAGAGAGCAGGTGTTAGAAACCTCAGCCTTGTGGTGTCAGGAGGGTGTCCTTCAGCATCCCAGCCTCCGTCCCTTCATGGCTCAGCTCTGCTGGGGCCAGAGGGCTTGAATGGTTGCAGAATCATGGCTTGTGTGCTCACCATCCTGCTGAGCCTTGGTGAGTCCCAGAGAGAAGGTGGGGGACACTTATTACTAGATGTGGAGACGAACTCTTGGCTTTGGGGTTGGTCTCACCAGGGCTCTCTTCCGGGACGTGCGTATGAGCCAGGAGACCCAGGCATGGGAAGGCGAGTCCTTCCCACAGGGGGATACTTATCTAACCTCTTGTGGGTTTTTTTTAGCAGTCAGAACAGACACAACATTTATCATTTTCTCTCTTACATAGGTGTAGTTTTTGGTACCCCAAAATCATTACAATAGTAACATCAAGTATCACTGATCACGGATAATAATAATAAGACTAAAGCATAATAATAATTAAAAAGTTTGAATTAAGGCAAATATGACCAAAATGTGACACAGAGAAAGTGAGCAAATACTGTTGTAAAAATGGCACTGGTAGGGGCCTCCCTGGTGGCGCAGTGGTTGAGAGTCCGCCTGCCGATGCAGGGGATACGGGTTCGTGCCCCGGTCTGGGAGGATCCCATATGCCGCGGAGCGGCTGGGCCCGTGAGCCATGGCCGCTGGGCCTGCACATCCGGAGCCTGTGCTCCACAACGGGAGAGGCCACAACAGTGAGAGGCCCGCATACCGCAAAAAGAAAAAAAAAAAAAAAAAAAAAAAAAAAAAAAAAAATGGCACTGGTAGACCTGCTCGACCGAGTTGCCACAAACCTTTAATTTGTAAAAAAAAAAAAAAAAAAAAAACCTGCAAAGCATAATCAAACAAGGTATGCCTGTATTTCAGTAGTTCATTCTTTTTTATTGCTGAGTCCACTCTGTTTACTCTTTTTTTTAAAGATTTTTTTTTGTTTTGGTGTGGGCCATTTTTAAAGTCTTTATTGCATTTGGTATAATACTGCTTTTGTTTATGTTTTGGTTTTTTGGCTGCAAGGCATGTGGGATCTTAGCTCCCTTACCAGGGATCGAACCCACACCCCCTGCAATGGAAGGCAAAGTCTTAACCACTGGACCGCCAGAGACGTCCCACACTCTCTCTGTTTATTCTTTCACATTATGCCGTAGAGACAAGCAAAACTCATTCTCCTGCTGATGGACTTTGGGCCGTTTCCATTACCTGTTGATTTAGAGCTGTGTTGTGAGGCACCTCGGAGGTATGCAAGGTCCACTCGGGATTAGCTGCTAAAGTATAGGTCAAAACCGCCGTGTTACACCTCACTGGGGAAGAGTTGCTTAGCTTTCCAGGGGCTGGGATTCCCTTGGCATTTTTGCCCTTGGTGCAGCATCAGCGTTAAAGGAGAGGCAACCAAGGTTAAGTCAGAAACCAGTAAACCAGAGGCAGTCACAGCTGCCTGATGACTGGCTAATGGGAACCTCAGCTTCCTCTGGAGTTCAGGTAATGCTAAACGCTAAACAAGTAACGCTCTTGTTTTGCACGAGGCGGTTGTGAAAGACAGATTTGGGGTTATAACGTCACTTCTATAAAAGGCTCAGTAAGAAGGACGGCACGGAGAGCTGAATCCAGGGAGACTCGGGGCTTGATCCTTCTCTCCACGATTACTTGCCAGACCTTCTCTTTCAGCAGTTCCGACTCCTGGATTCCGAACAAGAGGTCTGCGATCGCCAAGTGTCTGGGTCCTCCAGAAGTGGAACATTCCATCATGGTCCGGGGGCGAGGGGTGGGGAAACCTTCACACTTAAGGTAGAGAGAAACCTCCAGTGTCCAGAGCACAGACCCAACGCACATCTAAGAGATGGATCCAGATAGAGCGGGGAAATACCATTCTTTCTTTGGAGGCAGAGGACCCTGATCAGAGCTCAGTGACCCAATGGAACAGTTGATGACGGGTGAGTGAAACTCACACGGACGTTTAGGTCAGGGCTGGGCTGGGATCTGTTGTCTCCAGCAGATCCACTGCCTGACATCCCATCCTAAATCTCAATCCATTTGGGTTGCATTCAGACTTCACTCAGAGCACGCCCAGCTCCTGTTTTGGGACCCAGGCTAGACTCCGGGATCTCTCTCCAGCCCAGTAGTTCTCAAATGGGGGTGATTCTTCTCTCTCCTCACCCCCACGTCAAGAGACATTTGGGGCTGTTACAACTCGGGGAGGTGGTGCTACTGGTGGGTAGAGTCCAGAGATGCTACTAAACATTCTGCGGTGCACGCTACGGCACCCTCCCCGACTCCGTACAGCAAAGAATTATCTAGCCCCGAAAGTCAACAGTGCCAAAGTTGAGAAACCCTGGTTTACAAGATTCTTGCCCCCAAAATAACGACCATCTTTGACCACTCAATTTGGGGAAAAAGGCAGGGTTCCAAGTCTGGGGCAATTCTGCAAACTCCGCTTAGGGTAAGACACCCCTCTTTTTAGAGGACTGGCAGCAGGTCCCATGTCAGTGAGAAGAGAGGAAGCAAAGCTGGAGAAGATAAATAGACTGAGATATTTTACAAAGAAAAAGATTAACCAAAAAGTCCTTTATGTGGCCCTGCTGACCTCTTTGCTCACCTTTCAGTCGGGTTTCCCCTTGCTGGCTCTGTTGCAGTCGTGCTGGGTGTCTTGCTACTTCCCTGCCTTGGGCCCTCCACCTGCTGTTCTTTCTGTCTGCTGGGTGAGCGTTTTTGAGGCATTTCAGTATTTGATGTGCCCGCCCTTCTCAGCACGGTCAACACGTCCTCACCCAGCTGACCACCAGATGTCATGGATGTCCGTCCCCCATCACACCCACCTTTTTCCATCACCCTATTAATGTCCTTACAAGCCAGGGATTCTTATCTGGGTGGCTCTTAATTTTGTCCTCAAGGAGACATTTGGCAGAGAGACTTTTGGTTGTCACACATTGGGTGGGTGGGTGGTCCTGGCATCTAGTGGGCAGAGGCCAGGGATGCTGCTGACACCAAGCAATGCTTAGGACAGTCCCTGCTATGCACTGGATTGTGTCCAAATGCACATGCTGAAGCCCTAACCCACCAATGTGACTGTATTTAGAAGAGAAACAGGGCTTCCCTGGTGGCACAGTGGTTAAGATCCTGCCTGCCAATGCAGGGGACACGGGTTCAAGCCCTGGGCTGGGAAGATCCCACATGCCGCGGAGCAACTAAGCCCGTGCGCCACAACTACTGAGCCTGCGCTCTAGAGCCCACAAGCCACAGCTCTTGAAGCCTGGGCGCCTAGAGCCCGTGCTCTGCAACAAGAGAAGCCACCACGATGAGTAGCCCACCCATCGCGACGAAGAGTAGTCCCTGCTCACCGCAACTAGAGAAAACCCGTGCACAGCAACAAAGACCCAACGCAGCCAAAGACAAATAAATACATAAAAATTTTAAAAATATTTAAAAAAGAAACAGATTTGGGCATGTATCAGAGAGAAATTGAAACCATGGCATTAAATGAAGTCAGCCAGGCTTGCGTTCAGAGAAACGTGGGTCCACCATAGAACCTTAAAGCTCTGGCATTGGAGAGCCCGAAAACTCGGTGGTGGATGGCCAGTCAGAAGTGAGTAGGGAGAGGTGTCAGAAAAAGCCATTGAAGTGACTATTTCAAGGAGGAAGTGGTCGTGTACAAGTGTCAGAAGAAAAAAATAAGGGCTGAGGCGCGTCCACTGAGAGTTCCAGGAAGCTCATTAGTGTTTGTGACAAAAGCAGCTTCTGAGGAAGTGTGGGGCGAGAAGCCAGTGTCTGGTGGTTGAGGAACAAGTGTGAAGGGGCAAAGCAAAGACCGCCCACGTGGGGAGTATCTCAGGGCACCTGGTCGCCCCGTCCATGGGCCAGGAAGAGTAGAAGGGGATGGACATTCTTTGAATAATCGTATCCATGTTCTGAAGCTTTAGTTCCTGTTCCTAACTCAGAGTTAGGAAACTTTGGTGCCAGTGGTGGTGGTGGTGTAACAACTGTGGAGCACTGAGAAATGCCTAGGATGGGGGACTTCCCTGGCAGTCCAGTGGTTAAGCCTTCGCCTTCCAATGCAGGGGGTGCGGGTTCGATCCCTGGTCTGGGAGCTAAGATCCCACATGCCTCGCAGCTGAGAAACCAAACCATAAAACAGAAGCAGTAGTTTAACATATTCAAGAAAGACTTAAAAAATGGTCCACATCCAAAAAAAAAAATCTTAAAAAAATAAACCCGTAGGATGACATCATGAGCTCATATATTACTAAGAAGAGCTATTGTTCCCTCCTTTCGGCAAATGTAAGGTGAAAATAGAAAGGACATGTCTTGCCTCAGGAACACAGGTGTTAACGGAGGTCGAATTTGGTCCTTCCCCACCTGACTCTGCCGCGCACCTGGTGTGTGAAACGGGATGACGGAAGCAGGCAGGGAGGGCAGACTGGAGACCCAGTCTTAGTGTTGTAATGGGGAAGATGGAGGACCTTGGGGGTAAACACAGGGGGAAGAGAGGCAGGGCTGGGGTAGGGGAAGGAGATGCCATCTCAGCCTTCAAACCTCGCCTTTTCTACTACCCATGAGACCAGGATACAGTAGCATCAACCTGCAGAAACAGATCACCAAACGTGAGGGCACCTTGAGAAAGAGAGACAGGTTAGACCAGTGCTGTGATGGAGTGATGAGTGTGCCTGCTTAAAAAAAAATATATATATATATATATATGATTCAGCCATGAGAAAGAAGGAAGGAGATTTTGCCATTTATGACAAAAAGAATGGGGCTTCCCTGGTGGCGCAGTGGTTGGGAGTCCGCCTGCTGATGCAGGGGACACGGGTTCGTGCCCCAGTCCGGAAAGATCCCACATGCCGCGGAGCGGCTGGGCCCGTGAGCCGTGGCCGCTGAGCCTGTGCGTCCGGAGCCTGTGCTCCACAATGGAAGAGGCCACAGCAGTGAGAGGCCTGCGTACCGCAAAAAAAAAAAAGAATGGACCTTGAGGGCATTATGCTAAGTGAAATAAGTCAGAGAAAGACAAATACTGTATGATATTACTTAAATGTGGAACCTAAAAAACCAAACTCGTAGAAACAGAGAGCAAAATGGTGGTGCGTAAAGGCTGGTGGGTGGAGGAAATGGGGAGCTGATGTTTAAGGGTACAAGCCTGCAACCAGTAGACAAATAAGTCCTGGAGAGCTAATGCACAGCATAGTGATTACAGACAACAGTATCCTATGATCAGGTCTTCATTATTCCAATTCTTCCCATCACAAACAGGAAGTGGCAGTTATGTGACCTGATGGAGTTGTTAGCTAATGCTACGGTGGCAGCCCTTTTACAAAGCAACACATTGTATACCTTAAACCTACACAGTGTTCTATGTCAATTATATTTCAGTGAAAAGAGAAACACTTCAGTTTGCGACAACAGAGGCTCCGAGGTCTCTTGATGTCGCCCCAAATGTATCCTTTTCTTACCACACCTATCACGGTTCATCTACAATATCAACGCCGGTGGGTGGGGTTGAGAGCAAAAAGGGTCCCCTTTGTCCACCCAGGTGCCCAATTTACAAACTTCAGAGTTTTTTTTTTTTTGTTTGTTTTGTTTTTTTTTTTTTTTTTGCTGTACGTGGGCCTCTCACTGCTGTGGCCTCTCCCGTTGCGGAGCACAGGCTCTGGACGCGCAGGCTCAGCGGCCATGGCTCACGGGCCCAGCCGCTCCGCGGCACGTGGGATCCTCCCAGACCGGGGCACGAACCTGTGTCCCCTGCATCGGCAGGCGGACTCCCAGCCACTGCGCCACCCGGGAAGCCCCAGAGTTTTTTTTTTTAATTGGAGTACAGTTGATTTACAATGTTGTGTTAGTTTCAGGTGTACAGCAAAGTGAATCTGTTATACATTTATCCACTCTTTTTAGATTCTTTTCCCGTATAGGTCATGAGAGAGTACTGAGGAGAGTTCCCTGTGCTATACAGTAGATCCTTATTAGTTATCTGTTTTATGTACAGTAGTGTGTGTGTGTCAGTGCCAGTCTCCCAATTCATCCGTCTCCCCCTTACCTTCTGGTAACCATAACAAACGCAGACTTCTTGTTGACCCTGCCACTTGCCCGCCCATCATGTCTAAACAATACAATGAAGTATGGCTTCTGTGCCTGAAATACGTCAAAGGTGTCTACCTTCTCAGAGTGGTTATCGACTTTCACCTGGAATGATGTAGGAGCCTCCTAACTGATCTCACTGGATATGTTCCTTCTTATTTTTGAATGGAAACAAACTTAGCAAAAGAAGAATACAAAGGAATTTTCTAACTGGGACAATGAGTATCTACAAAAGATTATAGCAATTAGCTTACTCAATGGTAAGATATTAAAAATATTCCCCATAATATTGGTACTAAGAACAGGGCACCTGCTATCACCACTCCTATTGATTAATGTACTGGAGGTTCTAGCCAGGTCATAAGAGAGTAAAAAAAAAAAAAAAAAAAAAGAAAGAAATTAATTTTGGAAAAAAATCCTAAAAATGTTTGAATCTAAAAATAGTCTTAAATAGTCTAAAACTGTTAAGATTAAGTGAGCTTTGCAAGACACATTCCATATAAAAAATCACTTTTATTTTTATACTACCAGCAACCAACAGAAGCAATAAAATTATTTAAAGAATGATACCACTTACAAAATAAAAGCCATGTAAGTAGGGATCTCTCTGGAGGTGATGTAACTAGTGGGTATTTCTGGTGGTTATCTAACAAAAGATACACACATTCTCTACATAGAATACTACAAGATATTATTTAGAGAAGTTACTGAACATGAAGTTAAATGGTGAAATATACCACATTTAAGGTTTGAAACTTCCAAGGATGGAAAGATTGAAGAGATGATGATTCTCTGTAAATTGATCCGTAGCTTGGATACAATCTCATGTGAAATCCAGGTGGGTATTTTGTGAAAACTGATACCCGAAAGTTAGTATTGAAATCCAAAGCATGCAGAATAATCAAGGCAATCTTGAAAAATAAGGACAGCGCTAGAGACTATGTTACCAAGTCTCAGGACCTACGTGTATCTGTCACTCACAGCTGGACCTCCATCTGGGTTACCAGTATTACTTATGGAACCTGTATCATCCTGGGTGTCAGCACTAGAAATAGGTGAGCCATTCTCAACTCTTCTGTCTCCCCCACCTACCGTGCTTTTGTTTTCTTTGCATATGTCCTTCTTCTCACTGCAACCAGAAGGGTCTTCATACAGTGTAGAAATCATCGTATTACATCCATGATCAAAATGCTTAGTGAGCTCCCTTTGCCTTAAGGATAAAATGTGCATTTATTTATGTGGCTTCCATGGCCATGCTTGATCTGTCTTCTGCATATGCCCAGCATCATCCACAGCTACTCTTTGCTGTCACAATCAGAGCTCTAGTTATACTGGATGTTTTCACCCTCTGTCTTACATCTGAGCCTTTGGATACATTGGTACAGACAGCTGCCATCTTCCCCTTTCTTCACCCCTGCATCCCCCTCAGTGTCTCTGTATAATGGAATCGTTCACAGGAAGGGGCTCCAAGGGCATCCTCTAGTTCCTCTCTCACAAGACATTTATTTTCTCACTTCTTTAGGATCTCTACTCCTGGACAACAAATCCTGTTATGGTGGGGACAGTGTTCGCCTTGATGTGTTGTCCTCTCACCAGTGCCTGACACATAGTAGGCTCTTATAACAAGGACTGGAATTGCTTATTACAGCTCTGTTACCTTTCACTTCATTGGTAATGGAAGTACCAATATTCAGCTTGCCACAGAGCTATTTGGAATAAAGGCTACATCCTCCACCTCCCTTGCATGTAGGTGCAGAGAGTTTCCAGTAAATCGTCATCACAAACAATCGGCCAGTACTTTACCCCCACCCTTCTCCCCTCCCCTCCTCTCTCCTTCCTTTCTTTCTCCCCATGCTTCATTTTGCGGTCTGAAATACAAGCCACGTTCAGTATTTCAGAAAGAGCATTGCAATACTTAACCATCTGGCATTGACCCAGTGACCAGTTTTGGAAGATTTTAACTTGGACTGCTAAGGACAACAGTAGGGCCATGGTGGTAAAGACCCCTCCATCCCCTTTAGGAGGCTCCTTCGCCGAGGTCAAGCCCTGCCTTTATATCTTGACCCCTAAAATACTTCTGCCTGACCCATTTTTTTCCTTGAGACTCTAGGTTTCTTGCCATAAACTAGAATATGGAAAGTTTGGCATGTCCTGAACCCACCCCAAACAAGTCCATCTCATCTTGAGATGAAGAAGACTATAAATGGGTATTAACTAGAAAGTCTTGGACCTTAGAACACCTGGTAGATGAAGACCAGAAAGAAGAAAATTCTGTATTGGGGCCACTAGTAATGAGGTAATAATTGGTATGAGTTTTTTTTTTTTTTTTTAAAGTAGGTGTTTTTAAATTTATTTATTTATTTATTTAGGGCTGTGTTGGGTCTTCATTTCTGTGCGAGGGCTTTCTCTAGTTGTGGCAAGTGGGGGCCACTCTTCATCGCAGTGCGCGGGCCTCTCACTATTGCAGCCTCTCTTGTTGCGGAGCACAGGCTCCAGACGCGCAGGCTCAGTAGTTGTGGCTCACAGGCTTAGTTGCTCCGCGGCATGTGGGATCCTCCCAGACCAGGGCTCGAACCCGTGTCCCCTGCATTAGCAGGCAGATTCTCAACCACTGCGCCACCAGGGAAGCCCTGGTATGAGTTTTAATTGCCCTTAGTATCAGGAATAATAATGGTTACCATGCATTGAGTAACTTACACATGTCAGAGCTTATGCTGGTTTCTAGATATTCTTTTTTTTTTTTTTTTTTTTTTTTTTTTTTTGCGGTACGCCAGCCTCTCACTGCTGTGGCCTCTCCCGTTGCGGAGCACAGGCTCTGGACGTGCAGGCTCAGCGGCCATGGCTCACGGGCCCAGCCGCTCCGCGGCATGTGGGATCCTCCCGGACCAGGGCACAAACCCGTGTCGCCTGCATTGGCAGGCGGACTCTCAACCACTGCGCCACCAGGGAAGCCCTCTGGATATTCTTGATCTCCAAATCTTCATGTTATCCCTTTGAAGTTGGAATTAATATTCGCTGATATTTAACAGAAAATGCAGATTTAAGAATGAATTTGACCTGTGTAAGGTGTCACAATATTGAGAGGAGGCAGGGACCCACATAATGGGTTGACCAAGTAGAAACTCTCAAAAGGAGAGCGTTTGTGATGCCCAGACAACATTTCAAGGACCATACTCAGGAGTCTCAAGTTCCAAGTGGCACTCTGACCCCATTTATATAGCCATTTGCTCAACATATATTTCCTGAGAACTCTCTTGAGTAGTGAACTACGAACACAGCCATTACACCTGACATCAATTTAATTCCCATGAGTTCACAGTCGATACAGGACAATGGATACGTAGGCAGTATTAGGATTCAAATGCTGTTGTAGAGAATTACATGTGCTTTGGGACTATGAAAGTAGTATCTTAAGTCAAGCTGGAGGATTTGGGAAACCATCTTGGAGGAGATGATATCTACTAGAAGACCCAAAGTACAAGGCAAGGTATGGATAAAGAAGTGGAGAAGAAGAAATCCTGCAAGGGCATAGGATAGAGGGAATTGGGGCATGGCTGCCATCCAGCCAGGACACATTGGTATCGATGTGCTGTTTGTTTATAAGCCTGCATCTCCATTGACTGGTTGTTGCCTCTCCGGCTCTTGTTCCGTTTGATAAGTGCACCTATTCTGTACTGGTGGTTAAATATTTTGGATGACGTGCAGGAGACAGCAAAGAAGAAAGAGGGATAAAGACAAAAGTAGGGAGGAGATATTCCCACGGCCATGCCGTTAAAGATGTTTTCAGGAAAGACCAGAGTGGTTAAAAATTTGGTTCGCAGGAAGCAAGTGCAACAGTACTTAGAACCTAGAAGAGACAATGGGTTTTGCCTACAGAAGAAATTTAGCGCTTTCATCCCCAACCCTCTGCCAAACTCCATGCCGTTCTCCCGTAGTTTTCCGCGATGACTCTCTCCTCCATGGGCTCAACTCGGAGCTCCCACAGCCCAAGGTCAGGGTCAGCTTGCAGCTTTACCTGTGGCCACTGCATCTCTTGGTCATTTCTCCAGGGCTCTTTGTGCTCTGAACCTTCTGCACTCCTGACTTGAAGCCCTGCTGGCTCTCTCTTGAGGCTTCTTCCTGTGAAGCCAGTCTTTAACCAGGAGCCACACGAGGGCCACCAGGACCAGGAAAACTAGGCCGATCCGAAGGAGATTGTGGGCATTGTGATCCCGGAGGACAGGATCTGGGGTCAGAAGAACAAGAGTGATCGCTCACAGGAACCTACCAAGACCACTTCACCCCATCTCTCTTCCTCTCTCCTTTCCCGATCTTATGTCCTTTAGTGCCTACAGCCCCCGCTGCTGGCTTACCTTCCTGGAATTGGGTCTCTGTGGTTAACATGTAGGCGTCCCAGTGGTCTGCAGAGGATAAGGAAAGAGGAGACGTGAGGAAAAGAGATGATGTGGCCTCTTCCATCCCAGGCTCTCCTACCCTTGGATATACTCCCTGACGTTCTATAGCTTTTCTAGGTCCACCCCTCGCACTCCAGGTCCCAGTGGCTTCATCTGGCAGGTGGAGTGGAAGAGGGAAAAGACATACTGTATAGCACAGGGAGCTCTACTTAATGCACTGTAGTGTCCTCAGTGGAGGGGATATATGTATATGTACGGCTGATTCATTTTGCTGTGCAATAGAAGCTAACGCAACATTGTAAGGCAACTGTGGTCTGATAAAAATTAATTAAAAACCAAACAAAAGAAAACAAAAGACAGACAAACCAGAGGAAGAATTCAGCTCTAGGACTAATAAGCGTGTGTCTCCAGGCATATCTTCTGTGTGAGCCTCCGTTTCCTCATTAAGTCAATCACCATCCTTTCTTCTTCGTCCCACTAGTCACGTCATTCAGTCTTTTTTTTTCTATGATTCTATATATACGGCATTCTTTTTTTTCACACACACACACACACTGTATTTTATTTTTACAAGAGATAAATAAACTGACACCAAGCATTGCAAATGGATGACCACAACAAAAGCAACAATGATTGCAATTTCCAAACACGAAACACACTCACACTATGTTATGATATTGACATTCAGTCCAGTAATCCTCCACTGTACGTCATTCAGTCTTAACCAAACTTCTTCAAGGTCCTAAATGAGCTGCCCCAGCCCACCACACCCCTGCCATCCCCCCTCTGACATCATTTCCTGTCCACTGGGCTCCTGGCTGTTCTTTTATCACCCTGCCCATCTTTCTGCCTTAGGGCGTAGGCCTAAGGACTAATGCCCTCAACTCTTTCAGCTCTTCCCCCCCCCCCCCCGCCCCCAGTACACAGGCCTCTCACTGTTGTGGCCTCTCCCATTGCGGAGCACAGGCTCCGGACGCGCAGGCTCAGCGGCCATGGCTCACGGGCCCAGCCGCTCCGCGGCATGTGGGATCTTCCCAGACCGGGGCACGAACCCATGTCCCCTGCATCGGCAGGCGGACTCTCAACCACTGCGCCACCAGGGAAGTCCTTTTTTTTTTTTAAAGTCATTATTGAATTTGTTACAATATTGCTTCTGTTTTATGTTTTGGTTTTTTGGCCACGAGGCAGGTGGGATCTTAGCTCCCCGGCCAGGAATCGCACCCCCATCCCTGCATTGGAAGGCGAAGTCTTAACCACTGGACCGCCAGGGAAGTCCCTCAGCTGTTTGCTTGGAGCCTCCTTCTCTGTGAGGCCAGTGTGGATGACTCTGCTAAGTGCCGCTACCTGCCCTCTTCCCCACGCCTTAATGCCGTGCGTTCTACGTTGTCTTTTTCCACACCGTCGTTTCCTCCTTGTGTGCTATGTCATTGGTTGATGTATCCTGACTTTGACTCATGGCCTGCCTTCTCCCGCTAGAATACGAGTGCCACACAAGCAAGGATCTTTGGTTGACTGATAGAACGGTAGTTCACAGCATACGCTGTACACTCAAGGGATATTTTGAACGAATGCCAGGTTTTTAGTGTCACTGGGAGGCTCTGAGTCCTTCCCCAAGTTTAGAAGTACGTGTTACTCACCAGAAGAGGTGTGCTCTGTGGGCGCAAAGGTGGTGTCCCCGGCATCTCCTGGCAATGGAGACAAGGAGAAAAATCAAGGGATCTGGTCTTCCCACTTATTCTCTGCACTCCGCCCCCCGCCCGCCATCTCTCTGGCGATATTCCTCATGCGCTATCAACTGGGCCTCTGGGAAATCAACGTGGATGAGGGCATTGGTGAAAAGTACCCTCTGTGCGTCTTCCCACCTGCCTCTTTGCTGCCTCTCTGCTGCCTCTCTTATCATTGTTTGGGGGTCAGTTAGGGATCCAGAAAGGACATGGGGTAAAATTGGGGGGTGTCCTCACCTTTGACCAGGAGCTTCACGGGCTCACTGGGGAAAGACCATGCATGTTTGTTATAGGAGCCAAAACATCTGTACGTGCCTCTGTGAGCTGTGCTCACAGGGCCCATGGGGAACTCCGCCTGCATATTCCCATATCTGTGCTGTGGGCGGCTGGATCTTCCCTCCTTGAGCAGAAAGAAGGTGCTTGTTGCTGTTTCTAGGCGGCAAAGGAAGGTCACTTTCTCTCCTGAGGTCACCTCAGGTCTGGGTTGAACTGAGAGGGTGGGTGTGTCATACAGTCCTGCGAGAGAAGGTGGCTGGTAGGTAAAGAACATAATTTTTTTTTTTTGGCCAGGGGGCATGTGGGATCTTAGTTCCCCAACCAGGGATTGAACCCACGCCCCCTGCATTGGAAGTGCGGAGTCTTAACCACTGGACCGCCAGGGAAGTCCCGGGAAAGAGCATCTGTATCCTGCTTCCTATATCCCCCATCCCTCTTCTCCTTAGGACCGGGATATCACTCCCCAGAATCTTGGTCTCTTCTTCTGTCTCCTAGATTTGTCTCGGTCATGGACATACCCTCCCCAGTCTCTCCCTTCACGAGTGAGACATTTGCTCCCCTAGCTTCCAGGAGTGTTAAGATAAATCTCTTTCTAGTGATACAGATGAACTTACTTGCAAAGCAGAAATAGAGGCACAGATGTAGAGAACAAATGTATGGATACCAAGGTGGCCGGGATGAATTGGGAGAGGGGGATTGACATATATACACTACTGAATACTATGTATAAAATAGAGAACTAATGAGAACCTACTGTAGAGCACAGGGGACTCTACTCAATGCTCTGTGGTGACCTAAATGGGAAGGAAATCCAAAAAAGAGGGGATATATGTATACGTATAGCTGATTCACTTTGCTGTACAGCAGAAACTAACACAACATTATAAAGCAACTATACTACAATAAAAATTAATTAAAAAAAAGATGAATCTCTGGGAATTGCCCTACATCATTGGTCCTCAGCGTTTGGTCCTTGGGACCAGCTACATCAGCATCGTCGGGAACCTTGTTAGAAATGCAATTGCCAGGCTGTACCCCAGACCTACTGCATCAGAAACTTAGGAGAAGAGCAGCCATCTGTGTTTTAAAACATTATTATCACTTTTAGTCGTAGTAAAATATACATAAATCTACCATCTTAAGTATTTTTAATTGTACAGTGCTGTGGTATTAAGTACATCCACGTCGTTGTACAACCATTATCACCATTAGTCTCCGGAATGCTTTTCACCTTGCATAACTGAAAGTCTGTGCACATTAAACACTAACTCTTCATTCCCCCTCCCCCCAGCCCCTGGCAACCACCATTCTACTTTCTGCCTCCGAATTTGAGTATTTTAAGTACCCCATGTAAAGGGAAATGTACACTTATTGATCCTTTGATGACTGGCTTATTTCACTCAATATAACGCCCTCAAGTTCATCCATGTTGTATCGTGTGTTAGAATTTCCTTCCTTTTTAAGACTGAGTAATATTCAGTTGTATGGATGGACCACATTTTCTTCATCCATTCATTCACTGATAGGCAAAGGATGTTTCTACCTTTTGGCTATTATGAATAATGCTTCCATGAACATGGGCTTACTGAAGTCATCTGTGCTTCTACAAGCCCTACAGGTGATTCTGATATCTACTTAAGTTTGAGAACCATATCCCTCAACTGGAGGGAACCATCTGACCCAAGATTACCTGGCCTGCCAGTCACCTGAACCCCATTTACTTTGTCTTTTTTCCATACCACCATTTTGCCCTCACATGCTATATAATTGATTTGAATTTCCTGACTTTGACTCATGGTCTCTCTTCTGCTAGAATACAAGAACCACAAAAGCAAAGGTATTTGTCTGCAGTCTCCCTAAGAGTGGTTCTCAGCCAATTACTGTTTGATACAGTGGGGGGTACAGAGCTTCCAGCCTCATTTCAAGACTATTCTGAAAGGCCATCCAGGTCCAGAGTCCCACATTTGCTCGGCCGAGGTCTCAGCTGAAGCTGCATCACAGTCCAACTTCCCCTTCTGCCCAGCCTGTCCCCCTCACTCATCACAGGTGTGGTGTTTGAGGCCACTCCACAGTAACCCCCTGTGTGTACAAATATCCATCTCAGAGCCTCTTTTCTGAAGAACCTGAGACAAATCTGCTTCTAGGACATAGAGACAGTTCTCTAAAGATAATCCCTGTAGGAAATAATCAACCCTCTACCTTACCCTCAAGACAAAAACTAGTATCTGAGTGAGGCTTGGAAGAGAGTAAAGGAGATGAATAAGTGATGACCCTGCCCAGGAGTCAGACTGAGGAGTTGACTCTACAGCTATGCAGTGGGACAGTTACCTGTTACCACCAGATCCAGAGGGTCACTGGGCTCTGACCAGAGCTCCCCACTTCGATAGAAGCACCTGTACTGCCCTGCAGTCTGTGAGGTCATGGACGGGATGGGGAACTTTACTCTGGTCACCGTCCCAGGTGACTTCAGTCTCTCGAAGGCAGAAAGGCCTCCCTCAAAGCGCAGTTGGTACTCAACGGCCTCGTGAGTTCCTTGGCACCAGATGATAGCCAGTTTTCCTTTTGGAATCATGAAACTGGGTTTGGCCCAGATGACAGGTTTCGAGAGAGTCTCTGGAAAGGAATCAGAGGCTGGAGTTCCAGATAAAGCCCCTGCCCACCCTACTTCCCACCCAGCTGCTGGTCTCAAGCCCTCCTAGCAAGCCAGAGCCCCTGCCCTCTCTTCCAGTTGTGCTCAGGTGGATACTTAGCCTCAACCCAGACTCTGGGGCTTTGAAGGAAGGACTCACGCTTCTGGGTGCTGGTCCTCTGGCTCAGAGACAGCCCTGGAAAACAGGAATTATGAGATACATTGCCCCATCCACACTAGAGCCCTGAATTCCGTCTTTCTTCCACGCAAGAACTCACCAAGAAAGAGAAGGGCCACAAGTGTAGAAGGCATAGCTCAGATCCTGCCTGGCTCATACGGAGAGCTGGGGGGAGACTGAGTCCTGCAGCCCAGGGAGAGGCGCAGGATGTGGTGAGTGAAGCCCAGCGCCAATCACCACGGGACTTTCACACTGACTTTTTTATGAGAAAATTCAAAGATCTCCCCCCACCTCTGGCCATCGGGTATAAGGAAAGGAAATGGTCCCCATGACACATCTGATCATACCTGTGGTTTCTAACCAGAACCTCTGATAGTTGTCTGCCTGAACTGAAACTCATTTCTGGGTCAACTTCTAAATTTTGAAATATGGACATTATGCCCAGGGAAGGCATAGGGTAGTGTGCAGAGCAAAAGCCTTAGGATCATTGAAAAAATAGATGTTTGGGCTTCCCTGGTGGTGCAGTGGGTGAGAGTCCGCCTGCCGATGCAGGGGACACGGGTTCGTGCCCTGGTCCGGGAAGATCCCACATGCCGCGGAGCGGCTGGGCCCGTGAGCCATGGCCGCTGAGCCTGCGCGTCCGGAGCCTGTGCTCCGCAACGGGAGAGGCCACAACAGTGAGAGGCCCGCGTACCGCAAAAAAAAAAAAAACATAGGTGTTTAACTTTGGCTCCCCTGTGTACATTCATATGCTTGGATGTTAACTGGCTTCATCAGAATGGAATGATAATACTGCCTTCTTCAAAGATTTGTTACAATGTTTCAATAAATAATATATATATATATATTTTTTTTTGTGGTACGCGGGCCTCTCACTGTTGTGGCCTCTCCCGTTGCGGAGCACAGGCTCCAGACACGCAGGCTCAGCGGCCACGGCTCACGGGCCTAGCCGCTCCGCGGCATGTGGGATCTTCCCGGACCGGGGCACGAACCCGTGTCCCCTGCATCGGCAGGCGGACTCTGAACCACTGTGCCACCAGGGAAGCCCAATAAATAATATTTTTAAGCAAAAATATATTTTATTTGTTACATAATGACATTCCTTTAGTCTGTTATAAAGCAGAAATTAAATATTAAAATATTAGGTACTTTAAAATATTAAGTACTTAAATATTAAAATATTAAGTATTAATATTAAAATATTAAGTAATATAATATTAATATATTAAGTACTTAATATATTTAAAATGCAAAATGTGTCCATTGTTCTTTTTTTAAGGGTCTAAATAATTTTAAATTAATTAATTACTTAACTGAAGTATAGTTGATCAACAGTATTGAATTTGTTCCAGGTGAACAGCACAGTGATTCATTATTTTTGCAGATTATCCTCCATTATAAATTATTACAAGATAATGGCTGTAGTTCCCTGTGCTATATAGTATATTCTTGTTGCTTATCTATTTTATACATATTAGTTTGTAGCTCTTAATCCCATACCCTTTATTTGTCCGCACCCCCTTCCCTCTCCCGTTTGGTAACCACAAGTTTATTTTCTATATCTGTGAGTATGTTTCTGTTTTGCATATGCATTCATTTGTATTATTTTTTAGAGTCTACATATAAGTGATATCATATAGTACTTGTCTTTCTCTGTCTGACTTATTTCACTAAGCATAATATTCTCTAGGTTCATCTATGTTGCTGCCAATGGTAGAATTTCATTCTATTTTATGGCTGAGTAATATTCCACTGTGTGTGTGTGTGTGTGTGTGTGTGTGTGTGTGTGTATCACATATATCACATCTTAATCCAGTTGTCTGTTGATGGACACTTGGGTTGCTTCTGTGTCCTGACTATTGCTGCTGTGAACATTAGGATGCATGTATCTTTTTGAATTAGTGCTTTCATTGGTTCCGGATGTATACCCGGGTGTGGAATTGCTGGATCCTATGGTAGTTTTATTTTTAATTTTTTGAGGATCCTCCATGCTGTTCTCCATAGGGCCTACACCAATTTACATTCCCACCAATAGTGTAGGAGGGTTACCTTTTCTCCCCACCCTCTCCAGCATTTATTATTTGTAGACTTTTTGATGGTGGCCATTCTGACAGGTGTGAGGGGGTATCTCAGTGTTGTTTTGATTTGCATCTCTCTGATAATTGGAGATGAGCATCTTTTCATGTGCCTGTTGGCCATCTGTGTGTCGCCTTCCCTGTATCTGTGGTGCACTGGTAGGTAGTGTGGACCCTCGCCTGTTTGACTGTCAGGCCCTGCCTCGTGTGGTGGCTGTTTACCCACTGGTGGGCAGGCCCAGGTCCCAGGGTGGCTTCTTGTGGGACCCCAGGGATCCTGGGGCTGGTGGTGTCCCACTGTGGATGGTTTCCTTTGCTGTGCAGAATCTTTTTAGTTTTATGTAGTCCCACTTGTTTATTTTTGCTTTTGTTGCCTGTGCTTTTGGTGTCATAGCCAAAAAATTTATTGACAAGATCAGTGTTGCGGTACATTTTTTCTTATGTTTTCTACTGGGAGTGTTAGTGTTTGGGGTTTTATGTTTAAGTCTTTTTTTAAAAAAATTAATTTGTTTATTTATATATATATATTTTGGCTGCGTTGGGTCTTCGTTACTGCATGCGGGGTTTCTCTAGTTGCGGCGAGCGGGGGCTACTCTTCATTGTGGTGCGCAGGCTTCTCGTTGCAGTGGCTTCTCTTGTTGAGGAGCATGGGCTCTAGGTACATGGACTTCAGTAGTTGTGGCATGCAGGCTCAGTAGTTGTGGCCCACGGGCTTAGTTGCTCCGCGGCATGTGGGGTCTTCCCCGACCAGGGCTTGAATCTGTGTACCCTGCATTGGCAGGAGGATTCTTAACCACTGCGCAACCAGGGAAGTCCCTATGTTTAAGTCTTTAATCCATTTTAAGTTAACTTTTATGTGTGGTGTAAAAAAGGGTCGAATTTCATTCTTTCACAGATGTTTTCTTCCAGTCTGTGGCTTTTCATTTCTCTTGATACTGTCTATCACAGAGTAGAATTTTTAAATTTTAATCAATCCCAGCTTATCGATTTTTCCTCTCATGGATCATGTCTCTGGTGTTGTGTCTAAAAAGGCATCACAAAACCCAAGATCGTCTATGTTTTTTTCTAAGAGTTTTGTAGTTTTCGTTTTACATTTAGGTCTGTGATCCATTTTGAGTTCACTTGTGTGAAGGGTGTAAGGTCTGTGTCTAGATTCATTTTTTTGCATGTGGATGTCCGGTTGTTCCAGCACCATTTGTTGAAGAGAGTATCTTTGCTCCACTGTATTGCTCTTGTTCCTTTGTGAAAAATCAGTTGACTATATTTATATGGGTCTATTTCTGAGCTATGTATTCCATTCTGTTGATCTATTTGTCTATTTTTTGGTCAATAACACACTCTCTTGGTTATTTATAGTAATTTTTGAAGTTGGTGTGGAAATGGGGGCGAGTGCTGCCCCCGCATCACATAATAGTAATGATACTTTCCTCCTCTATTTTCTGCTACGGAGCTCACCAACTCAGAGTGGAACAGTTTATTCCAGCAGTGTGCAAAGATCTGAAGATAAAATCATCTTGAGAGGCAAGGTTTCTGGTAACCAGACTTGAAAACCATTTCCTATGTGTAGGCACTGTTCTGAGTGGCTGGCATCATTCATTCATTGAATTCTCATGATAACCCAATGAAGTTGATAGCATTTACTCCACCATTTCCAGATAAGGAACTGAAGCACAAATAAGTTAAATAAATGCCATGTTTTATCCAGCTCATTAGAGGGGTTGGGTGATCATCTTAGGGGAATATGCTCTGAACCTGGAGTGTTTTTCCTGGACACCACATACTAAGGGCAATCATGCCATCCATTCTCCCTAAGTTTGTCTCTGGTTTCTCAGGTACTTCTCTGTATCTATTTAGTCCAGCCCCAGTTTTCACCTTAAGCTCACACCTGTGCTCCTAGGACTATCCCCGTATGCACACTGTAAGCCCTGTTGGAGATGATGGATTTCAAGTCATGACTCAACCACTGAGGTTGAGTCATTTTTGATCATTTAATGATCACTTTTAATCATTTTTGATACTTGAAGAAACTCAACTTAATTGAGATGTAATTTACATACTATACAATTTACCATTTAAAGTGTAGAATTCAGTGGTTTTTATTATATTCACAGAGTTGCTCAACCATCACCATAATCTAATTTCAGAACTTTTTAATCACCCCCCCCCAAAAAAAACCCCTCCAATACCCACTAGCACTCACTGTCCAATACCCCCTCACTCTCCCAGTTTTGGGCAACCACCAATCTACTTTCAGTTTCTGTAGACCACAAAGAACTTTTTAAAAATTGTGGCAAAATATACATAACACAAAATTTACCATTTTAACCATTTTTAAAAGTTTTTTTTATTATGGTAAACACCTCCACATACATGAAACTTACCTCCTTCACCATTTGTAAGTGTACAGTTCGGTGGCAGCTAGGACATGTACGTCGTCATGCAATCATCACCACCATCATCTCTAGAATTGTTTCATCTTCCCAGACTGAAACTCTGTATCCACATATTCATATCATTATCCAAATCATACCATTTCTGAGCCTCTGTCTGCTCGTGTGACATGACTGTCACATGATTGATTGAATTAAAATTGATTAAATGAAAATTCACGGCGTTACAGCTATGCTCATATAAATGAAACGACCAGCATAATGCCTGACATAGAACTGAAAGTCATGTATATGGGAAAATAACCTAAAAAAGAGTGGATATATGTATATGTATAACTGATTCACTTTGCTGTACAGCAGAAACTAGCACAATATTGTAACTCAAGTATACGCCGATAAAAATTTTAAAAAAGACAACTTAAAGTCATGGATTATAAGCCGCCATACACCTTGCCCTTAAGCAAAGGCCTTATACTTAACTTAAATCAGTCTAATACATAAACTGCCAAAGGCTAATGCACTCACTACTCAATGTCTGAAATAAGAAGGCAAAGCCGAATTTATTATTACTGTAGTAGGGAGAGTTATGCTGGCCAGACACAGTGTCTCCGAGCAGAGCCCACTGCTGATCCTATACAGGGTTTTTGGGAAATGTGGATTTTCAGGGGCTCTTCTGGTTTGAACGTTATCCGTAAAAGCATGTTTGTTCGAGTGAGTCTTATTTTGATTGGCTGTCTCTCACCGGTGTGGTTACTGGAGTGAACCTGTTTCTGATTGGCTGTTAGAAGCAGGGAGCTGTCTGATTGGTTGAATGGTCAACGTGAGTGGTCATTGACGGGTTATAAACCCATTCTGGTGGCTACTTGTCATCGTGGCTACAGAAAAATCAATCCTTTTCCTAGGAGTGCAGGACCCTTTTATTCTCAGAGCCCCTTTTCCAGACGAGGCCCTACCATAGACAAAACCACGTATGTGAAGCTAATCTCTTCCCTCTCTGGGAAACAGGCTGCATTGCATTTCTCTGGTCGATTTGGATCTGATATAAAGACTCTCATCGGTCCTCCTCTGCAGCTGTGGCACTTCCTTGTCGTTTATTTGGCTCAGTCACTAACATTTCCTTGTTTATCTGGCTCAGTCACTAACTTATTTACTCATGATCTCAATAAATATATCCAGTACGTCATGTTTTCTGGACGTCATGATGCATACTACAAAAAGATGAATCGATAGACTAAGTAGCTTAAAGTACTGAGATGATCCAAAGGAGATGCTTGTTCCGCTGCTTTCACAAGTCTGTTTACTCTGCGTTGGAGGCATGAGATATTTTGAAGTGGGTTAGTTTCATAAGAACAGGAGAGCCTTCTTAAGAGTCGGAAAAGCCTGTGTTAACACACATGTTACTGTAGGGAAAGCTAGAAGCACAGTTGTGTCGTGGAATATATGGTATGTTGAGTGGACAGTATTCATAATTAATTATTAGCATTCGTAATTAATGGAATTCTAGGTGTTAAGGTCTTCTATCAGGAGGATGTAATGGTATTTGGTGCTGATAAGTTCAAGACAAAATGAATGTATGAGCCAGAACTTCTGTGCAGGAGGGGTGAAAAACAGTCAGCAAGGAGAATTGAGAATGCTTTGCATTATTTTTTTTTTATCACAGGAAGAGTTAAGCAAAGATTATATTGATAATTCTTTTTAAAAATATTTATTTATTTATTTGGTTGCACTGGGTCTTAGTTGCGGCAAGTGCGCTCCTTACTTGCAGCTTGCTGGCTCCTTAGTTGCACCACGTGGGGTCCTTAGTTGCGGCAGGCGGGCTCCTTAGTTGTGGCATGCAAACTCTTAGTTGCACGATGCATGTGGTATGTAGTTCCCTGACCAGGGATTGAACCCAGGCCCCCTGCATTGGGAGCGTGGAGTCTTATCCACTGCGCCACCAGGGAAGTCCCTGTACTGAGAATTTTATCACCAAAGTCTAGCAGGGTGGGCTGCAAATATATCAGATTCATATAAGAAAATACCATTTGATTGGTTTGCAAAGGGATCCAAGCTTGTTAGTTCTCCCTTGTGCTCTCCTTGTAGCTTTCCAGGACTCCACAAGTGCTGGCTGTTGTATTCAGTGCCTGGTGTCTACCTGGTGACCCTTTGGAGTTAGTCCAAAGGTCCATTCTGTCTGAGTTTTTTGTCTACTGCAGCTCAGTTCAGGCAGATCTTGCTGGGCTTCCTCGTGTGGAACCTGATGGCCAAGCCAATTTTCAGCCAGAATGGCCAAGAGAACCACCAGGAGCAGCCCTGCCATGCCCATTCGAATCAAGTTCTCCGTCCTGTAATCTTGGCTTGTGGTATCTAGAGATATAATTAGAAGAGATGAATATCACTGGTCATGTTTCATTCCGTCCCATCCCAAGAACCCTGGAAAGGGAGCTCATTTCCCTATTTGTGGTTTCACTGGGACCCCCTCCTCCACACGTGCATGCATTCATGAGCACCCTACTTCATATTAAACATAGGTCCAAGGGTGTGGTTCCCCGGGGAGTCTTGTAAAAGGGGGAGGGGGTGGGTATGAGCATGTTGTGTTTGCTTTTCATTCCCTCCTCACGTGGCAGTGTCACTGACTGTCTAATCATATCCCTGCAACATCTTCATGGATCCAGAGTCTGAAAGTCTCTCCTCTATGTCATCTTCACCCCACATAACAATGTGTGTTCCTTTCTCACACATGACAAAGGGTACAGGATGGCTGGTATCTGGGAAGCAAGTAGGAGAAGCATTTCAGATAAGCTTAGAGAAAATTTGGGACTTCCCTGGCCATCCAGGAGGTAAGACTCTGTGCTTCCACCAGAGGGGACACGGGTTCAATCCCTGCTCAGGGAACCAGGATCCCACATGCCATGCTGCCGAAGAAACAAAAAACGAAAAACAAAAACAAAACAAAACAAAAAAACAGAACGGAAAAACTTAGGGAAAATTTATCTCCACTATTGTGTGACCTTTCACTAGACATTTCTATTCACTGAACCTTTAAAAAGATTTCTCCATTTGTTTTATGGACTTCATAGACCTCTATTCCTCTCAAGGATGTAGTAAAATAGTGTGAAATTACAATGCTCAGAAATCCTAGTAACTCTCTCCTGTTAAAATACAGAAATCAATTCCAAGTGAATTTGGAATTCCTAATTTCAAAGTGCAAAATGTTTCAAGTTTGAGAAGATAATACAGAAGAGGACCACCTTGATGTCAGATAGGAGGTGGTTTCTAAAACAAGATACATTGATTATCTACTCTAAAGGAAAAGGCTAATAAATTCACCCCTCCTCCACTGTTGCCCAATTGTCCCTGCAACATTCATTGAAAAGACCATTCTGTCTGTATGGTCTTACGGTGCCATGACTATCATATTTGCTTAACTTGTAGAATGACTGGACAAGGTACATAAGAGAGACATATGTGGTCATCCCACTCAGCAATCAGCAGCTGCTTTCCTCTGCTATAACTCTTTGTTTTCTCCCTCTGGGCACAATGATGCGTGCAAACAATATAAAAATGAAAGTTTTTTTTTTGACCACGCCACGTGGCTTGCAGGATCTTAGTTACCCAGCCAGGGATTGAACCCGGGCCCATGGCAGTGAAAGCCCGAGTCTTAACCATTGGACCACTAGTGAATTCCCAAAAATGAAGCTCTTGATAGAGGGTTTTTTTTTTTTTTTTTTGGCTGCACAACACGGCATCTGGAATCTGGTTTCCTGACTAGGGATCGAACCCGTGCTCTCTGCGGTGGAAGCACCGAGTCTTAACCACTGGACCACCAGGGAAGTCCCTTGATAGAGTTTTTTTAGAGTCTTCCTCAGTCACCCACTCTGAGTGGATTCTAGTATTATAGGTTAGTTTCAGGATTTTCAGCTGCAACTAGCCATGTGAAAAAGGAAGTGGATTCGTCAGAGGTTGTGTCTGGCAACTCCTATCTCAACAACACCCCTTAATGTGACTCCAGATGTTGGCCTCTCCTTTCTCAACAGGCCATGTGTTTTCAAAGGACACTGGAGAACTCAAGGAGAGGATGTGGAAGTCAAATGTGATGTGGGTGAGAAGTGCTTCTTCTCTCTCTCTCACTTTTTAAAATATTTATTTTATATTGGAGTACAGTCAATTAATAATGTTGTATTAGTTTCAGGTGTACAGCAAAGTGATTCAGTTATACATATACATGTATCTATTCTTTCTCAAATTCTTTTCCCATTTAGGCTGTTCCATAGTATTGAGCAGAGTTCTCTGTGCTGTACAGTAGGTCCTTGTTGGTTATTCATTTTAAATATAGCAGTGTGTACCTGTCAATCCCAAACTCCCTAACTATCCGCCCCCCCCACCGGTAACCATAAGTTCGTTCTCTAAGTCTGTGAGTCTGTTTCTGTTTCGTAAATAAGTTCATTTGTGTCATTTTTTTGAAGAAAAGATTCTGTATATAAGCGATATCACACGATATTTCTCTTTCTCTGCCTGACTTACTTCACTCAGTATGACAATCTCTAGGTCCATCCATGTTGCTGCAAATAGCATTATTTCATTCTTTTTTATGGCTGAGTAATATTCCATTGTATACATATACCACATCTTCTGCTGGAGAGGGTGTGGAGAGAAGGGAACCCTCCTGCACTGCTGATGGGAATGTAAATTGGTGCAGCCACTGTGGAGAACAGTGTGGAGGTTCCTTAAAAAACTAAAAATAGAGCTACCGCATGATCCTTCAATCCCACTCCTGGACATATATCTGGAGAAAGACATGGTCCGAAAGGATACCTGCACCCCAGTGTTCATTGCAGTGCTTTTACAATAGCCAAGACATGGAAGCAACCTAAATGTCCATCAGCAGAAGAATGGATAGAGAAGTGCTTCTTCTCTCTTCGTGGTCCTCTGAGTAATGACCTCTCCTGCCCCACTGTTCTTTCTCAGTGCATCTCTTTGTATTCCTGCCTGATGCCAAGGCCCTGGACAGTCAGCCAGAGCCCTGAGGAGGAGGACATACGTCTGGGTGGGGGTGCACTTACCTGTGACCACAAGCTCCAGGGCATCACTGGGGGCTGACCATACATAAGGGCTGCCACTGTACCAACTGTAGCATGTGTAGATCCCTGAGAAGCTGAGGTTCACAGGACCCAGAATGAAGTCACCCCAGCGTCCCCCGTTTTGATGCTGTGTCAGAACGGCCCTTCCCTCCTTGCTCAGTGAAAATCTATTGAATGAGATGTATGCTGAACTGCACCGGAAGGAGACATTCTCCCCTGGCAGCACCACAAGGCAGCCATCAGTGGAGAGGGAGGGTTGGTCGTACAAGCCTAGAAGAGCAGAGAGTGAGCTGTTAGCAGGACTTGGTGTCATTGCCCTGTATCCCCGCCACTCACGCTGGATCTGTGCTAAGAGAAGCGAGGAAGCCAACATTTCCTGCTGCAATGGAATGGGAGGTGGTAACATCCCCTTTCACTACTACAGGATCTATATACTCTGTCCCCAGTTACTGTAGATAGATAGAGCTGAGCAAGCAAGCAGATGAGATGCCATCTTCGAGAGATAGCGATGTAGTCTCTAAAGCCAAAAGTGCCACACGATTCTGTTCCCAGTTGCAACGTGTGGGTTTCTCCCCACACCACTGAGCAATTCTGAGACCCCAGCTGGGCATCCCACAAGTCAACTCAGTTCTTTTTTTTTTCTTTTTTTGCGGTACGCGGGCCTCTCACTGTTGTGGCCTCTCCCGCTGCAGAGCACAGGCTCCGGACGCGCAGGCTCAGCGGCCACGGCTCACGGGCCCAGCCGCTCCACGGCATGTGGGATCTTCCCAGACCGGGGCACGAACCCGTGTCCCCTGCATCGGCAGGCGGACTCTCAACCACTGTGCCACCAGGGGAGCCCAAGTCAACTCAATTCTGACACTCTCTCCCTGGCAATAACGTCAGATCCCCCAGGTTTAGTGCTCCAGGTTAAGAGCTCAGTCCTACAACACCTCCCCCACTTCAGACACCAATCAAAAGTCTGGGTTGTCACCTGTGCTTCTGACACAATGGCTACAAATCAGAAGTTCCCAGGACCCAGTTCTTGGGTTCAATTTATTTGCCAGGGTGGCTTACAGAACTCAGGAAACCAGTTTACTTACTAGTTTTCTGGTTTATTATGAAAGCATGTATCAGGAACAGCCAGATGGAAGAGATGCATAAGGCTTCATTACATAGGCAAGACTCTTGAAGTCATTGGCCATTGGTGATTGATTCAACCCCCAGCCTCTCTGCCCTCTCTGGAGGTCAGGTGAGGTGGGGCTGAAAGTTCCAACTCTCCCATGACCCCTGGCAACCAGCCCCCATCCTTAGGTGCTTTCCAGAAGTCACCTCATTAACATAAACTCAGATGTGGTTGAAAGGGATTTCTTATGAAAAGACACCTTTATTGCTCATCACTTAGGGAATCCCAGGGGTTTGGGGAGCTCTGTGCCAGGAACAGAGGATGAAGACCAAACATATGTTTCTTAGGATAAGTCACAATATCACAGGCCATGTGTTGGGGAGAGAGGGAATGGTATGCAGAGAGTTTGAGGAGTTATGGCAGGGGCGGAAGGATCTTCTTTTTATTTTTTGTATAAAAAGCATAGATAGAAGAACCTGGAAACTCAGGGTGCAACCTTCTAGAAACACAGGGTTAGGGCACCCTGAGGACAGAGCTTCAAACTGAGGGCTGGACGCATGCAGCAGGAACATAACTCCCCACTCCTTAGGTATGAGCTGCATATAGTGATTTCCTTCCATATGGAAAGGGAGGGTGGGAGGAGGAGTCATGTTGCAGTGGAGAAACCTGACAAACACTCTCTCAGCCGGGTATGCGAGCTCAGCATCAACAGCCATATTCATTGGTATAGTACGTACCCTTGCTATGATATGATTAAAAATGGCACTGGGCCTTGGTGGTCTTCTTCACCGTGATCCATAGCCCCTGTCTCATCATGAGTAAAACATCAGACAACTTCCAATAGTGGGGCATCCTGCAAAATACCAGAGCAGCACCCCTCAAAACTGTCGAGGTCATCAAAGACAAGGAAAGTCTGAGAAACTTCCACAGCCAAGAGGGAACTAAAGAGACATGACAACTAAATGCAGTGTGGGATGGGATCCCAGAATAGATGAAGGCTGTTGGGTAAACACTAAGGAAATCTCAATGAACTTTGGCTCATTATAGTGTATCAATATTGGTTCATTAATGGTAAGGGGTGTATCATACTAAAGGAAAATGTTCGCACCTGGGTGCTGGGTATGTGGGAACTCTCTGTTGTACCTCCTCCATTTCCCTGGAAATCTGAAACTGTTCTAAAAATAGCATCTCTGAAAAAATAAGAAAGGAAAAAGACCTGAGGGTCAGAGACTGTGGATGTGGCCTCACCTGTCACCACCAGCTCCAGGGCTTCACTATGCACTGACCAGCTGTACTGTTTTCTGTATCGGCACTGATAACATCCTGCAGTATTTGTATCCATGTGTTTAATGACAAACTCAGCTGTCTTCTGAAATCCCAATTTCTTCTCCACCACTTTGTATGTGGAGTTTCCCAGGATCTCCAGTTGGTACAGGTAAGACTCAGGAGTTCCCCGGCACAGGATCTTCACAGACTCATTCCAGGGAATCACAGAACCGGGCGTGGCAGATATGGTAGGAATGGAAAGATTCCCTAGAAGAAAATAGAGCCCACACTCAGGTGGCCTGCCATGGAGAAACCGTACTTCTTTCTTTCACTATGGCGGGGGGACAAATAAATTAAGGTGTGGTGGACTCACATTTCCTGCCTTTAAAATATTTTTTTTAGTAGTTTCTAATTGTGGTAAAATAAAATGTGTTACATAAACATAAAATTTACTATTTAAACCATTTTTTGGGCAAGGGAGGGGGCGGCTGGGGCCAAGTGAGAGTAGCATCGACACATCCACACTACCAAGTGTAAAGTAGATAGCTAGTGGGAAGCAGCAGTGAACCAATTCTAAGTGCACAGCTCAGTGGCATTAATTACACTCACCATATTGTGCAACCATCACGACCATCTATTTTCAGGACTTTTTCATGGTTTCAAACAAAAACCCTATAACCGTTAAGCAGTAACTCTCCACTCTTTCTTTCCTTAGGCCCTGGTCACTTCTAATTGACTTTCTGTCTCTATGAATTTCCCTATCCTATGTACCTTGTGTCAGTGGAATAACACAATATTTGTCTTTCTGTGTCTGGCATATTTTACTTCGTGTAATGTCATCAAGATCCATCCATGTTGTAGCCCATGTCAGAATATCTTTCCTTTTTATGGCTGAATAATATTCCACTGTTTGTATAGACCACATTTTATTTATACATTCATGTCAATGGCTATTTAGGTTGTTTCCACCTTCTGGCTATTGTGAATAATGTTGCTATGAACATGGGTGTATAAATATCTTGTTAGAATCCCTGCTTTCAATTTCTTTTGTTATATATATATGCAGGTGGAATTGCTGGATTGGATATTTAGTTTTTAAGAACTGAAGGATTTTTTGAGGAACTGAATTCCTTCCTTTTTATATATATTTTTTATTCAGGTGAAATTTACGCAACGTAAAATTAACCATTTTTAACGTATGCAATTCAGTGGCATTTAGTACATTCACAGCGTCGTGCAGTCATCACCTCCGTCTAGTTCCATTTTCATTGCCCCGCAGATGCCCCATACACATTAATTGCCCCATACACATTAATCCTACCCTCTCTGCAGCCCCTAGCAACCGCTAGTTGGCCAGGCAGTTGGTTGGTGTTTTGTCGCCATGGTAATCCTTATGAACATGCAGTTCCGCTCTTCACTCTAACGTAAGGGTGCTGAAGCTTGGGGAAGCCGTATCCATTGCTCAAGACCACAAACTGAAGAGTGGTGCAGCCTGGTCTGCAAACTAGGGCTGTCTCACTCCAGTTCCTCTGCTGTCTCTGCAGATGGGGGAGAGCTGTCTCTCCTGCAGCAGTTAGAGAAGGCAGTGTGGGGGACAGCCAGCAAGTGTCCGACGGATATGATGATTAGTTCTGTGAGAGAGGGCGGGAAGGCTGGGACTTGGAAACTCCCGCTCTGGGAGTGCGATTTAAGATGGAACGGGACTTGGAAACGTTTTGGGGTACCCGAGGGTGCGGGTTAGCTTCTTGGCACCAATGCATTCATACGGAGTGGCTTTAAGCGAGTGATTTTGCGTGTTGAAGACTTCTGTCTTTGGCTTTAACCCCTATACAGAAACTAGCAAACAGGGGGAGGGACACTCAGAATCTGCTGGTTCCCTTTGTCAAGGTGTGTCATCTATTTTAGACCTGATGGTGATGTGCTCAACTGCAGCTCTGTGAAGGGGGAAACAAGGGAGTTTGCCGTCCTCAGCAGGATTGTTGTGAAGCAAGACGAACCCTGCAGGACTTCCTTATGTTCACTCACCAGTACCTCCATGTATTTGTTATTCTGAGATACGCAGAGAGATGCCTCCATTAACTCAGCACATTGTTTATCTACTCTCATGGCTTAAACCAGTGGTGCTCAACAGGAGACAGACAATTTTCCCTTCCAGGGGACAATC
The DNA here is from genome assembly GCF_964165515.1 of Mesoplodon bidens. Classification (NCBI taxonomy): domain Eukaryota; kingdom Metazoa; phylum Chordata; class Mammalia; order Artiodactyla; family Ziphiidae; genus Mesoplodon; species Mesoplodon bidens. The sequence goes on along the minus strand of NC_138175.1, from coordinate 57,262,122 downwards.
TGTCAATATCTGGAGACATCTTTGGCTGTCACAATTGTGGTGGAAGATACTATTGGCATGTAGCGGGTAGAGGACAAGGATGCTGCTTAGTATCCTATACTTCACAGGACTGCCCCTAAAACAAAGGGTTATCCAGTCTCAAATGTCAATAGTACCGAGGTTGAGAAACGCTGACCTAAACAGAGGCAAAGGCTAAATCCAGGTCTGAGCACGATGAGTTTGAGGGATCCCGAGATACCACAGTGAGGTAGAAGTTATGCACGGGAAGCACAGCAGAGAAGCTAGAACAAAGAACAAGATTGGAATTCATCCGGGCCTTAGACTATTTCTCCTGCTCTTCAATCCTGGAGCTGCCGTGAGGATATAGGGGGACTGGAGGAGACTTAGGGGAACACTTACCATCCGGTGCCTGAATCTTCTGGCCAAGACAGAGCACTGGAAGAGAGACATTCATGAAAACTCAATCCACAGATTTCCAGTCTTTATTATAAGTCACCCAACATAATGACATACAGGTGTCATTTTAAAAAATGATTTTATTTTTTGGCCACACCGCGGGGCATGTGGGATCTCATTTCCCTGACCAGGGATCGAACCCACACCCCCTGCAGTGGAAGCGTGGATTCTTAACCACTGGACCACCAGGGAAGTCCCACAGGTGACCTTTCTTTCTTCTACAGCAAACATAGTAAACAAGACTCGTCTTTTAGTTTTGTCTTCCAGATTCCAGCCCTGAGGCTCTCATCTGTAGGAGCTCTGGAACCATCATGGGTCTCCAGGCAGCCTGGCATGGGTCGGATGAACCCCACAAGGTCAACTTGACCACTTGATCGTGGAGCCTTACAGGCTAGCGTGGCGTTGGGACTTGGGCAGATGCAGTTACAGATACCTGGGCAAAGGCCATCTCTCCACTAAGGAGATAAGAATCTTCTCGCAGCTCCTGAAATCACTGGTTCTTACATTGAGAGAGACCTTGACTATTTTGGGATCCCCCCACCTTTCCCTCTGAGCCAGTTGCATTTGAGGACTCACCGAGGCAGAAGAGGGTGGTGTCTCTGGGGGCCATGGTTCTGACACAGCCAGCCTCAGCCCTGTTAGCTCCTTGTTGGTGCACAGCAGCAGATGACAGATTCTCATGAGGCAGGAGGATCCACAGGAAGTATGAGAGCAGAGTTCCTCATCAGAGAATTTCTACATCTATTGCTCCACAGGAAGGGTTCCTTCCCAGAGAACTTCATTCTGGGGAGCTCTTGGGTGGACTCTAAGAGGAGATCCGTCTTCCCGTTTATGTTTCAGATGAGAAGTGAGTGTTTTCCTTAACCAGTGTCTAATGGGGCTCAAATTCTTCTTTGGATAAGATCCCACATCTAAATGGAGGAGCTTGGCACAGAATATTAGATGGGTGCCATACAGACAGAGATATTTCTTCATTGATCCATCAGTCAAAAGCCAAGTGGCCTTGGCTGTTATGGATCCACATGTCCTCCCCAGAATTCATGGACCAAGTTTGGGCTCAATCAGGCAGGCAGTGTACTCTTATGCTTTGGATTATCTCAATGCCGGCATGCAGAGGAATTTTTTTTCAGGAGGTATTCACCATCTCTAAAGAAAGAACCTCCTATATCTATATCTGTATTTAAACCTGTAATCTGTAGATAGATGATGGATTGATAGAGAATATAGATTAGATAGATAGATAGGTAGATAGGTAGGATAGGTAGGTAGACAGATGGACAGACAGATAGACAGATAAATTTGGTCACAGATACCTGGCTATTACTAGTTCTTCAAGTATGAGAAGTCAAATATTTCACATCAGACTTTCTACTGGCTGTCTTATTTTCATTGCAAGGCATCACTCTTTTTTTCAACTTTATGGAGATATAATTGACATAACATTGTGTAAGTTTAGGTGCACAATATGTTGATTTGATACACTTCGGTGCTGCAAAATGAGGTCCATTGTGGCATTAGCTAATGCCTCTACCACCTCACATAATTGCCATTTCTTTTTTGTGTGTTTGTGGTTAGATCTACTCTCTCAGCAACTTTTAAATATCGAATATAGTATCGTTAATTATACTCACCATGCTATACATTGGAGCCTTAGAAATTATTTACCTTTTTTAAAATAAATTTATTTATTTTATTTATTGATTTTTGGCTGTATTGGGTCTCTGCTGCTGCGCATGGGCTTTCTCTAGTTGCGGCGAGCGGGGGCTACTCTTCGTTGCGGTGTGCAGGCTTCTTACTGCAGTGGCTTCTCTTGTTGCCGAGCACAGGCTCTAGGTGCATGGGCTTCAGTAGTTGTGGCTCACGGGCGTAGCTGCTCCGCGGCGTGTGGGATCTTCCTGGACTAGGGCTCTAACCCACGTCCCCTGCATTGGCAGGTGGATTCCTAACCACTGTGCCACCAGGGAAGTCCCCAGGTTCATGTTCTTTTTGACACATCAGAACCCCAGGTAGGAGGTAAAAATTAAGCAGTAAGGCAGGGACTACAGCACCTCTCAGTGTCCATCCAGCCTATGCCTGTGGATGGGGGGCAGGGCAGGGGCTCATCTCCTGCCATGTCCGTGCCTTCTCCATGGTCTCTGCTTCCATGGGGCACCCCTGAGACTGGCAGTATGAACACCGCCGCCTCCTTAGATCACTCCAGCCTACTGGTGGCACCAGCATCCTGCCCTTACCTATTGCTGGGTAGTCTCACTTCCCCTGTTTGGTTTCCTAACTTATCCTTCACCTGGATACCTGTATTGGTTACCTATTGCTGCTGTAAGAAATTGCTACAAACATGGTGGCTGAAAAAGCACACAAATCTATTATTTTGTAGTTTTGGAGTCAGAAGTCTGACACAGGTTTCACTGGGTTAAAATCGAGGTGTCAGCAGGGCTGTGTTCCTTCTGGAGCTCTAGGGGAGAATCAGTTCCTGTGCCTTTTCCAACTTTGAGAGGCAGCTCGAATTCCTTGTTTCATGACCCTGTCCTCTATCTTCAAAGCCAGCGCTGGTTGGTGGAGTCTTTCTTATGCGCTATTACTCTGATGCTCACTCTCCTGCTTCCTTCTTTCTCTCTCTCTCTCTCTTTTTTTTTTTTTTTTTTTTTTTTAGCGGTACGTGGGCCTCTCACTGTTGTGGCCTCTCCCGTTGCGGAGCACAGGCTCGCACAGGCTCAGCCGCCATGGCTCATGGGCCCAGCCGCTCCGCGGCATGTGGGATCTTCCCGGACCGGGGCACGAACCTGTGTCCCCTGCATCGGCAGGCGGACTCTCTACCACTGCGCCACCAGGGAAGCCCCCTTCTTTCTCTTATATGGACCCTTGTGATGACACCGAGCCCACCTGGATAATCTGGGATAATCTCCCCATCTCACGGTCAACTGCTTACCAACATTAGTTCCATATCCAATTTCGTTTCCCTTGGAATGTAACATAACACATTCATAGATTTGGAGTATTATGATGTGGACATCATGGGGTACAATTATTCTGCCCACTATAGTACCCAATTTCCTGCATTAAATACTCTTTTATCTAAAATACTTGGAGCATTTCCTGTTGTTCTGACTGGACCCTGACCGACACTTCCACCAGAAAACTTTGGGATTAGGAAGATTGGCTCAATGGGTAGCCATTCTGGACAAGAGCTCTCTGACCTGTGGCCACAATCTCCAGGGGCTTGCTGGGTGCTGACCACACAGAGGGAAGTGACTGTAATGACCATGACATCTGTAGGTCCCTGCATGTGCTGAGGTCACAGGGCCCATGAGGAAGCTGTTCTGAAATATGATGTCTGGGAGCCCAGGGACGTGGGCTCCATCATCCTTGCACAGGCTGAACCTGTCAAAGCCGAGATGGGAGTCTACTGAAGAGTCACATGCTGTCCTTGAGGAACCATAGGGTTTGGCCAGGCTGACAGGGAGGGCTTGTCCTGACCACCTGGGGGAGAAGGAGGCACAGCTTAGAGAGGAAAATGGGGAGCCCCTTCCCCTCCCTGTGCTCAGAGGTTCCTCCTCCTTCCCACGTCTCTAAGGCTTCTTTCCAAACCAGGGGAACCTGTGCCCCATGGAGATTCCTACGCCACAGAGACATGGCATATCCTACAAGAAAAACATCTGCTGAGAACTTTGAGCAAGTGCCGACTAGTGGACACTTACTAGATGTGGATAATGTAAAATTAGTTGCATAAAACAAGACAGAGTAGACAATGAATAGAAGAATAACCTGCGTTGAGCGAAATGATGTCAGCTCACACGAGAAACACATGACACGATGGAGCCTACAACAGAACATCCTGGAATCAGGATGAAAGCAGGACAGCAGCAGTAGTACTCTGCAATGCCTACTCTCGTGGAACTGCTGGAGAACTTGAGTTATTGCCTTGTCCTCTGAGGGTTTGTTGTTTCTGGCACTGCTTCCTTCCCTCACTCTAGAGATAACACCAATTCCTCCCAGACACGCTAGGTCTGAGCGTCACAGTCTTCTGTTGGTGCCCTAGAGCCTGGCTCAGCAGAGGGAAGAGTGTCTAGGAAGGGTTTCTGGACCAGAATTGGGGGCTAGATTTTCCTGGGCCCCGACTTTCTACTTCCCAAGAGACTCACCCTCATATTGTTATGACTTCCCACCAGCAACCCATCACCCTACCTTCTGTGCTATATCCCCTCCTATTACAGGAAGGTCTTATTTGAGGTGGATGGCAACCCAAGGTTTGGGGAAAAGACTCACCCCCTTGTGCCCAGATCCTCTGGATCAAGAAGAACCCTGGAAAGAAAGACTTATGATGGACAGTCCATCTCATGTAAGACCTGGCCCCCCACTCCTGCTTCCACCTGGCCTGTGAGCCTCGTTGGCTAGGACTGTGCTCGGCTGAAGATGAACTCAGCCATCAAGGTCCACCTTGCCTCCATGGAAGCAGGGGTCTCTGCTGTGGAGGACTCAGTGTTCCAGCCCATTGTGTCCACCAGAGTGTTCCCTGCCTTCCTTCCCTTCCAGGACCCACCAAGACACGCCAGGCTGATGATGGTGGGCAGCACAGTGCTGCTGCTGCTGAACAGAAGGCAGTGACCCAGCAAACCTGAAAAGCACACAGGATGTTATGATGGCGGCCCAACTCATGTTGTGTACAAGTTGACCACAGGACGGAGAGGTGACTCACACAGGCTCTTCTTACCTTAAAAAAGTCAGTGTGGGGGGCCCAGCTGAGGGAGGAATTGGGCTTCCTGGAAAATTTTCGGACCAGAGCTGTCTCTTCAGATCATTTAACAATGGCCAGGCTTGAAACGTAACCTCTGACCCAACCCACCTATGACTACATTGTTAAGTTTACCAAAAATTTATTCTGCAATATCTAATCTGCTATTACCTTGATACATTGAATTATTGTCTTTTTTCATATTGGATATGATTTTCATAGAGTTTCTTATTTCTTTCTTTCCTACATTTAAAAAAATTCCCAAACATTATATTTTATCTTTACTGCTCAACCATCTTTATGATACCCATAGTAAAATTTCTTTATTGAAAATGCTAATTTTATGATTTTTAAAAATTTATGGATTTCCTTATACTGTATCATCTTTTCCCTGTATGTATGTATTTCCAAGTTCCTTGAACACCTAACAATTTTTTAAAAATCGACGTATAGTTGACTTACCATATTATATTAGTTACAGGTGTATTACACAGTGATTCAATCTTTTTATAGATTACACACCATAACAAAGTATTATCAAATATTGACTATATTCCCTGTGCTGTACATTATATCCCAGTGACTTATTTATTTTATAACTGGTCATTGGTATTTCTTAATCCCCTTCACCTATTTTGCTCCCCGCCACCCCTCTTCCCTCAGGTAACCACTAGTTTTTCTCTGTATCTGTGAGTCTGATTCTGTTTTGTTATATTTGTTCATTTGTTTTGATTTTTAGATTCCACACATAAGTGAAAACATAGTATTCCTCTTTCTCTGTCTGACTTACTTCACTAAACATGATACCCTCCGGGTCCATCCATGTTCTCTAATAGCAGGATTTTGTTCTCTTTTAACAATTGAGGTAGAGTTGATTGACAATATTATATAAATTTCAGGTGTACAACATAGTGATTCACAATTTTTTAAAGATTAACTCCATTTAGTTTATTGTATGTAGTAGTTTGTGGGCTGTTTGTGAAGGCACTGATTAAATTAGAAAGTAAAAAATTAAGGGTAAGATTGGAGAGTTCTGCAAAAGCCAGCTTCCTGAGTGTATTGTGTACTAAGAATAGATGTGTGGTTTCTCTCCAGAAAACAATGGGTGCTAAGGAAATGTGTAAGCACGAGGTGATATTCCTAGAGTCTGGGTGAAAATATATCTGACAGAAATTTTCACGGAGTTAAGAGGTGATAAGTCCTTCCAGGAAGAGATTCTGCCTGTGACTTACATTCCACTAGGTATGGTCATCTCGTAATATTATGTTAAGTATCATCACTACCTGTAGGTCTCTTCCATCAGACTGAGCTCTGTGAGAATACAGATTCTGTCTTCAAATTGGCGTCATCAATCTAGAACAGCTATTGTGTTCTACAATGATGAAAGTGTCATATATTTGCTGTGTACTGTGTGGCAGTGAGCAGATATGTGTGGTTTCTGAGCACTTGAATTTTGGCTAGTGTAGCTGAGGAACTGAATTTTAAAATTTATTTAATTTAATCTAATTTTAATTTAAGTACCCTTGTATGGCTAGTGGCCACCATACTGGATACCTCAAACAGGATATACTTCATCTTTTTTTTTTAACCTACTTGCATTTCTTTTATTTTTATTTTTTCATGCAAAGGCATTTATTTATTTATTTATTTATTTAACATCTTTATTGGAGTATAATTGCTTTACAGTGGTGTGTTAGTTTCTGCTGTATAACAAAGTGAATGAGCTATATATATACATATACATATATCCCCATATCTCCTCCCTCTTGAGCCTCCCTCCCACCTCCCCTAACCCACCCCTCTAGGTGGTCACAAAGCACCGAGCTGATCTCCCTGTGCCATGTGGCTGCTTCCCACTAGTTGTTTTACGTTTGGTCGTGTATTGAAGTCCGTGCCACTCTCTCACTTCATGCCAGCTTCCCCTTCCCCTTCCCCGTGTCAAGTCCATTCTCTGCGTCCGCATCTTTATTCCTGTCCTGCCGCTGTATGCTAACACATATGTATGGAATCTTAAAAAAAAAAAGTTCTGAGGCATTTTATTTTAAATACAGCAGTGTGTACATGTCAATCCCAAACTCCCAATCTATCCCTCCCCCCACGCTGCCCCCCTGGTAACCATAAGTTTCTTCTCTAATTCTGTGAGTCCGTTTCTGTTTTGTAAATAGGTTCATTTTATACTTCATCTTTGTAAAATTTTACAGAATAGTTGTTGCTGTCATTGTTTTAACTGAATAGTTTGAAGTATCAACTGGCAGATTTTCTAGATTTGCTTCAGTGGAATTTCAGAAAAGGATGATAATGATTTGCTATCCAGTATGTGCGGGTGAGTACAATAAAATCTCCGGAAATGGCTGGATAGTTATAATAGTGTCCTAGAATAGCTGGGAGATTACTAAGGGGTTGTGGGATTTTGAAGACCATCCTACAAGTCTTGAGACTCCACTGTTAGCCTCAGAGCTGGGGGGCTGGGTTTGAGGAGAAGGAAGAGTGTCCATGGAGGAACCCCTTTAAAAAGAGGTCCAGGTCCTTGCTTTGTAACACTCTGTGTGCTCACAGCCTGGGGCCAGGTCAGGTCTCAGCATGGTCTTGGTTTACATTGAGTTCCATGTAGATACTGGACTCAGCGGAGGAGGACGTAGGGCACACGGGAATGGGAGTGAATATTCTCTCTGAGAGGGTGCAGCGGTTCATGTGGGCATAGATTACATCCTGTGTATCTTCTGCTGTAGGGTCCTGAGAGGAGAAGGGTAAGAATGATGTACTGAGACATGATCTCTGAAGGCAGGAGCATTGGATATGTGGAAGGGCTCAAGTTATGCCGAGGGTTTGGGCTGGGAGGATTCACCTCGCCATTCATCATTCAGTCTTCCATGGGCTCTGGTTCCACAATGGCAGCATCTGCAAATGGAAGAGAGTCAAGGTTTTGGGGGGGATTCTTCCAGATCCCCACATCTTTGACAGGGACACCAAAGCCAGAAAAAGGTAGTGGTGTGCCCGAGGTTGCTCAGCCTGTCTACCCCACTAAGTCAAAAAAACATCTCATATACAACCCTAGGTGTACACTGACTGTCTCTGGATCCTGTACAAACCCATGGATCCCATCCTACATCTTCTGTTATAGACCATCCTCTTCTGCAAGTTAGCAGATTCCCCAGCACTGAGGAGCATATAGGGGAGAAGGAGGGATGGTTGTAGTTTGAAGGAAAGGAGGGGTTCCATGAGTCTCTGGAAGATGTTCCATCAAGGATCTCAACAACAAAAATCACAGTGTAACCTACAGGAAATGAAAATGCAATAATTATTTATTTATTTATTTTTGGCTGCGTTGGGTCTTCGTTGCTGTGCGCGGGCTTTCTCTGGTTGTGGTGAGCGGGGGCTACTCTTCGTTGTGGTGCGCTGGCTTCTCATTGCGGTGGTTTCTCTTGTTGCGGAGCATGGGCTCTGGGCGTGCAGGCTCAGTAGTTGTGGCTCCTGGGCTCTAGAGCACAGGCTCAGTAGTTGTGGCACACGGGCTTCAGCAGTTGTGGCTCGTGGGCTCTAGAGCGCAGGCTCAGTAGTTGTGGCGCACGGGCTTAGTTGCTTCACAGCATGTGGGACCTTCCTGGACCAGGGCTCAGACCGATGTCTCCTACATTGGCAAGCGGGTTCTTAACCACTGTGCCACCAGGGGAGTCCCGATGTATCATATCTTCTTTATCCATTCATCTGTTGATGGGCACTTAGGTTGTTTCCATGTCTTGTTTATCATAAATAATGCTGCGATGAACACGGGGGGTGCACATATCTTTTCAAATTAGTGTTTTTCTATTCCATCAATAAATACCCAGAAGTGGAATACCTAGAGCATGTGGTAGTTCTATTTTTAATTTTACAAGGAGCCTCCATACTGGTTTCCATAGTGACGGCACCGGTTTACATTCCCACCAACAGTGTGTGAAGAATAGCTTTTCCCCACATCCTCACCAACACTTTTTATTTCTTGCCTTTTTGATAATAGCCATTCCAACAGGGCCGAGGTCTCATAGTGGTTTGGATTTGCATTTCCCTAATAATTAGTGATGTTGAACATGTTTTCAACATGCCCGTTGGCCTTCTGTATGTCTTCTTTGAAACACTGTCTATTGCCTTCCTCTGCTCATTTTAAAATCAGGTTGTTTGTATTTTTGTTGTTGAGTTGTATGAGTTTTTTAAATATATTTTTGTTATTAACCCCTTATCAGATACATGATTGGAAACTCTCTCTTCCCATTCCATAGGTTGTCTTTTAATTTTGTCGATTGTTTCCTTCACCATGCGTTCTTTTTTCTTAAGCTTGCTTTGGCTCTTTGTGGTTTTTTCTGGTTCCATGGGAATTTTAGAATTTTTTTTTGTCCTATTTCTGTGGAAAATGTGCTTGGGATTTTGATAGGGATTACACTGAATCTGTAGATTGCTTTAGGTAATATGAACATTTTAACAATGTTATATTCTTCAACACATAAGCACAGAATAGCTTGCCATTTATTTGTGTCTTCAGTTTCTTTCAACAACGTCTCATAATTTTCAGTGTACAGGTCTTTCACCTCTTTAGTTAAATTTACTCCTAGGTATTTTATTATTTTTATTGTAATTGTAAATGGGATTGTTTTCTTAATTTCTCTTTCTGCTAGCTCATTTTTAGTGAATAAAAATGCAACAGGTTTTTGTATATTGATTTTGTATCCTGCAACTTTACTGTATTTGTTAATAATTTCTAATAGTTTTTTGTTGGAGTTTTTAGGGTTTCCTATATATAAAATCAAGTCAACCAGAAATAGTGACAGTTTTACTTCTTTCTGTCACATTTGGATGGCTTTTATTTCATTGTCTTGCCTAATTGTTTTGTCTAGGACTTCCAATACTATGTTGAAGAAGAGCGGTGAGAGTGGGCATCCTTGTCTTATTCCTGAAATTACAGGGTTTGCTTTCAGTTTTTCACCATTGAGTATGATGTTACCTGTGGGTTTGTCATTATGGCCTATGTTGTATTGCGGTAAGTTCCTTCTATACCCACTTGAGTGAGAGTTTCTGTCATAAATGGGTGTTGAATCTTGTCAAATGTTTTTTTCTACATCTATTGAGATGATCATATAGATAGTTTTTGTCCTTCATTTTGTGAATGTGGTGTATCACATTGGTTGGATTATGGATGTTAAACCATCCTTGCATCCTTGGAATGAATCGCACTGGATCATGATGTAAAGTCCTTTAGTGTAACATTATACTGAATGGTGAAGAGCTGAATTCTTTTCCTCTAAGATATGGACCAAGAGAAGATGCTCCCTTTCCCCATTTTTATTCAACATAGTAGTAGAAGTCCTAGCCACAGCAATTAGTCAAGGAAAAGAAATAAAACGCATCCAAACTGGACATGAAGAAGTAACTATTTGCAGATGGCATGATACTGTACATAGAAAACTCTAATTATTCCACCAAAACCTATTAAAACTAATAAATGAATTCAGTAAAGTTGCAGTAAAGTATACAAAATTAATATACAGAAACCTTCCGCTTTTCTATACATTAAAAATGAACTATCAGAAAGAATATCAAGAAAACAATCCTGTTTAAAATTACTTCAAAAAGAATAAAATATCTAGGAATAAATTTAACCAAGGAGGTGAAAAAGCTGTGTTCTTAAATCTATAAGGTGTTGAAGAAAGCAGTATTTTTTTGGATATGTCTCCTTAGGCAAGGGCAACAAAAGCAAAAATAAACAACACAAAAGAACAAACAAAACAGAACAGAAACAGACTCATAGGTACAGAGAACAAACTGGTGGTTGCCATAGGGGAGTGTGGGACGGGGGGAAGGATGAAATATGTAAAGGGGATTTGATTGAGAGGTACAAACTTCCAGCTGTAAAAGAAATAAGTCATGGGGATGTAATGTACACATAAGGAATGTAGTCAATAATACTGTAACAACTTTGTGTGGTGACAGATTGTAACTGGTTTTATTGTGGTGATCATTTCATAATGTTTAAAAATATCAAATCACTATGTTGTACACCTGAAACTAGTATAATATTGTATGTTAATTATAAAGCAGTAAGAAAGAAATTCAGTGAGAAATTGCCAGTTTTCCAGAAGACCCTGTGGCTTCCATCTTGAACTAAAGCTTCCAGCATCACCATACAGATTACCACCCTAATGAATTACATGGAAATCATTTCCTTCTTTTACTATAGGGTCAAGATTAGTTATGCCTCCCTAAATAGTAAATCTTGTCTCCTCTTGAACATTATGTATGTAATGGAGTAATATTACAGTCATGTTTCTTAAATTTTTCTTTTATTTATTTAATGCCATGTTTCAAAATTGATCTGTATTCTGTCTGTAGTTTCAGTTTGTGAATTTTTACTGCCATTTAATATTCTATTGCATATATATAAACCACAAATTTTAAAAAATTAACAAAAAATTTTATTGAAGTATAGTTGATTTACAATATGTCAATTTCTGCTCTACAGCAAAGTGATTCAGTTACACCTATATATATTCTTTTCCATTATGGTTTATCACAGGATATTGAATATAGTTCCCTGTGCTATACAGTAGGACCTTGTCGTTTATCCATCTTATATATATATAATCCCAAACTCCCAATACCTCCCTCCCCATTGGCAACCGCAAGTCTGTTCTCTATGTCTGTGAGTCTGTTACTGTTTCATAGATATGTTCATTTGTGTTGTATTTATTAATTTATTTGGCTGCACCTGGCCTTAGTTGTGGCACATGGGATCTTCACTGCCACGTGTGGGATCTTCTTTGAGGCATGCAGGATCTTTAGTTGCAGCATGTGAATTCTTAGTTGCAGCATGTGGGATCTAGTTCCCTGATCAGGGTTCAGACCTGGGCGCCCTGCATTGGGTGCATGGAGTCTTAGCCACTGGACCACTAGGGAAGTCCCTTGTGTCATTTTTTAGATTCCACATGTAAGTGATATCATATGGTATTTGTCTTTCTCTTTCTGTCTTACTTCACTTAGTATGATAATCTCTAGGTCCATCCACGTTGCTGCAAGTGGCATTATTTCATTTTTTTTCTTTCAATTTTTTAAATAGATCTTTATGGGAATATAATTGCTTCACTAATTACTGTGTTAGTTTTTGCTGCACAACAAAACGAATCAGCCATATGCAGACACACGTCCCCATGTCCCCTCCTTATTGAGCCTCCCTCCCATCCTCCCTTTCCCACCCTTTTTCATTTTTTTATGTCTGAGTAGTATTCCATTGTGTGTGTGTGTGTGTGTGTATGTATACACACACATACAACATCTTCTTTATCCATTCATCTGTCAGTGGACATTTAGGTTGTTTCCATGTCTTGACTGTTGTATATAGTGCTGCTGTGAATATAGGTGTACATGTATCTTTTCGAATTACAGCTTTGTCTGGATATATGCCCAGGAGTGGGATTGCTGGATTATATGGCAACTCTATTTTTAGTTTTTTGAGGAACCTCCATACTGTCTTCCATAGTGGCTGCACCAATTAACATTCCCACCAACAGTGCAGGAGGGTTCCCTTTTCTCCACACCCTCTTCAGCATCTATTGTTTGTAGACTTTTTAGTGATGGCCATTCTGACCGGTGTGAGGTGGTACCTCATTGTAGTTTTGATTTGCATTTCTCTACTAGTTAGCGGTGTTGATTATCTTTTCATGTGCCATCTGTAGGTCTTCTTTTAAACCACAAATATTAATTGTGGCATTGATGTCTATGGTTTTTGTCTAAAATGAATGACACCTCTGCCAATATTCTCATGAATGTGCTCTGAGTCCAAGCTCATATTGCTCGCCATGGGACAGAGAGATGAGATGTTGGGGCAACGAATAGTGACTTTATTCAGAAAGCCAGCAGACCTAGAAGATGGTGGACTCGTGCCCCAAAGAACCTTGTTACCTGAGTTAGATGGGGTTTTTTTTGGGGGGGTGTCAAACAGTGTTTATTAAATGTAAAGTAGCCCTTGCCCCATGGAGAAGAAAATTCCAGGGAGAACAGAGAATAATACAGATTAAACACCCACCTGTGCATTCACACTTTCTCACACATATACACACACACACACACAAAGCGAGGAGGTGTGGCTGGTTGTTGCACACTTTTTGATGCTGGAATCCTTTGTTCTTGCAGCTGTCCATGTAGCTCTGATCATAATGTTCCTTTAAACCTCCAACGAGAAAAGGTTACTCTCTGTTCTGCAGCTTTTTATCTCTGTATGTATGAAGTGTTATACCTTTAAACGTCAGAGCCTTGAGAATGGGCTATTCTGTATATTTCAAGCTATAGGCAATGTTCTTTTGCAAAGGTGCATGACTGAGCACAGGCAACAGAGCACAAGGGTTGGAGCTAAAGGAATAGGTCCAATATGGAGTCAGGTTTGTTCTTCTCTGTTACACACATATCATATGCATATGCACACACTTTCCTCTAGGGTACACAGTTATGGCCTAGAGACGTGTGTCTCTTCCTTTTAATGGATAATTGTTATCTACTTTCCTCATTGACTGTTAACAATTTGAACTCTCACCAGTTACATATTGGGATTCTAGGCACGCAATATTTTTTCCCACAATTAACATTGCCATTGTTTTCTATTTACCTTTAATGTGGATGTAATAGGATTTTGGCATCATGCTTTCACTATCACTGTGGCATGACATTGAGGTGGAAATTACCATAAATTTTAAACTTTCTTTTTTAAATTAATTAATTAATTATTTTTGGGCTGTGTTGGGTCTTTGTTGCTGCGCCCGGGCTTTCTCTAGTTGCAGCGAGCGGGGGCTACTCTTTGTTTGCAGTGGCTTCTCTTGTTGCGGAGCACGGGCTCTAGGCGCACGGGCTTCAGTAGTTGTGGCACGTGGGCTCAGTAGTTGTGGCTTGCAGGCTCGGTAGTTGTGGCTCACGGGCTTAGTTGCTCTGCGGCATGTGGGATCTTCCCGGACCAGGGCTCAAACCCATGTCCCCTGCATTGGCAGGCGGATTCTTAACCACTGCCCCACCAGGGAAACCCTAAGTTTTAAAATAGAAGACGACCTATGTGTACACCGAGATCATCAGTGAGTGTGCTGCAGCTGGTTTATACTCACTTGCACATTCCAGCTCTGCATACAGCGCATTTCCACTGGCACCTTGAAGTTGACCAAAAAGAGAGTATTTACACCAAGGACGGTTGCCACAGTTAGGGCTTTTGAAACAGTGATACACGTTTAGAGCCATTTCAGCAGCACACCCGCTGGCTGTCAGTTCAAACAAACACCTCGTGATTCTGGAGAAACTGTACTAGGTGTTGTCTCATGAGGAGAGAATAGATTGTTGGGTCCAGGAAAGGTTTTAGATTCACCTGTTCCAAACTGGAGACTGTTTTCACCCATTTATTCAGTTCTTAAAACAGAGTCTGTGTTCTGGGATGAACGAATAAGGGTCAGTGACACACATCAGCGAATGTGGAAATTAAAAATAAAGAAACGTGTTTCAGGATAAGTGAAACAGAACATGAATATGTATAAAGGTAAGGACCCAAACCTGCCGTGTGGGGTGTGCCTCACGTCACAGGGGTGAGAGGGGACGGGGCAGTCAGGGAGAGCCATCACTGGTGGGGAGGGAAGGCAGCATGGTTAACCGAGGCCCAGTCCTCCACAGGGACTCCCAGACCTTCTCCTGCACCCACACCATGTCTCTCCCTCCCTGGTCAGACAGTTCACCCAACACGTGCTGCAGATTCTCTTCCAGAACCTCCTGGGCACGTAAGGTCATGTCCAGGGCTCCAGCACTCGGGACGGTGCATGGTTTCCTCTTGTGTTCAGCTCCTGGCTGCATCTTGGGTTCCTCCGTGGCCGTGTCGAGCCTGAAAGAGCAGAATCCCGAGGCCCAGCAGGATCAAGCCAGCCATGCCCAGCCGGATGAGATTCTCCACTGTGCAGTGTTGGGGGTGTGAGGGTAGGAATTCTGGACAAAGAGGTCACAAGGTCAGAGCAGATCTGAATCACCCCAGACTCCAGGATGTCCACCCAGGGAACCTGCCTCTCCTTGACAGGACATGACCCTCGGAGCCCAGCCCCATATCTGAGTGACTTCACCGTTCGTGGGATCTGATTTGTTTTGTGGTGGGTGGATGGTGTCACCTGCTCATGAGAATCATAAAGTGAGGGTGTGCGTGAGGAGCTGGGGAGACACGAGCCCTTCTCCCGGGTTCTGGGTCCTCAATGCGTCCACTTCTCACATTACAGCTTCTACGCAGCTCCTTAATGAACCAACCCTTCCTCTAACACGCCAGGTCCCCTCCGCTCTCCTCATTGGATTCTCTCAGCCTCCCTGTGTTCTTTGAATTCAGAAGCTGCTTTTGAATCACTTTGGAACACAGTTGGCTGTGCCCCCGGTGCTCAGGCTTAGTGAGAAAAGTGGTGTCTTAATACAGAAATAATTGAGCACTGTGTGTTCTGTGTTCAGTCTGAGATTGAACCCTATCATCTTATTCTCCTACTTCTGGGAGTTTCCACTGATTCAACAGCTGAGGACCCAGGATCCAGTGATGAGACTTTGGAGTCAGGGGCCATTGAATGTCCTCCTCTCTGGAGCCCCACTGTGTCCCCTCATTCATTACTACCTCAGACATTTCCGGGGACACAGCCCTGAGCTGTCTGAGTCAGAAAGGACAGGGTCAGGGTCCCTCACCTGAGACCGCGAGCTCCAGGGGGGCACTGGCGTGTGACAGCAGGTAGGGGTTACTGCTGAGTGAGCTGTAGCACCTGTAGGTCCCACTGTGGGCTGAGGTCACAGGACTCAGGGAGAATTCGGCCTGGAAAGGCCGACCTCGGTACTTTGATCTAAGACGCAGTGGGGGCTGGGCTGCCCCCTCCTTGGACAGAAGGAAAGTTTCCCTTGTGCTCCCTGACTGACACAGCAGGGTCACGTTCTCTCCTGAGGCCACCACGGGGCCCGGCTGCACCGAGAGGGAGGGCGTGTCAGGGAACCGTCCTAGAGAGAGGAAGCGGGGTGAGGGGCTGCCCGCCCCCTGGTTCTGAACTGCGACTCAGCAGGGCCTCCCTGAGGCCCCTCATCTCTGTCTGTCTCTGTTTTCTGTGAGTCTCTCCCCCTCCCTGCCCACCCCTGTCTCTCTCTGTCTCTCTCCCTCCCTCCCTGGGGACCCCTCATGCCTGGTCCCAGCGTCACCACCTGGGGCTCCCCCGGCAGGGCCTGTGCAGAGTCTGGGTCCCTGACTGACCCGCTGGCTCCTCACCTGCCACCAGGATGTCCAGGGGGTCACTGGGGGCCGACCACTCGGAGGAGAGGTTGTGTCCACCGTAGCATCTGTACCGGCCCCCGTGGGTGCTGGTCACCGGGCCCAGGGGGAAGTCGGCCTGAGAGAGCCCAGCGTGGGGCTGCCGGCCAGGGCGCTGGGGGAGGGCCTGTCCCCCCTCCTGGGACAGAGCGAATCTGTCATAGCCGACGTCAGAGCGACACTGGAGGGTCAGGCTCTGTCCAGAGGCCACGACAGGGCCCTGCGGGGTCAGGAGGGAGGGCTTCCCAGACACACCTGGGGGACGACCAGCCTGGGCTGTAGGGGCTGCTTCCTCCCATGAAGCCCCTTCTCCCGTCCTGGTCCCCAGGCCTCACTGTCACTCACACTCTGTGTCTCTGTCCTGTGTGCCCCACTCCCCCCTCACCCCACCCTCTCATCTGGGACAATCCTGGGAGAAAAGCATCTAATAATCTGTCTCGTGCCTCAAAAAGTGCGTGAGGCCAGGGTGGGACCTCCTCACCTGGGACCAGGAGCTCCAGGGGGTCACTGGGGGCCGACCACACCTGGGGGGTGTCCCTGTTAAAGCCGTGGCATCTGAACGTCCACCTGTGGCTGGGGGTCACGGGACCCACGGGGATCAGGGCCCGGGCCTGCCCATCGGGGCATTGCTGTGCATCCAGGGTCCAGGAGGACTTGGGTTCTCCTTCCTTAGTCAGAATGAACCCTTCCCATTCCTGCCATGAGCCACACTGGAGGGTCACGGTCCCTCCCGAGGTCACCACAGGGCTCGGCAGGACTGAGAGGGTGGGTTTGCTGTGGACCCCTAGGAGAGAAGGAGGGAGCCTGTGAAATGGGGCTCACACCCTCCTCCCCTCCCCCAGGGCTGGGCTGTGAGAGGGACACACCCCTGAGAGCAGACCCCCTTCCTGAGGGCAGAGCCTGAGGCTGGGACCCCCGAGTGTCCTCTCACCTGTCACCACCAGCTCCAGGGGGTCACTGCGCTCTGACCAGCCAGTGGGGCTGAGGTAGTAACAGTGATACCTCCCTGCGTAGGACTGTGTCATGTGTGGGATGGAGAACTTGCCCTTGTCCCTGGGCTCCAGTGAGGGCTGTCTGTCCCAGGAAGCTGAGCGTCCCTCTTTATTCAGACGGAACTCCCAGGCCCCCACGGTCCCCTGACACCAGATGGTCACGGGGCTCCCCCAGGGGATCACGGAGCCTGGCTCAGCCCAGATGGTGGGTTTGGGGAGGGTGCCTGGAAGGACATCAGAGGCTGCGTCACAAGACATCCTCACCCCCAGGTCCCCAGCTCTCAGCCCCCAACCTCCCAGACTGCCCCTCCTTCAGCCCAGAACTGCTGCTCCCCATCCCCATTGCCTGGGCGTGGCCCCTTGTCCCCATGAGCAGGAGGGAGCTGGGACAGCTGGGGACAGGCTCACCTGGCTGCACCGGGGTCCTCAGGCCCACACTCAGCCCTGGAAGAGAGGCCCCTGTGAGAGGTTTGCCCTGAACCCTGAGCAGCGCCTCTCCTCCCCGGGAGCCTCCTGAGTCCTGGGCTCTCCTGACAGAGCAGCCTGGCTGTGGGCAGGGGTCCCTCCCTGGCTCGGGCTTCCCCTCCCCCTCCTCCATCTCACCAAGGCAGAGCAGGGCCGTGAGGCTGGGGGTCATGGCGTCTCGTCCCTGTGTTCCAGGCGGTGCAGATGGAGGAGACCACGGTGCTCACAGGACAGACAGACACACAGGCTGTGTCCACTGGGAGGCTGGTCCTCCCCGTCACGGGGTGTCACGTCAGCAGCCCCACA
This sequence comes from Mesoplodon bidens, assembly GCF_964165515.1. Taxonomy (NCBI): domain Eukaryota; kingdom Metazoa; phylum Chordata; class Mammalia; order Artiodactyla; family Ziphiidae; genus Mesoplodon; species Mesoplodon bidens. The sequence goes on along the minus strand of NC_138175.1, from coordinate 57,243,869 downwards.
GGAAGGGGAACTGCCCCTCCCCAGGAGCCTGGCCCTCATTCCCATGACAGACCCGGTGTCTTCCTGAGACGCCCCTTCCAGGTGAGGGTGACCCAGGCACGTCCTCCCCTCTCAGAGCCTCCCTGTTGGGTGTCCTTCGTCCTCAACCCGTCCATCAGCGGGTCCCTGTGGGGTCCTCACCATGGACGGGTGTCACCCAGGCCCTGGCGATGCTTCAGGGAGGATGCAGGTTCCTGCTGCACCGCAGAGCTCAGATCAGCAGAGACACACGTGTAACATCTGCCTACAGCTCCGTGGAGGTCAGCGTGGCAGTGAGCACGGAGGAGAAGTTCAGGGAAATAAGGAAGGAAACACGCCTGCTCCCCTGGCCCCAGAGTGTGGGTTTGCTTTCTGTCTCAGCCCCCTTCAGGGACTTCTCCCTTTTTCTTGAAACAGTGTCCACCCCACCTTCCTAGGAACAAGCCCTGAGTCGTCCCTGCCTGCTCGGTGCCCTTGATCCTTAGACAGGGCTCTCCTCCCCGTCCTGTCATCCTGCCTGGAAGCTTAGGGGATGTTGATTTGAGTTAGAGGTGTCACTTTGAAGGAAAACATCTCTATTGAAATCTGTCCCCACTGCTCTTGTAACCGTGAGGGCAGTGCCCTTTCTGAGCCTGTGTTTCCTCCTCTGCATGTCGTCACGAGCCCCACTCCTCAGAGTGTCTGTGAGCTCAGTGGTGTCAGGTTCATTGCAGGATCACCATTGTTAATTTCTAGAGCAGGTGACAACAGCAGTGGGTGGGACATGAAAGGATCCTGGGCTCAGACTCCACGGCAAAGTGGGTGACTGTGGTGCCCACCCAAGAGCCCTCCTGTGCTCCTAACACTGAGAAATGCTATCTTGAATATTTCTGAAACACATACCCACAGACACATGCAGAAAAAGAGAAGGAAAGTTCCCCAAATGGAGAGGGAACCAGAGCAAAGAAGAGGGAACTAGGCTGAGTGACCCCCGCTGACCGGGATCATCAAGGGGGGTCATAGGGAGGAGGTTCCCACCTGTGTGGACAGAGAGAGGGACCCAGGTCCTCACAGGCAGGGAGGGGTCAGGGCTCCAGGTGAAGGTTGAAGCTGCGGCCCCACTTCCCCGCGTTTCTGGACGGGCACTGGGATAGCTCTGCTCACTGCCCCAAGCCCGTGGTCAGCATTGAGCCACCTCCCCTGTGTGGCATGAAACAGACTCAGTCCACGATTGTCAGCCATGGGTGTCCACCCTCGTGAGAGTGTGAGGGTCCCATTGGACCATCCCTGAGGCCACAGCTGTGAGCAGATGCTAAGTCTGAGACGGTGGGCAGCACGGGGCAGGAGCAGCTGCAGCAGTCTCCCCTGGTCAGCCTGACTCCCAAGACAGCCCTGGGAGAAGCCTTCTAGGAAAGATCGGGGTTGTGAGGGCAGAGCCTTTAACAGGAATGGATATCACATTGACCCTAGTAATGATGACAGTACTACGGACAGCCGTCTGCTGATGAATGGGGGTGTCCTAGGCAAGGAAATAGAATCAGTAGGAAAATACGACAGTCGATTTAAATTAAGCATGTTTAAATACCTGAAAAATAAAGGGAGGCAACCATATGGGTTATTTTATTGAAGAACTGGCAGTTATTGAAAAGAGTTAGAAAAGGTAGAGATGACAAATCCAGTAGAATGAACACATTAAAAAATGTCATCCCATCAAGGACAGGACAGCTGAGGGACCAATTATGAAATTGAATACAGTATGAGGAAATGTTCCAGAATGAAGGTTAGCGAGACCACAAATGGAAATTCAAGATACTTGGGGAATAGAATGAGGAGGGCCAATGTCGTATCTATTGTAGGTGTCAGAAGGAAAGGTCATGACATATAGCAAAGCCAAAGAAATAAAGAATTGAACATTTTTCAGAGATGAGGAGAGGCCAATTAAGTGCTAGGACGCATGTATTTAAAAATGACATCTGGGGTTCAAGATGGCGGAGTAGAAGGATGTGCTCTCACTCTCTCTTGCAAGAGCACCGGAATCACAACTAACTGCTTAAAAATCATCGACAGGAAGACACTGGAACTCACCAAAAAAGATACCCCACATCCAAAGACAAAGGAGAAGCCACAATGAGACTGTAGGAGGGGCGCTATCACAATAAAATGAAATCCCATAACTGCTAGGTGGGTGACTCACAGACTGGAGAACATTTATACCACACAAGCCCACCCACTGGAGTGAAGGTTCTGAACGCCACGTCAGGCTTCCCAACCTGGGGGTCCAGCAACGAGAGGAGGAGTTTCTAGAGAATCAGACTTTGAAGGCTAGTGGGATTTGATTGCAGGACTTCAGCAGGACTGGGGGAAAGAGACTCCACTCTTGGAGGGTACACACAAAGTAGTGTGTGCATCAGGACCCAGGGGAAGGAGCAGTGACCGCATAGGAGACTGAACTAGACCTACCTGCTAGTGTTGGAGGGTCTCCTGCAGAGGAGGGGGTGGCTGTGGCTCACTGTGAGGACAAGGACACTGGCAGCAGAAGTTCTGGGAAGTACTCCTTGGCGTGAGCCCTCCCAGAGTCCGCCATTAGCCCCACCAAAGAGCCCAGGGAAGGCTCCAGTGTTGGGTCGCCTCAGGCCAAACAACCAACAAGGAGGGAACTCAGCCCCACCCATCAGCAGACAAGCAGATGAAAGTTTTACTGAGCTCTGCCCACCAGAGCAACACCCAGCTCTACCCACCACCAGTCCCTCCCATCAGGAAACTTGCACAAGCCTCTTAGATAGCCTCATCCACCACCAGAGGGCAGACAGCAGAAGCAAGAAGAACTACAGTCCTGCAGCCTGTGGAACAAAAACCACATTCACAGAAAGATAGACAAGATGAAAAGGCAGAGGGCTACGTAGCAGGTGAAGGATCAAGATAAAACCCCAGAAAAACAACTAAATGATGTGCAGATAGGCAACCTGCCAGAAAAAGAATTCAGAATAATGATAGTGAAGATGATCCAGGACCTCAGAAAAAGAATGGAGGCAAAGATCGAGAAGATGAAAGAAATGTTTAACAAAGACCTAGAAGAATTAAAGAACAAACAAACAGAGATGAACAATACAATAACTGAAATGAAAATTACACTAGAATGAATCAGTAGCAGAATAACTGAGGCAGAAGAACGGATAAGTGACCTGGAAGACAAAATGGTGGAATTCACTGCTGTGGAAGAGAATAAAGAATAAAGAATGAAAAGAAATGAAGACAGCCTAAGAGACCTCTGGGACAGCATTAAATGCAATAATATTTGCATTATAAGGGTCCCAAAAAAAGAGACAGAAAGGACCCGAGAAAATATCTGAAGAGATTGTAGTTGAAAACTTCCCTGACATGGGAAAGGAAATAGCCACCCATGTCCAGGAAGTGCAGAGAGTCCCAGGCAGGATAAACCCAAGGAGAAAAACGCCAAGACATATAGTAATCAAATTGACAAAAATTAAAGACGAAGAAAAAATATTGAAAGCAACAAGGGAAAAACAACAAATAACATACAAGGGAATTCCCATAAGGTTAACAGCTGATTTCTCAGCAGAAACTCTACAAGCCAGGAGGGAGTGGCATGACATATTTAAAATGATGAAAGGGAAGGACGTACAACCAAGATTACTCTACCCAGCAAGGATCCCATTCAGATTCGATGGAGAAATCAAAACTTTTACAGACAAGCAAAAGCTAAGAGAATTCAGCACCACCAAAGCAGCTCTACAGCAAATGCTACAGGAACTTCTGTGAGAAGTTCTTAAGTGAGAAACACAAGAGAAGAACAAGACCTACAAAAACATACCCAAAACAATTAAGAAAATGGTAATAGGAACATACGTATCGATAATTACCTTAAACATGAATGGATTAAATGCTCCAACCAAAAGACACAGGCTTGCTGAATGGATACAAAAACAAGACCCATATATATGCTGTCTACAAGAGACCCACTTCAGACCTAGGGACACATACAAACTGAAAGTGAGGGGATGGAAAAAGATATTCCATGCAAATGGAAATCAAAAGAAAGCTGGAGTAGCAATACTCATATCAGATAAAATAGAGTTTAAAATAATGTCATGAGACAAGGAAGGACATAATGATCAAGGGATCAATCCAAGAAGAAGATATAACAATTATAAATATATATGCACCCAATGTAGGAGCACCTCAATACATAAGGCAACTGCTATCAGCTATAAAAGAGGAAATTGACAGTAACACAATAATAGTGGGGGACTTTAACACCTCACTTACACCAATGGACAGATCATCCAAACAGAAAATTAATAAGGAAACACAAGCTTTAAATGAACAATAGACCAGAGAGATTTAATTGATATTTATAGGACATTCCACCCCAGCACAGCAGATTACACTTTCTTCTCAAGTGCTCACGGAACATTATCCGGGATAGATCACATCTTAGGTCACAAATCAAGCCTCAGTAAATTTAAGAAAATTGAAATAATATCCAGCATGTTTTCTGACCACAATGCTATGAGATGAGAAATCAATTACAGGGAAAAAATGTAAAAACCACAAACACATGGAGGCTAAACAGTATGTTACTAAATAACCAAGAGATCACCGAAGAAATAAAAGAGGAAATCAAAAAAATACCTAGAGACAAATGACAACGAAAACACGACGACCCAAAACCTATGGGATGCAGCAAAAGCAGTTCTAAGAAGGAAGTTTATAGCAATACAAGCCTACCTCAAGAAACAGGAAACATCTCAAATAAACAATCTAACCTTAAACCTAAAGGAACTAGAGAAAGAAGAACAAACAAAGCCCAAAATTAACAGAAGGAAAGAAATCATAAAGATCAGAGAAGACATAAAGGAAATAGAAACAAAGAAAATAATAGCAAAGATCAATCAAACTAAAATCTGGTTCTTTGAGAAGATAAACAAAATTGATAAACCTTTAGCCAGACTCATCAAGAAAAGGAGGGAGAGGACTCAAATCAATAAAATTAGAATTGAAAAAGGAGAAGTTACAACAGACACTGCAGAAATACAAAGCGTCCTAAGAGACTACTACACGCAACTCTATGCGAATAAAATGAACAACCTGGAAGAAATGGACAAATTCTTAGAAAGGTATAACCTTCCAAGAGTGAACCAGGAAGAAACAGAAAATATGAACAGACCAATGGCAAGTAATGAAATTGAAACTCTGATGAAAAATTTCCAACAAACAAAAGTCCAGGACCAGATGGCTTCACAGGTGAATTCTATCAAACACTTAGAGAAGAGCTAACACCCATCCTTCTCAAACTCTTCCAAAAAATTGCAGAGGAAGGAACACTGCCAAACTCATTCTATGAGGCCACCATCACCCCGATACCAAAACCATACAAAGATATTACAAAAAAAGAAAATTACAGGCCAATTTCACTGATGAATATAGATGCAAAAATCCTCAACAAAATACTAGCAAACAGAATACAACAACACATTAAAAGGATCATACACCATGATCAAGTGGGATTTATCCCAGGGATGCAAGGGTTCTTCAATATATGCAAATCAATCTATGTGTACACCATATTAACAAATTGAAGGATAAAAACCATATGATCATCTCAATAGATGCAGAAAAAGCTTTTGACAAAATTCAACACCCATTTATGATAAAACCTCTCCAGAAAGTGGGCATAGAGGGAACCTGCCTCAACATAATAAAGGCCATATATGACAAACCCACAGCAAACATCATACTCAATGGTGAAAAACTGAAAGCATTTCCTCTAAGATCAGGAACAAGACAAGGATGTCCACTCTCACCAGTATTATTCAACATAGTTTTGGAAGTCCTAGCCATGGCCATCAGAGAAGAAAAAGAAATAAAAGGAATACAAGTTGGAAAAGAAGAAGTAAAGCTGTCACTGTTTGCAGATGACATGATACTATACATAGAGAATCTTAAAGATGCCACCAGAAAACTACTAGAGCTAATCAATGAATTTGGTAAAGTTGCAGGATACAAAATTAATGCACAGAAATCTATTGGCATTCCTGTAAACTAATGATGAAAAATATGAAAGAGAAATTAAGGAAACACTCCCATTTACCTTTGCAACAAGAAGAATAAAATACCTAGGAATAAACCTACCTAGGGAGTCAAAAGACCTGTATGCAGAAAACTATAAGACACTGATGAAAGAAATTAAAGAGGATACCAACAGGTGGAGAGATACACCATGTTCTTGGATTGGAAGAATCAGTATTGTGAAAAAGACTATACTACCCAAAGCAATCTATAGATTCAGTGCAATCTCTATCAAATTATCAATGGCTACTTTTACAGAACTAGAACAAAACTTAAAATTTTTATGGAGACACAAAAGACCCCAGATAGCCAAAGCAGTCTTGAGGGGAAAAAATGGAGCTGGAGGAATCAGGCTCCCTGACTTCAGACTATACTGCAAAGCTACAGTAATCAAGACAGTATGGCACTGGCACAATAACAGAAATATAGACCAATGGAATGGGATAGAAAGTCCAGAGACAAACCCACACACCTATGGTCAACTAATCTGTGACAAAGGAGGCAAGGATATACAATGGAGAAAATACAGTCTCTTCAATAAGTGGTGCTGGGAAAACTGGACAGGTACATATAAAAGTATGAGATTAGATCACTCCCTAACACTATACACAAGAATAAGCTCAAAATGGATTAAAGACCTAAATGTAAGGCCAGAAACTATCAAACTCTTAGAGGAAAACATAGGCAGAACACTCTATGACATAAATCACAGCAAGATCCTTTTTGACCCACCTCCTAGAGAAATGGAAATAAAAACAAAAATAAACAAATGGGACCTAATGAAACTTCAAAGCTTTTGCACAGCAAAGGAAACCATAAACAAGACCAAAAGACAACCCTCAGAATGGGAGAAAATATTTGCAAATGAAGCAACGGACAAAGGATTAATCTCCAAAATTTATAAGCAGCTCATGCAGCTCAATATCAAAAAAACAAACAACCCAATCCAAAAATGGGCAGAAGACCTAAATAGACATTTCTCCAAAGAAGATATACAGATTGCCAACAAACACATGAAAGAATGCTCAACATCATTAATCATTAGAGAAATGCAAATCAAAACTACAATGAGATATCATCTCACACCAGTCAGAATGGCCATCATCAAAAAATCTAGAAACAATAAATGCTGGAGAGGGTGTGGAGAAAAGGGTACACTTGCACTGCTGGTGGGAATGTGAATTGGTACAGCCACTATGGAGAAGAGTATGGAGGTTCCTTAAAAAACTACAAATAGAACTACCATATGACCCAGCAATTCCACTACTGGGCATATACCCTGAGAAAACCATAATTCAAAAAGAGTCACGTACCAAAATGTTCATTGCAGCTCTATTTACAATAGCCCGGAGATGGAAACAACCTAAATGCCCATCGACAGACGAATGGATAAAGAAGATGTGGTACATATATTCAATGGAATATTACTCAGGCATAAAAAGAAATGAAATTGGGTCATTTGTAGAGATGTGGATGGATCCAGAGACTGTCATACAGAGTGAAGTAAGTCAGAAAGAGAAAAACAAATATCGTATATTAACACATCTATGTGGAATTTAGAAAAATGGTACAGATGAACCGGTTTGCAGGGCAGAAATTAAGACACAGATGTAGAGAACAAACCCATGGACACCAAGGGGGGAAAGTAGCGGGGTGGGGTGGTGTGATGAATTGGGAAATTGGGATTGACATATATACACTAATATGTATTAAATGGATAACTAATAAGAACCTGCTGTATAAAAAATAAATAAAATTCAAAAATTCAAAAAAAGAAAAACAGCCCAAATAGATTATCATACTGCTCTTGGAAGTCAGCAGTATACAATCAGGTCACTGGTATTAAGTCATGGAACAGGGAGACATTCATTTACTTCATCTCAATCAAGAACCGGAAGTCTTGAACGCATTTGAATTCTATATATTGACCATGTATGCAGCGATGCTGGAAAACTTTTTAATTAGAGTAGAACATCTTTACAGTATTTTGGATTTTCTACGAACACAACTGTGCAGTCTCTTAATAGTACAATATTATTCTTATCCACTTCAGAGCTTCTCGCTTTGTTTTGTTTTACTTACTTGGTTGGTGCCTCCAGTGCCCTGGTGAATACAAGTGGTCATAGGGAACATACTTGGATCATTGCCCATTGTAGAAGAAAGGACCTCAGGTTCTCACCTTTACAAAAGATGTCTAGTGTTGATTGTTAAACATGCCTTCATCAATGAAAGGAAATTCCCTTTTATTTCTGATGCGTTTTTATTTTCACCAGGAATTGTTGGTATATTTTATCAAAGGCTTTGTCTGCATCTATTGAGATGATTATTTTTTACTTGTTCTATTAATGTATTGCATTATGTGATAGATTTAAAAAATTTTAAGCCACTCTAGCCTTCAAAAAAAAAACACCCCACAGTATGGTCATGAAGTAATGTCCTTTTAATATATCACTAAATCTTATTTGTGTATACTCTGTTTAGGGATTTCCATCTAAGCTCATGTGAGAGATCTTCCTGGGACTTGCCCATGTATAATTCCCTTGTCAGGTTTTGGTGTAAATATTTTCCTGATCTGATGTGTTGAGGTATGTTTCTTCTTTTTCTGTTCTCAGGAAATGTTTGTGCAATTTTGGTGTGTGTGTGTGCGTGTGTGTGTGTCTTTCCTGAGTACATAAGTGCTTGGAAGAAATCACCAGTGAAGCTTCCTGAACTGTACACTTACACGTCGGAAAGTGATGACCACCCTAGTATTTGTCTGCATCCCATCACACAGTTGCAATTTCTTTTTCTGGTGAGAACATTTAAGATCTACTCTCTTCAAATCACTCAAGAATGGGATACAGTGTGATTAGCTATAACCACCATGCTGTATATTAGATCCCCAGAACTTATTCATCTTATAACTGTAAGTTTGTGCCCTTTGACCAATATCTTCCCATTTCCCCCTCACTCCAACCCCGGTAACCAGCATTCTACTCTCTATTTCTTTCATTTTGAATTTTTTAGATTCTATATAGTTCAGTCGTGTGTAATTTTTGATGAGAGTCAATGTATAAGGTGATAGATTTTCCATTTAGTAAATTGTACACTGAAAGGTTTCCATTCCGTCTACATTTTCTGTATGTTGGCATCAAATTTTTCATAATGTTCTGTTACTATGTTTATAAAGTTTGTAGGATTCGTAGTGCTGTCTGCAATTTCTTTCATGATTTTAGAAATGTGTGCCTTCTCTCTTTTTCCCTCGGCCGTGGTGGCTAGGATTCATGAATGTTTTCAAGAATGAGTTTTTTTTTTGCCTTAATTGATTTTCTCTACTTTTGGGTTGTCTTCATTATTAGTTACCCTTGTCATTATTATTCCTGCCTTCTACCTTCATTTGAAATAATTTGCTATTTTATCCTAAACTCTTGGTGTGTTATGTTAGGTCATTGACTTTTTTAAAGGCTTTTCTAATGTATTCATGCATGATTCTTAATTTTCTCAATTCATATGTTTGACGTGTATTATTTACATTATCATTCATTGAAAACATTTTCCCGCTTCTGTTTTGTTTTTTTGTTTGTTTGTTTGTTTTTGTTTTGATTTTGGTTTTCAGTTCACACATTGATTTTTGAGAAGTCTGTTGCATTATTTCCCAAATGTAAGGATATTAGTTATCTTTGAGGGTGGAATCAGGTGACTGCGAAGGGTCCCAGGGGCTCCTGGTGGTCCGTGTTGGGAGTCCAGGCTGTCTGATGGTCGTTAGGTGGTGTCCACTGCGGGCAGGCAGCTCCTGTGCCTTCCGGGGTCCGTGCAGTCTTCCTCCCTGGAGCGTGGGGTCTGGGTCCTTCCTGGGCTAGCGGACGGCGAGAGAAGCATACAAGCTGGGCTCTTCTGGGGGCTCCTCTGACTGGGGGGCAGGGGGTGCAGTCTCCCGTCTGAGGGTCGAGTGGTTCAGCTGGGCATAGGTCACATCCTGGGGTGCTTCAGATGCGGCGGCCTGCGGTGAGGGAGAGGGAGGGAGGATGGTTGGGTGGGGGAAGCCTGGGGGCCCAGACAGGATGGGACCCACCTGACTGTCCCTCTGCCCATCCTCTTCCACTTGTCTGTCCTTCGTGTCCAGCAATCTCCCCGACAGGGAGGAAGGAGAGGTGGCCGCCCCCCGCCTTAGTCTTGATCTTGAGTGGTTCACCTGGGCATACATCCCCTCCTGGGGGTCTGCATCCTGCCTGTTCTGCTGGAGGGAGAGAATAGGACAGAAAGGGGACTTCCTGGATCCACTGTGATCTCCTCCCATCAGCTTTCCACTGTGTTGCCAGAGTGATGCTTTAAAACCTAAGATCAGGTCACTTGCCTGATGGAAACTCCAGGGACCTCCTAACACCTTGGAGCCTCTGGATTCTTTCTACGGTTCTGATTTCTGTATTAACGCATTATCTCCCTTGCTCATTTGGCTCCAGCCGCACAGCCATCTTCCTGCAAAAGCAGGTCCCTGCCTCAGGACCTTTGCACTTGCTGCCCCTCCCCCACCATGCACTCTGTCACCTTCTCTTGCTTTACTTTCCTTATCGGGACCTTGCATTCTAGGACGCTACCTGCTTCTTTACATATAGTCTCTCTCACCCACCAGGTGAGCTCCCTGCTGCACCTGCAGCACCTACAGGGAGCCGGGGGGATGCGCTCTCCTTGTGCACCACTTTTGGGTGAATGAAGGAAGGGGTGCCTGGGGACTTTCAGGTGATTCACTTATTCACAAATCCTCTTGAGACGTGGGGCTTCTCTGCAATGCCAGAAGGTCAGACAGAGGACGAGGAGCCAGGAAAGGGGACCCCGAAGGAGGGGCCATGAGGTCACAAGGAAACAGGAGGGGTGGAGTCACAGCAGGAGGACCCAGGAAGCCCGGAAGGAGAGGTCAGTGTGGGACGCTGCTGGAGCTGGGATGTTAGGACAGAGACGTGTCCATTGGACTGAGTTTGGCAACAAGAAGGTGTTTGGTGGCCTGGACAGGAGCAGGGGTCTCACCGGATGGTCCAGCTGCACCCCCTCCTGAGGCTGTGTGTCCTTCACGGCAGCATCTGCTGGGGCGGAACAGGGTGTGTACCGCTGGGCGGGCTTCCCCGAGATCCCTCAGGGCTGGAGCCCCCGCAGTGCACCCAGAAGGGGCCACTGAGACCCAGGGGTGAGGGGAAGTGTGGGGTTTCCGTCCGCACTCCCTGAGCCCACCCCTTCCCAGCCTTCCCCTCCCCCACTGCCTCCAGAACCCTGTGTCCCCCACCCCGTCCGCTTCTGCTCACAGAGGGCCTGGTCCTGGGCGGCGGCGGCGTCTGGGCAGGAGCTGGGGAGGAGGCGGGCGTGTTAGGGGAGAATGAGGGGGAGCTGCGGGCGGGGTGGGCCTGGGGGTCTTTGGGGCGGGAGTTACCTGCTCTGCAGGCCTCTGTCCTTGGGCTCTGGGTCTGCAGCCCCTGCGGGAAGGTGCAAATCAGCCTCGCCCTGGGCTGGGGCTCGGCCCTGGGACTCTTGGGACCCCCGCCCCTCACACGGGATTCAGGAGGAAAGAAGGAGACCTGAACTCACACTCGCGTACACGTTTCAACACTTCATGAGGTTGAAAAGGAGGAAAATACCTTAAATTATACATGGCAGCTGACAGTACGTGTTTTCTTTCTAGATTTTTGAGTTTCAGCCTCTGGACCATCTTTTTCTAAGCTGACCTTGCCCATCTCTTAGGTTTCCCTTTGGCTGGTGCCCTAAGCCCAGCACCTGCAGGGGCCTGGGTCACCCCGTTCCCTACTCACCCGACTTCCTGCGTCTGCTCTGACCCCGGTGTCGGACGAGGAGGACGAGGAGGACGAGGAGCAGCAGGACGAAGGCCACCGAGACCCCGATCAGAATGTTCAGGTACCGTTTGAGACCTGGGGCACCAGTGACGTCATGAGTGAGCCCAAGATGCCATTCAATTGAGCGCCTACTGTGTGCAGGCCCGTGCTGGGGTCTGTGCATTCATCTCCTCTAACCTGCCCCACCCATTTTACAGACGAGGAAACTGAGGCACAGAGAGGAAAAGCATGAGCCCCAAGTGACTCAGCCTGGACATGGCAGAGCTGGGATTAGAACCCAGAGCTGTGAGCTCCCTGAGCTCTCCTGAACTGCCCCCCAGCAGACACCAGATTTGTGCTCTGAGGGCTCCTCATCTGCAGGGGGGTCTGCAGGGCTACATGGGGTGGACTCTGTGTCTCTCTCCAGGATCCCTACCCCACCCTGCAGGGCCCTGATGCCCCTGGGAAGGTCTGGGCTGGGCTGGGGGCTCTGCCCTCCTGAGCTCTGTGAAGCCCACGCATCATTTCATCTCACCGCACAGCAGGCCTGTGAGCATGGTGGGACCAGGGAGCTTACAGACCATGAACTTGAGACTCAGAGGAGAGAAACCACCTGCCCAGGGCCCACAGCAGGAGCACAGAGCTGGGTCTGAACCTGGAGTCTGACTCCAGCCCTTGCTCTTTCCGCTCAAGCTGGGCTCCCTGAGCTGAAGGGGGAGGGCCTGGACACCCTGGACCATTGTCCTGCCTCCCCTCCCCCTCCCTGTACAATGCCACCATCACTGCAGCGGAGGGGCCAGGCCCCCATACGGTCACATCTTCAGGGGCCTCCCTGTGACGCCTCCTCTCCTGGGGGGTCACAACCAGAAGTCAGAACTGAAGGAAATCTAAGCTCCGGGCCACGATTCTCTGCTTTTACACTTGGAGAAACTGAGGCCCGGGCAGGGGAAGGGGGTCCAAGTCAGCGTCTCCAGAGGTGCCTGAACCAAGGGCATAACTGAGCCCTGCCCCCCCTGGACCCAACACCATGTCCCACAGACCCTCACTCACCCGTCTGCGGGTCTGGGTCTGTGGGGGGAAGGACCCCAACTTCAGAGCCTACTGGGGGTCAGGACAGGAGGTGAGGGTCGGGGACTGCTTCTCCCCACGTCAGCCCACCGCTCCTCCCCCAGGATGGGCCCCGAGGGGTCATTCCCTGTCCATGACCCCCACCCTTCATCCACCAGCCTCAGAGCCCCTGGAGCCCTGGGGTCCTCCTGGCATCTCCGCTTGACCCCCAGCCTGTCCTTGAGGATCTGAGGGCATTAGATCCTCCCAGAGACTCTGAAACTGCCCTGGGGTGGCCTGTGCTCCCTCTGAGCAGAGAGGCCTCAGTGACTCCCCAGTTGTTGAATTGGGGCCTGTAGGTGGGGGGCTGGGGCCCCCAGAGGGTCCTGGGAATGAGGACAGGAAGTGGGTGGGGCTGACCCTGGAGTCCCCACCTCATGAAACCTTGCCCTTACACCTGCCTTGTGGTCTCCTACAGTCGTCAGGTTCCAGATTCCAGGTGAGGTGAGAAGGTGTGGGAGGGGATGGGAGGGCCTCTGAGGGGCACAGCCCCCTCTGGGTGACCCTCCCTCGTTCAACCTCAGCCCAGAGTGCTCAGGGGACACAGCCCTGAGCTGTCTGAGTCAGAAAGGACAGGGCCAGGGCCCCTCACCTGAGACCGCGAGCTCCAGGGGGGCACTGGCGTGTGACAGCAGGTAGGGGTTACTGCTGAGTGAGCTGTAGCACCTGTAGGTCCCACTGTGGGCTGAGGTCACAGGACTCAGGGAGAATTCGGCCTGGAAATGCCGACCTCGGTACTTTGATCTAAGACGCAGTGGGGGCTGGGCTGCCCCCTCCTTGGACAGAAGGAAAGTTTCCCTTGTGCTCCCTGACTGACACAGCAGGGTCACGTTCTCTCCTGAGGCCACCACGGGGCCCGGCTGCACCGAGAGGGAGGGTGTGTCAGGGAACCGTCCTAGAGAGAGGAAGCGGGGTGAGGGGCTGCCCGCCCCCTGGTTCTGAACTGCGACTCAGCAGGGCCTCCCTGAGGCCCCTCATCTCTGTCTGTCTCTGTTTTCTGTGAGTCTCTCCCCTTCCCTGCCCACCCCTGTCTCTCTCTGTCTCTCTCCCTCCCTCCCTGGGGACCCCTCACGCCTGGTCCCAGCATCACCACCTGGGGCTCCCCCGGCAGGGCCTGTGCAGAGTCTGGGTCCCTGACTGACCCGCTGGCTCCTCACCTGCCACCAGGATGTCCAGGGGGTCACTGGGGGCCGACCACTCGGAGGAGAGGTTGTGTCCACCGTAGCATCTGTACCGGCCCCCGTGGGTGCTGGTCACCGGGCCCAACGGGAAGTCGGCCTGAGAGAGCCCAGCGTGGGGCTGCCGGCCAGGGCGCTGGGGGAGGGCCTGTCCCCCCTCCTGGGACAGAGCGAATCTGTCATAGCCGACGTCAGAGCGACACTGGAGGGTCAGGCTCTGTCCAGAGGCCACGACAGGGCCCTGCGGGGTCAGGAGGGAGGGCTTCCCAGACACACCTGGGGGACGACCAGCCTGGGCTGTAGGGGCTGCTTCCCCCCATGAAGCCCCTTCTCCCGTCCTGGTCCCCAGGCCTCACTGTCACTCACACTCTGTGTCTCTGTCCTGTGCGCCCCACTCCCCCCTCACCCCACCCTCTCATCTGGGACAATCCTGGGAGAAAAGCATCTAATAATCTGTCTCGTGCCTCAAAAAGTGCGTGAGGCCAGGGTGGGACCTCCTCACCTGGGACCAGGAGCTCCAGGAGGTCACTGGGGGCCGACCACACCTGGGGGGTGTCCCTGTTAAAGCCGTGGCATCTGAACGTCCACCTGTGGCTGGGGGTCACGGGACCCACGGGGAGCAGGGCCCGGGCCTGCTCATCGGGGCGTCGCTGTACATCCAGGGTCCAGGAGGACTTGGGTTCTCCTTCCTTAGTCAGAATGAACCTGTCCAGTCCCTGCCATGAGCCACACTGGAGGGTCACGTTCCCTCCCGAGGTTACCACAGGGCTCGGCAGGACTGAGAGGGTGGGTTTGCTGTGGACCCCTAGGAGAGAAGGAGGGAGCTTGTGAAATGGGGCTCACACCCCCCTCCCCTCCCCCAGGGCTGGGCTGTGAGAGGGACACACCCCTGAGAGCAGACCCCCTTCCTGAGGGCAGAGCCTGAGGCCGGGACCCCCGAGTGTCCTCTCACCTGTCACCACCAGCTCCAGGAGGTCACTGCGCTCTGACCAGCCAGTGGGGCTGAGGTAGTAACAGTGATACCTCCCTGCGTCGGACTGTGTCATGTGTGGGATGGAGAACTTGCCCTTGTCCCTGGGCTCCAGTGAGGGCTGTCTGTCCCAGGAAGCTGAGCGTCCCTCTTTATCCAGACGGAACACCCGGGCCCCCGGGGTCCCCTGACACCAGATGGTCACGGGGCTCCCCCAGGGGATCACAGAGCCTGGCTCAGCCCAGATGGTGGGTTTGGGGAGGGTGCCTGGAAGGACATCAGAGGCTGCGTCACAAGACATCCTCACCCCCAGGTCCCCAGCTCTCAGCCCCCAACCTCCCAGACTGCCCCTCCTTCAGCCCAGAACTGCTGCTCCCCATCCCCATTGCCTGGGCGTGGCCCCTTGTCCCCATGAGCAGGAGGGAGCTGGGACACCTGCGGACAGACTCACCTGGCTGCACCGGGGTCCTCAGGCCCACACTCAGCCCTGGAAGAGAGGCCCCTGTGAGAGGTTTGCCCTGAACCCTGAGCAGCGCCTCTCCTCCCCGGGAGCCTCCTGAGTCCTGGGCTCTCCTGACAGAGCAGCCTGGCTGTGGGCAGGGGTCCCTCCCTGGCCAGGGCTTCCCCTCCCGCTCCTCCATCTCACCAAGGCAGAGCAGGGCCGTGAGGCTGTGGGTCATGGCGTCTCGTCCCTGTGGTCCAGGCGGTGCAGATGGAGGAGACCACGGTGCTCACAGGACAGACACACAGGCTGTGTCCACTGGGAGGCTGGTCCTCCCCGTCACGGGGTGTCACGTCAGCAGCCCCACAGGAAGGGGAACTGCCCCTCCCCAGGAGCCTGGCGCTCGTTTCCACAGGGCTCAGGCTGGAGTGGGCAGCGGGCTTCTGCAGACATACCTGAGCACGTCTGAGGCCTCACTTGACCCATAAGCTGCTGCCTTCGTGGCCTGAAGTCCTTTTTGACCCAAGCATCAACATATTTATTGGGTATTTGCAATGTGCCTGGCTTAGAAGTACATCCTTGGACATGGCAGATTCAAACCCTGAGCTTGCAGAGCTCAGATTGGCAAACAAACAAACAACTGAACAACGACCACCAAAGAACCCCAGAGATATTCAGTGTGTATGTTTCCTGTTCCTGCTGTGGCGACCACAAGTCCATGGGTTAAAGCAACACAGATTTATTACTTTACGTTCTGGAGGTCAGAAGTCCAAATGGAAACCCTTGTGTTAAAATCAAGTTGTTGTCAGGCTGTGTTGCTCCTGAGGCACTGGGGTGGACTTCATTCCCCCACGTTTTCAAGCCTCTGCAGGCTGCCGTGTCCCTTGCCTCATCCCCTCCCACCTCCCAAGCCCGCAGGCGCGCCGCCTCTCCTGCTTCTGCCTCCGAGTCCCATCGGCCTGGGCTCTGGCCCCGCTGACTCGCTCCTTCTCTCATCAGGACCTTGGTGGTAACAGGGGCCCCCGCCCCCAGGTAATCCAGGACCATCTCCCCGTCTCCACCACGTAGAAGGTGCCTTGGGGGGATCTTAAAGGGAAATTCAGGGTTCATCCTAAGATTACAAAATGATGATAATACAAATAGAACTCAGTGTCCTTCCGTGCAGAGTAAGGTAGAGCAGGTGGTGAGTTTGGAAATCACGGTGACTTTCCTGCTCACCCCGGCTGAGCAGAGGGACAAGAGGACAGAGCCTGGGAGGCCACGCGGACTAAGAGGATACCTCGGGCAGGGGCCTGTCACCCCCAGCGAGGGTTTCGACACTAAAGACTCCACAGGAAGCACAGCAGCTACTTCCCTCCACAGCAGTCTCTGTTAGCATCCCAGATAAGACGGATGACGTCTCCTTTTTCAGAAAACAGTTTCTGCGCGTCATAAACCCCAGATGTGCGCCCCAGACACGGTCCAAATATGCCATCAAGTGCCGAGAGCCCGGGGCTGGGTTCGAACTGGACAGTCAGAAGGTCAGTGGTTCCTGCCCAAGGTACTTCCTCCGCCCACACTTCAGTGGTTTGTGTTCATCTGCAAATGCTCCCAGATCATGGAATCCTGTTTGGATCAGTGAGATTCAAACAAGCTCACGAGTGGAGATGCTGGGTTCTTTCCTTCACAGCCTTGCTCTTACTGGGGTTGATGAGTCACGTGACTGAGGGCTCCTGAGGAAGGAGAGGCCCTGCAGAGAAAGGAAGCGTGGTGCACACAGAATAGGAGGTTTGCCCAGACCACTTCCTGGTTAGATGCCAGCTGTGCATTTGGGGGTGGAATAGCACTCAAGCCATGTTGTCCTTGTTTCTCCTTTCTGGTGATTTGGTCTTTCCTAACTTAGGAAATTCGGCATGCCCCAGGTTTCTCCAGAGTAAAGCTGTTATTTGCCCTTTGTAATTAATCACCGGTCTGTGGGGAGGTACTTTGAGAGTTTGTACATGTCATGCTGCTTATTAAATTTTGACTTTATAAGTTTAGCAGCTACTGACTCTATGCCATAGCAGAAGCTTCTCTTCTCCCAAATGCACCCATTCACATGGAAATCACATTGTTTATAATATCCCACTACTTTTAAATGCCTGTAAAATACGGCCAGTCCTTCTTGTGTTTCTTCTGTCATAATAAGCAGACGCATCTAGGCTTTCTTATTTCCTCACGACTCAGAGGCTGTGTGGTGTGTTTTAATTTCTGGTTCAGCTCGTCCCCGCTACCCGCATAGCTCTTCTCTTTCTGTGTTTTCCTAAGTATTCTTAAGTTTCTATTTTTCCAAATGGAGCTTAGTATCAACTTGTCTAGTTCAAGAAGAAAAGCTTGTTAAACTCAAAAGCTTTTGCACAGCAAAGGAAACAATAAACAAAACAAAAAGACAACCCACGGATTGGGAGAAAATATTTGCAGATGATGCGACTGACAAGGGATTAGTGTCCAAAATTTACAAACAGCACATGAGGCTTAATATCATCAAAACAAACAACCCAATCAAAAAACGGGCAGAAGACCTAAATAGGCGTTTCTCCAAAGAAGATATACAGATGGCCAAGAGGCACATGAAAGGATGTTTAACATCGTTTATTAGAGAAATGTAAATCAAAACTACAATGAGGTATCACCTCACACCAGTCAAAATGGCCATCATCAAAAAATCCACAAACAATAAATGCTGCAGAGGGTGTGGAGAGAAGGGAACCCTCCTGCACTGTTGGTGGGAATGTAAGTTGGTGCAGCCACTGTGGAGAACAGTATGGAGGTTCCTGAAAGAACTAAAAATAGAGCTACCATCTGATCCTGCAGCCCCACTTCTGGGCGTATATCTGGAGAAAAACATGGTCCAAAAGGATACTTGCACTCCAGTATTCATTGCAGCACTGTTTACAGTAGCCAAGACCTGGAAGCAACCTAAGTGTCCATCGACAGATGAATGGATAAAGAAGATGTGGCACGTATGTACAATGGAATATTACTCAGCCATAAAGAGAAACGAAATTGAGTTATTTGTAGTGAGGTGGATGGACCTAGAGACTGTCATACAGAGTGAAGTAAGTCAGAAAGAGAAAAACAAATACCGTATGCTAACACATATATATGGAAACTAAAAAAAAAAAAAAGGTTCTGAAGAACCTAGGGGCAGGACAGGAATAAAGACTCAGACATAGAGAATGGACTTGAGGGCACGGGGAGGGGGAAGGGTAAGCTGGGACAAAGTGAGAGAGTAGCACTGACATATATACACTACCAAATGTAAAATAGATAGCTAGTAGGAAGCAGCCACATAGCACAGGGAGCTCAGCTCGGTGCTTTGTGACCACCTAGAGGGGTGGGATAGGGAGGGTGGGAGGAAGATGCAAGGGGGAGGGGATATGGGGATATATGTATATATATAGCTGGTTCACTTTGTTATAAAGCAGAAACTAACACCGTTATAAAGCAATTATACTCCAATAAAGTTGTTTAAAAAACAGTGAAAAGAATAGGGCATTCTGTGGAGGGTTTGTACAAAGTTTAAACATGCTAATGTTTGCATAGAACTAAAAGAGCCATTGCACCATTGTAAGAGCTGGCTGTACCTAGGTTGAATTTTTAAAGTATTCTTAAGATATGTAAGAACATTTTAAATACCAGGCCTGTAACAAGCATGCAGGTTTCTTATGTTTCTATCAAAAAAATATAAAAGACGCAAAAATTGAGAACTCGATGCTGGCGGCCCCTAGCGGGTCTTCAGGGTAACGTTTCGTTTTAATCTGAGTGGGAACCGCAGGTCTGACCCGGTTAAGTAGGGCGGTGACCACCTACACGTCCCACTCACAGCGGGATCGGGGCTCTCCGGGCGAGGGGCTCCCGGTGACCCCACGTCCTTGGCGGCGCAGCTGGTCCCGCTCCGGAGACGTGGTCGTGCAGATCCCAAGTGTTTCATGTTGAGACAGCCCGGAGTGGCCTTGTTTAGAAGCCCTGTAGCTTCAGCAACAAGGCTAAGTAATCAAGCGGGCAATTGTGGACGGATCTAAGTCCGTGTGAACTGACATTAGGAAGGAATATATTTGGTTATATCTGTTCATGTAACACGTCCGTGAGGCCCGCCCACGTGTCAGTGATGGAGCGGGGCGGGGTCAGGGAGAGAGGTATGAGGTGTCCCAGGTGTGGAATTCAGAGGGCGCTGGGCGGACTGACATTGTGCACGTGGAACAGAAGGTGACGAGCAAACTTCGGCAGATATGGGGATCTGCTTTCTGCGCAGCCAAGGCAGGGTAAGCCCTTACCCGGGCGGAGGCCATCTCACTGTGCGTTTCAGCTGTGTAACTATTACAGCCAATAGACCCAAAAGTGTAACGACTCACGTGGTAGGAATTAGTGCCTCTTCCAGGAAACAGGTGAAGCTGATTCCAGCTCAGCAGGGAGGTGCTTTAAATACTGTGTATTAATTCTAAAATGCGAGGGAGCAGATCAGGAGACGCCTGCCATTGAAAAGATATTTCATCACAGTTCCCAGGAGGAGGGGGCATGCATGCCACCCACCAGGGCCACGTAGGGAAGCACCAGAGACAGAAAGAAGGAGATGGAGTGAGGGGAAATGGGAGCCTTTACTGTGGTTTCCACAAGAAGGAATGGGCAGGAAAGGGTAAGCAGGCATGGGATTGGCTGGATTAATGATTTCAGCGGGTTCTGGGGTGGAGGGGGTGTCCCTAGTTGTCATGTGCTTGGCCCTAGCGTGACAAGGGCAGGTGGATCGTGGCCCAGACTGTGGATCCCCATAAAGGAGGGGGTGTGGGTGTGGACTCTGGATTGACTGGTTTGTATTTGATAAATGCACCCCAAGAAGAGGATTCTTGCTCAGGAGCTGGGGCAGGGTTGGGGGAAGTGAGGGAGGAGGCGGGAGGACAATGCAAGTGACTCAGGCATATTATCGGGTCATCTAGGAAAAGGTGTGTCCAGTGTCAACCTTAAAACTAAATGTTATTTTACTGGCAAAATGAGTTTATTTAGGAATGGCAGAGGAATTGCGATTCGGGACATTCAAACTATGGCAAACCACAGTCAAGTCCAGAGAACAAGGAAGAGGAATGTTACTTTATAGAGAAAAAGGAGGAAGCTGGAAGGGGCTGCTTTGACTGAAAGTCCCTTGGAGAAAACCAAAGGTCAGGGTGGTGGTGGTTTCTCATTAGCTGGGCTGTTGCTGTTTCTCCTTGGCTGGCCTGTTGCTGTTTCTCCTTGGCTAGGTTGTGACTGTTTCTCATTGGCTGGGCTGAGGCTGTTTTCTCATTGGCTGAGTTGTTGCTGTTTCTCATTGGCTGAGCTGGTGCTGTTTCTCATTAGCTGAGCTGGTGTTGTTTCTCATTGGCTAGGTTGTGGCTATTTCTCATTGGTTAGCCTGTTGCTGTTTTCATTGGCTGGGCTATTGCTGGGCAAGGAGAAAATTATCCTTCTTCTGAAAATCAAGCTTCTTCCTGCCCAGGAATGTAAAGTAAGCTGCAGCAGAGGGTAGGAGTGAGAGAGCTCCCCTTTAGGGCTTCCCAGCTCCGTTTTAAATTAGGTTTCCCTTTATTAATTTTCACACTAGCATATGCATGTATGACACATGTTAAAGCATCAACTTTGGAGAAACCTGAACTATGACCAATACAAGGGGTACAGCAGGCTCTATTCTATAGGGTCATCCTGGGAACCAGGTGCCACACTCAGCGTGTGGTTCCAGGGTCACCCAGGGCATCCATATCCATCAGCAGAAGGGAAGACCCGTGAGGATCCTGTGTGGGAGGTTCACGGGCCAGGCCTGGAAGAAGCTCCGTCCATCCAGCTCACATGCCACTGTGAACTTCATCCCAGGACACGGATAACTGCAGGGAGGCCGGGGAGATCATCTCGCTGAGAGCCCAGGAAGGGAGGCCACGGTGCTGGTGAGCAGCCACAGTCCTGTCACACAGGGACCACCTGTCACTTTGAGCACTGGGCGGGGGCAGGGGGGTTTAACAGGTGGTGGGGCGCGTTTCCAGTCTCCACTGCTTCCTCCCCGACCTCCTCTTACGTAGAGGTTCTAGGGAAACAAGAAATAGACTCTCAGACATTGATCATTTCACAAGCTAGTGGAAGAAGGAAACATTCCTGCAAGGAGGTACTTAGAATTCAGAGTGAGACATTCAAGCCCAGAGGAGCCCACAAGCAGGGGTGGTGCTGAGGACCAACACCCACTCAGGTAGACAGAATAACAGACCCAAAGATGTCCACATCTGACTCCCTGGAGCCAACTGCTGTGTTACCTTAGGTGCAAAAAGGGTCTTTGCAGGTGTGATTGAGTTAAGGATCTTGAGGGGGTGGTGAAAATGAGCTTGGATGTTCCAGGTGGACCCAATGTAATCACCAGGGTCCTTGTAAGAGGGAGGAGGCAGGTCAGAGAGAAGGAAGGAGGTGTGACCACAGAAGCAGGAGTCCTAGTCAGAGGGAGGATTTGAAGAGGCTACAGTTCTCATTATTATTATTTTTTAATTTATTTATTTATTTTTTTATTTTTTTGTGGTATGCGGGCCTCTCACTGTTGTGGCCTCTCCCGTTGCGGAGCACAGGCTCCGGACGTGCAGGCTCAGCGGCCATGGCTCACGGGCCCAGCCGCTCCGCGGCATGTGGGATCTTCCCAGACGGTGGCACGAACCCACGTCCCCTGCATTAGCAGGCGAACTGTCAACCACTGCGCCACCAGGGAAACCCTACAGTTCTCGTTGAAGGCAGAGAAAGGGGCCCCGAACCAAGGAATGCAGACAGCCCCTAGACGCTGCTAAAGGTAAAAGAATGGTTTCTGCCCTGGAGCCTTCAGAAGGAACGCAGCCCTGCTGACCCCTGATTTTAGCCCAGTTTAACTGATGTTAGCCTTCTGAGCTCCTGAACTGTAGGATAATAAGTTGTGTTGTTTGGTGCCACTATGTGAGTGGTTTGTTAACAGCAGCAACTGCAAGCTTGTTGGGATGAACAGCCTCCAATCCAAAACCTGAAGGGCGTTAGCCAGGTGAGGGGGTGAAGGTCAGATCAAGGACAGTGTCCTATAGCTGATGGGTCCTCTTGTGTTTGGAGAATGCATGGCGTCCAGTGGGGATGAACTGGAGTAGGGGTGGGAAATCGGGACCTGCATGTTCCTCTGGGGGCACCGCCTGAGGGACCCTCCCCCTGCAGTCGTGGTCTCATCAACTCCCTCGGCCAGTCCACACGTGTCCGTGCGTGTGGGTGTGTGCATAAGTATATGCGTTTGTACAGTGCATGTGTGCATTCGTGGGAGTGCACATGGCGGGGGTATGGGAGCTGTATCAGGTGGGGCAGGCCTGTGCCTTCACCCAGACAGAAGTCCCCTCAGACATCTCCCTCTCTCATCCCTGAGACACACACTGGAATCAGAAAACACGGATGCCCTTTTTGTCGTTTCCCTCACTAAGTTTTGAGTGACTGTGGAGGCAGAGACTGGGACCTAGAACCCGGGTACCCCAGCGCCACACGCAGGGCTGATGCATTTGGGCCTGTGAGGACATTTATTGATGAACAAGGCGAAGCATGATCCAGAAAACAGGGTATCAGCGATAAGCTGCATAAGTATAGCCCAGATTCAAGATCAACTACTGAACTCTAGGAAGGTTTGTACAGTCAGCTGAGAAAACAAAACAGATCTCTGGGGGCAGTGGAGGATTCACAGGACATATCTGGAATCAGCTGGGCGACTGTAGGACCATAGCTGGGTCTCTAGAAACAGCCAAGAGACTGCAGCTGGGTCTCTGGAAACAGCCAAGCACTATAGCTGGTTCTCTGGAAACAGCCAAGGGACCACAGCTGGGTCTCTGAAACAAGTGCTAACACATTGTCTCCAAGGAGCTAGTTGATTGTGGGAGGGGCCGCATGGTGAATGTATCTCCTAGAAGTTGATTGGGGGTCTCAGGACTCCAGCTCTTGCCTGCAGGAGAATTGACTGGATGGCTTCAGGAAGGGACGATTCCACAGGGAAACCCTCCAAATGTCCACTGCAGGCTTTTGCAAGAGTGTCCTCCTGTGTCTTTAGTGCAGAGGCCAGGTGGGCCTGGGGTCAGTTTCTGGCAAGGGCTGCATACGTGCTGGACTTGGCTGTGGGCTCTGTGGACAGTGGGGGCACAGCTCTGGCCACCCTCTGTGTGAGGGCCGGGTGGTCCAGCTGGGCATATATCACCTCCTGGGGGCCTCCTGCAGCAGGGGCCTGAGGAGAGAGACTCAGGGTGAGTATGGGTGGCTGAGGTGAGGGAGGGGCTGTGGGAGGGGAAGACTTTGGTCGCCAGACTCCAGGTGCCCCTGCACATCCCACCTCCTGAATCGCCCCTGTGCAGTCCCCTCCCACAGAGAAGCAGGGCTGGTCTGTGTGACCAATAGAACACGGCAGAGTGAGGGCCACCTGCATGGGGGAGGCCACAGAAGACGTCGTGCCTTCTGTTCCTCCCTCTGTGGGGTCCCTCCCTCTGGGGGAGGCTGGCCGCCATGGGGAAGTCCGTGGGGTGGGGAAATGGGGCTCCTGCCCACAGCCAGGGGACTGAGCCATCGTGGAAGTGGATCTTCCAGCCTCAGTTGAGCCTCAGATGAATGCAGCCCTGGTTGGCATCTTGACAGCAACATCAGGACAGACCATGAGCCACCACCACCCAGCTGATCCGATTCCTAATTCCTGGCCCAGGAAACTGAGCTGATTTTGTTAAGCTGCTAAATGTGGGGGACTTTGGTACCCAGCAGGAGGTGACTAATGCAAGCACTTACTGAAGTGTCCACTTCCACATTCTTCTCAGGAAGTCTGTCGACGGTGGCCAGATCTGTCAGGGAGAGGACAAGGCGTCGGTTCTCTGGGGTGGACCTTAGGAGGCAAATACGCCTGACGTCATAGCTTCATATTTGGTCTCCCATCCCACCATGAACATCCTAGAATGCTCCCAGGCGCCCCCTACCACATTGCTTCCTGATGGCACTGAATCCTCACCTCCCCCCTCCCAGACCTGTCCCCCATCCTTGTCTTTACCTGGTGTCCCATCTGGGACGTCCACAACTGGGCTGAGCCTGAGGAGAAAGGACACGTGAATCCTCGGAGCTGCCTGGGGGCAGGGGATTGGGGGCCTGGGTGTCATTCCCAGGAGCCTCGCCTCTCCTGCGGCCTCTGCTCCTCACCTTCGCTGCTGGGGGGCCCTGAGGACAGTCGGGTGTGAATTGAGAAGAGAAGCCTTCTTCCCAACACCCCCGACAGCCTGCCCGGGTCACCCCACCCTGTCCCTGAGACCTACCCCGTTTTCTCTCACGCTGACGATGGAGGAGGAAGAGGCCCAGGAGGAGGAGACAAAGGAGAAAGGCCACAGGGACCCCAATGAGAATAGAAACATGCTCTGTCGGCAGGCCTGTGGGAGGTTGGAGAACGGAATCCGATTACCAGCAGCATGCATTTATCGAGCACCTGCAGCATACCCACCACGCGCTGGGTGCTTGTCGTGTTCCCACTTACATACAGATCTCTCGTGCCCAATAGTCCTGCGACGTGGGACTCATTATCCCTACTTTACAAAAGCGGGTCTGAGCGCTGAGGTCCTCTGTCCACAGGGCACTGGTCAAGCTGGAGTATGAGCAGCGCCAAAGCCCCTTCTTTCCCCCTTTCCCCAAAGAGCCCGCGCCGGGGTGGTGCTTCTGCGTCCCCCTCGCCCATCAGGACGGTTCTTGTCCTGCGGATGCGTCTGTGTCTCCGAGGAGTGAGGAGGGTCTGGGTCAGAGGCCTGATCTGGACAGAGAAGCCTCTGAGTCCCCCATCCCCACCCCCAAGGGGTCTCCTCCCCGGACCCCGATCTGCTCCCTCTAGAACAGCCCCATGGACCTTTCTGTGCGGATGGTTACCACCACGGTAGTCACGCGGGGCAATTTTCATTGAAATTTAGGTTAACTAAAGTTAAAAGTCAGATCGCCAGCTGCACTAGCCACTGCGCTACCCCTGGCTAATGACACCCTCCCGGGATGACGCAGATACACAGCATCTCCTTCCCGCAGGAGGCTGTGTGGGACAGCGCTGCTCCCCGCGCTTTGTGCACCTTTACAGAGACGGAAACCCAGGAGGAACGAGAGCGGGACCCTCTGCCTGCTCACCTCCTCTGGGTTCCCACCCCAAGCACAAGAATCCCCATCGCTGATCTCTTCTGCTTTTCGCAGCAATCCCTGATGGGGCGGAACTGCTCTTGTGTGAGTGAAGAAGCCAAGACCCGATGTCCTCGAGCTGCCTGAAGCCCAGCCTTTAGCAGGTGAGAGGATGCAGCACCAGCCACGAGCTGCACTCCACGCATGCGCCTTTGGTCCGTCACCTCCTTTACATCTCCTAAGTGCTGCGCTCAGCGTGGCTCATTTTACAGGTGGTCCAGCTGAGGTCTTGGGGGCTGGTACACCCACAAGGTCGGAGCCCTTCATCCCCTCTTCTGGTCAGCGCCCCCTCCCTCCCACTGCTCCAGAGGTTGAGTCCTCAACATCCTTTAAAATAGAAAATTGCATTTCTTGGAGCATCCTTTCCTCAACACTGTGTCCTTGGTCCAGGATCCACGACCCCATCCTGCGTTTTAACACCATTGCTGCCTGAGCTTCCCCTGATGACATTTACTACGGTTTAGAATAGCATATATGTTATACACGTACAAATAATATATAGCAATATGTTTACATCTATAACGTATATTACATATAAATATGCTTAATGCTTAAATAATATAAATATATTTTAAATGATGTTT
The DNA here is from genome assembly GCF_964165515.1 of Mesoplodon bidens. Taxonomy (NCBI): domain Eukaryota; kingdom Metazoa; phylum Chordata; class Mammalia; order Artiodactyla; family Ziphiidae; genus Mesoplodon; species Mesoplodon bidens. The sequence continues at coordinate 57,217,515 of NC_138175.1, read as the reverse complement.
TTAACTTACATATGTATAATTTAATTTATATGAATAATTTAAATTATACATAATTATGCTATACATAAAAACTAAATCAATTCTACATATTTAATATATATTATGGTACACATTTTAATATTTACATATACAAATTATAGTAATACATAATACATGATAACATAATATATAACACATTACTCATGTAACAATATAGTAATGTATATTATATTGTATTACTTATATATTTAATAGTGTAACTGTTCTAATTTACTTAAATTATAGATCTGAAATTTTATATTGTAAGTTATATGTTTATATTTTTATATGCCCATATATACTTATATACATCCCTATTATTATTATTATTATTTATTTTTTTTTTTTTTGCGGTACACGGGCCTCTCACTGCCGTGGCCTCTCCCATTGCGAAGCACAGGCTCCGGACGCGCAGGCTCAGCGGCCACGGCTCACGGGCCCAGCCGCTCCGCGGCACGTGGGATCCTCCCAGACCAGGGCACGAACCCGCGTCCCCTGCATCGGCAGGCGGACTCTCAACCACTGCACCACCAGGGAAGCCCCATCCCTATTATTCATTCTATTGAATTCTCCCGCTAAAGTTTGGGAGGCCAGGGACCCTTTCTCCTCATTCACCATGTGCATCAGTCCCACGGCAGGAGGGTGTCTGGTGCACATGAGGTGAGAAGAAAATATTTCCTTGGTATTAATAAGATTAGCATTTCTCCAGGTTGTCCCATTTGGCAGCATATTTAAGCAGGTGTCCTGTGTAAGTGAAGTCCTGTGTCCCCAAAGCAGCACGGCGGGGTCGGTGCCCCAGGAGGGTGTGAAGGGGGTCAAAGTGTCCCCAGTGGGCGCTGACTCCATGACATCCTGGGGGCTGACTGCACACAGGGACAGGGACAGCCTCATCCCAGAGGTCCCCCAAAGCACCATCCAGCCCTGGTCAGGGGTCTAGGACCATGTGACGTGCCCGATGGAGGGTGGGCCACACCACAGGGGACACATGGCCTAGGGGCCCCACAGATTCTCACCCAGTAGAAAGGACAGTCAACACCATCCTGAGGGAAAAGACACAGGTTCCCTTGAAGGGGTCTGTCCCCACCCCGTCTCTGGAAGCGCTCTCCCCGCCAGCCCAGCAGGGACAGCTCTATGCCCACCCTGATGCTGGGGCTGAGTGCCCAGGTCACCGTGGTGTCCAGGTGAGACAAGGCTCCAGGGACCTGAGCCAGGTGTGAAGGCAGAGAGATGTGTGTGCAGAGGGAAGAGGGAGCCAGAGGGCTTGGGGGTCGGGAGGGGGCAGGGGAGCCTGTGGACGGAGGACACAGCTGGGGACAGGGTCCAGGGACCTGGGGCAAACCTGAGGGCAGAGCAGAGACCTCCTCACCTGTCACCACCGGCTCCAGGGCATCCCTGGGCTCAGACCAGTCACTACCTGTTCGATAGAGGCACTGATAATGCTGGGCAGTGTCTCCACGCACAGCGGTGATGGTGAATCTGGCCTCTGTCTCATGTGGACCAATTTGAGACACAGTATTCTCATCCTTGAAGTCACTCCTATTTTCCTTCCTCTCCAGATGGAATTCCTCAGCCCCAGCAGGGCCCCTGCACACAATGGTCACAGGCCACCCCTGGGGGCTTACAGAGTCTGGCTCAGCCCTGGTGGAGCGTCTGGGCAGGGTCCCTAGGATGGGTAAGAGCAGAATCTCAGCATCCATTACGTGAAAATCATCACATCACATAATTCACTCATTTTCGTTGCTCAGTTCAGTACTTTTTTTTTTTTTGAAACTTGCAAAGTTGTGCAACCATCACCACAATACAATTTTTTTTTTTTTGGCTGCACTGCATGTGGGATCTTAGTTCCCCAACCAGGGATCAAACCCACACCGCCTGCATTGGAAGCGTTCAGTCTTGACCACTGGACCACCAGGGAAGTCCCACAATCCAATTTGAGAACATTTCCATCAGCCTCCCCCAAAAGACCCCCCCCATGCCCATTCTGTGAGCCTCTAAATTCTCGTTACTGCGGAGTTATTTTCCCCACTTGACCTAAGGACCCTGAGACTTGGTCACATCTTGCTCAGCGTGACATGGGAGGTATCAGAACAGACTGGGGGCCCCCGGTCATGTCTGCTGCAGGGGGCGGCTCCCTCCCTGCCCACGGCCACTCTAGGGGGACAGAGAGAGCTGGGAGGGTGGCACAGGATGGGAATGACCGGGTCATTCCTGGGACAAGGGGGAAAGCAGGAGTCTGGAGTCGGTAGGAATGGTCTGGGCTGGGTCTGAAGGACCGCTGCCAGTCCCGGGTGGGATCGTGTGGGATGAGGGGCGTCGTCTACAGAGCGGCGGCGGAAGAGAGAGAGAGAGAGAGAGAGAGAGAGAGAGAGAGAGTGTGTGTGTGTGTGTGTGTGTGTGTGTGTGTGTGTGAGTGTGAGTGTGAGTGTGTGTGAGAGAGCTGGAGCACAGCTGTGATCCCACATTCCCCAGCAGGTGAGGATCCCTGTGTCCAGTGTAAGTTCCCTGTGCAGAAATCATCCCTGGGTTTCTCTGTATTTTTACCTTCATCTCAGCGTCTTTCCATTTCCCTGTTCCTGAGGCTCTGGAAACCCCAAATGTCTCAACTAGGCTGGGGGCAGGGGGAAGAGCGGGTGTGTAGCCCTGAAACAGGAAGTTGGCCTCACATTCAGCAAAATCCCCCATAGAGGCAGGGGGCTGGCAGAGGTCACTCACTCATTCACTCTTTCTTCCTTTTGACCACATCTTAGTTCTCTTCTATCTGTTTACTGATGCCTGCATGTACCACTGGTTCCACAAATATGAGAAACACCCAGGATGCCTGCCCTCTTGGGGCTGAAAGTCTAGAGAGAGGATAGCCATTGACAAATAATTGTGCAAATCCACCGGTACAAACGGTGATACGTGCCCTCAGGGTGAGTGTGGGAACCTCGGGGGGCAGACGGGACGCAGAGCTGCCGTCCTCTGGGAGGTCCGAGGGAAGAGGTATCTGAGCCAAGATCTGAGGTCAGGGATGAATTACCCAGGCCGAGGGACAGGGGACACCCTGTGAGGAGTGTCCAGAGCTGAGTGGGAAGATGGCATTTAGAAACGGAAGGAAAACCAAGGTAACTGAGATAAGTGAGCCAGACAGCATGGGGACAGACAGATCCAGACCAAAGAGAGATGCGTGGGTCTCAGTCTGTCTGAAGGTAAACTGTGAGAGGACTCGAAGGAAGATTATGGTTTTCCTGAAGGTAAATTATATACTATATATATATTTAAAGTTTTTAAGTAAAACTTTTACATGATCATTTAAAACAACATCACTGTGTGATATAGTCTGTACGGGAGGAGGGAGATGGTGGGATTGAGAATGATTCTCAGAGTCTGCCCTTGGCGAGGTCATATTCTCTGCCCAGGGGCTGCTGAGGGAGATCTGGGCTTGTGTGGGGAGAGCTTGTGGGTTCAGCCTGGTCCTTATGACCTCAATTGTCCCTGTGGGGCCATCAAGAACAGAGGTGGAGAACGCGGGAGAGACCTGGGCGAGGGTTATACATTGGGGGTTGTTTGCAATTCGAGGTGTATGTCAGGGCCCCCAGGATCAGTTCCACTCTCACCTACATCTGCCTGCGGGGTGCAGGGGGGACTGGGGAGAAGACGCCCGCCTGTGTGTGGATCGTGTGACCCAGACAGAGCGCTGGAAGAGAAGTTCTAGTGAGAAAGACGCCCACTGTACGGTTTCCTCATGGGGCTGCAGTCAAGGGGGTGCCTTGAGGAGCCAGCGGGGTAGGGGGTGGGCATCGTCCCATACTTTCCCGACACCCCCGTCAACATTGCATCTGAGTACGAGCCCTCTCGTCGCTCTGAAATAGTCTCAAGACAAAACCCCCAACCCCTCTTCCAAGCAGGTGTTCCTCCCCGCCCCCCAGCCCTTCTCAGTCTGAACTCAACCCCATACCCAGGCACCATTTCCAGCACTGAACCTTCCGTGGTAAGACTTAGGTCTTGGCCAGAGCTGAGGGGGACCACTTTGCCCCGCTAGGGCCCCAGCGTCTTCTGGGCTGGAGTCGGGACGGAGCTGGGAAGCAGAGCCCCTCTGCCCCTGGATTCCTACCCCTCCATTCCAGGACTCACCCAGGCCCAGGAGGGTGGTGGGACGGAGGGACATGGCCCAGCCCCTGCCCCCGGCACCGTCCTGGAGTTTGTGAGTGAAGGACACGAGAGAAGAGGATGTGGCGGCTCGGGGCCCTTCCTGGGGTTTCTGCATCAACGGCCTCACACAAAGGGGAAGAGCTCTCTCTCCCCTCCCATCCATACTCCCCACTAACGAGACAGAGGGGGGGCCTGGCTTCCAAAAGATCTTTGTTCCCCCTGTGCACTGATGAGGCTGAACTCATCTCTGGATGCACCCCTTGAGGTGGGAGCCTCCTTCTCAATCTGTGGGGCAAGCAGAACACGGATTTGTGCGGCAAACTGACTTGACTGTTGGTCCCAGCTGCACACGACAACCATCTGCTCTTGCGCAAAGAGTTACAGCACTTTATGCCAACACTTCCTTGTGTTTAACATTGGGAAGCCCCAAATCCCCTCCTAGTATTTAATATTACAGTATATACTACATTCCCAGCAAGGTATTGAGCTCGTTAAAAATATCTCACTAACGTGGGTTCTCTGCCTGTCTTCCCGAAGTGGCCTGGGAACCAGGGAAGGGGAGGGTGGTCCATCAGCATGTGCAAAATCCTCAAGGGAGTGGGTGATCAGGAGACAGACCTTGGGAGCTGGCCCTGGGCCTGGGATCAGGTGGGGCACCCAGCTGGGTGCTGAAATAAAGAGCAGGACCAGGGATGGGGAGGGCGTGTGTGCACACAGAGGCCAGGAGGACAGGAGCCCCATCATGGAATCTCACGTCCACTGCCCCTGAGGCCAGGGAAGAGCTGCTTCTCCCAGGGGTAGCTGTGCCAGACATTGATGGTGGTCCCCACAGCAGCCGATGCTCACTTTTTCCTTATTAACAGAAACCTACTTCTGTTTGAGTGGCTATGTTCCAACCCTGGGGCTGAGGGATAGGGGGAGTGCAGAGGATAAAATTTGGGTTAAGGCAATCCATCAGTCCCGTTTGCAGTGATTGGTCCAGAGGGGGCACATGACCATGTATGGCCAATGATACTTAAAGCAGGATATATCAGGGTTTCTGGGAATCATATTTCTCTCTTAATAACAGAGGGTCTCGTAAGACTTTTGCCTCCTTTTCTCCTGTCCGTGGGCAGCTATATCATGATGATGTGATATCTGGAGCTGCAGCAGCCATCTTGCAACAAGCTTGACTACAATAGCAGAAATACTGAACAAACTGAGGGGAAAGAATGCAAGATCCAGGGTTCATAGAAGGTCCCCAAATGCTGAACCAGCCCTGGGACTGCCTATCCCTGGAATTCTTAATAAGTAAACAATAAATATACTAGATTTTCTGTCAAATTTTCAGACTAAATCTGTGGACCACACTCCATTTTAAAATAATCATTATTTTTAAAACTAACATTGCTTAATAGACTATTTTAAAGGTCTTCTTAAATGCCTCAAAGAAATGAACACTAAGTGAAGGCTATGTAGTCAAAAATTAAAGGAAGACAAGATTCCCCAGAGTCAAGTTGAATGCTGAACCTCTCACCTTGACAGTGATGCATTAAGTTTTATTTTCATGGCCTTGCAGATGGTAGAGGCTAAAGGATAAAGTCCAGGGGTCACCCTCGTTGACTAAAACCAGCCAGCCCTATGTATCTGTGTCTTTCTGGTCTCTCTCTCTCTCTCTCATCTTCATTAGTGGCTTTTATCAGGTTTATTGAGGGATAATTTGCAGACAACCAACGGCATCCATTAAATATGTGCAATTCAATGAGCTCTGGTAGTTGTGAAACCACCATCATAGTCAAGATTTCCATCACCACCAAGATTCCATGTTCCCTTTGTGAAAATAAGCAAAGTAACCTCATTTAAAATGGAGTCGGGAAGCCCTGAAAGGGGAACCCTCAGGCATGTAACACTTGGTGCAGCCTGTACTCCCAGTAGGGAGAAGGAAGATGAGAATTATTTAGACAAGGGAGGACATTAATTACATGGGAATTTCATCCTCTGCTTTAAGAAAAAGAAGGAAGATCCTTCCGTGCCCCATCAACAATGCTCTAACCACTGCTTCCAGCCAATGAGAAAATGTCAAACGTCTAACTCCTGTTCTTCAGTGAATTTCTGTTCAAAACAATCCTTCCCCATTTCCTCCTAAAACTCGATGAGAGGTGACCTCCCCTTTATCTCTGTAGACTTGCCTGTGATCCACCATAGCTGGCCTGTCCCAAATAGCAATTTTCTGCTATTCCCGAATAAACCATTTTGCTGCTAAGGTAACTGGCTATTTTATTTTTATGGTCGATACTCTTTGGTCCCAGGTGATCACTGCCAACCAAAGAATGTCACTTTCTGTCTGGCTCTACAAGGATTGAGTCATTAGCCACTGGAGTTACTCACCTTCGACACACCCTGAAGGGTGTTCAAGGCAGGGATCCGGAATGAGGCACTCTGTGCTCTGGGAAAACTGGCAGAACAGGGCTTCAGAGAGTTAGATATTTTCAGGAGAAGATTTTATGAACCCAATTTCTTGCATCTTCTCGTACTTAGAAAAGCACTAAAGTCATAAACTAAGGTATCTATTCCTCGTGAGTAGCAGCAACTTTCTACAGAGATGTGTGCTTGACGGCATGTACCCCTTCCCCAAAATCACATAGATGCTGATATCAGAGCAGTTCCTCAGAGCTCTCTGAGGGGCTGTCTCATGGGCAACAGTCCTCAGTACGTCCCCAAATAAAACAGAACCTCACAACTCTCACTGTGCATTTTGTGCATTTTTATTTCAGTCAACACCATTGATCTTTCTCTTCTTTTTAGAAAATATGTATCTGCTAACTTATTTTTTTATTGAAGTATAGTTGCTTCACAATATTGTGTTAGTTTCAGGCATACAGCAAAGTGATTTGGTTTTATATATATATATATGTATATATGAAAAAACAATACGTGTGTGTTACTCACGTATTCTTTTTTTCAATTCTTTTCCACTATAGGTTATTACTAGACTTCCCTGTGCTATACAGCAAATCCTTGTTTATCTATTTAATATAGGGTAGTATGTATCTGTTAATCCCATACTTCTAATTTATCCCTCCCCTCATTTCGCCTTTGGTAACCATAAGTTTGTTTTCTATGTCTGTGAATCTGTTTCTGTTTTGCAAATAAGTTCATTTGTACTATTTTTTAGATTCCACATGTAAGTGATATAATATTTGTCTTTTTCTGTCTGACTTCACTTAGTATGATCATCTCTCGATCCATCTAAGTTGCTGCAAATGGCATTATTTCATTCTTTTTTATGACTAGGTAATATTCCATTGCATATATGTACCACATCTTCTTTATCTATTCATCTGTCATGGACTCTTAGGTTACTTCCCTATCTTGGCTATTGGGAATAGTGCTGCAGTGAACATTGGGGTGCATGTATCTTTTCAAATTAGAGTTTTCATCTTTTCCAGATATATGCTCAGGAGTGGGATTGCTGGATCATATGGTAACTCTATTTTAGTTTTTTAAGTAACCTCCATACTGTTCTCCAGAGTGGCTGTACCAATTTACATTCCCACCAACAGTGTAGGAGGGTTCCCTTTTCTTCACACCCTCTCCAGCATTTATTATTCATAGAGTTTTTGATGATGGCCATTCTTTTTTTCTTTCTTTCTTTCTTTTTTAACATCTTTATCGGAGTATAATTACTTTACAATATTGTGTTAGTTTCTGCTGTATAACAAAGTGAATCAGCTATACATATACATAGATCCCCATATCCCCACCCTCTTGAGCCTCCCTCCCACCCTCCCTATCCCACCCCTCTAGGTGGTCACAAAGCACTGAGCTGATCTCCCTGTGCTATGCGGCTGCTTCCCACTAGCTAGCTATTTTACGTTTGGTAGTGTATATAAGTCCATGCCACTCTCTCACTTCGTCCCCGCTTACCCTTCCCCCTCCCCGTGTCCTCAAGTCCATTCTCTACGTCTGCGTCTTTATTCCTGTCCTGCCCCTAGGTTTGTTAGAACCTTTTTTTTTTTTAGATTCCATATATATATGTGTTAGCATACAGTATTTGTTTTTCTCTTTCTGACTGACTTCACTCTGCATGACAGACTCTAGGTCCGTCCACCTCACTATAAATAACTCAATTTCGTTTCTTTTTATGGCTGAGTAATATTCCATTGTATATATGTGCCACATCTTCTTTATCCATTCTTCTGTCGATGGACACTTGGGTTGCTTCCATGCCCTGGCTATTGTAAATAGAGCTGCGATGAACATTGTGGTACATGACTTTTTGAATTATGGTTTTCTCAGGGTATATGCCCAATGGTAGGATTGCTGGGTCGTATGGTAGTTCTATTTTTAGTTTTTTAAGGAACCTCCATACTGTCCTCCATAGTGGCTGTATCAATTTACATTCCCACCAACAGTGCAAGAGGGTTCCCTTTTCTCCACACCCTCTCCAGCATTTGTTGTTTGTAGATTTTTTGATGATGGCCATTCTTACCGGTGTGAGGTGATACGTCATTGTAGTTTTGATTTGCATTTCTCTAATGATTAGTGATGTTGAGCATCCTTTCATGTGTTTGTTGGCCATCTGTATATCTTCTTTGGAGAAATGTCTATTTAGGTCTTCTGCCCTTTTTTTTTTTTTTCGGTACGCGGGCCTCTCACTGCTGTGGCCTCTCCCGCTGTGGAGCACAGGCTCTGGACGCGCAGGCTCAGCGGCCATGGCTTACGGGCCCAGCCGCTCCGCGGCATGTGGGATCTTCCCAGACCAGGGCACGAACCCGTGTCTCCTGCATCGGCAGGCGGACTCTCAATCACTGCACCACCAGGGAAGCCCCGCTACTGATGTATTTTTAAATGTTAAGTCATTCTGCATACAAGGTATAAATCCCACTTGGTTATAAAATAGTATTGTTATTATATAACTATATTATTTGCTCATTTTTATTAAGGATTCTTGAACAAGATTAGTTTGTAATGTTTTATCACGTAATATCCTTAGTTGGGCTTTGAAATCAAGACTTTGCTCGAATTCCAAAATGGGATATAGAAAACAGTATAGATCTTCCTCAAAAAATTAAAAATAGAACTACCATATGACCCAGCAATCCCACTTGTGAGTATATATCTAAAGGAAATGAAAACAGAATCTCTAAGAGATTTCTGAATTCCCATGTTCATTGCAGCGTTATTCATAATAGCCAAGATATGGAAGCAACCTAAGTGTCAATCAACAGATGAATGGTTAAAGAAGATGTGGTATATTTATACAGTGGATATTATTCAGCCATGAGAAAGAAGGAAATCCTACCATTTGGAAAAGTAAGGATGGACCCTGAGGGCATCATGCTGAGTGAAATAAATCAGAGGAAGACAAATGCTGTATGATCTCACTTCTATAGGGCATCTAAAAAAAGCCAACTCATAGAAATAGAGGGTAGAATGATTGTTTTTTAAGGGCTGGGGTGGGGAAAATGGGGAGATGCTGGCCAAAGGGTACCAGCTTGCAGTTGTAAGATGAAGTTCTGGGGATCTAATATATAGCATGGTAGTTATAGACAACAATACTCTACTCTAGACTGCAAAGCTGCTAAGAGACTAGATCTTGTTCTCAGCACAAAGAGAAAGAGAAATGGCAACTATGTGAGGGGATGGATGTGTTAGCTAATGCTACAGTGGTAATCAAGGTGCAATATTTAAATGTATCAAATCAATATACTGCACACCTTAAACTTAAACAATGTTATATGTAATTATGTCTCAATATAAATAAATAGACAAATTCATGGGATATAAGGTATATTCTCTCTTTTTTCTCACTGCATTGTTTTTTATAAGATTGGTGTTATTTTTCCTTTAAAGTTTGGATGAATTCACTTTGAAGTACTAAACACGGTTTTATATGTACTTATCTTGGGTTTCTCTGAGCTTCTGGAAGCAGTGGCTTGATGACTGATCCAATTTGGGAAACAAAAATGGATCACCTTGGTTTTTTGTTTTGTTTTGGTTTGGTTTGGTTTTTGTTTGTTTGTTTTTTGGCCGTGCCATGCAGCATGCAGGATTGGGTTCCCTGACCAGGGATCAAACCCGTGCCCCCTGCATTGGGAGCACTGAGTCTTAACCACTGGACCACCAGGAAAGTTCCCAAAATGGATCACTTTGGATAATTAAAAGTTGGATAAAATTAAAATTAGATAAAACTGGATAATTTCTAGGTCATTATCTCCTCAAATATTGCTTTTTCTTCATTCTCTCTCTTCTTTGCTCCTACGGCTCCAATTGATCATATGTAGAGACTTTTTCCTGTGCTCCACAAGTCTCTTAGAATTTTCCTTTGGGTTTCCATTTTCTTTTCTGAGTACTTCAATCTGGATAGATTTATCTTATGTCCAGTTTATTGTTTTTGTCTTCTGCACTGTTCCGGGCCCCCATGACCATGAAGTCAGGGTCCAAAAATCATTAGGATCCAATGACACGAGAGGTCGTTGTCAGAAAAGCCATTGTGACTGGAGATGTCTTCAGTGACCAAAGTCACAAAATTCAAGGGAAGCCAGAAAAGCCACGGTCTGCTAAGCAAGACTTGGAACGTTAGCTCATCTCTCTTAGGACAGAAAGAATAAGTCACACCAGGTCTCTGAGTAATGCTTCTTGGTCATATGCTCTCCGGAGACTGTCTGAGCATCTGCTTCAGGGAAGATGCCCATTTTCCTTTGAGTCTCCTTTGCAAAGAGTGTGGGGTGTTAACGTGGTGAGCCAGCTCCCTAAACCAGCACTGTATTTTTATACAATATCAACCGCAAATACTAGCCACATGTGCGTTTTTAAATGTCCTCACTAAAAAAGCAAAAAGAAACTGATGGAAAGTAATTATACTTATGTTTCATTTAACCCAATCTGTTTTAAAATGTTATCTTTTCAGTGTAAAAATGACCAACGACATAGCTCACACTCTTCCTTTTTACTATGTCTTCCAGGTCCCAGCTGTGTTTTATAATTGAAGCACATCCCGGCTGAGACTGGCTTTGTGTAGATTGATCAACAGACACCTGTGGGTAGCGGCCACCACGCTTGATGGAGCATCTCTAAACACACCCTTGGTACCTGAAGTAAGCCGAGGTCTCCTTCAGTCAGTACCTCTGTCTCTGCCTCTGGCTCTTCCTCTCTTCTGTGTCGCTTAGTCTGACTTTATGCAAATTCTCTGTCTCTCCTTTTTTTACTCTCTCTCTCTCTCTGTCTCAGTGTCCTTCTCTCCCACTGAGTCTGGAGGGCCTCTCCGTGTCACCAAGAACCTTTCTCTGTCCCCAAGAACCTAAGGTGGGCCTCCCATACATGTCACTACCTGGATAAAAAGCTTAAAACAGCCCGTCTGAGCCCCATAGAGGACTGGGGCTAGCTGGGCGTGCTCACAGGTGATTGCAAGCCTCGGGGTATCAGTGGGAGCCCATTGTTCATAAGAGGATTGATGTTCACCCTCCATCAGTAGCATGTGAAAGTCCTTGCAAGGGCAGAATCCCAGAGCCTGGGGAGAAAACAGCCCAGGGCTACTCATGACCAAGGGAAGCTCTCCAAGGAGGACCAGGGGAGAGGGCGAGGCAGGCAGGTGCTGTCCCGGCCACGGCCAGCACGTGCAAACAGAGGAACTGAAACAACCCACCTCGACAGATAGGTAGGCAGTGGAGCCCAACTCGACAGACAGGCAGGGTATGATGTGCAGAAGCTTAACCCCAAGTATGTTTCGGTTTTCCTGTTGACTTTCTCACAAAAAGGGAAGTAACTCCTTTCCTTGAGCTTTGTTCTTCTCACCGCCACCCCCATCAGCAGTGAGGGATGCTTCATAGCATAACAGATGTTTCAACAGCTTTGCAAGCAAACTGCTGCTCACTTATCTGAAACACCATCCACGACCCAGCATCAAGTTCAGATGGGTAATCTGGTTCTTTTTGCAAATGAATTTTATTTCTTAGACTAGTTTTAGGATCACAGCAAAATTGGGCAGAAGAGGGGCCTTCCCTGGTGGTGCAGTGGTTAAGAATCCGCCTGTCAATGCAGGGGACAAGGGTTCGAGCCCTGGTCCGGGAAGATCCCACACGCCGCAGAGCAACTAAGCCCGTGCGGCACAACTGCTGAGGCTGTGAGCCACAACTACTGAAGCCTGCACACCTAGAGCCCATGCTCCACAACGGGAGAAGCCACCGCAATGAGAAGCCTGCACACTGCAACAAAGAGTAGCCCCCGCTCACCACAACTAGAGAAAGCCCACGTGCAGCAACAAAGACCCAATGCCGCAATAAATAGATAGGTAGATAGGTAGATAGGTAGGTAAATAAATAACTATTGAGCAGAAGAGGAATTCCCTGACTGTCCAGTGGTTAGAACTCTGCACTGTCACTGCCAAGGGCCCAGGTTCAATCCCTGGTCAGGGAACTAAGATCCCACAAGCTGTGCAGTGCGGCCAGAAAAGAAAAAACAATTGAGCAGAAGATACCAAGGTTTCCCATACACCCCCTGCCCCCAGACATGCACAGCCTCCCGCATTATCAACACGCTGGCGCCAGAGTGGTACATGTGTTATCAGCTGGCACCAGAGTGGTGCACGTGTTACAACTGATGAACTTACATTGACACCTCATAACCACCCAAAGCCCGTAGTTTACATGGGGCCTCACTCTTTTTCTTTTTTTCTGAATTTATTTTTTTAATACAGCAGGTTCTTATTAGTTATCTATTTTATACATATTAGTGTAAGAGGGCTCACTCTTGGTGTTGTACATTTTATGTGTTCGGACAAACGTATAACGCCATGCATCCACCACTGCAGTGTCATACAGAGTAGTTTCACTGCCCTAAAATTCCTCTCTGCTCCACCTGTTCATGCTTCCCTCCTTCCTAACCCCGGCAACAACTGATCTTTTTACTGTATCCATAGTTTGTCCTTTTCCAGAATGTCATAGAGTTGGAACCATCTGGCATGTAGCCTTTTCAAACTGACTTCTTCCACTTGGTAATAAGCATTTAAAGTTCCTCCATGTTTTTTCATGACTTGATAGCTTGTATCTTTTTAGCACGGAATAGTGTTCCATTGTGGATGGACCAAGGTTTATTGATCTATTCACCTGCTGAATAGCATCTTGGTTGCTTCCAAGTTTGGGCAGTTATGAAAAAGCAGCTGCTTTAAACATCGGTGTGCAGATTTTTTTTTTTTTTTTCTTTTTGTGGTACGCGGGCCTCTCACTGTTGTGGCCTCTCCCGTTGCGGAGCACAGGCTCCGGACGCGCAGGCCCAGCGGCCATGGCTCACGGGCCCAGCCGCTCCGCGGCATGTGGGATCTTCCCAGACCGGGGCACGAACCCGTGTCCCCTGCATCGGCAGGCGGACTCTCAACCACTGCGCCACCAGGGAAGCCCTGTGTGCAGGTTTTTATGTGGACATAACATTTTTTTAAACATCTTTATTGGAGGATAATTGCTTTACAATGGTGTGTTAGTTTCTGCTTTATAACAAAGTGAATCAGTTATACATATACATATGTTCCCATATCTCTTCCGTCTTGCGTCTCCCTCCCTCCCACCCTCCCAATCCCACCCCTCTAGGTGGTCACATAACTTTTCAGTTCATTTAAGTAAATACCAAGGAGCACAATTGCTGGATCATGTGGTAGTTAGCAGGTTGAGTTTGGTAAGAAACTGCCAAATGGTCAAAATGTACCATTTTGCATTTCCCACCAGCAATGAATGAGAGTTTCTATTGCTCCACATCCTCGCCAGCCTTTGGTGTCAGTGTTATGGATTTTGGCCACTCTGAGTAGGTGTGTAGTGGAAACTTGGTTGTTAAGATATTGAAAGAAGTGCAGAGCATGGGCTGAGAAGTCAGACGGAATGAGATCTTCCTCCCATCCCGTCTCCTACAACAGCCTTGGACAAGTCCCTTTCCCCATAAACTTTCATAAATGTGAGTTTTGTGAGTTCCCTTTCTTCAGAAGCCTGTTGACCAATATTTAGTCATTGCCTGTCATGCGCTTGGTGTTTGAGATATAGGAGTGAACAAAACAGATATGGTCCCTGTGCTCAGCAGAGCTTCCATCCAATGAGGGGTTAGAATCAATCAATTACTTAGCTACTCATCAATTATTTAACTACCATTGTGATATGAAAAAGGGGTAATTACACCACTGTAACAGGTCAACCCTGAAATACCAGTGCCTGAACACAAAGGGAGTTTGTTTCTTACTTATGACCAATGTGGGTCTTCCTGGGAAGAATTTGAATTTCCTGTCTTAGGAGGTCTCAGGAACATCAGCCTCTTCCATTTGTGGCCCCACCATCCTCGTGGGCAACAGTGTCCTCTGCTTCCAACCAAAGGAAAGAGTAAGAGAAAGCAGAAAGGCTGTGTCCACCTGTAAGTCGCTGGCCTGGAAGTGATACACATTATTTCTGCCCAACTTTCTTGGCTATAATTACTTACTACAGTCACAAGCAGATGCAAGGGAGACCAGACAATAAAGCTCCTTGTGGGGAGCCACCTGCCAGGAGCATGGATAACAAAGGAGCGTGTCATTATGACCCCTCCAACTGCTGCACCATCTGAGCTGATGGATGCCTCAGTACTAGAAGGAACTAGAAGCTAAACTGGAGTTCTGAGGAACATTAAAGGCATGCACTTCCACGTTCTCTCCACAAACCCACCAAGTGCTGGCGAAGCTGAAGGTAGGTGTCAAGAGTAACCAGAGGACAGGGAGGTGGCCGTGGGAGGGGGGGTTGGTTCCTCACCTCCCTCGCCCTCTGTTCTTGTCTCTGTGAAGGGCTCCACGTGGCCCATTCATTTCCCCCTTGATCTGAACACGACGGGTGGGACCTGAGACTGGGCAACCTCTGGATAGGCGTCCAACCTGAAATCACCAGCCGTGGCTTTGGCTGCCATAGTGACTGCGGCAAAGGCCTGAATTGTCTGCTACCATGTACTATGGGTAGTTGGGTAATTTGGACATGTTCCTGAACTCTGGTGAAATCTTTATCCAAGAGCTCAAGATTTCCATCTCTATCCAGACAGAATTCATCAGACCTGGACAACTCCTAGCCCCAGAGGGTCATGAAATTCTTCTGGTCTAACACCGAGTCTGGATCATCCAGGAAAATGACTCTAGAGTAGCTTTCTAGAAGGGGATCAAATCTAGAGCCTCACGGGACTCCCCTGGTGGCCCAGCGGTTAAGACTGCATGCTTCCAATGCAGGGGGCGTGAGTTCGAGCCCTGGTCAGGGAACTATGATCCCACATGCTGTGTGGTGCAGCCAAAAAGAAAAACCTAGAGTCTCACGGAGTCCAAGCACTTAAAAGTTTAGACTCCAAAAGCACTCCCCAAATACACTCACCATCCCAGCCTTTTCTTATCCAGTTCCGGCTCTGCTGGTGAGAGTCGCTTGCATTGATCCAGGATAGACCTTAGCACTTTAGGACACAGACTTACTCTCTCGTATCCAAATCTTGTGGCCCAGACTCAGCCCTAGTAGAGAAATCCAGGTTTAAAATGCTCCATTCTTCACTCAGAATCCATATTTGATTAAGCCCCTAAGCTCCGGGTTCAAGGCCAGGGCAGGGAAGCCTGATGCTTGGGTAGACAGTACCTTCTTTTCATAGTCTCTGCTCCCCCTTGAATCACTAAGGTCCCATAGCATCGATCCAACCAGGACTATAGTCTAGGGAAGGACCTGGATTTTCAGCATCCTGGTCCCCCAGCCCAGAGATCCCCTCCTGCCATGTCAGAACTGACCAATGGAAAACCAAAAAGTAAACATGGCGGGCACGATGCTGCCTGCCCAAGACTCAGCGTTGCCAACAGACAGATGTACGGGCTGTGGCGGTCAGAGACTCAGTCCAAACCATCTTGTGGTTTTCTTACTAAAGTGGTTTAACAGAAAGTCCATCCACATGGCCTACTTCCTCCTTCCCTTGACGGGGGGTTTGTTCCCCCCGAGAGGAGGACTGTTCCAACCACACTCATGCCCTGCTTGAATCTCCCCTCCAGACACCGAATCCAGATTGGCAAGGCTGGCCCTAGGGTGTGAGAGGGATTCTGAGCACCGACAGGAATTAGACATAAATGATACTGTAATGCCGGCTGTGTCTCATGGAGAACGTGGGACCTGAAGCGAGTCACCTTCCTAAGGAGGTGTGATTCGGCGGCTTTCCTTTTTTGTTGTTTCAACAAATACATATTTATTGGGTGTCTCTTAAGGACCTGAGTCTGTGCCAAGCATTTGAAATATGCAAATTAATGGAGCTCCCAGTCTAATGAGGAAGACACACATCAAAGTTCTCCAAAAATCATGTGATTGCAGGGGTGCTATCTAACCTCTAGCAACACTAGATTTTTTTTCCCCAACACATCAACCTCAAAAGCTCAGTAGTTTGTCTCAGTGGAATGTCTGTTTCTCGCTCATGTAACCCTTCAGTACAGGTGCCCCCAGGTCGGCAGTTGGAGTTCTTCCATGGGGTGACCCATGCTCCCAGGATTCTTCCAACTTTTGGCCCCAGCACCCACTAAGATCTTGGAGTACTCTGCTACCAGAGAGGGGAAGGAGAATGAGAGAATGAAAAGGACGCATCCATTTCTTTCTTCTTTTTTTTTTTAAATTAAGTTATTTATTTTTGGCTGCGTTGGGTCTTCGTTGCTGCGTGCAGGTTTTCTCTAGTTGTGGTGAGCGGGGGCTACTCTTTGTTGCGGTGCGCAGGTTTCTCATTGTGGTGGCTTCTCGTTGCGGAGCACGGGCTCTAGGCACGTGGGCTTCAGTAGTTGTGGTGCGCGGGCTCAGTAGTTGTGGTGCACA
The DNA here is from genome assembly GCF_964165515.1 of Mesoplodon bidens. NCBI lineage: Eukaryota > Metazoa > Chordata > Mammalia > Artiodactyla > Ziphiidae > Mesoplodon > Mesoplodon bidens. The sequence goes on along the minus strand of NC_138175.1, from coordinate 57,200,572 downwards.
GGGTCTAGAGCACAGGCTCAGTAGTTGTGGCGCACGGGCTTAGTTGCTCTGTGGCATGTGGGATCTTCCCAGACCAGGGCTCGAATCCGTGTCCCCTGCGTTGGCAGGCAGATTCTTAACCACTGCACCACCAGGGAAGTCCCACATCCACTTCTTCTTTTAAAAATCCTGAAGTGGCAGGTATCACCTCTGCTCTCATTCCATTGATGAGAATTCATCACGAGTCCACAGCTGGGTGTAAGAAAGTCTGGTAATACAGTGTCTTGTGGGACAGCTGTGGAGCAGTGATAACACAGTATATGAGAAGCCATGAAAGTGTGGTGCATGGTAAGCCATAGCTGCTCACGTCGTAGGCGCTCCAAGGGAGAAAGTGGCTATGACTCTGTGTAAAAAGGGGACTTGACCTTGAGTGCAGACCTCGGGGAAGACCCCCCCCCCGCGATGATGCTGAGCTTAAGTAGGAGTGTGAGGATGGATGAACTGTCAGCAGAGCTGAGAGTTGAGGAGAATCTAGGCAGAATCCCGACTCTAGCCCTGAGTCAGGAAATAATTTTGCGAGTTCTAGGAAGTTGACACAACTCCCAAAGCACTGGAAACTGGAAGACATTGAGGAGATGCTTCAATAGGGATTGAATGTGCAGGGCTTTGTAAAAGGCGGTGTAAAGATTTGGGATTTGATCTTTAGAATAACGGGAAAGGTTTTAAACGTAAGCCTGGCATAATTAGGTTTTTGTCTAAGATACGTCTGTACGGCCACTTCATGGAGACAGAATCGGAGGAGGCAATAAAAATAAGGGCTCACATTTTCTGAGCGCCTATTATATGCCAGTCACTGTTCTGAGTTCTCCATATGGATAGTTTTCTTAATTCTCACAAGACTCAGTAAAGGAGTAGATCTGTTTTATAGATGAGGACAGTGAGGCTCAGAGGGGCAACTAATTTGATTAGTGCTGTGCATCAAATAAGTGTTGGAGGTGGATTTCAACCTGGGAAGATCCTGTGTTCTCACCTATTATTGTGATACTATATTTAGCAATAATATATAATATAAATGTACATTTTATAGTTATTAAAGAAAACAAAAACTGTGTGTATAGACCAGTTAAGGAGCTCTTGCCCTCCAGGGTAGGGTTGAGTTGCTTGGGGTAGGGTGACAGCTGTAAGGATGTTTTAAAAACGCACGGTTTCAAGAATGGAAACTAGACTGAAAAGAAATGCTGATGGAAGCTTGGTTCCCAGAAATGTCTGACTACGTTGTTTTACATTAAACTTTCCACTGCAAAAAAATAAAACAAAACAAACAAAAACAGAGAAAAAGCATAAAGAACATCTGTTTGTCAGCCTTGGAGAGCTTTCAAAGCAGACAGAATTTATGGTTCCAAGTTACAAAAGGGGAAGCAAACCAAGAGAGGGGGATTTATCACTTGGGGATAGTTTTACACTGACCGTTTGCTGATACGAAAAGTAAAAGCAGCAGAGAAGAGACTGAAAAGCTGGATGGAACTTTTGGCCATCTCATTAAACGTATTTTCAAATTGAGGGCATCAGGCAGAAGGGTCCATCAGGAGGAAGTACCCCATAAACATCCCTGAAGGGTCACATCCTGGGATGAAGGTGATCTGGGCATTAGCAAGACCTCAGAAGGGGAGAAGCCCAGTTTTAAAAAGTGAAAAGGACTGGTCTCCAGTCCACCTGCCTGCCAGAAGCAAAAACATATCCTCTCTGGAGGAGAACAGCCATACAGAGTGGCAAAGTATCCCCAGAAACATCACACGCAATTTTGGCACATAATCAAAAGCAATGAGGCATCATGTGGTTAAGATTAACCCAAAGAACCCAGAGTGGGGGAAAAGGTATGTAATAGAAATAGACCACTTTGGGCTTCAAATCATTATAACCACTATGTACAAATAAATGGCAAGATGGGGAATTTCAACAAAGAACTAGAAAATATGAAAACAGATAAATACAAATTCTAGAACTGAAAAATGTAGTTACTGAAACTGTGAACTCAACTATGGGGTTAACAGCAAATTGGACTCAGCTGAAGAGAGAAAGAGTGACCTGAGACATAGGTCCCAGAGACCTATCCAGACAGAGGTACAGAGAGACTGAAGAATAAATATTCAGGAGAGGGCATGAGTTACCTCAATTAATAAAATAAAGGGCATGAGACAAGTATGGGACATGCTAAAAAGGTCCAACATATGTGTAACTGGAGTCCCATTAAGGGGAAGAGAGAGCAGAGGGAGGGATGGAGAGAAGGAAGCGAGAGAGAGAGAACTGCAGAACTGCAATCTCATGTCACCACTTCTGCTAACACAGCCCTGGTCTGAACCACATCAGCCGTCACCTGGATCATTGCAAGAGCCCCCTAACCTCCCCTGCCGACTTGTTATTGCTTTGTTTGGTTTGGGTTTTTAACATTCTTTTTTATATTCTTTTCCATTATGGTATATCCCAAGATATTGAGTATAGTTCCCTGGGCTATACAGTAGGACCTTGTTTATCCATTCTATGTGCAATAGTTTGCATCTGCTAATCCCAAACTCTCAATCCATGTCTCCCCCACACCCACTCCTGCTTGGCAACCGCAAGTCTGTTCTCTATGTCTGTGAGTCTGTTTCTGTTTCTTAGATAGGTGCATTTGTGGCATATTTTAGATTCCACATATAAGTAATATCATATGGTATTTGTCTTTCTCCCCCTACTCATTTTTAACCTCCCCCATTTGGTCTAATCTCAAGCAGCAGTGTCACCCCGTTAAACATAACAATTCCTCCCAGAATTGGGGCCAAGCCCGGCAGATAGGGGAGGGGGGACACAGCCATGGCTGCCACAGCACTAGGGATGCCAGCCAAGCTCGGTTCTGGAGTTTGGGTGGATCTAGATGAGAGAAAATGACTAGCCAACATGATGGCTGTCATTCTCGGAAGTCATTTCCTTGAGAGTAAAGATCTGTTGAAGGAAAAAGGTGGATCTTACAAAAATGATGATGAGGCAACCGAGAAAAGCTCGCCAAAAGCTGATTCCTATGGAACGTTTTATTATTCCTGGGAAATTATGGGATAAAATAGGACTTTGGCTTTGGACGGAGGCCTCGCTGAGAAGAACAATAGTAGAGGCGTTCACAGGGAGAGATGCTCACTGTCCACCTCCAGTCCCCAGAGCCGGGAAGAGGCTGTCAAGTAAGACCCTGGTCTGTCTCCTTTGAGAGGGAAGGTCTGAGGTGTACGTCACCAGTTCCCAATTACCAGCCCTCAGAATGGAGGTGCAAAAGCATGATGTCTGGGTGTCCACACCGGGATGTCCCCAAGAGGACTGAAGGCAGCTCTCCTGAAATGGTTGGCACTGTTTCCATATATATAATACACCAATCCATTCATGAAAACCAAATCTCTTGTTCCTCAAAAAACTAAAACTAGAACTACCATGTGATCCAGCAATCCCACCTCTGGGTGTTTATCCAAAGGAGATGAAAACCCGATCTCGAAGAGTTATCTGCACTCCTGTGTTCATTGCAGCATTATTCACAATATGCACAAGATATGGAGACAACCTAAGTGTCCATCAGTGGATGCATGGATAAAGATGTGGTGTGGGACTTCCCTGGTGGTCCAGTGGTTAGGACTCTGCACTTTCACTGCTGAGGGCCCGGGTTCAATCCCTAGTCGGGGAACTAAGATCCCGCAAGCCATGTGGCTCGACCAAAATTAAATAAAATCACTTATTAAAAAAAAAAGATGTGGTGTATATATGAATACTACTCAGCTACCAGAAAAAATGAAGTCCTACTATTTGCCATAACGCGATGGTTGGATCTTGAGGGCATTATATTAGGTGACATGAGTAAGACTGAGAAAGACAAATACTGTATGATATCACTTATATGTGGAATCTAAAAAAAGTGAAACAGTAACAGAGAGTGGAATGGTGGTGACCAGGGGCAAGCGGGTGGAGGAAATAGGGAGATGTGGTTTAAGGATACAAACTTGCAACTAGTAGATGAGTCCTGGGGATCTAATGCATAGTATAGTGATTATGGACAATAGAACTGTCTTCTAAACATTAAACCTGCTAAGACGCTAGATCTTGAATGTTCCCACCGCAAGAAGAAATTATAATTACATGACACAACAGAGGTGTTAGCTAACGCTACAATGGCAATCATACTTCAATATAAACGTATCAAATCAGTATGTGGTTCACCTCATTCTTAGACAATATTATATGGCAGTTGTATCTCAATTTAAAAAAAACGTTGGGGGGGACTTCCCTGGCAGTAGTTAAGACTCTGTGCTTCCACCGCAGGGGCACAGGTTTGATCCCTGGTGGGGGAACTAGGATCCCACATGCTGCATGGCACGGCCAAAAAGAAAAATAAATACAAACAAACAAACAAATGTGATCTTTCTCCAAAATACAAGCCAGATTCCATGGAATAAAGCACGCGGATAATAAAATACAATTTGGCAATAAAATGCAACCCAAACTAGCCACTTTGTATCACTCTGCTCAGAATCATTCCAGGGCTTGCCATCTCAGTCAGATTTACAGGGCTCCGCATCTTCTGTCATTGTATCTCCTCACTGGCTCTGCTTCAGCCACATGGGTATCTTTGCTATGCCTAGAACACCCCGAGCATGCTTCTGCCTCAGGACCTTTGCACATGCCGTTTTCTCTGCCTGGAATGTTCTTCCACCAGAGATGCACATGGCTCCTCACCACATCCTGTCCTCTAGTCCTGCTCCAATGTTTCCTTCTCACTTAGACCTTCCCAGACCACCATCCTTTCTAAAACTGCTACACCGCCTCCAGTTTGTATATTTATCTTTTGCTGTTTTTTAATTTTCCTTCAGCATGTATCACTAGCCTTGTTATGTATTTTCTTACTAATATTCTTTACTGTCTGTCTCCCTCTAGAATGTATTGCTATTCTAATCTCTAGAGGTTTTTTTTTTTTTTTTGGTAGTGTTTCCCATTTTATCCTTGTATCTAGAACAGTAACCGGCACATAGTAGATATTCAGTAAAAAACAAAACAAAACAAAACAAAAAACATATATATATATATATATATTTATTATTTTTTTTTTTTTTTGCGGTACGCGGGCCTCTCACTGTCGCGGCCTCTCCCGTTGTGGAGCACAGGCTCCAGACGTGCAGGCCCAGCGGCCATGGCTCACGGGCCCAGCCGCTCCGCGGCACATGGGATCTTCCCGGACCGGGGCAGGAACCCGTGTCCCCTGCATCGGCAGGTGGACTCTCACCCACTGCGCCACCAGGGAAGCCCAATAAATTTTATTTTTAAAAGTGTTTTGTGTTGTTTAAATAAGTAGAACATACTATAGAAGAATAACTTTATAACATCCAGGACCGAGGAGGAGTTTCCTAGATTCTTTTCCACGCTTAGTTTCTCAATCCAACTGGAGTTAATTTTTGCATATGGTGTAAATTAGGAATCTAATTGTTTTATTTTTCCAAATGGACAATTAATGCTCCTTTTTTTTTTTTTTGCATCCAATCAATAGGTCTTTACTGGGTACCTGCTCGATGTCAGACATTTGTTGAAGGAATAGCTAGGTTTCTCCTTGTGATTTATTTTGAAAATTGTACAATCAGGTACTTTTATTATTTTTAAATTTATTTTATTGAAGTAGAGTTGACTTACAATGTTGTGTTAATTTCTGCTGTACGACAAAGTGATTCAGTTATACACGTATATACATTCTTTTTCATATTCTTTTCCATTGTGGTTTATCCCAGGATATTGGGACAGTTAATGGTCTTAATTTCATTCATGATAGTGTTTCTTTTCTCCACTGGTACGTGATGCTCTGATAATCAAAAATAAATACATAAGTAATTGCTACCTGTAAGGCGCTGAGGGCACAGGCTTAATGAGAACAGATAAGGTACCAAGGTCCCTTCTAAGCCTGGTGTCCATTCCCATCACCTTCCCACACACAACCCCAAACCTTTCACTCAAGTAGGAGTTCCCTTTTTGTTCCTCCACAGCGCCCTCTGCTGCCTCCTGTCAGATCCCACATCACAGAATGCCTAGATAATATGGACATTTCCCACATCTGTCCCCTACCCTAATTCACAAGCAGCTCCAGGGCTGCTTCATCTCTGTCCCCAGAACGCAACATAGGCCCAGGAAAGTGACTGCTAAGAGTCTAAGTGAATAAATCAGCCAGCATTTGTGGTTTTCTCTTTGGCAAAAAAAAAAAAAAAATTTCCAGGTAAACTCACGACTGTTGTGGAATATTCAAAAAATACAGAACAGTGCACAGAACAAGCATCACCCATCAGTTGTACTCCAGAGAGAACCACTGTACTTTGCCTCCGTTTATGCACTTTTTTTCCCATTTTTTTATTGTGGTAAAATACACATAACATAAAAGGTACCATCATAACCATTTATAAGTGTCCAGTTCAGTAGAATTAAGGACATTTACATTGTTGTACAACCGTCACCACCATCCATCTCTAGGACTATTTTCATCCTGCAAAACTGAAACTCTGTACATTAAACAACCAAGCCCCACCCCCCTTCCTCCGTCCCCTGTCAATCACCATTCTACCTTCTATTTCTATGAATTTGACTATTCTAGGAACCTCATAGAAGTGGAATCGTCCAACACTTGTTATTTTCTGGGTTTATTTTATAGTAGCCATCCTATTGAGTGTGAGGTGGGTTTTATCCAGTATTAAAGGCTGTTCTGAGATATCAAAATCCTGGGTCAGTCCTCCCCTCCTGAACTCATCCTGCAGCCTTTTGATGGGCTCCACATGGTGGGACGCTTTGGGGCTGGGTTGGGGGTTGGTTTCTGCTTCTCCTCCAGGTTTCTCCTGTAGCTGGATTCCCACCGAGCACAGGGAGTTGGGCACGTTGCGAGTCTGTGTCTCCCGTGTTTCAGAGAGCTGCTAGAATCCAGGAGATGGACCAGGTCCCCTTCGTGGGCATCGTCTCATTCCGCTCAGACCTTTTTCCGAGATCCCATTTCAGTTCAGTTCAAGTGGGAAAGGGGGAGTGGAATTCCATGCAGACTCAGGCCAGCTGGGTCTTTCACTGCTCAAATGGTTGAGGAGTGAAGGAAGCTGGGCCTCGAGGCTTTGGGTTGGCGGATGCTGGGCAGGGGTGGGGGTGTTTGCAAGTAGGGTGATGGAAATGTAATCGAGTGTCCGATTTATATATTTAACATTAATGATAACGAGGATAGTTAGCATTTGATAAGCAATTTCCAGGTCTGCACTGGGTCCGTGACATTTTTTTATTCCATCAATGGCTCAAAATTGCCTGATACAACTGAAAGGGTTATTGTCCAGGTCGGAGGAAGAAATGAGAGCCCAGAGGGGAAATATCCCCTTCACAAGGTCACACAGCAGCAGTTGCGGGTGATGGGACCTCTTGCAGATTGTGGTACCCAGAAAAATGCTCCCCCAACACAAAGATGTCCACTTCCAAAGTCCCAGAGCTTGTAAATATATTCCATTACGTGCAAGAGGCTATTAAAGTTGCAGGTAGAATCAAGGTTGCTACGCAGCTGATCCTGAGGTGGGGAGATGAGCCTAGGTTAACCAGGTGGGTTCCATGTAATCACGAGGATACTCGTTAAAGGAAGGAGGCAGGAGAGTCAAGGAGAGACCTGAAGATGAAGGACGGGGTCACGAGCTAAGGAATACAGGCGTCTCTAGAGGCTGGAAAAGGCACAGGAACAGGTTCTCCCCAGGAGCCTCCAGAAGGAATGAAGCCCTGCCCAGTGAGACCCATGTTAGACTTCTTGCCTCAAGAACTGTAAGTCAATACGTTTGTGTTTTTCTGAGCCACAAAGGCTGTGGTCATTTGTTAAAACAACCGTAGGAAATTACTACAAGCTGAAAGCAGAGCTGGCATTTGCACTGATCTTTGATATTTACGTCCTGTATTAGCCTGCTCGGACCGCTGCAGATTGGGCGGCTTAAACAAAAGAAATCTACTGTCTGTCTTATTGTCCTGGAGCCTGAAATCACGGTGCCGGCAAGATTGCGTTCTCCTGAGGCTTCTCTCCTTGGCTTGCAGGCAGCCAGCTGTCTTCTAGCTGTGTCTTCATGTGCTCTTCCCTCTGTGCCCGCACACGGAGGAAGATAGGTATCTGGTGTCTCTTCTTCCTCTTGTAAGGATACAAGTCCTGTTGGATCAGGGCCCCATCCTTGTGACCTTGGCTAACTGTAGTCATCTCCTATTTCTGCTTTGATTTTTAGTGGAACTCATCCTGCTTTCATATTCGCTGATATTCGGACACAGTGACGCTGCTGCCTGATAACCTTTGTGAGCATGTTTTCTTCTCTGGGAACAAGGAAGTATATGGTTGGTAAGTTGTTTTTCTTTATAAATTTATTTATTTTATTTTAATTTTTGGCTGCGTTGGGTCTTTGTTGCTGCACGCGGGCTTTCTCTGGTTGAGGCGAGCGAGGGCTACTCTTCATTGCGGTGCACGGGCTTCTCATTGCGGTGGCTTCTCGTTGCAGAGCACGGGCTCTAGGTGCTTGGGCTTCAGTAGTTGCAGCACGCGGGCTCAGTAGCTGTGGCTCAAGGGCGCTAGAGCGCAGGCTCGGTAGTTGTGGTGCACGGGCTTAGTTGCTCCGCGGCATGTGGAATCTTCCCGGACCAGGACTTGAACCCGTGTCCCCTGCATTGGCAGGTGGATTCTTAACCACTGCGCCACCAGGGAGCCCGGTAAGTTTTTTCTAAAGCACGTTACTGCCTTGGGAGATGGCATTATTGTCGGTTCCTTTGATTGTTCTTATTTTGTTGATTGTATTGGGATGTTCAAGGTTCTTGTGCTAGCCTCATGGATTTGCACTGCTGTTGGATTTGCATTGTTGTTGTTGAGGCTAGGGCAGGCCACCCCAAAATAGGCCACCATAGACATGTTGTTTGTTTTGTGTTGAAGTTGCTTGAGGAGCAGCTGATGTGAGAAGGACACTCTGACCTGTGTCTCCCTGAAAGTGTCTCTTATATGAGAGGTACCCTTCCTGCACCTGGAGGTAGAAGGACACCCGTATCCTCAGAGACGGGGAGTTTGGAGCCAAAGAGCCTGTAGAAACAAACCTTGTTGCTTTACTAATTTACTGGCCAAGCCCAAGCTCTTTAGAGTCCTCACCAACGAAACATCCAAAGCCCAAGTTTCCTTGGACTGTCGATTGCTCACCAAGTTATTCTTTGTCCAAAAAGTATAAAAGCTGCCAGCTTTAGCCACTTCTTAGGTCCCATTTCTATGAGTCCTCTGTGCGGACTAATTAAAATGTGTTTTTCTCCTGTTAATCTGCCTTGTCTCTAATTTATTATTAGTCCAGACACAATAAGTCAACAGGGGTACAGGGGAAATTTCCCCCTCCCCGACATAGTTCAGTGTAATTTTAAATTTTATTTCTTTTTTTTTTTTTTGCGGTACGCGGGCCTCTCACTGCTGTGGCCTCTCCCGTTGCGGAGCACAGGCTCCAGACGCGCAGGCTCAGCGGCCATGGCTCACGGGCCCAGCCGCTCCGTGGCACGTGGGATCCTCCCGGACCGGGGCACGAACCCGTGTCCCCTGCATCGGCAGGCGGACTCTCAACCACTGCGCCACCAGGGAAGCCCTAAATTTTATTTCTTTATTAACAGATTTATTGAAGTGTAATTGATATATTTTTTTAAAACTTGCGCATGTTTAATGTATATCATTTGATGAGCTTCGACCCAGGCAGTAATGTTTTTAAAGCTCCTTCAAGTTCATGCATTTTCTGTCCATTCTGCTCTTCAGAGCAGCTCATTCCAGGCATTTGCATCTCCCAGTACAGATGGGGAGGTGGAGCCTCCCCAAGGAGAAAGGATGTGGTGAGGGGTTGGAGAGAGTTGGGGGCGGGGAGGGCAGTCACCTGGCCCTGGTCCTGGAGGCCGAGGGGCAGAGACTGCCCACCTGGGGCTGCGAAGAATTAAGTTGTATCTTGGGCTCCCTCTTGTGGCCGCAGTGGAGAAATTCCCTTCCAGGTTGAAGGAAAAATGTTTATGTTTAGGCTGCGTTGGGTCTTCGCTGCTGCGCGCAGGCTTTCTCTAGTTGCGGTGAGCAGGGGCTACTCTTCGTTGCGGTGCGCGGGCGTCTCACTGCAGTGGTTTCTCTTGCTGCGGAGCGTGGGCTCTAGGCGCGTGGGCTCAGTAGTTGCGGCATGCGGGCTCAGTAATGGTGGCTCGCAGGCTCTAAAGCGCAGGCTCAGTAGTTGTGGCACGCGGACTTCAGTAGTTGTGGCTCACGGGCTCTAAAGCGCAGGCTCAGTAGTTGTGGCGCTCGGGCTTAGTTGCTCCACGACATGTGGGATCTTCCCGGACCAGGGATCAAACCCCTGTCCCCTGAATTGGCAGGTGGATTCTTAACCACTGTGCCACCAGGAAAGTCCCGGAAAAATGGTTTTTTTATCTACAAATTCATTTCTTCATTCAGCAAGCATTTGCTGATCCTCTGCTGTGTGCCAGACACTGTTTGAGGTTCTTGAGGTCCATCAGTAAACAAAACAAAAATACCTGCCCTTGAGGATATTATATTCTTGCAGAGGGAGACAGATGGAACTCTGAATCTATATTGTGTATTGTCTATGTCCCTGGTACCCAGAAGAGGGGCTTAAATACTAGAAGCTTTGATGGCACTCTACTTAATAAATAAAATAAATTGTCTGGGTAATTATGATTGGATTTCTATAAAAGGCCAGCTAGTTATGGCAGGGTTCTAGGAATTGGCCCATAATTATGTACAGTCACTGAAGTATGTAGAGTAGCTAGAAGCACCTAGGGGATCATGGTATAGTCTTAGGAACCACCCGCTGGGTAATTGCACCAGGAGCTCCTAGAACCAGCTGGGTAATTAGAGTCCCTGGAATCTGCTGGATAATTACCACAGGCTCATGGAATCAACAGTAATAAGAGAAGGGTCCCAAGTACAGACATCAGGAAATGCTGGAGATGTTTTTGATTGTCACCACTGGAGAATGATGCTATGGCATCTGGTGAATGGAGGCCAGGGTTGCTTCCAGGCATCCTGCAATGTGCAGGGCAGTGCAGGACAGCCCCACAGCAAAGAGCCATCTGTCCTGTTTTAGTCTGTTCAGGCGGCTCTAACAGAATGCTGTATAGAGTGCAATAACAAACATTTATTGCTCACAGCTTTGGAGGCTGGGAAGTCTGAGATCTGGGTGACAGCATGGTTGGATTCTGATGAGGGTCCTGGTTTCCTCACATGGTGGAGAGAGAAAATGGTCCCTCACCAGACATGGAATCTAGCAGCACCTTGGTCTTGGACAGCCTCCAGAACTGTGAGAAATAAATGTTGCTCATAAGCCACCTGGCCTCTTCTTTGTTATAGCAGCCGGAGCGGAATAAGATTTTGATCAATGCCTGAAAACATTTTGTATATACTGAACCCTTAAGTAAGGTTAGTTAGTAAAAGTAGCAGTGATTGTACTCTTATTCGTACTGTATCAATTCAGAGTCTCGGTGTGCAAGCAACAGAAAATAACTGGTTAGTTTTGGCCAAGAAGGAATTTATTACCAAGATGCTGGGTAGCCTTTGGAATGGAAGGGACTAGAGAAATCAAGCTGTGAGAATGGGCAGGAAACAAAAGAGGCAAAGCATCTTTGCCTTAACTCAAGAGGAAAAGTCCCACACGTGGGACTATATGATAGGTTGAGCCCAGGACCCCTGCTCACTGTCTACCTGTGATATTGTGGTTTATAGTAAGAAATATAATTTGGTCTTTTTCCCTGTTTTTGTCACAGAGCTCCTAAAACCCTTGGAATTTCCTAAGTGATAGGAGTGATAAAGGTGTCTTGATATTCCTAACAAACCCCTTTCAATCACCCCTGAATTTGTTAATGAGGTGCCTTTGAGGGTGGGGCTGGTTGCCAGGGGAACCAACCATGTGATTAGAGGGTTGGAGCTTTCAGTCTCACCACCCTCCCCCCAACCCCGACCTCCAGGGAGGGGAGAGGGGCTGGAGGTTGAATCCATCGCCAATGGCTGCGATTTAATCAATCTTGCCTATGTATTGAAGCCTCCGTAAAACCCCAAACGGAAGGGGTTTAAACGGAGAGCTGCCGGGCTGGTGAACACGTGGAGATTTGGGGAAGGTGGTGCCCCTCAGAGAAGAGAGTATGAAAGCTCTGAGCCCCTTCCCGTGTAAATACTTTGCATCTTTTCCACTGAGTGAACAGAAAGGCACCCAGCTGGTGTCGGAGAATGGCTTGGTGGTATGGGGAAAACGCATGTGGGAATGGGTGTCAGAAACATACTGCCTCAAACGGTGGAGACAGCTGCCACAGAGGAAGGCCGAATAGACTTCCCACTAAGGCTGGGACTGCTGGAAGCTTCTTTCCAAAGAAGAGAAGGGTCCCAACTCAGAGATGCGACTGTGACACACGCGCTCTGCAGCACCGTGACTACCGATCCCGGTGACTCCTTAAATAAAACCTCTCTTCCCACGCACGTTTTGCCAGATGCCCGGAGGGGGTTTTTTAATAACTGAAGAGACTAACAAGACTGAGGGTGAGATGACTGTTACAGGCTGAGCTTTTCCTCCAACATTTTATTATGAAAATGTTTCAAACACACAGAGAAATTGACAGAATGTCACAGTGACTGCCCACATACACACTACCTGGGTTCAACCATTGACATTCTACTCTGTTTTATCACGTAGCTATCCATCAAACCACTTGGGGTGTTTGGGGTGCCTTTATTATTTTTTTAAATTATTTTTTAAATGTTTGGCTGCATTGGGTCTTCATTGCTGTGCACGGGCTTTCTCTAGTTGCGGCGAGCGGGGGCTACTCTTTGTTGCCGGACGCGGGGTTCTCAGTGCGGTGGCTTCTTTTGTTGCGAAGCACAGGCTCTAGGCGTGCGGGCTTCAGTGGTTGTGGCACACGGGCTCAGTATTTGTGGCACGTGGGCTCTAGAGCGGAGGCTCAGTAGTTGTGGCACACGGGCTTAGCTGCTCCGTGGCATGGGGGATCCTCCCGTACCAGGGCTCGAACCCGTGTCCCCTGCATTGGCAGGCGGATTCTCAACCACTGCGCCACCAGGGAAGTCCCTGGGGTGCCTTTAAAAGTCAGTTGCAGGGGCTTCCCTGGTGGCGCAGTGGTTAAGAATCTGTCTGCCAATGCAGGGGACATGGATTCGAGCCCTGGTCTAGGAGGATCCCCCATGCCACGGAGCAACTAAGCCCGTGCGCCACAACTACTGAGCCTGCGCTCTAGAGCCCGTGCTCCGCAACAAGAGAAGCCACTGTAATGAGAAGCCCGCGCACCACAACGAAGAGTAGCCCCCGCTCGCGGCAACTACAGAAAGCCCACGCACAACAACAAAGACCCAACACAGCCAAAAAATAAATAAAATAAATAAATAAAGTCAGTTGCAGACTTCAGTATGCTTCTCCCTGAATATTTCAGCAAGTGCATCATTACCTAGAGTTCAAACTTCATGTTCCTTCTTTTTTGTTGTGTGTTAAAATGTGCATTCAGCGAAATGAAGTGGACACATTTAAATGTACTAGGAGCTGTGTTTTGACAATTAGATACCCAAACCACTATCAAGATATAAAATACGGTCATTGTCCCTGAAAAATGGTGGGTGCAGGGGCTGGGGGCTGGGGGGGCTGGGGAATTGGCGTTTAGTAGGAACAGAGTCTCAGTTTTACAAGTTGAAAAAGTTCTGTGGAAGGTGGTGATGGTTGTACAACACTGTGAATGTATTTGGTGCCACTGAACTGCACACTTAAAAATGGCTAAAATGGAAATTTAATGTTATGTACATTTTACCACATTTTAAAAATGAAAAATTGAATAAAAACAAACTTAAGTGGGGATCATTAACTTCATTTTGCAGCTAAGAAAACTGAGGCCAGATCAGGGGTGTGAGTTCCATGGGACTGCAGACCTATACAGTGAGGGATTTGGGATGTGAACCCACATGTGTGTCCCTCTGAGTTCATCCATTTTCCTTCTCCAGCCAGTTTTCCCTCCTCTTGCGCAAACATTCCCAGCAATTGTAATAATAATAGCAGAAGTAGTGGCGGTTGTAATAGTAAAAGGAAAAATGATAATCAAAATGAGTTCTAGCCACTCACCAGATTCTTACTCAGCCATAAAGTGAAAAAGAGCCGATACATTCCACCGTGTGGATGAACCTCGAGATGTGACTCTGAGTGAAAGAGCCACACCTAGAAGGTCACCCAGTGTATGATTCCATTTCTAGGAAATGTCCAGAACAGGCAAATCCAGAGAGACAGAAAGTAGATGAGTGCTTGCCTGGGGCTGTGGGGAGGGGAATGGGGAGTGTCTGCTGACAGGCACGGGGGGCTTCCTTTGGAACTAGATAGAGTGATGTTTGCACTGCTTTGTGGATGTGCTAAATGCCATTGAATTGCATGCTTTCCAATCATTAAATTACTTTTAATTTTTTTCAAAACTTTTTTTTTTTTTTTTTTTTTTTGCGGTACGCGGGCCTCTCACTGCCGTGGCCTCTCCCATTGCGGAGCACAGGCTACGGACGCGCAGGCCCAGCGGCCATGGCCCACGGGCCCAGCCGCTCCGCGGCACGCGGGATCCTCCCGGACCGGGGCACGAACCCGCGTCCCCTGCATCGGCAGGCGGACTCTCAACCACTGCGCCACCAGGGAAGCCCCTCAAAACTTTTTATTGAAGTATAGTTGACTTACAATGTTTTATTAGTTTCAGGTGTACAGCAAAGTGATATATATATATATATATATATGTATATATATATCCATATATATACTTTTTCAGATTTTTTTCCATTATGGTTTATTACGGGATATAAAATATAGTTCCCTGTGCTATACAGTAGGACCTGTTGATCTATTTTATATACAGTAGTGTATGTCTGTCCATCTCAAACTCCTAATTTATCCCCCTCCCTCCCCTTTCCCCTTTGGCAACCAGAAGTTTGTTTTCTATGTCTGTGAGTCTGTTTCTGTTTTGTAAATAAGTTCATTTGTACTATTTCTTAGATTCCACATATAAGTGATAAAATATGTGTCTTTCTCTGGCTTACTTCACTTAGTATGATAATCTGTAGGTCCGTCCATGTTGCTGCCAATGGCATTATTTCGTGCTTTTCTGTGGCCGAGTATTCCATGGTGCGTGCGTGCATGCGTGCGTGTGTGTTTGTGTGTGTGTGTGTGTGTGTGTGTACATACCACGTCTTCTTTATCCATCAAAGGATGCCTAGGTTGCTTCCATGTGTTGGCTATTATAAATAGTGCTGCTATGAACATTGGGTGCATGTATCTTTTCAAATTAGAGTTTTCATCTTTTCTGGATCTATGCCCAAGAGTGGGATTGCTGGATCATATGGTAATTCTACTTTTAGCTTTTTAAGGAATCTCCATACTGTTCTCCATAGTGGCTGCACCAACTTACATTCCCACCAACAGTGTAGGAGGGTTCCCTTTTCTCCACACCCTCTCCAGCATTTTTAAATGGTTAATTTCATGTGAATTTCTTCTCGATAAAAAATAACAGCTAATGGGCTTCCCTGGTGGCGCAGTGGTTGAGAGTCCGCCTGCCGATGCAGGGGACACGGGTTCGTGCCCCAGTCCAGGAAGATCCCACGTGCCGCGGAGCGGCTGGGCCCGTGAGCCATGGCCGCTGAGCCTGCGCGTCCGGAGCCTGTGCTCCGCAACGGGAGAGACCACAACAGTGAGGGGCCCGCGTACCGCAAAAAAAAAAAAAAAAAACAGCTATTGAGCATTTGCTGTGTGCCACACACCACATAAGCCCTTGGACAGGTATTAATTTATTAACTTGCAGCACCATATGGGGTAAGGATGTCTTGCTCCATTTTTTCTGGAGAGGGATATTCCAAGCCACGGGGTCACCAAGCCGGCAAACGGCAGATCTGTGACATGTCCATCCTGCAGCAGAGCCCTTCCTTCTAAACACTATCCTTCAGGGCAAAGCGGAGGACCCTGTTGGGGGGATCGAGGTTCCATCCCTTCCTGCATCAAGTCAGCTCTGCGTTCACTTCTCTCTGCTTCAGCTTCTGAGCACGGTTTCCTGTTAAGCATGAATTGAGTTGCACTCCCTGCCCCCCCTAATCCCCCCAAGAGACTGTGAGTGAAAAAATAAGAGCAAAAAAAAAAAAAAAGAGGAAAGAGAGAAAAAAGTTCGAAAATCCCTGAACGCTCCTTTTCCTGCCGGTCCAGGTGAGACACACCTGTCCAGAGTGGCTCAGAGGGGATTCCAGGAGCCTGTAGCTTATGCTGCCTTTTTCTTAGTTGGTGGCCAATCGCTGTGTGGCTGTCATGCTATAAATAAAATGGTTTAATTTTTGGCATACCTGCTAGAGCTAAACGCACCTTCAGCATCTGGGCCCACGTACCATTTCCTGCCGAACTCCATTCACAGCCACAATGCCATGCCCAGGTTTGCTTAAACCAGCACCCCCTCGCCCCCACCAGTGGCTTCTGCTGCCTGAAAATAAGCTCTAAAATCCCTATTAGACTTCAGACCCTGCACAAGCTGGCCCTGCCCACCTCCCTGGCCTCATCCTCTAGAACACCCCTTCCCTTACTCACACCAGCACCCCACACACACACACATGAATTGGTTTTCTCTCTGTTCCTCCAATTCTAAGCTTGTCCCTGCCTCAGGGCCTTTGCACAGGCTGTTATTTCTGCCTGAAACTCTCTCCCCGCAGCTTCTTCTGATCCTTCAGGTACCATCTTCTATCACTACCTCCAGAATACCTCCCCATCATACCAAATAAAGTAGGTCCCTTGTTATACCCACTCATAGCTGCTAGTTCTTTTCTACCACATCTCTGTTCACAATTTGTCATCATATAGATTGTGCTGCACATTGGGGTCCCCAGAGCCACTACCAGAAACTAAAAGTGCATCCAAGGAAAACAGCCTGCATGACAAGAAGGGCACCTCACCTCTCTGGCGTTCCTCCCTGCAAAGCCACAATCTTAGTCCCATCCCGAAAAAAAAATCAGACAAAATCAGACTTGGGGAGGTTGGGCAAAATCCCTGACGAGGGCTCCTCAAAACTGTCAAGGTCATAAAAATCCAGGAAAGAGGGAAGAACTGTCACAGACAGGAGGAGACTCAATGTCATGTGGGATCCTGGATTGGAGAAACATTAGCAGAAAAATGGGAAATTAGAATACAGTGAGTAGTTTATTTAATTCTAATGTGTGAATGTTGATCTCTTAGTTTTGACCAATGTACCCTGCTTATGTAAGATGTTAACGTCAGGGACAACTCTTCTGTAAATCTAAAGTTATTTCAAAATAACAGTGTAGGGAGCCCTCTGGCGGTCCAGTGGTTAGGACTCTGCACTTTCACTGCCGAGGGTGCAGGTTCAATCCCTGGTGGGGGCGCTAAGATCCCGCAAGCTGCTCAGTGTGGCCAAAAAAAAAAAAAAAAAAAAAAACCAAAAAACCCCTGCAGTGTAAAATTAAAAAGTAGAAAATAGAAACAAAAACAGACAAACATCAGCAACTCTACTTCTGA
This sequence comes from Mesoplodon bidens, assembly GCF_964165515.1. Classification (NCBI taxonomy): domain Eukaryota; kingdom Metazoa; phylum Chordata; class Mammalia; order Artiodactyla; family Ziphiidae; genus Mesoplodon; species Mesoplodon bidens. Next base: position 57,183,023 of record NC_138175.1, on the reverse strand, counting down.
GTATATACCCTGTTAAAAACAAAACAGGCTCAAAATGAAGTCACTTAGGCTAAGCCCTGTGTCACCCAATAAGACTTCATTACAGGGACTTCCCTGGTGGCGCAGTGGTTAAGAATCTGCCTGCCAATGCAGGGGACATGGGTTTGAGCCCTGATCTGGGAAGATCCCACATGCCGCGGAGCAACTAAGCCCGTGCGCCACAACTATTGAGCCCGCGTGCCGCAACTGCTGAAGCCTGCGCACCTAGACCCTGTGCTCTGCAGCAGGAGAAGCCACTGCAATGAGAAGCCTGTGCACCATAACGAAGACCCAATGCAGCCAAAAATAAATAAATTTATTTTTTTAAAAAAGACTTCATTACAGTTTCTGCTCTCCCAGAAATGGAATCTTAAACCAGTCAATCAGGAATCACCTTATTAGCCCTGATTAGGTAACCTGCCTGATAGACCCTGCCATCCCCTAAAGGAAAGCAACCTGGCGGTAACCAACCTGCTTTTTTGCCCAGTGTGACTTCCTCACTTCTGCTGCCTTCTGCCTATAAATGACTCGCATTTTGTACAGCTTCTCAGAGCTCCTTTCTCTCTGCTTACACTGGCTGCTGCTTGACTCATGAATTGTTGCCTAAGACAATAAGATCTTTAAATTTTACTCAGTTGAACTTTGTTTTTCAACAACCCAAAAGAATTGAAGGCAGAGTCTCAAACAGAATTTGTCTACCCATGTTTATAGCAGCATTATTCACAACAGCTGAGAGGTGTAAGCAACATAAATGGCCATCAAAGGATGAATAGATAAGCAAAATGAGGTATATACATACAATGGAATACTACTCAGCCTGAAAAAGGAAGGAAATTGACACACGCTACAACGTGGATGAACTATACTTAGTGAAATGAGCCAGACAGAAAAAGACGAATACTGTATGATTTCACTTGTATTCAGTATCTAGAGTAACCAAATTCACAGAGACAGGGAGTAGAATGGTGCTTACCAGGGGCTGGGGTTGGGGAATGGGGAGTTATTGAGTTATCATTTAATGGGTATAGAGTTTCAGTTCTAGAAGATGAAATAGTTCTGGAGATGGATGGTGGTGATGGTTACACAACACTGCAAATGTACTTAACACTCCTGAACTGTACACTTAATGAGAGCTGAGATGGTAAGTCGTATGCTGCGTCTTTTACCGTAATTTTACATTTTTTAACTAAAAATGTTTTTAAAGACAAGCAAAAACCCAACCTATTTGTAAAGTTACGGAGAGCTGGAGAGTCGTTTTTTGTGAAGGTGCACAAACCTTCTCAGGACTTCCCTGGTGGTCCAGTGGTTAAGACTGCGCTTCCACTGCAGGGGGCCCGGGTTCGATCCCTGGTCAGGGAACTAAGATCCCGCATGCCTCGCGGTTTGGCCAAAAATAAATAAATAAATTTTAAAATTAAAAAAAAAAAAGAACCTTCTCAAAGGAGAGCATAAAAGGATGTTAAAAGCGGGAATAAGAAAAGCCTGGGAGGTGTTGAAAACATCCATTACCTTGATTGTGGTGATGGTATCACAGTGTTTGCATTTGTCCAAAGTCATCAAATAGTATATATTAAATATGTGCAGTTCTGTGTATATCAATACTTATACCTGGGCTTCCCTGGTGGCGCAGTGGCTGAGAGTCCGCCTGCCGATGCAGGGGACAGAGGTTTGTGCCCCGGTCTGGGAAGATCCCACGTGCCGCGGAGTGGCGGGGCCCGTGAGCCATGGCTGCTGAGCCTGTGCATCCGGAGCCCGTGCTCCTCAGCGGGAGAGGCCACAGCAGTGAGAGGCCCGCGTACCGCAAAAAAAAAAAAAAAGTTAAACAAAATACTTATACCTCAATAAGGCTGGGTTGTTTTTTTTTTAAAGGGAATTTCCCCCATCTCTGCCCTTTGACTGAGGTCCCAGTGGGAAAGGGCATAGGTGATAAATGTCTGCCTGTTCTAAAGAGAAGCTTCAGACATGCAGAGGTCCAAAGTGGCACAATTACCCCATCACCCGTCTGGAGGTAAGGGACTCATCAGAGGGTGGGGTTCTTGCAGAAGAGAGAGGCCATTCCCTTCTTGCAGGGTGCTGTGGACCGAATGTCCTCCCACCCCTCAACCCCCAAATCACATGTTGAAGCCCTAACTCCCAATATACCATTGTATTAGGAGCTGGGGCCTTTGGGAGGTGATGAAGTCATGAGGATGGAGCCCTCACCTGGGGATTAGTGCCCTGGTAGGGAGAGGAAAGCACACCAGCGTCCCCCCACCCTGTGTCTGTGTCTCTGACGCTCTGTGTCCCTCGCTGTCTCCCATGTGAGGACACAGCTAGAAGGACAGGCAGTCAGCTGCAGGCCAGGAAGAGGCAGTGCCCCTTGCCCTGGGAACCTGTGAGCATGGCAAACCATCTTGTTGAGACTGTAGCCTCCCGATCCTTTGGCCTCAGCGTGCTTGAAGAATGATGAAGTCTATTATTTTAAGACATCTCAGAACCTCCATGGGACAGAGCTGGAGCATGGTGGAAGAGGACAGGATCCCCTGAATTTGGGGCTACGGGGCTGGGGTGTGGGGAGGTGAAGCTGAGCAGCTGGCGGGAACCTCCCCCACTGGCACACCCAGCACGCACAGCAGAAGCAGGTTTGCCTGGCACTGAGAACACCCCAGCGGACTGCCGGAGGGGGAGAAGGCCCCGGGGGATGGGGCACGTGTATCCTGAAGAAGAGCAGGGGCCAGGAGGGTCACGGTAGGACAAGGTCTGAGCGAGTGCAGCACAGAGGGGGGGATGACTTCAGGGGGTACCGTGATAGGTAAGCGCCCACTGCAGAGTCTGGCGTGATCCAAGTTACTTTCCCCTATGTCAAGATCTGCTGCAGGCGTTCCTGGACGGGCGGACCCTGCATCCCACACAGGACCCTGCTGCGGGGCGGGGGGCGGCGGGGGAGACAGGTCACACCTGGAAATAAGTGATGCCCGTCATCTCTGGATACTGCAACGGCCAGAAGCAATCATGCCCACCAGGGAGATAAATGCCAGTACCTGGTGGGAAAGGATACACGGAATAGATGTGATGCTCACCACCACGTCAGGACGGTCCGCCGCAGGATGCAAACAATCTCACGTAACATCCGCTTCAGTCAATATCACTGGGCAACCGCAAAACACCCACTCTCTCCATAGATGATGACTTGTTTCTTTGTCTGGTACCCCTTTATCTTCGCTTTCATGCGCCCTCCTGTAGAAAAGATTTCTCTTTTTCTTAATGTCAATTTTTAAAAATTGAAGTATAGTTGATTTACAATATTGTGTTACTTTCAGGTGTACAGCAAAGTGATTCAGTTATATATATTTATTAAGATTATTTTCCACTATAGGTTATTATAATGACTATAGTTCCCTGCGCTATACAGTAAATCCTTGTTGCTTATATATTTTATGTATAGCAGTTGGTATCTGTTAATCCCATAGTCCTAACTTATCCCTCCCTGCCCCTCTCTTTCTACTTTGGTCACCATAAGTTTGTTTTCTGTGTCTGTGAGTCTGTCTCTGTTTTGTATATAGATTCATTTGTATTATTTTTTAGATTCCACATATAAGTGATATCATGTAATATTTCTCTTTCTCTGTCTGACTTACTTCACTTAGTATGATATTCTCTAGGTCCATCCACGTTGCTGCAAATGGCATTATTTCATTATTTTTTATGGCTGAGTAATATTCTGTTATATGTATGTACCACATCTTCTTAAACCAATCCTATGTTGATGGGCACTTGGGTTGTTTCCATGTCTTGGCTATTGTAAATAGTGCTGCTGTGAACACTGGGGTGCAGGTATCTTTTCAACTTAGAGTTTCCATCTTTTCTGGATCTATGCCCAGGAATAGGATTGCCGGCTCATACAGCAACTCTATTTTTAGTATTTTGAGGAAGCTCCATACTGTTTTCCATAGTGGCTGCACCAATTTACATTCTCACCAACAGTGTAGGAGGGTTCCCTTTTCCCCACACCCTCTCCAGCATTTATTATTTGTCGACTTTTTGATGGTGGCCATTCTGACTGGTGTGAGGTGATACCTCGTTGTGGTTTTGGTTTGCATTTCTCTAATAATTAGCGATGACGAGCATCTTTTCATGCACCTGTTGGCCATCCGTATGTCTCCTTAATGTGTATTTAGTTGTTTTGCCCACTTTTGGATTGGTTTCTTTTCTATATTGAGTCGTATGAGCTGTTTGTAGGTAAGATTTCTTGAGATGCCCAACCACAGAGTTACCTCGGCTCCCTGACAGCACCCAAATCCAGAGCGAGCTCTCTTCCTTTGACCCTGCTCAAAATGACCCAATGAATCTAAAGCCAATTGTAGCATCTTTCCAACACCCTCTGTATCACTTTCTCAAGCTGCCATGACAAAGCGCCACAGACTGGGGGGTGTCAACAACAGAAATTTATTTTCTTGCAGTCCTGGAGGCTGGAAGTCCGAGATCAACGTGTCGGCAGGTTTGGTTTCTTCTGAAACTTCTCTCCTTGGCCTGTAGATGGTTGCTTTCTTGCTGTGTCCTCACGTGGTTGTCCTCTGTCATGTCTGATCTCCTCTTCTTACGAGGGCAGCAGTCATATTTGATTGGGACTCCCCCTATTAACCTCATGTTAACTTAATAACCTTGTCAGAGGCCCCATCTCCAAACATAGTCACATCTGAGACACTGGCGGGGTGGGGGGTGAATTTCAACATATGAATTTAGGGGGACCCAGTGCAGCCCGTAGCACCCCGTTGCTTGGTCTGTGTTACCTCTCACCCCAGGATGTGTGTTCTCTCTCACTGTGATGAGTACTAAACCCAGCTTGTTCAGCTGCAGGTATGTTTCTGGTGGTCTTGGGCTAAAGAGCATCATCACCAGCAGTGATTTGCTGCTGAAGACGGGAAGCAGGAATTCTTGGTGGACTTGAGGGGAGGAGGGAGGGCGGGGGGGGGGCTTCCCAAGGATTCCCGTGAGACAGAGAGCTGTCAGACTGGCACAACTTGGGAAGGAGAAGAAAGGAAGGCGTGTCTATCTCAGAGACTGGACAAAGAGAGCAAGGTGACCGGGCAGACCCGCCACGGGTCACCCCCTCCCTTGGTCTGTGGGGTCTTAGGTCAAGCCTCCGCCTGGAAACGGGGAGTGACTGAGCTGGATGCCAGATGGATGTTTTGATACTAAGTTAGGCTGGACTGTTGACCCCCTGAGATTGGGACAGTTGGAAAACCCCCAGATGGCAAGAAAATCTAGAAGCTGTGCTCCTGATATAGCCACGGAGGAGGGAAAGGGGGCTGAGACAGATGGAGTGTGAAGGCAGGGTGAGAAGGAACGAAGCTGTCTCCTGTTCATACCCGTGAGCGTAGACTTTTTTTTTTTTTTACTCTTTATCATTTTTAAAAAATGGCTTGCTTTTTTTTAAATAAAAATTTTATTTTAGAATTGTTTCACATTTACAGAAAAGTTGCAAGGATGGTACAGAGAGTTCCTATACACCCTTGGCCCCATTTCCCCTGCTGCTAACATCTTAGGTTGCTCTGGTACCTTCCTCACAACCTAGATCTATGCCCTGTTGTTAACTACAGCCCATATTTTATTTGGAGCTCCTTGTTTTTTACTTGTGTCCTCCTTCTGTTCCAGGACCCCATCCAGGAGACCACATGACATGTAAGCTCCTGAGGCTCGCCTTGGCTCTGACGGTTTCTCAGCCTTTCCTTGTTTTGGATGAACCTGACAGTGTTGAAGAGGACTGGTCAGGTATTTTGTAGAATGTGCCTACCTTGGGGTTTGACTGATATTTTTCTCATGATTAGACTGAGGTCCTGGGTTTAGGGGAAGAAAACCACAGAAGTAAAATACCATTTTCCTCACATCACATCAAGGGTACAGACTAGCAACATGACTCTGATGCTGACCTTGAACTCCTGGCTGAGGCAGGACTTGTCGGGTTTCTTGACTACAAAGTTACTTTTTCCCTCATTTTTGTGCTGTTCCCTTTAGAAGGACGTCATCGTGCTCAGCCCACACTTAAGGAGTAGGGAGTTATGCTCCACCCTTGAGGGTAGAGTAGCTACATAAATTATCTGGAATTCTTCTGCATGGGAAATTTGTCTCTTCTCTCCCATCTCTTACTTTATTCACTCAATTATTCATATCATTCTGGACTCATGGTCATTTCTTTTATTTTTTAACATCTTTATTGGAGTACAGTTGCTTTACAGTGGTGTGTTAGTCTCTGCTGTATAACAACGTGAATCAGCTATACATATACATATATCCCCATATCCCCTCCCTCTTGCGTTTCCCTCCCACCCTCCCTATCCCACCCCTCTAGGTGGTCACAAAGCACCAAGCTGATCTCCCTGTGCTATGCAGCTGCTTCCCACTAGCCATCTATTTTACAGTTGGTCGTGTAGACATGTCCGTGCCACTCTCTCACTTCATCCCACCTTCTCCTTCCCCCTCCCTGTGTCCTCAGGTCCATTCTTTACGTCTGCATCTTTATTCCTGTCCTGCCCCTAGGTTCTTCAGAACCATTTTTTTTTTAGATTCCATATATATGTGTTAGCATACAGTATTTGTTTTTCTCTTTCTGACTTACTTCACTCTGTATGACAGACTCTAGGTCCATCCACCTCATTACAAATAACTCAGTTTCATTCCTTTTTATGGCTGAGTAATACTCCATTGTATATATGCGCCACATCTTCTTTATCCATTCATTTGTTGATGAACACTTAGGTTGCTTCCATGTCCTGGCTATTGTAGATAGTGCTGCAATGAACATTGTGGTCTCTTTTTTTTTTTTTTTTTTTTTTTTTTGCTGTACGCGGGCCTCTCACCGCTGCGGCCTCTCCCGCTGCGGAGCACAGGCTCCGGACACACAGGCTCCGCGGCCATGGCTCGCGGGCCCAGCCGCTCCGCGGCACGTGGGATCCTCCGGGATAGGGGCACGAACCCGTGTCCCCTGCACCGGCAGGCGGACTCTCAACCACTGCGCCACCAGGGAAGCCCTGTGGTCTCTTTTTGAATTATGGTTTTCTCAGGGTATATGCCCAGTAGTGCAACTGCTGGGTCATATGGTGTTCTATTTTTAGTTTTTTAAGGAACTTCCGTACTGTGCTCCATAGTGGCTGTATCAATTTACATTCCCACCCATTTATTTCTTATTTGGGTTATAATCCAATACTACTTTATCGTGTTGCTCTAACTATAGCCCCGTCTCTTTTTTTCTCAACATTTTAGTATGAAAAATTTCAAACAGACAAAAAAGTTGAAAGAATGTTGCAGTGAAAAAAAACAAATAATCTAATTATAAAATGGTCAAAGGACCTGAATAGACAAGTTTCCAAAGAAGATATTCAGATGGCAAACAGGTACATGAAAAGGTATATATGTATGTTGTGTGCGTATAGATATAGATATATAGCTATAGCTATATATATATATATATATATACACATATACATATATCATCATTAGTGTACACCTTAAACCTACACAGTGTTATATATCAATTATATCTCAATAAAGATGGAAAAAATAAAGAATATTACAGTGAATACCTAGACACCCACCACCTAGATGCTGCCATTAATATTTTGCTTTATTACATATCTATCCCCCTGTCAATCCACCTTATTTCTTTTTTGATCCATTTCAAAGGAAACTACAGACACCACTAAATTCCCCCCCATGCTTAAGCATGCATATCATTAAATAGAGTTCTTTTTTCCCCCAAGGCAAAATTTGTGGTGAAATGCAAAATTTGCACAAATCTTAAGTGTACCACAAATGCAGACCTCTTGTACCACAAGTGCCGCCCAAAACCTTATCAAGATACAGAATAATGCCATCACTCCTGAAAGTCCCCTCGGCCCCCTTCCCAGTCAGCCCTGTCCCCACCCTCCCAGAGGCAACTACTGTTCTGATTACTGTTGCCACCATAGATTAGCTTCGTCTGTTCTTGAACATCACCTAAATGGACTCATAACATATATACTCACAATCACCTCGTGAAACTGATGAGTCCCCCAGAATTTACGTCATGGGGAGCACATGTGAGTTCTTGAGCCAGGACCTGCCCTTGTCTTTTGTCAAGAGGGGCTGGTCAGGAGGCCTTCCTGGAAGAGGCGGCATTGCTACCCCTCTCTGGCTTCCTTCCTGCCTCTCTGGGCTGCTCCTTCTCAGCCTGTTTGTGGGCCCATTTCCCTCCGCTTGCCCCTTCCACGGCAGTGCTGCTCAGCGTCTGGCTAGACCAGAGCTTACAAAACAGCCAGCACCAACCCACGGACAGGTTTTATTTGGCCCACACAGTATTTTTTTTTTGTATTTGGATTAGCTTTAACATTTAAAAGCGGAGGGATTTTGCTTTTAAAAACACCCAGATTTCTGTCGTCTCTTGGGAATTGGGAACATCTGGCGATGCTCTGTCCCTCTCCCCGCATGGCAAGAATTGGCTGAAACAAAATATCAATCGCAACAACCTGTGCTCTGAGCCCTCCCCCACGCTGGGGATGGGGGTCCTAACGCACCCAAGCCCTGAATTAACACCTATAGAGTTTGGGATGGTATTGGAACGGTATTCAGCCAAGAACCCTGGAAATGCTCAGGGACCAGCCTTGAATAAGCATTCGTCTTCCGCAGGAGAAGCAGACCCAGGAAACAGTGGCAGGAGGTCAAGGAGAACAAATCTCGATCAGACAGCACCTCCGATCTCCCATTCATCAACATCGTCACTGTCGTCACCATCCTCATCACCTACATCATATCATTGTCACCATCCACAGCACCATAGTCTTCATCATTGTCATTCCCATCATTATCTCTAGGACCATCACTACCACCATTATTTTTCTCCTTAGTAATGAGATGGGCAACTACCCCACAGCCCTTTCTCACCAATCGGGAGCAAAATATTGGGATGAGATGGGGGGAGCACTATCTCCCCTTTCTCCCCCCTGCCCATCACATCCCCCCACAAGGGAGGCCATGTGTGGGGACGCCAGGTGGCAAAGTCTAGCCCAGCTCCACAGGGGTGGGGGAACCCCTGGGGCAGATTCCTGGGGACCTTAGTTTTAACTTCAGCAGTGACTGGCTGGGTGGTGACGTTGAAGCAGCCAGGTCCCCTCTACTTGCTCCACTACCAGTGCATTATCAGTGGGTTCCTGTGAGACTCAGCAGAGGTAGCGGCTGGAAGAAAACACTTTGTAAACTGTAAAGTGAATGACAAGGCAGGTGGATCCTTGTATACATTGAAGTCTTTCTTAATCAGTTTAGAGAGGTTCTTTAACACATGGGAGGCATCCTTATAAAGATGGGAGGGGGTCCCCCAAATAGATGAGCAGGTTCTTCTTGGAGAAGAACCCTTCTGCACGTGCCAGGGGTCCTTACTGCAGACATGCGGGTGTGCATTCTGGAGTGGTCTCTACACAAAGGGAGGTTTGGGTCTAGAAGCTGTGTCCTTATACAGATTTTTTTTTTTAAGTGGGAGAAGGCTTTTAACCCACATGGAGGCGTCCTTTACAGGTGAGAGTATGCTTACAGAAGTGAGGGGTTTTTATTGATGCAACTGACCATGATTTGTAACTGATCGTTATTTGTAAAATGCTGCGCAAGCACTAGCGACCTCTGCACAGCCACGAAGGTTCTTCCTAAAGATAAAGCGCTCGTTATGCTGTAGGGTGATATAACAGTATGAGCGGCCTTCTACCGGATGTCGCTGTTCAGCCGAGCTCCGTTGGGCCGCCGATGCGAGCAGCGCGGTACCTGCGCGGGGGGCCGCAGGTGGGAGCCGCCGCCACCGAGGGGGCGCGGGGAGCCCGACTCGAGGTACCGCAGTCCCCGCCTCAGCCGCCAGGGGCAGCACCATCCCTGCCCTGCCCGCGCCTCCCCACTCCTCCCCCAATCTCCGCCCCCCACCCCCTCCCTCCCCCCGCTCGCTCCCCTGAGCCCCGCCAGACCCCGCTCAGCCCGCGCCCCGCTCCGCTGCCGAGGCTCCCGCAGCCCCGGCGTCCGCCCCGCTGAGCCCTCCCCCGGGGGCCATGGGGGCGCCCCCGGGCTACCGACCTTCGGCTTGGGTGCATCTGCTCCACCAGCTGCCCCGCGCCGACTTCCAGCTCCGCCCGGTGCCCAGCGGTTTCGCGCCCCAAGAGCAAGAATACCAGCAGGTGGGCGCGGGCACGGGGTCCTGGGGGCGGGGGCTGGGAGCTGGGTGACAGATTCCTGTGTCCTCTGGGGGTGGGAGCCGGGCCGGGACTTTGGGGTACCCGAGGCAGCAAGAGCCTGGCGTTCCCGTACCTGGAGGTTCCCCTGGGAACCTCCTTAAATGAGGGAGGGCTGAGGCCTGGACCCCTGGATCTCAGAGGAGGGAGGGGACTGGGGGCCCTTGGATTCCCGGGTCTCTGAGAGCTGCGCGGGAAGCTAGGGTCATCAGGGGGGTAGGTCCGTCACGTCCTAAAAGACGACCCCTTCCCTCATGGGATCAGGGCAATGCAGTTAAATGCGTCCCAGTTCAGGTGGGACCCAGGAGATATAGAGGAGCTGACATGGTGGAGAGGAAGAAAGCTGGGGGTGCCCTGATTCTGGGACGGGATTGAGACCTGAAATGGGGACGGGGGTGAGGGGTTTTAGGGCTGGAGCTGGGAAAAACAGGTGGAGGCGCTGGGAGAGACTTGCAGCCTGTCCCAGGACGGAAGGCGCAGTCGGTCAGGTCGATGGAGGGGGGTGAGGATGGGGTTCGCTCTGGGGACTGGAGGACGACAGAAACGGGGCCAGAGGGTGGGGCTGGGTGGGAACCCTAAGGAAAGCGGGGTCCCTGGGGAAGGGGGCCCAGCCTGGGTCAGCTCCAGTAGGGGCGCAAGAACTGTCCCCTGACCCAGTTTAATTCAAGTCCTTGACTTTGAGATTAATGAGCAAGGCTTGGCTGAGCTGGGGATGGGGTAGGGGGTGGGCAGGATGGTGGAGCCCTGGGATGGGTCCTGGGCCCTGCCTGTAAGGTCTGAGCCCCTCGGATCTGTCCTGGGGGGCTCCCGGGACAGGGGGCTGGGGATTGGCAAGCTTAGAAGGAGGGGGGTCCCAGGAAAGCAGAGAGGGGGACGTGTGCTGTATTCTGAGCTATTTGGGTCATGGCTGCGCTGAGCCGGCCGTAAGCAGCTCCTCCTGCGGACTCCACGCCGCCTGTCCCCACCAAACGGGGACTGCCAGCCCCTCTACCACAACCTGCTGGTTACACAACCCCAGCCTCCAGGGCCAGTCCACGGCCACCTGCTCACGGCCAAGGAGCCCTCCCTACACGGATGCCACACGCGGGATCCCCACCCCAGCCACCGCCAAAGGCACTCAGAGAGGCTCACTCTGCTACCCTCAACACCAGTCAGGGTGACAGTGCTGGGACACCCCCCCCAGGAGGGGACAGCTGGGAAAATAATCGGGGACCGGGTGCCACCGTGCTGGGGGGACACACTCACACACAATTAGGCACACACTTACACATGCATTCACACTCACACACATGTACACACTCATATGCACACATATACACCCACATACAGATACACGTATACACACCCATATACTCACGCATGTATACACACACCCACACCTTCACATTTACACATTCTTGCACTCATACAAATGCTCACACACATGCACACACATGCATCAAGTATACACACATTCACACACTCATATGTTCACATATACACACTCACACACTACCTCTTTCCCTCTCTCTCTCTTCCCCCCCCCATACCCCTCTCGCCCCTGCTCTGTCTTCACTCTCCCAGCCTCCCAGTCCCCAGCTCTGAGTTGCACGAGCGTGCGCACGCACACACACACACACACACACACACGCACACACTGTCACGGAGGCTGTCACGCCCCCTCCCCCTGAGTCCCTGGGTGACAGACTCACACTGCGGTGGGTGTGCAGAGCTCAGCATCAGGGGAGAGGAAGCAAACAGTGAGTGCGGAGGACCAGCGCGGGGGAGGGGGGAGGGAGTAGGAAGCCTGCCACCCCCAACCTGGCACACGTCACCAGGAACAGGTGCCCCCTCCCGACCCCCGATCCCACAAGAGTCTGGGGTCCAGGTCTTGGCATGTCCTTGGATGGTGCTTCATTCCAACTACCTGTTTTGGTGTGGAGGAAACCGAGGCTCAGAGAGGGGAGGGCCCCTGCCAAAAGTCACACAGCCTTTGGAGGGCAGAGTAGAAGTTGAACCCAAGACTTGGGCCTCCCAGTTGGAAGCTCCCTCCAGCCCCAAGCCCCAGAGCCCTGGCTGCCAGCCTGGGAGGGGCTGGGAATTACATCTTTCCTCACAAACCTGAAAACCACGGCTTGGACTTCCCCCCCCACCCCGCCCCCACCGCTAGTCAGTGTCGCCTTCCACCTGCCCTGAGATCCCAAAGCCAGAACCTCCAGCCACACAGGCAGGGAGCCCGGAACCGCTCTGACGCCTGATGTCACCTTCTTCCCCAGGCCCTGTTGCTGGTGGTGGCCTTGGCAGGCCTGGGCTTGGGCCTGAGCCTCATTTTCATTGCTGTCTACCTCATCCGTTTCTGCTGCTGCCGGCCCCCAGAGCCGCCTGGGACCAAGAGCCCTCCGCCTGGGGGAGGCTGTGTCACTTGGAGCTGCATTGCCGCCCTTCTCGTCGGCTGGTAATGGGGCCCCAGGGTGGGTGGACACTGGGGATGGGGCTCCCCAAGCTCTCTATCCATCAGTCTTCCTGGTGGTGTCCCAGCAGGGGAGAATTGCTCCCATTTGATGGATGGAGAAACCAAAGTCCAAGAGGAGAAGTGACTTCCCAAGGGCAGCCAGCCTGGCAGGATGGTCTAGGGGTTAAAGTCTGGGCAGTCAGACTGCCTGGGTTTGGTGGCTCTGCCGTGGAACAGCTGTGTGACCTAGGCGAGTGGTATAGTTTCTCCAGGCCTCGGTTTCCACATCTCTAAAGTGGGCACTGTAGTCACACCCACCTCCTACTTGAGGTGCGATTAAGTGAAATGTACAGTGCCTGGTTCACAGCTGGACTCCATAAATGTGAACGAGGGATGTCATGCATTAACTCATTCATTCATTCAGCAACTATTTCCTGAGTACCTACTATGTGCCAGGAAATACTGACTAAGCTAGACAAGGTCCCTGCCCTCATGAAGCTGATGTGTCCCGGCCAGGGACAGTAAAGGGATATTTACAATCCAGGAGCAGCCCTGAGCTGATCTAACTCCTTCCCACGGTAACCCTGCTGGATTCAGAGTTGTCACAACCAGTTTCGAAGAGGGAGGCTCAGGGAGAGGCAACCTTTTAAGGCCAGGTGGGCCAAGTGGAGATTCAGACCCCAAAACCCCTAGGAGCCCAGGGGCCACCTTCTGGGACACCCTCAGGGGTGGGAGGAGCAGGGCACATGAGGACGCACCATTTACTAAGAGCCAGCGCTGAGCACAGCCCCTCCCGGGCAGGGCAGCACCCACCCCTCAGGGCAGATCTGGGCGCTCAGGACTTGCCCCCGACCTGGGGCTTGGGGGCGGGGAGGGCAGGCAGCGGCCGCTAGTCCCACCCCACCCCCGCCAGACTGGGCTCGGCCACTGCGGGGAGCAGCAGCGTGGGTGTGTGGCGGTGTAGGTGGGGGAGGGGGCTGGGAGTCCCAAGATGCTTCCTCTTCGCCCTCTCCTGAGTGGCGGGGGGCGGGGAGGTGGACAGAGGCCCTGTGCGGGAGAGACACGGCCAGCCCCCGTGGCCGGGGAACAAGAGCAGCTTTGTAGCGCCGTGAACAATGGGTGCGGGCGCTGGAGCCAGCGCCGCCAGATCCCAGGGCAGGGGGTGGGGGCCTGTGTAGCGCGGGGCTGGGAACTGTGAGGGCGTCGAGGCGTCCGCCGCCCCGCTCCAGGCCTGGCCCCCTCCGCGGAGGGGCTCACTGTGTTGCGGGGGGAGAGGGAGGGGGCCCGTATTCAGGCCCCACAATGGAGCTCTGTGTGCCGGGCACCGAGGGGCGGGGGCGCCCGGCTTCTGGCCCGTTGGGCCCACATTCCCTTGCTTCCCTCCCAGCCGTCCAGAAGCTTGGGTCCTGGGGGTGGGGGGAGACTGGGAGCTCCAGGCTTGGGGTCCCCCAGGAGCTGGTGGCTCCGTGGCACCCCCAGGAGGCGGGGGAGGGGACGGCTGCATCCCGAAGGGACAGGTGCTGAGGACCCCGGTTACTTGGGGAAAGGATGGAGGGCCTGGGTGTGGGCTGGCAGTCACCACGGGGGAGGACTTCTCGTCCTGGGGCTGGGCATGGCAGGGTTTCACTCCGGGGAGGTGCGAGTTAAATCCGGGGGCCTGCTCCCCTCCACCTCTCCACCCACCATTAGCATCACAATGACGTCCCTGGGCCGGGGGAGTGAGACCTTCCCGTTACCTTGGCAACTGGTGGGGGCCAGGCTGGAGACGTTCCTTTCCCACGATGGGCTGGACCAATGGGATGGGGTGGGAGATGGGATTGGGTGTGTGAGGAGGTGGGGGGGGGCGTGGCGGCCCCGGGGTGGGGGGGACGTGGCGGCCCCCAGGGTCCCAGGACCGGTTGTGATTTCCCTTCCCTCCTCCTCTTAGCACTGGCATTGGCATCGGTTTCTATGGCAACAGCGAGACCAGTGATGGGGTGTCCCAGCTCAGCTCTGCACTGCTGCATGCCAACCACACACTCACTGCCATTGACCACCTGGTGAGGGGCCAGGCACTGGCCAGACCCCAGACCCACACCCAGACTGGTTCCCCACACCTGGGCAAAGGGCCCCCTCCCAGGGAAACAGGATCTAAACTCAGAGCCAAGACCCCAGACTCAGAATGTCAGGTTCCAACATGCAGATCTCAGACTGTATGCCCAACCCCCAACCCTGACTACAGATTAGGGCCTCACACATGGCACCATCAGAACCTTAGCCCAGATCTGGGCTTCGAGACTAAATCACACGCAGCCCCAGCCTTGGACTTCAGCTCACAGCCCAAACCATTCAGAGACCAAACACCAAAACCCAGCCCCTGCCTTCAGGTCAGATCCAGGACAGAGACCTGATCCTTGGCCCAGGTGCAAGGTTAAAGACCTCAGCGCTCAGACCCAGGACTCAGACGAGAAGCCTCACTCTCATCCCCAGCCCCAGGATGCCAGACCTGGAGCTGAGACCCAGCCTGACCTCAGACCTTAGATTTCATGTCCAGTTGCGACCCTGGAACCCAGACGTGAGACCCCAGACTCAGGAAGGCAGATGCCAGCGTCACACCTAGGATCCCAGACTTAATCTCAGTCCTGGGCCTCAAGCCACTGACCTCTCCGAGCTCCTGACAGAAGCCACAGAACTGCATGAGCTGGACCGCAGGGCCCCTTCCTTCCCTTCCTCGATCCTCAGATGCCCTAGCGCCCAGATCTCAGACACCGGCCCCTGCTCACTCCTACTTCGCCCCCCCAGCCCTGTCACCCAACCCCTGGCCGCCCCAGAGAACGCCCTCCCCCGACTCCAGGCCCGCCCCTGTGCGCAGGTGTTGGAGATGGTGGAGAGGTTGGATGCGGCCGTGAGGGCAGAGCTGACCGCTCTGGAGGAGGAGCTGGCGCAGCGCACGGAGCTGGTGGCGGCCACCCGGGGGGCTCGGCGGCAGGCGGAAGCCGTGGCCCAGCAGCTCCAGGGGCTGGCCTTCTGGCGGGGAGTGCCCCTGAGCCCCCTGCAAGTAGCTGAAGATGTGTCCTTTGTGGAGGAGTACAGGTAGGTGACCGCTCTTTCTGCTCTGCGTGGCAGGGAACCCCTGCCTGGGTGATTGTGCCCCCAGGGGACATTGGGAGACATACCTGGGTGTCACAACTGGGGGAGGGTATGCTACTGGCACCAGGTGGGCAGAGACCAGAGATGCTACTGGATATCCTACAGTGCACAGGACAGCCCCTGACGGCAAAGGATTAGCTGTGCTAAGTGTCAGTAAGTGACAGTAACCCCGGCGTAGAGAGACGGACCAAGTGATCCCGTGCCCACTCAAGCGTTCATGCATTCACTCCCTCAGTGTATTCACTCCTTCATTCATTCATCCTTGACTCAGCCATTCATCAAGTCACTTTTGCACTTCACTCACTGAATCTCAGACTAGCTAGTTCACTCCCTCGGTTGTCCATCTAACGCGTGTATCCATTCAACAGATATTTATTTACACCTTCTGGTGAGAGAGGTGTACCCAAGTGGTCAGGACCATGAGCTCTAAAGCCAGACGGCCCTCCCTAACCACGTGATCTTAAATAAGTTACATGCCAGCTCTGTGCCTCAGTGTTCCCATCTGGTACCCGTGGGAATAATGGGTAGCAATGCCCTCTTTGGATTGTGGAGGGTCTGCTGAGTCATTATCTGTCAAGTGCTTACAGGGGCGACCAGCACACGTTATATAGGTGTCTGTAAAATATGGGGTTTTTTAAGATAGAGCGATGAACAAAGCAGAGTGAATCCCGCCTGTCTCACGGTGGGCGGACCAATAAGAAACGAATGCATGAATGAGATGTTGTCTGTAAGGTGGTGAGTGTTAAGAGCTCTGGAGAAAATTAGGTGCGAGACGGGCACGGGATGGTCTGGGGACAGAGGATGGCAGTTTTGGGAGTGGGGGGGGTCATCCGGGAAGGCCACACTGAGAAGGTGACATTTGAAGGACATCTGGGATGGCCATCTTTCCCAGCAGCCAACATGACGGAGTCCTCATTGCTTTGTCTGCGAGGAATTATTTCTTTTGTTCATCCGAAAACTGAGGGTCCCAACCAGACATGGGAGCAGAGACAGGGAAGACTTGGTCCTGGATTCTGTGCTCCAGGGGGAAGGCACACCTGGGCTGAAGCAGTCCGCAATGAGGAACCCCCCTGCAGGGCATCAGACAGGCCTGGGTCCCAGTGAGTTCAAGTTCTGGGTTCTGGCCAAGCTCAGGGGTGCAGGCCCTGGGCCTCAGCCCTGTTTCAGGGGGGCTGGGGGTAGCTGTGTGGACTACACCTGGGTGAGGCAGACCCATCATTAACAGGAAATAGCTTCTGGATTCACCAATACGAGAGTGCCTGGCACTTGGGAGTCCTTCAGGGAACATGGCCGGCTTCCTGGAAGGAAATCGGGGCCCCCAGCAGGAGAGCTTTGCCGGGGGAGTTCTTGGTGGCTTAGGGCAGAAGTGCTACCTGCCCCTGACGGAAGTGAAGTGAAGCTGGGACACACGAGCTGGCGGTGGGGACATGGGGAGCAAAGGCCTGGAGGTCAGCTGGAGCCACTGGGTCCAGCTTCTCCTTTCCGGGGACAGCCTGACCCTCCAGCAGTCCGGGAGAGAAGGGCACGGTGAGTCCCCACAGGGGTCTGAGCAGAGGCTGCCACGGAGGGGGGTGGCGGTGCCCTTGCCGCTCTGGCGACGTGGGGATCGCTGAGAGCGATGCTGTTTATTGAGCATCTGCTAAGCGCCAGGCACTGTGTTGTGGTCTCGTGTACACCTTCCTCTCTAACCAGAGTGAACTGATCATTAACTAATACTGAATTCTTAAATGACATTAAAAGTTTCCTGATTCGTGTTCAAGCTAATATTTAAGTGCGTCCACGTTGGCACACTTCTCGGTGTTTTATCTGTTTCCACTCCTTAGCCTCGCAACAACCTTTGGAAGTAGGTGCTGCTGTTCTCCTCGAGTTACAGGCGGGGAAGCCGAGACACAGGGGGCAAGGTTACTGAGACCAAGATGCAGGCAGGCAGGAAGTGGAGGGGCTGGCATCGCGACCCAGGCCGTCTGCCTGCAGACACTGAGCCCTTGGGTCGTGCCCTGTGTTGCTGAGGGACATGAGTCCCTCTGCTCTCCAGGATGGGATGGAGGGGCTGGGGCCCTGAGAGCGTGCCACTCACAGGGCTCACGCGTGGTTCGGTCAGGGTACAGTCCTGGGACCCGTGCTCTAAATGGCTACAGTGGCCGGCCTCCCAATGCACCCATTTCACAGATGAGCCTGGCTGTGGCCTGGAGACTGGGCATCAGGGAGATCACATGTCCAGGCAGAGCCGGGAGAATGTGCAGGTGCTCTCACCCTCTGCCGAGTCCCTGTCTGGGAGCCTGGGCACGTGAAAGGCTGGATTTGCTGCTTCAGCCTCACCGCTGTCACCCCCTCCCCAGGTGGCTGGCCTACGTTCTCCTGCTGCTCCTGGAGCTACTGGTCTGCCTCTTCACCCTCCTGGGCCTGGCAAAGCAGAGCAAGTGGCTTGTGATCGTGTGAGTCTGGGTGGCTTCCTGGCAGTGGCACACGTCACTGAGATCCCACAGCGCTGTTCCGAGAGGGGCCACGGCCCTTCCCAGGTTTCATTCCCTTGTCCCACGAACCCCCATGGAGTTCCTGGGCTGGGCTGGCACATAGAAATCAGGCTCAGAGCTGCCCAGGAAGGGGGCGGGCAGGAAACAGGCTGTTCTCCCGGCAAGAAGTGCACCAAAATCCTAGAAAAGCAGTGACAGTGATGCTTGTGCTGAGGATTGGGGTGATCGCTGACCCTCTCAGTTGCTATTACAACCCTGTGAAGGAGGTGCCTGTCACACGCCTGTCTGGAAGATGAGGGCCCTGAGGCAGAAAGCTGTCACGTGGTGTGGCGGAATTAAGGGCCACGCTCTTACTTAAAGGCTCATTCTGTATGCCCGATACTCTTCTGGAGCCCTCGCGCTAACCCTATGAGGAGGCCCTTTCCTTCTCCCCATATAACAGAAAGGGACACTGGTGCTCAGAGAGGTTAGGCCACTTGCCCAAGGCTGCACAGCCAGAAAGTGCTGGAGCTGGGATTCCACCTACGCCAGCCTATCCCACTTGGAGGAGCCTTTGTATCCTCTCTGGCCCTGAGGGGGGCCACACTTGTGCCCGCCACCATTCCCACACTCCCCCCGGGGTGAGAGGTCCTGCCATCCCATCCAGGCGCCCCTGAAGCTTGAAGATGGTAAAGCACGGTGGGCAGGGCGGGTCTGGGGCTTGGGGCCAGGCCTTCAGTTTGGCTCCCTCCAGGTGCTCTTCTTTCTTGCTGACCACCCTCTGATGCTGATCCCCCCCAGACCCCATCCCCAGAGAAAACCTGGAAGGCAATTTCAGCCCTGGAGCTGTCTCCACTCCTGGGAGGAGGGGTCCGGGCTGAGAGGGAGGCTGACCAAGCAATGGGTGAACCTGGGAGCAAGCTGCTGTGGAATTCAGAGCAGGGAAATGGGGCCCAGGGGTGGGCGGTCCGGAGCAAGGCGGGAACAGACGTGGCTGGATCCAGCCAGCCCCTCACCCCGTATCCTCCCCCAGCAGGGCCAGATGTTCAGTTTGACGTCAGCAGCCACGGGTCCACACCTCTCCCCCAACAGCTTCTCTGCCCCTAGTTGTTATCCTCTTGGCTCCAGAGGTGGGTGGAGGGTAGGGCTGGGGCTGTGATGGGATTGGGGTGGGGGGAGGGAAGAGGCGAGGTGGGAGATTAAGAACCCCAGAACCCCCAAGTCCAATTCCTCCTCCCCACCGTAGGATGACGGTGATGAGTCTCCTGGTTCTTGTCCTGAGCTGGGGCTCCATGGGCCTGGAGGCAGCTACGGCCGTGGTGAGTGGTGTGGGACGGGCCCTTGGGCTCCAAGACTTAAGGGTGCCAAAGGCCCCTAACTCCTGGATCCTGGGGCAGGATGGAAATAGATGCCTTAGGTCCTGGGAGGAAAGACTTGGCTGCAGTTTCCAGCCAGTTTCCTAGGTCCTGAGGGACTGGGGGTCTGGACTCCCGGGTCTGGGGGGGTGGGCTCGAGGGCGCCCAGCTCTGTGGGAGCGTGGAGTGGGGGCAGGTTCTGTTCTGAGCCCCCTGTCCTGCTGCCCCTCCCAGGGCCTCAGCGACTTCTGCTCCGGTCCGGACACCTACATCCTGAACCTGACCCGGGAGGAGACTGGCCTTGGCTCAGGTGACCGCATCTCCAGGCGCACGCCCTGGGTCCTCGGGCCTCTCTGCGCGGTTCTCCTGGGACGGGGTGAGGGTGCGCAGCCGGCCGCCAGGCCCTGCCCAGTTCTGCAGAAGCTCTCGGCACCTCCCCCGGTGCGCTGGAACAGAGGGAGGGATAAAGATGATGGAGTCAGGACAAAGGGGTCCTCAGGCTGGAGCTGAGGGATGGGAGGATTTGGCCACTTGGAGAAAATGGGGGGAGCACAGTTGAGTCAAGGGGAGGGCGGCAGAAGCCCGGGCTCCCTGGGAGCGTGTAGATCAGCATGTTTCTGGCTGTGGCTGGAGCAGAAGGGATTAGGGGCTGGGAGGGCTGCCCGTCTCAGAATGCGAGGTCATTGGGACCACAGGAGGGTCCTGAGCTGGGAGGGGTGGGAAGTGTGGCCTTGCCCCCTCCCGCCTTTCCCCAGGGAGGCCCCGGGGCTCAGGCTCACAGCCTCCCCCCTCTTCCCCTCTTCCCTTGCCGCTTCAGACATCCTGAACTATTATTTCCTCTGCAACCAGGCCGTCTCCAACCCCTTTCAACAGGTTAGGGCTGCGGGCAAGGGAACCGGGTGGAGGAGGGCGCGGCTGGGGCCTAGACTTAGGGGTCCTGGGGGAGGATGACGGCGCCAAATGGGCTGCGGGTGTCAACCGCTGGGTCCTCCTCCCTCCTTGTGGCTTCCCGCAGAGGCTGACTCTGTCCCAGCGAGCTCTGGCCAACATCCACTCCCAGCTGCAGGGGCTGGAGCGAGAAGCTGTCCCCCAGTTCCCTTCTGCTCAGGTCGGCGGGGCCGGGGGCTCCTTCTGCACTCCGACTCCCAGGGGAAGGAGGGGCGGGAACCTGGGTGTGTGGGCGGAGCCTTAGAAAATGGGCGGGGTGGTGGCCGTGGGCGGGTCCGCAGAAAGGGGGAGCCTGTAGAAAGGGGCGGGGCGGCGGCTGTGGGTGGGGCCCTGGCTTGTGAGCCCGCGGAAAGGGGCAGGGCCTGAAGAGATGGGCGGAGCCTGAAGAGTTCCTGGGATAACAACCCCCTGCCACCGCAGAAGCCTCTGCTGTCCTTGGAGGAGACGCTGAATGTGACAGAAGGAAACTTCCACCAGTTGGTGGCACTGCTGCACTGTCGTGGCCTGCACAAGGTGACCCCTGTCGCCCTCCCCGAATTCTCGCAGGGGAGCCTCTGCCTAGACCCAGAAACCTAGGAATATCCTTTCTGCTTCCTGTTCATTCCTCCACCAAGTTCTCCTGGCCCTTCTGAAGCCCCTCTGGACTCTGAGCACAGCTCACACTGTCACCACTGCTCCCGGCCACAGGGCCTCTTCCCTGCCCCCTGCTTGCCTGCCCCTATCTGTCCTCCGCACAGCAGCCAACAGCCCAGTGAGCCTTTTAAGCACAATCTGATCTTCTTCCTGCGCTTAAAACCCGCAGTTACCCCTGCAGGCGGATTAAGGTCCTGGCTTCTCGCCTGACCTCCGGGGCCTGTGTGGTTGGCCCTGGCCGGTTTCGGCCTCAGCCCTTTGCTTCCCCCTAGCCCGCACCCCTTCCCCCAGCAGCTTGGCGGGTCTCCCAGACAGCAGTCCCCCACCTCCCATCGGCCGGGTTCCTTCCTGCTGCTGGTGCCATCTTGCTGTCGGGACCCCAGTACTGCTTTCCAAAACCCCTCTCTCATTAGCTCATTGTGGTCTGAAGCAACCTTCTGGGGCCTGGTTGCCGAAGTTTCCCCGGTCCTTGGAGCAATGCCTGGCACCGAGCAGGCCCTTGGCCAGCCTCTGCTGAATGACTTATGGCTGGTCATTCAGGAAATGGTGCTTCTGCCGATTTCCGGGGATGACAGTAATGTCAGCCAGTGTTTACTGAGTGTGCGTCATGTGCAGGGGGCAGTGCTACACCAGTTGTTCTTCTAAGCCTTATTCTCAGTGTTGTTGTAAGCCAGCGATTTTGCCCCAGGGGACGGTGGCAATGTGTGGAGACATGTTTGGGTGTCACCGCCGGGGGAGGGGGTGCTACCGGCGTCTCGTGGCTGGAGGCCAGGGCCGCTGCTCAAGGACCTGCAGTGCAGAGGCACCGCCCGCTGCCGCCCCGTTCAGCACACACACACTGACCTGCCCCAATGTCAGACGTGTCCAGGTTGAGACACCCGGCACTCAACCAAGGCTGAGCTGCTGTGGCGTCTGGGCGTGGGGGGGAGGGTTCTCGGTGGTGGAGAGGAAGCCGCAACTTGGGTTCCTGCTTGCAGGTGTGATAATGACAATGACCACAGCGCCTACCACGTGCTGAGCGCTTTCTGTGTGCCAGGCCCTGTGCTGAGCACAGGCGACAGGGGAGGAAACGGAGGGACTTGTTCAACGTTGCACAGCCAGGTGGACGGCCTGAGCCGCGTGCATTGCCCGCTGACGCCCTCTCCCCCGACCCCAGGATTATGGCGCAGCCCTGCGGGGCCTGTGTGAGGACGCCCTGGAAGGCCTGCTCTTCCTGCTGCTCTCCTCCCTCCTGTCTGCGGGGGCCCTGGCCACCGCCCTCTGCAGCCTGCCCCGCGCCTGGGCCCTCTTCCCACCCAGGTCAGGAGGGGAGGGGGGCAGGCTCTTGGCGGAGGGGATGGGGGAGAACCATTGAGCCACTGTTAGGGGGCAGCCTCCTGATGGACCCCCATCCTGTTTCTGCTACTCCCGCCCTTGCACCCCAGTGACGACTATGATGACACAGACGATGACGACCCTTTCAACCCTCAGGTATTGGACCCCTGGGTCTGAGGGGGGAGGGGCTGGGGATCTGGACCCCTGGATCTGAGGGGGGAGGGGCTGGGGGCCTGGACTCCTGGGTCTGAGGGGGGAGGGGCTGGGAGCCTGGACCCCTGGGTCTGAAGGAGGAGGGGCTGGGGATCTGGACCCCTGGGTCTGAGGGGGGAGGGGCTGGGGGCCTGGACTCCTGGGTCTGAGGTGGGTGGGGCTGGGTCCTGGACCCCAGGGTCTGAGGGCCCACACTACAAAGCCAGATTCCCTAGTCTGCCCTCTGTCGCCCCACATCTCCCTGGCAGGAATCCAAGCGCTTCGTGCAGTGGCAGTCATCTATCTGAGCCCTTCCTCCATGCCAGACTGGAGCCTGTTCCCCATCTCCGGTGAGCATCTAGAGTGACACCCCAGCTCCCAAAACCAGCCTCCGCCCTCCCTCCTTCCCTGTCTACGGGCTCCGGGTGGCCCTTCTGCTGCATCTGGTCCGATCTTTGCCTCTCTCTGCAGTTCCTTCCCCAGCTGCCGGAGAAGACCCCACTAACCCAGCCTCACTGGGCTCGCACCACTAACAATGCCCTGGCTACGGACACCTTAAACAGGACTGCCTTCCCGCCTGCCCTGCCCCTCTATGTGTCCTTAGCCCTGGAAGTAAGCTGAGGTAGGCCAGGGCACTGAGCTGGCCGGGCAGTGGGCAGCCAGCCAGACCCACAGCCTCTCAGGCCTGAAGGGATGTGAGTGCCCCAGCCCTACCACACCCCAGTGGGCTTAGGGCCCCTGATCTCCACTTGCGGCACCAACTTGGGAAAGGGTTGATTTGAAATAAAAGGGACGACTTTATTTTACAAGCAGCTGGGTCCTTTTTTCTCCCCGCCCCCAATCCGGCCTTGTGGTTGGGGGGTGGAGATTCTCTTCACCTCTGCTCTCACCCTGCCTCCTGGCCACCAGGTGTTTCTCTCCTGTCCAGGCTCTGCAGCAGTTCCAAAGGGATTGTTCTTTAAAAAAAAAAAAAAATCCCCCCCCACCCCTGATCTAAAAGCAGCATACATGTCCTGACGCAGGAAGAGACGCATATCCCTGGAACAGAAGAGACAGCCTAGAAATAGGTCTCCGTGTGTGTGTACATATGACAGGAGACAGATTGCAAGTCAGGGTGAAAGGGACTGGCTTCGGAGGAACGCTGACATGATTAGCTCTCCAGCTGGAAGAAAACAGTCTACATACAGTATGGGTGGAAAACCTAAATGTAGACGAGGGAAGGGACAAGTATTTTAAGGGAAAAGAGGCTTTTGTATATTGTATATCTCGGTTGGAGGGGGAGGATTTTCAGCAAGGTATCCTAAAGACGGAAAGGAAAAGATAACTTATTTGACAACTTGTGGAGTGAAAAAAATACCGTGAAGTCAAGAGGCAAATTGACAGTCTGGGGAAAATAGTTTGTTTTTCTAAAAACACACATGGCAAAGAAACAGGTAATTCTTAACATACGTATAATCTGCAAAGCTTCCACAAACCAAGAAAACGATGACCCAACCTGAAAATAAGCAACTAAGATGAACATTCAGTGAAGTGAAAATCCCAACGCCAGTGAACAGACTAAAGGGCATTCAAACTCTAATAATTAGGAAGCGCACCGTGAAACACGCAGAAACTTTGTTTTCACCACCCAGTGAAAAAGAATTCTTATAAAATTAAAACGATAAGATTATCATGAAAGGAGAGCTCACGTCCCGTGCTGGCAAGGATGCGTCGGAACGGCTCCTGCGCCACTCCTGAGGCCACACGTGAGCTGCAGTCCGATGAAAACCATAGTCTGCTCACATGTGATAGACCCTTTGACCCAACAGTCCTACTTTTGGGAATCAATTTATGGAAATAAAGCGGAGACACGTAAGGATGTATTTCAGGCGCTGTTTGCTGCAACGATACTTTGATCAGCTAAACTCTGGAAACTAAAGTCCATAGAAAGAGGACGAGCCCAGTAAACCGCTGTACATCAAGGCTCTCGGCACGTGACAGCTCTTGGCTGGGTTTGGAATCTTGGGAGAAAGCCTGGGAGAGGAGAGCTCTGAGGTGGGAGTGACAGACAACGGCTGCAGAGTGGGCAAACGCAGAGCAGGATCCCTGTGCTCAAGAGCCCAGGCCTGCTCCTGACCACCAGGCGGATGTGGGTCGTCACTCGACCAACTGGACCTCAGCTGTGTCATCCATCAGAAGGGTGTCAAAGACAGCTCCCCAGTCCCTCCTCAGCAATTCCAAAATCCAAAGAGCTCTGTTAGACCAAAAGTCTTCCCTGAACTCACTGGGCAGCAAAGCCCAACCTGGCACGAGGTTACTTACAGACTGTTTCCCTGCCTGGTGTGACTGTCCATCTATTTCTCTACAGAAACACTGATGGGGTTACTTCCAAGTGCTGGGCAGGGTACTGAGGGTACCGTGTCCTCTGTGGAATACACACCATGTTCCCTCTTGAAAGTCTGAAAAATCCTGAATCCCCAAACACGTAAACAGCCCCAAGGGTTTCAGGTCAGGGCTTGTTGGCCCAGAGTGCCGGAAGTCAGGTGTCCAGTGGGGGCCACCGTAGGGGGTAGCTCCATGCTTGCTAATCATTTCCATCTCGTACACCGAAAGGAATGTTCAAGGAAGCCTTCGATGTGTGGGCCTGAAGCTGGGAGAGAGAAATGGATCACAGTTTCCAGAGAGGGACACGGGGGGCCACCCTCATGGGCTCACTAATTCTCATGACTGGGTGAGCTGTCTGGCCCTGGGGTTGGCCCATCTGCACTTCTAGCCGCTTTGCTCTCAAATACTGCCCTCTAGTGACTCTGAGTCTGTGTCCGGAAGCTGGTGCTCCCTGAAGTGTAGGATGCTCACAAAGTACCCTGAGATTCAGGCTGCCTGATTTCCTTCCAAGGGGCCTGGGAGTGATCTTTAATCAGGAAGCCCTAACCAAGAAACAAAAGACCATTTTGGCCTAACCTTTACAAAAGGGAAATCTATTTTCATTTTTAAATGACACATATGAGGACTTCCACATCTGAACAAGATGGAGTAACAGGGACTGGATTTGCTGTCCTTCCTCAAATGACCAAAATGCCAGACAGAATATGTGAAACGACGGTGCTCAAGACTTGACATCAGGCAAAGAGGGAGGAGGGAGAGTGATCCCTGAGAATTGGAAAACACCTAGGTGACCCACAGCCTATGAGTTTCTGACCACAGGCCCCACCTCAAAGTGCTCTAAAAAGTGAAGTCTATTTTTTAAAAATGCTCAAACCAAAAGAAGGCAGAAAAAGAGGAAAAGGGGAACAAAGAAAGATGGGACAAACGGAAGCCAAACAGCAAGACGATAGATTTCAATGTAACCTTACCAGTGATCACATCACAATAGTTATAAACACCTCTTTTAAAAGGCAGAGATTGTACGCTTGGGTAAAAAACAAAGATCGAACTATACGCTATGTAAAATAAGCACACCTTAAATATAAGGGCTAAAAGTAAAGGGACGCTAAACGCAATGGGGTACCCTGGATTGGGCTCTGGCACATGAAGGAGAAAGGCACGTAAAGGGGAAAGTGGTGAAATTCAAATAAGGTCTGCAGTTAACAGTAGTGTGCCAGTGTTGGTGTCTTAGTTTTAACAAACATACTACAGCATTGGGGGAAACTGGGTGTAAGGTAGGCAGGACTTTGAATTATCTTTGAAACATTTTTGTAAGCCGAAAATTACTCTAAAACAAAAAGTTTAATTAAAAAAAAGTAAAAGGATGGAAAAAAAGATGAACTGTGCTAACAGTAACAAAATGACACGCAGTTATCAACAAAAGTTTTTAATAACAGAAAATGGGAAGGAAATCGCTGCATCTTAAATACCACCTGCTATAACTACAGTGACCGGCGCGTGAACTGGACTGGATAATTTTCTCAATCAGAGCCCTGGGTGGAAACAGCTGGCATACTCAAAAGATTAGTTGCAAGGAGTTCAAAGAAGGGCCTTTTTATCTTGGGATGGTCCCAATTCCTCAGCCGGACATCGATGGCCTTTCAGGATCTGCTACCTGCCCACCTCCACAGATCTATCTCTTGACGCCTGGACCCCGCACACTTCTGTTCTACCACAGCCACCTGACCCCCGCCGTCTCCCCAAGGTACGCTCGTTTCCCGCCTCTGTGTGTTAGCACACGCCATTCCCTCTGCCAGGTACGCCATTCCAGTTTTATTTACTAGGGAAGCTCCCCTTTCCGGCTGGAGGCTGTTCTCATGTTCTCTTGCCTTCTTTGGGTCCATCATTCTCTTCCCTCGTCTTGCACATCATTACACGATGGGTAGTCTTAGAACTCTCATGACACTAATTTGTGTCTAGGAACAGTAATGGCTACCACCAACTGAACCAAAACAAGGATGCGTGGAAGGGCGCGGAACCTGCGAACTATGCCGCGCGTGTCCCCTCGGGGCCACCGTCCCCACCCCGGCTTCCGGCTTGCATTAAGAACGCCCACCGCGTGGTTGCGTAGGCGGAAGGGGGGGGGCTCAAACACGCTCGTGGCGTCTATTGGCTGCCTGGGGACGAGGGAGGCGGGGCGAGGCCTTCGCGTGACGTCAAGACGCCACGATCCGGGCGTCGAAGCCCAAGGAAGACAAGAGCCAGCCGGGTGGGGAGCAGTCCTGCGGCCGTGTTGCCATCATTTGGAGCCGCAGCTGACGAGTCCTGGGGGCATACGGACGAGGTGGGTGTACCGAGCGGCGGCGGGCGGGCGGGCAGGCCGAGGCGGCGTTTCCTTTCGGCCTTACGCCCCGCTGGCCCCGAGGCCTCGGCAGCGGTCGCACCAACGGACGCCGCGCGCGAGCGACGACAGGGTGTGGAGGAGCCCGGGCCACTGGGCCTGCGCACGAGTGGTGGGGAGTGCGGCTGCGCACCCTCGCGCCTGCGCCGTCGGTCTCTGCTCCCCACCCGCGCGCTCGGAATTCTTGGGCCCAGAGCACCCCTTTCTTCAACCCCCATTGACCCGGCAGTTCCTTCGGAAGGACCGCGTGCCCCTGGCGACGGGCGGCTGTTGCGCTGTCTTCTTCCCCCCACCCGGGGACGTGGTGCGCACGCGCGGCTTGGCCGGGGCGGTGGCTCCGGGGCCAGTGGCGAGGATCCGGGCGAGCTCTTCCTCCACCCGGAGCCCTCTTGTGCCTTCCCCGAGCCTGCGGGACGGCCAGGTGCCCCCTTGCCTCCGGTTCTCGCCCCAGCCCAGAAACCTCTCTCCAGGCGCCCCCAGACCTTACCCCACTTTTCTTCCTGTCCCGGGGCTCCCCCCACTATCCCCACTCGTGACCCCCCTACCTCCCTGCCCCCCACCCTTCCGCCCAATTCCGTTCGGTCTCTTCTTTATGGCTTGTTTTTTCTAGGCCTTTTCCCAGTTCCAGACTCCTGTTCTTACATCTCCACTTCTTGTAGGATTTTCGGGTTCTCCAGCGGGACTCGCCTTTGAGCACCCCCATAGTTCTCAATTCCTCCCTCAAGTCTAGGCCCCCCAGTTCTTGCCCCCAGGACATTCCTTCATGTTCTGGCCGTTCTCTCCTCTCCACCCCACTCCAAGTCCCTAAAGATGTTTTGGACCTCTTTGGGCGTCCCCAAAGCTTTCTCTCCGGACCCCCAACCAAGGGGCTCGCCTCTTCTCTTCTCCCAGGTCTACTCGTGCTTCTAGGAACCTCCCATGTACGGTTTTCTCTATCCTTAGGGGGCCTTCCTGAACTTAGTCTTCTAAGAGCTTTCTCAGAACTCACTTCTTCACTCCCGGGGTTCCTCTCTTCCTGCTCCCGGAGTAACTTCCAGAAATCCGCTTGTCCTCCCAGACTTCTGCATTCTCCAGTGTTCCGTTTTTTCAAGGCTTCCTCAAACGCTTCCCTCTTTACAGACTTTCTCTCATGGGTTTTTCCAGGTCTTTCAGCCTGGAGGTTCATTTAGCCCTTGTTTGTTAGAGCTTCTTCTCAGAAGCCGTCTTTCTCCTTGCTCCTTGCCTGAGGTCCCCCACCCTGCTCTCTGACCCTGTCCCTGTTTTGGGGTTTCCCTCGAACCCTTCCCTTTCTTCACATGGGCTTCCGATCCTTCTCTTTCTCTCTGGGAAGCTCATTTGGACTTAACCTGTTTTCAAGTCCTTTGTTTTCCCCCTAGAGCCCTGCAGAGGGGCCAGGGTCTTTCCCCCAGGCTGTAGCCCTTTAATTCCACACCCAGAATTCTCTTCAGATTGTTTACCCCTTGGCTCCTTCTTTCTCAGACTCCCTTTTCTGTCTGGCTTCTCGTGAGCCCATTTGCTTCTCTTCTCTATTTGTTGACATGTTTCTTGCTCCTTCTGGAGTCTCCCTAATTCGTTCTTTTTCTTGCAGACAGTGAAAAAGCAGTCTGGCTCCCGAGGTCCACCCCGTACACCCCAGGGTCCAGATGGCGGCCAACGTGGGTGATCAGCGTAGCACGGATTGGTTAGTGAGGCTAGAGGGACGGGTCGGAGGGGAGGGCAAGAGGAAGCAAGACCCAGTGTTGTCTTCCGGATGGGCCCTCCCACAGCATGGGGGGCCACGATGCCACAGCCCCTGGGGTAGGGATGGGCCTGAGGCGCTCCTCTGAGCGTTCACCTTCCACAGTGCGGTGCTTGTTTCACAGAAGTGGGGTGATTCGTTCCGTGGACTGTGATTAAGAGGCAGCCTCCAACCCTTAATACTCATTTATTTTTTTAATTCCTCGTTTTTTCCAAAACAGTGTGATGACTTTCTGACTGAGGTGGTATCAGACAGAATTTGTGGTTTCATAAAGCATTTAGATCTGCTAGGCATCAGGTCTTGTTTTAAGTCTTGTGGTTACTGGTAATCCTTTTGTTTGATTTTTAACATCTGTATGTAGCAGGCATCTGGAAAGTACCTTAGGGAGGTAATCACATCTATCGCTCGCTGAAGACTGTGAAGCAGAAACTGGCTGTCAGTGTGTCACAGATGAGAAAATTGAGGCTCCGGGATTCAAGCCCTGGTGTTTGCCTGCTTCCATCCTGCCCACCGTCTGCAGTGGGAGAGTGGGCTGACTCGATGTCCCCTTTCTGCAGGTCCTCTCAGTACAGCATGGTGGCCGGGGCAGGCAGAGAGAGTGGCATGGAGACCCCCATGCACGAGAACCCCGAGTGGGAGAAGGCCCGCCAGGCCCTGGCCAGCATCAGCAAAGCAGGGGCTGCCGGCAGCTCTGCCAAGGCCAGCAGCGGCGGGCCCGTGGCCAGTGCACAGGTGAGCAGCGTCCCCGGGGGACCTGCGTCCCCTGCGCGGGCGCGGGGAACACGCACACGCTTGGCATCCTCTCGGATCACCAGGGCAGGGTGCTCTGAAGATATCCTAGGAGCCCTTGAGTAGGGGAAGCAAGGTCTGTCTCCCTGAGTCTAGGGCACTACGAGGTCGTTGGGAATCCAGCCTGAGCAGGGAGGGGTGCTCGTGTCCGGTGGTAGAGGTGGCGGCTCTCTGTGCAGAGATGTGGACCCACTTCTGTCCCTTGGCAGTTAACCACCAGTAAACAGACCTGCCGTGGCGGGGCCCTGGGCTCCTGCTTCCAGCACTGGTGGCACGTGGTTCTTTCCCCCCACAGTACGTGTCCCAGGCAGAAGCCTCAGCTCTGCAGCAGCAGCAGTACTACCAGTGGTACCAGCAGTACAACTATGCCTATCCGTATAGCTACTATTACCCTGTGGTGAGTGCCCACCCAGCCCGGCAGGGGCAGGCGGTGGAGGGGCGGAGGTGGAATCGGTCGGGCAGGGTCCAGGGGCAGTGGGTGGATTGACCACAGCAGTGACAGCTGCTGGAAAACCCTCCCTGAGCTCGTGGTCCACAAGGTAAACGCCCAGCTCCTTCGCTGGCCACCCACGCTGCCCTCCCTGTGCTCACGTTGCCACAGAGACTCCTCCCCCTCAGCACACACCAAGTCCACGCCCGCTCCCCCGCCTCAGCCCTTTGCTTGTGTCCCGACACTCGCCGTGTCCTCGCCTAGCAGAGGGCTGCCCGAGAGCGCCTTCAGGTGCGCGTCCTGGGACGGGCTTTACTTAGGGTGCCGTTCCCACCGCTCACCCTGCCACTCGGCTTCTCTGCGTGGCTTTTCTTCTTTGCCTACTGCTGGCTGTGTTGGGTGTCTACTGTGGCGTGTATTTTGAGTGCAAAGTTCGTTTTGTCTTTACTTTTCATCGTACTGTAGTGTTTAGATGGGTTGGTACTCAGTAAGTAGTTGTTGAAGAGAGTGGAATGTGGGACGCATGGACGTGATCATTTTATTTGGTAATTTTTCAGCCTGAGGGAGTTGGGCGCTTTTATGCGGTGGAGAGAGGGAGGGCGAGAGGTCAGTGAAGGACCGTGAACCGAGCAGCTGGGGGAGAGGCGCGGGTCCAGGCCTCCAGGGGAGGAGTCGGCCCGCCGCTCACTACCCCCCCCCCCCCCCCCCCGTGCCCTCGCCAGAGCATGTACCAGAGCTATGGCTCCCCCTCGCAGTACGGGATGGCCGGCTCCTACGGCTCAGCCGCACCGCAGCAGCCATCCGCAGCGCAGCACCAAGGGACTCTGAACCAGGTAACGCCCTAGCCCGCCCCGGCTCACGTCCACGCACGGGGTGTGGTGGGCCAGCGGTGGGGACACCTGCGTTATTTCAGCTGCTCCTGCCCAGCAGTTCCTGATCTGAGAACGAGAAGGCGAAGCTTAGTTTTTGAAACCAGGGTGGGTTTAGGGCTCGGGCACGGCCAGGGGCTGAGGCGTGGGGGTGACGGTGGGAGCACTTCGTGGCGTGGCAGCCTTCTCCTGTGCTTCCCCCTCAGCACGTGCCCACACGCATACAGTCTCTCTCACACGCACGCACACACACTCTAGCCTTGCACTTCACGTGCAGCTGGGAGGCGCGGTGGAGCTCGTGCCTGGGACGTGGGCAGACCTGGGTGTGAATCCCAGCTCCCTGGTGGCGAAACTACAAGTCACGCGCTCTCTGCGCCTCAGGCGGTGCCGTCCGGTGGCGGGGCCTGGCGGGGGCGGGGAAGGATCGCGGCTTTATCGCGGGGCTCCCGTGAGCGTGTGCCACGCGTGTGTCTTGACTGCCGGGGCGGGGGTGCCGTCGGGGGCCGCCGCCGCTCAGCACGGGGAGAGTAGCGTAGAGCCGGGCCTGAGCTGCTGCGCTGTGGGGGGGCGGGCGGCTGTCGTCGCCGAAGCCCCCGCCTCGAGAGGCGCTGTGTGGGTGCGGGCGGCCGCGGAGTTGAGAGCTGAGGTGGCCGAGGACCCCGCACGAGGGCCAGCTCGGGGCCCCCGCTCCCTCCTCAGCGGCCGCTCCGCCCACAGCCCCCGGTCCCGGGTATGGACGAAGGCCTGTCGTACCAGGCGCCCCCTCAGCAGCTGCCAGCGGCCCAGCCCCCTCAGCCTTCCAACCCCCCGCGGGGGGCTCACCCTTTGAGCAACGGCCCGCAGCCCGGGACAGCCCCTGCCACGCAGCACAGCCAGGCAGGATCCGCCTCGGGCCAGGCTTACGGGCAGCACGGCTACAGCGAGCCCGCCAAGCCCAAGAAGGGCCAGCAGCTGTGGAACCGCATGAAGCGTGAGTGGCCTTGGGCCGTGGAGGGAAGGGGGCCTCACGGGACTCCTGGCGCGAGGCACGTGGGGTGCTCGGCCCTTGCCTCCGCTCTCTGGACCTCCTGGGGCGGTGCGTGGGGCCCCTCGGAACGCGCGCCCTTCTCTGGAGCTCACGGCTCCTGCCCCGGTGGTGGGGGTGGTGGCGGGGCCGCCCACGTGGGCCTGGGGGGGCCTCACCCCAGCTTTCGCTGCCCTCACAGCGGCCCCTGGGACTGGTGGGCTCAAGTTCAACATTCAGAAACGGCCTTTCGCTGTCACAAGCCAGAGCTTTGGCTCCACCACGGAGGGCCAGCACGGCAGCTTCGGTCCCCAGCCCAACCCCGAGAAGGCCCAGAACCACAGGTGACAGCCACCCCCTTGCCTGGCCCCAGCCCCTGGGCCCGGTGCTCGGCATCTGCGTGCGGCCCGCTGGCATGGCCTGCTCCTTAGAAAGCAGAGGGCGTCCCCCGCCACGGGCTCGCCACGAGCGCCCGCCCGCCCGCCCAGGAGGGGTGGTTGAGGACAGTCCCGGCTGGGTCGTGGGGTGCCGCTCCCCAACCGAGCGTCTGCAGCCGCCCTCCCTCCGCCAGGGGCAGCCTGTCCGGGAAGCCCGACGACTGGCCGCAGGACATGAAGGAGTACGTGGAGCGCTGCTTCACCGCCTGCGAGTCGGAGGAGGACAAGGACCGGACGGAGAAGCTGCTCAAGGAGGTGCTGCAGGCGAGGCTCCAGGACGGCTCGGCCTACACCATCGACTGGAGCCGGGAGCCCCTGCCTGGGTGCGTGGGGCCGGGGGGCGCTCGGGAGGTGCCTGGTGCTGCAGTTGGAGACCTGCCGTCCTAGGTGCCCGGGGCCCCGAAGAGAAGGAGCGAGAGGATGGGGTCCTGGGGGCGGGAGGCTGCCAGGGTGGGGCCGAGGCCCAGGAGCTGCCGGGGTTGGAGTGCCGGGGGTGAGAGCGTGGAGGCGGGAGGTGTGCTCCTCAGCGGCTGCCCGCAGCCTCTAGACACACAAAACCTTGGGATTGCCTCCCACCTGAGCGTCGTGTTAGTCGAGTTGCCTGGGTAAGTAAGTGCCCTTCCTTCTGAGATTGTGTGTCCAGGGACGGGTGGCAGGCGTTGGGGATGTCGGGGCGCCGGGTGGTGATGCCCTCCCCTGCTATATCCCCAGGCTGACTCGGGAGCCTGTGGCTGAGAGCCCCAAGAAGAAGCGGTGGGAGGCCCCTAGCAGCCTCCACCCTCCCCGGGGGGCAGGCTCAGCGACCAGGGGCGGGGGTGCCCAGTCCCAGCGAGGGACGCCCGGGGCTGGGGGTGCTGGCCGAGCCCGGGGCAGCAGCTTCGCCAAGTTCGGCAACCGCAATGTCTTCATGAAGGACCACAGCTCCTCCTCCAGCACCGACTCGCGCTCCCGCTCCTCCTCCCGCTCCCCGACCCGCCACTTCCGCCGCAGGTGCGAAGCCGCGGGGGGGGGGGCAGGGCCGGGGGGGGGCGGGGGGAGGAGCCGTTTCAGGCCTCACCTTCGTGCTCCTCCGCGCAGTGACTCGCACTCAGATTCCGACAGCTCCTACTCAGGGAATGAGTGTCACCCTGTGGGTCGCAGGAACCCACCCCCCAAGGGCCGGGGAGGCCGGGGGGCCCACATGGACCGGGGCCGAGGCAGGGCGCAGCGTGGGAAGAGGTGAGGCTTTGGGGGGCTGGGGAGGAGGGGCCGGTTTGGGGGCTCCTGGGAGGGAGAGGGCTGGGTCTGGACAGGGGTGGAGAGGCAGGGGGTGGCGCCACGCCTGCCCCCTCAAGGCCCCCTCCTCCCTCCCTCCCCAGGCACGACCTAGCCCCCACCAAGCGCAGCCGCAAGAAGATGGCGGCCCTGGAGTGTGAGGATCCCGAGCGCGAGCTGAAGAAGCAGAAGCGGGCGGCGCGCTTCCAGCACGGACATTCCCGCCGCCTGCGCCTGGAGCCCCTGGTGCTGCAGATGGGCAGCCTGGAGAGCGGCGGGGCCGACCCCGACTGGCATGAGCTGCAAATCGTGGGCACCTGCCCTGACATCACCAAGCACTACTTGCGTCTCACCTGCGCCCCCGACCCGTCCACCGTGCGCCCCGTGGCGGTAAGTGCTCCCTGGCGGCGAGGGCAGGTCCTCCCTGCGAGGATGGCAGAGGCAACATGGGAGGAGGCGGTGGGGCGGGCAGGGGTCTGGCTCGGGGAAGACCCTGACCTGCCTGTGCACAGGGGGCCTGTGGCTGACCGGGCCCTGGAGGCCTGAGGCACCGAGAGGTGAACTGGACCCAGAGCTTGTGCTTCGGAGCCGAGTCCAGGGCCTGTGGCCTCATCGGAAGGCTGGGCCGGCCCCCGAGCCTCCGTCTCCTGCTTAGGAGACCAGGAGAAGGAAGCCGGTGTCCCCGGCCAGTGCCTGTGAGACACTGGGACATCCATGTCCCGACGTCCCCCGAGGCCCGAGCTGGGAGCGGGGCTGACGGGTCCTCCCGGGGCGCTGACGCGGGAGACTGTGCGCGCTCTTACCGGTTTAGGTTCTCCTCCCTGTAATGTCGGGATCGAGCCCCTGCTTTAAGACCCCGAGTTGGTGGAACTGTGGCAGGTTTTAGCACATCCTTCCTTGCTCGCCCTGCTCAGGTCACGCTGAGCCACAATTCACCTCCTTCCCAGGTTTTGAAGAAGTCGCTGTGCATGGTCAAGTCCCACTGGAAGGAGAAGCAGGACTACGCCTTCGCCTGCGAGCAGATGAAGTCCATCCGGCAGGACCTGACGGTGAGGCGGGGGCCGGGGAGGGGGCCGCACTGCTGGGTCCCGCCCTGCTCCGGTGTGACATCCACTCTTCCGCCGCCCAGGTGCAAGGTGTGCGCACCGAGTTCACGGTCGAGGTGTACGAGACCCACGCCCGCATCGCCTTGGAGAAGGTGAGGGGCTGACGGGATTCCCTCGGCTTCCCCCCCACCCCCCGCCCCCCGCCCGGCCTCACTCTGCCCCTCCCTGCGTGCCCCCCAGGGTGACCACGAAGAGTTCAACCAGTGCCAGACGCAGCTGAAGTCCCTGTACGCTGAGAACCTGCCCGGCAACGTGGGCGAGTTCACTGCCTACCGCATCCTCTACTACATCTTCACCAAGAACTCAGGAGGTGAGGTGCAGCCCGCAGAGCGGGGCAGCCACGGGCCCCCCGGTCCCGGCCCTGCTCACCTCCTCGTCTCCGGCCGCAGACATCACCACGGAGCTGGCGTACCTGACACGGGAGCTGAAGGCGGACCCTTGTGTGGCCCACGCCTTGGCGCTCAGGGCAGCCTGGGCCCTGGGCAACTACCACCGCTTCTTCCGGCTGTACTCGCATGCGCCCTGCATGTCTGGCTACCTCGTGGACAAGTTTGCAGACCGGGAGCGCAAGGCCGCCCTCAAGGCAATGATCAAAACGTATGTGAAGCTGAGCTCTCCCCCTGGGCCTCTGCTCTGCGGCCTCAGCGCCGCCTCCCTCCTCCCCTCCGTTCCCCGCTCCGGAGGCACCTTCAGCTCCCCTGGCCTCCCTCCCTCGGGTCCTGGTTTTCCCTCCGCTGCTTCTCTCCTCTCCGCACTCGGCCCTCCCTCTGGTCCCTCCCCCTTCCGCGGAGCGCCCTCCTCCGTCGTCCTCTCACCGCTCTGGGCTCCCCGCCCCTTTGCCTCTCTGCCTTCTGCTTGCATCAGCCTGGACCCCACTTTGTCTTCTCCTTGCTCCGGGCTCCCCTTTCTCCACGGCCTCGGCCCACCTTCTTCAGCGCTCCTGTGGCTGAGCTCCCGCTCTGGGGACGCCCAGCAAAGGCGGCCGTGCCCTCGGCAGCCGCGGGCTCAGGGACAAGGCCCTGCCACTTGAGCTGTTCTGAGAGCCCCGGCGTGCTCAGGGACACCAGGTGTGAGGCAGGCTAGGCCGGGACGGGACCCAGAGAGCGCGCCCTGTGCTCACGGCCCTGTGCTCACGTTCTCGGTCAGGCGGGAGACGCCCCCAGGCGAAGGCAGGACACTTTTTGTGTTGTCACAACCGGGGGTCCTCCTGGCCTCTGCTGGTGGAGGCCAGGGGTGCTGCTCAGCGCCCTGCAGTGCACAGGGCGCCCCCAGCTGGGTCACCTGGCCGCAGTGTCAGTCTTGCTGAGGCTG
This sequence comes from Mesoplodon bidens, assembly GCF_964165515.1. Classification (NCBI taxonomy): domain Eukaryota; kingdom Metazoa; phylum Chordata; class Mammalia; order Artiodactyla; family Ziphiidae; genus Mesoplodon; species Mesoplodon bidens. Next base: position 57,146,652 of record NC_138175.1, on the reverse strand, counting down.
AGAAGCCCTGGTCAGAGGACGCGGGGCCTTGAGTGCCACGTCAGTTTGTTGGGAGCCGTGGGGGTGGTTTGCAGCTGGGGAGGGACACTTACCCTGCAGGTTAGGAGACTCCGAGGATCCAGTTTGGGTCAGGCCGATATAAGGGCAAGGTGTGGGGCAGGGGCCGCGGGCAGAGAGAGGAGGGAGCGGGGCAGACACAGAGGCGCAGGGCCGCGGGACCCGCTTTCTGAGCCAGCAGGGGCAAGGAGGCCGTGTGCCTGAAGGACCCCGGGCTCCCCGGGTGTGTTCTCCGCGGCCGCACAGGCTCTTCCTCCTGCAGTTTCCGAGCTTCTGTGCCGCCCCCGGGCTGTAGCGGGCAGGCCGCTGTCTCTTCCTCGGCACTTGCCGTTTCTGTCTCAGCCTGTGTGTGCTTGGCCAGTGGGCGGGCTCTGGCCTGTCGTTGGCCTCACGGTCTTGTGTCCCCCCGCTCCGGAGGGTGGCGCGGCTTCTCGCTGGCTCGGTGGGCCGGGGCCAGCCCCGTGTTGGGCAGCAGGCTCTCCTGTGCCCGCCCCCCCGGACTTCCAGGGCTGTGAGGAAGTGGGGGCTTCAGGCAGGACTGGTTTGAGCTTTTTCTGCCACTTACTTACTTCCTAGGTGACAGTGGCCAAGTGGCTCTGCCGCTGCACTGTCCTTGGTGTGTATCTGTAAAGGGTAGGGTGACAGCTTCTGGGAGGGAGCTCAGTGAGCTCGCGGGGCGGTACCTAGAAGAGCTGTTTCCTGGCACAGGCCAAGCCTACTCTTAGTCCTCGGACCCAGCTCAGGGCAAGCGGGCGGGGTGGGGCCGAGTAGCCGCCAGCTGCGCCCCGTGCCCCGCGCCCCCCCCATGCGTGGCTCTCTGCGCCTGGGCCCTCTCCTGAGGGGCTGCTCAGGCCCCGGCCAGCAGAGGAGCCAGCTGGGCCCTTCCCTCCTGTCCCCTCTCCTCCTGTCCCCTGCACAGGTAAGTGAGGGGGAGGGGGGGCACAGCCGGGGTTGGGGCCCACCCCGCCCCGGGCCCCCCCGAGCCCCTGAGGGGGAGGCTGGGGAGGGGCCGGCAGGTGACGTGCTGAGGAGACCTTTGGGTGCCTGCAAGGGGGGCGCCCACTCCCCGCTCGTGGGGCCCCCCCGCGCCCGCCGCCCGCCTCATCGCGTTCTCCTCTTGTCTCCGTAGCTTCCGCCCTGCGCTGCCCGTCTCCTACCTGCAGGCCGAGCTGGCCTTCGAGGGCGAGGCCGCCTGCCGGGCCTTCCTGGAGCCCCTGGGCCTGGCCTACACGGGCCCGGACAACTCCAGCGTCGACTGCCGCCTCAGCCTGGCGCAGCTGCCGGCCTTCTGAGCACCAGCGCCGCCGGGTGGGGGGGGGGGCAGGGCTGCAGCCCCCCAGCGCCGCCTCGGCGGGTTTTGTTTTTGAGCCGTGGACTTGGGTTATAAATTAATTTGTGGGGAGTGGGCTCCAGGAAGAGCCACCAGCCCGGCCCCCATTTTCCCACCGGGGAGTCTGTACAGAGATTTTTCTACATTTTTATTTTTTGTCTCTGAGGGATGGGATTGGGGGGGACAGCGGAGGGTTGGGGGCGTGGTCTGTAGGGTCGTCTGTGTCCACCTTGCCCCTCCACTAATGCTGTCTCAGTGTTTTTTCTCTCTCTCTCTCGAGCTCGTACTCCGGTAGCGACCCGGCACGCTGGCCCATCCCATGCCGGGGGGGCCAGTGGAAGAAGACAGGCCGCTCCGCCCGTGCCCGCCTGCGGCAGGGGCACCAGCACCCCAGCCCGCTGCCCGCCGCCGCATCTGCCTCACCAGAGACTCTTGTTGCCCAGCCCTCTGGGGCCTCAGTGTTTGGGGCGAGGGGAGCCGCGTAGAGACTGTGCCCTGCCCGCGGCCCCCGACCGCAGAAACGCCAACGCCTCGCCACCGCCAGATCCACACTGCCACCCTGCACTGAGGACTCCGGAGGCCATCGCGGGACCTCGACAGCCGGGCCGCCTCGTCTGCAGTTGTATTAAGTTGTCTCCGTGTCCCTTCCTCCCTCCACCCCAATGTTTCTTCTGGTTTTTCCCCCTTTCTCCCTCCCGCCGCCGCCTGCTCCCGCTCTCCCTTGGTTCAGCACAGGTAAAACGGTTACCCTCCCTCCCCGCCTCATGGATCACCAGCTCACGTCATGTTTCCTTCTCTTTTCTTTCTGTGTGTGTTTAAGTTATTTTTCTTCCTCCCCTTTTCTTTTCCGTCCTCCCTCCCTCTTCTGCCATGTAACTGGAGGATGTGCAATGAGTTTGCAAACAGCTGGACTGTCAGGCTGCTTTTTTTCCAGATGTTCCTCCTCTGCCTCCCCTCCCCCTCCTCTCCCCCTCCCCTTTCCTTCCTTCATTCTTTCCTTGGAGCACTGAGCACCATATGAAAGCTTGAGAGAAACCAAAATTAAAGAGAGAGAGAGAACACGCGTGCACGTTTTGTCCTTCTGCCTTGGGCTACATTTCCTCTGGGTGTCTGGGTCCTGGCCTTTATTTCTTTTGGGGTTGAGATACCAGGGGGATCTCCGCCACGGCCTGGTAGGTGCCCCCTGACCTCCCCACGCGGCACAGCCAGAGTTTCCCCAGAGGCTGGCTCCCCAGCTCCTGCCTTGGGCTGAATCCAGGCTTGGGGAGACCGACTTTGGAACCCTGGGGCACCTTGGCCAGGGTGAGGTGGGGGTGTAGCCCCCTGCAGGGCTGCAGCACTCTCAGCTCCTCGGCCTCCAGCCTCTGGCTGAGCACTTGGGCCATGTTCTCCAAAGGGGGGTGGGGGGGTGCACAGAGCACACGGGAGCCCAGGAGCACCAGGCGCCTAAACCTCAGCCTCGGAGGGACCTGAAGCCCGGGGTCCGAGAGCACGCCTCTGAGTGCGTCGACTGCAGCCGCCATCTCCCCGGGGCCCGCCAGCCTCAGCAGGGCCACTGTCAGGTGCAGGGCCTGAGCAGGCACCGTGAACGCCGCGCAAGCTGGTGCATCTCGCACCAGTTCTTCTTGGACCTTGGCCACCCCGGCCTGCAGCTCAGCCTCTGTCACCATGAGGGCCACGAAGTGCGTGGGGCGGGGCTGGCGAGGGCCCGCGGCCCCGGCTGCTCCACCGTCCACGGGCCAGACCCCGGGACCCCACTCCACTTCCGTCTCAGAGAAGCCTTCCGAGGGCCTTCCCGGGGCTACCACAGCCGGCAGCTCCCCACCCGGGGGCTCCAGGTCCCCGGCAGCGGCGGCGGCTGGCTTCAGTGCCCTTGGCTGCATCCACGGGGAACCTTGGCCTCCGGGGCCGCCCAACTCCCGCTCCTGGAGCCTCGACAACGTCCCCGCCAACGCCAGGCACCCAGCTTCGGGGCCTCCGCCATCCGGGGCCAAGATGGCCCGGAGTCCCGTCCAAGCTGGCTGTACGCGCCCAACCGCACCGGTGCCAAGGCGGGTCGCAGCTACGCCGTCCAGTGCGCCTCCGGCCCCGGCCGTGTCCCCACCTCTGAGCGCACCCTCGGCCCCGTACGCGTCCTCGCCGTCACTCTCATCCCCGGTCCCGGTCCCGGTCCCGGTCACGTCCCCGCCCCTGTCTCCGCCGTCGTGCGCGCCCACGGTCCCGTGCGCGTCCACGCCGTCGCTCTCACCTCCGGCTCCGTGCACGTGCTCGCCGTCGCTCGCATGGCCGGTCTGGTGCGCGTCCTCGCCATCGCCCTCCTCTCCGACACCGTGCGCGTCCCCGCCGTCGAGCGCGTCCAGGATGGTGGACCCGCGGCCCGCAGCCAAGCCTGAGCCGAAGACGAGGTCTGTACGCGAGGCGCGGTCCCACACCAGACGGCCGCGGAAGCGGAAGTAGCGCACCCGGTGCTGCGGCACGGCCAGAACGCCCGGCCCGAGCGCCGCCAGAGGCTCGTCCCAGCAGAAGGAAAGGAAGGGCTCCTCGCGCACGCCCAGGAAGCGGTCGACGTAGCCCACGGAGAAGTCGGCCGGGTCGAGGCGCGGGTCCCAGCGGATGCGCTGGATAACGGCCGCAGCAGCGCGCAGCGGCGGCTTCTTGGCTTTGGCCTCTGCTTCGGGCTCGCCTCTAGGCTGCGGCGGGGCCGGCGCCGGCGCCCCGGGGTGGGGCTGGCGGCAGCGGGCACCGAAGCGGCAGCGGCCCTCCAGGAAGAAGCGGCAGGCCGGCGGCGGCGCGGGCTCCGCGCCGGGGGCCCCCACGGGCGGCTCCGGCCCTCCGGCCGCCGCCATGGGAGTGGGGTGCGGCTGGCGCGCTCGCCCCGCTCAGGCCGTTCCGCACCTGTCAGTCCTGCCGGCACGGGCGCCAGGCACAGCTGTGACGTCACGGTCGAGGCTCAGGCCCCGCCCCGACCTGGAAAGCACCTCGCGCGTGAGACCGCCCTCCGCGGTGCCCTGGGGGGCGCCTGATCCTTGCAGCCAAGCGGTTTTTATCTGTGGCCCCGAGCCCGGCCCCAATAATTTACATATGCGGCCCCGCCCCCGATCCAAATACCTTACAGGTCTTACAGGTGCGGCCCCGCCTCTTCTGGCCCCTTAGCGAGCTTGGCTCCGCTAATGATTTACAAGTGCGGCCCCGCCACTCTTGCTCCTTAGAGAACCTGGCCCCGTCCCTAGTCCAGTGCTTTAACGATGCGGCCCCGCGCCCTCTTGGCCCCTGACAAGCCTGGCTCGCACACCCCGCACGCCTAATGATTTGCATGTGCTGTCACGCCCCTCCGGGCCCTCGTTGGGCCGCGACCTCCGCGGGACAACCGGACGCCTGTAGGCTCAGAACGAACTTCGTAGCCCGGGTTTGGGACGCAACTGTCGCCCTCGGGATGACACATCTTTGGGGCGTCCCTTTTCTACGGGGACCACGCCTCTTCCCGGCCACTTTTCCTGTGCGGCCGCTGCCGGGGTAAAGGACAGCTCGCCTGGGCTGGGTCCACTGGAGACGCGGAGCTCACGGGGTCACAGCCGTGCCGGGCCCGAGGCCGCGTCCGGCAGGCGGCGGCGGCGTGCAGCCAACACTGCTGAAAAAACCAGGTTGTGGGAGCGGCCACATCGGGACCCCGCCCCTGGGAGGGGCACCGCCCAGCCACGCCCCTGGCTCTCTTAAAGGGGCCGCATCCCATTACACCAGGCTAATCCTGAGACCTCCACCCACCTGGCTGGGACCGGAACCCCACGTGACACACCTAGCTCTTAAAGGCGCCAGGACCCCATCACGCCTCCCCGTCCCCCCTTCCCACATGCAAAGTGAACAGACAAAACCCGGGGCACAGACCTTGTCGGTTTATGTATAAAGAAGTGGGGCGCTGGACGTTAAGGGCGCAGGGAATGGGGGTGCCTACAGGCCGATGACGTCGTCCAGCTCGAGGTCCGCGTTGGGGAGGCAACGGGCCCTAGGGTGCTGCGCCCCGGGGCTGGGGTCCACGTCGGGCTTGGCGGCGGCGGCGCCCGGGCTTTCCGCGTCCATGACGCCCAGCACTGCGTCCAGCATGGAGGGGCCCAAATCCAGGTGGAAGGACAGCAGCGGGTCGGCGGGCGCTGGCGCGCGGAGGGTGGGCGGCGGGGGCTGCGGCACGGCAGGCGGCGGCGCGGAGCGCGGGGCCCCCGCGGGCGGCGGCCGGGGCTCAGGGGGCGGCCCGCCGCCGTGGCGGCTGAGGAACGAAGTGTCTCCGAAGGCGTCGCCGCCGCGCCCCACGTGCAAAGTGTGCCGGAAGTCGCCGAGCGGCGCGGAGATGGACAGAGCGCCGCGCTCCGGCCGCTTCTTGGGCTGCGCGGGACCCAGCTGCTTCAGGACCGGCATCTGCGGGATAGGGACGGGTTAGAACGGCCTCCCCCCGGGAGGACGCTACCGAGGCCTTCCGTGTTCCCAGCCCTGGGCCTAGCACGCCGTTCAGAGGATGCTCTCTATAAGTACAGGATGATGGTGGTGGAATTACTCCCATTTTACAAGTGGGGAAACTGAGGCTCCCAGAGGTCCGAGGTCACAGCTGCTTGATTCAAATCTCAGACTCAAATTTAGGTCTGCCCATATGTTAATTCCACTAAGAACTAACGTTTGAGCTTTCTATAGGTCAGAGAACAAGCAACATGCTTCACCAAGCCTTTTGGACTGCTTCCCAAACTTGACAGAAACTCCAGCTTAAACACAGGGCCATCCACCCTGAAGACAGGGCGGACGCTGTCCTTTAGGTGCAGCAGACACAGTGCCCAGGGCCCGCCACACTTCTAGAGGCCCGCACACATGTTTAAACGTTTTATTATTATTTTTTTGAACCTCTTGTCCTTTATTGAGACCACTGGTCCCCAGCTCCCGCAGGGCAGGGACACAGGCCCAGGTCTTCCTCTCCAGCCCCGCCTTTGGGGCCTGCAGAGCCCACAAAACCCCGGGGAGCGCAGATGAGACCCTCCCCCTCAACACATGGTGTACAGAAGCCCCTTCCCAGACGGGGCTGCCGTGTTTTATTTTAAAACGTCTGGATTATGTTTGTCTTTATACCAACGCAGTCGTAAAATATAATTATATATATATATATATATATATAAAATTATCTCCATGAAAGCTTTGCCTAGAACACACAAAAGTCATCATGTAGGCTGGCCTGAGGATTGTAATTTGGGAGGTTTAGGGTGGGCCTGGGAAATCTATATATTTGCACAGCATTTTATAATTTGAATTATCTGGTTTTGAAAGAAACATGTAAGTCTTACTTCTTGGAAAACAAGAGTAACAATAATAATCATGCAAATTTTCCTATGTTAAAACATGGCAAGAATGGCATAAATTCCAAACCGGTGGCTCATGAACTGTAAACTGGGCGCCCTACAGCTGCATGATGGCATCAGACTCGACGGTAAATAGATATGCCTGCCAACCTTTGCCCATATCCTGGAACTTGGCTGTTTCTATGGAACTTCTGGGAGGGACTTTGATGACCTTGTACTTTTGTTTTAACAGTCACTGTTATTATAATAATAACAATTAAAAAAAAAAACCTTTCCATTTGAATTGAAGCCCCACCCTTTGCCAACTGTATGAATTGGGATAAATTATGTGATCGCTCTCTGTTTGTTTTCTATCTGGAAAATGGATAAAATAACACTACCTTCCTTGCAGGACACATAGAAATACTCAGTCAAAGAAAACTATATTTTTAACCGTTCCAGCCAATTGACAGTGACAGTGTTGGGGAAGGGCATGTGTTCCCAGACAAAACGGGAACAAAAGTTAGATCTAATCCTGAGAAGCAGGCAAAGCAGCCAGCCTTGTCCTTTCAGGGACCAGCACCCTGGGAAAGATCAGTGATAACGTGGAGAAAAATTAAAGCCAAAAGGATTTGAAATAATTATAGATGGATATGTTCTGAGAGCTGCCTTCTCCCCTACCCAAACACACACACACACACACACACACACACATATACACATATACACTTTACAGTTACTTCTCTGGGAAAACCAGTCTTGATTTACCACCTCTGTTGTGTTTCTCAAACTTCCCTGACCTCAACCTAGATGAATAAATATATTTTATTGCAATCTGGCACACAGTCACCATTCCTTCCCCACCCCCACCCCCAGCCCCACATAAGGGAAACAAACATTTTGTGAATTGAGACCTACTCTTACACATGCTAGGCACTCAGTTTCAATTCTATTTTATTATTTATTTAATAACTAGATAAATAAATAAATGCCTGCATGATGCATTTACCCTGCACCATGCAGGATCTTGTGGAAGCACGGAGTCTTAACCACTGGCCTGCCAGAGAACTCCCTATTATTCTTTTTTAATGCTGACCTCTGCTCATTCATGAATCTCAATCCACAGTTACAACAACAATCCTGTCTCAGAGCTAGCAGCACCCCTTACCCCTGGGCAGTGATTCACAGTTGAAAAGAGCAGAACTCAGAAAGCCAACTGCCCGGACTTGGATCTGACTGTGCCCACTGCTGTGTAACTTTGGGCAAATGACTTAACATTTCTGACCTCACTTCCTCATCTCAAAAATGGAATGACGCTCATATAATAATCCAGTCTCTTTGCAAGAATTGGGGAGATGTTGTCCATGGAAAGTCTTAGCACTGTAGCCAGCGCACAGCAAATGCTCAATAAATGCTCAGTGGTGTCCTACTTTGGATCATTCTCCCCTGTCCCAGAGAAGGAAATAGATGCTCAGAGATGGTACGTGGCTTGCCCAAGGTCACAAAGCCAGCTCTGTGGGACTCCAGAGCCCAGAGTTACTGCTTCCACTCCCTGCTGTCCCTTGAACTGGCTCCTCCCTGGACGGCCCTCAGCTATTGCCTCCTCTTCCTGCCCACCCCGTACCTTGCCCCTCGTCCCATCCTCCTATCACCCTGCAAGGTGACATCACTGATTTTCCAGCACTTAGCAGCATATTAAGATCTTGGTTTCTGACACCAAACACAACAGGTTTGCCATTGCCTTTCTGTGGGACCCGGAACTAACTTCCTCAGCCTTAAGCCTTAGTTTACTCCTCTGAAAAATGGGAAATCAGAATGCCTGTTTGCAAGGGGCTGCCGTACAGTATACTCATGATGCTGACATTTTATTTCCCGAGCACTTATTCTGGGCCAGGCAGGGGTCTAAGTGCTTCACACAAATGAATGAACTCATTTAATCCTTGGAACAACCCAGCGAGGGGAGACCGTTGTTATTTTGTCCCTTTTACAGACGTGGGTGGCACCTGAGGCACAGAGAGGTGAAGTAACTTGCCCTGGATCACACAGTAGCAAATGTTGGGGGCTGAATTTGGAACCCAGGCAGACGAACTCCGGAGTCAAAGGATGATATGATATTGCTCACAGCCCCCAAAGGATAGGGTGTGCAGACCCATGGAAAAAATAATGTTTTGATATCAAGGCCAGGGATTTCCTACACCCTTGACTGTGTTTGTTTGTTTGCTTTGCTTTTTTCTTTTTCCCATTCTGGATAAGAACAATGAGTTCAAAATTGTTTTTGAAAGCTACCACTTCTCCTCACTAGCTCTGAGACCTCGGGGGCCAGTCACTCCATTTCTCCGAGCCTCAGTGTCCCCCTGAACACAAGGCTCTATCTCCCTTGTTGTGTGCTTGATGCAATGAGGTCATACTCGGAAAAAGGCCGTCACAGGCCCAAGCTCTGTACAGAGGGGCTGTTGTCGTGACAATCTTAAAGCAGGCAGAGAGCAGGAGCCGGGATGGGACCCTGGGACGCGGTGATCGCGCGCCCTCGGCTCAGCCGCCTTCCTCCCGCCTCCCCCGCCCCCTCTCCTTCCGGGCCGAGGCTCCAGCTGCAGGGGTGGGGGGCACAGCTGGCTCACCTCTGTCCTCTCTGGGCCCCAGCCCCACCAAGAGGAAATAACAACTCGCCGCAGATCCAGCCCGACTGGTTCTCAGCCCTTTGGGAGAGGCAACAAGGAGGGTGGGACCCAGACGGGGAAGGGGGACCTGCGATTGGGAGCCCCCGACCCCCTCGGGGCTCCAGTGCGCGCTTCCTGAGGCCACGTGGCTGCGGCCCAGGATTTCAGCGGCCGCGGCCGCCGTCCCTTTGGCCGGCTGTCCGGCTTCCCTCCAGACCTGACCGGGGACCCTGGGCCACCACTGCCCCTTACCTCGTGGTCCCCGCTGAACCGGGCAGGCAAACTCTCAGGCTCCGGCTCAAGCTGGGAACCCCGTCTTCTTGGTTCGGAGCCCGCCTCCGCCTCCCAGTCCCAGGCCCGCGCCTTCTTCCTTCTTCCTCCGGGCGGGATCTCACCTGGCAAAGGAAGGGTCCTGCGGAACCTGGAGGGGCATCCCGGACCCAGGCGGCCGGGCGCAGAGTGCCACCTCCTTCTCTCTCAGGTTCCAGGAGTCCTGGCCCCTAGCTCTCTTGATCCTTAGCCTCAGGGGTCCAGGCCCCCAGCCCCTCCCCCCTCGGACCCAGGATCCAGGCCCCCGGCCCCTCCCCCCTCAGACCCAGGAGTCCAGGCCCCGGCCCCTCCCCCCTCAGACCCAGGATCCAGGCCCCCGGCCCCTCCCCCCTCAGACCCAGGATCCAGGCCCCCGGCCCCTCCCCCCTCAGACCCAGGAGTCCAGGCCCCGGCCCCTCCCCCCTCAGACCCAGGATCCAGGCCCCCGGCCCCTCCCCCCTCAGACCCAGGAGTCCAGGCCCCCAGCCCTTCCTCCCTCAGACCCAGGAGTCTGAGCCCCAACCCGGGCAGACCCTGGCATGGAGTCCCTTCATTACCTGCACCGGGATCTGAAGTGTCAGCCCCTCTCGGGGGCCATGGTAGGAGCCCAAAGGGGCACAGAGTCACGCCCAGTCCAGCTCAGTCTGTCTGGGGCAGAGAGGGTTAAGGCGTAGGTCCCTCCCAGCCTTCCTTATCCCCCAAAAGTTTGCCTCTAGGATTTAAAGGACTAGGAAGTAGCGGTGGAAAAGCTGAGGCCCCGCCGGGCTGAGTGTGGGCCAGGGGAGGAGGCTGGCACTGGGTGTGCGCCCGCCCGAGAACACGGCAGACGGGGCGGGGGATGGATGGATGGACAGGGCGGCCCCCAGCTCGGCCCCTCCCCCTGCCAGCCTGGAATTTCCTGAAACTGGGGAAGTCTGGCTGTGTAGAAGAATAATTTCTTCCAGATTGCAGCTGTTGAGGGAGTATGTGTGGGCCTGAAAGAGAGAGAGAGAAACAGACAAGGTCAGGCAGTGAGACCAGCAGGAGGATGGATGTGACCTCGGAGGGGCAGCTCTCACCCTGCTCTGGAGAGCTCCCTGGATGAATATCCCTGCCTGGAGCTACTCGTCCACAGAAAGGAGTGCCAGTGCCTAGCGGCGACAAGAAGAGTCAGATGTGGGTGTGAGGAAGATCGGTCAGCGGCCAGTGTGCCAGAGGGCCTGACCTGGGGGAGGTAGAGGCCCCGGGGAGGAGGCTGGCTCAGCTGTGCGCTGGGATGCTGGAGCTGGAGAGGGAGAGTGTTAGTTTCACAGATAACAAGGAGGCGTGGCTTGACCTGAAAAAATCTTGAAGGAGTGGGAGTTTACAGGGCTGGGGACAGGAGGGAGGGTATTCAGAGCAGGCTGGGCCGCCAGGTGGAGCAGCGGGCACTAAAGCACCGGCTGGAGTTTGGTTTGCCTGGAGAGATCAGCTCGAAAGCCACGGGGAGCCTACGCCTTGTCCTTTGTCCTGGGCAGGGTGCTGAGCAGGAAGAACAGGGTCAGATCCAGGTGGTAGAGGGTCCCCTCCATGATCCAGGAGGCGGAAGGAATGGAAGAGGGCTGGGACTCACACCCAAGGCAAAATTGAAGGTGGGGGTAGGAGAGTGGTCACCGGAACCTCGGTAACCAGGACAAATGTTTAAATAACAGAGACAAAACGTGACAACAATCCAGGGACTTCCCTGGCGGCCAGGGGTTAGGACTCCACGCTTCCACTGCAGGGGGCGCGGGTTCCACCCCTGGTCCAGGAACGAAGATCCTGCATGCCACGTGGCGTGGCCACAAAAGAAATAAACGAGGAAAAGTTTTAATTAGTTTCTATTGACGTTAGCTTCACATAACATAAAATGACTCATTTTAAAGTGGTATTTAGGGGACTACCCTGGTGGCACAGTAGTTAAGAATCCCCCTGCCAACGCAGGGGACGCGGGTTCGAGCCCTGGTCCGGGAAGACCCCACATGCCGCACAGCGTCTAAGCCCGTGTGCCACAACTACTGAGGCCGCGTGCCTAGAGCCCGTGCTCCGCAACGAGAAGCCCACGCACCTCAGCGAAGAGTGGCCCCTGTTCGCCGCAACTAGAGAAAGCCCGTGCGCAGCAACAAAGACCCAACGCAGCCAAAATTAAATTAATTAATAAAACATAAAGCGGCATTTAGCACCTTCACAATGTCGAGCAGCCATCACCTCTATCTAGTCCCCAAACGCTTTCACCACGTCAAAGACAAAAACAAACAAAAACAAAACAAAAAACTCTTGTACCTGTTAAGCTGTCCGCTGGGGGGCTGGTCTGCTCCAAGAGGCTGCCTGCATCCTTCTGGTGTTTTCCCCGTGTCTGTCCTCTGGCAACGGCAAGTTGAGCCCCTCTTATGCTTCAGGTGTCCCTGATTTGCAGGCCTGCCCCATCTCCCTCTTCCCTCCAGCCAGAGAAGGTCCTCTGCTTTTAGGGCTCATGTGATTCGGCTGGGCCCACCTGGAAAATACAGGCATCATACATATATCACCATCGGTAATGGCTATGTATTAATATATTACTTGGTAATCCGTACAATACAGAAGTATACATAATTTATGTCAAGGAATTGGAGTTTGCAGTGTTAAGGACTGGCGAGCCTGAATTCCACAAGACAGACTGGAAACTCTCAGTCAGGCCAGGAGCTGATGCCTCGGTCTTTGTTTCTGGTTTGGTTTGGTTGTTGTTTTGAGCCCCGCTGCGTAGCATGCAGGACCTTAGTTCCCCAACCAGGGATCAAACCCATGCCCCCTGCATTGGATAGGCAGAGCCTTAACCACTGGACTGCCAGGGAAGTCCCTGACGCTGTGCTCTTTAAGGCACAATTTCTTCCCCATTTTGCAGTGAAGGCCTTTCAACTGATTGGGTGAGGCCCACCCACATTCTCGAGGGCCATCTCCTTTACCTAGAGTCAGCTGGGTATAGATGTTAGTCACACCTACATAACGCCTCCCCAGCCATACCTGGGTTGGTGTTTGGTTGAACAACCAGGTACTACAGCCTGGCCAAGCAGACAAGTAAAATGAACCGTCACACCAGGATAATCTCCCCGTCTTAAGGTTCCTAATTTTAATCTTGTGTGCAAAGTCCCTTTGCTACATGATACAATATATTCATAGGTTTCAGGGATTCATGCCTGGATATCCTTAGAGGTGCATTCTGTCTACCCCAAGGACCCTCAGAGGGCAGATCCCGGGGGATGGTGGCGTGGCCACCAAGCTGGAGAGCCTGGGAGGAGGAGCAGGCATACAAGAGATGCTAGAGACCATGCCTGGAAGAGAAGGAAGCAGGATCAGCTTCATGGGCAAGCGACCTGTGCAGTCACTGGGGTCGCCACGCCTAGAAGGGCCCTCTGCACTTGGTTTCATGGTTTGCTCTATCTTCACATTATTAATCATTTTGAACAAGGGACCCCACATTTTCATTTGCAATGCACCCCGCAAATTAGGTAGCTGGTTCTGGACTGAAGTGCGGGAAGAGCAGGGTTCTGGGATGAAGCAGCTGAGAAGGGTGACATTGAGAGATAAGAAAAGGGGGAAGGAACCTGGACCAGGGCCGGGCAGCAGCCAGAGAAAGAGAAGGAGGAGGAGAGAGATGGGCTGCAGAAGCCCTGGAGGACGCACAGGTCCCCTCTCTGCAGTCTCAGTCTGATTAAAAAAAAAAAAAAAAGATCCACTGGATTTAATAGCAAGCCAGAGGTGACCGGTGGCCAGAGTGAGAACTGCCCACGGGGGCTGGGCGGGCGTAAGCCAGATTGTGGCGTCCGCTGTGAAAGGAAGGAGAGCAAGACAGGCTGGATATCTGGAGGGAGAAGTAGGGGTCGGAGAAGGAGTTTTGTTTCTTTGCTTGGTTTGGATACCTTTGCTGCTATTTTGTTTCTTTTTTGAAAAAGTAATTTTTAGTTACATAAAGGATATCCTCCTTGTAAAGACAGAGAGGAAAATTACCCTAACTAATAAGGTTTTTTGTTTTTGTTTTTTACATAGACATTTTTTAAACATCTTTATTAGAGTATAATTGCTTTACTATGGTGTGTTAGTTTCTGCTTTATAACAGAGTGAATCAGCTATACATATACATATATCCCCATATCCCCTCCCTCTTGCGTCTCCCTCCCACCCTCCCTATCCTACCCCTCTAGGTGGTCACAAAGCACCGAGCTGATCTCCCTGTGCTATGCAGCTGCTTCCCACTAGCTATCTGTTTTACATTTGGTAGTGTATATATGTCCATGCCACTCTCTCACTCTGTCCCAGCTTACCCTTCCCCCTCCCCGCGTCCTCAAGTCCATTCTCTGGTAGGTCTGTGTCTTTATTCCCAGTCCTGCCCCTACGTTCTTCATGAATATATATTTTTTTAGATTCCACATAAATATGTTTTAGCATACGGTATTTGTTTTTCTCTTTCTGACTTACTTTTGATCACCTTGTCCAATCCAAGCCCCATGAAATTAGTTTGCAGTATACACCTTCCAACTGGGCTGGGCTCTTACAAACACATAGCCCAGCGCTTCTGCACCTCGGAGCTATTGGCATTTGGGGCTGGATCATTCTTTGTGGTGGGAGCATCCTGTGGACTGTGGGATGTTGAGCAGCGTTCCAAGGCTCCACCCACTAGATGCCAGTAGCTTCCCCCTCCCCACGATTTAGATGACCAGCATTGCTTCCAAATGGCCCCTGGAGGGGCGATATTGCCCCTGGTTGAGAACAGCTGATCAACATGGTGCTCTAAGAAAACACATATTAAACACACATTTTAAACACACAAAGGAACTTATACTGGATGGTTTTGGGCTACCACTTTTTTCCCACTTAGCAGTTTCTTTCGGGACTCATTCATTGCTACTACATACAGACTTAAAAAGGGGGCTTGAGCTTATTTCAGCATTTTGAAGAAAGTATATAACAACAATAATAGCAGCTAACATTTATCAAGGGCTTAGAATTTTTTAGGAGCTGTTCTAAGCTCTTTCCATATGTAACCTTAATCTTTGCAATAACTCTATGGGCGAGAGGAGGTTGGTATTATTATTCCCATTTTACAGATGGAGAAACTGAGGCACAGAGAGGGTTTTTTTGGTTTGTTTGTCTCTTAATTTTTAGGTAACTTAGCTAATGCAGCCCTAAAGTTGCGCAGGCAGGATTTGAACTCAGGCAGGCTGACCCTGACTCAGAAGGAGAGATGGAAGATACAGGAGAGGTAGGTTCTATAAAGGACAGGACCTCCAGGAGCAGGGAAGAAAAGGATCTGTCCAACAGAACTTTCTGGAATGATGGGACTGTCCAGTACAGTAGTCACATGTGGCCGTTGGGCACTTGAGATGTAGCTAGTGGGGCTGAGAAAGTGAAATTTTAATTGTATTTAATTTTCATTGATTCTACATGGAAACAGCCACTGGGGGCCAGTGGTCCAGGTACTGGGTAGCCCATGTCTAGAGCACTTGAGGAGGGTCCAGCCCAGGGCAGCGGGGGCTGCCTCTTGAAGGAGCAGGAGGAAGGACAGAGGGGTGACTGCAGCCCGGATCAGTGCACAGGTGGGGCGGTGCCTCGGGGGCTCGGCTCCACTGCCTGGATCTGGGTGAGGCAGAGGCAGGGGTGGAGGAGGTGAGGCGTCCGGCTGTGCTGGGAAGGGAGGGGAAGCTGGTTCAGGTCTGAGCCCCAGACGAACTGCAGGACAAGTCTACTGAACACTTGCTGTGTGCGGGCTCTGTTCGAAGCACTCCATCTTATTATCTCATTTAGTCCTCATATCAACCTATGAGGCAGGTGCTGTTATTATGTCCATTGAGCAGATGAGGAAACTGAGTCAGCAGGGCAGGGCCTCTACCAAAGGCCACGGAGAGCAGAGACCATAAGCAGGGTGACCTATGCGTGGAGTTGTGGGAATTTCCCCAGCTGCTCAGGAGTGAGCAGACGATGCTGACCCAGGGTTCGGGTTTTCCCATCAGGAAGTATTTCCAACAACCCAAAGGACTTTGAAAGAGCCTCAGCTAGATGCAGCAGGAGAGGGGAGGAAGCCAGAGAGGGTGGGGACAGACGGGGTGAGAGAGAAGCGAGGGAGGGAGGGAGACAGAGAGACAGAGACAGATGACTTCCCTGGTGGTTCAGTGGTTAAGACTCCACACTTCCACTCCAGGGGGCGAGGGTTCGATCCTTGGTCAGGGAACTGAGATCCTGCAAGTCATACAGTGCGGCCAAAAAAAAAAAAGAAAGAAAGAAAAAATAAGAAGAGCTGGAGACAGGATCTGTGCCAACAGAGGGAGCCCTGGGACTGCAGCCAGTCTGGCCTGAGCTCTGTCTCTGGAGCTCCCTCCTCCTTCCAGCTGAGCTGGCTCCCAATGCATTCCCCCCCCAACACCCCCCAATACACACACAGCTTGGAAAGAGTTTTATTTCTTTCCTTGGTTTGGATACATTTGCTGCTATTTTTGTTTCTTCTTTTGTAAAGTAATTTTTAGTTACATAAATGATACCTGAATACATCCTCCTTGTAAAGAGAGAAAGGAAAGATTTTTTTTTCTTTTTTTTTTTTTGCCACACCTCACGGCTTGTGGAATCTTCATTTCCAACCAGGGATTGAATCTGGGCCCTCAGCAGTGAGAGCGCGGAGTCCTAACCACTGGACCTCCAGGGAATTCTGCCCCCCGCCGCCCCACCTTGTAAAGAGAGAAAGGAAAATAACCCTAACTAATAAGGTTTTAATGACCTCATCCCATCCAAGCCCCATAAAATTAGTTTGCAGTATACACCTTCCAACTGGGCTGGGCTCTTACAAACACATAGACCAGCGGAGCTACTGGCGTTAAGGGCTGGATCATTCTTTGTGGTGGGAGGGTTGGGGGCCATCCTGTGCACTGTGGGATGTTCCCAAGGCCCCACCAACTAGATGTCAGTAGCTCCCCCCTCCCCGTGGTCTGGACAACCAACAATGTTTCCAAATGACCATCTGCAGTTCCCTCCCCCTCTGGTTACAACCCCAGCAGGAAAAGTTCCTGGGATCCTTTGCAGGTTCTGTGAAGGAAAGGAGTATCCTGGCACAACTGGCAAAGTTGAGGAAATAGGGAAGGGCCAGGAGATAATTGCTGCAAACTCCTGGCCAAAGTACCACGAGCCTCGGTCTTCCACCTGAGGGTGGGTCGGGGATTCCTAAGGTCCTTCCTGCCCTTCTGCTAAATGTGGGCAGGCGGGAATGCGGCCAAAGCCTGTGCACTGGTGTCAGACAGCCTTGGCTTGGAGCTCTTGGCTGTGTGACCCTGGCAAGCCACTTTTCACCTTGTAGCTTTAGTTTCTTCATCCGTGTCAGAGATCCAAGGACCCTCACAGAAATCCTAACAATAATTCATAAAAGCAGCTATCATTACCAAACCCAAGCGGTTTGCCAGGCTGTGTCTAGGCACATGATGATGACGGCAATAGTCATGACAGCTCACAGCCTTGACTGAGTGCTAAGTAAATGCCAGGCATTCTACTCCACACACCTCGTGTATGAACTATTTCGTTTCTCACCAAAGCCCCACAAAGCAGGTCCTGGCATTATCCTCATTGGATAGATGACAAAGTAGAGGCAATCGAGTGACTTACCCTCAGTCACAAAGTTAATAAAAGGCAGAGCTATGATCAAATCTCAGGATGCCTGGCTCAAGATCCTGCACTCTTAGTCAAACTGCTTGCTTCCTATGAGAAACAGAATAGAATAATCTCTGATCACCTGCTTCCTCTGAAGCAGACACCATTATCATTGCCATTTTCCAGAAAAGCAAAGTGAGCCTCAGAGAGGGAGAATGACATTCCCAGGGACACAGAGCTAGCAAGAGGCAGATCTAGGTTTTGAAACCGGTTTGGTGTGAGCCCAGTCCTCTATCTTTTGGTCATACCCAGTATCTGGTATCCTGAACCTGGTCTGGTAAAGGACAGTTCTGAGGTGGATAGGGGAAAACGAACATTATATGACACGCTGGTCTACTCCAGTGGCTGTGATGCTGAGTGTGGGACCAACATCCTGGGCTTCTGAGCTTTATCCATATTCAGGATGCATGGATTGTGAAGGGAGTTTGAATCATTGCCAACTACAGCCATCCCCCGTATTTTTCCAATTTACCCTCAAGCTCTGACTGAATATGTCTTATCTGAATCCTGCATGGAGTCTACACAACAGGACCAAAGATGGGGCTCAGCTGATGCCTACTTGACCACTGAGATATCAGAAAATGGGGGAGGCTGTGTTGTCTTCCTAGACTCTGACCATGGTGCTGAAACTAGACTCCACAGTCAAATCCCCATCGGCACTGTGGACAGCAACTGCAGAACCTACCTTCCTGGGGTTGGGTCCTGCTGGTGAAATAGGGAGAGTGTCCAGATACAGGTCCGGGGGTGTTGGGGCCACGCAGAGAAGGAGCCAGAATTGTTTCGGAAGCAGGGAAGCTCAATATGCAGATGAGGATCAGACTGACCACAGAATGACCATCAGGAGAAGACAACTTCCTTTCTACTCTACACTGGGGGAAGTAGACAGACAGCAAAATGGACGCACCCTAGACTTGGCTTGGTCATAAGGTTGTCTTTTATGGATATGCTACGGGTGTATAGTAGGAGTGCAGTAAGAATGCACTCATGAAATGTCAGGGCTGTGCTGCCTGCTTTACAAACATCATTACCTTTTTCCCTATTGCAGTAAGGTTCACATAACATAAAAGTGACTGTTAACCATTTGAAAGTGTACAATTCAGTGGCATTTGGTGCATTCACAATCTTGTGCGACCATCACTGCTAACTGGCTCCAAGACATTTTCATCACCTCAATAGGAAACCCTGTACCCCTTAGCCAGGGTTTGTCATAGAAACAAAACCAATAGGATGCATGTGAATATATATATATATATATATCATACTACACACACACACACACACACACAGATTTTATGGAATATCCTCACATGATTATGGAGGCTGGCAAGTCCAAAATCTGAAGGGTGGGCTGCAGGCTGGAGACCTAGGAGAGCTGATGCTGAGGTTCAAGTACAAAGGCAGTCTGCTGGCAGAATCCCTTCTGGCTCAGGAGAGGTCATTCTTCTGTTCAATTCAGGCCATCAGCTGATTGCATGAGGCCCACCCACATTATGGAGGACAATTTGCTTTACTCAAGATCCAATGATTTAGGGGCTTCGCTGGTGGTGCAGTGGTTAAGAATCTGCCTGCCAATGCAGAGGACACGGGTTCAAGCCCTGGTCCGGGAAGATCCCGCATGCCGCGGAGCCACGAAGCCCGTGCACCACAACTAGTGAGCCTGCGCTCTAGAGCCCGCGAGCCACAACTACCGAAGCCCACGCGCCTAGAGCCCGTGCTCTGCAACAAGAGAAGCCACCGCAGTGAGAAGCCCGCGCACCGCAACAAAGAGTAGCTCCCGCTCGCCACGCTAGAGAAAGCCAGCGCAAAGCAATGAAGACCCAGCACAGTCAAAAATAAATAAAATTAATTAAAAATAATTCTTTTAAATCCAGTGATTTAAATGTTAATGTCATCCAAAAACACGCTTGCAGAAACATCCAGAATGTCTGACCACATAACTGATCATGGCCCAACCAAGGTGACACACAAAATTAAACATCACAAATCCTCCCCTTGTCAACTTGACATCTATATGCATGTCCTTAAACCACACTTAACCTCCAGATAAAGACAATAACAACAATGAGTGAGTGACCTCTGCCAGCCCCCTGCCTCTATGGGGGATTTTGCTGAATGTGAGGCCAACTTCCTGTTTCAGGGCTACCCACCTGCTCTTCCCCCTGCCCCCAGCCTAGTTGAGACATTTGGGGTTTCCAGAGCCTCAGTAACAGGGAAATGGAAATAAGCTGAGACGAAGGTAAAAATACAGAGAAAACCCAGGGATGATTTCTGGACACTGGACACAGGGATCCTCACCTGCTGGGGAATGTGGGATCAGAGCTGTGCTCCAGCTCCTCCCCCCCACACACACACGCACACACGCACGCACGTGCACACACACACACACACTTCCGCCGCCGCTCTGTAGACGACGCCCCTCACACCACACGATCCCACCTGGGACTGGCAGCGGCCCTTCAGACCCAGCCCAGACCATTCCTACCGACTGCAGACTCCTGCTTTCCCCCTTGTCCCAGGAATGACCCGGTCATTCCCATCCTGTGCCACCCTCCCAGCTCTCTCTGTCCCCCTAGAGTGGCCGTGGGCAGGGAGGGAGCCGCCCCCTGCAGCAGACATGACCGGGGGCCCCCAGTCTGTTCTGATACCTCCCATGTCACGCTGAGCAAGATGTGACCAAGTCTCAGGGTCCTTAAGTCAAGTGGGGAAAATAACTCCGCAGTAACGAGAATTTAGAGGCTCATAGAATGGGCATGAGGGGGTCTTTTGGGGGAGGCTGATGGAAATGTTCTCAAATTGGATTGTGGGACTTCCCTGGTGGTCCAGTGGTCAAGACTGAACGCTTCCAATGCAGGCGGTGTGGGTTTGATCCCTGGTTGGGGAACTAAGATCCCACATGCAGTGCAGCCAAAAAAAAAAAAATTGTATTGTGGTGATGGTTGCACAACTTTGCAAGTTTCAAAAAAAAAAAAAGTACTGAACTGAGCAACGAAAATGAGTGAATTATGTGATGTGATGATTTTCACGTAATGGATGCTGAGATTCTGCTCTTACCCATCCTAGGGACCCTGCCCAGACGCTCCACCAGGGCTGAGCCAGACTCTGTAAGCCCCCAGGGGTGGCCTGTGACCATTGTGTGCAGGGGCCCTGCTGGGGCTGAGGAATTCCATCTGGAGAGGAAGGAAAATAGGAGTGACTTCAAGGATGAGAATACTGTGTCTCAAATTGGTCCACATGAGACAGAGGCCAGATTCACCATCACCACTGTGAGTGGAGACACTGCCCAGCATTATCAGTGCCTCTATCGAACAGGTAGTGACTGGTCTGAGCCCAGGGATGCCCTGGAGCCGGTGGTGACAGGTGAGGAGGTCTCTGCTCTGCCCTCAGGTTTGCCCCAGGTCCCTGGACCCTGTCCCCAGCTGTGTCCTCCGTCCACAGGCTCCCCTGCCCCCTCCCGACCCCCAAGCCCTCTGGCTCCCTCTTCCCTCTGCACACACATCTCTCTGCCTTCACACCTGGCTCAGGTCCCTGGAGCCTTGTCTCACCTGGACACCACGGTGACCTGGGCACTCAGCCCCAGCATCAGGGTGGGCATAGAGCTGTCCCTGCTGGGCTGGCGGGGAGAGCGCTTCCAGAGACGGGGTGGGGACAGACCCCTTCAAGGGAACCTGTGTCTTTTCCCTCAGGATGGTGTTGACTGTCCTTTCTACTGGGTGAGAATCTGTGGGGCCCCTAGGCCATGTGTCCCCTGTGGTGTGGCCCACCCTCCATCGGGCACGTCACATGGTCCCAGACCCCTGACCAGGGCTGGATGGTGCTTTGGGGGACCTTTGGGATGAGGCCGTCCCTGTCCCTGTGTGCAGTCAGCCCCCAGGATGTCCTGGAGTCAGCGCCCCCTGGGGACACTTTGACCCCCTTCACACCCTCCTGGGGCACCGACCCCGCCATGCTGCTTTGGGGACACAGGACTTCACTTACACAGGACACCTGCTTAAATATGCTGCCAAATGGGACAACCTGGAAAAATGCTAATCTTATTAATACCGAGGAAATATTTTCTTCTCACCTCGTGCGCACCAGACACCCTCCTGCCGTGGGACTGATGCACATGGTGAATGAGGAGAAAGGGTCCCTGGCCTCCCAAACTTTAGCGGGAGAATTCAATAGAATGAATAATAGGGATGTATATAAGTATATATGGGCATATAAAAATATAAACATATAACTTACAATGTAAAATTTCACATCTATAATTTAAGTAAATTAGAACACAGTTACACTATTAAATATATAAGTAATACAATATAATATACATTACTATATTGTTACATGAGTAATGTGTGTTATATATTATGTTATCATGTATTATGTATTACTATAATTTGTATATGTAAATATTAAAATGTGTACCATAATATATATTAAATATGTAGAATTGATATAGTTTTTATGTATAGCATAATTATGTATAATTTAAATTATTCATATAAATTAAATTATACATATGTAAGTTAAAAACATCATTTAAAATATATTTATATTTATTATTTAAGCATTAAGCATATTTATATGTAATATACGTTATAGATGTAAACATATTGCTATATATTATTTGTACGTGTATAACATATATGCTATTCTAAACCGTAGTAAATGTCATCAGGGGAAGCTCAGGCAGCAATGGTGTTAAAACGCAGGATGGGGTCGTGGATCCTGGACCAAGGACACAGTGTTGAGGAAAGGATGCTCCAAGAAATGCAATTTTCTATTTTAAAGGATGTTGAGGACTCAACCTCTGGAGCAGTGGGAGGGAGGGGGCGCTGACCAGAAGAGGGGATGAAGGGCTCCGACCTTGTGGGTGTACCAGCCCCCAAGACCTCAGCTGGACCACCTGTAAAATGAGCCACGCTGAGCGCAGCACTTAGGAGATGTAAAGGAGGTGACGGACCAAAGGCGCATGCGTGGAGTGCAGCTCGTGGCTGGTGCTGCATCCTCTCACCTGCTAAAGGCTGGGCTTCAGGCAGCTCGAGGACATCGGGTCTTGGCTTCTTCACTCACAGAAGAGCAGTTCCGCCCCATCAGGGATTGCTGCGAAAAGCAGAAGAGATCAGCGATGGGGATTCTTGTGCTTGGGGTGGGAACCCAGAGGAGGTGAGCAGGCAGAGGGTCCCGCTCTCGTTCCTCCTGGGTTTCCGTCTCTGTAAAGGTGCACAAAGCGCGGGGAGCAGCGCTGTCCCACACAGCCTCCTGCGGGAAGGAGATGCTGTGTATCTGCGTCATCCCGGGAGGGTGTCATTAGCCAGGGGTAGCGCAGTGGCTAGTGCAGCTGGCGATCTGACTTTTAACTTTAGTTAACCTAAATTTCAATGAAAATTGCCCCGCGTGACTACCGTGGTGGTAACCATCCGCACAGAAAGGTCCATGGGGCTGTTCTAGAGGGAGCAGGTCGGGGTCCGGGGAGGAGACCCCTTGGGGATGGGGATGGGGGACTCAGAGGCTTCTCTGTCCAGATCAGGCCTCTGACCCAGACCCTCCTCACTCCTCGGAGACACAGACGCATCCGCAGGACAAGAACCGTCCTGATGGGCGAGGGGGACGCAGAAGCACCACCCCGGCGCGGGCTCTTTGGGGAAAGGGGGAAAGAAGGGGCTTTGGCGCTGCTCATACTCCAGCTTGACCAGTGCCCTGTGGACAGAGGACCTCAGCGCTCAGACCCGCTTTTGTAAAGTAGGGATAATGAGTCCCACGTCGCAGGACCATTGGGCACGAGAGATCTGTATGTAAGTGGGAACACGACAAGCACCCAGCGCGTGGTGGGTATGCTGCAGGTGCTCGATAAATGCATGCTGCTGGTAATCGGATTCCGTTCTCCCACCTCCCACAGGCCTGCCGACAGAGCATGTTTCTATTCTCATTGGGGTCCCTGTGGCCTTTCTCCTTTGTCTCCTCCTCCTGGGCCTCTTCCTCCTCCATCGTCAGCGCGAGAGAAAACGGGGTAGGTCTCAGGGACAGGGTGGGGTGACCCGGGCAGGCTGTCGGGGGTGTTGGGAAGAAGGCTTCTCTTCTCAATTCACACCCGACTGTCCTCAGGGCCCCCCAGCAGCGAAGGTGAGGAGCAGAGGCCGCAGGAGAGGCGAGGCTCCTGGGAAAGACCCCCAGGCCCCCAATCCCCTGCCCCCAGGCAGCCCTGAGGGCTCACGTGTCCTTTCTCCTCAGCCTCAGCCCAGCTGTGGACGTCCCAGATGGGACACCAGGTAAAGACAAGGATGGGGGACAGGTCTGGGAGGGGGGAGGTGAGGATTCAGTGCCATCAGGAAGCAATGTGGTAGGGGGCGCCTGGGAGCATTCTAGGATGTTCCAGGTGGGGTGGGAGACCAAATATGAAGCTATGAGGTCAGGCGTATTTGCCTCCTAAGGTCCACCCCAGAGAACCAACCCCTTGTCCTCTCCCTGACAGATCTGGCCACCGTCGACAGACTTCCTGAGAAGAATGTGGAAGTGGACACCTCAGTAAGTGCTTGCATTAGTCACCTCCTGCTGGGTACCAAAGTCCCCCACATTTAGCAGCTTAACAAAATCAGCTCAGTTTCCTGGGCCAGGAATTAGGAATCGGATCAGCTGGGTGGTGGTGGCTCATGGCCTGTCCTGATGTTGCTGTCAAGATGCCAACCAGGGCTGCATTCATCTGAGGCTCAACTGAGGCTGGAAGATCCACTTCCACGATGGCTCAGTCCCCTGGCTGTGGGCAGGAGCCCCATTTCCCCACCACACGGGCTTCCCCATGGCGGCCAGCCTCCCCCAGAGGGAGGGACCCCACAGAGGGAGGAACAGAAGGCACGACGTCTTCTGTGGCCTCCCCCACTCAGGTGGCCCTCACTCTGCCATCTTCTATTGGTCACACAGACCAGCCCTGCTTCTCTGTGGGAGGGGACTGCACAGGGGCGATTCAGGAGGTGGGATGTGCAGGGGCACCTGGAGTCTGGCGACCAAAGTCTTCCCCTCCCACAGCCCCTCCCTCACCTCAGCCACCCATACTCACCCTGAGTCTCTCTCCTCAGGCCCCTGCTGCAGGAGGCCCCCAGGAGGTGATATATGCCCAGCTGGACCACCCGGCCCTCACACAGAGGGTGGCCAGAGCTGTGCCCCCACTGTCCACAGAGCCCACAGCCAAGTCCAGCACGCATGCAGCCCTTGCCAGAAACTGACCCCAGGCCCACCTGGCCTCTGCACTAAAGACACAGGAGAACACTCTTGCAAAAGCCTGCAGTGGACATTTGGAGGGTTTCCCTGTGGAATCGTCCCTTCCTGAAGTCATCCAGTCAATTCTCCTGCAGGCAAGAGCTGGAGTCCTGAGACCCCCAATCAACTTCTAGGAGATACATTCACCATGCGGCCCCTCCCACAATCAACTAGCTCCTTGGAGACAATGTGTTAGCACTTGTTTCAGAGACCCAGCTGTGGTCCCTTGGCTGTTTCCAGAGAACCAGCTATAGTGCTTGGCTGTTTCCAGAGACCCAGCTGCAGTCTCTTGGCTGTTTCTAGAGACCCAGCTATGGTCCTACAGTCGCCCAGCTGATTCCAGATATGTCTTGTGAATCCTCCACTGCCCCCAGAGATCTGTTTTGTTTTCTCAGCTGACTGTACAAACCTTCCTAGAGTTCAGTAGTTGATCTTGAATCTGGGCTATACTTATACAGCTTATCGCTGATACCGTTTTCTGAATCATGCTTCGCCTTGTTCATCAATAAATGTCCTCACAGGCCCAAATGCATCAGCCCTGCGTGTGGCGCTGGGGTACCCGGGTTCTAGGTCCCAGTCTCTGCCTCCACAGTCACTCAAAACTTAGTGAGGGAAACGACAAAAAGGGCATCCGTGTTTTCTGATTCCAGTGTGTGTCTCAGGGATGAGAGAGGGAGACGTCTGAGGGGACTTCTGTCTGGGTGAAGGCACAGGCCTGCCCCACCTGATACAGCTCCCATCCCCCCCGCCATGTGCACACCCACGAATGCACACATGCACTGTACAAACGCATATACTTATGCACACACCCACACGCACGGACACGTGTGGACTGGCCGAGGGGGTTGATGAGACCACGACTGCAGGGGGAGGGTTCCTCAGGCTTTAGGTGCCCCCAGAGGAACATGCAGGTCCCCATTTCCCACCCCTACTCCAGTTCATCCCCACTGGACGCCATGCA
The DNA here is from genome assembly GCF_964165515.1 of Mesoplodon bidens. Classification (NCBI taxonomy): domain Eukaryota; kingdom Metazoa; phylum Chordata; class Mammalia; order Artiodactyla; family Ziphiidae; genus Mesoplodon; species Mesoplodon bidens. The sequence continues at coordinate 57,121,137 of NC_138175.1, read as the reverse complement.
TTCTCCAAACACAAGAGGACCCATCAGCTGTAGGACACTGTCCTTGATCTGACCTTCACCCCCTCACCTGGCTAATGCCCTTCAGGTTTGGGATTGGAGGCTGTTCATCCCAACAAGCTTGCAGTTGCTGCTGTTAACGAACCACTCACATAGTGGCACCAAACAACACAACTTATTATCCTACAGTTCAGGAGCTCAGAAGGCTAACATCAGTTAAATTGGGCTAAAATCAGGCGTCAGCAGGGCTGCGTTCCTTCTGAAGGCTCCAGGGCAGAATCCATTCCTTTACCTTTAGCAGCGTCTAAAGGGGGCCGTCTGCATTCCTTGGCTCGGGGCCCCTTCCTCTGCCTTCAAGGAGAACTGTAGGGTTTCCCTGGTGGCACAGTGGTTGAAAGTCTGCCTGCTGATGCAGGGGACACAGGTTCGTGCCCCAGTCCGGGAAGATCCCACATGCTGCGGAGCAGCTGGGCCCGTAAGCCATGGCTGCTGAGCCTGCACGTCCGGAGCCTGTGCTCCGCAACGGGAGAGGCCACAACAGTGAGAGGCCCGCGTACCGCAAAATAAATAAATAAATAAATAAATAAAATTAAAAAAAATAATAATAATGAGAACTGTAGCCTCTTCAAATCCTCCCTCTGACTGGCCTCCTCCCTCTTACAAGGACCCTGGTGATTACATTGGGTTCACGTGGAACATCCAAGCTCATTTTCACCACCCCCTCAAGATCCTTAACTCAATCACACCTGCAAAGACCCTTTTTGCACCTAAGGTAACACAGCAGTTGGCTCCAGGGAGTCAGATGTGGACATCTTGGGGTCTGTTATTCTGTCTACCTGAGTGGGTGTTGGTCCTCAGCACCACCCCCGCTTGTGGGCTCCTCTGGGCTTGAATGTCTCACTCTGAATTCTAAGTACCTCCTTGCAGGAATGTTTCCTTCTTCCACTAGCTTGTGAAATGATCAATGTTTGAGAGTCTATTTCTTGTGTCCCTAGAACCTCTACGTAAGAGGAGGTCGGGGGGGGAAGCAGTGGAGACGGGAAACGCGCCCCACAACCTGTTAACCCCCCCTGCCCCCGCCCAGTGCTCAAAGTGACAGGTGGTCCCTGTGTGACAGGACTGTGGCTGCTCACCAGCACCGTGGCCTCCCTTCCTGGGCTCTCAGCGAGATGATCTCCCCGGCCTCCCTGCAGTTATCCGTGTCCTGGGATGAAGTTCACAGTGGCATGTGAGCTGGATGGACGGAGCTTCTTCCAGGCCTGGCCCGTGAACCTCCCACACAGGATCCTCACGGGTCTTCCCTTCTGCTGATGGATATGGATGCCCTGGGTGACCCTGGAACCACACGCTGAGTGTGGCACCTGGTTCCCAGGATGACCCTATAGAATAGAGCCTGCTGTACCCCTTGTATTGGTCATAGTTCAGGTTTCTCCAAAGTTGATGCTTTAACATGTGTCATACATGCATATGCTAGTGTGAAAATTAATAAAGGGAAACCTAATTTAAAACGGAGCTGGGAAGCCCTAAAGGGGCGCTCTCTCACTCCTACCCTTTGCTGCAGCTTACTTTACATTCCTGGGCAGGAAGAAGCTTGATTTTCAGAAGAAGGATGATTTTCTCCTCGCCGGCAACAGCCCAGCCAATGAGAAACAGCAACAGCCCAGGTAATGAAAAGAGCAACAGGCTAGCCAATGAGAAACAGTCACAACTTAGCCAATGAGAAACAGCACCAGCTCAGCCAATGAGAAACAGCAACAACTCAGCCAATGAGAAAACAGCCTCAGCCCAGCCAATGAGAAACAGTCACAACCTAGCCAAGGAGAAACAGCAACAGGCCAGCCAAGGAGAAACAGCAACAGCCCAGCTAATGAGAAACCACCACCACCCTGACCATTGGTTTTCTCCAAGGGACTTTCAGTCAAAGCAGCCCCTTCCAGCTTCCTCCTTTTTCTCTATAAAGTAACATTCCTCTTCCTTGTTCTCTGGACTTGACTGTGGTTTGCCATAGTTTGAATGTCCCGAATCGCAATTCCTCTGCCATTCCTAAATAAACTCATTTTGCCAGTAAAATAACATTTAGTTTTAAGGTTGACACTGGACACACCTTTTCCTAGATGACCCGATAATATGCCTGAGTCACTTGCATTGTCCTCCCGCCTCCTCCCTCACTTCCCCCAACCCTGCCCCAGCTCCTGAGCAAGAATCCTCTTCTTGGGGTGCATTTATCAAATACAAACCAGTCAATCCAGAGTCCACACCCACACCCCCTCCTTTATGGGGATCCACAGTCTGGGCCACGATCCACCTGCCCTTGTCACGCTAGGGCCAAGCACATGACAACTAGGGACACCCCCTCCACCCCAGAACCCGCTGAAATCATTAATCCAGCCAATCCCATGCCTGCTTACCCTTTCCTGCCCATTCCTTCTTGTGGAAACCACAGTAAAGGCTCCCATTTCCCCTCACTCCATCTCCTTCTTTCTGTCTCTGGTGCTTCCCTACGTGGCCCTGGTGGGTGGCATGCATGCCCCCTCCTCCTGGGAACTGTGATGAAATATCTTTTCAATGGCAGGCGTCTCCTGATCTGCTCCCTCGCATTTTAGAATTAATACACAGTATTTAAAGCACCTCCCTGCTGAGCTGGAATCAGCTTCACCTGTTTCCTGGAAGAGGAACTAATTCCTACCACGTGAATCGTTACACTTTTGGGTCTATTGGCTGTAATAGTTACACAGCTGAAACGCACAGTGAGATGGCCTCCGCCCGGGTAAGGGCTTACCCTGCCTTGGCTGCGCAGAAAGCAGATCCCCATATCTGCCGAAGTTTGCTCTTCATCTTCTGTTCCACGTGCACAATGTCAGTCCACCCAGCGCCCTCTGAATTCCACACCTGGGACACCTCATACCTCTCTCCCTGACCCCGCCCCGCTCCATCACGGACACGTGGGCGGGCCTCACGGACGTGTTACATGAACAGATATAACCAAATATATTCCTTCCTAATGTCAGTTCACACGGACTTAGATCCGTCCACAATTGCCCGCTTGATTACTTAGCCTTGTTGCTGAAGCTACAGGGCTTCTAAACAAGGCCACTCCGGGCTGTCTCAACATGAAACACTTGGGATCTGCACGACCACGTCTCCGGAGCGGGACCAGCTGCGCCGCCAAGGACGTGGGGTCACCGGGAGCCCCTCGCCCGGAGAGCCCCGATCCCGCTGTGAGTGGGACGTGTAGGTGGTCACCGCCCTAGTTACAGGGTCTGACCTGCCGTTCCCACTCAGATTAAAACGAAACGTTACTCTGAAGACCCGCTAGGGGCCGCCAGCATCCAGTTTTCAATTTTTGCGTCTTGTATATTTTTTTTGATAGAAACAGAAGAAAACTGCATGCCTGGTACAGGCCTGGTATTTGAAATGTTCTTATATATCTTAAGAATATTTTTAAACTTCAGCCAGCTCTTACAATGGTGCAATGGCAATTTTAGTTCTATGCAAACATTAGCATGTTTAAACTTTGTACAAACCCTCGACAGAATGCCCTATGCCCTATTCTTTTCTTCTTCTTCTTCTTCTTTTCTTTTTTTAAAAGAAACTAGGGACTAAAACATTAGTTAACCTGCCCAAGGTCGGCCAGCTCTGAGTGATGGGGGCTGCAGGCCCATGTGGGCACCTGACTCACTGCTCTGACCTCAGGACCAGCTGCATCTCACCAGCTGGGAGGTTTCTGTCCTGGCTCAGAGGGGGGCCCAGCCTTGCAACTCAGTTTTAATTAGTACTGATCTTTAATTTCCTATTTGTACTCAAGGTTAGTTTCCTCCAGAGATCTGTTTCCTAACTCAGGTGTTCATCATTGTTTCCTTGGTTCCATTCTGGGCTGAATTTCTGTTTCATTCTCTCTCTCTCTCTCTCTCTCTCTCTCTCATTTTCCCACTATTACTGTATTATTCAGGGTTCTCCAGATACATGGAACTGATAGGTTCTGTTACATAGGCTGTGTGGGTATCTGTAAGGGGAGATTTCTCATGTGAACAAGCTCACGGGGTTACGGAGGTGGAGAAGTCCCATGACGTGCCATCTGGAGGTGCAGACCCAGGACAGCGGTGATAGAATTCAGTGTGGGTGTGAAGGCTGAGACCTGGAGGGTGGCTGGTGTAAATCCCAACATCCGGAGGCCCGAGAACTAGGGGCTCTGAGGTCTGAGGGCGGATGCTGGACGTCCCAGCTCAAGAAGAGAAAGGGGATTTACCACCCTTCCCCTTCTTTTCTATTGGGGCCCCCAGGAAATTGGATGGAGCTGCCCACATTGTGAGGGTGGATCTCTTCACTTGGCCACTAAACCGAAGCTAATCTCTTCTAGAATCTCCTTCACGGACATGCCCAGAAATAGTGTTTTACCAGCTCTTGGGGGTCCCTTAGCCCAGGCAGGTTGACACAATTTCACCATCACAGTTAGAATGGTGCATTTCCCCTAAAATCTGGCCTGACTCTGACCCCAGGTAGACAGGTGGACAGGTGGGCACACAGCAAAAAGAAGTGTGGAGAGCTGGCACTCCTGGAGAGGATTCCTCATTATTCTAGCCCCTAGAGCATGGATGGCTGACCAGGTCCAGTGTCTGCTCCACTGAAAAGGATCCCTGTGAGTCCAGGCAGGAAGGCCACAGTGGGGAGCAGACAGGGTTTGGGGGCAATTAAAACAAAAAGAAAAGAAAAGAAAAGCCTTTCCCATCTCGGGGTATTGGTGGGAAGAGGAGGAGGACCCAGGGAGAGGACAGGAAACAGGACGTCAGGACTAGTTTCTTCTTCCTGACCCTCGGACCCACCGGACACAGAGCACAAACTCAGGGCCCTGGGCTGTAGGGACTTTCCTGCATGGAAGGATATCCTCTCCTGCTCTGAGGTCCCCAAGTGCCACCTGGAGGATGAGCCACGTGGTGGTGCTGCGTGGCCAGGGAGGGAGGGTCTACCTTGCACTTGGACACCTCCCCCCCCAGGTGTGTCCAGGGGGGCGACCACCAGGGGGTCACAGTGGGTCCTGTCGTGGTGGGAGGAGAGAGCCCCCCCGGACCAGATGGGGCAGAAGCAGATGCTCAGACACTGAAGCCCTGGACAAAGGGGACATTGGGATGACCTGAAGGGTCCCCAAGCCCTTAGGGAGCAGAGTGAGGATGGACCCCCTGCCCACTGGGCCCAGACATCAGCAGGGTCTCCAGCCACCCAGGGAGCAAACCCCACAGACCCAGTCAGCTCCGACCTGGGGCCAGCAGGTACCCAGAGTCATCTCAACAGTGACATCAGACAATTGCTACCTCTACCCTGGACACCATCCTGGGAGGAGTGTGGAGAGGGGGACGCTGAGATGGAATAAATGCCATAGAGGTTGTTGATAATGATTGGGAGGGGCTAAGTATCAAACTCCAGTACTCTGTGTGTGTGTGTGTGGGGGGGTGTGGTGGGGGTGGGTGTGTATGTGTGTGTGTGGGTGGGTGGGTGGGTGTGTGTGTGGTGTGTATGTGTGTGTGTGTCTTGCCATTAAGTGGGGGCAGCTCCTGAGAGCAGATCACTGATAGACAAAGACTTTTCATTTCTTCTGCTGAACTGCTGTGCATCATGATCTTCTACACACACACGCGTGCACACACACGTACACACCCATGCACACAAATACATGCACACACATGTACATGTGCTTGCACACATACACACAAATCTAATTCATACCAATGACAGTATGTTCATTTATATGCAGCACTACCTAACTTCTCCACATTTTGATTTCCTAAGGAATGACATACACCATGTAGGGCTTTTAACGGTGCTTTGATAACACAAAGTAGAGTCCTGTCAATCAGAAATCATCAATTCCAAAAAGGTGGTACGTTGTTTCATAATATAATAAAAAAAAGATTAAATGATCAAACCAAATGATTTTTCTGAATTATAGAAAAGATTCAACAACAATATGAAATAGTATAAAACCCCTATTTCAGATGACTGTGCATTTTGTTCTGATGGCATCAAGTACCATCAGCACTCAGTAACAGAACCTCTTCCCCAAACCGGGAGCTTCTTTTTTTTTTTTTTTTTTTTTTGCGGTACGCGGGCCTCTCACTGTTGTGGCCTCTCCCGCTGCAGAGCACAGGCTCCGGACGCGCAGGCTCAGAGGCCATGGCTCACGGGCCCAGCCGCTCCGCGGCATGTGGGATCCTCCCGGACCGGGGCACGAACCCGTGTCCCCTGCATCAGCAGGCATACTCTCAACCACTGCGCCACCAGGGAAGCCCTCCCGGGAGCTTCTTGATAAAGAGTTACTGATTAGGGGAAGGAGGGATAAATTAGGAGCTTGGGGTTAAAAGATACGCACTACTATATAAAAAATAGATAAACAACAAGGACCTGCTGTATAGAACAGGGAACTATATTCAATATCTTATAATAACCTATAATGGAAAAAATCTGAAAAAGAATATATATATATATAAACACACACACATCTGAATCACTTTGCTGTACACCTGAAACTAACACAACATTGTAAATCAACTATACTTCAATTAAAAAAATTGTTAAAGAGTTAGTGATTAATGGTTCATTTAAATCAAATTATTCAAAATCTGAATAACTCAAATGAAAGATGCCCAGTTTGAATAATAAATTTGACACCACTGTTCTAACAGGGCTTGTTGAATAAGAGACCACGTTGTCTGAACTCTGAGGTCCTGGAGAAGAGAACCAATACTGAAGGTCCAGGGGCAGAACGTGAGTGAGAGTGAGGTTGGGTCGTTCTCTGAATCTGAAACCCAACTGGACAATAGAGTAAAGAAAACGATATTCAGACAAAAAAGAAAAAAAAAGAGCTAGACAAATGCACACTCTTGTTATTATTTCTCCCAGTGTTTTTTTTTTTTTTGAGTGTATATATCATTGTTTTCTTTCCCACCAAGAAAAATAACTGAGGCCACTTTTACTGCTTTTTCACTTAAAAATCCGTCCACGGCGCCCTTGCCTGTGTGCTGCTTCCGTGACAGCACTCGTAGGTTTGTGGCAGGTTCCGTGGAGCACTGCCCTCTGTCAGTAATGTCCCCCTGCCCACTCTCCACCAGCCTTCCTACCTGGGGTGACATCATATAAAAATGAGTGACGGGTCTGGTTGGCAGTAAACAGTGCTGCAGAGCTGCTGTGTCTGAGTGTCTGTACAGGCACGAGTTTCAACAGAGAGTGTGTCGCCAGCCTTCTCATCCTGTTTTTTGGGGAAATGAGGGTGGTTGCTTTCACAAAGAAAGAGAAGTGCTTTCCAAAGGAGAGTGACTCTGAGCGCAGAGCCCACATTCCCGGCAGCATGTGGGGCAGGCCCTCCTGCTGCAGCCACACCACCCCCGAATCTGCAGGATGCCTTCCTGGGTTCTGTCTCAGGGCAGAGCCCAGGGCTCTGGACCTTCTGTTTCTTAGAGGCGCTGGTCAGCTGGGCTGGGGGAACTGGGGGTCTGGGCAGATATGGGGGTCTGGGCCAAGAATCATAAACCACATGGACCTCGATGCCCGGAAGGATTTCAGACCCCAAGAACCTGGTTCTCTTCTCCTTGAATGAAAGCGACCACTGGGGCTGGGTGTCCCCGGGGGTTGAATGTAAAGCCTGGGATCAGCCTCAGGTCTGAGCCCTTGGACGGGCTGAGCCCCACCAAGTCCCAGGAGGAAATCACAGATGGCGCTGCAGACCCTTCTCTGTCTCTGTTAGACCTCACCTTGCTCACCCCAGGACACGGAGGTCCCTCCCTGAACAATCCAGCTCTGCCTGTGAACCCACCTGGTACCGCGGGCTCAACCAGCCCCTCCCTTGGGCTGTGACCCTGAGAAACCCCAGGTCCTTCCCTCCCTCCGTGTCCTGACCCCCTGATAGGCCTCCTCCTCACAGGGCCGGCCCCTCCCCTGGGTGTCATGACGGTAGGACTCAAAGTACTCAGGAGTGGGAGCCGCAAGGCCGCCTGGGCCCAGTCACAGCACCCGTGTCCTGTGAACCGCATCGGGGTCCAGACCAGGATCCAGCCACCATCCTGGACCCACCTGGTTCTTTGTACACGTAACAGTCCAAGAAGCCCCGCCCACCCATGTTGGACAAACACAACTTTCTCTTCAGTGCATTCACACCCGTAGACTAAGAAACATTCAGTTTCGAAATGACCTGAGCCAGCTTGGAGGCAGGGGTGAGAGCGGAGAGCACAGCCTAGGGTCACAGGATACAGAGGGGCACAGAGACAAAGCACTATACCTGACAGGGTGAAACCTGCTCTCGAGAACATGAGGGAGGCCTGGACTGAGTTTCTCCCAATGAGCCACGTACGTCTCTGCACTTCCCGATGTAACGACATGAAGTTGTCGGGAGAATTTTGTTTCTCCTTTTGCATGTGGGAAACCTGGGTGTGTGGGTGAGGAAACGTGTGCTTTGGGAACGGTCAGCCTGTAGGGACCAGAAGCTGAGCATGTTTCCCCACCGGTATTCTACACTGTGATCTGTTTATCTATGTAACTATGTATCCATGTATTTATCTATGTAGCTGTGTATGTATCTGTGTAGCTATCTATCTAGTGTCTATATATCTACCTATGTAACTATCTATATATCTAAGTATCTATGTATCATCTAGCTATTTATCAATCAACCTGTTTATCTACCTATGCTTCTATCTCTGATGAGTTAATACCATGCTTGTTTCATCTGGACTTGGGTTGAGTCTGGTTATGACACATCTAGCTAGAAACACCTTCCAAAAACCAAGGTCTTTGTGACCCAAATAGAGAAATCTAGAGTTGGGCCTGTGAGCACCCACTTCTCTCCTGTTAGACCAGTGATGTAGGCCCCATTGTGGCCCCTGGGAGCCTGTCCTGCTCACTTCCAGACCTGCCGGGCACTGTTCCCACCCCAGGACAAGTACGGAGAAAATGACAAGAGGTCGGCCATATCCCGATCCCGCCCCCTTCCTGGGCTCAGGCCTCCAGGGACAGAGGGGGCAGGAGATACTGGGTGGGGTCTAGGCCCTGCCTCCGTCCAGCCTCTACTCCAGGACCTGCTAGGGTCCTGGGGTGGGGTGGGGGGACGGTCACCCGTGTAGTCGCTTAGCTCTGTGTCACCTGGGCTGACCTAAGTTGGGAGGGTCAATCTCTGCATTATGTCCCTCCTGTCCCTCTAAGGGAAGGAAAGTCTGTTGTCACAGTGGACCCTGAGATCCTGTTGTGCTTCTCTCCCAGGGTCCCTGCCCAGACCCTCCATCTGGGCCGAGCCAGATTCTGTGATCCCCTGGGGGTGATGGCCTGTGACCAATGTGTGCAGGGGCCCTGCTGGGGTTAAGGTGTTCCACCTGGAGATGGAACAGGATAGAAATCCTTTCACATGAGACAGAGGCCAGATTCCCCATCACTGTAGTGAGTGGAGGAGACAGTGCCCAGCATTTTCACTGCCTCTATTAATAAAGGTCCACCTTGACTGAGCACAGAAACGCCCTGGAGCTGGTGGGCACAGGTGAGGAGCTGTCCATGGTGCCTCCTTCCCTCTCCACCTATTCCAATCTATCACGGTGTCTGGAGGATCCTGCAGGCCTACCCCTCTGGATGCACCATGTCTTTCCCCACCTCTGCCCTCCTTGGAGTCCAGGTACCGCCACCTCCCGCTGGGCTCCTGTTCCAACAGGTGGAAGGCGTTGTCACCAAAAACCCCAAAGTCTTTCCAGCTCCCTCCTCTCCTCTCCCTTCCCTCCCCCCTCCCTTGATCCTCCCTCTCCTCTTATTTCTCTGTAGGAGCCGTGTCTTGAGGAGTCCTGGATCCTCCTCCGCAGAGGCAAGCAGCAGCAGTATGCTTTCCCTGTCACCTGTTTTCAAGCCCCTGTTTAGGTGCAGAGGGATTTTTACTCTTTGGATACATGCCTCTAATACCTGCTGGTCCACTACTACTCCAGACACCTGGTGGCTTGACCTCGATACTGTCTGGACTGACAGCAGAGTGACTGACTGACTGACAGGACAGCGAATGAGATGCACAGGAGAGAATGGAGATCAGGGGAGCCGACCCATCCTCTGAACACCTGGAGGTACCGAGGGCTCTGGAAACACGGTGCGGGTGCTGTGGGAGTGACACAGCCTGAGAAACATGGACACTGTTTTTATGTGTGCATAAATGAATCCCACCGCTCTCCTACACTCAAGAGCATCTTGTTTTTTGAAAGCATGAGGAAGTTCTAGAGCCAATTCTTCCTCATATTGTCTTTTAGGCAATCCTACTGCAATGTCTGCTTGAACATCTGGTCAACCTAACCTGTCTCTGGGCATGCAATGAGCACCTTGCAAATGAAGAAAAATAGGTTTAAGTCAGAGAATTTCCCTGTCCAAGTGCCAATAGCTTTCAACTGAAGGAATTTTAAGCACTCTGTGCTCCATTATTAAAAAGTCTACACACAATAAATGCTGGAGAGGGTGTGGAGAAAAGGGATGCCTCCTACACTGTTGGTGGGAATGTAAATTTGTGCAGCCACTATGGAAAACAGTATGGAGGCTTCTTAAAAAACTAAAAACAGAGCTACCATATGACCCAGCAATCCTACTCCCGGGCATATATCCAGAGGAAACTCTAATTTGAAAAGATACATGCACCCCAATTTTCACGGCAGCACGATTTACAATATCCAAGACATGGAAGCAACTTAAGTGTCCACAGACAGAGGAATGGATAAAGGAGATGTGGCACATGTATACAATGGAATATTACTTAGCCATAAAAAAGAATGAAATAATGCCATTTGCAGCAACATGGATGGACCTAGAGATTATCATGTTCAGTGAAGTAAGTCAGAGAAAGACAAATATCATATGATATCACTTACATGTGGAATCTAAAAAAAATGATACAAATGAACTTACTTACAAAACAGAAATAGACTCACAGACCTAGAAAACAAACTTCTGGTTACCAAACGGGAAAGTGGAGAAGGATAAATCAGGAGTTTGGGATTAACAGATACACAGTAATATATATATATATATATATATATAATATACATAAACAACAAGGATCTACTGTATAGCACAGGGAACTATTACTCAATATCTTGTAATAACCTGTAATGGGAAAGAATCTGAAAGAGTGTATATATATATATATATATATATATATAACTGAATCACTTTGCTGTACACCTGAAACTAACACATTGTAAATCAACCATACTTCAATAAAAACAAATAAAATAGTCTGTATAACAGCAAATCCAAGACTAAATGTACTCTTATGCTTTCAAAATGGGAGTAAGATAATCAATCTAGACTTTAGGGTCCCATTGTCCACTGGGTCCAGTTAAACAGTGGGGATCAGGCACAGGATTTACTCTATTCTGAGACAAATCTCTTCTCAGCTCCCCTCAGTTGACAGTCTGAAGAAAGGAAATGAGGATGCTATGTAGAGAGTGGAGAAAGCCAGAGTCTGGAACATGCTCAGAATGACCCAACTGATGGGAGAGTTGACCTACCATAGAGAAGAATCCACATGTTGGAATTCTGGGGTTCCCTTCACGTACCAATAAACTCTGCAACTGATCACCCTTAACTAAATCCAATCAGAACGTGAACCTCACCCTGGAGATGCAACTTGGGGTTAGAGTTGGGACCATCCTTCCCAGTGTCACAGGACATGTAATTGACAATAAAACATGGGTTCCTATGGATCCCAGAACACCCATGCTCCCAAAGTAAATGGGAGGTTAACCATGCATCCCAGTTAGATAGTGTTTTGTGTATCTCGTAAAGGCTTGATTGTAGACTGAAACACATTCAGGAATCAATTAGGGTTGAATACGCCTGTGATATTTTTATTTCTTCTAATGTGTTAAGATTCATCCATTTGAAGACTTGCCCATGATAGTTTGTAATGTTTCCTTCTCTTTCCTTATAATTCACTTAATTTAGAAAATGCTGATTGATTCTGGGCATTTAGCTATAATTTAGCTAAAATAATTAATTTTAGCTAAAAGCTAAAATAATTTAGCTTTCCCTTACCACCTTCAAATCCAAATTAATAAAATTGGTTATTTCTTTATCTTTCTTATTGCTTTAAATTGTTCTCCCATAGGACTAATCCTTCTTCCCATTTTAGATTTGTGTAACTGTTTTGTTAATTTAGTTTTTCCTACGACACCAGACCTTCCATGAGGGCAGAGAATACATCTGTTTTGCTCAACTTTATCTCCTCATTTCCTGGGATGGCCATGGGTTGACATGCTTTAATATTTTTTTAGTGAACAGGGATAAGATTTGTGAAAGGTGAATGGATGAATAAATGGGTAAAGTCCAAGAAGTCATGGAATGGTTAAGGTGAGTGATCTCGAGCAGTTAGACAAAAGATCATGTCATTGGAAAAAAACAAAAACAAAACACCTCATGGCATTTTCCCATCCTTGAATTACTGTGAGTTACTCTGAAAGCAGGACCTAAGACAGGGATGTAAGTGTGGGTAGTTTATTTGAGAAGCAAGGATGAGGGAGTGGGATAGGGAAAGCTTGAAGGAAAGGAATTCCTGAAATAGGGATGCATTACTGAGGTCCCTGCATGAGGTGATGTGAACAAGACTCCACCAGGATCTCTGAGAGTGTACAGAATACCCTGCAGAATCTTCCTTCCAAAGGAAGAGACACTTGGGAATGTATTCATTCATAGGAATGTACTCCTATTCCCCACTGCTTGGAATTTTCCCCAGGGATGGTTTCATTCTTCATGGTTTGGGGCTGAAATTGTTTCAGATAAGGTCCTTCCCCCAAATGTGGAGAGCCATGTAGGCATCCTTGAGAAAGGATACTGTCCATGGGATGCTGAGACCTACAGAGCTGTCAACCAGATCGAACATGAAATCAGCAGGTCACCCAGAGGGATATGAAACAGAGGCTAAAAACGTGTGCTTGAAAACCTAAAGTCAATGGATTTAATGCAGTGTCTGTTTACTTGACTCCAGCCCTTCTGAAAGCCTGTGTCTTTGCCTTCTGGATCATATGACAATTTTTCTTTCAATCCCTGTTTCCTCTTTTCCCTCCCACCCAATGTGTCAGTTCTGAAGTTAGAAGGTCCTCTCACCCTTTTAAGGAGAACAGAGCTGAACAATGGTTAGTCACCTCCTAGATCAGACCACAACTCTAGGTCATTTCAGGCCACACCCGTTGGAAGTGCTGCACATCTAGCTTTGGACCCCCAGCAGTACCTAACACGGCAGCTCTCTAACAAAGGAAACCACAGCCCGGCCACCGAAGGTTGCTGCCCGAGGGAGGGGGAGAAAGAAATGGGCACTGGTTACAAGCCTGCACCTTTCTACACTGACTCAGGGGTAGCAGAGGCCAGATGAGAGTGGCCTGGAGTGGAGATGGCTGACTAGGATAAAGGGAGAAACATGCAAGAATGTTCTGGAAGGCCAACAGAACGAAAGGCAATAACCAAAGGGTGTCCTGTCTTAGTTGTCATCTGGTTCCATCAGCTCTTAAGGAAAGTTCTGGAAATCCTGGCCTGGGAGAAAGAATTTATTCCTATTTTTAAAAAATCTTATTTATGTAGTTATTTTTGGCTGCATTGGGTTTTCATTGCTGTGTGCAGGCTTTCTCTAGTTGCGTGAGTAGGGGCTGCTCTTGGCTGCGGTGCGCGGGCTCCAGGCATGCAGGCTTCAGTAGTTGTGGCACGCGGCTCAGTAGTTGTGGCATGTGGGCTCAGTAGTTGTGGTGCACGGGCTTAGTTGCTCCACGGCATGTGGGATCTTCCCAGACCAGGGCTCGAACCCATGTCCCCTGCATTGGCAGGCGGATTCTTAACCACTGCGCCACCAGGGACGTCCTATTCCTATTGTTTTTATGAGGGTTTTACACTTTTAGATTCTTATTTTGTAGTATTATAGGCTTTCCAAATCAGACATATCTTTATAATTCTTGCATCTACACAAACTTTTCATTGTTCTCTAGGTGCTAGGAAACTAGGCCAGTTGCCCCCCAAAAAGAGGGTGGAATATTAGAGGACTCAGAATGCACCATCGCCAACTTTTTTTTCCACTGAATTTCTGGCAATGCAAGACCCTGCCCTCACATGGATTGTAGTTGTTCTGCTCTGATAGGGATATTGACTAGAAAACAGAGTTGGAGAGGCAGGATGAGCCAGTTCTTGGAAGACTATGAACACCAAGGAGAATACGCATGTGTAGGACTTGGGGAACTGGGCAAACAGAGGATGTGGTGAGGAGGGCTGTGCCATGCAGTGAGAGTGGAGGGTGTAGAAAGGAAGCAGACTGGAAAGCCCTGGAGACTCAATGATAAAAGTCACTCAACCATTAAAAAAATCAAATTAGTAGTCCCTATAAAATTAATTTCTAGGAACTAACCATTTTCATATACACAAATAAATCCCAACTTCACCCTGAATGTCAACAACAACAAAGGAAAATTCTATGGAATAAATGTAATAAGAAATGTGCAAAACGTAACCCATGCAAATGTATATCTTTCAAACATTTCTGAATGGCGGAAAAATTAGATTTGAACAAATTAAGAAAACCTTATCCTTAGACAGAGTGACTCAGCATCACAAACATGTCAGTTCTTCGTAGGCTAATTTATAAATGTACCTCAGTCCTCCAAATACACCAACAAGCTTTTCTTCTTTTTATTTTATATTGGAGTATAGTCGATTAACCACGTTGTGATAGTTTCAGGTGCACAGCAAAGGGACTCGGCCACACATATACACGTATCCATTCTCCCCCAAACTCCCCTCCCATCCAGGCTGCCATATGACATTGAGCAGAGTTCTCTGTGCTCTACAGCAGGTCCTTGTTGGTTATCCACTTTAAATATAGCAGTGTGTACATGTCAATCCCAAACTCCCTGACTATCCCTTCCCTCCATCCTTCCCCCCGGTAACCATAAGTTCATTCTGCAAGTCTGTGAGTCTGTTTCTGTTTTGTTAATAAGTTCATTTGTGTCATTTCTTTTTAGATTCCGCATATAAGGGATATCATACGATATTTCACTTTCTCTGTCTGACTTACTTCACTCTGTACGCCAATCTGTAGGTCCATCCATGTTGCTGCAAATGGCATTATTTCATTCTTTTTAATGGCTTAGCAATATTCCACTGTATATATGTACTACGTTACCTTTACCCATTCCTGTCGATGGACATTTAGGTTACTTCCAGGTCTTGGCTATTGTAAACAGTGCTGCAATGAACACTGGGGTGCAAGTATCCTTTTGGACCATGTTTTTCTCAGGGTATATGCCCAGGAGTGGGATTGCTGGATCAGATGGTAGCTCTATTTTTAGCTTTTTAAGGAACCTCTATACTGTTCTCCACAGTGGCTGCACCAACTTACATTCCCACCAACAGTGCAGGAGGGTTCCCTTCTCTCCACACCCTCTCCAGCATTTATTGTTTGTAGATTTTTTGATGATGGCCATTTTGACTGGTGTGAGGTGATACCGCATTGTAATTTTGAGTTGCATTTATCTAATAATTAGCAATGTTGAAAATCTTTTCATGTGCCTCTTGGCCATCTGTATATCTTCTTTGGAGAAATGTCTATTTAGGCTTCTGCCCATTTTTTGATTGGGTTGTTTGTTTTGATGATATTAAGCCTCATGTGCTGTTTGTAAATTTTGGACACTAATCCCTTGTCAGTTGCATCATCTGCAAATATTTTCTCCCAATCCGTGGGTTGTCTTTTTGTTTATGGTTTCCTTTGCTATGCAAAAGCTTTTGAGTTTAACAAGCTTTTCTTCTTGAACTAGACAAGTTGATACTAAGCTCCATTTGGAAAAATAGAAACTTAAGAATACTTAGGAAAACACAGAAAGAGAAGAGCTATGCGGGTAGTGGGGACGAGCTGAACCAGAAATTAAAACACACCACACAGCCTCTGAGTCGTGAGGAAATAAGAAAGCCTAGATGCGTCTGCTTATTATGACAGAAGAAACACAAGAAGGATTGGCCGTATTTTACAGGCATTTAAAAGTAGTGGGATATTATAAACAATGTGATTTCCATGTGAATGGGTGCATTTGGGAGAAGAGAAGCTTCTGCTATGGCATAGAGTCAGTAGCTGCTAAACTTATAAAGTCAAAATTAAAAAAGGAGCATGACATGTACAAACTCTCAAAGTACCTCCCCACAGACCGGTGATTAATTACAAAGGGCAAATAACAGCTTTACTCTGGAGAAACCTGGGGCATGCCGAATTTCCTAAGTTAGGAAAGACCAAATCACCAGAAAGGAGAAACAAGGACAACATGGCTTGAGTGCTATTCCACCCCCAAATGCACAGCTGGCATCTAACCAGGAAGTGGTCTGGGCAAACCTCCTATTCTGTGTGCACCACGCTTCCTTTCTCTGCAGGGCCTCTCCTTCCTCAGGAGCCCTCAGTCACGTGACTCATCAACCCCAGTAAGAGCAAGGCTGTGAAGGAAAGAACCCAGCATCTCCACTCGTGAGCTTGTTTGAATCTCACTGATCCAAACAGGATTCCATGATCTGGGAGCATTTGCAGATGAACACAAACCACTTAAGTGTGGGCGGAGGAAGTACCTTGGGCAGGAACCACTGACCTTCTGACCGTCCAGCTCGAACCCAGCCCCGGGCTCTCGGCACTTGATGGCATATTTGGACCGTGTCCGGGGCGCACATCTGGGGTTTATGACGCGCAGAAACTGTTTTCTGAAAAAGGAGACGTCATCCGTCTTATCTGGGATGCTAACAGAGACTGCTGTGGAGGGAAGTAGCTGCTGTGCTTCCTGTGGAATCTTTAGTGTCGAAACCCTCGCTGGGGGTGACGGGCCCCTGCCCGAGGTATCCTCTTAGTCCGCGTGGCCTCCCAGGCTCTGTCCTCTTGTCCCTCTGCTCAGCCGGGGTGAGCAGGAAAGTCACCGTGATTTCCAAACTCACCACCTGCTCTACCTTACTCTGCACGGAAGGACACTGAGTTCTATTTGTATTATCATCATTTTGTAATCTTAGGATGAGCCCTGAATTTCCCTTTAAGATCCCCCCAAGGCACCTTCTCCGTGGTGGAGACGGGGAGACGGTCCTGGATTACCCGGGGGCGGGGGCCCCTGTTACCACCAAGGTCCTGATGAGAGAAGGAGCGAGGCAGCGGGGCCAGAGCCCAGGCCGATGGGACTCGGAGGCAGAAGCAGGAGAGGCGGCGCGCCTGCGGGCTTGGGAGATGGGAGGGGATGAGGCAAGGGGCACGGCAGCCTGCAGAGGCTTGAAAACGTGGGGGAATGAAGTCCACCCCAGGGCCTCAGGAGCAACACAGCCTGACAACAACTTGATTTTAACACAGGGGTTTCCATTTGGACTTCTGACCTCCAGAACGTAAAGTAATAAATCTGTGTTGCTTTAACCCATGGACTTGTGGTCGCCACAGCAGGAACAGGAAACATACACACTGAATATCTCTGGGGTTCTTTGGTGGTCGTTGTTCAGTTGTTTGTTTGTTTGCCAATCTGAGCTCTGCAAGCTCAGGGTTTGAATCTGCCATGTCCAAGGATGTACTTCTAAGCCAGGCACATTGCAAATACCCAATAAATATGTTGATGCTTGGGTCAAAAAGGACTTCAGGCCACGAAGGCAGCAGCTTATGGGTCAAGTGAGGCCTCAGACGTGCTCAGGTGTGTCTGCAGAAGCCCGCTGCCCACTCCAGCCTGAGCCCTGTGGAAACGAGCGCCAGGCTCCTGGGGAGGGGCAGTTCCCCTTCCTGTGGGGCTGCTGACGTGACGCCCCGTGACGGGGAGGACCAGCCTCCCAGTGGACACACCCTGTGTGTCTGCCTGTCCTGTGAGCACCGTGGTCTCCTCCATCTGCACCGCCTGGACCACAGGGACGAGACGCCATGACCCCCAGCCTCACGGCCCTGCTCTGCCTTGGTGAGATGGAGGAGGGGGAGGGGAAGCCCGAGCCAGGGAGGGACCCCTGCCCACAGCCAGGCTGCTCCGTCAGGAGACCCCAGGACTCAGCAGGCTCCCGGGGAGGAGAGGCGCTGCTCGGGGTTCAGGGCAAACCTCTCACAGGGGCCTCTCTTCCAGGGCTGAGTGTGGGCCTGAGGACCCCGGTGCAGGCAGGTGAGTCTGTCCGCAGGTGTCCCAGCTCCCTCCTGCTCATGGGGACAAGGGGCCACCCCCAGGCAATGGGGATGGGGAGCAGCAGTTCTGGGCTGAAGGAGGGGGAGTCTGGGAGGTTGGGGGCTGAGAGCTGGGGACCTGGGGGTGAGGATGTCTTGTGACGCAGCCTCTGATGTCCTTCCAGGCACCCTCCCCAAACCCACCATCTGGGCTGAGCCAGGCTCTGTGATCCCCAGGGGGAGCCCCGTGACCATCTGGTGTCAGGGGACCCCGGGGGCCCAGGTGTTCCGTCTGAATAAACAGGGAAGCTCAGCTTTCTGGGACACACAGAGTCCACTGGAGGCTGGGGTCAAGGGCAAGTTCTCCATCCCACACATGACACAGTCCGACGCAGGGAGGTATCACTGTTACTACCTCAGCCCCACTGGCTGGTCAGAGCGCAGTGACCCCCTGGAGCTGGTGGTGACAGGTGAGAGGACACTTGGGGGCCCCGGCCTCAGGCTCTGCCCTCAGGAAGGGGGTCTGCTCTCAGGGGTGTGTCCCTCTCACAGCCCAGCCCTGGGGGAGGGGAGGGGGGTGTGAGCCCCATTTCACAAGCTCCCTCCTTCTCTCCTAGGGGTCCACAGCAAACCCACCCTCTCAGCCCTGCCGAGCCCTGTGGTGACCTCGGGAGGGACCGTGACCCTCCAGTGTGGCTCATGGCAGGGATGGGAAGGGTTCATTCTGACTAAGGAAGGAGAACCCAAGTCCTTCTGGATCCTGGATGCACAGCGACTCCCCGATGGGCAGGCCCGGGCCCTGATCCCCGTGGGTCGCGTGACCCCCAGCCACAGGTGGACGTTCAGATGCCACGGCTTTTACAGGAACACCCCCCAGGTGTGGTCGGCCCCCAGTGACCCCCTGGAGCTCCTGGTCCCAGGTGAGGAGGTCCCACCCTGGCCTCACGCACATTTTGAGGCACGAGACAGATTATTAGGTGCTTTTCTCCCAGGATTGTCCCAGATGAGAGGGTGGGGTGAGGGGGGAGTGGGGGGCACAGGACAGAGACACAGAGGGTGAGCGACAGTGAGGCCTGGGGACCAGGACGGGAGAAGGGGCTTCATGGGAGGAAGCAGCCCCTACAGCCCAGGCTGCTCGTCCCCCAGGTGTGTCTGGGAAGCCCTCCCTCCTGACCCCGCAGGGCCCTGTCGTAGCCTTTGGACAGAGCCTGACCCTCCAGTGTCGCTCTGACGTCGGCTATGACAGATTCGCTCTGTCCCAGGAGGGGGGACAGGCCCTCCCCCAGCGCCCTGGCCGGCAGCCCCACGCTGGGCTCTCTCAGGCCGACTTCCCCCTGGGCCCGGTGACCAGCACCCACGGGGGCCGGTACAGATGCTACGGTGGACACAACCTCTCCTCCGAGTGGTCGGCCCCCAGTGACCCCCTGGACATCCTGGTGGCAGGTGAGGAGCCAGCGGGTCAGTCAGGGACCCAGACTCTGCACAGGCCCTGCCGGGGGAGCCCCAGGTGGTGACGCTGGGACCAGGCGTGAGGGGTCCCCAGGGAGGGAGGGAGAGAGACAGAGAGAGACAGGGGTGGGCAGGGAGGGGGAGAGACTCACAGAAAACAGAGACAGACAGAGATGAGGGGCCTCAGGGAGGCCCTGCTGAGTCGCAGTTCAGAACCAGGGGGCGGGCAGCCCCTCACCCCGCTTCCTCTCTCTAGGACGGTTCCCTGACACGCCCTCCCTCTCGGTGCAGCCGGGCCCCGTGGTGGCCTCAGGAGAGAACGTGACCCTGCTGTGTCAGTCAGGGAGCACAAGGGAAACTTTCCTTCTGTCCAAGGAGGGGGCAGCCCAGCCCCCACTGCGTCTTAGATCAAAGTACCCAGGTCGGCCTTTCCAGGCCGAATTCTCCCTGAGTCCTGTGACCTCAGCCCACAGTGGGACCTACAGGTGCTACAGCTCACTCAGCAGTAACCCCTACCTGCTGTCACACGCCAGTGCCCCCCTGGAGCTCGCGGTCTCAGGTGAGGGGCCCCAGCCCTGTCGCCTCTGTGTCCCTGTTGTCAGCTCTGAAGGTGACCCCCTTTCTAGGATAGGAGTGAGGGGTTCCAAAGGAGAGTTAAGGGAGGGTCATCCGGAGGGGGATCCAGCCTGCAGAGGGACGGAGGGAAACAAGGCCCTCCCGTCCCTGCTCCTTCTCAGTCTGGTCACCAGACTTCTCAGATGGGAGGAGGGGGAAAGCCAAGGGCAGCCCCAGAGCAGATACAGCACAAGAGTGTGGGCAGAGGGGGGGGGCTCCCAGGGAAGCCGCAGTCCCTCACCCAACTACAGGCATTTTCCCAGGATCCTCTGGGGACACCACCACCCACACACAGGGCCCAATTCAAGAGCTGGTGAGCCACTGGGGCCTCTGTCCAGTATGTGGACACCTGGCCCCAGGCCTGTCCCTTGAGGTCCTCAGCTGCTCTAAATCCTGACCCAATCTCAGCACAGCTTGTGTCCCAGGGGTGCTGGGAGTTAGGTAGAGATGCTGGAGTGACCACAGGCTCCAGGGGCTCTGAGGCTGGTGGATGAAGGGTGGGGGTCATGGACAGGGAATGACCCCTCGGGGCCCATCCTGGGGGAGGAGCGGTGGGCTGACGTGGGGAGAAGCAGTCCCCGACCCTCACCTCCTGTCCTGACCCCCAGGAGGCTCTGAAGTTGGGGTCCTTCCCCCCACAGACCCAGGCCCGCAGACGGGTGAGTGAGGGTCTGTGGGACATGGTGTTGGGTCCAGGGGGGGCAGGGCTCAGTTATGCCCTTGGTTCAGGCACCTCTGGAGACGCTGACTTGGACCCCCTTCCCCTGCCCGGGCCTCAGTTTCTCCAAGTGTAAAAGCAGAGAATCGTGGCCCGGAGCTTAGATTTCCTTCAGTTCTGACTTCTGGTTGTGACCCCCCAGGAGAGGAGGCGTCACAGGGAGGCCCCTGAAGATGTGACCGTATGGGGGCCTGGCCCCTCCGCTGCAGTGATGGTGGCATTGTACGGGGAGGGGGAGGGGAGGCAGGACAATGGCCCAGGGTGTCCAGGCCCTCCCCCTTCAGCTCAGGGAGCCCAGCTTGAGCGGAAAGAGCAAGGGCTGGAGTCAGACTCCAGGTTCAGACCCAGCTCTGTGCTCCTGCTGTGGGCCCTGGGCAGGTGGTTTCTCTCCTCTGAGTCTCAAGTTCATGGTCTGTAAGCTCCCTGGTCCCACCATGCTCACAGGCCTGCTGTGCGGTGAGATGAAATGATGCGTGGGCTTCACAGAGCTCAGGAGGGCAGAGCCCCCAGCCCAGCCCAGACCTTCCCAGGGGCATCAGGGCCCTGCAGGGTGGGGTAGGGATCCTGGAGAGAGACACAGAGTCCACCCCATGTAGCCCTGCAGACCCCCCTGCAGATGAGGAGCCCTCAGAGCACAAATCTGGTGTCTGCTGGGGGGCAGTTCAGGAGAGCTCAGGGAGCTCACAGCTCTGGGTTCTAATCCCAGCTCTGCCATGTCCAGGCTGAGTCACTTGGGGCTCATGCTTTTCCTCTCTGTGCCTCAGTTTCCTCGTCTGTAAAATGGGTGGGGCAGGTTAGAGGAGATGAATGCACAGACCCCAGCACGGGCCTGCACACAGTAGGCGCTCAGTTGAATGGCATCTTGGGCTCACTCATGACGTCACTGGTGCCCCAGGTCTCAAACGGTACCTGAACATTCTGATCGGGGTCTCGGTGGCCTTCGTCCTGCTGCTCCTCGTCCTCCTCGTCCTCCTCGTCCGACACCGGGGTCAGAGCAGACGCAGGAAGTCGGGTGAGTAGGGAACGGGGTGACCCAGGCCCCTGCAGGTGCTGGGCTTAGGGCACCAGCCAAAGGGAAACCTAAGAGATGGGCAAGGTCAGCTTAGAAAAAGATGGTCCAGAGGCTGAAACTCAAAAATCTAGAAAGAAAACACGTACTGTCAGCTGCCATGTATAATTTAAGGTATTTTCCTCCTTTTCAACCTCATGAAGTGTTGAAACGTGTACGCGAGTGTGAGTTCAGGTCTCCTTCTTTCCTCCTGAATCCCGTGTGAGGGGCGGGGGTCCCAAGAGTCCCAGGGCCGAGCCCCAGCCCAGGGCGAGGCTGATTTGCACCTTCCCGCAGGGGCTGCAGACCCAGAGCCCAAGGACAGAGGCCTGCAGAGCAGGTAACTCCCGCCCCAAAGACCCCCAGGCCCACCCCGCCCGCAGCTCCCCCTCATTCTCCCCTAACACGCCCGCCTCCTCCCCAGCTCCTGCCCAGACGCCGCCGCCGCCCAGGACCAGGCCCTCTGTGAGCAGAAGCGGACGGGGTGGGGGACACAGGGTTCTGGAGGCAGTGGGGGAGGGGAAGGCTGGGAAGGGGTGGGCTCAGGGAGTGCGGACGGAAACCCCACACTTCCCCTCACCCCTGGGTCTCAGTGGCCCCTTCTGGGTGCACTGCGGGGGCTCCAGCCCTGAGGGATCTCGGGGAAGCCCGCCCAGCGGTACACACCCTGTTCCGCCCCAGCAGATGCTGCCGTGAAGGACACACAGCCTCAGGAGGGGGTGCAGCTGGACCATCCGGTGAGACCCCTGCTCCTGTCCAGGCCACCAAACACCTTCTTGTTGCCAAACTCAGTCCAATGGACACGTCTCTGTCCTAACATCCCAGCTCCAGCAGCGTCCCACACTGACCTCTCCTTCCGGGCTTCCTGGGTCCTCCTGCTGTGACTCCACCCCTCCTGTTTCCTTGTGACCTCATGGCCCCTCCTTCGGGGTCCCCTTTCCTGGCTCCTCGTCCTCTGTCTGACCTTCTGGCATTGCAGAGAAGCCCCACGTCTCAAGAGGATTTGTGAATAAGTGAATCACCTGAAAGTCCCCAGGCACCCCTTCCTTCATTCACCCAAAAGTGGTGCACAAGGAGAGCGCATCTCCCCGGCTCCCTGTAGGTGCTGCAGGTGCAGCAGGGAGCTCACCTGGTGGGTGAGAGAGACTATATGTAAAGAAGCAGGTAGCGTCCTAGA
This sequence comes from Mesoplodon bidens, assembly GCF_964165515.1. NCBI lineage: Eukaryota > Metazoa > Chordata > Mammalia > Artiodactyla > Ziphiidae > Mesoplodon > Mesoplodon bidens. The sequence continues at coordinate 57,098,018 of NC_138175.1, read as the reverse complement.
ATGCAAGGTCCCGATAAGGAAAGTAAAGCAAGAGAAGGTGACAGAGTGCATGGTGGGGGAGGGGCAGCAAGTGCAAAGGTCCTGAGGCAGGGACCTGCTTTTGCAGGAAGATGGCTGTGCGGCTGGAGCCAAATGAGCAAGGGAGATAACGTGTTAATACAGAAATCAGAACCGTAGAAAGAATCCAGAGGCTCCAAGGTGTTAGGAGGTCCCTGGAGTTTCCAGCAGGAAAGTGACCTGATCTTAGGTTTTAAAGTATCACTCTGGCAACACAGTGGAAAGCTGACGGGAGGAGATCACAGTGGATCCAGGAAGTCCCCTTTCTGTCCTATTCTCTCCCTCCAGCAGAACAGGCAGGATGCAGACCTCCAGGAGGGGACGTACGCCCAGGTGAACCACTCAAGATCAAGACTAAGGCGGGGGGTGGCCACCTCTCCTTCCTCCCTGTCGGGGAGATTGCTGGACACGAAGGACAGACAAGTGGAAGAGGACGGGCAGAGGGACAGTCAGGTGGGTCCCATCCTGTCCGGGCCCCCAGGCTTCCCCCACCCCAACCACCCTCCCTCCCTCTCCCTCACCACAGGCTGCCCCATCTGAAGCACCCCAGGATGTGACCTATGCCCAGCTGAACCACTCGACCTTCAGACGGGAGACTGCACCCCCTGCCCCCCAGTCAGGGGAGCCCCCAGAAGAGCCCAGCGTGTATGCTGCTCTCGCCATCCGCTAGCCCAGGAAGGACCCAGACCCCACGATCCAGGGAGGAAGACTGCACGGACCCCGGAAGGCACAGGAGCTGCCTGCCCACAGTGGACACCACCTAATGACCATCAGACAGCCTGGACTCCCAACACAGACCACCAGGAGCCCCTGGGGCCCTTCGCAGTCACCTGATTCCACCCTCAAAGATAACTAATATCCTTACATTTGGGAAATAATGCAACAGACTTTTCAAAAATCAATGTGTGAATTGAAAACCAAAATCAAAACAAAAAAAACACAAACAAAACAGAAGTGGGAAAATGTTTTCAATGAATGATATTGTAAATAATACACATCAAAGATATGAATTGAGAAAATTAAGAATCATGAATGAATATATTAGAAAAGCCTTTAAAAAAATCGATGACCTAACATATAAATACCAAGACTTTAGGAGAAAATAGCAAATTATTTCAAATGAAGGTAGAAGGTGGGAATAATAATGACAAGGGTAGCTAATAATGAAGAGAACCAAAAAGTAGAGAAAATCAATTAAGGCAAAAAAAAAACTTATTCTTGAAAACATTCATGAATCCTAGCCACCACGGCCGAGGGAAAAAGAGAGAAGGCACACATTTCTAAAATCATGAAAGAAATTGCAGACAGCACTACGAATCCTACAAACTTTATAAACATAGTAACAGAACATTATGAAAAATTTGATACCAACATACAGAAAATGTAGATGGAATGGAAATCTTCAAGTGTACAATTTACTAAATGGATATAAGAATAAATGGAAAATCTATCACCTTATACATTGATTCTGTAATCAAAACTTACCCACGACTGAACTATATAGAATCTAAAAAATTCAAAATGAAAGAAATAGTAGAATGGTGCTTACCGGGGTTGGAGCAAGGGGGAAATGGGAAGATATTGGTCAAAGGGCACAAGCTTCCAGTTATAAGATGAATAAATTCTGGGGATCTAATATACAGCATGGTGGTTATAGCTAATCACACTGTATCCCATTCTTGAGTGTTTTGAAGAGAGTAGATCTTAAGTGTTCTCACCAGAAAAAGAAATTGCAACTGTGTGATGGGATGCAGACAAATACTATGGTGGTCATCACTTTCCGATGTGTAAGTGTACAGTTCAGGAAGCTTCACTGGTGATTTCTTCCAAGCACTCATGTACTCATGAAAGACACACACACAAGCACACACACACACACACCAAAATTGCACAAACGTTTCCTGAGAACAGAAAAAGAAGAAACATACCTCAACACATCAGATCAGGAAAATATTTACACCAAAACCTGACAAGGGAATTATACATGGGCAAGTCCCAGGAAGATCTCTCACATGAGCTTAGATGGAAATCCCTAAACAAAGTGTACACAAATAAGATTTAGTGATATATTAAAAGGACATTACTTCATGACCATACTTTGGGGTCTTTTTTTTGAAGGATAGAGTAACTTAAAATTTTAAAAATCTATCACATAATGCAATACTTTAATAGAACAAATAAAAAATAATCATCTCAATAGATGCAGACAAAGCCTTTGATAAAATATACCAACAGTTCCTGGTGAAAATAAAATCGCATCAGAAATAAAAGGGAATTTCCTTTCATTGATGAAGGCATGTTTAACAATCAACACTAGACATCTTTTGTAAAGGTGAGAACCTGAGGTCCTTTCTTCTATGATGGGCAATGATCCAAGTATGTTCCCTATGACCACTTGTATTCACCAGGGCACTGGAGGCACCAACCAAGTAAGTAAAACAAAACAAAGCGAGAAGCTCTGAAGTGGATAAGAATAATATTGTACTATTAAGAGACTGCACAGTTGTGTTCGTAGAAAATCCAAAATAATGTAAAGATGTTCTACTCTAATTAAAAAGGAGTTTTCCAGCATCGCTGCATACATGGTCAATATATAGAATTCAAATGCGTTCAAGACTTCCGGTTCTTGATTGAGATGAAGTAAATGAATGTCTCCCTGTTCCATGACTTAATACCAGTGACCTGATTGTATACTCCTGAATTCCAAGAGCCATAAGATAATCTATTTGGGCTGTTTTAATACACCAAGTTTGTGGTAATTTGTGGTACAGGGAAGCAATACAACCACTTGAATTTTCTTCTGATTAGTGTTTGCATAGTACATTTTTCATCCTTCTACTTTTTTAATGTGGTAAAATATACACACCATGATATTTACCACCAATATTTAAACATTATTAAAGTGCGAAGTTAGTGGCCTTAAGTACATTTACCATGTTCAGCAATCATGACCACTGTCCCTCTTCCAGAACATTTTCATAATCCCAAACAGAAACTCTGTACCCATTAAGCAAGAACTCCCCATGCCCCCTAAGAACCAGCCACCGGTCATCTCCATTCTAATTCCTGCCTTTAGGAATCTGGCTATTCTAGGCTGTTCGTGTAGGTGAAATCATACAAAACGCGACATTTTGTGTCAGCCTTATTTCACTTTGAATAATGTTTCCAACGTTCATTCATATTGTTCATTCTTTTACTTTTAACCTATTTACATGTTATATTAGAAGTGCGTTTCTGGGACTTCCCTGGTGGCGCAGTGGCTGGGAATCCTCCTGCCAATGGAGGGAACACAGGTTGGATCCCTGGTCTGGGAGGATCCCACGTGCAACTAGGCCCATGCGCCACAACTATTGAGCCCTCACACCACAACTACTAAAGCCAGCGCACCTACAGCCCATGCTCCACAACAAGAGAAGCCACCGCAATAAGAGGCCCACGCACCACAATAAGAAGCCCGCGCACCGCAACAGAGAGTAGGCCCCGCTCGCCGCAGCTAGAAAAAGCCCATGCACAGCGATGAAGACCCAACACGGCCAAAAATAGATAAATAAATAAATTTATTTATTAAAAAAAAAAGAAGTGAGTTTCTTATGGACTTCATAGTGTAGGTGGTGGTTTTTTCTTAAACCAATCTTACAAGCTCTTTTAATTGCTGTGTTTAGCCCATTTACATATAATATTATTACTGATAAAAGACTGTTACTTAGGTTTGTCGTTTTATTTTTTTTTTAAGTTTTGTCCCCCCCTCTTTCTTGTTCTTCTATTTACCCTTTCCTGGGATTTAAAAATATTTTTAGCATACCATTTTAATTTCTCTGTTGGTGCTGTAACTATAAGTCTTTGACTGCTGTTAAAGTGGCTGTTCTAGAGATTATCAGGTACATACCTAACTTTACACAGTAAAGGTAGAGTTAGTATTTTACCTTTTCAAGGGAGACGTAGAAACCTTACAAATCTATAGGTCTCTTTATTCTTACCCCTTTATGTTGTAGTTGTTGTATGTGTTATCTCTGCATAGAAGCCCAGGGCTGTGTCGGGGCCTATGGAGCCAGGTCAAGGTGAGTCTGAGCTCTCCCCAGACCTCCTGCTGCAGCTCCACAACCGCCACCCCCGTCACCTGAGGGGAGAAGAGCAGGTCTGGGCTGATGACAACCAGTCTGGGGACGGCTATGGAGTGACATCTTGGGAAACTGAGGCCATAAGGGCACCCGTGACACTTCAGGTCTGCATCCTTTCAGGACAAATTGAAACCCCACGTGTTCATCTTTGCCTCCTAATTAGATGCAAAGGAGACACTGGAGATGCTCACCTCCAGGTACCGGGACTGGCATGATTAGCTCCAGAGACTCATTCAAGATCAAAGAGATTACTTAAGCATTTCTGCATCTCCTCACCCATACCCTGTCTTTTTTGTTCTCAGGGGTAACTGACATTCTCAGTCCATCACAAAACAAGTCAGACGCCAACAGTGATGACTAGGAGAAATTCTCAATTTGGGGTTGGGCTCTGAGGGTCACAACCTGTTAATGGAATGCAGGTGACCTGAGAGGACATGTAGAGATCCTAGGGTGATTTGGGATCTGCTCTGACCTCTGTGACCTCTTTTTCCACAGTTCCTAGCCTCATACCCACAAGACTACACAGTGGAGAATCTCATCCAGACGGGCATGGCTGGCTCAATCCTGCTGGTCCTCAGGATTCTGCTCTTTCAGGCTCAACACGGCCACGGAGGAACCCAAGATGCAGCCAGGAGGTAAACACAGAGGGAACAAACCCACCATTCGGTGAGTTCGATCCTTGTACGACTAGGAGGTTTGGGAGGAAAATCTGCAGTATGAATTGAGGGAACTGTCTGCTGAGAATTTCAAGGGGGATAAATGCTGGCACGCAGGAAATGCCTGGGTTGTTGCCTGTAGAGACTCTTCTGGAACTAAAGTGTGGTAATTTCCCTCCTTACCATTACTGATTATTCTTGACTGCTCCCCTTCTTGTTTTACTCCTGTGGTTTGAGGCCACATCCACACCACAGGTTTGGGTCCACACCACAGGTTTGGGTCCACACCACAGGTTTGGGTCCACACCTACAGTCACCTCCATGCTCTGCCACTGTCCTGTAATACATTTTGCTTTATTTCTAATTTCCACACTCACTGGTGTGTGCTATTGACCTCTATCCCTTCAGCCTAGAACCAGAATATGTTTTAATCAACTGAGTAAATGGGTGAAATTCAGGTCTAGTTTAAAACACATAAATCCCAAACCATTTCCGAAAACCCTCTCTGGACCCCCTCAAGTCTTAGTCTCCTCCAAAATCATACACGGAAGAGTTTCTGCCAAAATACCATCAGTTTGAATGAGCACAAGGTGGACTTCCCTGGCGGCGCAGTGGTTAAGAATCCACCTGCCAATGCAGGGGACAGGGGTTCAAGACCTGGTCCAGGAAGATCCCACATGCCATGGAGCAACTAAGCCCGTGTGCCACAACTATGGAGCCTGTGCTCTAGAGCCCGTGAGCCACAACTACTGAGCCTGCGTGCCACAGCTACTGAAACCCACGCTCCTAGAGCCTGGGCTCCGCAACCAGAGAAACCACCACAATGAGAAGCCCACGCACCGCAACAAAGAGTAGCCCCCGCTTGCCGCAACTAGAGCGAGCCTGTGCACAGCAATGAAGACCCAACGCAGCCAAACATAAATAAATAAATAGATTTATGAATGAGCGCAAGGTGTCTGAAGTGACAACCAGGTGGTGAGCTGGCAAACCAGCTCCAGGAAAACGTCACTTTTCCTCAGTGTTCTGATTTGTTTACATTATCTCTTTCTTTGGTAAATACTCCCTTCAGGCCCAACTTCAAGATGCCAGTTTGAATGCACTGGATACACAGTTGGGAATAGAATCAACGTTCACAAGTGAGTATGAGCCAACTGTGGCACCTCACAGATGACCCTGAGGTCCTTCTATGCTGTAGGTCATAATAAGTTCCACCTCAATCTTATGCCATGGTGTCAGTGAAACTGTGATGCCCAAGTCCTAGTACATTTCACATTAGAGGTAAATAGAAAACAGGCATAATCAGTTGTGGGAGAAACGCTGAGCCTGACATGAAGGTTTAACATGGGAGATATGAGTCCAAGCAGGTTGGAAACGCCCAAGTCTCTCATATGTATGCATTTCTCCCCTGCTGACCCCTTCACCTTTGCCCCTTAATGATAATTTGGGTGAGTATAGAATTCCTCACTCACAGTTAATTCCTTGACTGTATTTTCCCCATATCTTTTGGCATTTTCTCTCTTCAATTTCCTTCCCTTTGCTGCGAAATAACAAGACACATTTCATGTATAGACACACGCACCCTAGCAATTGTAAGTTCTCGCTACATCTCTGTAAAAGACCAACAATTGGCCTTGCATGCTGTTGCAGACATTGTCCTCACTGATTTCATTCTGAAATTCACAATATCCATGGGCCCTTCTCTTTCCATTCCTCATCTACCTTAACTTTCTAATTCCGGTCTCTCTGTACTGCATCCTAAACAATCTCCTCAATGTTGTATTCCAAGTTCATGGTTGGCTCTTCAGCTGTATCTTCTCCTTGATGGAAAGAATATCTTGAGTGTATTAATGAAAGTATTATGTTTTACCTGTAAAGTGTTTGCCTAATTCATTGCTAAAATCCTATATACTTTTGCAATATAATCCCTTTTGCTGTTTCCAGAATTTATTTTCCTTCTTTAATTTTTCAGATGTGTACACATGCTTAAATTAAAATGTTTCATATATTCCTAGTATTCTATCTCCTTGGATAGGATAATACAAGTTACTAGCTCTGTAGATAGTCTTCTTAGCACTTTTTCTCATTATTAGGATTTATCTTTTATGTTCATTCCTAATGCTCAGCTCCCAGACACGTGATTTTCTATAGAGAGTTTCTCCCAGGTCTGTCCTGACATTCAGAGCTGAAATGGGTGACTTCTTGCAGCTGCCCTGCCCCACAGCATCCGCTCTCTCAAACTTAGCATCTGACTAGGCATGTACCTGGCAGGGATGACCCCAAGGTGAGCCTCACACTCACAGGTGGGACAGATATCCATGTACAACTATAATGAATTGAACCTGTTTTACAACTGCACAGAGGACACGGCTCAGTGCTGACCTTGGGGCTGGGTCAGTGGGCAGAGGTATCCCAGTGCCTGGCCACAAATGAGGTGGAGGGGCAACACCGATTCCAACCTTGACCTGAAGCCCTGACCCCTCCCTGCCTGTGAGGACCTGAGGTCCCTGTCCTTCCACACACAGGTGGAAACCTCTATTCTAATGACCACTTGCTGGACTCAGGCACTGGTAGTCACTAAGCTTTCACCTCTTTTTTTTGTTGTGGTCTCTTCTCTATTTAAGAAACTTTCATTTATCTTCTCCTATAATAGACCATGCCTACGTATTTCACAAAAAAAACATTAGTGGGAATGCCCTGGTGGCGCAGTGGTTAAGAATCCGCCTGCCAATGCAGGGGACACGGGTTCGAGCCCTGGTCTAGGGAGATCCCACATGGTGTGGAGCAACTAAGCCCGTGCGCCACAACTACTGAGCCTGAGCTCTAGAGCCCACGAGCCACAACTACTGAAGCCCGCGTGCCCAGAGCCCGTGCTCTGCAATAAGAGAAGCCACCGCCATGAGAAGCCCATGCACCGCAACGAAAAGTAGCCCCCACTTGCCACAACCAGAGAAAGCCCGCGCACAGCAACGAAGACCCAATGCAGCCAAAAACAAACAAACAAACAAACAACAAAACCCCCACCATAAGTAGCATTTCTCAGTGTCAGGAGCAGACAGGAGTCGTGAGTGGGCACATCAGTCGTCCACCCTGACTGTGGGGTCTGACACCTTGACCCTCTCATGTCTCATCCAGAATGTCTTAATCAGGTTTCGAAATTAACCAATATTGGGTCCCATCCATGTCCTGGTACCACTGAGCCCACAACCTGTCTGGAGTGGGGTTCAAACAACATACTGCAGGCGAGGAAACTGAGGCTCAGAGACATAACTTCAGGGCTCAAGGTACACGGGGGAGGATGACAAGGAATACTTAAATCAGCTTTGTCTGCAAAGTCAGAGCACTAACCCACTTTCTGTCCCATAAAAGTGAAGACAGTAGCATATAATAAGGAGACAATGCCCAAGGATCAAGGGCACCGAGGAGGAAGGGACGACTCAGAGGCTTGTTCCCAGGAAGGTGGGGTGGACGCTGTTTCAAGAAAAAGGGAGAAGTCCCTGAAGGGGGCTGAGACAGAGAGCAAACCCACACTCTGGGGCCAGGGGAGCAGGCGTGTTTCCTTCCTTATTTCCCTGAACTTCTCCTCTGTGCTCATTGCCACGCTGACCTCCACGGAGCTGTAGGCAGATGTTACACGTGTGTCTCTGCTGATCTGAGCTCTGCGGTGCAGCAGGAACCTGCATCCTCCCTGAAGCATCGCCAGGGCCTGGGTGACACCCGTCCATGGGGAGGACCCCACAGGGACCCGCTGATGGACGGGTTGAGGACGAAGGACACCCAACGGGGAGGCTCTGAGAGGGAAGGACGTGCCCGGGTCACCCTCACCTGGAAGGGGCGTCTCAGGAAGACACCGGGTCTGTCATGGGAATGAGCGCCAGGCTCCTGGGGAGGGGCAGTTCCCCTTCCTGTGGGGCTGCTGACGTGACGCCCCGTGACGGGGAGGACCTGCCTCCCAGTGGACACAGCCTGTGTGTCTGTCTGTCCTGTGAGCACCGTGGTCTCCTCCATCTGCACCGCCTGGAACACAGGGACGAGACGCCATGACCCCCAGCCTCACGGCCCTGCTCTGCCTTGGTGAGATGGAGGAGGGGGAGGGGAAGCCCGAGCCAGGGAGGGACCCCTGCCCACAGCCAGGCTGCTCTGTCAGGAGACCCCAGGACTCAGGAGGCTCCCGGGGAGGAGAGGCGCTGCTCGGGGTTCAGGGCAAACCTCTCACAGGGGCCTCTCTTCCAGGGCTGAGTGTGGGCCTGAGGACCCCGGTGCAGGCAGGTGAGTCTGTCCGCAGGTGTCCCAGCTCCCTCCTGCTCACAGGGACAAGGGGCCACGCCCAGGCAATGGGGATGGGGAGCAGCAGTTCTGGGCTGAAGGAGGGGGAGTCTGGGAGGTTGGGGGCTGAGAGCTGGGGACCTGGGGGTGAGGATGTCTTGTGACGCAGCCTCTGATGTCCTTCCAGGCACCCTCCCCAAACCCACCATCTGGGCTGAGCCAGGCTCTGTAATCCCCAGGGGGAGCCCCGTGACCATCTGGTGTCAGGGGACCCTGGGGGCCCGGGAGTTCCGTCTGAATAAACAGGGAAGCTCAGCTTTCTGGGACAGACAGCCCTCACTGGAGCCCGGGGTCAAGGGCAAGTTCTCCATCCCACACATGACACAGTCCGACGCAGGGAGGTATCACTGTTACTACCTCAGCCCCACTGGCTGGTCAGAGTGCAGTGACCCCCTGGAGCTGGTGGTGACAGGTGAGAGGACACTCGGGGGCCCCGGCCTCAGGCTCTGCCCTCAGGAAGGGGGTCTGCTCTCAGGGGTGTGTCCCTCTCACAGCCCAGCCCTGGGGGAGGGGAGGGGGGTGTGAGCCCCATTTCACAAGCTCCCTCCTTCTCTCCTAGGGGTCCACAGCAAACCCACCCTCTCAGCCCTGCCGAGCCCTGTGGTGACCTCGGGAGGGACCGTGACCCTCCAGTGTGGCTCATGGCAGGAATGGGAAGGGTTCATTCTGACTAAGGAAGGAGAACCCAACTCCTCCTGGACCCTGGACACGCAGCGACGCCCCGACGGGCAGACCCAGGCCCTGCTCCCCGTGGGTCCCGTGACCCCCAGCCACAGGTGGACGTTCAGATGCCACGGCTTTTACAGGAACACCCCCCAGGAGTGGTCGGCCCCCAGTGACCCCCTGGAGCTCCTGGTCCCAGGTGAGGAGGTCCCACCCTGGCCTCACGCACTTTTTGAGGCACGAGACAGATTATTAGATGCTTTTCTCCCAAGATTGTCCTAGATGAGAGGGTGGGGTGAGGGGGGAGTGGGGGGCACAGGACAGAGACACAGAGTGTGATCGACAGTGAGGCCTGGTGACCAGGACAGGAGAAGGGGCTTCATGGGGGGAAGCAGCCCCTACAGCCCAGGCTGGTCGTCCCCCAGGTGTGTCTGGGAAGCCCTCCCTCCTGACCCCGCAGGGCCCTGTCGTGGCCTCTGGACAGAGCCTGACCCTCCAGTGTCGCTCTGACGTCGGCTATGACAGATTCGCTCTGTCCCAGGAGGGGGGACAGGCCCTCCCCCAGCGCCCTGGCCGGCAGCCCCACGCTGGGCTCTCTCAGGCCGACTTCCCCCTGGGCCCGGTGACCAGCACCCACGGGGGCCGGTACAGATGCTACGGTGGACACAACCTCTCCTCCGAGTGGTCGGCCCCCAGTGACCCCCTGGACATCCTGGTGGCAGGTGAGGAGCCAGCGGGTCAGTCAGGGACCCAGACTCTGCACAGGCCCTGCCGGGGGAGCCCCAGGTGGTGACGCTGGGACCAGGCGTGAGGGGTCCCCAGGGAGGGAGGGAGAGAGACAGAGAGAGACAGGGGTGGGCAGGGAGGGGGAGAGACTCACAGAAAACAGAGACAGACAGAGATGAGGGGCCTCAGGGAGGCCCTGCTGAGTCGCAGTTCAGAACCAGGGGGCGGGCAGCCCCTCACCCCGCTTCCTCTCTCTAGGACGGTTCCCTGACACGCCCTCCCTCTCGGTGCAGCCGGGCCCCGTGGTGGCCTCAGGAGAGAACGTGACCCTGCTGTGTCAGTCAGGGAGCACAAGGGAAACTTTCCTTCTGTCCAAGGAGGGGGCAGCCCAGCCCCCACTGCGTCTTAGATCAAAGTACCGAGGTCGGCATTTCCAGGCCGAATTCTCCCTGAGTCCTGTGACCTCAGCCCACAGTGGGACCTACAGGTGCTACAGCTCACTCAGCAGTAACCCCTACCTGCTGTCACACGCCAGTGCCCCCCTGGAGCTCGCGGTCTCAGGTGAGGCGCCCTGACCCTGTCCTTTCTGACTCAGACAGCTCAGGGCTGTGTCCCCTGAGCACTCTGGGCTGAGGTTGAACGAGGGAGGGTCACCCAGAGGGGGCTGTGCCCCTCAGAGGCCCTCCCGTCCCCTCCCACACCTTCTCACCTCACCTGGGATCCTGGAGGTGACAGGTGGGCAGTGGGAGGGTCTTGAGGAGGACGCAGGGCAGGTGAGGGGGAGAGTTTAGTGAGGTGGGGACTCCGGGGTCAGCCTCATCCCCACTGCCTTCCGGTCCTCATCCCCAGGACCCGCAGGGGGCCCCGGCCCCCTGGTACAGGCCCCAATTCAACAACTGGGGAGTCACTGAGGCCTCTTTGCTCAGGGGGAACACTGGCCACCCCAGGGCAGTTGGAGACTCTCTCAGAGGATCTAATGTCCCTCAGCTCCTCGAGGACATGTTTGTCTCCCAAAGGGACTAGAATCCAGCAAAGATGCAGGGGGACCCCAGGGATCCAGGGGCTCTGAGGCTGGGTGGATGAAGGGTGGGGGGAAGAGGAAGATGTTGAGGAAGAGGAAGATGCTGGGGGCGAGCTCTGGGGAGAAGCAGCCCCCGCCCCTCAGCCCCCATCCTGACCCCCAGGAGGCTCGAAGGATCAGCTCCCCACCATTGCAGTCAGGCCCGCAGTGGGGTGAGGGAGGGTCCTCAGGACGTGGTGGTGGGTCCAGGGAGGGCAGGGCTGGGTCACATCTCAGTTACCAACTGAAGCGCCTGTTCAGGTGAAGGGCCCACACTCTGTACTGTGTGAGCTCAGTCAGCTCAGGGTCCTGTCCTCAGGAATGTCTGAGACAGTAAGATAAGAGGGGGCACGGGGGCTCCACAGGGGAGGACCCAGGACCCGGGAGAAGGGCTCGTGTCTCCCCAACTCCTCACGCACACCCTCACTTTATGATTCTCATGAGCAGGTGACACCATCCACCTACCACAAAACAAGTCAGATCCCACGAACGGTGAAATCACTCAGATATGGGGCTGGGCTCCGAGGGTCATGTCCTGTCAAGGAGAGGCAGGTTCCCTGGGTGGACATCCTGGAGTCTGGGGTGATTCAGATCTGCTCTGACCTTGTGACCTCTTTGTCCAGAATTCCTACCCTCACACCCCCAACACTGCACAGTGGAGAATCTCATCCGGCTGGGCATGGCTGGCTTGATCCTGCTGGGCCTCGGGATTCTGCTCTTTCAGGCTCGACACGGCCACGGAGGAACCCAAGATGCAGCCAGGAGCTGAACACAAGAGGAAACCATGCACCGTCCCGAGTGCTGGAGCCCTGGACATGACCTTACGTGCCCAGGAGGTTCTGGAAGAGAATCTGCAGCACGTGTTGTGTGAACTGTCTGACCAGGGAGGGAGAGACATGGTGTGGGTGCAGGAGAAGGTCTGGGAGCCCCTGTGGAGGACTGGGCCTCGGTTAACCATGCTGCCTTCCCTCCCCACCAGTGATGGCTCTCCCTGACTGCCCCGTCCCCTCTCACCCCTGTGACGTGAGGCACACCCCACACGGCAGGTCTGTTTCCACACCTTACACACCTTCATGCTCTGGCCCACTTTCATGTAATACATTTGTTTATTTTTAATTTCCACATTGGCTGCTGTGTGCTATTGACCTCCATCCCTTCACTCAGAAACAGAATGTCGTTAAAGTAACTGAATAAATGGGTGAACTTGGGGTCCTGTTTCAAACAGATAAATCTAAAACTCTCCCCTAAAACTCTCTCTGGACCAGATGACACCTGGTGTAGTTTCTCCAGAAACACCATCAGTGGGAAGGAACACCGTGGCGTCTGAAGTGACTGCCAGCTGCTGTGCCGGTAAACGGGCTTAGGGATTATTGTCATTTTGTGAAAAGCCCAGATGTGTGGCATGTGTCTCTTTCTTTAGTGTAAATGCTCTCTTCGTGGCCAATCTCATGGTACCTGTATGAATGCACTGAAGGCAGAGTGGGGAAGTAATGAGTAGAATTGTCTTTCCCAAAGAACTGAGTCTGATCCAGCTGGAGCACAGCTCAGTGATGACCCCGATACACACAGATGTGTCCTCTATATAAAGCATCATGATTAGATCATTTCCACTTCAGCTTTATGCCCTGGTTTCCGTGAAATTATCATGCCCAAATCCTAGTCCCAGTTCTTTGCATCCTAGTCCATCCCCATGAGAGGCAAAAGAGAAAACAATGGAAATATCAGCTGTGGGAGAAAACACTGAGCACTTTAAATCCCAATACATTATTGGTAGGTGTACTAATTGCCTCAGTCAATTTGGGGAGTAAATAAGAATTATCGGTTAAAAGGAAGAGACACACAGCTCTGACCCAGAGTTATATAACTTAGAGGAAAATGTGTACATAACCATGAGTATACGTTCAGGAGAACTTTGACAGAGGGGTCGTTCATATTAGACAAAATCATAGAAACAAATCTCACCAAAAATGAATGGATTGTTATACATATGCAACCGAATTTTATATGACAGAAAAATACACAAAGTTAAACTGCTACAATAATACAGATCAATTTTCAAGCATGATAGTCAATAAGTAAAGAAAAACTATAAGAGTATACTTCATTACATCAAATTCAAAAGCAGACAATGTGGGACCCAACTAAACAAAATAAGAATTTAAAGAGGAAAAATAACAATTGATACCAGAGAAATACAAAAAATCAAAAGAGAATACTATAAACAATTCTTTGCCAACAAACTGGACCACCTAGAAGAAATGGACACGTTTTAGGAACATACAGCCCACCAAAACTGAATCGAGAAGAAATAGTTAACTTTGAATAGACTGATCACTGCGACTGAAATAGAATCTGGCACTGACATATATACATTACCATAGACATATATACACTACCAAATGTAAAACAGATAGCTAGTAGGAAGCAGCCACATAGCACAGGGAGCTCAACTTTGTGACCACCTAGAGGGGTGGGATAGGGAGGGTGGGAGGGAAACTCAAGAGGGAGGAGATGTGGGGATATATGTATATGTATGGCTGATTCACTTTGTTATACAGCAGAAACTAACACACCATTGTAAAGCAATTATACTCCAATAAAGATGTTAAAAAAAAAAAAAAAAAAAAAACCTCCCTGCAAACAAACATCCAGGACTGGATGACCTCATGAGAGAATTCTGCCAAACATAAAAAGAAGATCTTATACTGATCCTTCTCAAACACTTCCAAAATATTGAAGAGGAGGAAACAGTCCCAAAGGCATTGTATGAAGCCACAATCACCCCGATACCCAAAACCAGACAAAGACACTGCCAAAAAAGAAAATTACAGACCAATAGTTCTGATGAATATAGATGCAAAAATGCTTAACAAAATATTAGCAAACCAAATCCAACAACACATAAAAAGAATCATACACCATGATCAACTTGGATTCATGCCAGGGTCACAAGGATGGTTCAACATACACAAATAAATCAGTGTGATACAACGTATAAACAAAAGAAAAGACAAAACTGATTCCACACTAGGAACTCCAGTTGGAAGAGCCAGGTGCGAGGCCTCTTCACGTGGCCCCCTGTGAGCAAGTGAAACCAGACTAAACACAAAGGAAAAAAAAAAAAGCCATCTCAGAGCTGTGACTATTTTCAAGGCTACTGTTTTTCTCTGTGAAACACACTGTCTTTGGGGCAAAACCAGGAAGAAGCTGGTGATTCTCATGTGCAGCACAGAAGGAGAGCCACTGCAGGCCAGCCTCCCCAACTCTGAAGGCACTCCAGCTGTGTGGCTGACAGGGTCTTGATGCTCCAGCCGAGTGTCAGGCCTGAGCCTCTGAGGTGGGAGAGCTGAGTTCAGAGACCACCAGAGACCTCCTGGCCCCGTGAAATATCAGTCGGTGAGAGATCTCCAAGAGATCTCCGTCTCAACGCTAAGACCCAGCTCCACTCAACGACCAGCAAGCTACAGTGCTGGACACCCCATGCCGAACAACTAGCAAGACAGGAACACAATCTCACCTATTAGCAGAGAGGCTGCCTAAAATCATACTAAGCTCACAGACACCCCAAAACACACCACCAGACACGGTCCTGCCCACCAGGAAGACAAGATCCAGCCTCATGCACCAGAACACAGGCACCAGTCCCCTCTACCAGGAAGCCTACGCAACTCACTTACCAACCTTACCCACTGGGGGCAGACACCAAAAACAATGGGAACTATGAACCTTCAGCCTGCAAAAAGGAGACCCCAAACACAGTAAGTTAAGCAAAATGAGAACACAGAGAAATACACAGCAGATGAAAGAGCAAGGTAAAAACCCACCAGACCAAACAAATGAAGAGGAAATAGGCAGTCTACCTGAAAAATAATTCAGAGTAATGACAGTAAAGATGATCCAAAATCTTGGAAATACAATGGAGAAAATAAAAGAAACGTTTAACAAGGATGTAGAAGAACTAAAAAGCAAACAAACAATGATAAACAACACAATAAATGAAATTAAAAATTCTCCAGAAGGAATCAATAGCAGAAAAACTGAGGCAGAAGAATGGATAAGTGACCTGGAAAATAAAATAGTGGAAATAACTACTGCAGAGCAGAATAAAGAAAAAAGAATGAAAAGAATTGAGGACAGTCTCAGAGACCTCTGGGACAACATTAAACGTACCAACATTCAAATTATAGGAATCCCAGAAGAAGCAGCGCAAAAGAAAGGGACTGAGAAAATATGTGAAGAGATTATAGTTGAAAACTTCCCTAATATGGGAAAGGAAATAGTCAATCAAGTCCAGGAAGCACAGAGAGTCCCATACAGGATAAATCAAAGGAGAATCATGCCAAGACACATATTATTCAAACTATCAAAAAATTAAATACAAAGAAAAAATACTAAAAGCAGCAATGGAAAAGCAACAAATAACATACAAGGGAATCCCCATAAGGTTAACAGCTGATCTTTCTGCAGGCCAGAAGGGAGTGGCGGGACATATTTAAAGTGATGAAAGGGAAAAACTTACAACCAAGATTACTTTACCCAGCAAGGATCTCATTCAGATTTCACAGAGAAATCAAAACCTTTACAGACAAGCAAAAGCTGAGAGAATTCAGCACCACCAAACCAGCTTCACAACAAATGCTAAAGGAACTTCTCTAGGCAGGAAACACAAGAGAAGGAAAAGAGCTATAATAACAAACCCCAAACAATTAAGAAAATGGTAATAGGAACATACATATCGAAAATTACCTTAAATGTAAATGGATTAAATGCTCCAACCAAAAGACATAGACTGGCTGAATGGATACAAAAACAAGACCCATATATGCTCTCAACAAGAGACCCACTTCAGACCTAGGGACACATACGGATGAAAGTGAGGGGATGGAAAAAGGTATTCCATGTAAATGGAAATCAAAAGAAAGCTGGAGTAGCAATTCTCATGTCAGACAAAATAGACTTTAAAACAAAGACTATTATGAGAGACAAAGAAGGACACTACATAATGATCAAGGGATGAATCCAAGAAGAAGATATAGCAATTGTAAATATTTATGCACCCAACATAGGAGCACCTCAATACATAAGGCAAATGTTAACAGCCATAAAAGGGGAAAGCGACAATAACACAATAATAGCAGGGGACTTTAACACCCCACTTTCACCAATGGACACATCAACCAAAATGAAAATAAATAAGGAAACACAAGCTTTAAATGATACATTAAACAAGATGGACTTAATTGATATTTATAGGACATTCCGTCCAAAAACAACAGAATACACTTTCTTCTCAAGTGCTCATGGAACATTCTCCAGGATAGATCATATCTTGGGTCACAAATCAAGCCCTGGTAAATTTAAGAAAATTGAAATCGTATCAAGTATCTTTTCTGACCACAATGCTATGAGACTAGATATGAATTAAAGGAAAAAAACTGTAAAATATACAAACACATGGAGGCTAAACAATACACTACTAAATAACCAAGAGATCACTGAGGAAATCAAAGAGGAAATCAAAAAACACCTAGAAACAAATGACAATAAAAACAAGATGGCCCATAACCTATGGGATGCGGCAAAAGCAGTTTTAAGAGGGAAATTTATAGCAATACAATCCTACCTCAAGAAACAAGAAAAATCTCAAATAAACAACCTAACCTTACACCTAAAGCAATTAGAGAAAGAACAAAAAAACCCCAAAGTTAGCAGAAGGAAAGAAATCATAAAGATCAGATCAGAAATAAATGAAAAAGGAATGAAGGAAATAATAGCAAAGATCAACAAAACTAAAAGCTGGTTCTTTGGGAAGATAAACAAAATTGATAACCATTAGCCAGACTCATCAAGAAAAAAAGGGAGAAGACTCAAATCAATAGAATTAGAAATGAAAAAGGAGAAGTAACAACTGACACTGCAGAAATACAAAGGATCATGAGGGATTACTACAAGCAACTATATACCAATAAAATGGACAACCTGGAAGAAATGGACAATTTCTTATAAAAGCACAACCTTCCGAGACTGAACCAGGAAGAAACAGAAAATATAAACAGACCAATCACAAGCACTGAAACTGAAACTGTGATTTAAAATCTTCCAATAAACAAAAGCCCAGGACCAGATGGCTTCACAGGCGAATTCTATCAAACATTTAGAGAAGACCCAACGCCTATCCTTCTCAAACTCTTCCAAAATATAGCAGAAGGAGGAACAATCCCAAACTCATTCTATGAGGCCACCATCACCCTGATACCAAAACCAGACAAAGATGTTACAAAAAAAGAAAACTACAGACCAATATCATTGATGAACATAGATGCAAAAATCCTCAACAAAGTACTAGCAAACAGAATCCAACAGCACATTTAAAGGATCATTCACCATGATCAAGTGGGGTTTATCCCAGGAATGCAAGGATTCTTTAATATATGCAAATCAATCAATGTGATACACAATATTAACAAATTGAAGGATAAAAACCATATGATAATCTCAATAAATTCAGAAAAAGTTTTTGACAAAATTCAACACCAATTTATGATAAAAACTCTCCAGAAAGTAGGCATAGAGGGAACTTACCTCAACATAAGAAAGGCCATATATGACAAACCCACATTCTCAATGATGAAAAACTGAAACCATTTCCACTAAGATCAGGAACAAGACAAGGCTGCCCACTCTCACCACATTTATTCAACATAGTTTTGGAAGTTTTAGCCACAGCAATCAGGGACAAAAAAGAAATAAAACAAATCCAAATTGGAAAAGAAGAAGTAAATCTGTCACTGTTTTCAGATGACATGATACTATACATAGAGAATCCTAAAGATGCTACCAGAAAACTATTAGAGCTAATCAATGAATTTGGTAAAGTAGCAGGATACAAAATTAATGCACAGAAATCTCTTGCATTCCTATACACTAATGATGAAACATCTGAAAGAGAAATTAAGGAAACATTCCCATTTACCATTACAACAAAAAGAATAAAATACCTGAGAGCGAACCTACCTAAAGAGAGAAAAGACCTGTATGCAGACAACTATAAGACACTGATGAAAGAGATTAAAGATGATACAAACAGATGGAGAGATATACCATATTCTTGGATTGGAAGAATCAACACTGTGAAAATGACGATACTACCCAAAGCAATCTACAGATTCAATGCAATCCCTATCAAACTACCAATAGCATTTTTCACAGAACTAGAACACAAAATTCAACAATTTGTATGAAAAACAAAAGATACCGAATGGCCAAAGCAGTCTTGAGAAAGAAAAATGGAGCTGGAGGAATCAGACTCCTTGACTTCAGACTATACTACAAAGCTACAGTAATCAAGACAGTATGGTACTGGCTCAAAACCAGAAATATAGATCAATGGAACAGGATAGAAAGCCCAGAGATAAACTCACACACATATGGTCACCTTATCTTTGATAAAGGAGGCAAGAATATACAATGGAGAAAAGACAGCCTCTTCAATAAGTGGTGCTGGGAAAACTGGACAGCTACATGTAAAAGAATGAAATTAGAACACTTCCTAACACCATACACAAAAATAAACTCAGAATGGATTCAAGTCCTAAATGTAAGGCCAGACACTATAAAACTCTTAGAGGAAAACATAGGCAGAACACTCTATGACATAAATCACAGCAAGATCCTTTTTGATCCACCTCCTAGAGAAATGGAAATAAAAACAAAAATTAACAAATGGGACTTAGTGAAACTTAAAAGCTTTTGCACAGCAAAGGAAACCATAAACAAGATGAAAAGACAACCCTCAGAATGGGGGAAAATATTTGCAAATGAAGCAACTGACAAAGGATTAATCTCCAAAATATATAAGCAGCTCATGCAGCTCAATATCAAAAAAACAAACAACCCAATCCAAAAAAGGGCAGAAGACCTAAACAGACATTTCTCCAAAGAAGATATACAGACTGCCAACAAACACATGAAAGAATGCTCAACATCATTAATCATTAGAGAAATGCAAATCAAAACTACAATGAGCTTTTACGTCAGGACCTGGGAGCTTCCGTGTGGTACTAGATGCCCCGCAAGAGCAATGGCTTTCGGTGGAACGGAGCTGTTCCGTGGAGAGGCAGAGATGCAAAGGAAAGTTCCAAAACGTATGGGAGAAGGTTTGCTGGAAAATGACTTGGTTAAAACCTGACAGTCTTACCAGGAGCATCCTGCAGGTCGATGAATACTAATGAAGCTATGACCGTCACCGATTGATGATGAACAGCTTCATTTGAAAGGCCTACTGCTGGCAGATGCCAGGGAAGAGGAGCTTCTTGCTGGGATCTGCGAAGATGTTTCACGCTGCAGCTCCTTCCCAGACATCGGTGAGCCTGTTGATTGGGGCCGGTGGTCTTCACCCAGCACTTCGTTTTTTGGCCTCACCAGCAGTGGGCAGCGGCATGCGGCTGGGACACAGAGCACCATGGCATGCGACTCAGGCTTCCAAGGAAGCAGGACATCTCCAGGATCTCCATCTGAGCAGGTGACGTGGCTTTCCGAGGAGGGGCTCACTGGAGACACCTGGGCGTTCTCACTCCAGTTGTCTTCTGGGTGCTCGGGAAGGAGGTCCAGAGGCTCAGGGTTGCCCTTGAGGGAAGTGAGGACCCCACTGGCCTCCTGGGGCCTAGATGTCAACGGTATATCCCCACTGCTACGGTGGCCCCTCTTCCGACCGTCCTCTCCTTCGGTCTCTGTGTGATCCTCCATCTTTGCCAGGCCTCTTCGGGGCTCTTCTTGGACCTTCACCTCCCTCTCCTTTGGGGAAGGAAGTGGGAGGTGACTGGATGGTACCAGCTTCCTAACCTTGACTACCGGCTCAGGTGGTGGACGCAGGAGGGTAAATTGGAGCCTGCATGGAGGAATCCTGATGGCTCTCGAGTGGCCGAACGTCATGGAACTAAAAGCAGCCAGCACGGGCTTCTCTGGCGAGTCCCTCCAGTTCACGAAGAGAAGCACCCGCAGGGCCTTGTACCTGGCCTGCCTTGTACTGCGCCTTCTTGGTGCGATGTAAAGGGCAGGCGATAAAGGCCCTCGATGCCGGTGGGACAGCCTGCGACCAGGGCAGATGGCAGGCGCTGGACCAGCGGGGTGCTCCCGGTCAGATGGGGCAGCCTCCCGGGAGGGCAAAACCAGCGGATGACGGCCCAGTGGGGCCCCACGGCGGGGCCGGCAGCGGCGGAGCCGGGTACGGAATTGGCATCGTAAACTTCCCATGTAGAACCGGTTGTGCGCCAAGCGATCCGAGAGTAGAGAGTAGAGTGTGAAAGCGGGAGAGCTGCTCCCTGGCTTCACCTCCTCTCCAGGTCTAGCACGCACTGGACACTGGATGGCTCAGGCTGGCGCTTCTGACATGTCCGTTGTACACGTCACAGAGAAAGGGCGGGGCGGGCGGCGCGTGGGTGGGGGCGGGCGGGCGGGGGGCGCGTGCAAGCCCAGCCCGCCGGAGAAACCCCAGCCCAAGGGCAAAGGGCGGGGCCCCAGAGCCTGACCCCTTCTGGACTTTCTAGTGGCTGGGACTTCTCGCTGTGGGGGGCAGGTGTTTGGCACCGATGGGCCACCGTGCGGAGACTGGTGGGGACTGTGGAAGCCTTCTCCTCCAGAGCTCACCCTGCCTGGGCACCGGCTCTGCAGGCCCCTCAGCCCTGGGTACGTATGGGCCAGCCCTTCCCCGCAACGGGGCCCAGAGACCAGAGCCTGCTCAGAGCTGAGGGCAGGAGGCACCCAGAGCTTGCCAGGCTGTGGACCAGCCTCCTCCAGGGACCTCCCCAGCTTCTCTGCGAGGCCTGGAGACGGGATCGCCTTCTCCAGGGCTGCTCAGCCGCCAGCATCACCATGAGCCAGGCGGCGAAGGTTTCTGAGCAGGGGATGCGGAGCCCTGATCCCACTGCATCCTGCACCCCACGATGTCCCTTCCTGGCAGATAGGTTCTTTCTTCACTTCTTTTTCGAAATCTGGTAAAACAACATTTAAACCTTCCACTGTTCTTCAGGGTATACAGATGCTAGTGGCTTAGCGGGGATTCGAAACAAGCCTGTGTGATTCCAGAGCTCATGCTCTGGACTGTGGTGCCTCCTTATCACATATGCTTCATCTTTTACTTTTTGTTGTTGTTTTCTTGGAGTCCTTATGGTACTTAGCCCTAAGTGCCGTACATGTAACGAACACATACACTGCGCTGTAGGAGGTCTTCTTTTGTTCAACTCATGAATTGGTCATCCACCACACTGGGTTCTAGTCTCAGAAGATACAGGTCAGGGAGCACCAGTTGTCGGCATAGCAGCATCCCACATTTCTCATTGAGGCATGCAACCCAGATTTTCCCTTCGGTCTAGTTTGAAGGATCCAGATATGTCAAGATTATATTCTAGATAAACCATGGGCTATCCTGAAAGAAATTCACCAGTAAATTATTCCAGTTTCTCTGGCCTTCCTGGAGTATATCCAGTAAGGCATCTCATTCATGTCTGGAAAGCAAATATATCATTTATTGCAACGTCAAAAAAAAAAAACTACAATGAGATATCATCTCACACCAGTCAGAATGGCCATCATCAAAAAATCTACAAACAATAAATGCTGGAGAGGGTGTGGAGAAAAGGGAACCCTCTCGCACTGTTGGTGGGAATGTAAATTGATACAGCCACTATGGAGAACAGTACGGAGGTTCCTTAAAAAACTAAAAGTAGAACTACCATATGACCCAGCAATCCCACTACTGGGCATATACCCTGAGAAAACCATAATTCAAAAAGAGTCATGTACCACAATGTTCACTGCAGCACTATTTACAATAGCTAGGACATGGAAGCAACCTAAGTGTCCATCGACAAATGAATTGATAAAGAAGATGTGGCACATATATACAATGAAATATTACTCAGCCATAAAAAGAAACGAAATTGAGTTATTTGTAGCGAGGTGGATGGACCTAGAGTCTGCCATACAGAGTGAAGTAAGTCAGAAAGAGAAAAACAAATACCATATGCTAACACATATATATGGAATCTAAAAAAAAAAAAAAAAAGAAGGTTCTGAAGAACCTAGGGGCAGGACAGGAATAAAGATGCAGACGTAGAGAATGGACTTGAGGACACGGGGAGGGGGTAGGGTAAGCTGAGACGAAGCGAGAGGATGGCATTGACATATATACACTATCAACTGTAAAATAGATGGCTAGTGGGAAGCAGCAGCATAGCACAGGGAGATCAGCTCATGCTTTGTGACCACATAGAGGGCTGGGATAGGGAGGGTGGGAGGGAGACGCAAGAGGGAGGGGATATGGGGATATATGTATACACATAGCTTATTCACTTTGTTATACAGCAGCAACTAACACAACAATTTAAAGCAATTATACTCCAGTAAAGATGTTTTTAAAAAACCACATAAAACCACATGATCATCTCAATAGATGCAGAAAAAGCATTTGATAAAATTCAACACCCATTCATGATAAACACTCACCAAAGTGAGTACAAAGGGGACATATCTCAACATAATAAAAGCTATTTATGATAAACCCACAGGCAACATAATACTCAATGGTGAAAAGCTGAAAGCCTTCCAGCTGAATTGTGGAACAAGACAAGGATGCCCACTCTCACCATTCCTGTTCAACATAGTATTGCAAGTCCTAGCCACAGCAATCAGACAAAGAAAAAGAAAAAGGTATTCAAATTGGAAGGAAAGAGGTAAAATTGTCTTTGCATGCAGATGGCATGATACTCCGTATAGAAAACCCTAAAGACTCCACACAACAACTATTAGAAATGATAAGTGAATTCAGCAAGGTAGCAGAATACAAGATTAACACAGAGACATCTGTTGCTTTTCATTACACTAACAGTGAAATATCAGAAAAAATGTAAAAACTCAATCTCTTAAAATTGCATCAAAAATAAAATACCTAGGAGTAAACCTGATGAAGGAGGTGAAAGACATATACTTTGAGAACTATAAAACATTGATAAAGGAAACTGAAAATAATTCAAAGAAATGGAAAGATATCCCATGCTCTTAGACTGGAATAATTGATATAGGTAAAATGGCCACACTACCCAAAGCAATCTACAGATTTAACACAATACCTATCAAATTACCCATGACATTTTTCACAGAACTAGAACAAATAATCCTAAAATTTATATGGAACCACAAAAGACCCAGAATTGCAAAAACAATCCTGAGGAAAAAGAACAAAGCTGGGGGCATAACCCTCCCAGACTTCAGACAATACTACAAAGCTACAGTAATCAAAAGAAAATGATATTGGCACAAAAACAGACCCAAGAATCAATGGAACAGATGTGAGAGCCCAGAAATAAACCCACACACCCATGGTCAATTTTAGTATTCGACAAAGGAGGCAAGGATATACAGTGGAGAAAAGACGGTCTCTTCAATAAGTGGTGCTGGGAAAACCAGACAGCTCCATGCAAAAGAATGAAATTAGAACATTTTCTAACACCATATACAAAAATAAATTCAAAATCAATTAAAGACCTAAATGTAAGATCAGATACTATAAAACTCCTAGGGAAAAACATAGGCAGAATACTCTTTGACGTAAATCACAGCAACAGTTTTTTTTGGATCCACCTCTTTAGAGTAATGGAAATAAAAATATATATATAAACAAATGGGGCCTAATTAAACTTAAAAGCTTTTGCCCAGCAAAGGAGACTGTAAACAAAATGAAAAGACAGCCTACTCACTGAGAGAAGTATCTGAAAATGATGGGACCAACAAGGGATTAATTTCCAAAATATACAAACAGCTCATGGAGCTAAATATCAAAAAAACCAACTACCAAGTTAAAATGGAGAGAAGACCTAAATAGACATTTCTCCAAGAAGACATACAGATGGCCAACAGGCACATGAAAAGACGGTCTACATCACTAATTATTAGAGAAATGCAAACCAAAACCACAGTGAGGTTATCACCCCTACCGGTCAGAATGGCCATCATCAAAAAGTCTACAAAAATAAATGCTGGAGAGGGTGTGGCGAAAAGGGAGCCCTCCTACACTGTTGGTGGGAATATAAACTGGTGCAGGCACTATGGAGAACAGTGTGGAGGTTTCTTTTAAAAACTAAAAATAGGGCTTCCCTGGTGGCACAGTGGTTAAGAATCTGCCTGCCAATGCAGGGGACACGGGTTCGATCCCTGGTCCAGGAAGATCCCACAGGCCGTGAAGCAACTAAGCCCATGTGCCACAACTACTGAGCCTGCACTCTAGAGCCCGCGAGCCACAACTACTGAAGCCCGCACGCCTAGAGCCCGAGCTGCGCAACAAGAGAAGCCACCGCAATGAGAAGCCCACGCACCGCAATGAAGAGTAGCCCCGCTTGCCTCAACTAAAGTCCGCAGGGAGCAACGAAGACCCAACGCAGCCATAAATAAATAAATAAATTTATTAAAAAAAAAAAGTTACTGTCTTGGGGGACAAGAGGTGGGGAGGAGCAGAAACGACTCAGAGGTCTGGATGGAGAGGAATGACCAGAAGGTGCTGCTGTGGATAGAAACAAGGAAGTCAGAGAGAGGAAGGGTTTGGGAGAAACAAAACCGCGTTCCCAGTGCAGGAGGCAGGTAGTGGTTCCTCTGTGTGTCAGTTGACAGGATTAGAAATATCTCCCCAAGCCTCCTTCTCCCCTGGGGTCATCTGTTCTGTGACAGCCCCACCGGCTCTGCTAGACAAGCAAGGCAGACAGTGGAAGAGCCCTCAGTGCTTCACCCGCTTCCACCTCACATACAATGAGCCCATCCAACAGCCCTGGCCCGGAGCCCCGTGAATCCATGACCCTGGTCCAGCACCATAGTCCAGCTCGGCAGCAGACTCAGGAGGACTGGTTGGTGCAACCCAGCACCTCCTTCCTGGCTCTTCCACCCCAGGGCCTCACTCCCAGCTGAGGAATTTGATTCTCATGGCCCCAACCTGATCTACTGCAGGACCCTCCCCTAAAAATAATTCTTCCAGGGTCTCCACCTGCCTTCAAGTAAATTCCAAGTATCTCCAGCTGACACTCCCTGAGGCTGATGATCAGAAGGGGCTGACCTCTCAGGACCAGCAAAGCTAACTCCTACCTCAAAGCAAGCTCATCCCAGTTAACCACCTCCCCTCCCCAGACGCACACCTGAGTTCTCACCACACTTGTGTCTTCTCAAGGGGTCATCTTTGAGCCAATTATGAAAACCATAGACCCCTTTCCAAACCACCTAGAAGTCTTCCTGATTCATCCCACTCAACTGCGAATGTATTTTGTGGTAGGGTTTGTGGGAGGGTTACATAAGAAAACCTCATAAACCACTTAGATACTGATCCACTCATCACCTAGTGGTCAAATTGGTGCTGGAGCTGTATCACTGTTTATTACCATCACAGTCCTCCTACAGTCCAATCCCTACGGAGTGGCGACCATCTCAGCACAGCTGTGTGTTCGTACCTCCCTTTCCTGAGAATTACCCTCTTGTCTTAAGGATAAAATCCAGGCACACTTGCAGGGTGCGCTAGACCCTGTGTGACCAGGGCCCAGCATCCCCTGAACTCCAGTGCTCAGAACAGCTCCGCCTCTTCCCGGCCCAGGGTGCCGGCCCCTCACCACTCCTGTGCTAACCTCTATCAGCCAGGGTCTCTCCTTCTCCAGAAGGTCCCCGCACTCCCATCACAAGGCTGCTGGGCTTCCACCTGTCACCGTGCCTCACTGCTTTTCTCCTTCTGTACAGCTGAACAAAACTAGACCCAAATTATTTATTGTCTAAATATGTATTGTCTGCTGTCATCATCAGAGCTCCGTGAGTCCAGGGAAAGAATCAGTCACCTTCACCAATGAATCTCATGTCTGGATATAGTAACTGCTCAATAAACGTTGGAAGGAAGGAACAAATTTTGCATTTTCAGCGTCTCGGAAAAGGGAAGGGGTTCTCCAAGGTCACAGGTTCTATGAAAAGCAAAATCAGAACTGGAACCAAGCAGTGCGCTGGGCGGTGCCAAGCATGTGTCTCTTGCTTCCCCAGTGTTTGGACTGAACAGACCCAAGGGCGCCCCTTCCTCCAGACTCTGACCACCCTCCAAGCTTTCTTCCAGTCACGACCTTGGAATCACCCACTCAGCTCTCCTCGGCCTCCGGGACCAGCCAACACCATTTACTGAGCTTAGCTCCTTGCTGCCGACCAAGCATGAGCTCCCAGATTCGTCACAATTACTCCGCCAGGTGGAGGCCGCCGTCACCCGCCTGGTAACGTGCATCAGCCGCTCTCCCACACCTACCTGTCTCTGCGCTTCTCTTTCGACCCGACGCAGCAGCTCGCGAGGGCGTGAGACATCGTTTCGCGAACTGACCGAGGAGAAGCCGGAGGGCCCGAGGTCACTGGAAAAGGCAAGAGCAGCGCTGTGGCCGCGCCCTCTTCCAGGACGTGCCGAAGCCGTCCCAGGAGCCGTGGGTAAAGCCCAGGACGCCGTGGAAGCCGCCTGGCTGACGGAGAAGAACCTGCGCCAGGCCCTGTGGGTCCGCAGACCCTCGGTTCTCCCCGCGCAGACTCCACCTCTGGACTTCCTGGAGCCACTTCCTGGATGAGCAGGTGAAGCTCATCAAGAAGATGGGCGACCACCTGACCAACCTCCGCAGGCTGCTCGGCCCCCAGGCTGAGCTGGGCGAGTGTCTCTTCCAAAGGCTCAGCCCCAGGCACCGCTAGGAGCCCCTGGAGCCCAGCGGCCTGTGAGGAGCCCCTCTGGGGTCAGGGCTTCTGCCTGCAGCCTGTCCCTGCAGCCACTGGGCAGCTTGTTAACCGCCCTAGAGCCCTCTCCGAGCCCTGGGCCAAAGGGAAACAATAAAGCTTTCTGCAGCAAAAAAAAAAAAAAAAAGAATCGGAGCCCAAACTGGGCTGCTCCTAGGCCCTGCCCTGCATCCTCCACTTCCTGTCCTGGGACGAGTGTCACTCTCTGTCTTTGGGTTTGGCCCGAGAGGCAGAGTGCGTGGGGTCTGGTGAGACCCAGATGTGGTCTGGAAGGTCCCAGAGCCGGCTGTCTCCTGGGCCCCATCCTGCAGGTAGAGCAGCGTGAGGCCCTGGGGGGGCTATTCCTCTTCCTGAGAGGCTGCTATGAAGGACCCGGTGACGTGTAGCACAGAGCCTGCACCTTGTCACCCGCCGCGTGTCTGTCTGTCCTGCTGGCTCGGTGGACTTTGTAAGACACCAGCACAGCTGGGGGCCACGGGAGGCCCAGCCACGACCCCGACCCTCACTGCCCTTCTCTGCCTCGGTGGGCTTTGGGGAAGGGAGGGGGGAAGGGGCCCCACTCCTCCCAGGTCTGAAGCTGAGAGACCCCAGGTCTAAGGCGGCTCAGGGGCGGCAGAACCTGGTGGGGGAGGGCGGAAGTGCTCAGCCTCAGATCTGACCCCAGCACTCAGGGCCCAGACCAGGCCTGGAGCATCTTTGTGTTCTGGAGGGCGGGCGCTCACAGGGAACTCTCTTCTAGGGCTGTGCCCAGACCCATGGGGCCAGGTCCAGGCAGGTGAGCGCCCCCAAGACCTGCTTCAATCCCACAAGCCCCTGGTCATCTGGGGCGAGCACAGCAGGTCTGGGATGATGGTGACCTGTCTGGAAGGGGTCTGGCGGTGACAGCTGGGGAAACAGGGGAGAAAGGCACCCCTGACACTTCAGGTCTGATTCCTTTCCAGGAATCCACGTGAAACCCTCCATCTGGGCTGACCTACGCCCCATGGTCACCAAGGGAAGCCCTGCGACCATCTGGTGTCCGGGGTCTCTGACGGCTGCTGTCTACCGTCTGTATAGAGGGAGGCCCTCTGGACTCCGGGAGGCTAAGGCCCCACCGGACTCCAGTAACCAGGCCAGTCTCCCCTTTCAATCCTCAAGCTCAAGCACTGCAGGGCAGTATCAGTGTGTCTATCGTAGCAGGAAAGACAGGTCAGAGTGGAGTGACCCCCTGCTCCTGGTGGGGACAGGTAGGAGGGAGGACCCGGGTCCCCTCCCACTGCGGCGGCGTCCTTACAGGCAGAGGGAGCAGAGTGTGGGCTCAGGGGGACGGACGTCTCCCCTCGCAGCCCACACCTGCGGTGAGCGGGGTGCAGGTCCCCCTTTAACCCAGCCCCTTCCCCTCCCTCGGGGTGCGCAGAGCCCCTCCTTCTCAGCCCAGCCACACCCTGTGGTGGCCTCAGGAGGGAGCGTGTCCCTGGCATGCAGCTCACAGTTTGCAGCGGACACTTTGCACCTGCTGAAGGAGGGAGGTGCTGACCCGCCCGACACCGGACATCGAGGACCCATGGGAGGGGACAGGCCGTGTGCCCTGTGGGCCCCCTCAACTCCTCCCGTGGGGGGACCTGCAGACGCTATGATTCTCCCAGCTCCCTCCATGTGTGGTCACACCCCAGTGACCCTCTGCATCGCCAGGTCACAGGTGAGGGCCCCCAGCCCCATCGTTTCCTGGACCCCTGACCTGAGCCTTGTGCCCAGTGAGCCCTGGGGTGATGGAGGGTCAGGGGCAGTGGCCTCCTGGGGCAGAACCACTGGCGGGAGGCCTGGGAGGGACCAGGGAGAACTCTCACTGCAGCCCCAGTGAGCAATGTGGGGTGTGCGTCCCCCTCGGTGCCACTGTCCCTTCTCTGCAGGCGTGTACAAGGAGCCCTCCCTCTCAGCCCAGCCGGACTCACTCGTGCTCTGTGGAGACAGCCTGACCCTCCGGTGTCACTCAAAGGCCGGCTCTGGCAGATTTGCTCTGACCAAGGACGAGGAGGTCACACCTCCCCTGTGTCTTGAGGCCCAGCACAGCCCTGACTTCCCCCTGGGCCATGTGAGCCGCACCCATGGGGGCCGGTACAGATGCTACGGTGGACCCAGCCTCTTCTAAGTGTGGTCGGCCGCCAGCGCCCCCCTGCACAGCCTGGTCGTGGTGAGGAGCCCCTGTCCTGCCCCATGTCCTGACTGTGTTCTCAGGGTGCTGGGCCCAGAGTCACCCCTGGTGGTGATGGGGTCCTGGGAGGAGTCCTACAGCAGACATTGAGATAGGGCAGTGGTCCACGGAGAGTGAGTGAGAAAAATGGAGCGGGTGCCAGGAGATAAGAGAGACCCACACAGAGGGGCTGAGAGCAGCTGAGAGGGGGTCACAGACAGGGTCCCTGGAGAGAGGATGGTGGTCCCTCAGCTCAGGGTCAAGGGTGTGTAGGGGGTGGCTCTGTACACATCACGACCTTCCTCGCCCCCAGGAAGGTACGGGAAACCCTCCCTCTCAGCCCAGCCGGGACCTTCAGTGCCCTGGGGAGAGAACACGACCCTGCAGTGTGGCTCTGAGGTCTGGTCCGATCCCCTCCATCTGTCCAAGGAGGGGTCCCTCACTCCTCCCCAGCACCTTCGTCTGCAGGACACGGCTCCACCCTTTCAGAACAAGTTCACCTTGAGTCCTGTGACCTCAGCCCACAGTGGGATCTACACGTGCTACAGCTCACTGAGCACCTCCCCCTCCCTGAGGTCACAGCCCAGCGACCCCTGGAGCTCTTGCTCTCAGGTGGGGGACCCCAGCCCTGGCCCTGTGTGTCTTCCTGGTCAGTTCAGGGTCCTGTCCCCAGCTCTAGGCTGGGCTGGGAGTGAGGGGGTCACAGAAGGAGGGGAATCAACAGTAAAGGGATGGACAAAGCCAGAGCAACTCCCTTCCCTGCACCATCCTCATCCTCATCCCTGGGGTCCAGACATGTTGCAGGTGATAGAGAAGACTCGGGGCTGACCAGAAGGGGAAAAGACCAGAGCTCCCCCCATCTCCATCCTCCTCTGGTCCCCAATCCTCATAGCCCCTCACCCTGAGAGAACACCACAAGAGCCGGTGGCTAGCAGAGGCCTCAATCCTCACAGGACCAAGATCACAGGCCCTGGCACAGCTTGTGTCCCAGCAGGGCTGGGAGTCGAGCAGAGATGTGGGGAGACCAAAGGGCTCCCGGGGCTGAGGCTGGTGGATGAAGGGTGGGGGATCATGGAGAGGGAGATGTCAGGGCCCATCCTGGGGCAGGAGCAGTGGGCTGTGTGGGGAGAAGCAGCCCCCCGCCCTCCCCTCCTGTCCGGACCCCCAGGAGGCTCTGAGGATCAGCTTCTCCCCCACACAGAGTCAGGCGTGTAGACGGGTGAGTGAGGGTCTCTGTGAGGAGGTGGTGGTGGGAGGAGCTCAGTCTGGTCTTGGCTCAGCCCACTTCCTGAGTTAATGACCTGAGGAAAGTTCCTTCTTCTCACTGGGATCCACTTCCCCGACTGCAAAGGGCAAGAAGTCTGCTCCGACACTGTGCGTGGGGATGGTGTCTGAGCCCTCCTCCTTAAAGCCAGGGGCTTCAGCCCTCCAAGGAGCAGCCGTGGGGTCAGGGAAAGAACAGGGCTTGGAAGTCACACCGCTCTGCTACTTCCCAAGCTTGGGATCTTGGCTGAGTCACGTTCCTCGCAGAGTCCGAGGCTCACCCTGCGTGGAGGAGCCCTCCTGCTTCCTCCCTCAACGGGGAGCCCTCAACACAGGCCCTGTTTAGAGCTCAGGAAGGCCAGAGCCTCCCGCCTGCCCCTCCCAGACACACACTCCCTTGTCCACACAGGCCCCGTGGGGGGATGCCAGGCCTCTGCAGGGTGGGGACAGATCTGGGCTGGGCTGGCAGCGGAGTAGGGGTTGGGTTTGAGGGACACGTCTCTGCGCTGGTGTTCTGCCTGGAGGCGACAACGTTAAACAATAATTTTAGAAACATACGAGGGAGCCCCCAGCCCTGGGTTCCAACCCCAGCTCTGCCATGTCCAGACTGGGTCACCTGGGGTTTGTGAAGTCCCTCTCTGCGCCTCAGTTTCCTCGTCTGTAAAATGGGTGGGGCGGGTTAGAGGAGATGAATGCACAGACCCCAGCACGGGCCTGCACACAGTAGGCGCTCAGTTGAATGGCATCTTGGGCTCACTCATGACGTCACTGGTGCCCCAGGTCTCAAACGGTACCTGAACGTTCTGATCGGGGTCTCGGTGGCCCTCGTCCTGCTGCCCCTCGTCCTCCTCGTCCTCCTCGTCCGACACCGGGCTCAGAGCAGACGCAGGAAGTCGGGTGAGTAGGGAACGGGGTGACCCAGGCCCCTGCAGGTGCTGGGCTTTGGGCACCAGCCAAAGGGAAACCTAAGAGACGGGTGAAGTCAGGTTAGAAAACCCCTCCAGCATCTCCGAATGAGAAAATCTAAAAAGAAGAGATTAAATATGAGCGTACACGTATTTCAAAGTATTCTTTTGATTTTTTTAAACTTACGAAATGTTTGAAAACACATGCAAGTTTTGTATTTTCTGGTTTAGATTTTTCTCTTGACTTCTTTATGGAGGTGGCAGGGGATTATAATCTTATCGGTTCGTAGGCCCTCGCAGATCTTACTGTAACCCTAGAGAAGGGTTCTGGGGTGGGTTGGAGGCCGATTCCCAACTTCCTGCAGCGGCCGCAGCATCAGTGCCCGAGGACAGAGGCCGGCAGAAGAGGCAAGACCTCTCCCAGAGACTCCCACCCCGCCCAGCTTGCCCAGCCTGCGTGCAGCTCCCGCACCGCCCCTCACACTCCTCTCCTCCCCCAGCTCCAGCCCAGCTGCGGACGTCGAGGAGGAGAGCTTGTGTTAGGGGAAGAGGGGCCATCCTGGGGGAAGGAGACAGGGCCAGACGATGTGGGTGGGCAGTGGGCACCAGGCAGTGGTTGGAAAGCGCTCTGGGCTTGGGGATGTCAGAGCTCGAACCTGGTCCTGTGTGGCCTTGGCCACGTCGCTGACCCTCTCTGGACAGCTGCTGTGAGATGTCAGGGAATCTCGGCGAGAGATGGCACCCCCTTCTTCTGTCCCCACCGGAGGCTGTCGTGGAAGACACACAGCCGGAGGACGGCAGGCAGCTGGTCAGGTCAGCTCCCCCAATCCTGACCAGGGCACCCGACCTCCTTGCTCAGACGTCAAATCCAGCAGACACTGAACCCTGACGCCACTCAACTCCTGGCAGCCTCTCCCTTCTGGAAGCACCTGCCCTGTGGGCTGCTGCAACCCCACACCTGGTCTCCTCTGACCTTCAAGGTGTTGAATGCTCAGGTGGAGCTGGCAGGGCTGAAGGTTAGGGCTCAGAGTCTGTGCCCCCCACAAAGGGGCTAAGTCCAAGCCTGGGGCTGCAGAGAGGCCCAGAGGGGATGCCTTCTAAACTCCAGAGGGTTCTAAAATACTCGCTCAGCCCTCGGCTGTTCCGGGTTGGGTGAACCCCAGCAACGTACCTCGAGCGTTGGTTAACT
Source organism: Mesoplodon bidens (assembly GCF_964165515.1). NCBI lineage: Eukaryota > Metazoa > Chordata > Mammalia > Artiodactyla > Ziphiidae > Mesoplodon > Mesoplodon bidens. The sequence goes on along the minus strand of NC_138175.1, from coordinate 57,065,114 downwards.
GGGGTGAGGGTCAGCTCCTGCTCACACTCTGGCGAACCCCAGCTCCTCCCAGGCTGCGGCGGGGTCTGACCGTCCCTCCATGGGGACGGCGCCACACCCAATTCCTACCTCCAGTCCTGCCCTCTCCCCTGCACCAAACTTACACAACCAGCCACCAGTCACAGGAATTTCCACTTCCTTCACTTCCCTCCTCCCTGAAGCTCAAAGCTACAGGGACTGAAAGAAGGATAAAGATTCAGAGACCAGCCCTCAGTGTCTCCAGCAGAGCCTTGATGACTAAGACCACCAAGGAGTGCCTCCTTTCCTCCCGGAGCCCCAGGCCCCCCCCAACCAACCTCCCTCTCTCTCCCCCACGCCAGTCTGCCGCATCTGAAGCCCCCCAGGATGTGACCTATGCCCAGCTGAACCACTCGACCCTCAGACGGGAGACTGCACCCCCTGCCCCCCAGTCAGGGGAGCCCCCAGAAGAGCCCAGCGTGTATGCTGCTCTCGCCATCCGCTAGCCCAGGAAGGACCCAGACCCCATGCTCCAGGGACCGGATTTCAGGGACCCCCAGGAGCTGCCCCCATAAATGCTTATACTGAACTCCAGCCAGCCTGGAGTCCTGACAAGAACCACCAGGAGCTTGAGACCTCCTGGAAGCCAACTGCTTCCACAACTCCATGGTCATCACAGCTGATTTTATGGCCCCTACCAAGGGTCCTGACCTCAAGGACCCTACAGAACCGCCATCAACACCTTGGGGTGAGGGAGGCCTACCACCCAGCCCAAGTAGGCTGCAAGGACTTCGATTCTTCTGCAGGCTTCACAGCGGACTTCGCAAAGAACCCTGCGCCCTCACTGTGAAGCTGGCCACTTACATCCCAGCCCCAAATCCCCCAGACCAGGACTAGTGTGCCCTGTGGCTGCAGCTGCTCAGAGGCTGCTCAATTCCAAGTGTTCCTCATTTCCTGAGACCAAGCCCCTTCCTCCCCTGCCTGAGGCAGCTTCTCAAACAGAGAAAAGGGAAGCCTGCCTCCCTTGGGACCAAGAATATCATCATAAACTCCAAATGCAGGGGGAGGGGCAGGGTTCCCCTGCATCCTCTGCCTGGAAATGACTCCTCGCCCCACATGCAAATGGGGGGCTGAGAATTTCCTTCTGGTTTTGTCTCAAAGAACCTTCCTCATAATACTACTGGTCTCCCTGCTGTGATAAGTTATGTGCAGAGATGTTTGTCAGGACACCGCAGCCCAGCCCTAAGGCGAAAAGGACCACCATCTTGCACGTGGTCCCAAGCACCTGAACAAAGCCAGGGCCCTCTGTGCATGTGTGGAAACCCGCTGAAGGACGCAGCCTGCACTTCCCACTACAGAAGGCCTGTGTTCAGAGCGCGGAGGAAAGAGGCACACCAATAAACACCAGTTCCGAAACGTTGTTTTATTATCTGACTGGAAAACTAGACGCTCCATCAGCCCAGGCGGGATGGGTGGGCTTAATCCTCCTCCTCGTCGTCGCCAGCGCCAGCCCCGCCCTGGCCCTTCTTGGCGTTCTTCCTCTTCACGCGGCCGGGGCGGCCGCCCCCATACGGAGAACGGAGGGAGAAGTCGATGTGCTTCTGGGAGTCCAGGCGGACAATGAAGGATGGGATGTTCACCACCTGCTTGCGGACCCTGGAGGGGGCGGCAGGTGAAGAGGACGGGGAAACAGGACGCTGCTCCCCTCTGCCTGTGCTCTGCAGCTGACAGGGCCGGTGCTACAGAGCTGCACTGACTCTGAAGCAATAACCAGGAAGGGCTCCTGATCTTAAGGAATTGCTGTGTGTTCCGGAGAGCTTTCAGGCATCACCTAATTCACACAAATGCATCCACCTTTACATTCACACCTCACAGAAGGGAGAGAGCAATTCAGAAGTAACCCACGAGACCAGAGTGAATGAGGTGAGGTGGCAACATATAAACCCAAGACCTGCTTTTCAAATACACAACTGTGCCAGACACTTCAAATATTCTCAACTGTGTGTGTCACACACTGAGCTCTATTAGCAGGTGTAGTTTCATTGTCTTCGAAGCAGCAACCCGAAAGGATAGGGGTTGTTTCATTTCAGACAAGCAACGTGAGAGGCTCCTGCCCATGGGTCACAGGGCTAACGAAAGGCTGCGGCAGAAATCCAGTGTGCATGTATCCCACCCACTTACTACACAGCTCAACTGGGCCTCATGAACGGGGCCCAATTTACAAAGGGTAAACTGAGTACTCAGATAAAGACCCTTCTGGCCTCTGGTCTTCACTGTGGCAGCTGCCACCATGAGCATCAGACCTTGGCCTGTGGTGAACTCACCAAATTAAGGCCGACAGGAGAGTGCACTGTGATCAGGGCCTGGAGTGGCTTCACAAGGGCCCACTACACAGCCAAAGCCACCCAAGTCAGTTAGCCCCAGTGACTCCTCTCAACTGGACACCGAGGGCTGTTACCTGTCCAGCTACCCGCACGCCTCGTAGAAGCCTTCGCAAGGTGTACGGCTCCAGCCGCAGTGACCCTTGCGCTGGGCTACGGGGGGGTGAGGCTGCCCCCAGCTCCCCCATGAGCTGTTTGTAGGGGGTCAATCTGTACCCTCAAGGGGAGCTCACACCTTCATCACCTCCAAGGGCTGCACAGGAGATAGCGACAGCGGCTCAGTGAGGGCCACCATCAGAGGGGATGGGGTGGGGAAGGCTCAGGGGGCCCAGAGGTGGCACCTGATATGGCGCTGGCGGATCAGCACACGGGCGTGGTGGATGGACTTGGCCAGGCCCAGCTTGAAGACCTGGGTCTGCAGGCGTCTCTCCAAGAAATCCTCAATCTTCAGGCCCAAGATGTAATCCAGTTTCATCTTGCCCTCGTCCAGCACCCCGATACGGACGAGTCGCCGCAGCAGGGCATTGCCTGGTAAGAGGGGAAGGAGGGGAAGGAAGGCCTGCCTCAGCATTCTGGCCGACCTCAGACTTCTGGGTTCAAATCCTCCACCTCCAAATCATGGTGGTGGGGCAAAGTAGGAAGTTAAGAGCTAATTCTGATACAGGACTCAACATGCTACTATGTGAGCCACTGTGACTAACGGAATCCTCACACTACCCTAAGGCAGGTGGCTACATACAACTCTGCTCATCTGAAAAAGGAAGAACCTTCCAGAGTTGTTGGGAAGAGTAAATGAGACAACCCCCTTGAAAGGCTTAGCATTCATCTGCAAAACTCTGAGTGCTGCTGTTCCTAAACTATTCCTCCCATAACACAGCAGAGCAGCTAAGGGCTAATATTCTAGTCAAGAAAGCCCTACTAATCAAATGAGGTTAAACCACCTTCCGTATCTATAATATTGGAACAGTATCAGAACCAATCTTATAGGCCTGAAAAAGACTGGGCATACATTTAAGCTGAGTGCATGTCATCCATTTTATCATTGAGATTGTCTACTAAAAAGATGGTGTGGACCTAACAATGCCTGGCATAAAGTAATCCAGCAGAGGTCAGCTTCTACCTTTTACACAACTCTACTTTCAGGAGGCTTCGCTACTTCTTGTCCATGGGCATCCAAAGCTCCACTCAGGACAGCTCTTGGGATGCTGTGGGCAAAACCCTTCCCCCAGGCTCACACTCACTGAGCTCCTTATCACCACACAGGATTATCACTAACACACTGACACTGGGGTAAAAGCACCATTACCACCCATCCCCTCCCTTGCCCCCAGGCAAAGCTTGAAGGAAAGATGGCTCACTGTGATGACAAAGTCTTCCTAGCAGACCAGAAACCTAGCAGACCAGAATCTAAATGCAGAAACATACTATACGTACTATATACCTTTCCCAACACCCCAGGTCATAATATGCACTGAATAAATGCTGAATACAAAACAAGGATATTCTCCCATTTATAACCGCATAAAAGATGAAAAGCCTACACAATGAAAAATATAAGACACTGATGAAAAAAATTAGACACAAACAAATGGAAAGATAGTTAAAATGCCCATACGACCTAAAAGCAATATACAGATTCAATGCAATCCCTATCAAAATTCCAATGCCATTTTTCACAGAAAAAGAAGAATCTAAATTTTTATGGTACCACAAGACCCTGGATAGCTAAAGCCAATCTTAAGAACAAAGCTGTATACATTACAAAGCTATAGTAATCAAAACAGTATGATATGGGCATAAAAAACACATCAAGGGAACAGAATAAACATCCCAGAAATAAACCCACACAAATTAATGGTCAATTTACAACAAGGGAGCCAGGAATACATAACAGGGAAAGAAAAGTCTCGTCAATAAATGGTGTCGGGAAAACAGGACAGTCACATGCAAGAATGAAACTGGACCCCTACCTTATCCTGTACACAAAAATTAACTCAAAATCGGGAATTCCCAGGCAGTCCAGTGGTTAGGACTGGGTGCTTTCACTGGCGTGGCCCAGGTTCCTCAATCCCTGGTCGGGGAACTAAGATCCCGAAAGCTGTGTGGCAGGGGGTGGAAAAAGAAACTCAAAATGGATTAAAGACTTGAATGTAAGACCTGAAACCATGAAACTCCTAGAAGAAAACATAGGCAGTAAGGTCCTTGACATATCTTGGAGATGATTTTTTTGGATTTGACCCTAAAGCAAAGGCTACAAAAGCAAAAATCAACAAGTGGGACCACACCAAAAAAGCTTCTGCACAGCAAAAGAAATTAACGAAATGGAAAGGCAACATACAGAATGGGAGAAAATATTTGCAAATCATGTATCTAATAAGGGGTTAATACCCAAAATATGTAATGAACTCATCCAACTTAAGAGCAGAAACGGACTTCCCTGGTGGCGCAGTGGTTAAGAATCCACCTGCCAATGCAGGGGACACAGGTTCGAGCCCTGGTCCAGGAAGATCCCACATGCCACGGAGCAACTAAGCCTGTGTGCCACAACTACTGAAGCCCAAGTGCCTAGAGCCCATGCTCCACAACAAGAGAGGCCACCGCGATGAGAAGTTTGTGCCCCGCAATGAAGAGTAGCCCCCACTCGCTGCAACTAGAGAAAGCCCACGAGCAGCAATGAAGACCCGACACAGCCAAAAATAAATAAAAATAAATAAATCCATAAAAAATTATTTAAAAAAAAACAAAAAACAAACACCTCAATTAAAAAATGGGAAGATGATCTGAATAGACATTTTCCCAAAGACATACAGGTGGCCAAAAAGCACAAGAAAAGGTGCTCAACATCATTAATCCATCAGGAAAATGCAACTCAAACCCACAATGAGACCTTAAAACTTCTCATCACAAGAAAAAGTTTTGTAACTATAAAACTATGTGCACCTGAAACTAATATAATAATGAATTATAAATTATACAATTTAAAACACAGACATGATATTCAAATAGTAATATAAAAACATATTCAAAGGTAAACAAAAGTGAGTTTGGGATTATCTACCAGTTTGGACACTTCATGCCTTTTTGTCCTTACATTAGAAAATAGAAACTTGACAATAATTCAACCTGTATTACTTCAAAAATATATTCCATATTTACTATTAAAACACCTACATCCTTAAACAATGGGGAGGGTCATCAATACAGGAAAAACCTTATTTGGTATGAAGACAAAAATAACACCGATAAACTGTGCATCTTCAACAGGATCATGCCCAACTACTAAAAATTGTTACATGGGCTCCATTTGGCCAAAGCATTAACAATCAATCAGTTTTCCTTTTTTTTAGACTAGTTTTATCTATCTGTTTATCTATCTATCCATCTATTTACTTTTATTTGATTGTGCCAGGTCTTAGTTGAGGCAGGTCAGCTCCTTAGCTGCAGCTTGAGGGCTCCTTAGTTGTGGCATGTGAACTCAGTCACGGAATGAATGTGGGATCTAGTTCCCTGACCAGGGGTTGAACCCAGGGCCCTGCATTGGGAGCGTGGAGTCTCAACCACTGGAAGCCCCCCAGAATCAGTTTTTAAAATGTAAAAGCCAAACCCAATAAATTTTTTAAAAATGTAAGCCAGTGGGCACCTCAGTGGCAAAGGGGCCCTTGTCACTATAGCATGCGGCAAGCCTGTAAGTGCCTTAGTTTCTAATGTGAAAAATAGATGTAATACCTGTCCTCCTTAAGCTGGTGTAAGGAAGGAGTTCATACCTGTAAGTGACTGAATGAACCAGTAAGTCTTTTTATCAGATGAGACTCTCACACCTCAGTGGGAAAGGCTGCATCTGAAGCAAGGCAAGGCTGTAACAGCAAGAGCTTGCAGGCTCCTCCTCCCCATCCCAGGAATCTAAAGAGCTTCATTCACTAGAAAGTGTACTACCTGATGCCTCCCTCTTGCAACTTCCACTTCCACCCCGGAAAACCAAATAATCCCTGGACACTGGCCTCTCACCCTGCCCTATGCCATCTCTTTGTCACATGACTGCTTATCACCTAAGTTTCTCTGTGATTATCTCTATCTTCAGCAAGTTCCTCAGAACCAGCTGCAGCCTGTCCCCCAGACTCAGGGATAAAGTCCCACCGGATACCAGTGTCCATGGGGGAGATTCCTCAATTATCATGAGACTGTCAAAGGAGTTTATGAACTAACAAAAGTTCAAGAATGAAAACCTCTCACATCCTTGGGTCTAGGACAGATAAAAGTGATAAATGTGCTGTAGTTAGTTAAACACGCTCCAAGCCTTTCTCAACCTCTAATATGGATGACTACTTATGCTTAACAGCGAGGAGTGTAACAGCACTTCCTTCCTTAGCCACAGTTTGGGAGAAAAATCAGACTAGCAACCCTGACTGAGAATAAAAAGCGAGGTGCCCAAGGAAGCCTGGCGGGTTTCCCAGCCCCTCCTGCTTTTCACCAGAAATCAAGATTTCCCAGGGACAGGCCAAAAGCAAGTTATCAAGATGACACCTAGGCAGTGGCCAATTTTAGAGGCAACTAAAAACAAGTTGTGGACACTTTGAGTAAACGTCATGTTGTGTAAGTTTTATACCAATAAAAACTGTTACAAAAAAAAACAAGAAAAAAAAAAACCCAAGATACAGAACCACCTACAGCCAAACTCACATCTGTTAGAATCACAAACTGTATGTATGTATGTAGGTATATGTATGTGTGTACATGTATCTTCCACACCAGGATACAATGCAGAACACACTAACCAAGTCTACTGATTACTTCTTACACTTAGACACTGTTTCAACTTTTGGTGATGTTCTCTAAGCTTCCCCTGGAATCCTCATTCCATCCCCATTGCTGAACTCACCTGAACTCTGGAGCCTGCCCTCCAGTCCCACCTATGGTGGGAGGCCTCTGACCATTTGCTCATTTGAAGAAGAGTATTATCAGTACCTGCTATGAGGTTGCTTGTGCAGATTAAATAATGTACACAAAGAGCTTAGAAAATGGCATTCAGTGAGCCTTATAAAATACCAGCTATTTTAATATTTTTGCCACTTGACAATCTACTAAAATCTGATGTCAATCACTCCTTCCAAAAGCCCTCCATTAACTCCCCATCTCAAAGTAGAAATTTAGAACTTTAAGAGTCTAAAAGATGATAAATTCTGTCACGTGTACCTTACCACAATTTTTTGTCACTGTAATTACTATATGATCTGTACCCTCTCCAAAAATCACCTGGAATGTTCTTCCCTGTGATATCCACAGGTCCTCTCCTGTTCAGACCTTGAGTAAATGTCCTTGACCACCATGTTAAAGCAGGCAAATGTACACAGTAAAGCTCCCTCCCTGCTAGAACCAACCAACATTTCAGAAATTTCAGTCTATTCCCACCCCCAGTGAACAAGACACATAAGCAGCAGTACTGTTTTGCTACACTGTGTACAGCTAGAGCCAGGTGGCCAAGCTTGCTGAGCACTGTTAGTTCTAATCAAGCGGAAACTGAAGCCCAATGTTTCCCATACACACCTTCAAACAGACGCCGCGGGTCTTTCTCATCCAGCGTCAGCAGCTCCCGGGCAGCCTTGCGGATCTTGGCCAGGGTAAATTTGACCCTCCAGACCTCACGTTTGTTCCGGAGCCCATACTCGCCTGCAAAGAATGGACGAACAAGTTCAGTCCCACGGACTAGTGAAAAGGATTGGTGGTTTCGGGGTACAGAAAATCTAAACAACGAACGATCCCGAATTCGGGGAAGAGGGAGGGGGACACACCGGAGGGATTCCAGCAGAATGAGTACGTGGGCGGCCTCACCCACGTGTTAGCTTCCCCGGCCCGGGAAGCAGAAACCTTGCATTAGTCACTCACCGATCAGCTTCAGCTCTTGGTCGAGGCGGGACTTCTCGAAAGGTCTCCGCGGGGTCACATACGTTTTGCGACAAACCCAGCTCCGGGCCACCGGCATGCTGGCTCTACTTGCCCGTCTGTGCGGAAAGAAGAGGGGACAGTGAGGACTCGGAGCAGCGCTTGCGCAGTCCCACAACTCAGCTAGAACCTCGCGGCGCCCCGGGAAAATATCGCGAGAACGTCCCTCAAGCTTTTATAACCGATACCATTCCCACTATTCTTCAACCACCTTCATCTCACCTGCACCTTCTTTAGCGAACTCATTAAAGCTCGGATGGTCCGCAAGACCCTACAACCCACACCCAGAATAAAGAGCACAGCAGTACACCCTACCTACTCACCCCCTCCGGTAACCGGGAAAAAGGCGCACGCGTCCCCCGGCCGCGCTCTTATAGCAGCGCCGCCGACTTGTGACGTCAGCACGCGCAGCGCCCGCCTGCACCAATCAGAAAAGACGTTGGCGGGCGGAAAAGCAATGGAGACGAGAGGTTGGGCCAGAGCGGCGTGCTCAGTTGGGAGGACCCCGTCTCTAGCTGACAAGGTGTCGGAGCATCGTCCGGTGAGAAGTGAGGACTCCTCTCCGCCCTCGGTGGTTACTTAAGTGCCGTCAGCTGGCCTCTGAGTCGCGGTATAAAGTTGGAGTATTCACCGCCACCACCACTAGACTAAAGCCGGCTCCGTCTCTGTGAAAAGATCCCCAGACGGTTGGAGCTGTGCGAAATCAAAGCTCCTTCCAGAAGATAATGTTATATCCATGAATAATGAAAAAAATCATTTTTCATATCAGAATGTCAACCCGAAGCACAGCCAGAAGCCAGTCTGCCCTTTTGAACCCTAAAACAAATCCTCTACTCGTGAAGCTTTGAGCCTTAGGGGAACAGGGAAAAAAAAATAATAAAGTAGATCATTTCAGAGTGGTGCTCTGAAGAAAATAAATTACTGATAATGACGGAGGGAAAATGGTACTCCAGATAGGATGGTCAGGGAAGCCTCTTTAAGAAGGTGACTGACTTTTTTTTTTAACTTGAGACCCAATGATTAAAAGGCTTTGTGCCTCTTTATCAAAGACAGCAGTTTACATCCTGAGGTTTTCCTTTGGGTTTCCAGAACAGGGAAAATGTTCTGACACCTCTTGTTATAAACCTGGAGCAATTTATACATTGTTTTTTGATCTCCTCGGCCAACATCTTCCTCTCAGACAGGATTATTTCCTCTAGTCCTTTTCTCTCTGGGATAATCCCATTCACACCAATGACTTTCTTTATCGCTGTTAGATAATATTTAATAAGCACTCTAAATGTGCTAGGCTTTGGGCTAAACACCTTATGGGGTTTTTTTGGTTTTTTGTTTTTGTTTGTTTTTGTTTTGTTTTGTTTTTAATTCGTGTGACCCATGATTTCCATCACTACAAATAGTAACAGGTGACATTCTGGAATATTTACTATGTATCAGGCCCTGTTCTCAGAACTTTACATATGTTAATTTACTTAATACATATTTAAGGAGGACTCTCAGAGAAGTTGCCCTCCCTCATAGTAATAGTTTTATAGATGCTTGCTTAAGGGGCACTAATACTATTATCCTATTTTATAGAGGCAGATACTGAGGCACCAAAAAGTGGTTACAGAACTTATCCAAGACTGCACAAAGTGGAAATAAATTAAGACTGACCGGATGAGAACAAGCAAAGGCTATCTATTCAGCGTAAGGGAGTCAGTCACCATCACTCATGTTTTGGCAGAGACTCAAAGGCAGGCAGAGGTGTGGGAAAGCTATATAGCAGAAAAAAGGAAAGGCTTCAGGTGTCCCAGATTGGAGGCTGTCGTCATGGAGAAGCTAGACGTGGGCAGACTAGAAGTTAGGTACCCTATGCAATTGGTTGGGGTACATATTTGGCTTTCTTTTCTTGGTCCTAAATTGGAAGTGGGGACAAAAATGAGTAGAGTTGTGAATTACTAATCAAGTCCTGGCCCTTTTGGACCTATTGTTGTAGGGGTTATTATTTGGTTCCTTGGATTGTTACTTCCTACAAGCCTGCCTTACAGTAGGCTGGCTTACTGAGCTGTTTTTGTTTGTTTATTGAAGTATAGTTGATTTACAATATTGTGTTAGTTTCACTTGTACAGCAAAGTGATTGAGTTATAAATATATATATTTTTCAGATTCTTTTCCATTATAGGTTATTACAAGATATTGAATATATTTCCCTGTGCTATACAGTAAATCCTTGTTTTTTATCTATTTTACATATAGTAGTGTGTATATGTTAATCCCAAACTCCTAATTTATCATTCCTCCCCCACATTGTCCCCTTTGGTGACTGTAAGTTTGTTTTCTGTGTCTGTGAATCTGTTTCTGTTTTGCAAATAAGTTCATTTGTATCATTTTTTTAGATTCCACATATAAGTGATATCATAGAATACTTGTCTTTCTCTGTCTGACTTACTTCACTTAGTATGAAAATCTCTATGTCTATGTTGCTGCAAATGGCAATATTTCATTTTTTTATGGCTGAGTAACATTCCATTGTATATATACACCACATCTTTATCCATTCATCTGTTGATGGACATTTAGGTTGCTTCCATGTCCTGGCTATTGTAAATAGTGCTGCAATGGATATTGGGGTGTGTGCATCTTTTCGAAGTATGGTTTTCCCTGGATATATGCCCAGGAGTGGGATTGCTGGATCATATGATAATTCTATTTTTAGTTTTTGAAGGAACCTCCATACTGTTCTTCATAGTGGCTGCACCAATTTACATTCCCACCAAGAGTGTAGGAGGGTTCCCTTTTCTTCACACCCTCTCCAGCATGTATTATTTGTAGACTTTTTGATGATGGCCATTCTGACCAGTGCTGAGCTGTTTATTATAGATAAGGGGTCTGGTTTTCTGGGCAGGCTGCTGCAGGCTGTGGATCAGAGTTCTGTTTTCATATATGACCTGTCCGTTGTCTGTTTGTATATTCAGTCTCACAGCAACTAGAAGTCAGGCCCGCATTGCAGCTGGGACAGTCTGGCTCCATAGCCCATGCTCTTCACTGCTGTTTTATACAGCTGCTGTCCAGCGGACTCGGAAGTCAGTATTCCCTCCCCAGAGCAACAGTCCCACTCAGTCCTTTCCTTTATGACATCACCCTGCTCTATCCACATGCTTGGGTTCAAATTCAGCAATCCTCAATTACTAGCTCTAATACCTCAGACAAGTTTCTCAATCATTCTGTGCCTCAGCTTCCTCATCTATAAAATGGGGGTGACGACCACACCCACCTCATAGGGTTATCGTAAGGATGAAATGATGCAATCTATGCAAATTGCTTAGGATAGTGCTTGGCACCGAGAAAGCACTCAGCGTTAGCTACCATTATCATTATTATTGTCTCATTGTATTTCTGTATCTGTCCAACTACCTTGTTCTTTTTTGTTTTCTTGTTTACAAGTTAGCTCCCAGACAAAAAAGTTATAGGAGGGCAGGCACTTCCCTGGTAGTGCAGTGGTTAAGACTCCACACTCCCAATGCAGGGGGCCTGCGTTTGACACCTGGTCAGGGAACTAGATCCCACATGCATGACGCAACTAAGAGTTCGCATGCCACAACTAAGGAGCCCACCCAATGCAACCAAATAAATAATTAAAAAAAATTTTTTTAATAATTTTTTTAAAGTCTATAGGAGGGCAGAGACCTCATCTTTCCTGTTTATCAGTGTCTTAGCACAGGCTTAACATATAAGCTGACAGTCAAAACATTGTTAAATGTATGAATAACTTAACTATACTTTCATCATTGGTGTTTCAGAGTTTCCAACGACCCCCTCCTCAGGTTCAGTTCATTTGCTAGAGCAGCTTACAGAACTGAGAAACACCTTACTTACTAAAATTAGAGGTTTATTATGAAAGGATATAACCCAGGAACATCCAGAAGGAAGAGATGCACAGGGCAATGTATAGGGAAAGGGTGATGACCTTCCCCACTCATCATTGCTTTAATTTGCATTTCCTTGATGACAGATGATGTGGAACATCTTTTCACGTGCATATTGGCATCTTTTTATATTCTTTGGTGAGGTATCTGTTAAGGTCTCTGGTCCATTTTTTTAATCAGGTTGTTTTCTTATTGTTGACTTTTAAGAGTTCTTTGTATATTTTGGATAACAATCCTGTATCAGATGTGTCTTTTGCAATATTTTCTCACAGAAGTTTTTAATTTTAACAAAGTCCAGCATATCTATTTTTTCTTTCACAGATCATGCCTTTTAGTGCCATATCTAAAATGTCATCGATGGTACTTCCCTGGTGGCACAGTGGTAAAGAATCCGCCTGCCAATGCAGGGGACACCGGTTCCAGCCCTGGTCTGGGAAGATCCCACATGCTGCGGAGCAACTAAGCCCTTGTGCCACAACTACCGAGCCTGTGCTCTAGAGCCTGTGAGCCACAACTACTGAGCCTGCATGCCACAACTACTGAAGCCCCCCCGCCTAGAGCTCGTCTCTGCAATGAGAAGCCACCGCAATGAGAAGCCCGCTCGCCGCAACTAGAGAAAGCCCATACGCAGCAACGAAGACCCAACGCAGCCAAAAATAAAAATAAATGTATAAAAAAAGTAATAAATAAATAAAGTAAAATTTCATCGCCATACCCAAGGTCATCTAGGTTTTCTCCTATGTTATCTACCAGGAGTTCTATAGTTTTGCATTTTTACATTTAGGTCGATGATCCATTCTGAGTTAATTTTTGTAAAGGGTGTAAAGACTGTATCTGGATTTTTTCTTTTTTGCATGTGGAGGCCCTCAGAATAGTTTTTTTTTTTTTTTTTTTTTTTTTTTTTGCGGTATGTGGGCCTCTCACTGCTGTGGCCTCTCCCGTTGCGGAGCACAGGCTCCGGACACGCAGACTCAGCGGCCATGGCCCACGGGCCCAGCCGCTCCGCGGCACGTGGGATGCTCCCAGACCGGGGCACGAACCCGTTTCCCCTGCATCGGCAGGCGGACTCTCAACCACTGCGCCACCAGGGAAGCCCGTCAGAATAGTTTTTAATGAGGAACTTCTGAGAGGGAAGACTCAGGACGCAGGTACTGAGTCATCAAAGTACCTTGTTGTAGAGAGAAGAGAGGTATTGGAGAAATTACAAAACAGGCAAAAGTATAGAGTGTTAGCCAGGCAGGAGTTAGTATACTAGTTTAAATTAATCTAAGCTTAGGGAATTCCCTGGAGGTCCAGTGGTTAAAACTCTGTGCTTCCACTGCAGGGGGTGCGGGTTCTATCCCTGTTTGGGGAACTAAGATCCCACATGCCACATGGTGCGGCCAAAAAAAAATAATAATAATCTAAGGCTGCAGGACATCAAGAGTCTATCAAGTTCATTCACCAAATAGGGCAAGAAAGAAAGAAGAAATTGGGGGGGGGTAGAAATTGAGAACCAGAGGTGGAGATTTTCAGCCCCAGAATTTTCACCATGTGACTGTATTACAGTAACGAAATCTATGTGACCAAACAAAGCTACACATTTAAAAAATCAAGATATAGGAACTTCCCTGGTGGCGCAGTGGTTAAGAATCCGCCTGCCAATGCAGGGGACACGGGTTCGAGCCCTGGTCTGGGAAGATTCCACGTGCCGCGGAGCAACTAAACTCGTGCGTCACAACTACTGAAGCCCGCGCTCCTAGAGCCCGCACTACACAATAAGAGAAGCCACTGCAATGAGAAGCCCACGCACCGCAACGAAGAGTAGCCCCCGCTCTCCGCAACTAGAGAAAAGCCCACGCACAGCAACAAAGACCCAATGCAGCCAAACATAAATAAATAAATTTATTAAAAAAAAAAAAAGACTTTGCCTTCCAATGCAGGGGGCACGGGTTTGATCCCTGGTTGGGGAGCTAAGATCCCACATGACTCACGGCCAAAAAACCAACACATAAAACAGAAGCAGTATTATAGCAAATTTAATAAAGACTTTAAAAATGGTTCCCCTGGTCCAGGAACTAAGATCCCACATGCTGTGGGGCTAACTAAACCCGTGTGCCGCAACTACTGAGTCCATGGGCCACCACTAGAGGGCCAGAGCGCCGCAACTACAGAGCCCCTGCGCTCTGGAGCCCACATGCCACAACAAAAGGATCCCGCATGCCGCAACAAAGACCCAACGCAACCAAAAATAAATAAATATTAAAGAGAATGTTTTTAAAAATTGTTTTAAATAAATAAAAATGGTCCACGTCTAGAAAGTCTAAAAAAAAATCAATGTATAAATATTGGAAGCTGGTACTGGTAACGTTCTAGTGATTTCTTAAGCAGAATGGCGCTATATAGATCGTTTTACAAATGCATATTTCATACGTATGTGTTTTAGCTTTTGTAAAAAATTGTGGAATAGGGCTTCCCTGGTGGCGCAGTGGTTGAGAGTCCGCCTGCCGATTCAGGGGACACGGGTTCTTGCCCCGGTCTGGGAGGATCCCACATGCTGCGGAGCGGCTGGGCCCGTGAGCCATGGCCGCTGAGCCTGTGCGTCCAGAGCCTGTGCTCCGCAACGGGAGAGGCCACAACAATGAGAGGCCTGCGTACTGAAAAAAAAAAAAAAAAATTGTGGAATAGAACATACACTTAAAGGAGGATCTAGAATACAAATGTATGGTATAAAAAGTAACTCTCGGGGCTTCCCTGGTGGCGAAGTGGTTGAGAGTCCGCCTGCCGATGCAGGGGACACGGGTTCGTGCCCCAGTCTGGGAAGATCCCACATGCCGTGGAGCGGCTGGGCCCATGAGCCATGGCCGCTGAGCCTACGCGTCCGGAGCCTGTGCTCCGCAACGGGAGAGGCCACAACAGTGAGAGGGCCACATATCGCAAAAAAAAAAAAAAAAAAGTAATTCTCCAAACACCTGAATAAACACCACCCAAGGCAAAAAAAGACCACCCCTGACGTTCCCTTCCCTACCCCAAATGGCTATCCTAAAACTGCAACACTCGCTTCCTTCTTTTCTTCATGTGTTATTTTTATTTATGCCTTTGTATGCATCTGAAATGTCTTGTAAAAATGTTTTCAAAAGGAAGTTTAGTGCAGTGGAAGAGCTCAAAATTCGGTGTCACAAAGACCAGGTCTGGGAATTCCCTGGCGGTCCAGTAGTTAGGACTCTGCGCTTTCACTGCTGAGGGCCCAGGGTTCAATCCCTGGTCAGGGAACTAGGATCGCACAAGACGCGCAGTACAGCCAAATAAATAAATTAATCAATCAATTAAAAAAAAAAAAAGACCAGGTTTTAAATCCCAGCCCTGCTCCCTAATAGATGTGTGACCTCAGACAAGTCATTTCCCCTCCTCCAGGCCTTTTCCTCATCTGTACAAGCAGATACAAATGGCCACATTTCCCAGGACTGTCATAAGGATTCAAATCACAAACTCCACATTTATTCAACAAGTTTATTGAGACCTCTTGGGACCTAAGCCTTGTAGGAAACAGAGGTGAATCAGCTTTCACACTCAAGAAACTCACAGCTGGAAATAGGTAACTATAAAAACAACACAGCCACTAAGTGCTTTGAATCAGGGAGGGACATGAGAAGGATGTAGTGTTTATAAATCTGGAATCAAAAACTAACTGCCGAGAGAGGCAGGAGGGTGGTCGAGCCTCCCACTCGGAGATGAGCTTGGGACCATCTAGAAAGGCTCTTGCCAAGGACACAGCCACGTGCCCACAGGTCTCTGGAGTTCACTGCAGGCTGGCCCACTGCAGGGATGTGTAGACCACCTTACCATCAGGCTGCGGAGAGCAAAGCAGCAGTGTCTTTCTGACACTGGTGCCGAGGCGGCCAGCAGAAACCAGGTCCTGGAGTGGGATGGGGTCCCCGGGAGCCCAGCACTGAGCGATGTAGTGAGCATGGAAACGGAGCGGGTCGCCTGGGTGAAGGAGAGAGGCAGGTAGCAGTTTCCAGTAGCAGGGAGCTGGAAGACACTGGGACGTCCACACGGAGGACATGGGGATGGTTCCAGCTATCACTACCAGTATTTTAAAAGACACCCTTGGACCTTGGAGGTGGGGCAAGTTGACACACATGTATAGCATAATCTTATTTTAAAAACAAAAATGAAAACAAATAATTGAATATATCGTTGTCAGTCAAAGCCATGAGGAACTCAAAAGGGTATCATGTAAATATCCAATGAGAAGTGACTCTAACAGACTAAAAGAAGTAAGAAAACAATTTACAATAGGATGGCATAATAAAATAGATAGAAGAAAGGAGTCAACAAACTTTTTCTGAAAAGGGTCAGAGAGTTTTTGTGGGCCATTTTCAGTTTTTGTGGGCCATGCTGCCAACATTCAAATCTGCCACTCTAGCACAATAGCAGCCACAGACCATATGTAAACAAATGGACAAGGCTGTGTTCCAATAAAACTTTGTTTAAAAAAAACCAGTCAGTGGGCTGGATTTGACCTGGGGCTATAGTTTGCCCCCGGATTAGATGAATGCTTTCAAGTAAAGTAGGACCATGAGTAGGTCACTTTCCAGAAAACTAAGTAACAGGTAATGTAAATCTAAAAGAGAAAGGCTTCCAGCAATTCTACTCCTGGGTATTTATCTGAAAAAAATGAAAACACTAATTTGAAAAGATACACACACCTCTATGTTTACTGCAGCATTATTTACAATAGCCAAGATATGGAAGCAACCTAAATGCCCATCAATAGATGAATGAATAAAGAAGATGTGGTATTATATACATATATACATATACACACACACACACACACACATACATACATACAACGGAATACTACTCAGCCATAAAAAAGAATGAAATCTTGGGATTTTTGACAACATGGATGGACCTCTATTAGCATAATAGAAGGTATTATGCTAAGTGAAATAAACTAGAAAAAGACAAATACTGTATGATTTTATTTATATGTGGAATCTAAAAAACAAAACAAATGAACAAACATAACTAAACAAAAACAGAGTCATAGATACAGAGAAGAAACAGGTGGTTGTCAGAGGGGAGGAGGGCTGGGGGAGGAAATAGGTAGGAAGATTAAGGAGTTCAAACTTTCAGTTACAGAATAAATGACTCACAGGTAAGAAATGTACAGTGTGGGAAATATAGTTAATAATTATGTAATGTCTTTGTATGGTGACAAATGGTAACTAGACTTATGGTGCTCATTTTGAAATATATAGAAATATAAAATCACTATACTGCATACCAGGAACTTACACAGTACTATAGGTCAATTATACTTCAAAAGTAAACAAAGACATGGAAAAAGAGATCAGATTTGTGGTTACCAGCAGCAGAGGATGGAGGGAGGGGGAATTGGATGAAGGTAGTCAAAAGGTACAAACTTGCAGTTATAAGACAAATAAGTACTAGGGACGTAATGTACAACAGGATAAATATAATTAACACTGCTGTTCATTATATATAAACATTGTTAAGAGAGCAAATAAATCCTAAGACTTCTCATCAGAAGGAAAAACATTTTTTTTCGATTTCTTTAATTTTGTGTCTGTATGAAATGATGGATGTTCACTAAACTTATTGCGGTCATCATTTCATGATGTGTATAAGTCAAATCATTATGCTGTACCCCTTAAACTTATAGAGTGCTGTATGTCAATTATGTCTCAATAAAACGGAGGGGAAAAATAAATAAATAAAAGAGCAAGGCTATAAGACCTTCCATCTGAGGGGATGTCGTAGCAACTATAAATCAAGGCCCTCCCTGGCAGCTGGGTTTCTAGCAAGAACCTCTCCAGGAGCCAGGCACCTCTCTGGTTGTTAAGATACCTCAGTCAGCTGAGAAAGGAGCATCAAAATGCTTGAGAAGTTACCCCAAAATTGTTTTCCAAGAAACTTAGCATCTTTTAACCTCAGGAAGATTTAGAGTTAGACTTAGAAATATGTATTTAAGAGATTCAGACCTTGAATAGTAATATTCAGGGGACAAAGATTTTATGTATATTTGATACATTGAGTATCGTTTTAGAAATATTGACCTATTACAAGTAACAGGTCAGCCTTGTGGTTTAGTTTCAAATGTGTGATTGAGTGATTGATTTAAACTTATTTTAATCTGAAGTTTTAGTAAGTCTATTAACAGTGTAAGAATATAAACTTAAAAATCACCCCATTTATAACTTATTAGAGTTAAGTTATTGGCAAGGTTCATAACCAGAAAGCTTCAGAACTTAAAAAAGAAAATAGGGCCTCCCTGGTGGCGCAGTGGTTGAGAGTCCGCCTGCCGATGCAGGGGATACGGGTTCGTGCCCCGGTCTGGGAGGATCCCATATGCCGCGGAGCGGCTGGGCCCGTGAGCCATGGCCGCTGGGCCTGCGCATCTGGAGCCTGTGCTCCGCAACGGGAGAGGCCGCAGCAGTGAGAGGCCCGCATACCACAGAAAAGAAAAAAAAAAAAAAAAAAAGAAAATAAAAATATTAAATTTTAAAATGCAGTTTATAATGTTTGAAACTACTTAATTCCTTTTGTAAATGGGATCAAACATGAATTAATGGTCCCCTTAAAATCTGGTAGATTGAAAAAATTAAGTTTTATAAATTGAAGAAAGCTTAGAAAAAACCTAGAAATTAACATTTGTATGTTTAGTAAGTTGAATATTCATTTGCAAAACCAAAATAATCTTTCTTTTTTTTTTTTAACATACAAAAATCACCCCCAAAAAAACAGTAGCAAAGTAATTAAACCATGGTTACTTATAGAGAATGGGGCAGGGAAACTGTTCTCAGCTCCTAAATCAGTCAGTTAAATTTTAGTCTGAGAAGAGAATAAGCCTGTCAACTCATCTGCAGGGAACTTAGTGGACAGTCTCCAATGAATGGCTAAGATCTGACTACTTCTCAGGCAGTTCTATCTATGTTCTTAAGGAGAACAAACAGAGTGATTTTCTGCACTTTTTTTTTAACCTTTAAGTTACACAATAAATTCAAAAATTAACTGATTCATCAAAAGTCCCCTTTACCTATTCCTGATGCAAATTCCCTCCCAGAACTATTAACTATTTGTCGTTGGGCTGGAGCAAATCCTTTCAAGCTTTTTTCCCACTTGCTTGATAGGATTCTCTGGCTACTTAGTACTCCACTTTAAGTTCTTTTCATATTCTTTCACTAGAGCCACAATTTTTAAGACTACTTAAATAATTTGTCTATAACTGCATAACAGTATAAAATAGGATTTACTTCTTACTATACATGTTTTTTATGAGCTGTTCTTTTTTTTTTTTTTGCCCCCTTTTCTCATTTACTAAACTGCCCTTCAAATGAGCACGGGCTCCCAAGTGTTTCCTGTCCTTCCATGGTTTCAGAGGCTGAGAAAATGAGACCAAAAAAAGAAAAGAAAAATGCAGAATGTAGTGGGATTGTGAAGAAATGAGTGGCAATCAGAGGTCCCAACACAGACTCACCGGGATAGACCAGGAAGTCGCCCCCGAACTTGCCGGCCGCACTGAGGAAGAAGCCTCGCTCCCACAGGTCTCTGTAGATGCTGTAGCGAAGCTCGTGGGCAGGACGGCCAGCGTGGGGCCAGTCTTTGGACTGGACACGCCAGTCCAGGGGCCTAGCCTTGATGGGCCGAGGCCTAGCAGTGGCCAGCTGGATGAGCAGAGCAGACCTGGGCAAAGGAGCCGCCCCATTTGAAGGCCCTGGCTGGGGAGGGGAGGAGCCTGGTGGGGGTGTGAATCCAAGAGAGTTTGGTGAATCCAAGGGGCAAGGTTTTCCCAGCCCCAGGGAGAACCACCCCTAGATTCCCTGCCAAAATTCCCCCAAATCTCTTCCCTCCTTCCCCTGGTCCCTGGACTCCAACTCCCACCTTCGCCTGCTTCCTCATGCTCTCCAGCAGCCTGGCCAGCACTGGCCTCATTCTCTTCTGCAGCTTGGTTCCCACCGGCATCCTGGCTCCCGCTGGTCCCTGATTTCTGTTCCAGCTTCTGCTTCTTCGCAGCCTGGCCCTCTGCAATCTTCTCTAGGAGCTCCTGACGACGGGTCTCACGGGCCTCAGCTGCCAGAGCACTTTGCTCCTGGAAGCCCTGTTCTTGCTGGCGCTTGAAAGATGCCAATGCCTGAGAAGTAAACTTAGCTGTAATCTCAGGATTCAGGCATGCCCTGCCTTAGAAAGCTAGGAATCCTGACTCCCTGGCGCCTCACAACCTCGGGGCGCGAACCCGGGGATCCCAGTATCCTACTCTCACAGTATTCCAGAATCCAGGACTCCCAGACCCCTCCCACCTCAGGGACCTGTTGTCCCCAGCCTCTTCTCCCGCAGGCGCCCCCAACCTGCCCCCTTACCAGGCTGTGTTGGCGGGGATCCGGGCGCGGGGCGCTGACTAGGGTCACCGCGCCGATCTCTGCCAGCAGCCGCGCCTCTTCGGGCATCAGCAGCAGCGGGAGGCCCAGGCGCGAGTTCTGGCGGGGTCCGCGGGGCAGGGCGCCCACCGTGCGGCCCCCTACTCCCAGGCGCTCCCGCAGCGCCTGCACCGCCTCGGCCCCCCACACCAGGGAGCGGCCGTTCGCCACCTCCACCACCAGCATCCTCCTGCGGGAGGCCAGGGGCACAGGAGTCACCCACAGACCTGCACGCCTCTCGCCACCCGATTCGCGCCGCGGGGAGGCCTCCCACCGCCTGGGGGGGGGTGGTCTCGGCGAAGCCCCGCCCGTGAGTCTCGGGGGTCGGAGCCTCGCTCAGGGCCGCGTTCGCCACCTGCTGAGCGGGAGGGCCAGGCTCCGCCGCCTGGGCGCCAGACTCCGCCCTCGGGCGATCCCGCCAGGCCCCGGGGCTGACAGAGACGAGGCCCCGCCCCGAACCGAGCCGCGGGGCCCCGTTGGGGTGTCTCGGACCCCGCGGTCAACATTCTGGTCTGGGCCAACACTGCCATGCCGGCCCACGCGCCTCGGAGCAAAGCCTGCCCCAGCACGGGCCACGCCCCCTTCGAAAGATCCATTTCGGCGTCGCCCTTCGGGTGTCCCCGTCAGGTGTCGGGACCTCCAGAGGCCAAAGCCCCGCTGAGGCCACGCCCTCTTCGGGTTGCTCGGGACTTGGCTCCTCCCCTTTCCGAACCCCCGAGGTTCGGCCTCAGGTCCCCTTGCTCTGAGTCGGGCTCCTAGAATACGAAGCCCCGCCCCCACCCGAGCGTGACCGGTCCGTAAGTTCGGGAGTCCTCGGCTCAGCCGAACCGCAGCACCGCCCTCTCCCGAACATAAGGGGTTCAGCGTTCGGGCGTCCTCGGCTCCCGTCAATCACATAGCCTGAGGCCCCGCCCCCTCCGGCCGCCTGAGCTCCCCGAGTTGGAGCTCCTGCCCCACGTTCGAACCCCACAGCCGGAAGCCCGGTCCCCTGAGCACCCGCCGTCTGTTCTCCGCTCGGGCGGGCTCACCCCACTCGTGAGCTCTCCCTTCAGAATGTGGCACCGTCCTCTGATAGAACCAGCTAGTCACCTCGTAAACACCAGCTCGCAGTCCCGGCGGAGCCACCCCCTTACGTAGCGCGCCACGCGCTGCTTCCTCCACCCCCACCCCCCATGCCGACCCCCTGCGTCGATTTCGTCACGCCGCCACCTCAGCGGAGCGGGAAGTCTGGGACCCGCCCCTCAGGGCCATATCTCTGCCTTCCCCCTAAAGTGAAACCCCCTTGAGCCCGCCCCTCGAAGCGCACCTCCCTCCTCGGTTCCGTGACTTGGAAATGGGAGGCTCCTTACGCTGGATCCGACCCCTTGGCACCACGGCCCGGGGCCCCGCCCCCTTTAGGCCGGGACTCTGTTTGCCCCGCCCCCTTGAAATACTCCTGAGCCCCGCCTCTTTCGTGTTACCTAAACCCGTGGCTCCGCCTCCCTCCTAAACATGAGACTCCGCCTATCAGCCACCCAGAGTCACTTGTACCCGACTACCTCCGAAGGGAACCGACGCTGTGGCCCCTCCACATCCGGCCGAAGCTCTTGGCTCCGCCTACATCCGAACAGAGACCTTCAGTACTCGACTACCTCCGAAGAAAACCGAAGCCTGTGGCCCCGCCTCCAAACCACCTCCCGACTCTGTCCCAAGGAACCTGAAGCGGAGGCTCCACCTCATTCCGAACGCTGAGCTCCAGGCCCCGCCTCTTTCCCAGGTTCGGTCGCTTCCCTCCGTGCCCGAAGCTTCTGGCCCCACCCCTTTCCGAGCCCGAAGCCCCGCCCCTTTGCGTGCTCGCAGCTCGGTAGAACGGAGTCCGTGTCCAGCTGCGGACTCGTGCTCCCTGCGCCCAGTCTGGGCTCCTTCCCTGCTCAGCCCGGAGCCTGCCGGGCGCTGCAACCCGGCCCCGGACCGCGCAGCCCAGCCGGCGCCCCCGGAAGAGGCTGGGGACGCGGGGGCGTGCTGGGCGGGGTAGGCGTGGCGGACCCGCGGTGGCCCGCGGGCCGGGACTGCTCGGCTGCTTCCTGCCCTGCGGGCGGCGCGTAGCCGCGGGCCCAGGTGGGTCCGCCACGCCTGGGCAGGGGTGCGGTGGGCGCGGAGTGCGGAGGCGCCCCGGAGATCGGGAGGGGTTTGGACAGTGTGGGGTCGCTGCGGATCGGCGGGCTGATGAGGTGCGGGGGCGGTGCCGGGAGCGCGGCCGAGCTCCCGGGTGGCGTAACCGCCTGTGGCTTTGCCCGGAGCGGATCTGACCCGCTCTTGGTGCGCCCAACAGGAGTGGGGCCCGCTCTCTGGGTTTCAAACGGGAGAAGGAACCGGAGCTCCGAAAGAGGTGGAGGCTGGAGGCCTGGGCTCCTCTGAGGCCCTCTCGGAGAAGGGCAGGGGGTCTGGAGAGCAGGGTTCTCAAAGAGGGAGAGGCTAGGGGATAAGAAGAGAGGAGCTGGATTGCTGGATACTCGAAGGAGGAGGGGGCCGGGAGGTTTGGATTCCTGGGTTCTCAAAGGAGAAGAGAGCTGGGGGCCTGCGTTCTCAAAAGAGGGGTTCTGTGGGTGGCTTCCTCTATCCTCGAAGGAGGAAGGGCCTGGAGGTCGGGGTTCCTGTGTTGTCAGAGGAGAGGAGCTGAGGGTAGGACTCCTGGATCCTCGACAACTGGGGACTGGGTCGGGGGGGTGGATCCTTGAGTCCTCTAAGGGGGAGGCGCTGGGGGCCCGGACTCCTGTGTTCTCACTGGGAACCTCTGCCCCTCCCCCAGAACATGTCACCCGAAGAATGGACATATCTAGTGGTTCTTCTTATCTCTGTCCCCATCGGCTTCCTCTTTAAGAAAGCTGGTGAGTCAGGTTCCCTCCCCAGTGGAAAATAAAGGGGTGTGTGTGCCCGGGCTGGGGACCCCTGGAAGGTTCCACGCTTATGCTGTGCCTTCTCCCTGCAGGACCTGGGCTGAAGAGATGGGGGGCAGCAGCTGTGGGCCTAGGGCTCACCTTGTTCACCTGCGGCCCCCACACTTTGCATTCTCTGATCACCATCCTTGGGACCTGGGCGCTCATTCAGGCCCAGCCCTGGTGAGGATTTGGTGGGGGGAGGAGGGGGAGATGGAGGGGGTGGAGGAAGCGACCTGTTTCCTCTTGGGGTCTTTTTCTGTTTCTGTCTCCATCTCCGGATGTCTCTTGTTTATCTCTAGATTCTCTGTCATTTGTCTGGTCTGTTTTTCTTCCTCTCCTGCCTTTTTCTGGGTCTTTGTTCCTGTGTGTTTGTCCTGGGCCTTTACATCCATGTCGTGGATTCAGGAGAGAGGAGGGCGTTACTAGTCTGCTGGCCCTGCCACCGTTGGTATTGGTTTTCTCTCTCTCTCTCTGTTTCTCCCTCCCTCTTTCTCCCTCCACCTCCCCTCTCTCCCTCTCCCTTCCTCCTCCCTCCCAGAAAAAATGGAGGATTGAAGGGTCTTCACCCTGAAGCCTCTCTTAACCCCCTTCTCATTTTCTTCTCTGTTGCTGTGCATTTCTGTGTGTCTGTTTCAGTCGTGCTCATTCCATACCCCCCGCCCCTCATTTTCTGTCTCTGAAGGTGGGGAGGTGGGGAAGGATTTGTAGCTGGAACCTAGGGGTGGCTGAGGCAAGATGTCCTGCACCCAGCACAGCACGCCTCTTGCCTTTGCCCAGCTCCTGCCACGCCCTGGCCCTAGCCTGGACCTTCTCATACCTGCTCTTCTTCCGCGCGCTCAGCCTGCTGGGCCTGCCCACTCCCACACCCTTCACCAATGCCGTCCAGCTGCTGCTGACACTGAAGGTCAGACTCCCCTCCAGCCCTCGCTGTGTGCCAGTTAACCACCCGCGATTTTACCTTCTCCTCCCAGCCACTCCTGTGGGAGGCAGAGGAAGGGGGCTGGTCTCTCCCACACACCCCGCCGGGGGCGGGGCTTCACCTCTCAGCTCTTCCCTGGGGTAAAGAAGTATCCAAAGTTATGTAACTGTGGGTGCCATGTGGTGGCTGAGCTAAAGTGCATCTTTGTAGCAAGCCATTTTGCAAAGGAGGACAACCAGCTCTGGGGAGGTAGCACTTAGTTAAGGACACAAAACCAGGACACCACGTCCACCTCTCCATGACCTGGGAAGATGGGTGAAAACAGATTCCCAGGCCCCACCCCCGGGAACGTAAAGTCGTGCGTTCCTACTATGTGCTACGTATTAGTGAACAGAACGGTCATGTGAGGTGGTGAACGAGGTCTCCTCAGCATCCTGTGTTCCCAGCGGGAGCTGGAGAAAGAGGCTTTCAGGACATAGGGGCCAGCATGTGTGGAAGGGAGCAGGCTGAGTCCCATCAGCAGTGGACCAGCCACATGGACCGTCCATCAGGAGAGGAAAAGAGCGCAGGCAGCCCAGGCCAAACCATGCAGGGTCTTGTTGGCTAAGGTGAGGGGGTCCTGACTTCTTCCTGTGGGGGCCCAAGACCCACTGCAAGAGGTGTTTTGATTTGTTGCCAGAAGAGGCAGCGTGACCAGATTTACAGGTTTAAACATGCTTCCTCCTGATGCTGAGCGAGTTGAAGCAGAAAGGGCAAGATGGGGTGACGTGGGACTCTCTTATCAAAGTCCAGCTGACAAACAGTGGCGGCTTGATGCAGGCCTGTGGGGAGGTCAGTCAGGGCCCCACCAGGAAGCCCAGCATTTATGAGAAATTGAGGGCGGGATGGGGAGAGGTCCTGGGCCCCAGGGCACGAGAGGAGGGGCAGGTAGTGAAGCCGGGAAGGAACAAGACTTGGGTAGAGCCCCCCAGTTCAAGAAGACCATCAAGGGTCATGGCCAACCCAAGGTGGTCTTATCAATACAAGGGAATAAAAACCCAAGCCTCACTCCTGCCTTCCTCCATCTCTGCCTGGGGCTCTGTGCCAACTAAACCCAGGGGGAAGCTGGAAGACACAGGCCTGTGGATGTTGAGCCGGCCTGGGGTCTGTGCGGAGAAGGGTAGAGAGCAGATCTGAAGAAGGAGCCCGAACATATTCAGCCCAGTGGTGGAGGCAAAGCGAGAGGGACAGATTCCAGAGACTTAGGGATTCGATTCGGGGAGGGAGGAAGGTTTCCAGCCTAAGCAATTAATTGGATGGTGGTGGTATTTGCTGACGGCAGAGACTAGAAGACGACCCAGTTTGGGGAGAGGCTAATACCGTGTTCCACCTTGGATGTGTTCAATTCGAGGTGCCTGGAAGATATCAAGTATTAATGACAAAAGGTAGCTTTTTTTTTTTTTTTTGATCTCGCCACACGGCTTGTGGGATCTTAGTTCCCCGACCAGGGATCATCAAACCTGGGCCCCAGCAGTGAAAGCGCCAAGTCCTAACCACTGGACTGCCAGGGAATTCCCTAGAGGCAGCTTGATGAACAGGCTTGGGGCTTGGAGGAGAAGTCCCACCGGGTTACACTGTGGGTGGTATCTAAAGTCATGAACTGCAGGAGAACCCAGAAAGATGGAACGCAGAGAAAAAGGACAGAGGGGCCCAGGAGTGAGCCCTGCGAGAGTCACCAAGGAGCCCTTACTCATGACTAGATGCCCAGAGCTGCCCGTGGAGTAGAGACTCAGCGCCCAGCTGCACGGGGCTGCAGCAGCTGTTGGCTGCCCAGAGAGGTAGTGAAAGGGAGGTGGGTGAGAGGAAGCCCGTGTCTGACCTGTCCTTCCCTACACCCCTTCCTCCCAGCTGGTGAGTCTGGCCAGTGAAGTACAGGACCTGCACGTGGCCCAGAGGAAGGAAATGGCCTCAGGCTTCAGCAAGGGGCCCAGCCTGGGGCTGCTGCCTGACGTTCCCTCTCTGATGGAGACGCTCAGCTACAGCTACTGCTACGTGGGAATCATGACAGGTGAGCGTGCCTGCCCCGCAGGCCTGCCTCCGCAGCTCTTCAACCTCTGTCTCCGTTCTCTGCCTGGAGTTTGGTGCCTGTTCCATGTTCCCACATTCCATTCCAGCATCTGCTGCTCTGAGGGTGAGCATCTATGCCCGAGTCCACGTCTGACTCTCCCCCTGGTCCCAGGGCCCCTCCAGAGTAGAGACAGACTGTTCTCAGCCTCAGTGACTCCTTGTAACTTTTTGGGAGCAAACAGGAGATAAAGGAGAAAGATCTACGTCACCCTAACGTTTCTGCTGCCCGGGCAACAAGCATTCACAGCTTATGATCCCATTTTTAGTTTCAGAAAATATTTTTCACTCATGTTGACCTCTTAGAAGGTGTTCGTTTTCATAGCAGCTGTATTGAGCTATGATTACCATATTCACCCACTGGTAACCACATCCAGCTTGCTGGGTTTTAGTCTGTTCACAGAGTTGTGCAACCGTCACTACCATGTAATTTCGTCACCTCGAAAAGAAACCCTGCACCCTTTAGCCGTCGTCTCCCCAACCTCCGTCTGCCCCCATTCCCTGGAAACCACTAATTGACTTTCTATCTCTCTATATTTGCCTATCCTGAACATTGATAAGTGGAATCATACAGTGTGTGGTCTTCTGTGACGTGTAAGACGTTTCACACTTCTGTTAACCCCATTGTGCTCCCTCCCTAGGCCAAGAACATTCTCCTCTTTTCCATCACTGTCCCTCTGCAGCCCCTCCCTGCTCAGTGGCCAGAGGGGTCTCGTGAAAAGGCAAAACGATAATCCAGCACTTCCCTGGTGGGAGAGCCTATACTGGTTTCCTAGCGCTTAGAACAAAACTCAAAGTCCTCATCAGGTCCCCCAGGGGTCCCGCCCCTGCCACCCTCTCATTTCTTCTCAGTCCACTCTTCCTCTGCACATGCACTGCTGCACTTCCTGTCACTCCTTTATACCCAGCTCACCCCCAACCCCATCCCTCCAGGTCCGGTCTGTCTGTCTCCATCTGTCTCCGTGTCTCCATCCCCTCATTCTCAGGCTCTGTGTCCCTTTCCATAAGTGTCTGTCCCTCTTTATTTCCTGCCGAGTCCCTTGTCCTCCCCTTTCTCCGCTTCCCTGTCCCTTTCTCTCTGGGTTTCATACCCCCACTCTCCTCTCTGCTTCCCTCTTTCTTCTCTCTCTCCTTCCCTCTCTCTTCTCTCTCTCCTTCCTCTCTTCCTGGTCCACCTCAGCTCCCGAATCTCTGGTCCATCTCCCCCTCCCCCAACCCCGCCCCGAGACTGGAGCTCGCCCCCCCACCAGGTGTACCGTGTCTGACCAGCTACCCTCCCTCCCGCCGCAGGCCCGTTCTTCCGCTACCGCACGTACCTGGACTGGCTGGAGCAGCCCTTCCCCGGGGCCGTGCCCAGCCTGCGGCCCCTGCTGCGGCGCGCCTGGCCGGCCCCGCTCTTCGGCCTGCTCTTCCTGCTCTCCTCCCACCTGTTCCCGCTGGAGGCCGTGCGTGAGGACGCCTTCTACGCCCGCCCGCTGCCCGCCCGCCTCTTCTACATGATCCCCGTCTTCTTCGCCTTCCGCATGCGCTTCTACGTGGCCTGGATTGCCGCCGAGTGCGGCTGCATTGCCGCCGGCTTCGGGGCCTACCCCGTGGCCGCCAAAGCCCGGGCCGGGGGCGGCCCCACCCTCCAATGCCCACCCCCCAGCAGGTCAGGCGGCGGGAGGGAGGTGTCCCAAGACCCAGCAGGCCCAATCACTGCGGGCTGGCCCTGCCCCTAGCAGGGAGGATAGCGGGGAGCAGGGGGGGGCAGGTCTCCCACCTGTTGTCAGCAGAGTGTCACCCTCAGCCACCACAGCCCGCCTTCCCCTGTCCTAAGGAAACAGTAGTCCTGATACGTACGGATTGCCCCCTGTTGCTAGCGCTTGTCCCCCCTTGGGATGGTGAATTGCTCTCTGTTGCTAGGAAAAGGAAGGTGTTACAGCAATCACACGCTGTCCCTCTGTTGCCGTGGAACCGACACCCCAGTAACCCAGTTGTCGCTGGTTGCTCAGGGTGCCATCGTTGGGCAGTGAGGAGTAGCCCTTTGTTGCTAGGGAGAACATTCCCTAGCAACAGCACTGCTGCTTCCTGCCAGAAAGCTGCTCTTTGTTGCTATGGAAACGGCATCCCCTAAACTGCCCCTTTGTTGGCTGGGAGCGAGCACGCCCCTCCCCGTGGGATGTCGTCACATAACAGCCTGCTGTTGCCCTCTTTTTCTACGGAAATGGCATCCTTGACCATGCTGTCCTCTAGCAGAGGGGACACCATTCCTAGCAATGCAGGTCGCCTTCCTACTGTTGCCCAGGAAATCCCCTGGTAACTGTCAATTAACCTTGTTGCTGGCGAAACTAGCCCCCTAGCTCCTTCATCACTAGATAAATCACACAGCTAGTAACTACAGACTCTCTTGTTGCTAAGGATATGTTGCTCCTGTGTTGCTAGGGAAATGGCACGCCTAGCAACCAGGAATGGCCTGTCCCTCTGTCCCCAGCGGTCATGGTCAGCTTTCAGGCTGGGGCTGGGAAAGCAGCCCTTTGATGTAAATTCTGAACTACTCCTCCTTACAAGGGTTGGGCAATCCCCTAATAGTCACAAACTGCCATTCCATTGCGGGGGAAGTGGCACCCCCCTGCAAATTTCTTGCCACTGCCATAGTAGAGGGTATCCCCCAGAAGATGTCAAGCAGGAATTGAAGGCTTTTCTAAACCTCTGGACCCCGCCCCTAATGGATGCCCCCCTTCCATTATCAGAAGCTGCCAACGGTTCAGGTGGGCCAAGGATATCCCCCACTGCTGGGGGGTGGTGTTGGCACCAGTGACCCAGGAACCACTGTATTACTGGAGGTGACCCTTTAGAACAATCCTGGGGACCAAGAGCCAGGAAAGGCCCTTTCAGGAAGCTTTTCTAAACATCCTAGGCCTTGTTGCTAAGGAATGCCCTTTCCATAGCAACAGAGACCATCAAGGTGTCAGGCGGGCCTAAAACATCTCCCTAGCAACCACGGACCACCTCATTGTTAGGGATGCTGCTTCCGTAACAACCGAAGTGTCCAGCAATTTAGAATGGACTGCTTGGAGGCTTCTCTGAAGATGCTGAGCTTGGTTGCTAAGGAATGGCCTTTCCCTAGCATCTGAGACCATTGGCAGGTCAGGTTGCTAAGGACTCATAGCTTAGCAACCGTGGCCCTTCCAGACTTTTCCTGGCTGTTACAGGGCCCCTTACCAAAGAGGAGAACCCTATTGCTGATGAACTGTGCACGTCCCAAAAATGCTCAGTCTGGGCTACCCTCCCCTGTTGCCCTAGCAAACGTGACAGCCAGAGAACTGTTGCCTGGCCAGGATCCCCTCCTTAGCATCCGGGGCTGGGACAGTAGCCAGAGTCAGGAGGGGGCCTGGCTGAGCTGCATGTCTGTCCCCCACCCTCATCCTCCACCCCCCCCCCCACCAGTCCGGAGAAAGCGGCTTCCACGGAGTACGACTATGAGACCATCCGCAACATCGATTGCTATGGCACAGACTTCTGCGTGCGCGTGCGGGATGGCATGCGGTACTGGAACATGACGGTGCAGTGGTGGCTGGCGCAGTACATCTACAAGAGCGCGCCCGCGCGCTCCTACGTCTTCAGGTAAGCCCAATCGTCTCGGAGGACGGCACGGAAGTACATCTCCCAGCTGCCCCTGGGGCCGCCTTCGGCTTCCCCCGCTGGGCCTCAACCCCTAAGGGTCATGGGAGTTGTAGTTTCTTGAGCCTTGCGCTGGCTGTTTTGCGTTATTCTGGGGTCAATTCTTCCTCCTCACTGGGCCTCCGTTTCTACCTCCTTAAAGTCAGCCCCGCTCCACAAACGCAGTGTACTGAGTCCTGTGGACTCAGTAGCTAGACCTTCCGGAATCTTAACACTGCCGGTTACTAAGAAACCTTAAGGAGTTAGTTGACCCCTGTTTCCTCAACTCTTAAATGGGGGTAATGCTGTTACCTGTTTCATAGGTTGATGTGAGGAATCAATGAGATAAAGTGTGAAATGCACTTAGTGTGAGGCCTGATTGGCTTGTATTATCCTTCACTCATCTGATATTTCTTGAGTGGAGACCTTCTGTAAAGATAAGATAAACTTAGGGCTTCCCTGGTGGCGCAGTGGTTGGGAGTCCGCCTGCCGATGCAGGGGACACGGGTTCGTGCCCCGGTCCGGGAAGATCCCACATGCCGCGGAGCGGCTGGGCCCGCGAACCGCAAATTAAAAAAAAAAAAAAAATTTGGATAGCAAGATAAACTTAACCTTTACAACCTTGGGAAGTAGGAGCTCTCATCAGCCCCATTTTAAAGATGAAGAGACCCAGGATCAGAGGTCTGATCTTAGAAAACCTGCCGAGTGTCACCAGATGAGGTCAGGATACATCATGACACGTTCTTATAATGAAGAAGTCAATCATGGTGCCTCTGGAGCTAGACTTCCCTGGGTGTGTGATCTGATTCATGATTTAAAGATCTGCTCCGACCTTGTGTGGGAATGGGCTAAGGTGGGGGAGGGGAGCAGGCCATAAAGCAGGGACTGGCCCGGTGGGCACTGATGGTATCCTAGAGTAGGGACCAGTGGCCTAGAAGTGGATGCATTTGAGAGGTGGAGGTGGGAAACAGCTCGATGCCCAGGTGATGGGTTGTGCGTGATGGCAGGGCGCAGAAGGGCTGTTACCTGAGGAGGGGAAACCGGGCAGAAGGATGTTTCAGGAGTGGGAAGGATGAGGAAGCTAGACTTGGGTTTAGTCTCCCTGACCTTGAGGTGACTGTTAGATTTCCAGCTGGGGTTGTTGGCTAGGCAGTTAGTTGTGTGATTCTGGTGCGTAATGCAAGGGTTGGTGTAAGAAGTGGACACTTGAGCGTCAGCAGGTGTGGATGGTACTTAAAGCTCTGGGGCTGAGCATCAGGTCAGAGCACAGAGCGCGCCAACGTTTAGACCAGGGATTCTCAATGGGGGGGAGCAATTGGGCGGCACCCCCAGGGGGCATTGGCAATGTCTGGAGACGCTTTTGTCGTAATGGGGGTGTGCCACGGGCATCTAGTGGGTGGAGGCCAGAGATGCTCCTAAACGATCTGCGCTGCATAGGACAGCACTCCACCTCCCCCCACCCCCCACCCCGAGAAATGATCCTGCCCCAGGTGTCTGTAGTGCCAAGATTGAGAAACCCTGGTGTAGACTAGGGACCAGGAGGAAGAGCCAGCACAGATGCAGCCAGTGACGTAGGAGGACAATCAGCAAAGTATTCATTCCCGGAAGGAAGCCAAGAGAAGTACGTGTTCCACGGAGGAGCGAGGAGGGGATTGCGTGTCTTCCGGGGCCAGGAGCTTCAGTGAGCGGAGTGGAGGGCTGAGGTGAGAGCTGGCTTGGAGCGGCTTCAGGAGAGGACGGAAGGGGGAGCCTAGACGATTCTTTGGAGAGTGTTCACTGTGGGGGGCGGGGGGGCAGCGAAGCAGGGAGAGAAGAGTAGGTGGCGGAACGGCCAAGAGCTCCGGTGTGCACACGTGGAGGTTACAGATGCCGGGCTTGCGCTGATGTGTGTCCTACCGTCGACTGCTTTGAGTTCTGCCGACCCAGAGCATTCTCTCTCCACCAGAGGTAGGAAAGGAAGAAAACAGTTTTGTGGACTTCCCCAGCGCTCCAGTGGTGAAGACTCCACGTTTCCATTGCCGGGGGCGTGGGTTCGATCCCTGCTCTGGGAACTATTATCCTGCATGCCTTGCGGCGTGGCCAAAAAATAGGAAAAAAAAACCCAGTTATTGAATAAGCATTAAACCAGATTTCGAGGCGTGGCGCCAGTAACCCACTGCTGAGATTACCAAGATGGAAAGAAAGCTCAGCCGTTTTTTTTTTTTTTTAACAGTTCATCCATCCATCCATTTTATTTTTATTTTTTTAATTGGGGTATAATTGATCTACAATGTTGTGTTAGTTTCAGGTGTACCGCAAAGTGAATCTGTTATACATATACATATATCCCCTCTTTTTTTAGCTTCTTTGCCCAAATAGGCCATTACAGAGTACTGAGTAGACTCCCCCATGCTATACAGTAGGTCCTTATTAGTCGTCTGGAAACCTCACCCTTTTTGTCTTCTCCATCGCCACTTAGAGCCCTTTACGTAGCGTGTTCTCAAGAGACACCATAACTGGTCCTCACGTCGGAGGACTCCACAAGCACTGTGCGTGCTCTCGTGTTCATCCCAGGTTCACCTGGTGATTGGGGTAGCCACCTGTGCTAGTTAAGTGTCTATATAAAGGAAGAATAAAACTCCTATCTCTATGACCGGCAGGTGTTTACAGCTGGGAGCTGGCACCTAGGGTAAACCCTCAGAGCTGCAGGGAGACAGGCTCTATCTCCCCCCACACCTAGGCTTCAGAAAGATGGCTCCCAGGCCCTCGAGAAGAACATTCCTGGACTGTAACACTTTCTAGAGGCCTGTTTTACCATTTCAAAGATTTCCATCTGTATCCAAAGGATAAGGGAAAGATGCTCAAACAGGTTTTTCAAGGAAATGGCCTAAGAAAAGAGAAGGAGGAAAAGATCTTCCCTGTTGGCAACAGGGAAAATTCAACCTTTTTATGGACCGTTACACCCTCCGCCCTCCCCCCCGCCCCCCCAGGAAAGGGTGGTCAGTGTCATTCTGTCATTAGGTTATCTTTGCACTTTTAACACCCTGATGTGCCAGAGGGAAAACTTGATGCCCACGGGCAGGAACTCAGGCCACAGTCCTTGGCAAAGCCTGCTCTGATTTGTGGGTTCTCTGTGGAAGTGGGGATCAGAGCCTCAATTTGTGGGTCTTCAAGGGATAGCATTTGGAGTCCTTAAGGAGAAGAGACCATGGCTGGAGATTTCTGAGTCTTCATGGATCATGATTTATATTCCTGGATCCTCAAAGAGGAAGTGGCTGGGGACTTGACTCCTGGGTCCTGAGGGAAATAGTGTTGGGAGGGGGTTTCTGAGAAGAGAGTAGAGAGTACCGGGTCTGAAGGAGGAGGGGCTGGGGGCCTGGACCCCCGGGTCTCAGGGAAGAGGGCAGGGGGCCTGCACTCCGGGTCCTGATTCCTAGCCCCTCCCCCAGGAGCGCCTGGACCATGTTACTGAGCGCCTACTGGCACGGCCTGCACCCTGGCTACTACCTGAGCTTCCTGACCATCCCGCTGTGCCTGGCAGCTGAGGGCCGGTTGGAGTCGGCCTTTCGGGGGCGGCTCAGCCCCAGGGGCCAGAAGGCCTGGGACTGGGTGCACTGGTTCCTGAAGATGCGGGCCTATGACTACATGTGCATGGGCTTTGTGCTGCTTTCGCTGGGCGAAACCCTGCGCTACTGGGCCTCCATCTACTTCTGCATCCACATCCTGGCCCTGGTGGCCCTCGGGCTGGGGCTGGCTCTAGGTGGGGGCAGCCCCAGCCGGCGGAAGACAGCGTCCCCCGCCACCAGCCTTGCCTCAGGAAAGCTTCGGGAGGAGTAAGCTGTCACGACACTCCCTCTGCCGTCGGTCCAGCTACCAAGCTTTTGCCTGGGAATTCTGTGAAGCATGCTCCTGTCTCCCTTCCCAGAAAGAGTCCTGAATGTGGCAAGGGCCCTGGAGAGGATTCCCGCCTCCCCAGCTCAGCACCGTGCCTGGAAAAGCCTCCGCCCTGAGGGCCCCAGATGATCAGTTTTCCCTCCTGTAAAAATCAAGATATGGTCCAGACAAGAATCTCCCTTTGTCCCTGCCCAGCGCCAGGTATTCAGAGAGAGCTGCGTTTTACCCCCAACAGCAGGGGCCGATGGGCGACATGGCTTCTTGGGCAAATTTCCCTTCTTTGGCTCCACAGTGTGGGGTTAGGAGCTTCAGGGCAGGCTCTGGGAGTGGGGGACCTCTTTCTGGTCGCTTCCACTCTTGTCTCATTAGACCAGTACGGAGTATAACCCTCCTGGAACTGAGAAGCTGAGGCGCAGATGTGCAGGCCTGTGGACTATGGTTCTCGTAGGTTCCATCTGAGCCACCGAAGGGTCCCAGCACTCCTGTCACCCTCTTGTCACCCTTTGACCTAAGAGGCTCAGAATGTGTAAATCTCTCCTAATAAAGTGTCACACCAAGACTCTATGTGGGAATGTCTGTGGGTGATCCATGGGGGGTACTTGCACCACTGCACCCCTCTGTGATGTCTACCACGCAGCCCCCACCCCCCACCCCCGGGAGCCACGCAGGCCTCTGTGGACCTCAGCTCCCAGCAGAGGCTCTGAGAGTTTACGGGAAGTGCCGGCTCTGTCCTCCGGGCCACCCGGCGGCCAGGTATGCCCCTGTCTCAGGCTCCTCCCTCACCTGGGGCAGTCCCTGCTCTGCTGGCCCTAGAGACGGAAACAGATCCGCGGCTGGGGCCATTGAAGAGAGCCCGATGTCGGAACCGGAGGCCTGGGCCTCCTCTGGGGGATGGCCGGCACCCCGGGAGGCCAGAACAGGTGGGGGAGCCCGAGGAAGGTCAGGTCCCACTCCCCTGGTTGGCAAAGTCCTGAGGGAGGCGGAGAACGGAGGTCCGCCTCCTGGGACCCCAGGGCCGAAGGGGGAGGGGCTTCAGCTCCCGGGTCTCTGGGGGAGAGGGGACCCAGAGGCTGGGACTTCTGGGTTCTGGGGAGGAGTCTGGAGACCCGGAGTCTTGGAGGAGGAGAGGGCTAGGGGCTGGAATATCTGAGGAATGGGAGGGGCCAGGATCACAACCTGAGTTAGACGGAAAAGGAGGTTGAGGAGCGGACTTCTCAGCCCTGGGGTAGGAGGGGCCTGGAGGGGCCACACTTGGGTGCTTGGCAGGGCTATGGGGCTGGTGTCTGGGACCGGGGATTCCAAACTTCCGGATCTGACGGGCGAGGGGCTGGGGGCCTGGACCCCTGGGTCTGAGGGCGGAGGGGCTGGGGGCCCGGACCCCTGGGTCTGAGGGAGGTGGGCTGGGGGCCTGGACGCCTGGACTCTCCCAGCCGCCTGTCCTCCTGCCCCAGGTCCATCGCTGTCCTCTGTGCTTAATGAGCTCCCCAGTGCTGCTACGCTTCGGTACCGAGGCCCTGGGGTGCTGCCCTGGGGGGCCCTGGAGGAGGAGGAGGAGGACGGACAGAGGAGTATCCAGTCCCTTGCAGAAGCCACACAAAAGGAACTGCAGGAGCCTGGCCCTTCCCGGGAACTGCCGTGGCCCATGCAGGCCAGACGGGCACACAGGTGAGGCCCACCTCCCACCTCCCAGCCAGGTGTGGCCCATCCTCCTACTTGCTGGAGGCTCCGTCTCCATTCCACTCTGTCCTTCTGTCGGTCCCTGCCTCTCTCAGAGCTGCCTCTGGGTTCCTTTCTCTCCTGTCTGTGCTTGTGCTTCTCTGATTCCAAGGGGTTCTGTCTCCGGGATTCTTTCTCCTCTCTCTCTCTCCCAAGTTCTCGTCTCTTGTGTCTGCTGTCCCTCCAAGGCTGTCTGCCTCTATTTCTCTGGGTGTCTGAGATCCGTCCGTTTTCTTTCCTCTCTGCTTTCTGTCTGTCTCTGCCTCCCCCTCTTCAAAGCCTATCACTCTTTCATTTCTTTCTTGCCTCTCTCCCGCTACATAATTTACAGTACCCAGTGAAAGCTGAAAATGCTGGGTCTGCTGTTCAACAATTATTACTCCTTTTAAGACGGCAACAGCACAGCATTCAAACGGCACAGCAGGTGGGACGCCCTTCCGAGAACGGGGTCCTGTGTGACTCTTCAGGGAGCCCTTGAAAACTGACCCTTTTCCTTACATAATCCTGACACCGATTCCGATATGTGGGGAATTTTCCCCACACCAAGCAACACTCTGACACTAGCTTGGTGTCCAACAATTCACCTCAATTCTGACGCTATCTACCTGGAGATATAACCTCATTAACATAAAAAAAGGCACTGTCACCACTTGGGAAATACGAGGGTTTAGGAACTGTGTGCCAGAAACAGGACAAAGACCAAATATATACTTCTTTTTTTAAAAGTTTTTTCCAGTTTTAGATACAGTTGACATACAGCATCGTGCAAGTTTAAGGTGTACAATGTGTTGATTTGATATACTTTTTTTTTTTTTTGCGGCACGCGGGCCTCTCACTGTTGTGGCCTCTTCCATTGTGGAGCACAGGCTCCGGACGCGCAGGCTCAGCGGCCATGGCTCACGGGCCCGGCCGCTCCGCGGCATGTGGGATCTTCCCGGACCGGGGCACGAACCCGCGTCCCCTGCATTGGCAGGCGGACGCCCAACCACTGCGCCACCAGGGAAGCCCTATACTTATATTGATATATTGCAAAACGATTACCCCAGTAGTGCTAGCTAACATCTCCATCGTGTCACATAATTACTATTTCTTTGCAGCGGTCAGAACATTGAATATCTACTCTCCTAGCAAGCTTCAAGTATACAACACAGTATTATGAGCTACAATCACCATGCTATACCTTAAATCCCCGGCATTCACTCATCTTATAATTGGAAGTTTGACCAACATCTCCATTTCCCTACCCCCAGCCCCTGGTAAACACCATCCTACGCTCTTTTGAGTTTGGTTTTTTTCTTTTTTTTTAATTTTTATTTATTTTTTTGAGTTCGGTTTTTTTAGATTCCACATGTGAGATCATCATACACTACCAAATATATATTTCTTATTATAAATCACAATATCACACCTACCTTCCTTTTTTCTTTCTTTTTTTTCATTTTTTACTTTATGATGGTATTTGCTGACAGAAAAGTGCATGAAACATCATGTAGAAACTTAAAAGAGTTTTCCCAAAGTGAGGGTCCAGGTAAACACCACCTAGGGCACCCCCCTTTCTTCTTCCCAGACTTTCACTGAGGATCATTCCTTGCTTTTCTTCATAGCTTTGCCACCTGTGTGTGTGGCCCTGAAGAGAAGAGTTTGACTGTGTTTGCTCTGTGCCTCTGTGTAAATCGAACCCTGCAGTCTGTATTTTCTGTCTGTCTTCCTATGCTGAGCATTAGGTGTGTTTCTTTTCATTGCTATGGAGTAACCCGTGTTAGGAATATATTTCAGCTAACTTCCTGGTTCAAGGATTGGGTTGTTTCTACATGTGGGTGGTTTCCATTTGGGGCCACTAGGCCCCTCCTTTTCTGTGTCTGACTCTGTTTCGCTCCCAGACAGAGCCTTGCCAGGAACCAAGTGGCTCAGGGCTCGGGGTCCAGGGCCGCCCACTGGACTCTTCTGCTTCGGAGGTCCAAGGAGAAGGTGCGGGAAGGCCTGCGCTCCGTGCAGCCCTGGGAGTGGACGCTGAAGAGGATTGGGGGTACGGTGGGCTTTGGTCTGGCATCTTGGGATGGGACTGGACTCCTGGGTCTGAGGGAGGAGGGGCTGGGGGCTGGACTCCCGGGTCTGTGGGAGGAGGGGTCTGGGACCAGAAAGGAGCCCGCGGCCTCTCTGCTGCCCCCTGCAGGCCAGTTTGGAGCTGGCACCGAGTCCTACTTCTCCCTGCTGCGCTTCCTGCTGCTTCTCAGCGTGCTGGCCTCCGTGCTTACAGCCTGCATGATTCTGCTGCCCACCTGGTTGGAAGGGACTCCCCCTGGTCCCCCTGCTCCTAACGCCTCCTCACCCTGCGGCTCCTACAGGCCCATCTCTCAGGGCCTGGTCTCCTTCTCCACCGATCTCTTCAATTTGCTCTCCGGACAGGTGCGTGCCTGGGTCCCTGGGAAGCCCCTGCTCTGAGCCCTAGTGCCCTCGGTGACCCCCGACCCTGATGGCCCAGCTCCCTCAACCCTGCCTCTACCCAGCCCCGTGGTGACCCCTGCCCTGTCTTTCCTTCCCCAGGGTTTTCTAGAATGGTCTCCTCTCTTCTATGGGTTCTACCCACCCCGCCCGCACCTGGCCATCACCTACCTGTGCTCCACCTTTGCCATTTACCTCCTCTACCTGCTTCTCATCCTGCACCGGTCAGTGACACCCCTACACCCAGGCCCCCCACACCATAGGGGAGTAGCAGTGATAGACCCCCCTCCTCCAGAATCCCGAGTCTTGCTCTGTGGTCCCTTTCTCTCCATTTGAGTTGCAATCGAATTTTAAAATGCTTCATGATTGCTGCAGGCCAGGGATAAAGATGAGAAGTTTCTCCCTCCTGTGACTTACAGTCTAGTGGGGAAGGTAAGGTATTAAGCAAGCAAATTAATTACATCTTTTCTGGAGGGGAGAATGCTAAACAAATGGAGGTGATTCATTCACTCATGCAACAGATATTTATTGAGCAGATACTATGGGCCGGGCATTGTTCTAGGCAGCTGGCAAAAAAGAACGAACAAACAAAAACCCAACCGAGTCTGGTCCTGGGGGAGCTGACATTGTAACAGGAGAGACGAGTGATAAGCAATAAGCCCTAATAAGTGGATTGCATGGCTTGTTAGAGGGTAATCCGGTACAAGCAGAGCAGGTGAGGGGGACTGACAGTGATACCGGGCCAGGTTGCTGCTGTTTTGTTTTGTTTTGTTTTCCCCGCACCACACAGCTTGTGGGATCTTAGTTCCCTGACCAGGGATTGAACCCGGGCCCCAGCAGTGAAAGTATTGAGTCCTAACCACTGGACCGCCAGGGAACTCCCCAGGCTGCTGGGGGTGTTTTGTTTTTACTTTTTTGTGTGTTTATTTTTTGCAGCATTTATTCCAGACCATAAGTTTTTGTTTCTTCAGTGTCTTCTGGGACAGCTTTTTCTTCTGGGCAACCTCCTCTTCTGGTTTAGGAACAATTTTCAGTAAGGATCATCTCAATGTGGCAGGGAGAACTCATATATGGGTTGATCCGACCCTGAGCTCTGTAAGTTCTGCGCCGCATCTTGGGGGCTTTGTTCACCTGGATGTGCTCAGTGACCAGAGAATCTACATCTAAGCCCTTAAGTTCAGCATTACTCTCTGCATTTTTGAGCGTGTGCAGTGAAAATTCAGCACTCTTTTTGGGTCACCGACCCTGCGTCCAGCCCCACTGTTTGGACTGGGCACACCTACCAACTCCACCATTGTAACGACGGAATGGCACACACTGCTTTTTTTGTGTTTTTCTTTAAGCATCTTTATTGGAGTATAATTGCTTTACAATGTTGTTTTAGTTTCTGTTGTATAACAAAGTGAATCAGCATCATCAAAAAATCCACATAGCTTCTTTAAAGTGACATCCTTCAGATACTTGGCGGCTTTTCGGATATGCATACCCTTAATGGCCTGGGCAGTTTCACGAGTGTTCTTAAAGTGAACACAAAGATTTGAACCTCTTGACTTGCATGATTTTGTGGCGTTTCTGGGTCAAGTGAATAGCGAACCATTTTTAGAGGTCACCTCAGGCCACTTACCGGAAAAAGGCCAGGCTGCTGTTTTTTGTGTGTGTGTTTTGTTGTTGTTGTTTTTATTTATTTTTGGCTGCGCTGGGTCTTCGCTGCTGCGCGCCGGCTCCCTCTAGCTGCGGCGAGCGGGGGCTACTCTTTGTTGTTGCGCGCAGGCTTCTCATTGCGGTGCTTCTCTTGTTGCAGAGCACGGGCTCTAGGCACGCGGGCTTCAGTAGTTGTGGCTCATGGGCTGAGTAGTTGTGGCTTGTGGGCTAAGTAGTTGTGGCGCACGGGCTT
The DNA here is from genome assembly GCF_964165515.1 of Mesoplodon bidens. Taxonomy (NCBI): domain Eukaryota; kingdom Metazoa; phylum Chordata; class Mammalia; order Artiodactyla; family Ziphiidae; genus Mesoplodon; species Mesoplodon bidens. The sequence goes on along the minus strand of NC_138175.1, from coordinate 57,024,961 downwards.
AGTTGCTCCGCAGCATGTAGGATCTTCCCGGACCAGGGCTCGAACCCGTGTCCCCTGCATTGGCAGGCGGATTCTTAACCACTGCACCACCAGGGAGGCCCCCAGGCTGCTGTTTTAATGGGGCGTCTGGGAAGCTTCATTGAGGACATGGTGTTTAAGCAAAGACATTGAGAAAGTGAGGGATTTGGTCACTCAGATACCTGGGGAAAGGTATTCCAGGCAGAGGGCGCAGCTGGAGCGAGGCAGGAGCAGGGCTGGCGTGTTTCAAGGTGCACAAGGAGGCCTGTGGGGCTGGATCACAGAGAGGCGGGGGGCGAGCAGAGAGCGGGGAGCAGTAGGGGATGGGCCCACATTCCGTAAAGAATTGGGATTGTTTCTGAGATGGGACTCATTGCAGGTGCCTGAGCGGATCACCCTGATCTGATTTAGGTTTTAAAAGAAAAGAATCTGTGGCGCTATGGAAGACAGGGGAGCTGGGGAGAGGGAAAGGGAGGGAGAGAGCTTAAGGGCAAGGCAGCAGCAAGTCGAATAGTTACGAGATTATTGCAATCAATTGCAAAAATCACCAAGAGAGGTGGCTTGGACCAGGGTGGTGACAAGTGGTCAGTTTTGGGTTTAGTTTTTTTTTTTTCCCCCCGGCTTTATTGAGATATAATTGACACATAACATTGTGTAGGTTGATGGCATACACTGTGTTGATTTGATGCCTTTATATATTGCAATATGATTACCACCATAGGTTAGCTAACACCTCCATCAAGTCAGTTACCATTTCTTTTTTTGGCGAGAACACTTAAGATCTACTTTCTTAGCAACTTTCAAGTATATAATGCAGCACTGTTAACAACAGGCAGAATATTGTACATTAGATCCCCAGAACTTACTCATTTTATAACTGGATGTTGGTACCCTTTGACCCACATCTCCCCAGTTCCTGCACCCCCCGCCCCAGCCCTGGTAACTACTGTTCTAATCTGTTTCTATGTGTTTGGCTTTTTTAGGTTCCACATATAAGTGATATCTCATACAGTATTTGTCTTTCTCTGTCTGACTTATCTCACTTAGCGTAATGCCCTCAAGGTCCATCCCTGTTGTCTCAAATGGCAAGATTTCCTTTTTTTTCATGGCTGAGTAATATTCCATTGTGTATATATATAAAATATATCATCTGTTGACAGACACTTAGGTTGTTCCATATCTTGACTACTGTGAATGATGCTGCAGTGAACGTGCAGGGGCAGATATCACTTTGAGATCCTGTTTTCATTCTCTTTGGATAAATACCCAGAAGTGGGATTTCTGGATCACATGGTGGTTGTTTTTAATTTTTTTGAGGAAACTCCATACTGTTTTCCTTAGTGTCTGAATCAATTTACATTCCCGTTATCAGTGCACAAGGCACAAGGGTTCCTGTTTTTCCACATCCTCTCCAACATCCGCTATCTTTTACCTTCTTGGTGACAGCCTTTCTTTCTTTTTTAAAAAATAATTAATTAATTAATTAATGTTTTATTTTTGGCTGCGTTGGGTCTTCGTTGCTGCATGCGGGCTTTCTCTAGTTGCGGTGAGCGGGGGCTACTCTTCGTTGCAGTGCGCAGGCTTCTCATTGCGGTGGTTTCTCTTGTTGCGGAGCACGGGCTCTAGGCACGCAAGCTTCAGTAGTTGTGGCGCACGGGCTCAGCACTTGTGGTGCGCAGGCTTAGTTGCTCCATGGGATCTTCCTGGACCAGGGCTCGAACCCGTGTCCCCTGCATTGGTAGGCGGATTCTTAAGCACTGCGCCACCAGGGAAGTCCGGCAACAGTCTTTCTGTCGGGTGTGTGGTGATAGCCCATGATTTTGATTTGCATTTCCCGGATGATTAGTGACGTTGAGCACCTTTTTATATACCTGTCGGCCATCTGCTTGTCTTTGAAAAAATGTCTATTCAATTGCTCTGCCCATTTTTTAATTGGGTTGTTTGGTTGGTTGGTGTTTTGTTTTGTTTTGGTTTTTTGCTATTAAGCTCTATGAATTCTTTCTATATTTTAGATATTAACCCTTTATCAGATAGATGATGTAGGTTGCCTCTCCCTTTTTGGGATTGTTTCGTTTGCTGTGTATAAGCTTCTTAGTAGCCCCACTGATTAATTTTTCCTTTGATTACTTGTGCTTTTGGAGTCACATCCAAAAGAACGTTGCTCAGACCAACGTCAAGGAGACTTTCTTCTGTTTTCTTCTAGGAGTTTTTCAGTTTCAGGTCTTATGCTTAAGTATTAAATCCGTTTAGAGTTAATTTTTGTGAATGGTTTAAGGTTGGGGTCTAACGTCAGTCTTCTGCATGTGGATATCCAGTTTTCCCAACACCATTTACTGAAGAGACTATCCTTTCCCCACTGAGTATGTGGGCTTCCTTGTCAAATATTAGTTGACCATATATATTTCTCATTAAAAATAAAAAGTCACAGGGAATTCCTTGGTGGTCCAGTGGTTAGGACGCTGTGCTTTCATTGCTGGGGCCTGGGTTCAATCCCTGGTTGGGGAACTAAGATCCTGAAAGCTGCGTGGCATGACAAAACACACACACACACACACACACACACAGAAAAATGGACAAACCAAAGTATAGATCTTGGTACATTTCCCATCCACATCAAGAAACAGAACATGACTAGCTTCCAGAAGTTCCTCAATATCTCTTCAGTTTACTACATACCACCCTGCCCAACCACCATTGTTTCTATTGACACTATAGCTTGCTTTTGGCCCGTTTGTTCTTTATATAAAGGGAGACTGTATATATGTTGAGAGGAAAGCCCACAGGATTCTCTAATAATTGCACGTGGGGTGTGGTGAATGATGGAGAATGACTCCAGGTGTTTGCTGTCGGTGGAGATGGGGAGGGCTGTAGAAAGAACAGGTTTTGTCAGGGAATATCCGGGGTGCAGTTCTGGACCAGTTGATTCTGGGATGCCTTTTGGACTGGTGAGGGAATATTGCGTAGGCAGTTCATACGTGGGTTCTGCAGAGGAGTCTGGACTGAAGTTACAAACCTGAGATTCACTGGCATTCAGGCAAGCCTGGGAGATCCCCAAGGGAAGGGACTAGGATCAAGAAAGAAACCAAGAACTTAAAAAAAAAAAAAAAAAAAGGAGTGTTTCCTAAATGCCAGGCACCTTGACAGGGCCCAGGAACACCAGATGGGGGTCCCCCTACCTTTGTACAGCTTACAGTCGAGTAGGGGAGATAAATTTCGAGATAAGACTGTTAAATAAACAAGCAAGTCAGCAATTTGAGTTTGGGAGCTGTACTATATAGAAAACAAATGGGATAGAGCGTAGAGCAGGGATCAGCACAATTTTTTTTTTCTGTTAAAAAAAAATGAAGGCCAGGGCTTCCCTGGTGGCGCAGTGGTTGAGAGTCCGCCTGCCGATGCAGGGGACACGGGTTCGTGCCCCGGTCCGGGAAGATCCCACATGCCGCGGAGCAGCTGGGCCCGTGAGCCATGGCCGCTGAGCCTGTGCGTCCGGAGCCTGTGCTCCGTAACGGGAGAGGCCACAACAGTGAGAGGCCCTCAAAAAAAAAAAAAAAAATGAAGGCCAGGTAGGAATTATTTTCATCTTTGCAGGCCATGTGGTCTCTGTCTCAACTAGAGTCTGCTGGGCAAAAGCAGCTGTGGACAGTAAGAAAATGAGTGGGTGTGTCTGTGTGCCAATCAAACTTTATTTACAAAAACAGGATTTGGTCCCAGGGCCGTAGTTTGCTGCCCCCGTGTGATAGAGAATAATGGGTGGGGACCCTCATTAGATGGAGTGGTCAGTAAAGAACTCTCTGAGGAAGTGACCTGTAGAGGAAGACAGGAATGGTGGGAGGGAGCCAGCCAGGTGAACAGACAAGACACCAGCATTGCAGACAGAGGGGACTGTGAGTGCAAAGGCCCTGTGGTGGAAAGAGGTTGGGAAATGAAAGGCGAGGAGGAGGCGGGCGGGGGGGACAGGATTTGAGCTTGGAGAAGTAGGTGGGGGCCAGATCAGGGGGGCTATGCTATGAAGGAGCCTAGGACTCAAGAACAAAGAGAAGCTGTGACTTCCCTAGTGGTCCAGTGGTTAAGACTCTGCGCTTCCACCGCAGGGGGCGCGGGTTCCATCCCTGGCCGGGGAACTAAGATCCCACATGCTGCAGGGCACAGCCGAAAGACTTTAAAAAAACAACCAAAAAACAAAAAGAAGCTGCGGAATAGGTTTTAAGTGGGAATGCCATCGGATCCGCATAGAAGGAAGGCTCTACTAGCTCGGGAGCGGAGACCGGGCCCAGGTGTTAGCAGGGAGAGCGGGTGGGAGGCCTCTGGGCCCACGTGAGAGGTGAGGGGGGCCAGCGCCGGGGCGGCGAAGGTGGATGTGGAGTCTTCCTGCTCAGTTTTCTGTTTCTTTCCTTTTCTCTGGTTTTCTATCCCTCCCTGGGTCTTTGTCCTCCTCTCTCCAGTCTCTTTACCTGCCCCCTCCTTTTCTGAGTCTCTGACCACCCCCCCCCGCCTTTCTCCATCTCTTTTTCTCTGAGTCTTTGTCCCCTTTTCTTGGAATCTCTGCCCCCCTTTGGGGGTCTCAGTCTTCCCTCTAAATCTCTCTCTCCCCAGGGTCTCTGTTCTCTTCTCTCTGGAGAGCTGTCTTTATCTTAGGTTTCTGTCTTTTCTTTTTGGGTGTCTGGCCTCCTCTGGGCCTCTCTGAATCTCTTTCTTGGGCTTTGGCAACAATGACTGTATGTGTCTCCACCAGGTAGCAGCTCAAATGCCCAAGGTCTTAGAGTTCATTTTCCCTGTTGGCCCCAGAAAGGGAGAGGGGTATCCCCCTTGCTTGTGGCTGTCCTGCTACGCCCCGTCTCTCGGATCTCCCCTCTCTTAGCTCGGTGTCTGGGCTGAAGCAGACGCTGCTGGCTGAGTCAGGGGCCATGACCAGCTACAGCCACCGGGTGTTCGCTGCCTGGGACTTTGGCCTCAGCGGGGAGGTCCACGTGCGGCTGCGCCAGCGCAACATCCTATTTGAGTTGCAGGTGCGCTTAGGGGTGGGGGGCCTACAACCAGATGTCACCCGAGGGGGCGGGGTTGAGAGAATGGGCGGGGCCTAGACCAGGGACCGGGCCTCCAGTGAGATGCTGGGCGGAGCTTTCTTCTAAGGAGGCGGGCCTTGGGGATAGGGGCCAAGGCCACTACAGGGATGCCTGAAGTCAAAGGGTACAGGAAAAAGCTAGCAGCAGGAAAGGGGCGGTACCTAAAGCTCCTCGGTTCAAAGTTAAGAGAAGGGTGTGGCCAGAAAGGGCTTGATAAAGTAGAACTGTAACTCCAAAACACCAGGCATGAGTGCTGGGCGGGTCCTGGGAGGAGCTGGACGTGTTGGGCGGGGCCTTGGGGGCGGAGCCAGATCTCAATTGTCACCTGGAGGGCCCTGGATGGGCTGAGATAAGGATTATAGATGTTCTTGGAGGGGTGGTGCTGCATCGGTTCACGTTGAGCCTGGGCTCTGGACCACAGGCTGCACCTAGGGTAATGGAACCCAAGTGGATGTCTCTTCCGGCCTTAGGTGGAGCTGGAGGAAGCAGCGGTGCGGCGCCAGGCTGCGGTGCGGACGCTGGGCCAACAAGCCAGGGTGTGGTCGGTGCGGGTGCTGCTCCACGTGGTGGTGTTGGCACTCCTGGGGGCAGCCTCCTACGGCGTCTACTGGGCTACAGGGGCCACTGTGAAGCTGCAGGTGTGGAGGACCCCGGGGGAGGAAAGGGCCTGGAACCTACATTTCCAGGGGTGGAGGAGGCTGAGGCCTATGATTCCTGGAATCTCAGAGAGGAGGGGTTGGTGTGTGTGGGGGGATTATGTTTGGACTTTGGACTTCACGGTGATGAAGGAGGAAGAGGCTGGGGGAGGATGTTAAGCAGGGCTCCTGCAGGACCCCAGAGCCTCTTCTCTTGGTCCACCCTCCCTCCTAGGAGGATTCTAATGTCCAGAGAATGCCACTGCTGAAGCTCCTGGTGGATTACCTTCCGTCCATCTTCATCTCCGGGGTCAACTTCGTGCTGCCACTGGTGTTCAAGCTCATTGCCCCACTGGAGGGCTACACCAGGAGCCACCAGATCGTTCTTATCCTGTTCAGGTTCTGGACTCCTGGGGTGGGCCGGGGATGATGGTGGGGCTGGTCGGGGGACATTGGTTGTAGCAAATAAATCGTCAGGATATGGGATCCAGTGGGATCTGGATTCAAATCCCGACTCTTCCTGTCACTGAGCCTCAGTTTTCTTCATCTGGGAAATGGGGAGAATTGTGAGCACGCTCCACACAGGACGGTCCAGGCACGTGTCGGGCACTCGGTCAGTGCTGATTCCCTTTCTCTCTCTCCCCCTTGCCAGGACAATGATTCTCCGCCTGGCCTCCCTGCCGCTCCTGCTCATCTCTCTCTGGAATCAGATCACTTGCGGGGGAGATGCGGACGCTGAGGAGTGCAAAACCTGTGGCTACAATTACAAAGAACTTCCGGTGAGGATGAGGGGTGGGGTGGGGGGGACGGACTCCTGGGTCCTTGAAGGAAAGGAGGAGCCCGGTGGGTCCGGACCCCTGGCTTGGGAGGAAAGGGGAGCTTGGGGTGCTAGAATACCTTCCCCTTGAGGACAGGGCTATGGATTAAAAAAAAAAACTAAAGACCCCCCAGAGAAAGTATTGATAGAATCTCATATGCTTGCAGTTTGGAGACTCAGACGTTCGGGTCTACAGGTGTCTGGGTCCTGAGGTCTTTATGACCTGTTCTTCCTTCCTCAGTGCTGGGAGACTCGCCTGGGACAGGAGATGTACAAACTCCTGCTGTTTGATCTCCTGACCGGCCTGGCAGTCACGCTGCTCATCCAGTTTCCTCGGAAGTGAGAGTCCCGCCCCTTGCTGTGGCCCCGCCCCGCACCCAGTTTTCTCGTTCCCCCCGCCCCTTTCTAGCCCTGCCTCTGGCTGCCCTGTCCGCAGACCCCGCCCCTCCACGAGTTTGGTAGTCACGTCCCTGTGGCCCTGTCCCTACTGCCATGATTACCTCTACGCCTCAAGCCCCGCTCTCTAGACACACCCCCTCCAGAACCTTGAAGGCTCCGCCCCACCCCCAGATATGCTCACTTCCGATTGGTGGGCGGGACGGTGAAGGCGGGGAAACCCGTGGCCGGCCTGCCTCTGATTCGGCCCGGCCTCACCCCGCCCCTCAGGCTGCTCTGTGGCCTCTGTCCCGGGGCGCTGGGTCGTTTTGCGGGGACCCTGGAGTTCCGGGTGCCTGACGAAGTGCTGCGGCTCATCTACGCACAGACAGTGGTCTGGGTGGGGAGTTTTTTCTGCCCTTTACTGCCTTTGCTCAACACGGCCAAGTTCCTGCTGCTTTTCTATTTGAAGAAGGTGAGGGGTGGGGAGCACCCTTGGGTCTGAAGCGGGAGGTATTGGGGCTTGGGCTTCTGGGTCCTGGGGGGAGGAGGGGACTGAGGGATGTGACTACTGGGTCCTGGCGGGGAAGGATGCCAGGGTCGTGGACTACTAGATCCTGACGGAGGATGGTTCTGGAGGACAGACTCCTGGATGTGGGAGAAGGAGGGGTCCAGAGCATCCCAACCTTTAGGTCTGAGGGAAGGGGGACCCGGACTCCTGTGTCTGATAGTGGAAAAGAACTGGGGCTCCTGGATCCTGACTGAGGAGCGGAGGCCAGGGACCAGGGCTCCTGGATGGTGGAGAAGGAGAATCTGGGGCTCAGATTCCCTCATCCCCCCCACCAGATCACCCTCTTCTCCACCTGCTCCCCGGCCTCCCGCACCTTTCGGGCCTCCACTGTGAACTTCTTCTTCCCCCTGGTCCTTCTCCTGAGTCTGGCCATCTCCACCGTTCCTGTGCTTTACAGCATCTTCCTGTAAGTGTGAGAGGCACCTGCCTCTCTCTCCCTCCCTCCTTCCTCCTTTCTCCAGGGTTCTGACTTTTGGCCATCCTTGAGCTCTGCCTGTCTCTGACTTCAGGATCCCACCTTCTAAGCTGTGTGGTCCATTCCGGGGGCAGTCGTCCATCTGGGCCGAGATCCCCAAGTCTATTTCCAAGCTCCCTCAGACTGCCCAGAAATTTCTCTTCTTCCTGGGGACCCAGGCTTTTGCTGTGCCCCTTCTGCTGATCTCCAGGTGAGAGCCCTAGACTCCTGGGTCTGAGTTTGAATGTCTGACCTGGGGTCCCGCTGCCTGCTTCCAAGAGAGAAGGGGGCTGGGGGCCCAGACTCTTGGGTCTGAGGAAAGGAGGGGGCTGGGATACTAGACTTCTTGAGTCTGAAGGAGGAGGTCCAGACTCCTGATTACTGAAGAGCCCTATGTTGAAGATATTCTAAGGGCGTTTGAGGAGTAGCTTCCATTCCGTCTCTTCTAGCATCCTGATGACGTATACCGTGGCCCTGGCTAACTCATATGGACGCCTCATCTCTGAACTCAAACGCCAGAGAGAGACGGTGAGCCAGGCCCGGTCCCTGGGAAGGGGTCCTGGGGAATATGGAAAGGACCACGGGTGGAGAGAAGATCTGTCTCATCTCCACCTCTCTTTACCCTTTACCTCAGGAGGCGCAGAATAAAGTCTTCCTGGCACGGCGCGCTGTGGCGCTGAGCTCGGCCAACAGAGCTCTTTGACCTGTCCAGCCTGGCTCAGTGTGACGTCCCACTTTCAGACCCAGACCTGCCCTCAGATCCTTTGTAAGCCTCGGCCACATCATTTGGAAAATAAGCGAACTGGAGAAGACCCCATGTTTTTCCAGCCCTGGGATTCACTTTTAAGTCCCTGACTCTCCAGTGAACCTCTTTCTAGTACCAATAAACACAGCGGAGGCTGCTAAGCACTTTTTGAAACTCGCGTCCAGAAGGCGGGGCAAGGCATCAGCGGGACATAAGCCAATCAAATGTGTGTACCTGTGGGTCGGCCCGGCGGGCTCATCCGCGAGAGGACCTGGCGGGAGTGCCAGCCAATCAGAGGCCGCGTTCAGTAGCGTCCGGGCGGGGACACTTGTGATTGACTCAGAATCTGGATAAGAGGCGGTCGCTAGGCGACCCCACGCGCAATTCCGGGCGATGGGAGGTGGGCGTCTCAGCCAATCAACTTTCGCTACAGACCCAGAGGGGCGTGCCAAATAGTCCAGGACCAATCCATGGCCGAGACAGGGAGGGGCCATCCTCTCGCCAATCTGAAGTGCTAGAAGGCGGGCCTGCCAGTCCGTGGACAGCTACGGCGCCATGAATATCTTACCCAAGAAGAGCTGGCATGTCCGGAACAAGGACAATGTCGCCCGCGTGCGGCGTGACGAGGCCCAAGCCCGGAAGGAGGAGAAAGAGCGTGAGCGGAGGGTGCTGCTCGCTCAGCAAGAGGTAAGCTCCCAGTCCGGCCGGGCGAGGCTCTGGGGCGGAGCGCCCAGGCGCCTCGGGAGGGACCGGAAGTGGGGCGGCGCGCAGGCGCAATGCACACCGTGCGGAATTAGGGGCCGGGCTCCCTGGAAGCGTGTGCGGTCTTTTGCGGGGCCCACCTCGAGGTCTCGCAGGTCTTGGTTCTCCCCACTCCTAGAGTAGGAGCTCATGAATAAGAGAAGCCCTGGACAATTCAAGGAAACTTGGACCACTTTTTAGTTTACCTGCACAAACTCCCTATTTAGTAAGCGCCTACTGTATGCTCGCCCCGTGCAGAGCGCTTGACTTGCCAAATCTCTTATGCACTATTCGTTCTTAGAGAGGCTGTCATTTCCATTGTGCGGAGAGGTGAGATGGCTTCAGAGAGGAAGACACAGCGAAATGACAGTGGAACAAGCCAGTTCCGCTCTGTCGGGCGAGCCTTTTGCCTGCACCGCTGCCCACACGCAAACACTAGAGGCTCTCTTTATAACTACTAACCTGTTTGGTTTACACCTAGCTTCCTGTCCTTTGGCTTATCTGATTGTCAACACTGGCTGGGAGGTAGTCAGGGTTTTTAAAATTCACATTTATCAGTAGAAATTGCAAATCAACTGGGGATAGCGACATGGAGCGCTGCCTGGAATTCAGATCACCTGTCCTAATACACGAATTGGCTGCCTTCGTAGCTGTTTTTACTGTGTCACTCGAGATTGGGAACCCCCCTGGTTTACTGTTCGAAAGGTAGCTTACAAACCCAGGCGTCGCCTCATTCCCCCACCCTCTCCGCAGGCTGGGATAGGTGCCTCTTCCGGGCTCCCAGCGCCCCTGCTCCCTTCCTTTACAGCCCCCAGCACCACGGCCTGCGGTTTTCTGCGGTCGGCACCAGGCTCACAGTTCCTGGAGTCACATCTAGGTTCTGAACGTTCTGCCTATACCTTCCTTTTCCCCCAGGCCCGCACAGAGTTCCTACGGAAGAAAGCCAGGCATCAGAACTCACTACCTGCGGCTGAAGCAGCAGCAGCAGGAGCCCCAAGCAGTTCTGGCCCTGTGGATCTGTTTCGAGAGCTGCTGGAAGAAGGGAAGGGGGTGAGCAGAGGCAATAAAGAGTACGAGGAAGAGAAGCGACGAGAGAAAGTAAGTCGGTCTTACCCTCTTCGTCAGAGTCATGGATGGACCTGGGGGAAGGGGAGCACCTTGCCCGTCAGGTGTGACTAAGGAGTGTTTAGGGATATGGTGGGGATTAAACAAGCTAATGTAGGGAACTCAGAACAGTACCAAAACATAGCACTTAAGAGGTGTTGGTTATTGCCGGCAGCTAGGTACAGACCTCTCAGGTCTCTAACTTGCTGTCCAGAGCCTATAGATATTTGGGAAGTGTTAAGGGGCTTTTAAATGTAAATCAGATCCTGTCACTCACCTGCTCTCAGGGATTTCCCATCAAACTCTGAACTTGCCTCCTCCCCCCACCTCGGTCACCCCTCTTCCTTGCTTGCTTCTCTCAGGTTTTTCTTCAGTCGTCTCCCCAAAGATGCCTGCCTTTGAACCCTAACCTAAAGCAGCTCCACCCTGTCCCCTCCTTCCTGTGCTTTTTGTTCCTGAAGCTGCCATTGTGCCCCCGGAGCAGGAGCCCCACACGTACTGGTCTGTTGTGTCCCCAGCACCTGGCAGAGTTGGCTCATGACAGGCCTGTTGGCTCAATGTCTGGTTCTGCCTCAGGAACCTTGGGTGTCCCTGGGTTCCCCAAGAGGAGACACACTTGACAGTCTCACTTCCACATTTTCTGTCTTCCTCAGGAGAGGCAAGAGAAGGCTCTGGGCATCCTGACGTACCTGGGCCAGAGTGCAGCAGAAGCCCAGACTCAGCTCCCTTGGTACCAGCTCCCCCCAAGGCGGGGCGGCCCCCCGTCTGGTCCAGGACCAGATGAGAAGGTCAAGAACCGCCTGGACCCTCTGTGGGAGATGCAGAAACATTTGGGGAAGAAGAGAAAGCACAGTGGTGACAATGGCAGTCACAGCAGAAAGGAAAAGGAGGGACCTGAGAAACGACCCAAAGAGTAAGGAGCCTGGGCCTTGGGGGTTGGCCATGGCCACGTGGGCACCACGGAAGCTCTCTCTGGTTGGGATGGGAGGGCTCTGGGGTCTAGATACGCGTTCTCAACACGTGGTCCAGGGACCCCGGGGGTCCTGACACCCCTTCACGGGGTCTGCGAAGTCAAGCCTATTTTCATAACATCATTTAAATTGTTCACTCTTGTTCTCGGGGTTCCCAGAGGCTACATGATATGAGACGACACCACTGATGTGGCTGGTGGAACATTTGCCTGTGTTAAGATTTCTCAGTTTTTATATGCAAGAAGATAAAATCCACTGAAACAAAGCTCTCTGAGGTTCAGTTTTTGAGACCAGAGTGTGAGAACCACGGGGCCAGAGTAAAAGCAGGTTTGTGTCCCTAGGATGCAGACCCCTGAGTGTAGATCGGGTATACCGACCCGTCTCCTTTCTCCCACAGATGAGGGAATGGGGAGGGCCAGGCTGTGCTCAGAGCCATACAGCCGCTTAGTGGTGGAGGGGCACCCACCTGTAGAGGTGGTGAGGCCAGCTTCAGGGTCCCAGCACCAGTCTGCTTCCCTCCCAGGTGGCAGCTCCCTCCCAGAGGACAGTGGGGGAGGGCGAGGCCTCCTGGGGCTACCAGCTTCCTGAACCAACTCTCGTCTCCTCCCAGACCCCCATCCCTGGACCGGCTTCGAGCTGAACGTCTCCAGCGGGAGGCGGCTGAGAGGGCTCGGGCAGAGGCCCTGCTGGCCCGGATTGGAGGCACGGCAGCCCAGGAGGATCAGCCAGAAGAGGTGGATGATCGGCGGAGGCGGTACAACTCCCAGTTCAACCCCCAGCTGGCCCGGCGCCCCCGCCAGCAGGAAGACCCCCTGGCTCACTGACTCTGAGGGGGGTACAGGAGAGGCTGCTGCTGCCAGCCGTCATATAAAACTATTTATTCATAAATATTTTCCAAAATGAAAATAGGTTTACCAAAAAATGTCCCTCACTGGGGAGGGGAGGAGGGGGCAGCCCTCGCCCCCGGGCCCCCAGGGTGGGGCTGAGAGGAAGAGAAAGCCTCCCGGCCCCCTCCCTGCTTCCTGGGGGAGGGGGCTGCCCTATGGCCTGGGGCCTCCCCCCAGTCTTCCAGGGCAGGGCCCTCACCTGGGCAGGGGGATCAGCATGCGGGGGGAGGGAAGGGTGGAGGGAGGGGCCGGTGTCACTGGAGGTCCCGGTCCTCCAGGTAGCGGTACTCAAAGGTGAAGCCTTCCTTCTTCCGCTGGCCCCACTTCTCGTAGTCAAAGTAGATGTAGGTGCCCTGGCCGGGGGAGAAGGCGGTCAGTGAGTGGACGAGGTGGTCGGGGATCTGGGTCAGACCGACAGAGGGACAGGTCTCAGGGCCATGGAGGAGCCAGGCACCAGGCCAACTGCCCTGCATGCACACGTCTCACTCCACCCTCACAAGGCTCTTCTCAGGTGGGAAATGTTATCCCTCCCGCTTCAGAGGAAGCAGAGGGAGGTGCAGGGAGGTCACGTGCCAGAGGCGGCCTCGACCCCGGCCGGGTACGTGTGCCAAACATCCTATTGCTTCTCTCGATGGCTGTGGCTTTTCGAGCACTGATCACGTGCTGAGTACGTGATGTATGTCCTAGCACGTGATGTATGTCCTAGGGTGGGTTTAGTCTTCACAAAACCCGAGGCCATGGAACAGGCTTGGAGTCTACATACATCCAGGCACGCTGCCAGGACAGACGTTTTACTGGCAACAGCGGTGGTGTGGGAACTTCTGAAGGACTGATGCCTGGAAATACACTAACTTAGAGGATTACTTTGGACCACACCGGGAGGGGACAGGATCTGTAGTTAGTGTCCAAGAAGACAGGGTGGGAATGGGGCCGGGTTCTGAATGAAGGGTGGAAATGCTTCAAAGAACCTGAAGGAATGGAGGAGAGGAGACTGAGTTCCCTGAGGACAAGGCCCTTGTTCAGTGCTTGGCATCAGGTAAAGATTTGGTGGGAAAAAACCACTGTGGAACATACCAACTAAGAGTTGAAATAAAGTACAGCACGCCCGTGACACTACGCAGCAGGCACCGTTTAGCACTTACACGTTATCAACTCATTTAATCCTCGTAACAACTGCATAAAGGTAGGTGCTGTTACCCCGTTTTTACAGATAAGGAAATAGAGACAGATGTTCAAGTGAATTGTCCACGGTCACTTAGCTAGAGCTGGGTTCCAAACCAGGTAGTCTGGCTCCAGTGTTTGGCAAGAAGTGGGAGGTCCCAATCAATCAATTATGAGAACAACAAAAGAGCTTCCCCATCCGTGTTTGCTGAGTCCCTCTCTGCTGGGTGCTGGGGACTGTCAAGGTCCCCGTGCAGTGCAGCCCATGGTCTTGGGTGGGAGACACCACATCCCCCCACCGTGCCAGAGGAGGGGCAGAGGCACAGGCTGTGTGTGCGCCTGGGGAAGGCTCCTCTGAGGAAGGACATGGAGGCTGGGGCCTCTGGGGTGACCGCAAGCTGGCCAGTGAGAAAGGAAGAGGACGGCGTCCCAGGCAGGGCAGACGGCCTGAGGGACCGAGCTGGCTGGAGGTGATGGCGAAGGGAGCGGGCAGCAGGGCTGCCAGTCTGCGTGTGGAGTGGGGACTCTACCCGGACTCAGCCAGCGGGACCAGAGTGGACGGGGCACAGGGAGGGGCCCTCACCTGCTCGAACTCGTCAGTGATGGTCTTGGGCTCCTCGTGCCTCTGGAACCACATCATGTACTTGGTGTGGAATCGCCACGACTGCTTCTTTAGGGCCTTGGCTGCCAGGTACTGTGCCTTAGTGCCCTGGGGAAGGAAGGATGGAACAGGGGATCAGGGGGCCTTGCAACTGGGTGGGGGCCAGGTGGACGGGGCAGGGCGACAGGGCTGACCTTAGGCCCTGCCACAGACCGAGGTTGGGCCGGACAATCCAAGTACGGATGGGCTGGGGCACAAAACGTACCAATGCTGGTCAGGAGAAGGAAAATGAGACAGGAGGTGGAACTTGCTTTCAGAGAAGCTTTGAGAAGGAAGAGAAACTAATCGTGATGAGAGCTGAGAGGAGGCAGTTTAGAAACTCTCAAGGCTGGATGAGGGAGGGGGTCACCGGTGACTCACTGGGCCACGCAGAGGTTGGACAGTTCCCTAGCGGTCCCCAGGGAGGCCCGAGTACGTGCCAGCGAGCAGCGTGCTGGCACAGTGAGAGTCACTGGGACGGGCACCGTGGGGCTGGGCTCCCTGGGTGCCGCGCTAGACCAACCCAGCCTCAGCCTCAACGGACCTGACACATCAGCACTGGAGTGGGGACAGGGAGGGGTCTGGTTTGGGGGGGGCAGGACTGGGGGAGGGGAGGGGTGCGGTCCCGGTGGCCGCAGTGGGGCACCCACCTCACCCCTCCAGCCCGAGGGGGGACGGCGGCGGTGGCGGCGAAGCCGGGGGGCCCGAGGCTGCCCCGGGGGCCCTGCTGTACCTCCAGATAGTAGAAGATGAAGAAGAGCGTCTCAGTCGACAGCCGCTGGTAGAACTCCACAGTGTCCGAGTGCGGGGGCGGCATCTGGTGGTGGTAGGGGGGCGTCGGGCAGGGGTTCCGGGGGAGGTACTGCCTGTGGGGGGACGGACGGTCAGTGCTGGTGTGCGGCAGCCCCCGGCCTCCCTGCCTTCTTCTCTCCTCTCGTGGATCAAAGGGAGCGTCTCAGGCACCACATCACCCAGCATTACCGCCTCAGTCCCCGTGTCCTGTGGGGAGCCCAGGTCAAGGCTCCCTCAGACACAGGGGCCCGTACCCACCCCGCGTGGCCCCTCACCGGATACGCTCAGAGTCTGAGGGGTGGGGCATGTGGTGCCAGGCGGCCTCTTCCATGGCCTGCTGGTAGAGCTGCTCCTTGGTGAGGGGCACAGGCCCCAGGGGACACACACCCAGCGACAGCGGTATGTTCACCTCCGACAGCTGCAGGGCTGGCTGGGCCGAGGCCGGGGGAGCTGACGTGCTGCTCAGGATGATGTCTGCGGGGAGGGCAGAGGTGGGGCCGGCAAGCGGTGAGGCTGGTGCGTCCGGCCCCTCCTGGATGGCCCGCCACACCCCCGGACGCTCACCTCGCTCAGTCAGGTGCAGGGTGGGGACGGGGTCCTCGATGCCGGAGCTGATGGCTGCCCGCTCTGCCATGGACTTCAAAGAGCTCAGAGGCTCAGGGGCCTAGGGAGGGAAGAGGTGCCTGGCCTGAGGTCCAGGGCCAAGGGCTGGCACTGGGTCCTCGTGGGCCCCGGCACCCTCGCCTGCTCTGGTGGGGCTTCCCCTAAGCCAAGGCCATTAGTGTTAAGAGTACATCCACTGCAGCACCTAACAACGGGGAGAAAACCTGGACACGACCAAGTGTCCACTGACAGAGGGGCGCCTGGCACGTGTGGACCCTGCTGTGCAGCCCCGCGACAATAACACACCAGCGGAGAGCCGGACCACCACCGCCGTCACAGAACCTGCAGCAGCTCCCACTTGTCTGCACGCCTACACGCTGGGAGGAGCCCGCCCACTGCTGGCTGCCCCACGTGCGTCACTAAGACCCCCTGCCCCTCTCCGCGGCCGCCAGCCACCGCTGGCCACTGGCAGTCGCCTTCCACTCCTCTCGCCACCCCAGTCCCCACGCCCTTCAGTCACCGAGGCCTTTCTTCCCTCGGATGCACCTGCACTGCGGGCCTATCCTCTGCCGCCCAGACCTTCACACCCCACACTCTCCTGGTCTCACAGGCCCCCGAGGGACCTTTCCAGCCATGTCTTTCTCTGTCATTTTTCTACTCAAAACCTTTCCACCACTCACCCACTAATTAAAAAAAAAAAAAATGTCGTGGACCTGTTTTGAGAATCTCAAGGCTCATTTTTTCCCCCAGAAAAATGCACACACTGAATTTCCTGTCTGTCGTATTTCTAAACTTTCGGTGCTCACTCTGAGGCAGAAGCTCTCCTGAGAGCCTTATGAGGACTATTCCCAAGCATCCTATTGTAGCTGAGGAGTGACTGTGATTACTTCCATTTTCCAGATGAAGGCAGGTACAGGAGGCAACGCAGGGCTTGGACCCTGACAGTGGGGCCCTCGTCATCCTGCCTCCTGTGGAAGTGAAGTTAAAACACACTGGCCCAGGGACTTCCCTGGCGGTCCAGTGGTTAGGACTCCGCACTTTCACTGCGGAGAGCCCGGGTTCAATCCCTGGTCAGGGAACTAAGACCCTGCAAGCCACGTGGTGTGGCCAAAAAAACAAAAAACCCCAAATAAACCCCAAAACACACTGCCCAGATGGTCACCCCACGTCCTGCTGCTGCCCTTTCAGACTCTGGCCCTGCAGCCAGCCTGCACCCCGTTCCTCTCGCCTCCGCTGAACCCTGCTTCCCAGCCTTCTAACTACAGCTCTGGCATCAGCCCCTCGTAGAACTCCAGCCCGGGAGAGCCACTTCTCCCTGTCAGCCCCGCCTGCCACTGTGACCCCACACGACCTGGCCCCGGTTCCACCTCAGAAACCTTGCTGGACTGCCTCCCCAGGTTAAGTCAGATGCACGCACGTGGGTCCACAGCACCCCGGCCCCCACCCCACCCAGACACGCCCGCCATACAGTCCCACTCTGCTCCCTGTACGGAAGGTGGGAAGTGGCTACGTTTACCCAGCACAAAGTGGCTCAGAGCAGACATCAAGTATTTTCTGGACTTAAATGTTTTTGTAGAAGGCAAGAGGGCGGTGAGCTCTGGATGGTGGGTCATGTGAAGTAATACGTCTTATGGGGAGAAATGACCGAGGGCTGGAAGGAGGGCAATGACAGTGGACACCCGGGGACCGAGCAAGCCAGGAGCAAGGAAAGTGCCCAGAGGGACAGAGACCCAGGTGGGGGGTGGCAGAGAAGCCCGGAGATGATGTGAGCACGCAGGTGTGCCAGGGGAGAGAAGCCAGAGCGACACAGCGAGGGCTGGAGGTGGAGATGGCAGGTAGAGACCTGCAGCCAGGGGACAGCGACCATCTGCAGTGGAGACACAGGGCCAGGACAGAGAGGCTCGGGGCCCGCCGGGGATGTGCGGGGCCCACCTTGATCTCCGGGGCAGCGCTGAACTGTGGAGGTCCATTGAGCAGGGCGCCGGCCGCCTTGGCCTCGCTGAAGCTGGGTGTCGGGGAGCTGGGAGGGTTCACAGGTAGTGGCACCAGGAGACTGGGTCCCCCCGAGTTGTTCCCTGAGCCTGGGGCCACGCCCCCAGCCCCCGTTGGGGCTGTCGCATTGGGTTCCTTCCTGGGGAGGGGTACAAAGGGTTGGAGGCTCAGAGGAGGGTCCCCAACAGCGGGACGGACAGGAAGACTTGGGTGATCGGGGGAAGGAGTCAAAAAGGGAGAATGCACAGAACATGGGGCCAGCTGAGGGGCGCAGACAGGAGAGAAGCTCTCTGGGCGAAGGGAGAGCCGTCCCTCGCCATCACTTCCCACTAAAGGGCTGTGGAGGTGGGAACAAGCATTCTCAGGACGCTCCCAGAGACCACACGGCTAAACGTTCTCTAGGAAGCAGGTGGGACCACTTCTTACGCGGAGTGGCCCGTGTAGGAGGGGGTGGGAAACAACCACACAACAGAGCAGCCCACCTAGAGCCCAGGGGTGAGGCACCCGGGGAGGAGGAGGGAGGGAGGGTCCGGGGAGGTCTTCCCCGTGTCCCACACAGGACGCTGAGCTCTGGGAAATGGTCTGACCTACAATCTGGAGGGGTGGCTGGGGAGAGGACGGACGACTGGGATCCTTCACTGTGAGAAGTGGACACTGAGCCCCTGACGGAGTGAGGAAGGCCCTGGGGCAGGACACAGAAAAGGGAGGAGGCGGAAGGGTACAAGACTCCTGCAGGAAAGGGAGAGCCAGAGCGTTCCAACGGGTCACCGGGGGGACTCTGAGAACAATCCCACTCAGGCGAGCAATGTTCTAGGGCAGAGCTGGGGGACACACGTATACGATACCCCAGCTGGGAAGAAGTCGGGACCCAGCACCTAAGCGGGTGGGAGAGAGCTCTGGGCGGGTCCCCACTGGCAAGGGCAGGGCGCGTGTCTGCACCATGTGGCGACCGTGAGGGCGGCCCCGTGCCTCCTTGCACCAAAGGCTGCCTGTCCCCAGCCCTGCCCGAGGCCGGACACTCACGAGGTGCTGGGAGGTGGGTTGTGGGGGCCAGACGGGGGGCCCAGGGCCTGGCTGTTGGCACTGCTGCCCCCGCCGCTGCTGAGAGCCACCTCTGCCGGGCTGTCTGCCACTACTGAGCTGTAACCTGGGGGAAGGAAGAGGGGCTGAAAGGGGCCTGCGGCAGCCACCCCAGGACCCCCCGCCCGGCCGCCTCCCACTTACTGGTGGCGCCGTTCTGCTTGCCTCCGCCTCCGCCTCCGCCGGGCTGCACGCTGGGGGGCCGGGGCTGCGCGGGGCTGGGCCCACTGGGAGCTGGCGGGGCCACAGCCTGGGCGTAGGGGGCGGGCGTGCCCGAGTTGTGGCTGGGAGCTGGGCTGGCCTTGGCGCCCAGGGCGCCTGGGGGTGCTGCCGGGGCAGGGGCCCCGTTGTTGCCAGGGGCGGTGCTCAGGGCAGAGGCGGCGGGCGGGGGGCCGGAGGGGTAGCTTGGCGGCACAGCTGGGGACTGAGGGTGCTGGCTGCTGTGGACAGGCTTGGAGCCGTTTTTGGCTGGAGACTGCAGGTGGGAGGGAGGAGAGGGTCAGGACCCAGTGGGCCGCAGGTCTCACCAGCCTCCCGCACACCCCTCCCCGGAACAAGGCTCCATCCTCGGTGCTGGCCTTGCTGCCCCTCCCTGGGGACCCAGATGACCCCCATTCGCCCTCATGGCTTCAACCTCCACCTTCATGCGCACAACACTCGTGCACTTCTAGCCTGCATCCAGCTTGCTATGTCCTGCCTGGACATCCCCACGATGTCCCACAGGGATCTGAGACACCACTTGGGTGTAAGAGAAACCCATCCACCTGATGACAGGGGAGTAGTGGGAAACACATCAATGGCCTCACTAAGAGGTTAGCTGGACCCAGCCAGAAGTCCAAGGGGAGAAGAGAGGACAGCTAAAAATAGGATAGTAATTCTGAATGTCACTTAAAGCGTCCCAAAAGCAACTCAAGGGGCCGTTAATGACCAATACCCCACAAAGCACGTGGGGTAACGTGCCCACGACAGCCCGCGGCTGAGCTGCTGACCATCTCTCTCAAGCCTACCCAGCTGCCGTCCTCACCGCTTCCTGGACCCACCCTGAGGCCCCACGGGCACCTCACGCTCACTCCGCACCAAGCAGGACTTGCAACCAACTCCTTCCCAACACCACGCATGGTCACCCGGGTCCCACACCAGCCTCATCAATTCTGCCCTCAGGGTCTCCCTCAGGACCAGCCCTCCGATGAGCCCACAGAGGGGTTTCAGGCTTACTTTCCTCCTGCCTAAAGACAGCATTCTGGTGCAGCAGCATTTCCTAAAGTGTGCTGCTGCCCTGGGAGACGTGAGCAGAATCCACAAGGCTCACTAAGGAGAAAAAACTCTCAGAGGCACTTCCCCTCTTAGAAACTTGTGATGTGCACCATCTGCACAGCCAAGGCCCAGAGCACGCCCAAGAAAAGAAACCTGTGTGGTTTTTGACCTATCACTTCTGGGGCTTGCTGGGCCCTTTCAGAGCTGGTCCACCTGGTGTGGGCCCCCCAGCCCGACAATCTAAGGTCCTGCGCTCGCGGTCAGCCCAGCGGACCTGGCTGGGCTCACCTCTGCACACTTCCGCGTCCACCACGACTGGCCTCTGTCTCCTGCTGCGGCCCCACACGGGAGTGTATCTTCCTCTAATGCCCAGGGCAGACGCCCTTCCCAAGAAGCTCCTCCCGACCACAGCACCAGCCACGCACCTGTCTGCCTTCCCATCAGTACTGCAGGCCTCCCTCAGGGCAGCGTGACCCACCGCGTCCCCAAAGCCCAGCACGGGGGCCATACTCAGACCTCAGTAAGCCTCTGGAAACCAGCGAATGAGCGAGTGCTGGGCCCATCAACGTCCGACGCCCATCGGACCCACCTGGCTGATTTCACTATCCGTCGAGCGTCCCCTTTTCTTGTCATCTTCAGAGTTTTCCTGAGGTTTGAAAGGTGCAGTCAGAAACCTGTGTGTCTCTAGGAACCTGACAGAGTCTCCAATCTCCGAACCCCTGGACCTGAACCCAGCTGACCTACCTTCCAGCCCCAGAGCTGTTCAAGCCCCTATGACCTTCATCTCACTAGGGAACCTACCTAAACCCTGCCCCTTAGGGTGCTTGTCTTCTGGGGGCCAACACCACGTGCCAGGCTCTTAAGGGTCCAGGAACCTGCTCTCCTTCGAGAATCCAACTCTCCATCCCTTCCCAGGTGTCCAGTGCCCAGGCTCCTCGGCACCCCAGGCACCAGCCTCCTTCCTCCACACCCAGGACCCACGTGTGGCCCTAACCGCCCTATCGGCAATCTACAGCCCTTGGGGCCCAGACCCTGGATACCGAGGTTCTCCTCCTGCAGGACATTTCCTCAGCCCCCAGCCCCCGTGTCCTCCTTGGAGACGCAGACCCACAGGCCTCACCGTGGTGCAGTTGGCTGGGCTGGGTGGGATGGGCGAGCTGGAGGTGGTCGAGGTGGGCGTGCTGCTTGACTGGTTGAAGATCTCATCCTCCATGTGACTGTGGCTGGGTGGGGAGGTGGCGACCAGCGCCTGTGCTGTGGGGGCGTGCAGGCTGTGTGAGCTGGGGGGGACGCCTTCCCCCAGGCCTCCACCACCCTTCACCCGCAGGCCAACCCCGGGCCTCACGAATGTCCTCGAGGTCCAGGTCGTCGTAGAGGAACTCGTTCTCCTCGAAGTCGGGGTCCTGGGACGAGTCCACGTAGTACTCAACGTCGTCCTTGATCTTGCGGATGGCATCCACGAGGATGGAGTCGTTGTCCAGCATGCGCAGGATGGTCTCCAGCATGCGCACGTGGTAGCGGTGCTTCTCGATATGCCGCTTCAGGCCCTCGATCCGGTCCTGCTTCTGCTGGCGAGCCCAGGGCCAGGCTCAGGGGCTGCAGGGCCTGCCCTGCCCCTCCTGCCCCCACAGAACCCGTCCTCAGTCCCTGACCCTGGTGGAGACCCAGAGGCCCCACTCCAGCCCCTCCGGGGTCTGCCCGCCTTGACCCCTCAGGGATCCCGCAGCTCCTCCCACCCCGACATCCCTGAAAACTGCTGAAGGAGCCAGGGATCCCAGCGTCTCCCCTACAACGTGGCCCAATCTGCACCCCGCCTGACCATCCAGCCCACCCACCAGCTCCGACCACCTTCTGGGATACAGGAGCACAGCCGCCCCTGTCTTGCTCTAACAGTAATAATGGCAATCCCCGTTTGGGGCAAGCTCGTTGTTTACAACTCTGAGCATCTGTCACCACCATGACCCCCATCCCCATCCACGTGTCCCTAAGAGGAAGCCCAGATTCAGAGGCCTGTCCCCTAGGCTCCATCCCGAGGCCCCCCCCCCTTTAGGATTTGACATCCTAGCCCCAGTTCCAAATCCCTCCCGTCTGCAAGGACCTCCCTCCAAGCCCACGCACGCTTCCAGACTCCTCAGTCTCAGACCCCCAACTCTGGCACATCGCCGCCCCCGGCTTCCCGAGGAGCCAGCTCTGTCCCCCGTACTTCCCGGGTCAATACACAGAGACAGTCTGCAGCCCCAGGAACTCGGACCCTACAACCCTGGCTTTCTGGAATCTGGGTCCTGAGCCCTGGCTTTGTCTCAGACCACTCTTCTCCTCAGGCGCAATGAGACGCTCCTCCGTGCCCCGCCTTGTCCACACCCGCTGTCCTCTCCTTAGCACCCGGGCCCTCTAGGTGCTGTGAGGCAGCAGCCGCAGCTCCTCAACCTCCCCGCCCTGGGCGGCCCTCGGGTCTCACACTTACTCTGTGACCCAAGCAGAGCTCAGCATCTTCCCCCAAAGGGCTCCTCTTCTTGTCTGCCCCAATGTTTACCCAGACACCCAGGTGGGACCCTGGAGTCTGCCTCACCTGTTCCCTGCACGCCACACCCTCCAGTCAGCTGCTAAGCCCTCCCCATCCCACCCCCTGACCCCCTAATCCCAGCTGCCGGCCCTGCCTGCCTCAGGAGCCCAGGCCCTGACTCCCGCAGCCCAGAGAGCCGGCCTCTCCTGATGGCCAGCCCATCTCTGTTCTCTGGGCACAGGGGCCCCCCACTCACATCCTTGTCGCCCTTCTTCTTGCGTGTTTGCACCGACAGCGACTCCACTTCACTCTCAAACTGGTCCACCTGCATGTTTAGGGTGTCGATGGTATTCTGGGGGTGGGAGGGGAAAGGCAAGCGGTCAGCCAGACTCCTCTCCTACCGCCAGGGTCCGGGCCCCAGGTCACCTCCTCCTCTCCCCTGACTCACCGTGAGCCACTGGCCGACCTCCTCCTTCTCCTTCTGGGCAGGGTCCACCTTCTGTGCCAGGCCCAGGCCCTCCTTGCTGTAGGCTTTGGTCTTGGTCTCTCGCTCCACAACTTTGAACCGCTCCATTTGCTGTGGAGAGCACAGTCGGAAGGGCGATCCCGGAGGTGGGAGAGCAGCTGACTCAGGGCCAGTGGACACTCAAACCGGAGCCCCACTCTCAGGTTCCCAGCCCTTCGCCTCCCACCTTCCCCAGGTGCAGAGACCTCACTCTTCTCGGGACCTCTGGGGACCCAGGCATCCGACCCCCCCACACCTCTCAGGTAGCAGACTCTGGGCTCCTACCGTCTCAATGAGCTTGCGGTTGTCTATAAGCTGCCTCTTGTCCTTGATCTCATTGGATGCTACCCAAGTCTTGATCTGGTCCCTCAGCCGCTGGAGGTGGGAACAGCAAGACACTCAGGACCCAGGCGCCGAGGCCCCCGCCCCCTCCTCTCCCTGTTCCCCCCGCCCTCAGGACACAGGAGTGCGGGCCCCCAGCCCCCTCACTTGAAGCTTCTTAATCTCCTTCTTTAGATCAGCCTCATACTTTTCTTTCTGGTTCGCGTTGGCTGCATTGTGGAGCTGAGGGATGGAGAGAATCCAGGAGTTTGTGTGGTTCTGGCTGCCCTACTGCCCACTCCAGTCTCTCTCTGCGGGCCGGGGACTCTGGGGACAAGCCCCCCAGGACCCATCCACCTCAGAGCTGCTTCCCTGAGGTCCCTGGCACCTGGACACGCGGCCCTCTCCCTGGCTGGCACTCAGGACTCCTCAGCTGTGTCCCGCTCTCTCCTCCCCAGAGGCCCACCCGGAGCTTCAGGCCCAGCCCCCGTACCTTCTGCCAAATATCTTCAAACTGCTCCACGCCCTCGGACACCTTCTTGAGGCAGCGATCAATCTCACCTGGCCAGGGAGGAAGGCAGGCCGTTAGCATCCTGCCAAGGCAGCAGGGATCCAAAGAGGAGTTCCGAGGAGCGTGAGCACGTGGCCACACAGGCAGCAGGCAGTGGACCTAGTACCTTGGAGTTTGCGCTTGTCCGCCATCTTCCCTGCCCTACAGACGCACTCTCTTCATACTCTCTTGGAGAAGGACGCTGCTGGGAGAGATTGGGAAGGAATACACATTTACTCCCTGGCTGGTCCAAACCCAGAGACGTGAACGAGGTTGGGAATAGGGTGCATGGGATAGAAAGGGGAAGATGCATTTACTATCTGATGACAGAGACTGGGCCCAGTTCTCCTTTTGCTGCCTTGACTGACCAGCACAGGGTCTGGTCCAGAAAAGGACTCTGGAAGTTTGCTGAAAGAAGGAAATAGATATACTTTTGGGGGCTTCCCTGGTGACGCAGTGGTTGAGAACCCACCTGCCAATGCAGGGGACACAGGTTCGAGCCCTGGTCCAGGAAGATCCCACATGCCGCAGAGCAACTAAGCCCGCACACAACTACTGAGCCTGAGCTCTAGAGCCCGCGAGCCACAACTACCGAAGCCCACGCGCCTAGAGCCCGTGCTCTGCAACAAGAGAAGCCACCGCAGTGAGAAGCCCGCGCACCACAACGAAGAGTAGCCCCTGCTCGCCACAACTAGAGAAAAAGCCCGCGCACAGCAACAAAGACCCAACGCGGCCAAAAATAAATAAATACGTAAATAAATAAGATATATTTTTGTGTGCCTCTGACCCAGGAAGTGGAAAACTCCTATAGCATGGAGCACTTTCTCCCCAGATGATACTCAAAAGGATTTTTTAGAGCAGGAAAATGTCATGCAGCACACAGCTGCCTGCTAAGGACAAAGGCCTTAGACCTGGAGACCACAATTCCCATAGAGAAGTCAAGCACACAGGTGACCAGAATCCTAACACAGGGAGAGGTTACTCCTCAGACAAGTCAGGAGACAAAGAATTTTGCATCCCATGGAGAAGGGCCCGATACCATTTATACGTGTATCAGTTGTAAGGAACAAAGGGGAAGTGTAGTGGGGGGACATGGAAGATGCCTACAACTGTGAAAGCTAAACCCACCCACACAGACATGGCTGGCTCCCAAGTAGAAGAGGGCTTTAGGCCTCTGACAAGTTTATTCCAGAGAAGGATTCTTAAACCAAAGGAGATAATACTCCTAACCCAAAGAGGGTGACACCAAAAAGGGTTAGAGGTTTGGGGGCAGAAAGCATCACTCGAAAGAAGAGCAGGAGAAAAGAGAACTCTTACAAAGATGAGAGGATGAAAGGGAACCTGAACTGTGAGGGAGGTATCAGCACACACGAAGGACTTACATGCCAAGTGCACTGCCGGCAATGCAGACTCAGGGAAACACAAACCCGCAGACAAGCACCCAATACTGAGAGACATGGGCACCTCCATCCTAAAGGAAGTTACATGCCACCCAGAGGGGACTGAGGTCAAAGGGGAGTCACCAGAAGCTTTCGCCCAGGGGGAAGCGGCACCTTAGGGCCTGACACCAAGACCAGGAGAGATGGGGAGCCTCGGGGAGGGAAGGCTATGCCGTGCTGCAGGAGGTCCCCGCTCCCAGCGAGGGGGCCTCTACTGAAAAGCATGGCTTCCTGAGATCTGGGGAGTGCCCACTCTACAGGCCTAGGGCAGCGTGCCCCAGAGCAGCCCCAACTGCCCAGGCAGAAAGAGCCCTACACGGAGGACTCAGAGCCTTAACCCAGAGGGAAGTCACAGCAAGAGGGCCCCCACCCACTGGAAAGGGAACGCAAAGAAGAGTCCGGCCCAACAGAACCTTCCACAGTGACAGAAACATTCTCTATCTGTGCCACTGAACGCTCGACAGCTCCAAATGTGGCTAGTGCAACACAGAATGGAATGAAAAATTTTTCTGCTAACTAGTTAAAATTTAAATCACACGTGGCGAGCAGCTACCAGTGGCACAGGGTATCAGAGAGCACGCCTTAGAACCAGAAGCCCATGTGACAGGGCTGGCCCTCAACCTCAGAGCAGCGTCCTCCACAGGGACCCACTTGGCATGACGGCAGACCTTTGACTCGGGGGAGCGTGGATCTCCCCCGTAAAGGAGCAAGCAAGAGGAATGGCAGCACCCTTGGCCCAGGGCTGGCTGACATGCCAAGGTGGGGTCCAATCCCAACACGGGAAATTCCAGCTCCAGGAAGGCGAAGCAGCCAGAAAAAGGATTCAGGAGAGAGTTGCACAGAAGGGACTCAAACTGAGGTGGGGCAAGCGCCTTTGATCTGGGAGCTCACACAGGGGCCTGGACCCCAACACTGAGGTGTGCAGGGGAGAGTCTTCACTCCAACACCCCAACGCTGAAAAGCCTCTTACTGCCCAGGGGTGTGGGGGGGGGTACAGGAAGCTAAGACAGGCGCTTATACTCCCGGCCTCCGTCCCAGGAGCCCAATGCTGGGGGGCATGGCCGGGTGCTCCAGCTCAGAGGGACAGGACGCCCAGTTTACACCCCTAAACAAGGCACTGCACGCTTTAGGGAGGGGAGGCTTTCTCCAAGTCCCCACACTGAGTGGGCTGGGACACCCAGCCCAGTTGAGGAGTTGATACCTTCCAGAGGGGGCAACAGACGGTGGAAGCAGGAAGTCCTGAAGGAGTCGGAAGCAAAGTGCCAAGGGAACAAGAGCCCCAGCCGGGGGAGTGGTGTTTCAGACAGAAGCTCAAAGTGGACGACAGCTGAGACCGGGAGGCCTGCCCCGAGGAAGGCAGCTCCTCCAGAGGAGGGCAAGTACGCCGGGCCCAGGTGCTCGCACCCCTAGACAGACCGGGCACTGCAGCGCGCAAGGGCCTTAGCGGCAGAGACAACAGCCCCCCTCCACAGAGAAACCCCACCGCAAGAGGGTGCCTGTACCTTAGATCCCCAGCAAAGGACCAGAAAGGACGCTGGAGCCTGAGTCCTGAAGCAGAGATGCCCTCACAGAAGAGTGCCATGCCTGGAGGGCTGGGAGCCCCACCGCTCTGGGAGGGTCCACCAAGATGCTCCAGGGAAGGTAACCACGGCAGGCCCACTCTGAGACAGGCAGGCATCTCAGGGAGAGCGGACCTGGTGTCCTCACCGCGTGGAGTCTCAAACGGCACCGAGGAATCTGGGAACCTTGGCCCCGGAGACTTAACCAAAAGACCCTGTCCGAGAAGGCGGCACATCCCCACGAGTAAGGAGCTTACACTGAGGGGGTGGGCAGGGTGAGCAGTGTGCCAGAGCCACAAGAGCCAACGGCACAAAGTGAGGGGCTGAAAGTAACAAAGAGCCCCCAACGTCACCTCAGGGGAGATGACACTGCCACACAGAGAGGCCTCATGAGAAGTAGGGCAGGAGGAGCAGAAAGCTTAGTCCTGGGGAACCAAGCCAAGCGGTCCCTGATCCTGGGGCTGTCACGTGCCGATACACAGCAGCCTTGAACCATGGGGAGAGATCGGGCCTGCTGGGAAGTGATGCTGGAAGGCCACACAGAGATCTGAGAGGCCGGAAGGTGGATGTATTAGGTCCTGGGGCAGAGGGAGTTATCTCCCCACTGCGAGGCCCAGTACCAAGGGTGGGGGACTGGAAATCCCACCTGGGAAAGGTTACGGCAGAGGAATCTTTAGTCCTGGGGAAGGTGACAACAGTGGGGTCGCCCCCTCAAGTCTCGGGGATCTCACACCCCCACGTCAAGGAACCTGTGCCTCAGGAGACGGCAGAAGCCTAGTCCCACCCAGTGGGACATCACAAGCAGGGGCTGAAGCATTAGCCCTGGGCACCAACACCTGAGAGGGTCCTTAGTCCCACAGGAGGGGACACACAGAAAGGCAGAGACACTTCAAATCCAAGAGTGGCCAATACAGGCAGGAACCTTACCCCTGGAGGAGGCAACCCTGGGAGGCTCCTCGTCCTGGAAAAAGGCACCACTCCAGCCCCCAAACCCCACACCTCACAGTACAAGAACCTCAGCTCTAAGAAGCCTTACACTCCCAGGGGGTTCTAGCAGGGTAGGCATGGGTGGGGATGAGCCCTGGTTCTACGACTGTTACACCAAGAGGGTTCTCCAGTGCCGGGAGGCTCACACCCCCGCAACCCTAGGGGAGCACCGAGGGGGTGGGATCCTTGACCCCAGGAAAGACGACACCCAGTGGAGCCACTGATGTGAATATGCAGATAGAAGCCTCAGACCGAGGGAAGCAACAGCCTACACGGTGAGGGCAGTGGCGGAAGGACAGGAGCATCAACCTCGGGGGAGGTGACGGCCCCCGAGCTAACAGGCAGCTCCCGCGTGGACCCAAGGCTGCTGGCGCTGCCCACAACGAGAGGTCATTAACAACGTGGAGAAAGCGGGAACCTGGGAGGTGCCACCAAGAGAGAACCAGGTACCTGAGACCCAGGGGAGCTCAACAGCCCCACCAAAAGGACCCCGAGGCGGGAGTGACATCGAGAGGAGGCCCACACCGGGAGGGGGGTGGGCAGAGTCTGGATCCAGGCAGAGCTCGCATCCAACAAGCCAGAGGCCGATACCCAGACCCAAGGAGTAAGAGCTGAGGCCTGAGCGGGTAACGCCGAGGACAATCCTGACTCTCCAAGGGGTAAGGCCTGGGCTGTGGGATGTGGAAGCCTTAGACCTGGGGAACTTTTCACTACAGAGGCGGAAACTTGGGCTGAGGCTCCAACTCCTGGAGGTGGCCTCTTCACTCCAGGGCAGTTCATCCCCCACCCCATCCCCAAAGAGGAGAGTGGCGCCCACGGTTGGAGGGGAGCGCTGGCCCCGGGAAGGCTGACCCCCTCTCGCCACGGGGGTCCTCAACCAGGGGACTCGCAGCCCCACACCCACGCGGAGGGGGCAGCCTCGCCCGGAGACCGCCCCCCAGCACAGGGACTGCTGCCGAGGGGGGCAGGCACCTGAGCCCCGAGAGGGCGGGCACCTGCGGCCAAGACGCCTCCATCCTTCCAGCGAGGAGCCAATACCGACGCGGAGAGGGGCGGGCACCTCGCACCCTCACACCCCACGGGGGCCCGACGCGGACGCCGCGCGGGGCCGGGGTCGCGGGAGGACCCCCGGGTGCCGCCGAGGGGCGTGGAGGAGGGAGCGGGGGCGGGGGAGCCGCGCACCGCCGGGCCGACGGCGAGCACCGGGGCCGCGCGGTGGCGGGGGCGCCGCGCCGGGGGCGGCCATATCGCGACAGGCGGCGGGGTGGCAGGGGCGGGAGGCGGCGGGGAAGGCGGCCGACGGCGCCGGGGGAGGAAGGGAAGGGGTCCGGCCCAGTCGAGCCTGACGCTCTCACCACAGGAGCTGGCGCCGCCGCTGAGGAGCGTATCGCGACAGGCGGGGGAGGCGAGCGCCCGCCGCCTTTTTCTCGCGCCCCGGGCCCGGGCGCTATCGCGATAGCGGCGCGAAGCGGAAGTGGGGTGGGGGGAAGTGGGCCCGGGGTTGTTCTGACGACGGGGGTCGGGGCTCAAGGGAGGCCGCGGCGTCTGCCGATGGCTCCGCGGAAGCTGACCGGGCCCGGTCCAAGATGGCGGCGGCGGAGGAGGCCTCCCCTCCTCTCTTCTCGTCTCTGGCGCCGACCCGCCCCCGAGCCCCGAATATAGGCCTGTCATTGCTCCGGCCGCACGTCGCTCTTGCCCCTCGTGCGCGTCCTATTGGTTCTTGGCGGCGATGCGGCCGGCCCCCTCTCGTCGATTGGGCAATGTCTCCAAGGCGCGGCGTTCGATTGGTCTCCTGCGCGGGCTGCTAGGATTGGCTCAGGTTTTCTTCCCCGCTCCTCCACCTCCTCCCGCCTCGGGGCACAACACGCCAGCGCGAGGACTCGTGCGTCAATCCAGAGACCTGTGTCGTGTTGATTGGATACACCCGCCCCCTTCTCGTAAGCCAATTGGTCGGGGGGAGGAGCTAGGCTGATCAGGGGCGGGAAGTCGTCCGTCAAGTTTGGAGCCGTTTTCAATTGGTCGTGGGGGTACATTCTGCCCTGAAGTCATTGGCTGGTCCAGGAAGTGGGTGGGGAAAGCGGAGGAAGGCATGGAGAGTGGGCGATAGAGGCCGCGTACCTAATGGGAGAGAGACAGGTGCCTTCAAAGCGGGGGCCGGGCTGAAGTCATCTGCCAATGAAGACAGCCCCTGGGCTGGTAGGGAGGAGCCGGGAAAGAGGGTCCACCCCTCTTCTTCGTTGGCCCTGTTATCGTTCCTCCCAGAGTGTCCAATAGTTTGGCGAGTGGGCGGTAACCGCTCCTAAGGCGTGTGAAACGGGGCGTAGCAGGCAGGCTTGGAACCTGGGTGCATCCCTCCACCTCCCTTGGGTCCTGGCCGGGCAGGCCGGTCCCTGTCTGTGAGCTACACAGTCTTCAGGTGCCTGTATTTGGCATATCTTTGAGACACAGAGGAAGGGAGAAAAGGAAGGAAGCAGGAGACGATGCCCCAAGTCACTGGCATCACGCATAGCTGAATTGGTTGGGAAGCGCCATGGAGGCATGGAGTATTTGTCCTGCTTCTGTGTGGTTACGTGACCGTGGGACAGTAATTCTCCTCTGCGCCTCCATTTCCCTGGTGTTGTGAGGACGCCGCAGAAGGTACAGATGAGAGTCCCTGTTCCCTTTCCGCGGCTGCCTCCTAACGCCTACTGGTCCTTCAGATCTCAGCTCAGTGGTCTTTTCTAGCGGGAAAACTTCCCTGACCTCCTGTGCTGAGTGCTCACGTGAGCCCTGTTCGTTCGGATTTACTTTTGCACGTATACTGTCATTTTCTTAATTATTTGAATCTCCCCCTCCGGATTTTTGCATCCCCAGCGCTTAGCAGCAAGAAGCACTCAGTAACCGTTTGCTGAATGAATACCTGGGTGAATACGGGGAATGACCTGTGGTTAAAACTTGCTAGGCACTGGTGCTCTGGCAAACCAGGAGGCATTTGCCCTGGGTCACACAGTCAAGATGGGAAGTCGTTTCTGCCCATCTCCTCTAGGCGGAGGAAAGTAAGATAAATCCAAGGGAAATGCAAGTGAGAACTGCATCAGAATCGCCCGTGGCAAGTCAGGCAATGCTTATAAAAACGCAGTGCTCTTAGGCCCACACAGATCTGGGGAGTGAAGCCTAGGGATCTGTATTTTTACAAACTTCCTGGGTGATCATTAGAGGTCTTTTAAAAAAAATATTTATTTATTTGGTTGCGCCAGGTCTTAGTTGCGGCAGGCGGTCTCCTTAGTTGCGGCTCGCCAGCTGCTTAGTTGTGGCATGTGAACTCTTGCGGCAGGCACGTGGAATCTAGTTCCCTGACAAGGGATCGAACTCAGGCCCCCTGCATTGGGAGCACGGAGTCTTATCCACTGGACCACCAGGGAAGTCCCTCGTTAGAGTTTAAGAAATATTGATCCAGAAGACCCTTGTTATTTAAAGTGTGGTCCCTGTTGTAAATCAACTATACTTCACCTAAAACAAACAAACAAACAAAAACAACAAAGTGTGGTCCCTGGATGGAGCAGGGCCTTTTAGGTTTCTCAGGAATCACCTGGGGATTTGTCAAATGCAGATTCTGGTTCAGGAGGTCCCAGATCCTGCTTTTCTAACAGATTACCAGGTGGTGCCGACAGTCCACAGTCCACACTTTGAGTAGCAAGGGTCCAGAGCAGTGGTTCTCAAATTTGACTGCACGTGAGTATCACCTGGGGGCTTAAAAAAAATCCAGATACCCAGGCCTTGCCCTAGACGGATTAAATAAGGGGTTCTCAGGATGGGAACCAGACATTAGAAATGAAAATTCCTGAGATGATTCCAACATGCCACTAATCTGATAAGAGGATTTTCTAGAGCAGTGGTTTTCAAAGTGTGGTCCCTGCATCAGCAGCATAAACACCACCTGGGAAGTTGTTAGAAAGTCACGTTTTTGAGCCCCACCGTAGACCAACTGAATTGGAAACCTGGGCCCTGTAACCCGTTTTAACAGTCCTTCCAGGCAATTCTGAGGCATATGAAACTTGGAGAAACTCTAAGAGTACTCGGGACTGCAGGGCCAGGTGACTCAGATTCCTTCTTGAGATTCACACCTCCTTGCCCCCTCCACCATTCGATTCAGTCTGGCCAGGGGAGATGGGGACTCTGAAGAGTGGTGGACAGACGGCCCTTCCCTGGCACCCCCAGAGACAGAGATCAGCAAAGGTCATCACTTTTAAGCAAGGATGATCTAAAGTTCAGGGATAAATCTGGGGAAACAGTTATGTGACCTGGGGTAATCTGGCCTTTGGAAAGAACCTCCCGGGTGTGCAGACTCTTTCATGTGAGGGAGGGGAGAGATTCAGAGAGGGCCTCTGAGGTCCAGAGACAGAGCCCTGGACTGAGGGAGGGACTGGGGACCGGAGACACACACAGGGCCCCTAGTGGTGATGGGGGAGTCCCAGAGAGAGGAACAGAAAGAGAGAGATCTCAGATAGGACCCAGTGAGCCAGAAAGAGACCCAGGGAGAAAGCTCGAGCGAGAGAGGCATCGCTCCCCCGGGGGCTGGTCCTCCTGGGTAATTAAGAGAAGTGCTAACCGTGCAGGTAAGTGAGCAGCTGTGAAGCCCATCTCCCAGCATGGGGTCGGCTACCCCTGGCGGCACGGCGCTCTCTTTACCTGGCAGGAACTTTCATAGCACTGAGTCCCTGCCAGGGCTGGGCACCTGTCTGCTCCACCCCGCCAGGGCTTGGCACACCAGGGTGGGAGGGGGAGTCCTCAGCAAACACTGGACAGAATAACAAAAGTGCCCCGTCATGGGGGCCTGACGGTGAGCCCAGTGCTAAGTGCTTCCTGGGCATCTCTTACGTCCTCACGGGTGCGCCTGGTGGTTGAAATGTGGAGGCTTGGAAGGCGGCAGAGGCCAACTGCATGAGATGCCACGACCACCCAGGGCGGCCTGTATTGAAAGCTGGGGCGTCAGAATGACCGGGGTTCTCTAAGGGGCCTGGAGGTGGAGAGGGCTCTTCTCTTCACGGGGCTGCACGATGAGGAGGTGACAGGCCCGAGGTTGGATCCAGATTCCAGGGAGCCCAAGCTCTGTCCCCCAGAACCCCGTAGCCCTGACTCCTCAAATCGCCCAGGTGTTCGACAAACGATCACTCGCCAAGGACAGATCCTGATAACATGCTTTTAATCGCACTTATTCCAAAGGTATTTCCTTTCCCGGTTAAAATAAAAAAGACGCGTGATGAAGGCTGGCTGTGTGTTTGAGTGGGGCGGCGATCTCTGTGCTCCGGGGCCAGGCCTTCTCCCGCGCCTCACCGGACAGTCCCAGCACCGGCTGGCACGGGGCGGCTCTCCTTGCCGGAACCTCCCAGCCCCATCCTGACCCCCATCCCTTCAGAGAGGTGGGGCCTCTGTGTCCCTTCAGCGGGAGAAGGCCCGGGGCGCCACCCCTCAGGTGGACATGATGCCGCTCTTCTCACCCTTGACCTTGAGGAACTCGGCCATGCTGGAGAAATACTTCTGGTTGGCCTCAGCCACCTTCTTCTCCGCTGCTTGTGGGTTCACAATCTCCAGGCCCTGGGCAGGTGAGGGAGATGGGATGGGGTGGGGAGATGGGCCTGGGCCCTAACAATGCCCCCCGCCCAGCTCCCCGCGAAGGAATCATGAAATGTCAGGGGCCCACGGGCTCTTCCCAGTGGTCCTTGGGCTCTGGGCAAACAGCCCCCAAATCTCCCCCACCTTGGGAGATTCTGACTCTGTGGGCCGGGGGGTGGGGGAGGAGGGGAGGATCTGGGCATCTGAATTTTTAGCAGGTTCCCCAGGAGATTTTAAAAACACCACTGTTGGAGAACAGCTGATCCTGTTCGGTTCCTGAATAAGGAAACCGAGTCCCAGAAGTAAGTGGCTTGCCTGCAGTCCCAGCACAAATTGCACCAACCCCACCGAGGATTTAACGACCAGCTCTGGGGACCCGACGCGTGGCAGGCATTGTTGTGAATGTTTTACACACGGCGATTCTCATCTCGCTGAGGCCTCCCCTGGAGGCTCCCCATCTCCCTTAGTCCTTTCGGTCTCCAGCACTTTCCACCTTCCAACACACTATGTATCTTAGTTATCTGTCCCCCTGCCACCCCCTAAGCTCTGGGAGGGCAAAACTTCCTGTCTCTATTTTGTGGCTTTGTCCCGGCACCTGCAACAGCGCTCGGAATTTAGCAGACACCTGCTGATGGAGGGAATGAGCTGGTACTCCTCAGATCCCAAGGGCCACACCAGCGCTGTTTGGTGGGTGAATAAACCGAGGCACAGACCCGACAGGTGAGTGACCTGCCCTGGCTCCATCCTGTGCTCTGGTGGTTGGCTGGGGTCCCGACTGCCCAGCCCACCTACCTAGGACCTTTCCTGTGCGGGGCCCTGAGGTGGCCCCAGCCACCCGGCTCTTGGAAGGTGGGGACCCAGAGCCTCAGGGAGGGACTGAGCCTGCTCAAGGTCATAGAGACCAACTGGTCCCTGGTAACTTCACCGAGTGCAGGGAACCCAGATACGCCCTTCAGGGGCTTCATCGGTGCCCACTCCCCCCACGGCAGCCCTGAGAGGGGCCCTGTCATGTGCTCATTCCGCAGGCGAGGCAGCTGAAGCCCAGGAGGGGAAGGGGTTTCCCTGGGCCTCCTGAGCCCAGGGGGGCCGGTACCTGGAGCGGGGTGAAGGCCACGCTGGAAGCAGTCCCCGAGGAGCGGTCGCGGATGGTGGACTTCCCGCCGTACACCACGCTCTGCTTCTGCAGGGTCCGCTGTGGGGAGGGCCGGGGAGGCACAGACTGTGGCTGGGGCCCACGCGCCCAAGCCCACGGCCCCTCACTCTCAGCCCCCGCCCCCGCCCGCGGCCGTACCTGCAGCGTCTTGGAGATCCTGGCCTTGGTGGCCTCATTCACCTGTGTCTGCCGCACACGCCCGCTGCCCGACTTGCCCAGGTGGCCCAGGCTGAAGCCCAGGTCCTCCTGGTAGGCGTCCTCCTCGATCTGGTCGGGGGGGAAGGCGTCGGTGCCAGCGGCCTCCTCAGTCAGCCAGAGGCCCAGGCACCCACCCCATCGGCCGGCCCTGTTCAGGCGCCTACTGGGCCCCGAGTGCAGTGAGCCTTGCTAGGGCCCCAGCAAGGAAGTCAGGTCCCGTTACTGCTCCCTGAGCTCACAGCCGAGAGGGGCCGTGCGTGTGCGTGTGTGTGCATGTGCGTGTGCATGTGTGTGGTGTAAGAACTGAAACGGGTTTCACTGATGAAAGGGCATCTGAGCTAGTTCTTGCAGGATCAGTAGGGTGATGCTCGGGTAACAAGAGCCTGGCAGGGGTGGAGCCTGGGGAAGGGCATGTACAGCGGGGCGGGGCGGGGGGGGGAGGTGGGGGACGAGACTGGGAGGCCTGCAGGGGTCTGATACTGAACAGCCTCCAGTGCCTGGGTGGATGGGAAGCCTCGGGGCGAGGGGGGCCGGTGCCGGGTGGATGGGGCAGGGAGAGACTGGAGGCTGGGGTCGGGGGGACCAGGGAGGAGGCTAAGGCGTTGTCCTGGATCTGAGGGGGTGCGGGACATGGCCACAGGTGGAGAGGCAGGAATGCAGCAGGGGGCGGGGGCACAGCGGGGTGGGGTCTGACCTCCCCGAAGCTCATGCGGTTGGCCTGCTTCCGGATCTCAGTCAGCCCCAGCCGCTCCTTCATCTTGCGGTACCTGGGGACAGGGCAGGGGGTCAGCTGTGAGGGTGCAAGCCTCTTCCCTTCCCGTTCCGGCCCAGCCCGACTGGTCCCCGGGCCCCACCTGCGGCCTCCTCGCTTCTTACGCTGCCCGTCGAGGGGCGCGGGCAGCGGCTTCACCTGCTTCACGGGCGGCGGCTCCTGCCACTTGTCGAACTTGCGCTCTATCTCATCCTTCAGCTCGTAGCCCACCTGGGGAGGACGGGGTGGGGGTCCTGCAGCTGCTCCCTCGGGCCTGGCCTGTCCGCCCGGCCCCCTCGTTCCCACGTGGCCCTGGAGGACCTCGACCCTCTGGGCTCTGCAGGTTTAAGTTGCACCTACCACGCGATGCTCCCACACTGTATTGCAGGCTCAGCCCTCTCCTCTCAACGCTGTGCCCCACAGGCAACGGCCCAGACAGAGCTCCGCGCCCGCTCCCCACCCTCTGCCCCAGCTCTGCTCAGGTCAGTAAGTGGCGATGCCCTGGAGTCGGTCACACCCCGAGAACCCCACCAGGCTCTTCGTTCAGGAAGGACCCCAAATCGGCCCCCTTTCAGCACCCCCACTGAGACCAAGCTCTCCCCAGGGTGCGAGAGGCTGCACGTGATCTGCCCCCATCCCGCCAGCCTCAGGGCCTGCGCACCGGCTGTCCCCTCTGCTTGAGACACCCTTCCCCCCAGCATCCATGGGACTCGCATGCTAACTGCACTCAGGTCTATGTTAAACCCTCACCTCCTCGGAGAAGCCCTCCCTGAGTTCCAGGTTAATCCGTCTCACCTCCCTCGCCACCCCCAATGCCCCGCATCTGTCTTCCCGGCCTTTACTCAGCACCCCTGGACACACCGCAGATCTACCGCTTGTGTCTTCTCGGCCTGCCCCCAGTCAGAATGGAGACGGCACGGAGGCAGGGCTCTCGTCTGTGCGGTTCACTGCGGTACCCCCAGCGTCCAGGCCAGGGGTCAGAGAGAGGCTGAACCCCGGAACCCATGGCGCCCGGGTGGGTGCTTGGAAAACAATAACGCACAAGACAGAGGACACCTACTCTGCCAGAACAAGTCCGCCAAGGCACACGGGTTGATGGAACAATTACGTGCACGACGACGGCTCTGGCAGAGGGGTCAGATCCCGGTGTAGTAGGCAGGTAAATACCTCCCCCTCCCCCAAAGGTGTCCACAACCAGCTCTCTGGTCCCTGTGAATGTGTCACTTTACCTGACAAAAGCGACTTTGCAGACGTGACTGGGTTAAGGATGTGGAAACGGGGAGAGGGTGCCTTAGATGATCAGTGTGGACCCAGTGTAATCACTGGGTCCTTAAAAGAGTCAGAGGAGATGTGAAGACAGAAGCAGAGTCAGAGAGAGCTGGGAAGATGCTACGCTGGCTTCGAAGATGGAGGAAGAGGCCACAAGCCATGGGACGCGGGCGGCCTGTGGAAGCTGCAAGAGGCAGTGGAGCCATCCTCCCCTTGAGCCTCCGGAAGGAATGAACCCTGCCAACACCTTGATTTCAGGCCAGGGAACCCGCCGTGGTCTTCTGAGCTACAGAACTCGAAGACAGTAACCCTGTGTTG
This sequence comes from Mesoplodon bidens, assembly GCF_964165515.1. NCBI lineage: Eukaryota > Metazoa > Chordata > Mammalia > Artiodactyla > Ziphiidae > Mesoplodon > Mesoplodon bidens. The sequence continues at coordinate 56,987,913 of NC_138175.1, read as the reverse complement.
CTTTGGCCACTAAACTTGCGGTAATCTGTCAAAGCAGCAGCAAAGGGAAACTCGTACAGCAGCGGGAGGGGACGCCGACCTCGGTAGGGGCCACGACAAACACCCCCGCCTCTGCCCCGTTAGGACAGCGCTCGCTGTGCAGGGTCCTCTACTGACAGCTCTCCCTGGGACAGACCACATACCACCTGGACAGACGCCGCCCGCGCCTCACCTTCCCCTCCGTGCTCTCATGGAAACTGTCCACTCGGGCTGCCAGCGTGCACTTGGCAGCCACCAGCCGGGCCGCCTTCCGCCGGAGATCCTGGAGCAAAATGGACAGGGAGGCAGTCAGTGTGGGGAGGCAATCAGATCCCAGCGTTTCCACAGCTCTAGCCACCGTCACCATTTCTGCGTGTCAGCATTCCACCTGTACCGCCACCGCCGTTACTGTAATAACGTTACAGTAACAAGTTACCACCGCCACCGCCGTTACTGTAATAACGTTACAGTAACAAGTTACCACCGCCACCGCCTTTACTGTAATAACGCGTTACAGTAACAAGTTACCACCGCCACCGCCTTTACTGTAATAACGCGTTACAGTTACAGACTGAACTGCGTTACTACACATGGAGGATTATCAAATACGGAGAAAATGCCTACATTATGATTAAAATTGACAAGATCCGTGTATCACCAAAAATCGTGTCATGTGCCACGAAAGGTAGGGGCCGAGTTCTGAGAAACACCAAGACGGTACCTGTAACACCCACAGCCCCAGGTCTCAGTGACTAGTAGTAATGGTAGTGGCGGCAATGATAATAACAAGGAGAAGAATAACAGCAATAATTATAACATAGAAAGCCAGCAGCAGCTAGGCGTAGAGGAGAATTTAACCCTGTCCTAAGAAGTCTGGCCTTGGCCCTGGCTCCTGGGTGGTGATCTGCGCTGGCAGGGGCCTGGGTAAACCAGAGAACAGCGCTGTGACCTAGGGTGGGGTCTCTGAGTCACGGGGTCCCAGCCGTGTCTGTGCCCCCGAGCCTCGGCAGAGACTGAGCCCCGAGGCCCCGCTGGGCTTCCCGGCGGCGCCGCGTTCGGGACTTCTGGACCCTGCCCTCGTGCCCTCCCCTCGGCTAGCATCACTCTGGGTGCACTCACTGTGATAAACCGTGACCCTGGGTGGATCAGCTCGAGGTGAGCTCTGTGAGTCCTTCTAGCGGCCACTGAACCTGACCGTGGTCTTGGGAACCCCGAACTCATAAGCTTAACGCTTCCGTTGCTTTTTACGTGCGAGGCCTGATGTCAAGGTGTTTCGTACGGGTGAGTCCTCGTCTCGACCCCATGAAGCAGGTTCAGTTCACCCCACTTAAAGACGGGGGGCCTGAGGGGGGGCCCGAATTCCAACCTGGCCTATCAGCTCCAGCGTCCTTGTTCGTACACCCCGTGTGGCCCATCCTCCAGGGTCCTGACCCTTGTCGTCAGCAGAGACCCTTGGGACCCGAGGCGCAGCAGGGGGCGGGGGGTGCCCTTTGGGGCACAGCATAAGGTTCCAGGGTGGGTGGGACTCACCGGGGGCAGGGACTGCACGATGTCACTGTGGTAGATGTAGCCGGTGTGGGGCAGCACTGAGGTGGATGAGAAGCCGGACAGCGTCTTGCGCTGGGCCCCGAGCAGCATGATGTTGCAGGCTGGCATCTTGGAGAGGTTGGTCAGGCCGCCGGCCACCCCTGCAGCAGGACGGAGGGAGGGAGGGGCTCAGAAGGAGCGAGGGGGTTTGTCTGGGGGCTCGCTATGTGCTGCACCTTCACGGGAGTTTCTGGTTGGAGCCCCGAGGCGGCCCCGCCAAGGAGGGCCGACATGTCCCACCTCCAAGAGGGGTTTGGAGGAGGCTCAGAGAGGTGAAGCAACTTTGCTAAAGGCGCACAGCAAGCAGACTGGCCCAACGGGAACCTGACCCAAGTCCGCGAAGCCACACAGGCCCTGCTCTGTGCCTTAGAGTGGTGTTCACCACGCTGTGGGCTCGTGACAACAGGGCCCGGGTGTGAATCACCTCTGGGTTCCCTTGAGCGTGTCTGCGGGCGTGTGGGAGGGAAGAGGAGCTGCAGGTAAACACTGTAAGTAGTTCTACCTCTGAGGTGGGATTGCTGTGTACCGGGCCCTGTGCTGGGCGCTTTTAAGGATTAGGTAAATGGTCTCATCACACACACGAGTCCTTGAAACAAGCCTCCAACACCTGTGCGGGAGCAGAACAGCCCCCACGGTCACTTGACAGCACCATCCCCGGAACGTGCGACTGCAGTGCCACATGCAGTCAAAGGGACTGTGCAGATACGAGCAAGTTAAGGACCCCGAGGAGGGGAGATTATCCTGGAGGGTCCTGGTGGGCTCAGTGTCATCACGAGGGTCCGTAGAAGTGGGAGAGAAGAGCAGAGCCAGAGCGGCACGAGAGGAGACTTTCAAGACAGAGGAAGGGGCCACGAGCCAAGGGATGCAGGTGCCCCTGGAAACTGGAAAAGGCAGGGAAACGGCTTCCTCCCCTGACCCACCGTAGAGGACCGCAGCCCTGCCGACACTTTCATCTTAGCCCCGTGAGGCCCACGGTGGACTTCTGACCTCCACAACTGTCAGATGATAAACTGCGTCATTCAAGCCTCTTGGTTCGTGGTCATTTGGTACAGCAGTCACAGGAAACTAGCACAACCCCCAATCGCCACTGGGGAAACTGAGGCACGTGACACCGTTTGCCCAAAGACGTGAGGTCAGCGAGGGGGGAAGCAGGATCCACACCCGAGCTTATCCTTCCCCGACACCACTGCTTCTACCTGCGACTCTGCACACACCTGCCCCCAAGACTGTGTTACGCGCTGAACTGTGTCCCCCCGCCAAATTCACACACTGAAGTCCTAGCCCTCCCATCCCCACACCTCAGAACGTGACTGTATTTGGAGACAGGGTCTTTAAAGAGGTGATCAGGGACCTCCCTGGTGGCACAGTGGTTAAGACTCAGCGCTCCCAATGCAGGGGGCCCAGGTTTGATCCCTGGTCAGAGAACTAGATCCCACATGCGAGCTGCAAATAAGGAGCTGGTGAGCCGCAACTAAGGAGCTGGCGAGCCGCAATTAAGGAGCCCGCCTGCCGCAACTAAGACCCAGCGTGACCAAATTAAAAAAACAAACAGGTGATCAAGGTGAAATGATGTCACAGGATGGGCCCTAATCCAATAGGACTGGTGCCCTTACGAGAGGAGACTAGGACACAGTCACACGTGGAAGGAAGACCACATGAGGATGCAGTGAAAAGGTGGCCGTCTACACATCAAGGAGAGAGGCCCCAGAAGGAACCAGCCGTGCTGACACCTGATCTCAGTCTCCCAGCCTCCAGACTGTGAGAGGATAAACCTCCGTTGTCGAAGCCGCCCCCCCGAGTCTATGGTACTTTGTTACAGCAGCCTGAACTGACTAATACGGCTGCTTTATCAAACTCCCCCAGGAAGTGTTTCTCGGTTGAAGGGGCCAGGAGCCTGAGGGGGCACTCTGAGGCCGCAGAGAGCCCCCGAGGACGAAGGGACCCACTGCCAGGACCAGTGCCCCCGTCTTGTGGAGAATACTGAGGCTCAGAGAGCTGACTTTACAACTACCAGGTGGCCCCGTGGGCCCATGGCAGAGCTGGGAGCTGCTGGGATGCCCAGCATTTCCACCAGCCACGCCGCCTCTCCCCTTTGCGGCCTGTCTGGCCCCAGCTCTGCCGGGGATGCGGGTACTGACCAGGCTCAGGGCCCCCATCCTTTCTCCGTGTCCGTGTGAAGAGCAAGCTGGCCGACCTCTGTGGTCTCCAGGAGAGATGAGAGGGTGGGGGCGAGGGCACACGGTCCTGGGGCCCCAGGGCCAAATCCCGTTTACAGAAGAGGAACAGACTTCCCCAAGGTCACATGGCCCGCGGGGCCATCACTGCGTGGGGATGGGCCTCACCCATGATCTTGGCGGCGGTGGACGCCCCGATGATGATGGAGAGGTTGGGCGCGATGAAGGACATGCGCGACTCCACGTACTCGTAGATTCGGTGCTTGGAGGCGTTGAGCTCCAGCGCCATGTCGCAGGCCTCCTCCAGCCGTTCCAGCTCCTCCTCTGACAGCTGCTGCCTGCGGGGTGGGGGCGAGGTGGGGGTGAGGCTGGGACGGACCCGACCTTCGAGCTTCAGCATGTCCCGTCTGAGCGGCCCAGGAGCCCGCGTCCTCCCAGCTGTGTGTGTGTGCGCACACGTGTGTGCAGCCTCACCACAGGTACCGCTCCTGCCAGCCCTGAGGCCTGGAAGCCAGGGCTGCCGGGAACCAGTCCTTGGTGGCACCTCACTGCCCAGTCCTCTCTCCACCTGGGGGAGGCGCCCCTGCCCAGGCCATGCCAGAGCCGGGCCTCTGCAGGCGCTCCCTCTTCCTGAAACGCTCTCCCGCCGAGGCCCCCCACACTCCACGGGCCACCCCGGCCCACCACCCTGCCGCTTCCCTCGGAGCACGGTCACCGCTGCCATCAACCGTTCCAGAGCTCTGCTCTGGGGTGACAGGTGTCCCCTTCTCCTAGGTGCAGCATGGACGCCAGAGGGGCAGGTGGAGAGCCAGCGTTCACCCTAGCGAGGGGATGACACGCCAGAGACGGACACTTCTAATTACGGGCCTGCCCCTTGCCTCACCCTCGAAACCCCGGGCGAGGCTGGCTTCTCATGCCCGGGTAGCCCCGAGCCCAGCACGGTGCCTGGCTTGCGAGCTGAAGTGCCCTATCCTCCTGAGACTGACAGCCATGCCGCTGGCCCAGACCGCCGTGCGCCATCAGAGGGGCCCCTGCGCGCACCCCTGGGTGGTGGAGGCAGTGACGCTGACGACCATGATGGTGGCGTTGGTCAGGATCTGCTGCAGGTTCTCGTTGTTCTTGCACTTGTCCAGGCTGTTGCCCAGCTCCTAGGGGGCGAGAGGGCGGGACAGGGGCCTGGGACTCAGGAAGCTCTAGAACCTCTCGTGCTCCTGCACCCATCCGACCTGTCCGCAGGGCACTCCCCTGCCTCCCCCCACTCCCGGCAACTCCGCTGCTCAAAGGATCCGCACCGTCTGCCCCATGTGGGCTGACCCGGAAGCAGCGCCGAGCAAACGGGCCACCCAGGGAAGACCCGCTGCCGCCACCGGCCTGCAGCCCATGGCCGCTCAGAGCGCGGGTCTGACCGCATCACTTCCCTGGGTGGGCATCCCCTGCCACCGCCCCCATCCGCCCCGGACTCATGGGGGGCCCTGCGCACTGGTGAGCCCGCCTTCACTTTCCCTTAAGACCCAGAGCCTCTGCAGCTCGCCTCCTCGCCGCCTCTCGTTCCCTGAATGCTCCAGGGCCTGTGGCCATCTCGGGGTCTTGGCACTTAGGACTGCTTCCCCGATCCTCATCCCGTCTCCAGCCAAAGGCTGAGTGAGGGGAGCCTTCCCCTTAGACCTGGGGGGTCTGAGAGCAGGGCCCCGCCGCCCCTTCCCATTAGTGGCAGTCGGGGAGCTCCCTCCTTCCCATTTACCTTGACGGTGCGGATGTAATCCAGTGCATTGGGGACCAGAGACTCCAGTTCGGGGAATCGCTTCGAGTACTTATCCCGGATGAACTTATGGATGATGTCTAAGGGTGACAGGGTGGAGAGGAGCCCGATGAGGGGCAGGCAGACTCTGCTGGCTCTCCCAGTACCTGTTTCCCCTTCCTCCTTCAGTAGCAAAACCCCTAATTATAGCTGGGCTCACGGACACGCAGCACAAAGCTACATTTCCCGGCTGCCCTTATGGCTGGACGCAGCCATGGGAGTTAGTTCTGATCTACAAGATGTGAGCTGAAGTCACATGTGCAACTTCCAGGCCACTCCCTCAAAGGAAAAAAATGTGCCTTCCTCTTCTCTCCCGTCTTTTTGCTGATGAGGATGTGGAGGTGATGGCTGGAGGTGGGCAGTCACCTTGTACCATGAAACAGGTGGCAGATACATGAGACAGAAAGAGCCTGGACTCCTCATCCAGACTTTCATATGAGAGGAAAATATGCTTCCTTCTCACGTAACCACTTGTTACAGCAGCTGAACCTGGATTCCAGCTGATACAGGGGCTTGGGGGCAGGACCCCGGGAAAGGCCAGCAGGGAAGACAGCCTGCGAGCCTGCCTGCCCCTCCCTTGGGGATGGGAGGAGGCTGTGGGGGACACCGGGCAGGGCTGTCTCTGCTTGCCCTTCTGGCACTCACTCAGCTCGTTCTCGATCTCCACCGTCAGGTTGTTGGCGTCCACGATGACCCGGTACTCGGGGGCCGCCTCCACTGGTCCCATCACTGTGAGGATGAGAAAGAGCCTGGTTTGGGTGTGTGTCTATGCACCCACCCTGTCCCAGATCCCACAGCTCAGGGAGACTGGGGATGCAGCTGGAGGGGAGCAGGGAGGGGCTGAAGAGGAAACTGGGGGGCAGGTCTGCATATCTGCAAACCTCCCATCTCTCCCTCCAGACCAGTCTAGACTTGACCCCATCTCGCCCTGGACCTAAACCCTCCTGGGCTCACCACACCCTTAGACTAACAGCGCAGTTACCCAGAGTGATGTTTGAGGCCTCCCAAAAGGCTGGGAGCTCTGCGAGGACAAGCACGGGGTCTGTTTCCTGTGGCTGCACCCCGGTGCGTCTGGCCCGTTGCAGTCGCTCCGGGGACACTTGCTGACTCAGTGGCTCCAGTCTGCTCTCTGCACCTTCCTGGCCCCATCCTCTCATCACACCCCTGCTTTGTTTCATTCCAGCCATTAAAGGACTGAATACAGTGCCCTGTACACTTGGCCTGCGTCACTCTTCTTGTGGCCTTTGAGTATGCTGTTCCCTCTCCCTGGCACATCCCTTCCTCGTGTCTGTTTCTGGAAAACCCTTCAAGCTCTAATAATCACGACGATAATGACAATGATGACAGTATTATCACGAGCAACTGACACACACAGGACTTACTGGGCACACGACACTGTTCTAAGTGCCTTACAGGCAATTAACTTCTTTTATCCACAACCAGCCAGGGAGGTTGGTGTTAAATCAGGCCAATGTTGCAGAGAAAGAAAAGGAGGGACACGGCCTGATGTCACAAAGCCAGCAGATGGAAGAGCTGAGATCTGACTCCTGAGTCTGCGCTCTGAATCCTGATGCTCAAATGCCTCTATGTCCTTAAGACTCACAAGGCGCTTAAGAATCCCTCCCTTACCTTTCAGGAGGGGTCAGCCGTCTCCTCTGTGCTCCGGCCACACTCCCGCCACATCCATTAGACACCATCACCACCCAGTTTGAGGTGTTTCATGTCCACCTTCCCCACCAGACACGGGGTGTGACTGGGTCTGACTTAAAATCCCCGAGCCTGGCCCACACCAGGAAATGTCACTTTTATGATTCCCCACGACTCCCTGGCCTGGCATTTGAAACCCTGCAGGGTCTGGTGCCTTGCCAGCCTTCCCACCACTATGGACGTCCAAGGTTTTGCAGGTGCAGCTCTCTTTCCCTGGGCGCACCCCCCTTCCCTGGGCACACCCCCCCGCCACCCCGTTCTTGGCCTGTCATGTGTATTCATGCTTCAAAGTCCAGGTGAGACATCAGTGCTCCCCTGACCACGGCAGGGTCAGCCGGCTCCTCCTGTGGCTCCCGCGTGCCCTGGGCTCCCTCCATCCCAGCAGGCGCCGCCAACCAGTAACTGCTCCGCCAGCCCCTGAGCGTTCTGAGAGCAGAGGCCCACACAGCCCTGGCCCCCAGGGCACCTCAGGAAAACTTTAAAGAAAGTTTTAAAGGTTTAAAGTTTAACCCTGGTGGTACAGTGGTTAAGAATCCGCCTGCCGATGCAGGGGACACGGGTTCGAGCCCTGGTCTGGGAAGATCCCTCATGCCGCGGAGCAGCTAAGCCCGCGAGCTACAACTACTGAGCCCAGAAGCCACAACTACTGAAGACCGAAGGCCTAGAGCCCGTGCTCCACAACAAGAGAACCCACCACAATGAGAAGCCTGTGCACCGCAACTAGAGAGAAGGCCCGCGCGCAACAACGAAGACCGAACGCAGCCAAGTTAATTAATTAATTTTTTAAAAAAGAAAGGATGGAACAAGTGAGTCTCCCTGAAACTCTGCTCTGACTACACCACTCCTGTGCCAAAGAGCTTCCCTTGGCTTCCCGCTGCCTAGGAATTCCACTCGAGAGCCACAGCTTTCCAAGAGAAACGGGGGTGATGACAGCATTGTCCTCTTAGAGCTGGTCTGAGCACTCAAGAGACAACCCAGCTTTGCCCAGAGTTAGAAGTGAGGAGAGATTTTAATAATTTTTATGGATACTTGTTTATATTTTCATGGTTACTTTCTATTTACCAAATGATACCAGTTTTCCATCCACAGTGGCAGTATCTTTCCTTCTTGGGTCAACTGAAGGAAAAAAGTATGTGGATTTAAAAATGTGAAATAGGGCTTCCCTGGTGGCGCAGTGGTTGAGAGTCCGCCTGCCGATGCAGGGGACACGGGTTCGTGCCCCGGTCCGGGAAGATCCCACATGCCGCGGAGCGGCTGGGCCCGTGAGCCATGGCCGCTGAGCCTGCGCGTCCGGAGCCTGTGCTCCGCAACGGGAGAGGCCACAACAGCGAGAGGCCCACGTACCGGAAAAAAAAAAAAAAAAAAAAAAGTGAAATAAGTGTTTTACAGGTGTGGCAAAACTCTCTAACTGATCAGGTTATCAATAAAGTTTGGGAAGCCTTGAGATAAATCTTATCACAATTAGGCAGCGCTCAGCACAGAACAAGGACTTAAGAAGTGTCAGCTTGGGCCTCCCTGGTGGCGCAGTGGTTGAGAGTCCGCCTGCCGATGCAGGGGACACGGGTTCGTGCCCCGGTCCGGGAAGATCCCGCGTGCCGCGGAGCGGCCGGGCCCGTGAGCCATGGCCGCTGAGCCTGCGCGTCCGGAGCGTGTGCTCCACAATGGGAGAGGCCACAACAGTGAGAGGCCCGCGTACCGCAAAAAAAAAAAACAAAAAAAAAGAAGAAGTGTCAGCTTTAGGGACTTCCCTGGCGGTCCAGTGGGTAGGACTCTGCGCTTCCACTGCAGGGGGCCCGGGTCTGATCCCTGGCCGGGGAATTAAGATCTCGCATGCTGCGCAGCACGGCCAAAAAAGAAAACAGAAAACTTCGAAAGAAGTGATCAGCTTTAGAATGCAGTACACTCTTAGGAGAGAAGGGGACTGGGCTGGGATGGAAGAGAGGAGGAGGGCTCTGGCAAAGGGTGAGAGGAAGAGCCAACTTCCAAAGTCAGCAGCAGCGAAAGAGCCAAGGGGCCTGGCCGGAGACGAGCCGGGGTGGGCGTGGTGAGGGCGCCGGGCGGGGAGAAGGTACCTTCCGAAGCGCTGGCCTGCTTGCTGATATACTCCTCAATCTTCATCATGATTTCTGCAAACTGTTCGGGGAGGAGCGGACAGTCAGAACCCGGGACTCTCCAGGCAGAGGAGCTGCTGCCCGTGTCCTCCCCCAGGAGCTGCTCTCACCATCTTGCTGTCCCACAGCTTGGCGATGCTCTTGACCGAATCTCCGGAGAGATCCAGCTGGGTCTCCTCCTGCACATCCTCGATCGCCGGCTCCTCCTCCTCCTCCCCGTAGCTCCCTCCTTCCTCCTCTTCTGCCGCCTCCTCGAGGTCAGCCAGCAGCTCGTCGGCCAGAGACATCCCGAGGCCTGCGGGGAGGGCGGGCGGGGTTCCCACTCATCACTGGGACAGGCCTCCCCTGCCCGATGGCCCTGGCCCTTCTGCATCAACCTCACCAGCATGCAGGCGCCATGAGCACAGGTACACTCTTCTGCTTTTCTCTCTAGCTCGGAACTGTGCCTGGCACATAACAGATGCTCAGTAAACACCTGCTGAATGAATCCATGAACCCGCTTCCCAGAACCAGATGGTCTCCAGTCATAACTCACACTACCCACCCTTCTCACCTTCACTTCACTGGACAAGACACTGCACACCCCTCACACCACCACTTCGCTCAGACTTAAAAGATACATCCCCTCCCTTGATAAGACCTCTCCTCACATCCTTTCCTTCCCCGCCCCCAGCAGAGGCCCCTCCCCACCAACTGCTGGGCCCCGAAGGGGTGACAGACACCCTGATCTCCTCAGCCATCAGGACAACCAGGCGGGGCCTAAAATGTCTAGAGCCTCCAGGCCAATCACCTCGTGCTCTGAGCAGCTCCTACCCCCAGGTGCTGTACAAATATTAGTATTTTCCGTGAATCCCACGCAGTGGAAAAGGCTGCGAAGGCTGCGAAGCACGACTCTACAAGGTACAATCCCCACCACCCTGTCCTCCCCGGTGCTTTTTTTTTTTTTTTAATAAGAAACGCTCCCTCTTCCTGTTCTTCTCCTCTTTCAATAAGACAAATGTAGGGGGACGCGGGGAGGAATAAACGTGAGACTGGGATGGACACGTACACACGACTGTGTATAAAACAGATAACTAGTAAGAACCTGCTGTAGAGCACAGGGACCTCTACCCGATACTCTGTAAGGACCTGTATGGGAAAACAATCTAAAAAAGAGCGAATATATGTATATGTATAACTGATTCACTTTGCCATACGGCAGAAAGTAACACAGCATTGAAGACCAACTATACGCCAATAAAAAATTTTTTAAAAAGACAAATGCAACATGTACACACCACTATATAAAAAACAGATAACCAACAAGTACCTACTGTATAGCACAGGGAACTCTACTCAGTGTTTTGTAATAACCTCTAAGGGAAAAGAGTCTGAAAAAGAATAGAGAGATATGTATGTGTACGTATAACTGAATCACTTTGCTGTGCACCTGAAACTAACACAACACTGTAAATCAACTATACTTCCATAAAAAAATGAAATTAAAAAAGAAATTAAAAAACAGGGGAATTCCCTGATGGTCCAGTGGTTAGGACTTGGTGCTTTCACTACTGTGGCCCCGGGTTCAATCCCTTGCTGGGGAGTTAAGATCCTGCAAGCTGCGTGGGGCAGCCAAAAGAATAAAGAAATAAAATAAAATTTACAGAAAGACAAACGGAGGCTGCAAACTTCCATGTCCGCAGAGGCTAAGTGGGTGACGTAAGTGAGTGAAGCAGGCTGTGGGTTGGGCAACTGGAGTCTGGGGAGCTAGGGGATCATGCCCGATGCAAAAGCTCAGCTGACACGACACTTCAGACACGCCCTGCCGGTGGGAACACGGGCTCCATGTTGCCAGGTTTTCTAATTTTTTTCAAGAAAAGTAAGAGAGTCAGAATTTTTATGTGTAACCTCCCAGTTTGAAAAGTTTCTTTTTAAGTGGCTAATTTAAACAGACCACCATGGCACAGGCCAAACTAAAACGATTACAGGAAAGATTTGGTCCTTGAGCTGCCGGTTTAGGACCCCTGGATGTTCGGTTGTCTCTGAGCTCAGTCTCCCCTCATACCCTCCTTTCTCCCTAAGATGCAACGTCCCCTTTATACTCACTTCTCTTTATAAGACACAGCTTTTCCTTGTAAACGCACCCACGTTACCTCACACACACCTTTCTCCAAAACTCTCGCTTTCTCTGAATAAGAGGAACTCGTCCTTTATTGGACATGATCTGCTCTCCATACGTAAGACTCAAGTATCTCTTCTTATCCTCTCTTCTCTGTTTCCCCACTAAACTGTAAGCAAAACCAGGGGTGGTTATCTGTCTGTTCACTGTTATATCTCCACCATCTAGCAGAATCTCTAGCACGTTGTAGGTATTCAAGAAATATTGGGCAAATGAATGGATGAACTTTATTTAATCCTTATACCAACCACATTATGGTTTCCTTTCTCCGGCTCTCTGGATATATTATTTGTTCATCCCAAAAGTAAGGGCCCAAACATTATTTCTTGCAGCGTGGATTATCTCTGACCCTGAGACTAGATGCTATCCTGCTGTTATACATCCTATGAACCCTTTAGTTCACTTCAACACTTGAGATTCTCTAAATTTCTAACATTTTGTTTAATGTCCATCTTCCCCATTAAGCTTAAGTTTGTAAGGAAAGAGGGACCGTGTCCATTTTGTTCATTGCACAATATTTCCATCGCCCAGCGCAGCACGTGGCACGGAGTAGGTACCACGACCTCGCTTGATGCCAGCCAACCTCTCCAGCCTCAGCCCCCGCCACTATCCCCCATGCCCCTGAATCCTTCTCACACTTTTTTCGCTTACCAACTTCTTCCCCTCACTTTAGGTCTTCCTTCCCTCCCTTTTTACCAGCTCAACACCTCTTCAGCCTTCAGTTCTCATATTCCAGCTCCCTGACCCACGCACCCCACTCTAGTGTAGATAGATTGCTTGGTGATATACACCCCGCACGCCCTGTGTGTACCCTAAGGCACTTCACACATTTGTGATTATTTAAGTAATTACTTGATTAAGCCTGTCTCCCAAGGCACCATGCAAAGCGCTAACAGGGCCGGGAACGATTTTTTGCTGCCGCTATATCCCCAGAGCCGTAACAACGTAGGAGCATTTGAGACCTTTGGGTAGTCGGTCTACGAAGGCCCGCCTTTCTCCTTACACACTTCCTCCCCCAGACCCAGGAAGCCAACCTCCCGCCCTTCCCTCGTCTCCATCACACTCACCCCTTCTCTTCTCGCACGACGGTTTCTAGGAAATCAGCTTCCCAACAGCGGTCGACGCTCACTGATGACGTTTCAACCTTGAGCCGTCGTAGAAGCAAAGCTGCGCTCTGATTGGCCCCTGCACCGCGTCTTTCCTGGCTGCGTTTGGAACAACAACTTTATTAGCACCTGCCGCTAGGCGGAGAAGGGATGAGCCGGAGAGAAGAGGGGCTTTATCCGGCTCACGCCCGCTGTGGACTGAGCCTGATAAGCCGAGAATCGCCATAGTCTGACGACAGGGTGTCAAGACAAGAATAAAGTCGAGGGCAACTCAGACCGCTGGTGGAGGCGTTCGACGAGAAAGCAAGGCTTTCAGCCGGGAGTCGAGGTGGAGGTGGAGGGGTTGGGGAGCGGAGCCGGAAATAGGAAACTACAGCTCCCAGAAGGCGTAGCGGCAAGGTCCCGCATGCTGGGGTCGTGAAGCCTGATGGGAAAGGTAGTTTTGCGAACGACTTAACCTAGAGGTTAGCGAGGTTGGAAGTTCTGAGGCCCGGGGCTCCCGGAGTCGGAGAGAGATGGAACTGGAGCAGAGAGAAGGGTGAGTGGCTTTGGGGAAGACTACGAATCCCAAAAGACATTGCGGCTGCATAAGAGCGGTCTTCTGCGCTGAGGACTGACGGGGATTGCAGTTCCTACAACTCCTTTGGCTTATAACTCTTGTAGGGACTGGGGTCCGTACTCGAGCATCCTGGGGGAAAAGGCTACGGGTCTAGACTCCTGGATCTGACAGGCGAGGCGGTTGGAGGTCAGGACTCCTGGGTCTGAGTGAGGGCTTGGGGGACTCGAACTCCCCGTGGGACTCGGGAAGAAGGGGTCTGGACTCCTCGATACTGGGAAGCGGGTGCTGGGGCCCTGGACTCCTGGATCCTGGGAGGAAGGGGTCGGGGCTCGAACTCTTCTGGATCCTGGGAATGGTGGGCTGGGGGCCTCGGACTCCTGCATCAGAGAGAGGAGGAGTCTGGGAGTCGGGCTCCTGGTCTGTGGGAGGAGGGACTAAGGGTTAGGTATTCAGGGTCCCTGAGCCCACTGACTCTACAGGACCATGGCATCTGTGGGCTTTGAAGAGTTCTCAGCGCCGCCAGGCTCAGAGTTGGCGCTGCCTCCTTTGTTCGGTGGTCACATCCTGGAGAGCGAGCTTGAGACAGAAGTGGAGTTTGTGTCTGGGGGTCTGGGTGGCTCCGGGCTCCGGGAGCGAGATGAAGAGGAAGAGGCAGCCCGGGGCCGGCGGCGGCGCCAGCGGGAACTAAACCGCAGGAAGTACCAGGCGCTAGGTCGACGCTGCCGGGAGATCGAGCAGGTAGGTGAGTGTGGATTCCCCTGTTTTGGGGTCCCCTGGCCTCCATTACCAATCCTTCCCAGTCTCTGTCTAGATGCCCAGCCTCCCTTGCCCGGCTGAATGAATTTTCCATTCACTTATTCATTCATTATTAATTTATTTAGCACCTATTATGTGTCAGGCAGTGTGCAAGGCACCTTGGAGAGATGTCTCCTCTAGGAGCATCACCTGACAACCCAGACCAGCTCACTGATGTTTCACAGGTGCCTCTCTAGCTCCCCACCGATCAAACTTTTCAAATCTCCCATACCCTTGACATCATTCGCTCCTCATGTCCTGTCTGTTCTGCCTCTCAGATCTCTCTGGGGTCCTTCTCCTCCCCTCCATCCCCACGCCTCTGCCCAGCCTCAGGTTCTTTCTGCTGAATCACTGCATTAGCCTCCTTGGTGAGAATGAGGATGGAGCAGTAAGCAGGGCCCAGATCTTGAAAGGCCACCAGAGCAAGAGGTTTGGATTTTTTTTTTTTTTTTTGAGAGTGATGGGGAGCTATCAAAAGGTTTCAAACAGGGGAGGGACAGGGTCAGTGTTTGAAAGACTCTGAATTTGGTTGGACTCTTTTGCTAGGGCCGCTGTATCAAGAACCACAAACGGATGGCTAAGTAATAGAAATGTACTGCCTTACGGTTCTGGAGACTAGAAGTCTGAGATCAAGGTGTCAGCAGGGTTGGTTCATCCTGAGGGCTGCGAGGGAGAATCTGTTATCTGTTCTAGGCATCCTCCCTAGCTTCTGGTGGTTTGCTGGACATCTTTTGTGTTCCTTGCTTGTAGATCTCTGCTTTCATCTTCCCGTGCTTGTGTGTGTATCCCAATTTCTTTTTTTTTTTGCGGTACGCGGGCCTCTCACTGTTGTGGCCTCTCCCGTTGCGGAGCACAGGCTCCGGACGCGCAGGCTCAGCGGCCATGACTCACGGGCCCAGCTGCTCAGCAGCATGTGGGATCTTCCCAGACCGGGGCACAAACCCATGTCCCCTGCATCGGCAGGCGGACTCTCAACCACGGCGCCACCAGGGAAGCCCTCCAATTTCTTTTAATAAGGATGCCACCAGTCATATTGGGTTAAGGCCAATCACCTCATTTAACTTGATTCCCTTTGTGAAGACCCTGTGTCCAAATACGGTCACATTCTGAGGCACCGGGAGTTAGGACTCCAGCACACCTTTTTTGGGGGGGCACCATCCAACCCGTAACGACGGTGTTGGGGGAGTTCTGGAAGGGGGCTGGTGTAGTGGCCCAGGCAGGAGAGGAGGAGGCTTGAGCTGGGGTAGGAGTCAAGGAGAGGGAGAGAGAGAGACGACTTAGAGAACTAATAAGGAGGTGAGGTTTGAGTCAAGTCTTAGATTAAGTAGGAACACGTCAAGCTGAAGGGAAAGGTACACTGAGGACTCTGTGTGGCATAGGGCTTACTCAGGATTGGAGAGGTGTTTGGTTTGATGGGGGTGCTGGGGAGGGGATTTGAATGCCAGGCTGAGGGCGGTGGACTTGGAGCAGGATCAGCTCCAGGTATTAAAGTATATTCCCCTGAAGCTGCACAAAGGCTGAGCCTATGCATACCCTGTGGCCAGCTGTCCCAGTCCTCCCTACGTACCCAGCAGACATACATACAAACACACACCTGATGACGGTTAACCTGATGACGTTCCTAGCAGTACTGTTTTGTTTTGTTTTTTTTTTTTTGGTTTGTTTGTGTGGCCTGTGGGATCTTAGTTCCCCAACCAGGGATCAAACTTGCGTCCCCTGCAGTGGAAGCGCGGAGTCTTAACGGCTGGACCACCAGGGAAGTCCCTGCAGCACTCTGTAATATGGTTTTATGTACGTGTTAATATAAACTTACGTAATATACATAAACCAGACACCGTGTATCTTTTACCAGGTAGCCTTTGCCTCCGCTTCATCCTTCAGCTCACCCCAACCTCTCTCCTCTCCACGACCACTCCTCTCTCTTCTTCCCCCCCGCCCCACCCCGTGATTTCACGACGCCTCATGTCACTGTGTGTTCACAGGGTCTGGCAGCAAGGGTGGTGCTGTCAGAGTGAGCCCTCCCACCTGAGTACCCACTGCGTGCCAGGCCTGCTCTGGGGGCTTTACGCAGGGACATCTGGGAACTCAGCGCCCCCCAAGCAGCAGGTATCCGGAGCCCTGTTTAACAGATGGATGCTGGGGTCCAAAGAGACTCAACCATTTGCTCAAATGGAGTTGCATTTGAGCCTCTGCTCTTAGCTCCCCCGTCCCCCGCCAGGAATAAGTTGTTATTATTCTCCTTTTACCAGTGCAGAAACCTGAGGCTCAGAGAAGTTAAGTAACTTGCCCAAGGTCCCAGAGCTGAGAAGAGGCAGGCTGGGATTCAAACCCAGGTCTTTCTGACGCAGGAGCAGAACATACTCTTTCACGCTTGGGCACACGTCTCCTCTGATGACCTTAACTAAAGCGGCCACCTCCTGCCCTAATCTCCAGCATATCTACCAGTTTGGTGTCCTTCAAGCACTTTATCACTAGGTGAAGTCATTTGTTTAGCAGTATTCAGGGAGCACCCCCTCTGCCAGGGTCTGCTCAAGGCACCGGGGACAGAGGCACAAATCCTGGTCCTTTGGGGCTTCTGTTCTGGTGGGGGAGATGGAGAGTGAGGACACTGCATAGAGAGAGAGGCTCTAAGGCGATGGAAAAGTGGAGCTGAGAAAGGGGGGGACGCTCTGGCGTGGGAAGTGGGGGAGGGGCTGCTGCAATTAACGGGAGGTCTGAGCAGGTAGCCTTTGAGTGCAGCCTTTGAGGGAGCTAGGCAGGCACCTGGGGAAGAGCACGTGGAAAGCACTCAGGACAGGACAGTGTCAGGGGACTCAAGCGTGAGCCACGTGGATGAGGGAGAGGAGCAAGAGAGGCAGCGAGGCGGGGGAAAGAGCAGACACAGCGGGCCCTGGAGGCCCCGGGATGGCCCTGGGCCAGTCGCCCTCCAGCGGGGCCCCATGCACCACGTGTTGAGCACGCGGAGTCCGGCTGACCTGTGTTTTCTCCCACCTCCCCGCAGGTGAACGAGCGGGTCCTGAACAGGCTCCATCAGGTACAGAGGATAACTCGGAGACTCCAGCAGGAGCGGAGGTAACCCCTTGCACACCTGCTCTGGGCCTGCATCGCTTGTCTCTGCTCCCCCCAACCCCTGTCACCACCACCTTGGGCCTTGGAAGAAAGCCGAGCCCTGGGCCTTGGGGGAGAGGTGTGCTCCCTTTGAATGGAGTGTAACACAATGCAGGAGGCCAGACTCAGGGTCACAGACTCAGCTTCAAGCACCGTTCTGCTGTGTGACTCAGGGCAAGCCGCATCCCCTCTCTGAGCCCCAGTTCCCCATCAACTAAGGGTTAACACTAAGATCACGAGGCTGCTGAAGATTAAATGGGAGCCCACAGGAGATGAGCTCGGCTGAGCCTCCCACCTCGGGTCACCATGACCAGGACGGGGAGTGAGCTCTGGGGCCAGCCCACCACTCCACTGGGTCCCCATCTCCATGAAATGTGGAGAACAGGCTTTATTACAGAGTCTCCATGATGCCGAGACCCCCGGTCAGTCCTCAGCCCTCTACTTACCTGACCCAGTGGATATACCCTCTTCTTTGAAGCACTTTCTTGGCCAGGTCACTCTCCTGTCTCAGTTTCCCCTCCTCCCAGCCGTTGATTCTTGCCTCTTTGCTGGTTCATTCTCACTTCCCCAAACCCTGAACCTGCAGTAGCCAGGGCTCAGCTCCTGGGTCCTCCTCTTGTCCACATCTGTGCTGTCCAGGATGCTAGCTGCAGGTGGTGACTTTATTTTACACTGAAGTTGAATTTTAACATTCATTAAATACATTTCAATTCATTCAAATGAAACTGAAAATTCAGTTCCTCAGTGGTCACAGTCCCAGTTTATTAAGACGAAGTGAAATTGGAAATTCACTCCCTCAGTTGCACGAGCCTCATTTCATGTGCTTGGTAGCCACGTGGTTCCGATTTTCATCTGAATTAACTAAAATCAAGCGAAATTTAAAATTTCCATTCCTCAGTCACTCTCGCCACGTGGCAGGCGCTCAAGGATGGTGACAGGTGATCGGTGGCTTCTGTGGTGGATAGCACAGAGAGGACACCTGATACCTACTTGTAGAATAAGAGACTGCACGTAAAGCGCTCCACCCAGGCGCTGGCTTATGGGGACCATCTAATCAGAGCTTAAAACAAACAAAAAACCAAAAAGCTTTTGGAAGCAGGAGTGGGGAAGAGAAGGCAGCGTCACCCGTGCGAGCACTCTGGGCCCGCCTCCCAGGGATTAATGAAAATAATAACTTACGTTTGACTGTTTACAAGCCGAGTACTGCAGAGCTGTCGTCAAGCTGCAGTGTCGTGGTCAGCGGGCCGCCCAGTTGGGGTTGTCACCTCCAGATTACAGAGCAGGAGTGGAGGTGCAGGTCACCTGGTCCTGCCCAGAGCCCCACTGGCTGCTCAAGTGCTTGCTACCCGGGTGACTCAGACCTTCTGGGTCCAGGACAGCCTTGGCCTCAGAGTCAGAGCTGGGCTGTCGTGGGCCCCCTTCCCAACCACCAGAAGGTAAAGCTGCCCCCCCGGCGGCTTATCTCCGGCCGCAGGTTCCTCATGAGGGTGCTGGACTCCTACGGTGATGACTACCGCGCCAGCCAGTTCACCATCATGCTGGAGGTGAGTGCGACGCGGTCACGGGTGGGCTGGGGGAACCGGGGGCCCAGGACACAGCCCTCACGTGCCCACCTCCCTGTCTGCCAGGACGAGGGCAGCCAGGGCACAGACGCCCCCACCCCAGGCAACGCTGAGAACGAGCCTCCAGAGAAAGAGGGGCTGTCCCCGCCTAGAAGGACACCCGCACCCCCAGAACCTGGCAGCCCGGCCCCTGGCGAGGGGCCCAGCGGGCGGAAGAGGCGGCGAGCACCCCGGGACGGCCGCCGAGTGGGAGCTGCGCTGACTCCAGAACTGGCCCCGGTGCAGGTGGGGGCGGCCTGGAGCCCAGGGGTCCGCCGGGTGGGACTAGGGCTCCTGGGCTTCCCTGCTGCGCTGCGGGGGGGTGGGGCTGGGCCCTGCAAGGCGGGGAGGGCTGGAAGGGTTGGACGGGGCTGGCGTTGGCCGGGGAAGGAGAAAGAGTTGGAAGATGCCAGGCAAGGGGCTTTCGTGGAGAAGGAAGATGTGGAGGCGGCTCTGGGGAGAAGAAAAGATAACCGGGGAAGGTCGGCAGAGGAGGGAGAGGAGGCGGGGGAGGGTGGTGACGCTGGAGGGGATGCCGGGACTTCTGGTGAGGAGCACATAGGACGCTGCCCCGGGAGGCCGGGGGCGCTTCTCACGCCTTGTTCTCACCTACCCCAGATCAAGGTGGAGGAAGACTTCGGCTTTGAAGCGGACGAGGCCCTAGACTCCAGCTGGGTTTCTCGGGGGCCTGACAAACTGCTGCCCTACCCAACCCTAGCCAGCCCCGCCTTTGACTGACACCTCCCCCCCCACCGCAGTAAACCAACCCCTACACTCGCCTCGGCCGCTGTCCACTGCTTCCACCTGCAGCCGCACACACTCAGACACCGGGTGTGGTTTTCACATTTTTATTGGGGGCCGTCAGGGAGGGGGCCTCTCCCTGTCAATGGAGAAGCTCACAGTTTCTTCAGCCACTCCAAGCTTGGGCCCTGGGGGTCCTGGGGGTGGCTGGGCACATCAGGCATGTTCCCATCGTCTCGGAGGGGCACTGTGGGACAGGAGGGTGGGCCACTGAGATAAGCAGATCGCTGGGGGCCCACAGAAAAGGGCTGGCCTGTCAGCTTACTTTCAAAGAGGGAAACGGGACCCCGGGGAGAGATAAGAAAGAGAGTAAGGGTCAGAAAATCAGAGATGTAGGGAAGTGGGGAAATAGAGACCTAGAGACATGGGAGACCAGAACGATGGATACTGAAAGGAGACCCAGAGAAAGACCCAACAGATACAAGGAAGCAGAACAGAGACCTGGAGAGGTGGAGACCCAGGAAGACAAAACTCCAGAAAGCAACAGAGATTGGGAACCCGGACAAGGACAGAAATCTGGAACCATGACAGAAACTCAAAGTGCAAAAACAGAGCGAATTGTACGGCACGTGGATTATATCTACTGAAGGAAAAAACAAGAGTCCAGACTGCACTGCGGAATCTGGGATCCCTGCAGAGGCAAGACCTGCCCATCGTCATCCCACCCCCAGCTCGGCAGGGTCCACGGCCGCTGCCCCGGCTCCCACTCACCTGGGTAGTTGTAGGGTGTGGCCTCATTGATCATGATGGAGTACTTGGCGTAGGGGCTGAGTGCAGGCAGGATTATAGCTGCGGAGAGACACAGGGGTGAGGCCCAGGGGAAGGAGGTGGCGGCGGGGACAGCAGCTGAGCCTTTTCAAGATGGGGGTCAAGTGCATGCGGGGAGGGGAGGAGGTGGATCCAGCACCTCCAGGAGGCCCCTGGGCACCCTGGGAGCCCCGTACATCAGCAGAAGGGTTTATAAGACTTTTGTTTGTTTGTTTGTTTTTGTTTTTTGCGGTACACGGGCCTCTCACTGTTGTGGCCTTTCCCGTTGCGGAGCACAGGCTCCGGACGCGCAGGCTCAGCGGCCATGGCTCACGGGCCCAGCCGCTCCGCGGCATGTGGGATCTTCCCGGACCGGGGCACGAACCCGTGTCCCCTGCATCGGCAGGCGGACTCTCAACCACTGCGCCACCAGGGAAGCCCAAGACTTTTTTTTTTTTGGAAGTGAGGGTGGAAGCCAAGCATCCACAGACTTGTGGGACCTAGAAGACACAGGAAGGAAGAAAGGGTTGGTCACAGAATGAGCGCATTTGAGTCATGGAGCATATTAAGGGGTGTGGGTCGGGGGTGTTTTGGGAACGTTCCAGAGAAATCATGAACTGTTACAAACTGAGGAGAAGGTTTTGTACAAAGAACAGTCATTGAGAAATTACGGTCCACCTGGGGTAGGAGCAGGGAGTCATGGTGGGTGGGGCAGGGCATGTAAAGGAATATTCTGGGTCAGTGCTGTCCGACATAAATATAAGAGCCATGTATGTAATTTTACATTTTCTAATAGCCACATAAAAGTTAAAACATACAGGGCTTCCCTGGTGGCGCAGTGGTTAAGAAGCCCCCTGCCAATGCAGGGGACATGGGTTCAAGCCCTGTTCCGGGAAGATCCCACGTGCCGCGGAGCAACTAAGCCCGTGCGCCACAACTACTGAGCCTGCGCTCTAGAGCCTGCGAGCCACAACTACTGAGCCCACGTGCCATAACTACTGAAGCCCGTGCGCCTAGAGCCCATGCTCTGCAACAAGAGAAGCCACCGCAGTGAGAAGCCCGCGCACCACAACGAAGAGTAGCCCCCGCTCACCGCAACTAGAGAAGAGCTGCGTGCAGCCAAGAGTAAATAAATAAAATAAATAAATTTATAGAAAAAAAAAGTTAAAACATACAAATTAAAAAATAAATTTAACCTGGTATACCCAAGACATTTCAACATACCCTCGGCCTAAAAGACATTGATATTTTATATACTCTTTGTTATACAAAGTCTTTGAAATCCGGTGTATGCTTTACATCAGGGTAACATGTACCATCTCAATTCATATTGGCCCCATTTCAAGTGGCCCATGTGACCCGTGGCCGCCGTGTGGGACAACTGTGTTCTAGAACCCCACTCAGTGTGTGGCCTGCCAACCAGCAGTATTGACAAGACCTGGGAACGTGTTAGAAATGCAGCATCCCCAGACCCACCCCAGACCCCCTGAATCAGAACCTGTATTTCACCAAGACCCACAGCATCACCTTGAAATCTGAGTAGCCCAGTTCTACAGCTGAGGTTCTCAATCGCAGAAGCACATTAGAAGCACTGGGGGATTTTCACAAGACACAAGATTCCCTAGCCCCACCTCCACCCCACCCAATTCAATTCAGAACCTGGGGTGGGGGTGGGGGATGAGGGTGAAAGGGGAGGATAAGGACATTACTTTTCATTTATTATTTTTTTTAATCTATTATGCACAGCTAGGGTTGACAACCTCTTCTTTTAAGGGATTCTGGACTTCTTGGGTGGGTGCGTACGGGGTGGGGAGCGATGGGGTGGTGGAGGAGTCATAATACTAGGGGTGGGTGTTGGCATACAAGTGGGGACACGGAACGTTGAGGGCGGCGGTCAGGCCTCGGGGGTACAGGATGGAACGATGGTGAGGGGGCGATGGAGCACTGGTGGGGGGCAGTGGGACCTCTAGGGGGTGGAGGAGACAAAGCCGGGACGCCCATTGGGGGTGATGCACTTTCGCGCCTGGGGCACTCACGCACCGAGACCCCCGATGGTGAAGGATGCCACTAGCACCGGCTCCTTGGCCCAGACATTCCTGAGAAAGGCGGCGATTCCTGGAAGGGTGGGCGAGGAGGGTCACCCCTGCAGGTGATGCCCCCAGTGACCTCTACCCCTCTCGCGCCACCCCCGCCCTGGAGAAGCTACCTCGTGACCTCTGCGTCCCCCTCCGGCCCAGACCCTACCGCCTCTACGGGGGCTCCGTCTTGTCCTACCCCTGGCACCACCCGGGGTTCCCGGTACCATCCCCGCGCGCTGACGGAACCCGCACTTACTCCCGGCCATCTTGGTCTCGGCAACGGCGGCGGCGGCTCCGGCAGCGAGGGCGCGGAGCACTCTGGGAGTTGTGGTCCCTGGGCACGGCCTCCGCAGTCGGAGTCCGCGCGTGCTCATTGGCGCAGAACAGCAATCCCAGGCGGTGGCGGGGGTGCGGAGCACTCTGGGAGTTGTGGTCCTGGCCCGCTAGCCTCCACGGGCTGAATCCGCGCGTGCGTACTGGCGCAGAACAGCGGTCCTAGACGAAGGCTGCGGGGAGAAGAGGCGGTGCTGCAGATTTAAGCGCAAACTTGTCTTGGCGGACCTGCCGCCGCTCTCTTTTTTTCTCTCCGCCTAGAAAGTCGTTCCAGAGGAGTAACTTTCAGTCCTCCTACTGCGGCCCAGCTAAGGCGGAATGCATCAGTCCTCACTTCATAGTTTACTCATGAGAGCCCATTTTACAGATGGACAAACGGAGGCTGGGAGAGGACGAATCACCAATTTGAGGTCTCAGCTTAAAATCAGTTCGTCCTGCAAGCCCTAAGTCTCATCCCAGAAGGGTTAGGGGCCTTCTGTATACTCTCACAGTGCTCTATGTGACCTCCATTATAGCTCCATTAACTAACCTGGTCGGAATCTGCCTTTCCATCACGCTGGGAGCTACTTGAGCACAGTAATGGGGTCTGACTCCCTTCTGTGCCCCTTTCCCCCAACCGTGTAGCACAGGGTCTGGCACATAATAGATGCTAATTTTTTTTTTTTAAGTTTAATGAACACAACAGTTATGACTGCTCCCTCTCCCAACTTTTTCCACAGCACCATGGGGCTGTGACACAATCACCCAGGGGCCCCCACCTCGCTCCTTCCTTCCCTAAATAGGGCTCCGGCTTCCTGATGTTGCCTCATTTCCTGGTAGGGGAGAGGGCACAGCCGAGCCCTGGCTCCTGTTCCTGCTCCAGCCGAGAACTGCCCACCATGGCCCTGGTGATGAATCTGCAACTGCTGACTCTCTGTGAGACACCCCACCCCCTTCTCCCTGGGCCCCTGGCTGGGCTGGGGTCTCCCTGAGGGCAGGTGCAGGGTGATCAGGAGGCACGAGCTGAGGGTTTGGAATCCTAGGCCAGAATAACAGGACTGGGGCTCAGACCCCTGGGTCCTAAGGCAAGAGGGCCCAGGGGTCCTGAATTCCTGGAAGAGGAGGAAGTTGGGGGCAGGATTCTCTACATCTTGAAGCAGGAGAGGGCTAGAGATCTGAATTCCTGGAGACAGAGAACCTATAGTTCTAGATCTTGATGTGGGAGGGAGATGGAGAAGCCAAGACACCAGGGAAAGAAGGAAACTGGGGGCCCAGACTCCTGCAGCCCAGAGAGGAGAAACTGTGGGCTCAGATTATTGTCTCCTGGAAACGGTGGAATCCAAGGGCCTGAACTCTTGGGTGTAGAGGCAAGAGGGGCTTGGGTCCAGACTTTTGGGCTCTTAAATAAGTGGCGACTGGAAGCCTGAATTTATGGCTACTGAGGAGGAAGTATGGGCAAGATTTCTGTTTCCCAGAGGATAGAGGGCCTGGGGACTTAGATTCCTGGGTGCCCAATGAGGTGGGGCCGGGAGCAGCCGAAGGCTTTGAGAAGACCAAGCCCCTTCGACCTTCTGTAGGGCTGGTGTGTCACGCAGACATCACTCCAACTGGTGAGTCACACTCCACACCCATTCTCCTGTGTGTTGCTGACACCCCATTTCCAACTACTCAGATTTTATTTTGGTGCCTCCCCTCCCCCCAGATTTCCTTACTTCCCTCCCCCTTCCTTTATTTCTTTCCCTCCTTCCTTCCTCATTCATTTCAGTGACCAGTATAGGTAAGTAGTGAAGATCATGAACTTTGGAGTTAAAGAGACCTAAACTGGAACCCCAGTTTCGCCATCGTATTCATTTATGACCTTGAACAAACCACTGAATGCTAAGACTCAGTTTATTTCTCTGTAAAATGGGCTGTTGTGAGGATTTAATAAAATCACATGCATAAAACCCTCGGCTCAGAGCTTGGCAAAGTGCAGGGCTCAAGAAATAGGATCTCTGGCAATGCCTATTATTCCCCTTTGGAAAGTAGGGTCCTCCACCCTGAGAGAAACCCTCCAGCCCTGGGTTTCTTTCCAGGGTTTCTGATGGGTGAGACCTCTTCCTCCTCTCAATTTCCCTCCATTACACTCCAACTTCAAATAAGAATCACCTGGAGAACCATTAATACCTTAGCTATCAATTTATTTTAATTATTTTTTAAATGTTAAAGCTAACATATATTCATGGTTTTAAAAATTATTATCAAGGGACATATGACAACCTCCTTCTTCCCCTGGCTCATCTTCCTTAAATATCTCTGAATCCTTAGAAGAACTTTCCATGCTTTCAAACACACGCATGTATTTTTGTACTTCTTTTTCTCCCGAAGCAAAATTGATATTTCGTGACTCACATTGTTCTGCATCGTACATTTTTCACTTTGCAATCTCTCTTGGAGACATTTCCATGTCATTATAGCTAGCTCTACCTTTTTCTCTCTTTTTAAAAAATGCTCTCTAGCATTTGCCATTGTACAGCTGGATTCTAGTTTACTTGGTCCTCTTGATGCATATTTAGGTTGTTTCCAACTTTTCCCCTCACAATCATTGCTGCAGTGAGCGTTTCTGTATAAGCTTTTTGTGCCCATGTAACTGCATTTGTCTAGGGTGGACTTATTGGGTGGTTGGTCATGCCCTTTGTGTGTCTTGATAGAAACTGACAAAATGACTTCTCAAAAGGTGCAACTGAGTGCACCTACATGCCTCTTTTACTACATATTCACCCAAACACAATGTTAACCATTATTTAAATTTTTGACAACCTGAGAGGCAAAAATGTCTTACTATTGTTTTAGTTTTTAAAACTAATATCACTAAGGTTGGACAACTTTCACATAACCCCCAAATGTGTTTTGGTCAGGTGGACTTCCTCTTCTGTGAGTTGCCTATTCACATGTTTTGCCCGGCTCTCAGTTGAACTGGCCCTAGGATTTCTTTCTACACTCGTAGCCTATGTGATTCATGAATAAGCCATTTCTGCCAGTGCTGTCACTTGTCTTCTAGCGTCACTTATATGTCTTTTCTCATACACAGCTTAAACATGTTGAAGCTGTCAACTTAATTACCCTTGTCCGTTCGAGTTTTTCATTTTATATTTTAAGACAGCCTTCTCTACCCCCAACACAAATATATTTTCCTATATTTTCTGCTAATACTTTTTATAGTTTTTTTTTTTAAACACATGTAGTTCTTTACATTAACCTGCAATTAGTTTTGGGGAATGGTGTGAGGTAGGGATCCAACAGTTTTTCCCCCAAATAGGTAGCAAGTTTGGGCAACTATTGAAATATGTCAAATATGGTACATATATTCTGGAGGGCAATTTGAAATCACAGATTTCTGGGACCCAATCCCTTGAAGTGATGTTTAAAAACCATGGAGTAAAGGTCAGGAGTTGATGCCCTGCTCCTCTGATTTGCAGCTAATTTTGACAAGCCTCGGTTGGGGTCCAACGTCTCCCCTATTTTACAAGCAGGGAACTGAGGCTGAGAAACGGCCAGTGATTCTCAAGGAGATTCTCCTCCTACCCCAGCTGCCCCCTCATTTCCTTGGGCTCCTAGGAAGCCTGAGGACCCAGGCAGCCCCGTTTGTTCAGTCCCCCCAGCCTCATACCCTAAGCCGCGGCTGGGGGCTCAGCCAGCTGCAGTTGTGACACCCGGGGTCAACGTCACTTTGAGGTGCCGGGCACCCCAGCCCACCTGGAGGTTTGCACTCTTCAAGTCTGGAGAGGTTGCTCCTGTGCTGTACCGGGATGTATCTGCGGAGCTGGCGGAGTTCTTCCTGGAGGAGGTGACCCCAGACCAGGGGGGCAATTACCGCTGCTGCTACCAGAGGCTAGACTGGGGACCAGGCGTCTGGTCCCACCCCAGTGATGCCCTGGAACTCCTGGTGACAGGTGAGAGCCTGGGGGAGGGGGCTGTGGAGAGGGGGCACAGGTGGGATGAGGGAGGGGAGGAGGGACAGAGAGAGAAAACACACCAGGGAAACAGCGGGGATCCTCAACCAGGGGCGATTTTACCTCCCCCACCCCCACCCCCAGTTTGGCACCATCTGGAGACATTTTTGCTTGTCACGACCGGGGACGGGTTTGCTACTGCCATCCCATGGGTAGCCATCCTACAGTGTACAGGGCAGCACAGCCCCTAACACCCCACGCCCAAAGAATCATCCGGATGTATCCAAAAATGTCACTAGTGGAAATTCCCTGGCCGTCCAGTGGTTAGGACTCCGCGCTTTCACTGCCAAGGGCGCGGGTTCAATCCTTGGTCGGGGAACTAAGATCTAAAATAAAAAGTCACTAGTGCTAAGGTTGAGAAACCCTGGGAGAGGCGCAACCTCTGTGACCCGGGGGAGTGAAACACTAACGAGTGGGACGTTAAAGACAGAGAATTTTAGTGAGGCACCGGCACAGTGGGGAAAAGCGACATGCAGGGAGGGAGACAGAGACGCAGAGGCACAAGGGCACAGAGAAGCTGAGGGAGACCCACAGAGAAGGGAGAGACGTCGAGACACTGCCCAGGACAAGAGGAGAGAGAAGTGCAGGGGGAGACAGAGGCTGAGAGACTAGGAGCGGGGGAGAGGGAGGCAGGAAAGAAGAGCGGAAAAGAGGAAGGAGGGAGGAGGAGGGGAGAGAAAACGGGGGGTAGGAAGAGTGGGGAGGAGGGGAGAGAGGATGAAGCGGGAAGAGTGGGGGGGGAGCGGGGAGGGGAGAGAGAACCTAGCCCCCCTGTCCCGGTCCTCCTCCCCCGCAGACGAGCTGCCGCGCCCGTCGCTGGTGGCGCTGCCCGGGCCGGTGGTGGCACCGGGGGCCAACGTGAGCCTGCGCTGCGCCGGCCGCCTGGGGGGCATGAGCTTCGCGCTGTACCGCGAGGGCGTGGCGGCCCCGCTGCAGTACCGCGACTCGGCGCAGCCCTGGGCGGACTTCCCGCTGCTCGGCGCCCGCGCGCCCGGCACATACAGCTGCTACTACCACACGCCCTCCGCCCCCTACGTGCTGTCCCAGCGCAGCGAGCCGCTGGTCATCAGTGCGGCCGGTGAGGGGCCCCAGCCCTCTGCCCCCAGACGCAGGGGTCCAGACCCCCAGCCCCTCCCCCCTCAGACCCAGGGGTCCGGAACCCCAGCCGCTCCTCCCTCAGACCCAGGGGTCCAGGCCCCCAGCCCCTCCCCGCTCAGACCCAGGGGTCCGGGGCCCCAGCCCCTCCCCCCTCAGACCCAGGGGTCCGGAACCCCAGCCCCTCCCCCCTCAGACCCAGGGGTCCAGGCCCCCAGCCCCTCCCCGCTCAGACCCAGGGGTCCGGGGCCCCAGCCCATCCCCCCTCAGGCCCAGGGGTCCGGAGCCCCAGCCGCTCCTCCCTCAGACCCAGGGGTCCGGGGCCCCTGCTCCCATCGACCCCCTCAAGTTTGAGACTGGGATTTGCGTCCCAACTCCACTCTGGAGGTTAGGGAGCCAGAGGGTGGGCCGAACCTGTGGCTCGGAAGCTCACCGCCTCTCTCCCTTGCTGGCCCCGCAGGCTCGGGCTCCTTGGACTACACCCAGGGCAACCTCGTCCGCCTGGGGCTGGCAGGCCTGGTCCTCATGTCTCTGGGCACGCTGGTCGTTCTCGACCGGCGCAGCCAGAATCGCGCCCCTTGTATCATCTGGGCCTGAGCCTCAGAGGACAGAGACTTCCCAGAGAGGATGGTGAAGAAGCTGGAATCCCTTGGGTTGGACCGCCCTTCCAGCCCTCCTCGCTGAGCCCAGCTTCCCGAGTAACAACCACCTTTGCACCACGCCCTGGATCTTCCTTTGGGGTCATTTCTCCAGGACCTCCCGGATCAGCGGGAGGCACCATCAGTGTGGTTAAGCCTTCCTCGCCAGCAAGACCTGAGTTGGAATCCCAGTGCCGCTGCTAATATCCTAATATCCCTGTGGGATAATAGGAAAGCGACCCTTCCCCAGCCTCGGTTGCCCTGGCTCTAAGATGGGAGCGCTGGAAATCCCCACTTCATTAGGGTTAAGTGGACAATGCATACGAAGGGTTTAAAACAGTGACTGGCTCACAGAAAATGTTCATTAAATGTTAGCTACTGTATAAAAGCTATTTCTATCCAACTCACAGAACCCAAGTGAAATTCTAGTTGTAGTTTTCCAGTTGTTCATGCTCCAGCTCACCTTGTACGCAACTCACCGTCATTCCCTTCATGACACCACTCTTGGTTGCCAAACAAACGTCTTCCGAAGTCCTACTCAGACCCTCCCCAAAGGCAGACCAAGATAAGACCACCATAGAATTTCTTCTCCAATTACAGCTTCATTTGCTCACAGCTGTTTTCCTTGAACCGCCATTATCTTTTTTTTTTTTTTTTTTTGTGGTACGCAGGCCTCTCACTGTTGTGGCCTCTCCCGTTGCAGAGCACAGGCTCCGATGCAGGCTCAGCGGCCATGGCTCACGGGCCCAGCCGCTCAGCGGCATGTGGGATCTTCCCGGACCGGGACACGAACCCGTGTGCCCTGCATCGGCAGGCGGACTCTCAACCACTGTGCCACCAGGGAAGCCCCAGAACCGCCATTATCTTTAAGGGGGGTCTGTTGCCAAGGCAACAGCAAGTGGAGTGTGTGCAGTAGACCTTTGACCTAGACCCCAAAATCTTCCTTCTGGAAGCCCTGGCTACTTGCACAATTTTCTCTTGAATTGATTAGTTTAACTTCTAATTTTATCTGGCTAATCTTGATGCCTTTCTCATGCTCATACACACATTTTCCGTCTCTAAGCAAGTCTTACCACTCACTCATGTGTTCTTGATTTATGCCTAATTTTGGTGGAGCACACGTCCTCTTCTGTTTTTATTAAAATCTCCAACTTCTCCTTCCTCTCTTCCCAGTTTACGGAGAAGAGGATGACTTGTTTTTGTTTTGTTTTTTTTTTTGGACAGTCCCAGCCCCACCACTCATTAGGTGGGTAGCCTTGAGCAACCTACAGATTCTTCTGAGTTTTCACCTTTGAAAGGAGAACCTAAAAATATCTACCATCTTGGGACTTCCCTGGTGGTCCAGTGATTAAGAATCCTCCTTCCAATGGCGGGTGCGCGGGTTGGATTCCTGATCAGGGAACTAAGATCCCACGTGCCCCAGGGCACTAAGCCCACACCACAGCTGAAGAAGAGCCTGCACGCCGCAATGAAAGATCCTGCGTGCCGCATCTAAGACCCAATGCAGCCAAAAATAATTAATAAATAAATAAATATTTTTTACAAATCCACCATCTCAGTTCTAGAGAGAATTAAAGAGATAACTTGTCCCCAACACATGGAGAAAGATGGCAAAACCTCAGATCAGCTGCTTTAACTCCCCTCATCCCCCCACTTTTGGGGAGAGGACATAGATTAAGAAGCAAAGTTTGTATCTCAACCCTGTACACTTATCCATTTTTATATCTATAAACTAAAATTCAAGTTCCACGAAGCAATATTTACTTCTATTGCATGGATGCACTGACATATCCTAGTTTATTAAAAATGCTGGCCATGATTCCCTTCATTGATGTAAGGATCCCCATGCCTAACACACACACACACACACACACACACACACACACGATTTGAGGAAAGATAAGAAGTATTTCTTTTTTAAAATAAATTTATTTATTTTACTTATTTATTTTTGGCTGCGTTGGGTCTTTGTTGCTGCATGCGGGCTTTCTCTAATTGGTGCAAGCGGGGGCTACTCTTCGTTGCGGTATGCGGGCTTCTCATTGTGGTGGCTTCTCTTGTTACGGAGCACGGGGTCTGTGCACGAGGGCTTCAGTAATTGTGGCACGTGGGCTCAGTAGTTGTGGCTCGCGGGCTCTAGAGCGCAGGCTCAGTAGTTGTGGTGCACGGGCTTTGTTGCTCCGTGGCATGTCCGGGATCTTCCCGGACCAGGGATCAAACCCATGTCCCCTGAATTGGCAGGTGGACTCTTAACCACTGTGCCACCAGGGAAGCCCATAAGCAGTATTTCTTGATGTGTTCTTTTGTTTCAGAAACTGACCTAAACCAGATCCTGTAGAAAGACTGGGAAATTTAAGTTGTGGGTAAACAATATAAAACGGCGTTATTTCAACACCCAATTCTCTTAGGGGGTGTCATTAGGGTACTTCACTGTGAGATGAAGCAGAACTGAGTTGTGAAGTCAAATTAGCTGAATGCATGCATTGACTTGCTGAAGAGCTAGGAGGAGAGACTCTGAGTGGAACTTTCTGGATTTGTTCTTAGTAGCAATGTGGGACCCTAGCAGAGCATTTCCAGGGCAATCCCCCTGGCACATGGGGCATCGAGGTTGTGGGAGATCAAGGTTTGAAGGAGAGAACTAGACCTGGATGGGGCTGCAAAGTCATCAGATCCAATCTGCCCGTTTTACAGAGAGGAAAAAGGTGGAACAGATATAGGTAACATGAAGGTCCCCCTAAGTCATACGGAGAGTCAGTGGATCACCAGGGAGGCTCATGGTGAGTTTGCTCTTCAACTGGGCTCCGTCGATTCACTCATCCAACCATTCATCTACCTACTCATGCATTCGCTCTGTCATCCACCCATTCGTTCACTGATTCTTTCTTTTTCTAATGGCACATACAATTTTATTTTTAAATATTTATTTATTTGGCTGCGCCAGGTCTTAGTTGTGGCATGTGGGGATCTTTAGTTGCGGTATGCAAACTCTTAGTTGCGGCATGTGGGATCTAGTTCCCTGGCCAGGGATTGAACCCGGGCCCCCTGCTTTGGGAGTGTGGAGTCTTAGCCACTGGACCACCAGGGAAGCCCCGTTCATTGATTCTTATCCTTATTTCCATCTCTTCCTCCATCCTCTGTTCACTGGTTCTCGTTTGCACATATCTGTTCTTTCACTTGCCCTTATCAACACTCATTCTTACATCCATTCATTCATTCCTCCCTTCATTAATCAATCAATTTATTAATCCACTCACCCACTTACTTACTCCACATCCACCAACCTACTCATGCATTTATCTATCCAGTATACCCAAAAGTAGTAGATAACCCAGCGACTAGCACAAGGCTTCACAGACACCAAGTATTCAATAAAAGGTTATTGAGGGCAGAGACCTAAATAGACATTTCTCCAGAGAAGACATACAGATGGCCAACAGGCACATGAAAAGATGTTCAACATCACTAATTATTAGAGAAACGCAAATCAATGCCACAGTGAGGTATCGCCTCACACTGGTCAGCATGGCCATCCTCAAAAAAATCTACAAAGAATAAATGCTGGAGAGGGTATGGAGAAAAGGGAACCCTCCTACCCTGTTGGTGGGAAAGTAAATTGGTGCAGCCACTATGGAGAACGGTATGGAGGTTCCTTTAAAAAACTAAAAAATAGAGTTACCATATAATCCTGCAATCCCACTCCTGGGCATATATCCAGAGAAAACTCTAATTTGAAAAGATCCTTGCACCCCAATGTTCATAGCAGCATTATTTACAATAGCCAATAGCCGTTATTTACAATAGCCATGGAAGCAACCTAAATGTCCATTGACAGATGAATGGATCAAGAAGATGTGGTGTATATATACAATGGAATATTACTCAGCCATAAAAAAGAATGAAATAATGCCATTTGATGCAACATAGATGGACCTAGAGATTATTATACTAAGTGAAATAAGTCAGACAGAGAAAGACAAATATTTATGATATCACTTATATGTGGAATCTAAAATATGATACAAATGAACTTACTTACAAAACAGAAATAGACTCACAGACATAGAAGACAAACTTATGGTTGCCAAAGAGGACAGCAGTGGTGAGTAGGGGAGATAAATTAGGAGTTTGGGATTAACATATACGCACTGCTATATATAAAGTAGGTAAACAACAGGAACCTACTGTATTGCACAGGGAACTATACTCAATATCAATAATAACCTATAAGGGAAAAGAATCTGAAAAAGAATATATATATATGTATTCAGATATATATATCTGAATCGCTTTGCTGTACACCTGAAACTAACACAACATTGTAAATTAACTATACTTCAGTTAAAATAATAAATGCTTATTGAGTGAATAACAGTCACAACACTAATTTCCGTTTCTACTATTAACTTCTTTCTACCAGATGATCCACATATGTTATTCCTCATCATCACCAACAGCCCTCCAAGACACATACAGGTGTTTAACCTGGAACTTCAGAGTCTGTGGTTAGACTGCCCTCCCCCTCCCCTGCGGCTGTCTCCTAAAACCAACAACAATCTCTTCCAGTTTGTTGAGTCAAGACTTCTAAGCCCACGCACCACAACAAAGAGTAGCCACACCTAGAGAAAATCTGCACGCAGCAACGAAGACCCAAGACAGCCAAAAATAGATAAAATTAAAATTAAAAAAAAGACTTCTAGATTTTATTGGCTTTAGTCTCCTCCCCCACTTTCACTTTTTTTTTTTTTTTTTTTTTTTTTGCGGTACACGGGCCCCTCACTGCTGTGGCCTCTCCCGTTGCGGAGCACAGGCTCCGGACGCGCAGGCTCAGCGGCCATGGCTCACGGGCCCAGCCGCTCCGTGGCATGTGGGATCTTCCCAGACTGGGGCACGAACCCATGTTCCCTGCATCGGCAGGCGGACTCTCAACCACTGCACCACCAGGGAAGCCCATATACTGTGATTATTTATCATGTTATGTATTAACTCTCTCTCCCAGACTAGACCACATGCTCCTGCCAAGAGGGACCAGGTCATTTTATCTCCACATCTCCAGGGCCTGGCACATAGGCGGTCTCAGGAAACATGCACGTTCTTACTGGATGACTCTCCACGCTGAGGGCTACACAAGCAGGCTCCATATGTGTACCCTTTTATGGTGGGCAGAATAATGGTCCCCCAAACATCTGGTATCCCGGTTCCCGGAACCTGTGAATATGGTACACATGGTAAACGGGACTTAACAGGTGTGATTTAATTAGGAATCATGATATGGGGAGATTATCCTGGATAATCTGGGTGGATTCAACAATTATTTTAAGAGGGAGGCAAGGGGGTCAGAGTCTGAGAAGGCGACGTGAAGATGGAAGCAGAGGTCAGCGTGATGCAGGACCACAAGCCAGGGGATGCAGGCCCCTCTAGAAGCCGGAAAAGACAGGGAATTGGATTCTCTGCTACAGACTCCAGAAGCAACACAGCCTGCCGACCTGTTTTGGACTTCTGACCTCCTGAACGGAAAAATAAAACATTTATGTTGCCTTAACGCCACTTAGTTTGTGAGAGTTTGTTGCCACAGCAATAGAAAAATGAACGCTATTAGCTACTTTTGTCTACTTTTGTCCCCGCGCTCGCTTCCCCCAAGATCTCATTCATCTGCTTATTGCACATTTATCTAATGGCCACCATGGGCAAGGCACTGTGCTAGGTGCTGGAATTAAATGGGGAGGAATAGCAGACATGAACTCTACTCTCTGGAAGCTCACAGAGAAATTTATACTCACCGTCTTGATTAGGGGGCACTTTAAGCTGCCGTGACAAACCCCCAAGAAAAAACTACCTATAATTTTATTTCTCTCTCGCTTAACAGTATATAATTGAACAGTCTAGAGCTGTTTATCAACAGCTTTGCTTTTATCAACATGTAGCTTTCATATGTGGTTCAGAGCCAGCAGGAAAGGAAGAGGGAGGGAGGGAAGGAAAGAGAGAGGAGAGAGAGGGGGGGGGCTCATACAATTATTTTTAAGAGCAGCACCCAGATTTTGAACATGTCTCTGACCAGAACTTACACGCCAGGTCTAGCTGCAAAAGTGTCTGGGGGGGGCATACAGGCTCTAGAGAGTGCCCTTTTAAAAATGGGAGGGCGTTTCTGTTACTTAAAGGAGGAAGGGAAATTTGGCTGCTGGGAAACCGTTAGCCATCTCCACCATTACAACTATAGCAAAAAGAAGAGGGAGTTTCGAAAGGAAGATTTGATCCCATCATTGAGATCTCTGAAGAAGGGATGTGAGATCTGAAAGACGAGCAGATGTTAACTAGGGGTCTGGAAGGGTGTTCTAAGCAGAGGGAACAGCATGTGCAAAGGTCCTGTGGAGGAAGCCAGGGGAGTGTGGTGAGGGACTGAAAGTCCTGTCCTACAGCCACCTTGTGGTCACATCTATTTCCTTGATCAGCACTGAAATCCCTGAACTCACTACAGGCACATAATAGGGCTGCACCAGAAAGATGGTCAATGTGGCTGAAACAGATAGCATAAGGATGAGAGAAAATGTAGTAGAGGTAAAGCTGGAGTGTCAAGCTGACCTATGCTCGACTTCGTAAGTTATAATAATAAGTTTGTTATTCAAAGGGAGATCTGACAAACATGGCCCTGGCTGTCATGGAGATTAGAATCTAGGAAGGATTTTCTAGAAAAGTTCTTCGATGAACTTCTCTTTCTAAGCCTGCATCTTCCTTATCATGCATTAAATATTTATTTATTTTCCTTCTCTCCAAGGGAAATATGGGAATAAAACATTGTGAACACTTCCCAAATAAGTCCCATTAAAATCAGCATGCCCCTCCCTTATGTTCACAGCAGCACTATTTACAGTAGCCAGGACATGGAAGCCACCTAAATGTCCATCAACAGATGAATGGGTAAAGAAGATGTGGTGTATATATACAATGGAATATTACTCAGCCATTAAAAAGAATGAAATAATGCCATTTTCAGCAACATGAATGGACCTAGAGATTATCATACTAAGTGAAGTAAGTTAGAAAGAGAAAGACAAATACCTTATGATATCACTTATATGGAATCTAAAATATGATACAAATGAACTTATTTACAAAACAGAAACAGGTTCACAGACATAGAGAACAGACTTGCAGTTGCCACGGGGAAGGGGGTGGGGGAGGGATAGACTGGGAGTTTGGGATTAGCAGATGCAAACTATTATATATAGAATGGATAAACAACAAGGTCCTACTGTATAGCATAGGGAACTATATTCAATACCCTATGATAAACCATAATGGAAAAGAATATGACAAAGAATGTATATATATGTATAACTGAGTCACTTTGCTGTACAGCAGAAATGGACATGACATGATAAATCAACTATACTTCAATTAAAAAAAAATCAGCATGCTCCTTTCTTAGAAAGACAACATGGTAGTCACTTCTGTCGTTTGCCAGTGCTGGGGAGGGGGAAACTTCCCCCTCTACCCCTTGAGTTCTTGTGGCTGGACTAATAATAACATTGACACAAGACAGACTAAGAGTAAGACAGGTAACCAACCAGGACCTACTGTATAGCACAGGGAACTCAATATTCTGTAACAACATATATGGGAAAAGAATCGGAAAAAGAATGGATATATGTATATGTATAACTGAATCACTTTGCTGTATACCTGAAACGAACACAACATTGTAAATCAACTATACTTAGAAACAAAAACAAAAAAACCCAAGGACTTCCCTGGTGGTCCAGTGG
Organism: Mesoplodon bidens; assembly: GCF_964165515.1. Taxonomy (NCBI): domain Eukaryota; kingdom Metazoa; phylum Chordata; class Mammalia; order Artiodactyla; family Ziphiidae; genus Mesoplodon; species Mesoplodon bidens. The sequence goes on along the minus strand of NC_138175.1, from coordinate 56,951,768 downwards.
TTAAGACTCCTCGATCCCAATGCAGGGAGCCCGGGTTCGATCCCTGGTCAGGGAACTAGATCCCACATGCATGCCGCAACGAAGATCCCGCATGCTGCAACTAAGACCCCGTGTAGCCAAATAAATAAATTTTAAAAATTAAAATAAAATGATGCTCAGAGAGTGAACAAAAGCAGGCAGCTTTTATACAGTTTTACACAAACAATAAATTTATGAGGATTTGACGGGACAAAAAACTTAGATGTGGATGCTTAATTAGTAAGGAATTTAATGTAAAGTTTGGGCTTGGGTAGTAACTTTAATTCACAACAATCAATATGCCATTGAAGCACATTTTGGGGTGGCCTGCCTTTTGACCCAACACCAGGGATCTCCAAATGATCCCCATTTGGGGCACTAGTATATAAATGAGCCAAAGAAGGCCTCTGTATATGCGTGTACTTCCTCACAGCAGGCTGAGATCCGTTAGCTCAAAAGCCCATTGGCACCAAACTCAAATTTTTACACATGCAATTGTTTAAACTATAGACCCAATAAGCAGATTGTTAACCAGTTAGAGCCTGCCTGCTTTGCATACCCCAAGAAATTGCAGCCAGCATCTGCTAGCCATAGGTAAACCCTGTACCACCACAAGACCCCAAACTGCTGCTGTGGGCTGGAGCTCTCTGACCCGAGGCTCCCTGCCTGTGCAGGGGAACAACAGCGCCTAGACCCAGAAGCCTCCTCTTCAATAGCCCTCTTCCTCCCTAGCCCACCTCCCCTTCTGGGTAGCAGCCCCCAGCCCTTTGCGTTTCGCAGGTTCCAAGCAGCCAGGACCCTTCTCACATGCAAACCTGTCAAAACAGCCTCCGAAGAAAATCCCTTGTGTGTTACTGCCACCTTGTGGTCGTACCGTTGTCCTTGCTCAGCGCCCAAATCCCTGACCTCATTAGGGGCCCAATACGACGGCACTCGCGGGCTTTATTGTCTGTCCTGGACGATGAGTCGTGGATGGCAGTGGCGAGTGTCACTCTGTTCCCAGCTCTCTGTTCCACCTGACACAGTGACCAGCAATGCTTGAGAAGAGATTCTGGTCTCTCCATCAGTCTGGGTACCTGAGCGAGAGAATGAACAGCGGCCCCTGCCGGCTGACTCCACGATTGGCTCCCTGCCCCGCCTGGCTCCAGGCACTTCTAAGAGCCAATCAACGTTACTGTCTTTTTTTTTCTTTTTGCCTTGCTGCGTGGCTAGGGATTGAACCCGGACCATGGCACTGAAATCCCCGAGTCCTAAGCACTGGACCGCTAGGGAATTCCCAACGTTACCGTCTTTTTGTGCACCTGTTTCAGTCAATTAGGACTTTTATAACAAAATACCCTAGACTGGGTGGCTTGAACAACAGAAACTTATTACTCACAGTCTGGAGGCTGTGAAGTCTGAGACCAGAGTGCAAAGAATGGTTTTGGTGACAGCCCTCCCCTGGCTTGCAGACAGCTGCAGAGATGGGGAGAGAGAGAAAGAGAGAGAGAGAGAGAGAGAGATCTCACCACTCTCATTACAAGGGCACTAATCCCATCATGGGGGCTCCACCCTCATGACCTCATCCTAATTACCTCCTAAAGGCCCCACAATACCAGCACATCTAGAGTTAGGGCTTCAACATAAGAATTCAGGGTAGACACCGCCTCATAACAGCATGCTTCTGGAGATCTTGTATCCATTGCTTATATCTAAAGAAGTATGGAAAGTTCATGCCATGGTAAGGGGGTGGTTCTGCTATGGCATCCTGGAAACTTTTCACACATTCATTTAGTCAGAGGCTTGAACTGTAGCCAATCTGAGTCTTGGCAGAAAGCTTAAAAAAAAAAAAACAAAGCTTATGATCCTCCTGGAACATGAGAAAATGAGAGGCTTGTGAGCAGCTGCTATCTCCCATCTCCCACTCACTTTTTTTTTTGGCTGCACCGCGTGGCTCAGTTCCCCAACCAGGGACTGACGCAGGCCACAGCAGTGAAAGCCCAGAATCCTAACCACTAGGCCACCAGGGAACTCCCTCCTACTCACCTTTTTATCTTCCCTGGAGCCTTTCATGAGACAGTTTCTCATTGCTTCCTGGGTTCTGATGAGGTGTCTTTCTGCCCAGTCCCCCTCAGACTGGAGCTGCAGAATATAAAAGTGATTAGCTGTAGTCTAGATTTGACTCTTATACTATACTAAAAAGGTATTTGGTCTTTGTTCCTGGCTGCTGGCACAGAGCTCCTACAACCCTTGTAATTTCCTGAGTGAGGGTGGTGGGAGTGCCTTGCGTTCTAATGAGGTCACTCTTGGTGGGTCTCTAGGGGCTGGTCATCAGAAAGACCAAGTCTTGATTAGAAGTGTGGAACTTTCATCACCACCCCCAACTTCCAGAGAGGGGAGAGGGGCTGGAGATTGAGTTAATCACCAATGGCCAATAGTTTAATCAATCATGTCTATGTAATGGAACCTTCATAAAAACCCCTAAAGAAAGGATGAAGATCTTTCTGCGTCATAAAACTGATTTAAGGAACCTGGTTAGATAAAGTGCCGAGTTGAAAGCATTCCCAAGAACATTAATCTTGTTTTCTGGCGGAATATGGAGAATTACATGAGTATTCATAACTCTTACCAAATTGTCCTCTTCTCTGTTGAAATAAGTTCACACACAGAAGTGGTATTTGAACAAAAGGGTCTCATAAGAATCTCAGGACTTAAAAAAATCATTGCCACATCTTTTGAAAATAACTTTCCAAGAAACACCTGTAATTATAATTGGTTTTCCTCCTTGATAATTTGTTGCCTTGTTGATTTTTCTATGTTCCTAAATGGTAAGACAAGTAAGACCTATCAAGACAAAAGAGCCTCAGGACTATTTTTGCTCTTCTTCCAAAAGAAGGATGGAAAAAACAATAAAAACCTGTGATTTGCTTGGTTTCTCATTTTAACAAAAGATTGAGAATTTCTTTTTATTTAAATTAGCATATCTATCAAATGTAGTTTGTAAACTTGTAGTTTAAAGACTTGGATCCTGATTTTTTCAAAAAACTGGACATTTCTGAGATCACTGGGGAAATTTGAATACTATCTGAATACCAGATAGTATCAAGGAAGTACTGTTGGTTTTCCTAGTGGGATACTGCTGTGATGGTTATATATTTTCTAAAAAGATTCTAATCTAATAAAGACATCTGTGTACTAAAATATTTTGGGATTAAAAAGATGAGTTTAAAAAAAAAAGCTCTTCCACTGGAGGAAAAAGAAAAAAGGATGAGTTCACAAGAAAAATCACTCAATAAAATTTACCTATTACTTTAATAACTGCTATTATAATTATAGCATATCAGGCATAAGCACAATCCTGGTCCACGTCCCTCCACCCTCGAAGGCAACCACAGCTTAGTCCATTTCTGAACATAAAGCTGCAAAACTGGATCTGGGATCATTTTCCCAGACACTTTTGGGGTTTTAGTTTGAGGTCCCCAATCACTCAAAGTCTACACCCCTGTCTTTTCTCCATTATCAGGAGATCTATGGTTGTCAATTTATGGTAAAGAAGGAAGGAATAAAACACTGGTCAGGGGCTTCCCTGGTGGTGCAGTGGTTGAGAATCCATCTGCCAATGCAGGGGACACGGGTTCGAGCCCTGGTCTAGGAAGATCCCACATGCCACGGAGCAACTAAGCCTGTGCGCCACAACTACTGAGCCCGCATGCCATAACTGGTCAGGGATACAGATTCAAGGTTTCTAATCTCATGTCACTGTACGAACCTAAAGTCATTTTCCATCTCTTAGAAGAATCCTGCAGAAGTAGTTCTTGTCCTCATTCTGCATTTGAGGAGCCTGAGATGGACAGCTGACATGACGCGCCAAGCCCACTCAACTACTCAGTGGAGAAGCGGAATTCAGAATCTGGTCTGTGCGCTTCCCAAGACCCTGATTTTCCACTGAGCCATACTAGGAAATTTAAAAGGTCTTAGTTTGGGGTAGAAAAGTGTGGAGTGTGAATGAAGGGTGTAGGGGTTGGGAAAACCTCAAGAAGATAAGTGAACAGTGAATCCAGTGATCTTCGTAGGTGTTGGCAATCTTTTTACGTAAAGGGCCAGAAAGTCAGAGAGGCTCAGCGGGCCACAGGGTCTCTGTTGCAACTTCTCAACGCCTGTTAGAATTGGGAGGGCGGGTGAGGTGGAGGGGCATCAAAAAGACATGAGAGGGGAATTCCCTGGTGGTACAGTGGTTAGGGCTCCGAGCTTCCACTGCAGGGGGCATGGGTCATGGGTTCCATCCCTGGTTGGGAAACTAAGATCCCTCAAGCCAAGCAGTGTGGCAAAAAAAAAAAAAAACAAACAAACAAAGATAAGAGATATAGTGTTGGTGGAGGTGCAGAAAAGGGAACCCTCATGCACCGCTGGTGGGCATGTAAACTGGGGCAACTGTTATCAGAAACAGTATGGAGGTTCCTCAAAAAATTAAAACTAGAACTACCATAGGATCCAGCAACCCTACTTCTGGGCTTGTATGTGTCAACCCTACTTCTGGCTTCAATAGTGTGTATGTGTCAATCCCAGTCTCCCAATTCCTCCCTTGGTATCCATACATTTGTTCTCTATGTCTGTGTCTCTATTTCTGCTTTGCAAATAAAGTCATCTATACCATTTTTCTAGATTCCATATACATGTGTTAATATATGATATTTGTTTTTCTCTTTCTCTGTATGACACTCTCTAGGTCCATCCACGTCTCTACAAATAACCCGGTTTTGTTCCTTTTATGGCTGAGTAATATTCCATTGTATGTATGTACCACACCTTCTTTATCCATTCCTCTGTTGATGGACGTTTAGGTTGCTTCCATGTCCTGGCTACTGTAAATAGTAATTTCAATTTTAGATTTTTGAGATTTACTTTGGGGCACCAAGGAGATTACTCCTGGCCAGTTGTAATGTCAGAGATACATTTAGACCATCCTATGAGAGCAGAAAGAAATATCTCAGGGCAGAAGACTACGTTTACAGCAGCTAGATGCCCTTTCACAGGGTGAGGGTCTCCCCACCTCTTTCCCCCACTCTTCAGTTGATGTGGGTAGTTATGGTCTTGGAAGGAGACTGCAACACATGGCAAGGAATTGGGGGAATCACTGTGATTCCTGGAGCTTCAATAATCTCTGCAAACGACTCTCTTCACATACGGCTTCAACTCAGTCAGTCAACACGTATTTACTGAACATTTGCCAAAATCCAGGCACTTTCTAAACACTGAGGATGTAGTACCTGCCCTCAAGGGGCTTAATTTCCAGACTCCAGATATCTTTTTTTTTAATTGGAGAATAGTTGCTTTATAATGTTGTTAGTTTCTGCTGTTCAGCAAAGTGAATCAGCTGTATGTGTACATATCCCCTCCTTTTTGGATTTACTTCCCATTTAGGTCACCACAGAGTATTGAGTAGAGTTCTCTGTGCTATACAGTAGTTTCTCATTAGTTCTCTATTTTATACATAGTAGTGTATACAGGTGAATTCCAATCTCCCAATTCATCCCACCACCCTCCTTCTCCCCTTGGTGTCCATACATTTGTTCTCTATGTCTGTGTCTCTATTTTTACTTTGCAAATAGGTTCATCTGTACCATTTTTCTAGATTCCACCTATATGTGTTAATATATTTGTTTTTCTCTTTCTGACTTACTTCACTCTGTATGACAGTCTCTAGGTCCATCCATGTCTCTGCAAATGGCATGATTTCATTCCTTCTTATGGCTGAGTAATATTCCATTGCATATATGTACCACATCTTCTTTATCCATTCCTCTGTTGATGGACACTTAGGTTGCTTCCATGTCCTGGCTATTGTAAATAATACTGCAGTGAACACTGGGGTGATGCATCTTTTGGAATTCCGGTTTGTAAACAGTGCTGCAGTGGACACTGGGGTGATGCGTCTTTTGGAATTCTGGTTTTCCCTGGGTGTGTGCCCAGGAGTGGCTCCAGATATCTTATGATTTCAAGAGCATCAGGAATAATAGGTGTCATCAAACCCTAAGGGCTTTTTCCCCAACCAAGTGGTTTTTGTCATCACTGATGTCTCTAGAAGCCATGGCACCAGGGGAGGGGAGGGGAACTATACTTTCTACTGTGTTGACACACTCAGGACACACCCTGGGTGACACACTTGGGTGACAAAGAAGATCAGGAGTGAAGTCTAGTGTCTCTTGTCCTCTCCCCGACCATGAAATCTAGAGATGACATCACAGGATAGTACAGAAGAATAAGATGGGAAAAGATGGGTGGTGGGGAGAAATGGGTGGGTTCTGGGGCAAAACGGCAGGACCATTCAACATCCAGGGGCATTGCGCTGTGTGTACTACCAGACAAGAGCCCCCTTCTTGGCCTCACAACCCAGTGATCACCTTGAGATTTGGGTGGCGGGCAAGGTTTTGAATGATTTGAGGACTTTTTTTTTTTTATGTGATTGACTAGTCATCCCCCGACTCGCATTTCTACATCACTTGCACTATCTCCTCCTTTTAACATCTTTGCTTTCTTAACTTTCTATTCCTTTTTTAAAAATATAAATTTATTTATTTTATTTATTTTTGGCTGCATTGGGTCTTCGTTGCTGCGCGCGGGCTTTCCCTAGTTGCAGTGAGCAGGGGCTACTCTTCGTTGCAGTGCACAGGCTTCTCACTGCGGTGGCTTCTCTTGTTGCAGAGCACGGGCTGTAGGCGCACGTGCTCAGCAGTTGTGGCTCGTGGGCTCTAGAGTGCAGGCTCAGTAGTTGTGGTGCACGGGCTTAGTTGCTCCACAGCATGTGGGATCTTCCTAGAGCAGGGCTTGAACCCATGTCCCCTGCAGTGGCAGGCGGATTCTTAACCACTGAGCCACCATGGAAGTCCCCCCATGTCTATTTTAGATTGCATTTTTTTCTCTTCAATTATATCCCCCTTTTAACATGTATTTGAAATCATTATAGATTCACAGGAAGCTGGAAAAAATAGTTCAGATACTTAATGGTCCATTATTAACCCATAGCAATAAAAAATCCAAGAAGTTGATGTTAGGCAGATGACATGATACTCTATATAGAAAACCCTAAAGACTCCACACAAAAACTATTAGAACTAATAAATGAATTCACCAAAGAGGTGAAAGAATCAATGAATTAGCCAAAGAGGTAAAAGACCTATACTCTGAAAACTATAAAACGCTGATGAAGGAAACTGAAGATGCTTCGAAAGAATGGAAAGATATCACATGCTCTTGGATTAGAAGTATTAGTAGTCAAAATGGCCATACTACCCAAAGCAATCTACAGATTTAATGCAATCCCTATCAAAATACCCATGACATTTCTCAGGATCTAGAACAAACACCCCTAAAATTCATATGGAACCACAAAAGACCCCGAATTTGTAAAGCAAGCTTGAAAAAAAAGAACTAAGCTGGAGAAAAAAGAACAAACCCTTGCAGACTTCAGACTATATGACAAAGCAACAGTAATCAAAAGAGCATGGTACCTGCACAAAAACAGACACATAGATTAATGTAACAGAATAGAGAGCCCAGAAATAAACCTGCACATTTATGGTCAATTAATTTATGACAAAGGAGGCCATATACAACAGAAAAAAGACAGTTTCTTCAATAAGTGGTGCTGGGAAAATTGGACAGCTACATGTAAAATAATGAGATTAGAACATTTCTAGGGAACTATATTCCACATCTTGTGATAAACCATAATGGAAAAGAATATAAAAAAACAATGTATATAGGTATATAACTGAGTCACTTTCCTGCACAGCAGAGATTGGCATAACATTGTAAACCAACTAGACTTCAATAGGGACTTCCCCAGTGACACAGTGGCTAAGAATCCACCTGCCAATGCAGGGGACATGGGTTTGAGCCCTGGTCCAGGAAGATCCCACATGCCACAGAGCAACTAAGCCCATGTGCCACAACTACTGAGCCTGCCCTCTAGAGCTCACAGGCCACAACTACTGAGCCCATGAGCCACAACTACTTAAGTCTGTGCGCCTAGAGCCCGTGCTCCGCAACAAGAGAAGCCACTGCGATGAGAAGCCCGCTTGCCGCAGCTAGAGAAAAGCCTGCACGCAGCAATGAAGACCCAACGCAGCCAAAGATAAATAAATAAAATTTTAAAAAAAAGACTCTGTAAAAAGAAATCCTTGGGGCTGGATTTGTTGATTCTGTGCACTGGAGTTCTTAACTGTGAGAAATAAATATTTGTTGGTCAAGCCACCCTGTCTATGGTATTCTTTTAGAGCAACCTGAGCTGACAAAGACACATACAAATGCAGCTGTACGTGGGACAGGGGAGGAATGTGTGTTTTCCCTTTTCCATTGGATTTTTTTAAAAAATTAAAGTGGATCCCCACTTGAGGATTCCCCTTACTGGGCTGTGGGAACCCCCAAAGGCTTAAGTGCTAAGCATACTCCTACCCCGCTCTGCTGCCATCCCCCCACCTTTTTTTCTCTGCCAACTTTTTTTTATGCACACGCTCCCAACCTTAGCAGCAGGTCAGGTCTGCTAAGAGAAACCAAAAACTTGTGGTACAGCGCCACCTTCTGGAAAATGAAAGAAAGGTTCCCCAATATCAATCTCTTGAACTGTTAGAATCAAAGTAAACAAAGCCTTGGAGGTGACGTCAGCATCATGGTGGTGTGAGATGCTCCCTTTGTCTCTCCCCTTCAACCTCAACCAGTAAAACATCCGTAACTCAATAAGGGTTCCTCTGCTTAACACACCAGGATGCTGGAGAGTTTCACACATCTGTCTATCTAAAGGTGGGGGGAATGGAAGATGTAGAAGAGGTGAAACCAGGTGAACAGTGGAGGTGGTGCCCACAATCCAGGTGACCCTGGACACAGCAGAGGCACCTGCTATCCCAACATCCCAGGGCGTGATGCCAGTGACAGCAGTGACATCAGCAGCAGCAAGGCACCAGTGACCACGTAGGCACAAGCAGTGACAACAAGGGCACCAGGCAACACCTCTGGCAAAGGCTGCTGGGGGGCAATTCTCAAATATAGCCAGAGGCAGCTCAAGCAAGACAAACAAAAACTTGCACTATAGCACCACCTACCGAAAAAAGAAAGTCCTCTAATTACTAACCTGTTGAATCGTTAGACTCAAGTAAAAAAAAAAAAAAAAAAAAAAAGCTTTACCTAAAAAAGAAAGGTGTTTGCTACTTCAAATGCACCAGCAGAGGACCAACTCATCAAGCAACATGAAAAACCACAGTAAAACAGTATTACAAAAAGAAAATGACAATTCTCCAGAAACAAACTTAAAGTCATGGAATATTGTGATCTAACTGATAGAGAATTCAAAATAGCTGTCATGAAGAAACTTAACAAGCTACAAGAAAACTCAGAAAGGCAGTTCAATGAGCTCAGGAATAAAATTAATGAACAATGGATGGACTGAGAGGTTGTCCTACCAAGTGACCTGAGTCAGACAGAGAAAGACACATATCATGTGATATCACTTATATGTGGAATCTAGAAAAATGATACAAATGAACTTATTTACAAAACAGAAACAGACTCACAGACTTAGAAAATAAACTCATGGTTACCAAAGGGGTAAGGGGGGAGGGATAAATTAGGAGTTTGGGATTAACATATACATACTACTATATACAAAACAGATAATCAACAAGGACCTACTGTATAGCACAGGGAACTCTACTCAATACTCTTAATGACCTATATGGGAAAAGAATCTGAAGAATAGATACATGTATATGTATAACTGAATTGCTTTGTTGTACACCTGAAACTAACACAACATTGTAAATCATTTATACTCCAATAATAATAAAAGAAAAAAGACTGAGTACTAAGTGCTGGCAAAAAAAATAAAAATAATGAACAGAAGGAATACTTTTATTTTAATATTTATTTTTATTTGGTTGCACTGGGTCTTAGTTGCGGCTTGCCGGCTCCTTAGTTGTGGCATGCAAACTCTTAGTTGCGGCATGCATGTGGGATCTAGTTCCCTGACCAGGAATCAAACCCGGGCCTCCTGCATTGGGAGCACAGAGAATTAACCACTACGCCACCAGGGAAGTCCCCAGAAGGAATACTTTATCAAAGAGATTAAAACACTAAAAAAGAACCAAACAAACTCTGGAGCTGAAACACTCAATAAATGAGATGAAAAATGCATTAGAAAGCACTAGAAATTGATCAGACTATATGGAAGACAGAATTAGCAAGATCAAAGAAATCTAGAAATGATACAGGTAGAAGAGGAGAAAGAACTAAGATCTTAAAAAATGAGGAAATTCTACAATAGCTATCTGACTTCATTATGAAGGGCAACATTAGGATAATGGGTATCCCGGAAGAAGAGAGGGAGAAGGGAGCAGAGAGTTTACTTAAAGATATAATAGCTGAGAACTTCCCAGATTTGGGGAAGGGACTGTATGTCCTTGAAGCTAAGAGAACACCTTATTAACTCAACACAAAAAGACCTTCTCCAAGGGGACTTCCCTGGTGGCGCAGTGGTTAAGAATCTGCCTGCCAATGCAGGGGATAGGGGTTCGAGCCCTGGTCTGGGAAGATCCCACATGCCACGGAGCAACTAAGGCCGTGCACCACAACTACTGAGCCTGTGCTCTAGAGCCCAAGAGCCACAACTACTGAGCCCACGTGCCACAACTACTGAAGCCCGTGCACCTAGAGCTATGCTCCACAAGCCACCGCAATGAGCAGCCCAAGCACCTCAACGAAGAGTAGCTCTGGCTTGCCGCAACTAGAGAAAAGTCTGCATGCAGCAATGAAGACCCAATGCAGCCAAAAATTAAAAAAAAAAAAAGACCTCCATTATATTAAAATTGTCAAAAGTCAATGACAAAGAATTTTAAAGGCAGTCAGGGAATAAGGATGGTAATCTACAAAGGAACTGGGCTATCTGTAGCAGCAGCAGTGGAATGACAGTCTCAAAATACTGAAAGATTAAAAAATGTGTCAAATGTGCCCAAGAATACTCTATCCAGCAGAGTTATCTTTCCAATATGAATTAGAAATAAAGGGGGACACAGAGTTTTGAGGGCATTAGCCCACTGTGGCCACCTTTGCTTGGCAAAGCAATAAAGCTATTCTTCCTGTCAAAAAAAAAAAAGAAATAAGCCTTTCCCAGACAGACAAAAGCTGACAGAGTTCAACACCAGACCTTCCTTACAAAAAATGTTGAAAGGAGCTCTTCTACTTGAAACAAAAAGGCAAGAGTACACAAAATGTTGAGGAAGGTGATAAACAGATGGATATATGAGAAAATTGCAACTCTATATCACAATAGGTTTTTAAACACTTAATTACAGCATAAAGGTTAAAACGGAAAAAGTAGTACAAATAACTATAGCCACTTCAATTTGGCAACAAGCTCATAACATAAAAAGGGATAATTTGAAGACAACAAAAACAGAAAAGGGAAAGAGGGAAAGGATAGAACCCATATAGGCAAATGAAGATAAGATGGTATCAGCAGGAAAAGGACTATTTCATCTATGGGATGTTTTACACAAACCTCATGGGAACCACAGCACATAAATCTAGAGCAGAGACATGAAATATAAAAAAAAGAGGAAACTAAGAAAAATATCATAGAAAAGCACGAAACTAAAATGGTAGCTAGAAACCCCCACAAAAATAAACAATAGAGATACAGAGCAACCAGGAAACAAAAGATAAAGCGGCAGGACGAAGTCCTCCTCTATCAATAATTACCCTAAATGTAAATGAATTGAATTCACCTATCAAAAGACACAGAGTGGCTGGATGTATTAAACAAAAACCCAAGACCCAACTATATGCTTTCTCCAAAAGACTCATCTCTGGGTTTCTAAAAACAAATGCTGGCTCAAAGTAAGGGATGAAAGATGATACTCTAAGCAAATGTCGGCCAGAAGAAAGTGGGTGTAGCCATACTCATATCAGACAAAATAGACTTCAAGCCAAAAAAGGTAACAAGAGACAATAATGGACGTTATATAATCACAGAGGGAACAATTCATCAAGAAAACATAACAGTTATCAGTACAAATGCACCTAACATACGACGACCAAAATATATAAAGCAATTATTTTTTAAATAAATAAATTTATTTATTTATTTATTTATTTTTGGCTGTGTTGGGTCTTTGTTGCTGCACGTGGGCTTTCTCTACTTGCGGCGAGTGGGGGCTACTCTTCGTTGCGGTGCGTGGGCTTCTCATTGCGGTGGCTTCTCTTGTTGCGGAGCACGGGCTCTAGGTGCACAGGCTCAGTAGTTGTGGCACATGAGCTCAGTAGTTGCGGCTCGTGGACTCTAGAGTGCAAGCTCGGTAGTTGTGGCGCACGGGGCTTAGTTGCTCCGTGGCACGTGAGATCTTCCCGGACCAGGGCTCGAACCCGTGTCCCCTGCGTTGGCAGGCGGATGCTTAACTACTCTGCCACCAAGGAAGTCCCATTTATTTTTTTTAATAAGGCAATTATTAACAGACCTAAAGGGAGTACATGACAGCAACACATTAATAGTAGGGGACGTTAACACCCCACTTACATCAATGGATAGATCATCCAGACAGAAAGTCAACAAGGAAACTATAGCCTTAAACAAAATATTAGAACAAATGAATTTGACAGATCTGTACAGAACATTCCATTCAAATGCAGCAGAATATACATTCTTCTCAAGTGAACATGGAACATTCTCAAGCATAGCCCATAGGTTGGGACACAAAACAAATCTCAATAAATTTAAGAAGACTGAAATCATATCAAGCATCTTTTCCGACCACAGTGGTATGTAGCTAGGAATCAACTAAAGAAGAAAGCTGGAAAAATCACAAATATATGGAGACTGAACAACATGCTACTGAACAACTATTGGGTCAGTAAAGAAACCAGAGGAGAAATTTTAAAATACCTGAAGATAAATGAAAATGAAAATATAACATACAAAACTATGAGATGCAGCAAAAGCTAAACTTCTAAAAGTGAAATTTATAGCAATACAGGATTACCTCAAGAAACAAGAAAAACCTCAAAAAACAATCTAACTTTACACTTAAAGTAATTAAAAAAAGAACGAACAAAGTCCAAAGTCAGTAGAAGGAAGGAAATAATAAAGATAAGAAAAGATAGAAATTAAATAGAAACTAAAAAGACAATAGAAAAGACCAATGAAACTAAGAGCTAGTTCTTTAAAAAGATACACAAAACTGACAAACCTTTAGCCAGACGCACTAAGAAAAAAAGGGAGAGGGCTCGTAAATAAAATCAGAAACTAGGGCTTCCCTGGTGGCGCAGTGGTTGAGAGTCCGCCTGCCGATGCAGGGGACACAGGTTCGTGCCCCGGTCCGGGAAGATCCCACATGCCGCGGAGCGGCTGGGCCCGTGAGCCATGGCCGCTGGGCCTGCACGTCCGGAGCCTGTGCCCCGCAACGGGAGAGGCCACAGCAGTGAGAGGCCCGCGTACCGCAAAAAAAAAAAAAAAAAAAAAAAAAATCAGAAACTAAAGAGGAGAAATTACAATGGATGCCACAGAAATACATTTCTCCAAAGAGGACATCCAAATAGCCAACGGGCACATGAAACGATGCTCAACATCACTATTAGAGAATTGCACACTCAAACCACAACGAGCAATCACGTCACACCTGTTAGAACTGCTGTCCTCAGGAAGACAGGAGACAACAGGTGCTGGTGAGGATGCGGTGAAAAGGGAACCCTATTCAGTGTTGGAGGGGATCTAAATTGGTCCAACCACTATGGAAAACAACATGGAGGTTTCCTCCCAAATTAAAAATAGACCTACCAGGGCTTCCCTGGTGGCGCAGTGGATGAGAGTCCGCCTGCCGATGCAGGGGACACGGGTTCGTGCCCCGGTCCGGGAAGATCCCACGTGCCGCGGAGCGGCTGGTCCCGTGAGCCATGGCCGCTGAGCCTGCGTGTCCGGAGCCTGTGCTGCGCAACGGGAGAGGCCACAGCAGTGAGAGGCCCGCATACCACACACACACACACACAAAAATAGACCTACCATATGATCCAGCAATTCCACTCCTGGGTATATACCCAAAGGAAACAAAAACAGGATTTTGAGGAGATATCTGCACTCCCTTGTTTATCACAGCAGTATTCACAATAGCCAACATAATGGAAACAACCCAAATTGATCAACAAGAGGTGAACGGGTAAAAAGATGTGGTATATATACACAATGGAATATTATGCAGCCATGAGAAAGGAGGACATACTGCCATTTGCGACAACATGGGTGGACCGTGAACTCATTAAGCTAAGTGAGATAAGTCAGACAGAGAAAGTAAGTACTCTGTGAAATCACTCACTTATAAGTGGAATCTAAAAAAAGTCAAACCTGTAGAAAATAGAGAGTAAACTTGTGTTACCAGGGGCTGGGGGCTAAGATTGATGGTGTTTAAGGGTGCACATTTGTACCCATAGAGATCTAATGCACAGTAAAACAAACATAGATAGTAACACTATCGTATAATTATGTCATGTGATAAATATTGTTACAACATATATAAATGTATCAAAGTAACAGCTGTACACCTTAAAGTTACACAACATTACATGCGAAATTTATTCAATTAAAACAACTGACCTGACAGAGTGAGCACGCCTAGCTGTCCTATTTGAAGACTTTTCAAAGTATCAAATTGGCTACAGTAACAGCGACCTCTCGAGAGAAAAAGAACCCCTTGCATATTTAGGGAGCTCTTGGGGATGCCACACCCAAAGCACCTGAAATCAAAGAACCCCCTCTCCTCCCGGCAAGCTGGAGGCAGTGGAAGAGGGAAGGCATGTCTCCTGGCCCTCCCGCACCCCCAGCGCCGTGAAGGGCGCCGCCAGCCCCACCTGCTGGGCCCCCCGCCGCCCCCCGCCCAATGCCACCTGCTCGTCCCTCCGCGCCCAGGCCCGACAGAGGCGACGGGGTGCACCTCGAGGGCGCGCGCGGCCGCTTCCGACGGCGGGGCTCGAGAGCATCCCGCCCCCTCCCCGGGAACGGCCGCTCATCGAGCGACTCCGGTTGTCACCAGGGAGCTCGCGGCGGATACTCACCCGTTGGGGATACTGTTCTTCCTCACCATGATGCGAGAGGTGTGAAGCTCCTACTCCCCAGGAATCCCACTCTTAGGCTTCTTCTAGAACGTACAGCGGATCAGCTGCGGCCGCGGGCGTGCACACGCGGGAAGCTGGTGCGCAGACGTGCTCACAGGTTACCGAAGGCGCACGCGTTGCGCGCGCTCGAACCAGGCGGCGGAAGGGTGCACGGCGCATGCTCCAAGGCTGCCCTGCCTGGCGCGCCCTGAACAGCAAGCCGAGGCTGAGGGCGTGAGGCTGCGGGTGTTGGGTGGGCGCGTAGGGAGCGGTGAGGGTGGGTTGGTGACCTCTCCTAGTCCGCGGCAGATGGTGCGTCCTGCATTCGCTGCCCAGAGAGAGCAAAAGTGCACTGTCCACCCAGATGAACGTCATACTGCCCGTTAGAGTACCCCCCACCCCGCCACCCGCCGACCATCCCTGTTAAATACTCCAGTATTTGTCTGGTGGGAGCTCTGCTCAATGGAAAAACCCAGCTCCGTGTCCCTCCCCCACCCCCACCCACCCCCAGCTCCCGGTAACCAGGGCCAGACCCGCACGGGTCGCTGGGACTTGTAGTCCTCAGGGCCTGGCCCACCCACTGTGCAACTCCTCTGGGAATTAGCCGTGCTTGATATGCATCAAATCCGGGTCCGTATGATTTAACGAGGGCCTACGGTGTACTGCACACCTTGCTAGGATTGGTGGGAAGTAGATGAGTTCGTGCCCCGGCTCTCGTCCTCACATTAGGTTAAGCAGAAAGGTGAACTTGCGAAGTACAATGTAATGACGAACAATTACGAATTATAGTGCTGGTGGCGGTCCCGGAAGGGCCAGGGTCAGAAAGAACTTCCTGGAAGATGTGGGGTTTCAATCAGGCTTTGAAACCTGTACCGATCTAGGTTAGGCAGAAATTGCAAAAACCAGAGGATGGAGGTGGCAGGGGGTATAAAGGAGAGTTTGATCTGGTTATCTGGAAGGCTTAAAGGAGAGAGTGGTGAGCAGGGCTCAGTTGGGGAAGTGGATGCTTTCAGAAAGGGCCTCCGTTTTGAGTTCCTCTGCAGTGGAGACTTATAACTACGGGCACTTATAGGCTTAAATAAAAACACCATCACGGGATTTACTTGTGTGTTTCCGGACTTCATGGCTCCTGTTTAGGTAAATCTGTAAGAGAAGGGAGGGCTTTGAGGTCACGGGGAGAAGCCTTGGGTCCCCCACTCCCCCTGTTCTCCTGGCAGGGGGTTCTCATGGGGTGTGGGAATGACAGATACCTGATCTCACCCGCTTTCTTCTCTGATTCCAGGAAGGAGATTTTGCCTCTTACAAGCCCTGGATAAAACCAAGGTATCAATTCTGTCCCTGTCTTTCTCCATCTCCCCCTCCCCAACTACACTGGAGAGGAGCTCCCCTCCCCTCCTTCCTCTGGTTGCTCCCTCATTCCCTGTCCCTAGGGAGACCGTTTGTCATTCTGAGGCACCCCCTCCTCACCTGACACCAGTAGAAGCAGGACATCACTGAGCTATGAACCTATGTGGGGGGTGGCCTTTTCTGTAGCATTCACGGTGTACTCTCCAGCATGACTGGATTTTAGATGAGTCAGAAGAAGTTCAGCCAGGCCCTCTGTAGAGTCAGGTGATTGCAAGAACTACAAGATTTCTCCTCCCGTTCTGAGAGCAAAGTTTACATCCCTGGTGGGAGTCCAGCATCGCAGGGTCACATTTCTCTGGGCAGGTACCACCGAGCTGGGCCAGGCACTGAGGGAGGGTTTCAGAAGTGCCTGGGAGGAAGTAGATCTCAGGACTGGATGTGATCCACTCACCTGCTCTCAGGAAGCCCATTTAAAGAAGGGAGAGGGGAAAGTGGGACCTTTGTGGGGGTGAAGGGTCAAGGAGGGTTTATGAAGAAACACTCACCATCTCTTCTTATGTCTCCTTGGGCAACACACAGCCCTGCAAAGACTCGTCCCTGAGACACAGGCACCTGCGTGGAGCCCGCGTCCTCACCTCCTGGCCCCTGAGGGGCCGTCTCAGGGCTCACACGTGTGGGAGCGCTCACTTCCCCACGCTGGGCCCTGGCTCCTGCTCCACTCTCAGCTCCTCCACCATGTCCCTGAAGGTGGGCATGTGCTGCCGTCACCGCCCAAGGCGCCAGGGCCGTCCTCGTTTCCACAAAAACTCCACCAATCCTCTGATTTTCTCTGTCTACCTGAACCACTCTTGGTGCAAAATCTATGTCTGAACACAGTCAAATTCGGACCTCAAATTCTAACACATCTAGATAAGCCAGGAATGCTGAAAGCCGGGATGCTGTTGGGGAGATGGAAAAAGTTGATACAGAGAAGTAGAGAATTTCCTGGCCGATAGGAAAGATGCTGGACCTTAGAACCGAGTGAACGGGTCAGTGTTAGTGAACATTTTTGAATGACTGTGATTTGAGGTCCATGTGCAGAGAAGGAGCAAGACCATGGTTCATGCATTTAAAAACAAATTCAGGACTTCCCTGGTGGCGCAGTGGCTAGGAATCCACCTGCCAAGGCAGGGGACATGTGTTCAAGCCCCAGCCCGGGAAGATCCCACATGCCGCGGAGCAACTGAGCCTGTGTGCCACAACGACTGAGCCTGTGCTCTAGAGCCCACGGGCCACAACGACTGAAGCCCGTGCGCCTAGAGCCCGTGCTCCGCAACAAGAGAAGCCACTGCCATGAGAAGCCTGCTCACTGCAACCAAGAGTAGCCCCTGCTCGCCACAACTAGAGAAAGCCTGCACGCAGCAACAAAGACCCGATGCAGCCAAAAAATAATTAATTAATTAATTTAAAAAAATTCAGTCTGAAGTTACACTAGTGTCAAGTTTTAAGTGAGAAAATGTGACATAGCCATTAGTAAGTCAAGCGTATGTTGTTGTGATCAATAATCTCGAAAAGAATTGCACAAAAAGTAACGTAGATAGAAACGTTAAAAATAAAATAAAATAAAGAGACAACCAACCCCCTGAAAAAAAAAAAAGTAATGTAGAGGTAAAGAAAGTTGAAGATTTAAAATGGCATATTATTGGTGAAGCTGAAAAAAATTAAAATAGCACAGTAAAAAATAATTTTTAAAACAAAGAAATTGGAAATGAGGAAACATAAAAGAGATGGGCAAATAGAAAGATTAGAAGATTATATATAAACTTTCATCCTATAAATAAGTAATTACATAGAACATCAATTGGCCCTGAAATTCAATGAAAAGATCTAATGGATGTTTATTAAAAGGCCTAAATAAATGCCGGGGTTTTTTTTTTTTTCAAGAGAAACACTTAAGTATTGATATATACAGAGGTGCCTTGAAAGCAAAAAGATACAAAAAGATATACTATGCAAACACCATCAAAACAAAGGTGGTATGGCTATATTAACATCACATAAAGTAGATTTTAAGGCAAGAAATAGTATTTAGATATGAAAGGGAACGTTTCCTAATGATAAAATAGGTCAAGAAGATTATGTAATAACCCCAACTCTGTAGGCACCTCATAGATACAAAATCCTATAATATAGATACAAAATCTATAAAAGAATTGTTGACAGTATTAAAGAAGCTAAGCCTATAATCATATTTTGTATTTTGACATGCCTCTCTCATTAACTGCATTGCACATGAAAAAGTCCCCCCCCAAAAAAATAAAGAAAGAAAAGAAAGACATTTGCAGACATTTGCTATTCCAAGAAATCAAACCCGGAAAAAGTAAATAAAATGTCATTTTGCATTATTAATTTGACAGTTTTTAATGCTAAAATCTAATGTTAAATAGAATTTGGAAAAATGACACATCATCAGTTTTTAGAATGATAAAGCAATACTAGTTACTAAGGGCAACTGGGTTATGAAGCTCATCCCCGTCCCCCAACATTTATAGCCTTCCACCTGAGAATTTAAATCCCAGTGGTTTACCCTAAGGAATAATTAAGGCTGTCCAAAAGAATTACAAGTTGTTAATTTTTATTATGATTATAGTAGCAAATGAGTTGGAAGTAATATAAATGTACAGGAGTAGGAGGTTGGTTAGTTACAAGTTTTTACTTTTATAGAGTGGAGGATGATTCAGCAATTTAAATCATGTTATAGAACATAAAAATAAAATTTCAATGTTCCAAGAAGATATGATAATGTATAAACTAATAAAAGAACCAAAATAAAAATTAAATCATGTTGTGGAAGCAACTTATAACCATGTGTGGGGAAGCATTCATTGGCATGAAACACTTTAAGTTTTATAGGTTTATGACAAAATAAGATAACAGTTTAGGAGATATAGATATAGATATTTCTTGGGAATTTTTTTCCTTATCACTCCCAAATATTTCTAAAGAAGGTAAGCCTCTTTTTTTTGGCTGTGTTGGTCTTCGTTGCTACGTGTGGGCTTTCTCTAGTTATGGCGAGCAGGGGCTACTCTTCATGGGCTTCTCACTGAGGTGGCTTCTCTTGTTGCAGGGCATGGGCTTTTAGGCATGTGGGCTTCAGTAATTGTGGCCCACGGCCTCAGTAGTTGTGGCCCGCGGTCTCTAGAGCGCAGGCTCGGTAGTTGTGGTGCACGGGCTTAGTTGCTCCGCAGCATGTGGGATCTTCCCGGACCAGGCCTCAAACCCATGTCTCCTGAATTGGCAGGTGGCTTCTTAACCACTGCGCCACCAGGGAAGCCCTGGCAGGTGGGTTCTTAACCACTGAGCCACCAGGGAAGCCCAACGGTGAGTCTTTTAAAATGAAGACCCTTTGTTTTGCTGAGCACAGTGGTGGGCTTGGGTATAAACGTTAAGGAGTCAATTGCTAGATAATCTGAATTGTTCTGCATAAAACTGAGTTAAGAAATTTAGGGTGGGGATTTTAAAAAAAAGAATCTAGATGAATGACATCAAGGAAACCAGAAACATGTGCACCGCACTGGGAAAAAGAGAAGGGAAATCAGCAGTGGGTGTGTGATATGAAACTCCTCTATCTCCCCTGTCACATAGTGGACAAAAATCTACATTGCCCACTCATGACTTTTGTGGAAGCAGTGAATAGCTGGGAGGAAAGATAAATGGATATAGTTTTAGAGAGGAATCAACTCCTTTAATTCATTAATGTTTCCTCCTTAGCTCCTAGGAAATGGGATTATGCTCTTCCCATTTGGGAAAATAATTGAATGGACACTTTCCAATTTCCCTTGATTACTTTCTCTTCTGTAAAAGAAAGCACATTAAAAACCTAACTGTTGGGCTTCCCTGGTGGCGCAGTGGTTGAGAGTCTGCCTGCCGATGCAGGGGACACGGGTTCGTGCCCCGGTCCTGGAAGATCCCACCTGCCACGGAGCGGCTGGGCCCGTGAGCCATGGCCACTGAGCCTGCGCGTCCGGAGCCTATGCTCCGCAACGGGAGAGGCCACAACAGTGAGAGGCTCGCGTACCGCAAAAAAAAAAAAAAAAAAAACAAAACCCTAACTGTTTCCAGCAATCCCACTCATTGGCATATATCCAGAAAAAACTCTAAGTCAAAAAGATACATGCACCCCAATGTTCATAGCAGCCCTATTTACAATAACCAAGACATGGAAGCAACCTAAATGTCCATCGACAGATGAATGGATAAAGAATATGTGGTATACATATATGCGTGGTATGTATATACACAATGGAATACTACTCAGCCATAAAAAAGAATGAAATAATGTCATTTGCAGCAACATGGATGGACCTAGAGATGATCACACTAAGTGAAGTAAGTCAGACAAGACAAATATTATGGTATGACTTATATGTGGAATCTAAAAAAATAATACAAATCAACTTATTTACCAAACAGAACAGACTCACAGACATAGAAAACAAACTTATAGTTACCAAAGTGGGGAGGGAGGAGGGATAAATTAGGAGTTTGGGATTAGCAGATACAGACTATATAAAATAGATAAACAATAAGGTCCTACTGTACAGCACAGAGAACTGTACTCAGTATCTTGTAATAAAGCAACAGGAAAAATTACATATATATAATATACATATATATCTGAAGCACTTTGCTGTACACCTGAAACTAACACAACACTGAAAAGCAACTATACTTCAATAAAAACATACATGAAAAACCTGACTTGCATGACCCATTTGTCAAGGCTTACTAGGGAACAAGTTTACTCTGTCTCCAAGGCAGAAACATCCATTTCTGTTTTCTTGTTGACCTGCCTGCTCTCAGGGCCAGTGAATGTCCAGCTATTACCGGAGGTCGCTACATTTTAGGTGTTAGTATGTGCTTGCCCAGCCAGTGTATTTTGTTAATGCCGATTTCCTGGTTTTGATAATGTACTGTAGTTATATCACCATCAGAGGAGCTGACTGATGGGGTACTGAGCACTCTGTACTATTTTTTTGTGACTCTAAAGCTATCAATATTTAAGACAGAGAAAGACTAATACTGTATGATATCACTTATATGTGGAGTCTGAAAAATAATACAAACGAATGTGTATAGCAAAACAGACTCACCGATAGAGAAAACAAACTAGTGGTTACCAGTGGGGAGAGGGAAGCGGGGAGGGGCAACATCGGGGTGGGGAATTAACAGATACAAACTACTGCGTATAAAATAGATAGGGCTTCCCTTGTGGTGCAGTGGTTAAGGATCCGCCTGCCAATGCAGGGGACACAGGTTCAAGCCCTGCTCTGGGAAGATCCCACATGCCGCAGAGCAACTAAGCCCATGCACCACAACTACTGAGCCTGTGCTCTAGAGCCCGTAAGCCACAACTACTGAGCCCATGTGCCGCAACTACTGAAGCCTGCACGCCTAGAGCCCATGCTCCGCAACAAGAGAAGCAACCGCAGTGAGAAGCCCACTCACCGCAACGAGTAGTAACCCTCCTCACCACAACTAGAGAAAGCCTGCGTGCAGCAACAAAGACCCAACTCAGCCAAAAATAAATACATACATACATACATACATTTATTTTTTTTAAAAAAGATAAGCAGGACTTCCCTGGTGGCCCAGTGGTTAAGAATCTACCTGCCAGGGGCTCCCCTGGTGGCGCAGTGGTTGAGAGTCCGCCTGCCGATGCAGGGGACACGGGTTCGTGCCCCAGTCCCGGAAGATCCCACATGCTGCATAGCGGCTAGGCCTGTGAGCCATGGCCGCTGAGCCTGCGTGTCCGGAGCCTGTGCTCCGCAATGGGAGAGGCCACAACAGTGAGAGGCCCACATACCGCAAACAAACAAACAAACAAACAAACAAACAAAAATCTTCTAACGGAAAAAAAAAAATCTTCTAACGGGATGGGGAGGGGTAAGCAGGGACAAAGTGAGAGAGTGGCATGGACATATATACACTACCAACTGTAAAATCGATAGCTAGTGGGAAGCAGCCGCATAGCACAGGGAGATCAGCTCGGTGCTTTGTGACCACCTAGAGGGGTGGGATAGGGAGGGTGGGAGGGAGGGAGATGCAAGAGGGAAGAGATATGGGGATATATGTATATGTATAGCTGATTCACTTTGTTATAAAGCAGAAACTAACACACCATTGTAAAGCAATTATACTCCAATAAAGATGTTAAAAAAAAAAAATCTTCCAACAAACAAAAGTCCAGGACCAGATGGCTTCACAGGTGAATTCTATCAGATATTTAGAGAAGAGTTAACACCTATCCTTCTCAAACTCTTCCAAAACATTGCAGAGGGAGGAACACTCCCAAACCCATTCTATGGAGCCACCATCACCCTGATACCAAAACCAGACAAAGATATCACAAAAAAAGAAAATTACAGACCAATATCACTGATGAACATAGACGTAAAAATCGTCAACAAAATACTAGCAAACAGAATCCAACAACACATTAAAAAGATCATACACCATGATCAAGTGGGATTTATCCCAGGGATGCAAGGATTCTTCAATATACATAAAACAATCAATGTGTACACCATATTAACAAATTGAAGAAAAACCATATGATCATCTCAATAGTTGCAGAAAAAGCTTTTGACAAAATTCAACACCCATTTATGATAAAAACTCTCCAGAAAGTGGGCATAGAGGGAAACTACCTCAACATAATAAAAGCCATACATGACAAACTCACAGCAAACATCATTCTCAATGGTGAAAAACTGAAAGCATTTCTTCTAAGATCAGGAACAAGACAAGGATGTCCACTCTTGCCACTATTATTCAACATAGTATTGGAAGTCCTAGCCACGGCAATCAGAGAAGAAAAAGAAATAAAAGGAATACAAATTGGAAAAGAAGAAGTAAAACTGTCACTGTTTGCTGATGACATGATACTATACATAGAAAATCCTAGAGATGCCACCAGAAAACTACTAGAACTAATCAATGAATTTTGTAAGTTTGCAGGATACAAAATTAATGCATAGAAATCTCTTGCATTCCTATACACTAACAACAAAAGATCAGAAAGAGAAATTAAGGAAACAATCCCATTTACCATTGCAACAAAAAGAATAAAATACCTAGGAATAAACCTACCTAAGGAAGCAAAAGACCTGTACTCAGAAAACTATAAAACACCGATGAAAGAAATCAAAGATGACATAAACAGATGGATAGATACACCATGCTCCTGGATTGGAAGAATCAATATAGTGAAAATGACTATTCTACCCAAAGCAATCTACAGGTTCAATGCAATCGCTATCAAATTACCAATGGCATTTTCCACAGAACTAGAACAAGAAATTTTACAATCTGCATGGAAACACAAAAGACCCCGAATAGCCAAAGCAATCTTGAGAAAGAAAAACGGAGATGGAGGAATCAGGCTCCCTGGCTTCAGACTATATTACAAAGCTACAGTAATCAAGGCAGTATGGTACTGGCACTAAAACAGAAATATAGATCAATGGAACAGGATAGAAAGCCCAGAGATAAACCCACGCACATATGGTCACCTTATCTTTGACAAACGAGGCAAGAATATACAATGGAGAAGAGACAGGCTCTTCAATAAATGGTGCTGGGAAAACTGGACAACTGCATGTAAAAGAATGAAATTTGAACACTCCCTAACACTACACACAAAAATAAACTCAAAATGGATTAAAGACCTAAATGTAAGGCCAGACAATATAAAACTCTTAGAGGAAAACATAGGCAGAACACTCTGTGACATGAATCACAGCAAGATCCTTTCTGACCCACCTGCTAGAGAAATGGAAATTAAAAAAAAATAAACTAATGGGACCTAATGAAACTTAAAAGCTTTTGCATAGCAAAGGAAACCGAAATTGAGACAAAAAGACAACACTCAGAATGGGAGAAAATATTTGCAAATGAAGAAACTGACAAAGGATTAATCTCCAAAATGTACAAGCAGTTCATGCAGCTCAATATCAAAAAAACCCCAAACAACCCAACCCAAAAATGGGCAGAAGCGGTAAATAGACATTTCTCCAAAGAAGACATTCAGATTGCCGACAAAAACATGAAGATGCTCAACATCACTAATTATCAGAGACATGCAAATCAAAACCACAATGAGGTATCACCTCACACTGGTCAGAATGGCCATGATCAAAAAATCTAGAAACAATAAATCCTGGAGAGGGTGTGGAGAAAACAGAACCCTCCTGCACTGTTGGTGGGAATGTAAATTGATACAGCCACTATGGAGAACAGTAGGGAGGTTCCTTAAACAACTATATATATAGAACTAACATATGACCCAGCAATCCCACTACTGGGCATATACCCTGAGAAAACCATAATTCAAAAAGATACATGTACCACAATAGCCAGGACATGGAAGCAACCTAAATGTCCATCAACAGATGAATGTATAAGGAAGATGTGGCACATTTATACAATGGAATATTACTCAGTCATAAAGAGGAATGAAACTGAGTTATTTGTAGTGACGTGGATGGACTTAAAGTATGTCATACAGAGTGAAGTAAGTCAGAAAGAGAAAAACAAATACCATATGCTATCACATATATATGGAATTTAAAAAGAAAAAAATGTCATGAAGAACCTAGGGGTAAGACAAGAATAAAGACACAAACCTACTAGGGAATGGACTTGAGGATATGGGGAGGGGGAAGGGTAAGCTGTGACAAAGTGAGAGAGTGGCATGGACATATATACACTGCCAAACGTAAAACAGATAGCTAGTGGGAAGCAGCTGCATAGCACAGGGAGATCAGCTCGGTGCATTGTGACGACATAGAGGGATGGGATAGGGAGCGTGGGAGGGAGATGCAAGAGGGAGGAGATATGGGGATAGATGTATATGTACGGCGGATTCTATTTGTTGTACAGCAGAAATTAACACACTTTAAACAACTACTGAGCCTGCTCTCTAGAGCCCTTGAGCCACAACTACTGAGCCAGCGTGCCACAACTCCTGAAGCCTGCGTGCCTAGAGCCCATGCTCCACAACAAGAGAAGCCACCGCAATAAGAAGTCCACGCACCAGAATGAAGAGTAGCCCCTGCACATCGCAACTAGAGAAAACCCACATGCAGCAATGAAGACCGAACGCAGCCATAAATAAATAAATAACATTTAAAAATAAACATAAGACTATTTAAAAGACAAATTATTTTTAAAGAAAATGTCTTGGGCAGGACTTCAGATGAGACAGGAGAGATCTCAGGGTGGGTGGAGCAACATACACCAGACTTATGAGAAAGATGTTGTCATTGGTGGCTTCTGGTTTCCTGAGTCAGTTGTGAGAAGGAAGCTGTACCCCAGGTAGTGGAGAGGCAAAGTGTCAGAGCAAAACCTCTCGCCCCACATCCTCTGGACAAAGAGGGCAGGAGGGAGTTGCAATTGCCCAGTCCAGTTTCTTCCTTTGAACTGTAAGACTGAACACGGCATCTTGGTCCGGGCAGAAGGGACGCTATGATCACAGAATTCCTGTCCCTGCTTTACCTTGGTGAGTCTCCAGGATGGGGACAGATGGGTTTGGATGGGTGAGAGCATTCACGGTGGAGTGGGGGCTAACATGGGGGATGTGACAAGTACAGAAATTATGGCTTCTGTGTGTTGGGTACAATCTACCGGCTGTGGTACCCACATGCCCTCGTTTGGGGCTCACACATAAGGGATGAGGGAGCAGAGATGCAGAGACGTGTGGTAATACCCTTGGTTTAATTGGCTGAGATATGCACAGCTCCGACGGGACCTCCATGTATGTATCATCTACGTACCACCGTCTTGCCTTGAACGTTCCACTGGCATATAGGAGGGCAGGGTCTACAGGGTGTGAAAAGCTGTGAGTTTGGTTATGAACGAGGAATACAGAAAAGACCTACTGTTACCGAGTCCAAACTTGTACTGCTTGCTACATGACAGACCAATAATTCAAGAGAGACAAGTTGTTGGGGCAAGGAATAGTGCCAGCAGACCAAGAAGATGGTGGACTAGTGTCCCCAAAAAAACATCTTGCCGGGGGTCTGGATGCTAGTTTCTTTTATAGAAAGAACCAAGAGGGAGAGGTGAGGAGGTAAAGTAAAAAAGAAGGCAACAAGTTGTTACAAATATTTCCTTGTTCCCGCCAGACATTGTAGAGGGTACATTAACTTCTTCATTTCTGCAGCCATTCATGGGTGGGCCTGGTCAGGATGTTTCCTGTGAGCTGAACAAAGGTATTTTAGCTTAAGGCTCAGGCATGGGAGGCAAGGTTCCTAGAAATAGGCCATTATGTCTACTTTAAGTTTATAGGCAACATCCCTTTAGTGATTTACTTGTAGCAAAAGCAATAGAATACAAAGGTTAAAGTAAAAGAAACAGATCCAATATGGAGTCAGATTTGTTCTTCCCTATGACCCTAAGGCAGGGAACAGTGGATACGAAGAACATTTTCTGACCAGCCCTATCCTTAGCCTGATTTCAACCATCCTCAACTTGAACATAAGGTGATCAGACAGACCTCAGCTTCTAGGATGGAAGACCTGGAATATAATCTTGGCTTGGTCTCACGGGAGTCCCAGAATTTGAAACAGGAGTTCCACTAGACTGAGTGCCTGGTTCCTCCTTCGTGAGTGGGGCGGCAGGGGGTGGGGTGGGGTGGGGGACATTAGGACTCATTATCTGCTCTAGTTCCTTCTTCCTTCTTCTGGGTTCAGCCCTTCCCTTTGAGGTCATGCTTCTGCCACGCACACATTTGAGCTTGAGAGGCCGGTCACCATATCCCAAACCTCCAGCTGCAGGGCAGAATAAACGGGGCGGTCACCGACCTCGTCCTCCTCACATTTATTTCCTGGGGCTGCCGTAACGAATTACCGCCAATCGGGTGGCTTAAAACAACAGACATCTATTCTCTCACCGTTCTGGAGGCCAGAAGTCCAAAATCAAGGTGTCAGCAGGGTTGATTCCTTCTCGGGGGGGAGGGGGGTGCTCTGAGGGAGAGTCTATTCCATGCCTCCCTCCTCGATTCTGGTTGGGAGATGGCTGGCAACCCTTGGCATCCCTTGGTGTGTAGACGCATTACTCCAAAGCCTCACATGGTCACATGGCCATCTTCCCTCCGTGTGTTCTGTCTCCTGTTGGGTTAGGGTCCCCGCCTACTCCAGTATGACCTCATGTGAACTGTTGACTGAAAAATGAATCCCACAACCTAAAAGCAGAGAGTTATGTTTTATTCAGTGGATATTCTTAGGACTTCTAACCCAGGAGACAGCATCTCAAGTAACCCTGCAGGATATGTAGAAGGTTTGCAACAAAGGGCAGGTACTTTGAGTGTCAGAAGATTATTGTTAATGAAAGAAAACCAGATATCTCAAGTTAAGGCATTTAGCGCTTTTCTGTATATGGGAAGATGCAAGAGTCTGGGCTCACTGAAACCATTCCTTTGACAGGCACCTCGGCTATCTGGGGTCAGTATCCTGTGTTTTCTCATCCTGAGTTCCCTCAGGGCTCACCGTGGGGACTGGCTGCAGTCTGATGGCTGCTAGATGGCAGGTATTCTTTTTTTTTTTTTTTTGCGGTACGCGGGCCTCTCACTGTTGTGGCCTCTCCCGTTGTGGAGCACAGGCTCCGGACGCGCAGGCTCAGCGGCCATGGCTCACGGGCCCGGCCGCTTCGCGGCATGTGGGATCTTCCCGGACCGGGGCACGAACCCGTGTCCCCTGCATCGGCAGGCGGACTCTCAAGCACTGCGCCACCAGGGAAGCCCGCTTTGTTTCCTTCCTGAGTTCCCTCAGGGCTCACCAGCTCACTGGTGGCTATAATCGCTGATGACGGTGACATCCTTTGTTTACTGATATGGCAGGGAATATTTTACTTCTCAGACTTCAGTTAGGATTCTGCAGCCAATTCCAGTGTGTGCATGTTGGGGGCACTGTCTCCCCCAGCACTGAGCAACTCTCTCGACACCAGTTGGGTGTCCCACAATTCAACTCCATTGTGACACTATCTACCTGGAGATACTGTCCGATCCCACAGATTAAGGGCTCTGTCCTAAAAGACGACCTCCCTCCCACTTCAGATGCCACTCACAAGCCCTGGTGGCCACCTGTGTTTCTGTCCAACTGGGTATAGATTGAAGGTTCCAAAAACCCCCTCCTTGGGTTCCATTAATTTGCTAGAACTCAAATTTGCTAGAACACAGAACTCAGAGAAACATTTGACTCACTAGATTACTGATTTACTATAGAAGAATTGAACTCAGGAACGGCCACGTGGAAGAGATGCACAGGGCAAGGTATGAGGAAAGACCTTCTGAGCGCGCCACACTCAAAAGATCTCCACATGTCCAACAAAGAAGCTCTATGAACCCCACCCATCCTTTTGGGTTTTTATGAAGGCTTCACTACATAGGCATGATTGATTAAAGCCTTGGCAATTGATGACCTCCCCAGAGGTCAGGGGGTGGGGGAGGGTGAGACTGACGGTTCCAACCCTTTAATCACGTGGTTGTTTCTGTGGCAACCAGCTCCCATCCTTAGGCTACAGAGAGACTTTCCAAAAGTTACATTAACATAGGAAAAGACACCTTTACGTCTCTCAACACTTAGGGAATTCCAAGGGTTTTAGGAGCTCTGTGCCAGGACCAGGGACAAAGACCCAATATGTGTTTCTTTTTCTTTCTTTTTTTTTGTTTTGTTTTTGTTTTTGGCTGTGTCGGGTCTTAGTTGCGGCAGGCGGGATATTCGTTGAGGCATGTGGGATCTTTCATTGAGGCGCGTGGGCCTCTCTCTAGTTGTGGCGTGCGGGGTTTCTCTCTCTAGTTGTGGCGCGCAGGCTCCAGGTTGCCGGCATGTTGCCCGTGGCACGTGGGATCTTAGTTCCCCAACCAGGGATCGAACCCGCGTCCCCTGCATTGGAAGGCAGATTCTTTATCACTGGACCACCAGGGAAGTCCCTATGTTTCTTGTTATAAGTCACAACATCATAGTAATTTTCCCCTTCTCTAGAGAGCTATGGTTTCTAGTGTCACCCACTCCTCCCTTTCTAGCATGGAAATTGTACAGCTCTCCATGTGGTGTATGTAAAGACCATACTAAATGTTAAATGTGTGATGTGTGGCTGAGTCAGGCAGAGAGGGTGGCTGTATGGTAAAAGACAGTTATCTGTAAAGGACCTGCTAAATAATGTAAGTATGTAAATGGTTGATGTATGTAAAGAGTCTACCAAATGATAAATACTCGCTGATTGGTAGTTATTTATTGTAATTATTTCCAGTGAAATATGCTTACTTATGTTGCCCACTGCTCCCTACCTCAGAATTCTACTAAACTCCAAGGAGCTATCCCTTTTTTTTTTTTTTTTTTGGTGGTACGCGGGCCTCTCACTGCTGTGGCCTCTCCCGTTGCGGAACACAGGCTCCAGACGCACAGGCTCAGTGGCCATGGCTCACGGGCCCAGCCGCTCCACGGCATGTGGGATCTTCCCAGACCGGGGCATGAACCCGTGTCCCCTGCATCGGCAGGCGGACTCTCAACCACTGCGCCACCAGGGAAGCCCGGAGCTATCCCTTTATTCTTTGCTTTTTCAAGCTACCCTACATGCCAGTGGGTCTCTTCCCCTTAGTAACAAGTGTCTTCATTGCAGCCAGTTCTCTGCCTAAGTCAACTGTGGTCCTTTATTAAGAAAGAAATAAGGACTTCCCTGGTGGTGCAGTGGTTAAGAATCCGCCTGCCAATGCAGGGGACACGGGTTTGATCCCTGGTCTGGGAAGATCCCACATGCCGCGGAGCAACTAAGCCCGTGCGCCACAACTACTGAAGCCCGCGCACTCTAGAGCCCACGGGTCACAACTACTGAGCCCACGGGCCACAACTACTGAGCCCATGCACCTAGAGCCTGTGCTCCACAACAAGAGAAGCCACCGCAATGAGAAGCCCATGCACCACAACAAAGAGTAGCCCCCGCTCGCCGCAACTAGAGAAAGCCAGCAACAAAGACCCAACACAGACAAAAATAAATTAAAGAAAAAAATAAGTTCTGAGGATCTAATGAACAGCATAGTGACTATAGTTAATAATATCGAAATTGGCTAAGAGAATGGATCATAAACATTCTCACACACACAAAAAAGGTAACTTTCTGAGGTGAGAGATGTGTTAACTAGCTTGAATGTGATCATTTTACAATGTATACGTACATCAAATCATCACGTTGTACACTTTGAATACATTACAGTTTTATTTGTCAAAAACAGAGAACCCCTCTCCCAATGTTTACCTACTCCTTAGTAGGGTTTCTTGATGTAAAGTGAACCTAAGGCAATTGTGTGCTTATTAAAAAAAAAAAAAAGGAAGAATGGGAATCACCATTTGAGCAGCAGACTGGCTGATAACACAGCTGAGGTGACGTGAGACTAAAAGCAGAACATGCAGAGGACCTAAACAGAGACCATGAGACCTGGGACCCCCTGGACCACCCAGAAGCTGATTTCCTACCTATCAGTGTAGCCATTCTCACTGCTAATGCAGCCTCGGTCCACTGTCACTCTCCCACCTCCCTGCTTCCTGGTGAAGCTTGGGGGCTTGTGTTTTGAGTCCATCCCTGAGTGGAAACAAGGGCCAGATGTCCTGAGTCACTCTCTCATGTCTACAGAAATTCTAGCTTCACCCATTAACAGAGGCCCAAGACTGGCATCCATTTCCCCCACAATATGGGACTGGGGTCCCTTATTTCCATCCGTGGGTTAACGTCCCCATCCCAGAATGAAATATAAAGAATAGAGCACAGAAGAGATAGGGGCTAAAGTACGTAAAGATCAAAGCTGCAAGTAAGGGGAGCATTTGCGACCAGAAAACATCTTCAATTCTTTGTGAAAAGAATGACCCCATTCGTGCCCCGGTCCAGGAAGATCCCACATGCCGCGGAGCGGCTGGGCCCGTGAGCCATGGCCGCTGAGCCTGCACGTCCGGAGCCTGTGCTCCGCAACGGGAGAGGCCATAACAGTGAGAGGCCCGCGTACAACAACAACAAAAAATAGAATGACCCCGTCATGGAGAGCAAATTCTCCCCATTTAAATGTGGGTGGAAACCCACATGGACACTCCACAGTAAATAACTATTGCATTCTTTAAATGGAAAGCATAAAAATTGCAGTCACAGAAAATACAGGTAAATGTTCAGTGATTTCCGGATGGTAAAAGAAGGACTAATGATGAAAGGAATGCGATATATCAGAAAAAGTTGCTGGCATTTTGTACATAAACATATCTTTTTTTTTTTGAGATGGTGCCTGGGAAATAACTTTTATGTACTTATTTATTTTTAATTGAAGTATAATTGACTTACAATGTTATATTAGTTTCAGGTGTACAACATAGTGACTCGGTATTTTTATACATTACACAATGATCACCGCTGTAAACATAACTTCCGAATGACAAACAATGGGACAAAAGTAAAAGGTGAAAAAATAAACCCAGGGAAGTACCTGCAAGGAATAAGGCAGATCTTTAACAGATGAGTCACACAGTCTCTGCCTGATTTTTACTCAAAGACAAGCATATAGAGATTATCATACTCAGTGAAGTAAGTCAGAGAAAGACAAATATCATATGATATCACTAATATGTGGAATCTAAAAAAAGATAGGAAAGAAATTATTTACAAAACATAAATAGAATCACAGACATAGAAAAAAAAACTTACGGTTACCAAAGGGGAAAGGGCGGGGAGGGATAAATTAGGAGTTTGGGATTAACATATACACACTACTATGTACAAAATAGATAACCAACAAGGACCTATTATATAGCACAGAGAACTATACTCAATATTTTGTAATGACCTATAAGGGAAAAGAATCTGAAAAAGAATATTATATAACTGAATCACTTCGCTGTACACCTGAAACTAACACAACATTGTAAATCAAAACTCTACTTCAATAAAAAAAAAAAGACAAACATATAATTCATCTCTCATGAGAGTTTCTCTTCCAGGGCTTTGTCTGGGCAATGAAGATGAGAAAAATAATGGTAAGTTTTCTCCCACTTAGACTCTGTTCCTGCGCCCCAAGTTTCATGACCTTTTCTCTTTCATCCTCTGAATTCTAGGAGGGTTTTGGTGATCACCAAGATGAAGAGTCAAACTAACTCCAAATTCTTTCCAGAGAAATTTTCCAAATCCCTCCTCCATGCCTTGCCCAGCTCAGAGGTTGAACACAGCAGCAATGTGACCCTCAAGTGCCAGTCTGACGTCCAGAATGTGACATTCATGCTGGGGAAGTTGCAGGACTCTGGGTACAAGCAAGAATGCAACTCAACAGGACAGGACACTAAATTCCTCGTCACTGACCTGAAGCCTAAAGATGCTGGACAGTACTTTTGTACCTACAAGACAGTGGCTGTAGAGAAATGGGAACTCAGTGTGAGAATAAGGCTCTTATCAGGGATTCTGAGTGGGTCTCAAGGATGTGAATGTGGGCGAGTGTTTTAGAATAGAGTTTGTTAAAAAAACAAAATTCAACTGAGTACATGTTAAAGATCTAATTGGCTTTCTCAAATAATTCATGAAGGAGGAAGCATCCCTTCTAGCAAGTAGAGAGGAGTTCCACAGGGCTATAGAAAAGGAGAGGTTTTTTAAAAACAGACATAGAAGTCATAAATAAAAAAGATCATTTCAGCTTTAGGTTAACCTACCTATGGAGTACAGAAGAGATCTATGTGGCAGATTACCTCATGGTCCTCTGGGGGATGGAGGAGGTCCCTGTGATGACCTCATTGGTGTGACCAGAAAATTCCCGACTGACCACCTAAGACAACATTTTTGGGGGCGGGGTGGGAGGGATGAGGGTTTGAAGCTTCAGTTAGGTTAGGTAGTAAGCCCCAGCATGGTCTGCATAAATGATTCCATTTGGGGCCTGTGGTTTGCTTTTTAACAAGGTATTAATAGAAAATTTGAGGTAGAGTAAGGCCAAAGATACGGATACGATGGTCACTGAAAAGATAGCTTGTTACAGTTCCTAAGAAAAGGGGACATGTCAGGCCACGCCATGCAGGACCACATGGGGAAGCACCCAGTCAGGACGTGGAGACAAGGGGAGGCATGTTGGCAAGAGCCTTTACTGTGGTTTCTGTGGGAAATAACAGGCTGAGGATTGGATCTGGGGTATAGACACTGTCCCTGGTTGTCTGGGACCTGGGCCTGAGGTGATTAGGGCAGAGAAACAGTGTCCCTCAGTATAAGAGAACAATAAGCGAGGTGGCTGGAAGTGTGGGCTTTGGATAGGTTGGTTTGCATTTGAGAGGTGTACTTGAGAGAAAGTTTTTTCCTATCCCTAGAAATTGGATAACCATGGGAGGAGAATCCCTCTAGGGTCAGCAAGGTCCCAAGATGTCAAAGCATCAAATGCAGAAAATAAAAGACATGGTTAATACAGAGAGATGGGTGAGAATGCCCCCAGGTGCAGTGGAAAATGGGAAACCCTGGCCCTTCCCTTCACCCCCAATGCCTTGTCCTCTTCAGGATTCGTCCTACAACCTTCCCTCTCAGCCAACATAGGCCCTGAGATGACTCCAGGTCACAGTATGACACTCTTATGTCTGATTCCTCACAACAGAATGGAATGTAGTATTCTTGCTCTGCTGAAACTGGGGATCTCAGAATGATTACAAGTTGAGAAAGTAGGAAAAGACCAAACTGAGCGTCATGGCAGCATAAGGCATCCCTTGTTTTTGTACCTCCATTTCAACAACTAAAATTTAGCATCCATCCATGAACAAAAGTGCCTCTATGGGAGTTGTGGGATCCAGCACCATATACCAGGAGGAATCTCACCCACCTATGCATTGGGTAATAGGCAGACACACCTCAGTACCAGCTGTGGAACCTGCAGGAGACTGTGACCTGATTCCAGCCCCTCTTGATCATGGTCTGGGAGAACATGGACATGGGTAGTTACCTATGGACGAGAGAACCTTTGTGAAGTTTACAAACCAAGACTGAATAATGAAGAAATAGAAAACTGGAACAGACCAATAATGGATAAACAGATTGAATCAGTAATCAAAAACCTCCCAATGAAGAAAAGCCCAGGACCAGATGGTTTCACTGGTGAATTCTACCAAACATTTAAAGAGGAAATAACACCAATCATTCCCAAACTCTTCCAAAAAATTGCAGAGGAAGGAACACTCCCATGCTCATTTTACAAGGCCTGCATTACCTTGATATCGAAACCAGATAAGGACACTAAAAGAAGAGAAAACTACAGACCAATATCCCTGATGAATATAGATGCAAAAATGTTAGCAAACCAATTTTAAAAGTGCATTAAAACCTCATACACCATGATCAAGCAAGATTTATCCCTTGAATGCAAGGATGGTTTAACATAGACAAATCAATAAATGTGATACATACGTTAATAGAAAGAAGGATAAAAATCATACGATTATCTCAATAGATGCAGGAAAAACCTTTGACAAAGTACAACATCAAGATAAAAACTCTTAATAAACTGGGTGTGGAAGGAACGAACTTCAACACAATAAAGGCCAACAAGCCCACAACCAAGGTCATACTCATTGATGAAAGGTTGAAAGCTTTTCCTCTAATATCAGGAACAAGAATACCCACTCTCACCACTTCAATTCAACATAATACTGGAAGTCCTAGCTAGAGCAATCAGACAAGACAAAAAAAAAAAAAAAAAAAAAAAGCACCCAAATTGGAAAGGAAGAAGAAAAATTGTCTTCATCTGCAGATGACATGATCTTATATATAGAAAACCCTAAAGACTCAACCCCAAAACCATTAAACTAATCAACAAATTCAGTAAAGTTGCAGGATATAAAATCAACACACAAAAATCAGTTCTGTTTCTATATACTAACAACACAATATCTTGAAAAGAATAAAGGAAAAATCTTATTCATGATAGCATCAAAACCAATAAAATATCAATACTTAGGAATAAATATAACCAAGGAAGTGAAAGATCTGTATGCTGAAAACTACAGGACTCTGATGAAAGAAATTGAAGAAGACAATGGAAACAGAAAGCTATCCCATGTTCACAGATCAGAAGAATTAATATTGTTAAAATGTCCATATTACCCAAAACCTTACATAGATTTGATGCAAATCTCTATCAAAATTCCAATGGCATTTTTCACAGAAATAGAACAAACAATCCTAAAATTTGTAGGGAACCACAAAAGACTCCAAATAGCCAAAACAATCCCGAGAAAGATAGAACAAAGCCATAGGCATCACACTTCTTGATTTCAAACTATACTGCAAAGCTATAGTAATCAAAACAGTATGAAACTGGAATAAAAATAGACACACAGATCAATGGAACAGAACTGGGAACCCAGAAATAAACCCTTGTATATACAATCAACTAAATTTGACAGGGAAGCCAAGAATGCTCAATGGGGAAAAGATAGTCTCTTCAATAAATTGTGTTGGAAAAACTAGACAACCACTTGCACAAGAATGAAATGGGACCTCTACCTTCAACCACTTACAAAAATTTAACTTGAAATGGATAAAAGACTTAAACAAGACTACAAACAATAAAACTCCTAGAAGAACACAAAGGGAAGAAGATCCTTGACACTGTTCTTGGCAACAATTTTTTTGGATATGACACCAAAAGTACAAGAAACAAAAGCAAAAATAAATAAGTGGGACTACATCAAACTAAAAAGCTGCACAGCAAAAGAAACAATCAATGAAATGAAAAGGCAACCTACCAAATGGGAGAAAATACTTGCAAACTGTTGGTGCTCTTTCCTGGGATAGGATTGGAAGGTGGGGTTAGGATTGGAAGTAGTGTCATTCATAAATATTTTTGTTCTTAAAATAATAGCAAACTTCAGCAGTATTAAGAAGAGTAGTCTAGTGCTCTGGCCCTGGTTTGGGAACCTAGTGAGCACCTGGAGAATGGAAAAGGCATTCTCTTCCCTGCTCCCCAAAGAGGGCATAGAGTCCATAGACAGAACTTGAGGATTTATGTCCCCAAGGTTCCCATATAAACATCGTGATTCCTTTTCTTGCATCCTGTTTTCTAGGTGAAGATGAAGGTGAAGGTGAAAGTGGACCTGACCCTGCAAAAACAGGTAATATAATTAGAGAGGACCTGTTTTTCCCAGTTGTATCCACCTCATGAGGCAGAGGATCCCCTTCTGATTAAAAGGCACAAGGAGGGCTTCCCTGGTGGCGCAGTGGTTGAGAGTCCACTTGCCGATGCAGGGGACACGGGTTCGTGCCCCGGTTCAGGAGGATCCCACATGCCGCGGAGCGGCTGCACCCGTGAGCCATGGCCGCTGAGCCTGCGCGTGCGGAGCCTGTGCTCCGCAACGGGAGAGGCCACAACAGTGAGAGGCCCGCGTACTGCAAAAAAAAAAAAAAAAAAAAGTAAAAGGCACAAGGAGAATCTTAATGCCCCTTCTCTCCATGTTGGGAAGATGCTCTCTAAGGCACTCCCAGGTTCTGAAAACACTGGTGAATAAAACAGCACAAGATGCATCATCTGCCATTTTACATAATGAAAAACTACAGTGGAGTTTCGTGAAGAATGAGGGTGAGTTAGTGTGACTGGTTTGGGGAATGGGACTGGGACCTGTGGAGTCCAGGTACTTTGGGAATATATATGATCAAAGACTTGTTAAAACTTTAAAGTTCTCAAAAAATGGTGAATATTAAATTTTTTTTGATATTGCTTTTCCGTGAAGAACTGACTAAGATTCTACCCTCAGAGATTCATAAAAACTAGGGCTTTCTTCAGGTTTAGACTGAAATGGGCTTATCCATAAAAGGATTTGTTTTTGCCATGCCCTGCGGCTTGTGGGATCTTAGTTCCCTGACCAGGGATCAAACCTGGGCCCCTGGCAGTGGGAGCAAGGAGTCCTAACCATGGGGACCACGGGGGAATTTACATAGATGCTTAATCGTTTTTTCTTTCAGCAACTCATAACCTTCCTGTAATCTACTCCAATGAGCCAAAATTGTTCAAGGTTGTCATTAGTATAATAGAATTTTTTTTAAAAGATATCCTTGGGACTTCCCTGGTGGTCCAGTGGTTAGGATTCTGTGCTTCTACTGCAGGGAGCATGGGTTGGATCCCTGGTAGGGGAATTAAGATCCCACATGCCACCCCACCCCACACATCCCTGGCATGGCCAAGAAAAAAAGATATCCTCCATTGTATTCCTCTTTCAAAATGTTCTTATTCAGTATTAGCAGGCTTGGGAAAATGACTGCTACACCATCCAAAATGACTGCTACTCTATCCGGTAGAGTCAAAGAACTTGGAAGTATCAGAAGTGAGATGGAAAGTCAAAGCTTTCACATTTTTAGCTCTTCTATAATTTATTTTCTTTCTTTTTTTATTGATATATCACTCCCATTCCATAAATTCACCCTTTTAAAGTGGACAAGGCAGTGGCCTTTGGTATATTCACAAGGTTGTGCAATCATCACCACTATAATTCCCCAAATGAAGTCCCATTAAGCAGTCACTCTTCATTCCCCCCTCTCCTGACAGGCCCTGTCAACCATTAATCTGCTTTCTGACTCTATGGTTTTGCCTTTTCTGGACATTTCATGTAAATGCATTCACAAAATATGTGGCCTTTTGAGACTGGCTCCTTTCACTTGGCATAATGTCTTCAAGGTTCATCCATGTTGTAGCAGGTATCAGTACTTCATTCCTTTTCATGGCTGAATAATATTCCATCATATGGATAGACCACATTTTGTTTATCCACTCATCAGTGGATGGACATTTGAGTTGTTTGTACCTTTTGGCTATTGCAAGTAATGCTGTTGTGAATTTAGGTGTACCTGAGTCCCTGCTTTCCATTATGTATCTACCTAGGAGTAGAACTGCTGGGACACGTGGTAACACTATGTTTAACTTTTTGAGCAACTGTCAAATTGTTTTCCAATGTGACTGTACCCTTTTACCTGCCCACTAGTAATTTATGTGGGTTTCAATATCTCCACATCCTTTCCAACACTTGTTTTTCTTTCTTTTAATTTGATTATAGCCAACCTAGTGGGTATGTATATCACTTCTTAAAATGTACTTTCAGAGTTCACATTTTTTTTTAAATTTATTTATTTTTGGCTGCATTGGGTCTTTGTTGCTGCACGCAGGCTTTCTCTAGTTGAGGCGAGCGGGGGCTACTCTTCACTGTGGTGCGCGGGCTTCTCTTGTTGTGGAGCACAGGCTCTAGGCGCGGGGGCTCAGTAGCTGTGGTTCACGGGCTTAGTTGCTCCACGACATGGGGGATCTTCCCGGACCAGGGCTCGAACCCATGTCCCCTGCATTGGCAGGTGGATTCTTAACCACTATGCCAAAAGGGAAGTCCCAGAGTTCACATTTACACCACCACAATTCTAAACAGAGTAAAATATTTGTATGCACAGATATGCTGTCCCCAGCCTGTATGCACAGATATGCTGTCCCCAGCCTGTATACACAGATATGCTGTCCCCAGCCTGTATACACATGCCTCCAAGGTACTAGAAAGGGACCTTCTACTCCAGTTCTGTGCAGAGACCAATGATCAATTTCATCACCTAACTTTGCCACAAATCCAGGCTTTCTTTCTGGTGCCTGTGACTTCATTTATGCCCTGTCTCAAGCTGTATCCCTTTGCTCTGTCAGATGCCTTAGACCAATAGCATAGACCTTCTGCAAATTTATTTTTGTAATTTGTAAATAGTGATGCGAAGTCTAACCAGGATATGTGGACATCTCAGGGTAAACCCAGTTTAGTGGGCGGTGGACAATTTTGCAATAATTTACTTCTCATTTCTAGTGAACTGCTATGTGAGAGAAACTGTAGGGTAGTCAAGGGGAGGATTGAAAGCATAAGGCAAGGCTGATGTTTCTGTGCTTTCAACCAGGAACAGCTGTTCCTGTCCCATTTTTACATGTCCATGGGGATGCACTGCTCCCACAAATGGCAGCAGTTGGTAAAGGGGTGCTCTGGGCCACATAAATCCCAAGGCATCCTCCCAGGCAACCCCCCAACGAAGACATCAAAGTGCTCACGTTGGAAAGGGGAAAAAGCCATGATCTAGCACGCATAAAAATGGCAAAGGAATCTGGGGGAACACGGGTGGAGGAACGTTGACAGCATCTGTTACAGAGGGAGATAGGTGTGGGTAGAATATTGGGTGGGAAAATAATCATGATCACTGCAATTTCATTATCTTCCACATTGAGTCAGATTCTAGACTGAGTGCTTTAGAGCCAGTATTTTTCATCATCACCTCTCTCTTCAAGTGAGGTATTCATTTTTTTTTGGAGGGTGGGGGCATGCCAGAAGGCATGTGGGATCTTCCCCAACCAGGGGTCAAACCCGAGCCCCCTGCAGTGGGAGCACAGAGTCTTAACCACTGGACCTCCAGGGAAGTCCCAAGTGAGGTATTCTTACCTCCTTTTCCCCCACCTCCTTTCCCGCTGCTTCCTGGAGGTATAATTGACCAATAAAGCGGTAAGATATTTAAAGTGTACAACACGCTGATGATTTGATACATGTATATACATTGTAGAAAGATTCTCCCCATAGAGTTAATTAACACGTCCCTCAACTCATCTCATAGATTTACTTTTTTTTTTTTTTTTGGTTCAGCATGCTTAAGATCTACTCTCTTAGTAAATTTCCATTATATGATACAGTGCCATCAACTACGGTTCATGCGGTCTGTTAGATCCTCAGACCTTATTCCTCTGAAACTGACAGTTTGTACTCTTTGACCAACCTCTCCCCACTTCCCCCACCCCCAAGCCCCTAGCAACCACGGTTCCACTCTCTGTTTCTATGAGTTTATTTTTGAGATTCCACATATAAGTGATACCATGTAGTATCTGTCTTTGTCTGGCTTATCTCACTTGCATAATACCCTCAAGGTTCATCCATATTATTGCACAGGGCAGGATGTCCTTCTTTCTCTTGGCTGAATAACATTCCGTTGTATATATACACCACACGGAAAATTCTTCTTCTTTTTCTTTTTTGTTTAGAATGCCCTAAGGTTATTCACCATCCTTTTTTGGGGGGTATTTTTTAATTGAAATAGAGTTGACATACAATATTAATTTCAGGTGTACAACACAGTGACTCAATATTTTTTATACATGACAAAATGGTCACCACAATAAGTCTAGTAACCATCTGTCACCATACAAAGTTACTAGAATACTGTTGATTATATTCCCTATGTGTATATTACATTCCCCATGACTTATTTATTTTGCGACTGGGAGTTTGCACCTCTTAATCCCCTTCACCTATTTCATCCTTCCCCCCAACCCCTCTCCTCTGGCAACCACCAGTTTGCTCTCTGTATCTATGAGTCTGTTTTCAGTTTGTTTGTTCATTTGTTTTGTTTTTCAGATTCCACATATAAGTAAAATCATATGGTATTTGTTTTTCTCTGTCTGACTTATTTCACTGAGCATAATACCCTCTAGGTCCATCCACATTGTTGCAAATGGCAATTTTGCATCCTTTTTTACGGTGAGTAGTATTCCCTTCTTTATCTATTCATCTATCGATGGACACTTAGGTTGCTTCAATATCTTTAGAAAATGATTCTTGGACTTTGATTCGTCTGTTGTTAGACTTGTCATCACTTCTATAGGAACACAGTTAGTTTGGGAAAATGTGTTTCTCACCAGATTTTGAATTCTCTGGAACAGGTTCAGAATATCACTTCTCTTTTTTTTTTTTTTTTTTGCGGTACGTGGGCCTCTCACTGTTGTGGCCTCTCCCGTTGTGGAGCACGGGCTCCAGACGCGCAGGCTCAGCGGCCATGGCTCACGGGCCCAGCCACTCCACGGCATGTGGGATCTTCCCGGACTGGGGCACGAACCTGCGTCCCCTGAATCGGCAGGCGGACTCTCAACCACTGCGCCACCAGGGAAGCCCAGAATATCACTTCTCTTGAATGTCCACACCCAGTGGTCAGCACAGAACAACCCTGACCTTGTGGCAGACTGGCCTAAAATGGTTAGACATACCAGAGTCCAAAGCCCATCCTGTCCGTGTGACTTTGGGGAACTCGATTTACTTTCTGGTACTTGATTTACGTATGAACAAAATGGGGACTGTAAACCTATCTTGCGTGCTTATTGTCAAGATGATAAAGAACAGGGAATCCCCTGGCGGTCCAGTGGTTAGGACTCTGGGCTTTCACTGCCGAGGGCCCGGGTTCAAACGCTGGTTGGGGAACCAAGATCCTGCAAGCCGAGTGGCAAAAAAAAAAAAAAAAAAAAAGATGAGAAAGAATGCACATGAGTGCTAAGTGGCTCACAGTAAATAAATATTATTCCTGGGATGAACCACTTACTGGGTATTTCCCATCTGCAAGGCACTGTGCTAGCCCTCTCTGTATGTACTGACCACTCAAGCTCCCTACCATCCAGTAAAGTAGCCACAATTGCTATCCTCACTTTGTATAACTTTATTTATTTATTTATTTTTGGCTGCCCCCACAAGGGGCTACTCTTTGTTGCGGTGCGCGGGCTTCTCATTGCGGTGGCTTCTCTCGTTGTGGAGCACCAGGTCTAGGCGTGCGGGCACAGTAGTTGTGGCTTGCGGGCTCAGTAGTTGTGGCTCGCGGGCTCTAGAGCGCAGGCTCAGTAGTTGTGGCGCACGGGCTTAGTTGCTCCGCAGCATGTGGGATCTTCCTGGACCAGAGGTCGAACCCGTGTCCCCTGCATTGGTAGGCGGATTCTTAACCACTGCACCACCAGGGAAGTCCCGCTATCCTCACTTTGAATGGGAAAACAAAAGCTCAGGGAGATGAAGAATTTCCCTAAAGCACAATTGGATGTTACAGCTCTGAAGTGGCCACTCCAAGTTTTGAAGCCAGGCTGTCTGACTCCTTGAAACTGTTCAGCTAAAGCTGAACAGTGTGTTTCAGGAGCCAGTCTTACTCTCTAACCCACCCTTCTCCCACCAGACACCAAAGTCATCTTTGTCGCCACCTTCAGCTGCCTCTCTCTCTTTCTCCTCTTCATTGCCATCTTCTTCATCTACAGATGCACTCAGCACGGTAAGTTCAGAGACGCACACGTTTAAAACTCTGAGGAAGGGAGTAAAGTGAAGGATTCTTTCAGGAGATAAATTCCTCCCTGTATTTTTTTTAAATAGATTCATCACATGAAGAATCCACCAAGAGGTAGATATACTTGACAGATCTCATGCCCTAACTCCCACTCCTTTCTTCAGAGACCCCATTTGTACATCAGTGACTCGTATGCCCAGCCCCGCTACTTGCAACCCTATCTTCTCCCCCACATCTTCAGATCCCATACTTTCATATGTTTCTCTCTCTCAGAACCAGCCATTCCAAATGTCCCAAGCAGGGAGCTGCAGGTAAGTGATCAGGGAAGAAACCATAAGGAATCTTGGGTCAGGAAGACGAAGACCGGACTCCTGCAATCTGAGAACTGATTTTTGTTTTTTCTTTTACTCACATGCAGGTGTATCCAAACTGGAAAGAATATCTGAATCGGTGAGTTCTCCCCTCCCCTTTGGAATAACCCAAGAGCTCACTTCCACCACAGGCGGGTCTGTCTAGCTCATACGCTGGTTATATAGATGAGGCCAATTAATATGGAGTTGAAAAACATGTACTTTGATGGAACTCGTAAAAAGAGATTAGAATGGTGGTTACCAGGGGCTGGGGGGGGGCGGGATATGACATTTAAGGGAACGAACTTGCAACTTGTACAGGAATAAGTCGTGGGAATCTAATGCACAGCATGGGGATTATAGTCAACAACACTGTATCATACACTTCAGAGTTGCTAGGAGGCTAAATCATAATTGTTCTCACCACAAAAAGAAATGATCATTATGTGACAGGGTGGAGGTGTTAGCAATGTGATAGCCATAGTGCAATATATCAATGTATCACATCGACACGTGTACACCTTAAACTTGCACAATGTTATATGTCAATTATATCTCAAACAAACAAAAAACCCCACATGCTTTGAATTCCAGAGTAGCTGGATTCCAGCTCCCAATGTCTACAATTTATCACCAGTGTGGTCTGAGACAAATCTCAAAACCCCCATGATTCGGAACCTTCCTTTCCTTCCATATCTAAGGGGAATCAAAATCCCCATCTAAAAGGCTTGTGAGAGTCTAGTGATGCCATAAACATAAAGGGTTTATTGGAGTTTCTGGCGAATTTTAAGGGTCCGACGGATGGCAGGAAAGCATCATTTAACAAATATTAACCAATGTACATCCATCCATTTTTTCTATTTAAAATACTGCTTATTTGCGATTTAACACTAACGAGCAATATAACACCTAAGAGCAGTTGCACGTCTGAAACGCATCTGGTGAGCCTGAGGACCTCAGTTTTTAATTTAATTTAAATTCGTTTGAATTTAAGTAACCGTGCGTGGTTCGTGGCTACTGTATTTGGCATCTTAGCTCCCCATGCACATCTCTTTTCCTCAAAGCCTGAAGAATCCCAGGGAGTGACCTATGAACAGCTAAACATCAACGCACTGTCTGAGGCAGCTTCTGTCCCCACCGAGGAGCCCCCAGGGTCGTGTGACTACGCAACACTGAAGGTATAGAACTGAAGGAAGAGCTTCTTCCCCGGGAAGGAGAGAACGGATTGAGATGACAGAACCTGTGAAAGCCCAGGTGACTCTGTGTCTTTGGCTCATTATCCATAATAATACAATATGTTCCCTTCTTGCTTCCCCTCCTCTCAACAATTACTGGGTGGGTTTTCACAAAACCGGAGCGCAACCTTTGTATGGTTCGACTTAAAACATGGGCTAAGAATACGTATTGTATCTATGGGCTGGTGGTCCTCATAATAGTTACCTAGGGAGTTCAGGACGCTACCATGTAAATAGTAAATGGTTCCTCCAGAAGACTATGTGATTGGTCTCTGGTGAGTCATCCCACAGACGCAGAGATTTCAAAAAGGAGCACAAAAAATACAAGCCATGAAGGGAGACACTCAGCTGTGAATTAACAAATTCCTAAGTAGCATGCACCAAGGTAAGCAGCTAAAAGGCTAAAAGTATTTGGTTCATGATTCTTTCAGGCCGTGCTGGGCAGCCCTCAAGTCAAGACCAGTTTCCTCTTTGACATGAAAGAAAGAGTTTTCTTACTGCCATCATATTTCTGTTCATAGTCTTTCTTTCTTATTATTAAAGTCAAAGGCTGCAATAAAGTTAGACTTACAGAATCTATGTGGATTTTGTCACTTGGTGCCCATAACTTAACTCATGTTAATACAGCATTGTAAGGATTTTTCTGAGTGTGGACTTTTTTGTGTATGTGACAGTGGTACTGACCACTTATATATTGATACAAGTACAAATATATGAG
The DNA here is from genome assembly GCF_964165515.1 of Mesoplodon bidens. Classification (NCBI taxonomy): domain Eukaryota; kingdom Metazoa; phylum Chordata; class Mammalia; order Artiodactyla; family Ziphiidae; genus Mesoplodon; species Mesoplodon bidens. Next base: position 56,906,886 of record NC_138175.1, on the reverse strand, counting down.
CTTTGCTTCCAAAGTTATGTCACTCAATCAGGTTTCAAAGCCATTCTACAATATGTGAATGAAGTGTAAATATTTGGAACGTATATATAAATATTCTTAACTCAGTAGCATATGCTGGATAACTTTTTTTTTTTTTGGCCGTGCCGTGCAGCTTGTAGGATCTCAGTTCCCCAACCAGGGATTGAACCCAGACCCTCGGCAGTCAGAGCAGGGAGTCCTAACCACTGGATCACCAGGGAATTCCCTGGATAACCTTATTAAAGTTTTTAATTATGAAACAATTCTATCATAGAGAAAAACACCCAATAATATAAGTGGAAATATGCACACTGACCTTATTTTCAAAACATTAACACTTTGCTGTGTTTTCATTCTAGCACTCCCAATCCATTTTCCTTCCTCTCTTCCTAAGACGTCAACATTACCCAAAGTAGTATATATTATACCGATGCATGTTTTTCATACTTTTACTCCTCAGGCATCTATCAATAGTCAATATATGGTAATATTTTGTGTGTTATTACAACATTATACATATATATGGAATCATTACTACAGTTCCGTCACCTTTTTTATTGCCATCGACAGTATGCTTTTGAAATTCACCTAGGTGACTTTTGTGTCTCTATCTCATTGCCTGCTGTACAGAATTCAGTTGTTAACCATACCATGGAATATTATTCAGTCACAAAAAAGAATGAAGCACTTCTACATGCCACAACCTGGATGAGCCCTGGGAACATTATGCTAGGTGAAAGGAGCCTGGCACAAAAAGCTTCATATTGTAGGATTCCATGTATAGGAAATATCCAGAATGGACAAATCCTTAGAGATGGGAAGCAGATTACTAGTTGCCAGGGGCTAGGGGAGGGGAGGAATTTGGAGTGACTGCAAACAGGCATGGGGTGTCTTTTTTTTTTTTTTTTTTTTTTTAGATGTTGGGGGTAGGAGTTTATTAAGTTATTTATTTATTTTTGCTGCGTTGGGTCTTCGTTTCTGTGCGAGGGCTTTCTCTAGTCGCGGCAAGCGGGGGCCACTCTTCATCGCGGTATGTGGGCCTCTCACTATCGCGGCCTCTCCCGTTGCGGAGCACAGGCTCCAGACGCGCAGGCCCAGTAGTCGTGGCTCACGGGCCCAGCTGCTCCGCGGCATGTGGGATCCCCCCAGAGCAGGGCTCGAACCCGAGTCCCCTATGTTAGCAGGCAGATTCTCAACCGCTGCGCCACCAGGGAAGCCCCCTGGGGTGTCTTTTTGGGGTGATGACAATGTTGTAGAATTAGACAGTGGTGATGGTTGCACAACCTTGCGAATAAACTAAAGACCACTGAATTGTACACTTCAGAAGCATAGATTTTATGGCATGTGAATTATATCTCAATAAAAGAAAAATTTTAAAAGGACTTGGTTGTATGCAAAAACCATGGTTTCTCTTTGTTCTTTCCTGGACTGCTAGATGTTTGGGTTGTTTCCACTGCTATGCTGTCAGCAAAATGCTGCAATAAATATCCTTGGAGCTACCTTCTTGCTCACATGTAGTGATCTCTTGATGGTTTATATTTAGAAGTAAAATCCATCTTCTATGACGTCCACACCTTTTAACCCACTAGAAGAGGCAAATTGATAACTAAGGCAGTTTCCCTTATTTATTCTTCCACCAAGGATGTATGTTTCCAATTCCCTGCATCCTTACCAATTCATAAGTGTATTAAACTTTGTAATTTTTGCTGACAAAATATGTGAACTCATAACCTGTTTTAAGCTGCTTATATAAAGATACCTCATTGTTGCTTTAATTTGCATTTTCCTGATTATGAATGAGGAGTATTGACCATTCGGGGTTTCTTTTCTGTGAATTGATGGTTTCTAGCCATTGTTCACTTTTCTGTTGAATTGTTGGTGTTTTCTGTACTGATTTAAAGGGCATAATTATATAGTAGGCACACCTTTCCTTTGTAAGCTCTATGTTGCAAATATCTCCAGTAAACCTGTGACTCATATTTTCATTCTTCTTTGTATCTTTTAATATTAGCTACTCTAAGTAATTCATCTTTCTATTTCTATTTTGAGAGATTTCTTTGTGTCTGGAAGCTTACCATGAGAAATAGATTCTCCTATGTGTTCTTTGAAACTTAAAATTTTAAAAATTTTGTTTTAAAAAAATTTTTTTAAATTTGTTTTTCATATTTAATCCATCTGAAATTAACTTTTGTCAAGGAATGAGGTAAAGATCTAATTTTTCCATTTGGATAATCAATTGTCCCAGTGCCCCTTATTGAAAAGCTTGTTCTTTTTCATTTGAGTCGTGCCTTCAATTTGATGAAATATGATCATTTCTATTTCATCTGCACCACCTTTCATTGCCAGCATAGTTCAGACACTTGGATGGAAATGACAAAAGGAAAAACTTAACTTGAAAAGACTTTAAAAGAATAAAGAGGGACTTCCCTGGTGGCACAGTGGTTAAGAATCTGCCTGCCAACACAGGGGTCATGGGTTCGATCCCTGGTCCGGGAAGATCCCACATGCCGCAGAACAACTTAGCCCGTGTACCACAACTACTGAGCCCGCGTGTCACAGCTACGGAAGCCCGCACACCTAGAGCCCGTGCTCCACAGCAAGAGAAGCCACTGCAATGAGAAGCCCACGCACCGCAACAAAGAGTAGCCCCCGCTTGCTGCAACTACAGAAAGCCCGCGCACAGCAAGGAAGACAAACGCAGCCAAACAAAACAAAACAAAAAAACAGTAAAGAAAGAAGGAAGAAAGGAAGGAAGGGAGGGTGGGAGGGAAGAAGAAACTGAATCATGTAACCAGACAAAGGAAAAGACAGCTAGAGATAGCCTCAGACAACAGTCAATACATCCACATACTCCAATGCCTTTTTTTCTTTATGTCTCTCGCCTATTTCTATTTCTGTGTTATCATTATTATTCAGACCAGCTGTCCCTATGAGTCTGGAACTGATAGTGACAAGTCTAGGCTCACAGCCTCACAGACTTTCATCCAAAGAGGTAAGGGGGGCCTCCTACTTACTGGATCAATTTAGAAAAAGATATTATTGGCTACCTTTGGAAGATGCTAGAAACACAACTCACAAAATTTTAAAACGCAGAGGAAAGAAATCAAGTGTTTCTCCTGCCTTTCATTTATAACCTGTACCTCAGGACAACCAAATAAATGAATAAGCCAAGTTTCTACTCATACAAGTACTACAACTAATAGGCAAAGAAGAAAACCTCCAAGTCTTATCTTTGGTTGATGCATGCCCACGTTATCAGGAATAACAACAGAGGGTCTAGTTAGTGTCTTTTCCTCCAGAAACTGTATCTACATGATAGACAGAACATCCAGAGACAAAGCAGAAGGGACCTCAGATGGTCAGAATCAAAGGGATTTATTTTTTTCAAAGAAGTACTGAAAGAAGTGGCAGATCTCATCTAAAATCCAGGCCAGAGGTCAGCAAACTTTCTGAAAAGGACCAGAGGGCAATATTTTCAGCATCTGTGGGCCATAGGACCTCTGTTGAGACTATGCTTCTCTGCTGTTGCAGCATGAAGGCAGCCATAGATGATACACAAACAGGGGCGGCTGTGTTCTAATAAACCTTTGTTTATAAACCTAAGTTGTGGGCCATAGTTTGCCAACCCCTGTCCTAGACCCATGCTTTCTGAAATCTGAATGAATCATCAGAAGAACTGAATTAAGCCAGAAAAGGCGTATTCTAATGTGCAAGGAAAGACATTTTTTAAACCCCTTTCTCAGTTTTCAGATCTTTAAAAGTGAGAGACAAGCAGGATAGGATGGTTTCTGCAGTCCTTTCCATCTTTGATGTGCTAAGTCTCTGGGGCCATATATCCTACAGTGGCCGTGGGTTTGTCCAAGGGAGGGGACCCAGCCAGCATCTCTTTGGAAAAGAGTCCCAGCTGTTCTGCAACTTGGATGGGGCCAGTTTCCTAGGAAGCTTTGTTGTTTGCACCTTTGCCATTGCTGACTGTAAAATACAGTGAAGAAGAGTGGGTGGAGCAGGGGGGAAAGGGGGCCAAGAGCAGAGAGGCCTCCCGACTCTCGGGTCCCTGGCCTATCCCTGATTCCCCCACCTCCTTTGTTTCTCCCTAGGGTGTGTCTGTCTCTTTGCTCTCATGCCGTGTGTGGGTTTATGTGTCCATATATGTATGTATGTGTGTGCATGCATGTGTGTGCATGCACATGTGTATGTGTGTATGTGTTGGGGGAGGCTCAAGGAGAATACAGAAGATGGAGGAGAGTGAGGGGTCAGGATGCTTGGAGGCAAGGAAAGAGAAGACACACTCTGGATTTACATGGAAGGCGAACAATAAATAGGGGTGGGGGGCTCTGCTATACAGACTCTCTTTGTCTGTCTCACACACACACACACACACACACACACACACACACACACACAGACTATACTAGTCTCCTCCACCTGCCACAATAAAATACCATAGATTGGACGATTTAAACAACAGACATTTGTTTTCTCAGTTCTGGAGGCTGGAAGACCAAGTTCAAGGTGTTGGTCAATTCAGTTTCTGCTGAAAGCCCTCTTCCTGGCTTGCAGACGGACACCTTCTCACTGTGTCCTCATGTGACCTTTCCTCCCCTTGATACTAATCCTATTGATGAAGGCCCCACCCTTATGACCTAATTTAACCTTTAATTACTTCCTTAGAGGCCCCATTTCCAAATACAACTGGACTGGAGTTTAGAGATTCAACACAATGAATTTCACGGTGGGGGGGGCACAAACATTTGGTCCATAAGACACACACACACACACACACACACACACACACACACACACTGTTCTATACAGACATCCACAGAGCGAGCTACACAGAGACTCTACACATACACAGTCACACACCAGCACACACTCCTATGGGCTGAATTTTGTCTACCCCCGAAATCCACATCTTTAAGTCCTAAACCCCCAGTACCTCAGAATGTTGCCTTATTTGCAGAGGGGTCACTGCAGATTAATTAAAAGGATGAGGTCATACTGGAATAGGGTGAGCCCTCAACCAATGTGGTTGTATCCCTGTAAAAAGGGGAAATTTGAACACAGGGAGAGCACCACGTGAAGATGAAGGCAGAGGTCGGGATGATATGTCTACAAGCCAAGAAACACCAAAGCTTCCCCAGAGACCCACCAGACACCAGGAGAGCGGTGTGGAACGCAAGGAACCAGCCCTGAGCACAACTTGACTTGGGACTTCTGTCCTCCAGAACTGTGAGAGAACAGATTTTGGTTGTTTCAGCCACGCAGTCTGTGGTGTTCTGTGAAAGCAGCCTGAACAGATTAATACAGGAAAGCAGGGAGGCGGCAGGAATGCCAGGAGAAGCAGGAGCCTCGCCTCCAAGCTCTCAGCACATGCTCCATTGTCCCATCGGAAGTCACCAACAAAACACAAAGGTGCGCGATGAAGAACTTCACGATGGGGCTTCCCTGGTGGCGCAGTGGTTGAGAGTCCGCCTGCCGATGCAGGGGACACGGGTTCGTGCCCCGGTCCAGGAGGATCCCACATGCCGCGGAGCGGCTGGGCCCGTGAGACATGGCCACTGAGCCTGCGCATCTGGAGCCTGTGCTCCGCAACAGGAGAGGCCACAACAGTGAGAGGCTGCGTACCGCAAAAAAAAAAAAAAAAAAAGAACTTCAGGATGGTGACCACAGAGCGTTAGAACCCAAGCGTGGGTCTCCTTCTGAATGTGAGGTCCCCTTTGCCCCGGTTGCACGCCCTTGAAGCTGGCCCTGCCTTCATCCCAGCTTCAACTAGAAGCTGAGGCAGGAGATAGATGGGCCCCAGGCGGAACAGCTGGAGTTTGTCCCCTGTGGACAGATACTCCAAGATGAAGAGAAGGAGCTGAGCCCTACCCAGATAAGACACCACATATTTCTCATTCTCAAGGTCAAGGAAACCTTCCTGACTACACATGCACAGAAAGGTTCCTTGGAGGTCAAAAAGGGAGTGATGTCAGCCTACCCACAGGCCTCTTCGGCAAGAATCCACCTTGGCTGAGAGATGCATGCGCACACAGGGGAGGACCCTGAGATAAACCAAGTACGGACTCAGAACCAGGCAAAGCAAGATGACTGGCCAGAGGAAACCCGGAAGAAATGCCCCATATAAGTGATTCAAGCTACCACAAGGGCGCGACTCTCTCTGGGAGCCCACCCGTGTGTGCCTATTCACATGTACTCTTTTTCCTCCTAATAAACACTTTACTTGCTTCACTACTTTCTGTCTTTGTGGGAATTCATTTCTACAAAGCCAAAGGGCCAGGAGCCTTGTCACTGGCCACTGGTCTAGTGGTCATGATTCAGCGCCCTCACTGCTGCCGTCTGACCTCAATCTCTGGCCGGGAACTGAAATCCTGCTTCAAGCCTCTGCAGGCCAAGGCCATCCGAGATCATATTCTCTAGGGATGGTGCATCTGATGGAGAATTCGCTTTGCTCCCCTCCCCACCGAGCCACCCAGGCTGGTTGACAAGGTGCTTAAGTCACAGCATCTTGTCAGGTTGGGGAGATCAGGATGGGGAAGCGGGGGAGTGTCTCTCTGTTCCTCTTGCCCTAGAAGTCATTCTCTTTAAAACTTGGGAGCTCTCAGGGACCATCTGTCTCACCATGTGGAGGAAACTCGTCTTTACTGAGAAACATGAAGATGACTCAGAGAGCATCGGAAAAAGGAGATGGAGGGATCGTGCCTTCAGCTTTGATTTTTGGCTTCTGATTGCTTCCAAAACTCAGCATTTCTTCCCTTCTTACAGCTTTCTTGTTCAATCATTCTGGGAACCTTCTGAGCCAAAGCCAAAACAAAAAACCCCCAAACAACCCAGAAATTCCTTTGCGTCTAAGCTAGTCTAAGAAGGGATTTTGTTCTGATCAAAGCATCTTGACGAATATTATTAAAATCAATGACCCTAATCGATACCTTTTATGGACATCTGCTCTGGTATTTCTCCTCCTTAAAGTACTATAGTAAGTCTTTAATGTTAATGGAGTGATTCCTGACCTTTTATTTTCTAAAATCACAAATGCGGTAGCAAGTGTAGTCCAGTTTTGTTTTTTTAACTTATGTCTTCCATGTGGGATATGCCAGAGAAGCGACTAAGAACTGTGGAAACAGGACAGTCCTTTGTTTTCAGACAGGGTTGGATACAAGCTTGGGGTTACGTGAACTTGGGAAGATTTCTGTAAAATCTCCAGGGCTCCGGAGGTGGATGAAGATGGCAGAGTAGGAGGACGTGAAGCTCACCTCCCTGCCACAACCACTTCAAATATACATTTAAGGGGACTTCCCTGGCGGTCCAGTGGTTAGGACTCCACGCTTCCACTGTAGGGGGTCCAGGTTCTGTCCCTGGTCAGGGAACTAAGATCCTGCAAGCCATGCGGGATGAAGCCAAAAAAATAAAACTAAAAAATACATCTACATGTGGAACAATTCTCATGGAAAACTAACTGGAAACTGGCAGAAGACCTCCTATACAACCAAAGCTGCTAGAAAGATCTCCAGGTAACCGGGTAGGATGGAAAAAAACGGCCTTCGGTTAGCATCTGTGCCCCTGGGAGGGATCTATAAGGAGGAGAAGGTCCACACAGGAGGACCCTCACCCTGGGAAGTGAGAGGTTGAGCCACAACCTGGGCATACCAGTCCTGGGGTCCTGCAGGGAGGAGACAAGCCCCCTGGCCTACCAGGAAATCTGCAGAAACAGATAGAAGGGCTGGGGAAGCCTGGACTCTACTCACAATGCATGCATGTGTGCTGGCTTGCTGATAATCAGGGCAGAGAGAGCCCTGCACTGGCAGCTGTTGCCTAGCTGCACTTCCCAATCCAAAGGGGCCAACACTCTGGCCCTGCTCACTCCACGCCACAGTCACGCATGAGATCTGGGCAGAGACTTGGTCTAACTCTGCAGAGACAGACAAGGGCACCGGGGATGTGAGCCAGACAGAGCTGCGAAGGCCACTGTCAGCGTGCACACAGGGTGGCAGGTGTAGCTGAGCAGACGTTGTCAGTGTGTGCAGGTTATCGCCACAGGAGCACGCAGCAGCTAAGCACTGAATCTCAGGCAGAAAGGCCCTGGGAGAGGATTCATATAGCTGCGCAGAGACAGCCCAGAGGCCCTGGGGTGTGACCCAGGTGGGATGGCCATGGTCTGTCGGGTGTACTCAGCAGTACACAGCCGTCTGTCTCCCAGCAGAAGTGGGCTCCGTCTGCTCCACAGTGCAGCTTAGCACTGGACCAGGGGTGGGCAGGTCCTGGGAGAAGTCTGCCCCAGAGGCAGCCCAGATCCCAGGCAGCAGTGCAGCCACTTCCATTCCTGCAGCCACAGTGCCCTGACGAGCAGCCCCAGCCTACTCTACATCCTAGCCTTTTTATGTATTCATTTATTTGACCTCACCATGTGGCATGCACGATCTTAGTTCCCCGACCAGGGATCAAACTCACGGCCCCTGCAGTGGAAGCGCAGAGTCTTAACCACTGGACTGCCAGGGAAGTCCCTACACCATAGCTTTGCACTAGATCTGGGATGAACACAAGAGAGAAAGGGGTGCGACCTTGGGCTGCCTCTGAGCAGAGCCGTGAACATCTACACAGGTGGTGCATAGGTCCTCTGTGACCACACATGACTCACTTGCTTCACCAGTCACCTCCCCTGGGGCAGGGCGCCCACTCAAGGGCAAGAGAGCCTGATTGAAACCGACCCTCAGGGCTGCTACTCCAACAACTGGGGAGCAGACCCGGCCCCCGACAGGGCTGTGACAAGCACAGAGCAAAGAGGAGGCCCCGCCTCACATCCAGCACAAGCTCTAGATACTATAACACCAACAACATCCCTATCAAGGGGATAATGGCCAGCACATCCTGAGGAAAGGTGTGGCTGGTGCCCATACCAAAGCCAGCCCTTGCAGCAAAATATTGGATGCACACAGTCTACACAGGGACATTCCCAATAAAAACATCCCTTCAAAGCCACAGAGGATAACTGTTTCTCCTAAATTCATAGAGACAGAGAAAGTTAAGTAAAATGAAAAGGCATAGGAACTATTCCCAATTATAAGAACAAGAGAAATCTGAAAGAACAAATAATGAAATAGCAGTCTACTAGACCCTGAGTTCAAAAAAAGATAATAAAAATGCTAACTGAATTAAGAAATATTATCGATAGAAATATAGGTCATTGTAACAAGGAACTATTGGGTTGGCCAAAATGAATGAATTTTTTGGCCAACCCAATAGAAACTATAAAGAAGAACCAATTAAAAATAGATAATTCAATTGCCCAGATAAAAACCAATCTAGAAGCAATGAATAGCAGACTAAATGACACAGAATGAATAAGTAATATGGAAGATAGAATAATGGAAATCACCCAATCAGAAAAGCAGACAGAAACACAAATGAAAAAAAAAAAATGAAAGCAACATATGAGGTCTATGGGATAATATAAAACATGCCGACCAACACATAATAGGGGTTTCAGAAGGAGTAGTGAGAGAGAAAGGGATCGAAAATGTATTTGAAGAAATTATGGCTGAAAAGTTCCCAAACCTAAAGAAGGAAACAGATATCCAAGCACAGGAAACACAGAGGGTCCCAAAGAAGATGAACCCAAATGGACCCATACCAAGACATATCATAATTAAGATGCCAAAAGTTAGAGATAAAGAGAGGATTCTAAAGACAGCAAGAGAAAAACAAAGAGTCAGTTACAAGGGAACCCCCAGAAGGCTATCAGCTGAATTCTCTGCAGGAACTTTGCAGGCCAGAAGGGAGTGGCATGATATATTCAAAGTCCTGAAAGGGAAAAACCTGCAACCTAGAATACTCTACCCAGCAGCATAATCATTTAGAATAGACGGAGAGATAAAAAAAAAAAAAAAACTTCTCAGACAAGAAAAACTAAAAGGATTCAGCAATACTAAACCTACCCTGAAAGAAATATTGGAGGATCTTCTCTAAATAGAAAAGAAGCAAGAATATACAGGAAAGGGAAAATCACAAAAAGAAAGGCAAATATATAAAAAGATTGAAGATCACTTAAATAAGCCAGTATATATATTTTTAAAAATTCAAAAATTCTGCAAAAGCAATTATAACTACAATGAACAGCAAAAACATGAAGATGGAGGGGCCTCCCTGGTGGCGCAGTGGTTGAGAGTCCGCCTGCCGATGCAGGGGATACGGGTTCGTGCCCCGGTCTGGGAGGATCCCATATGCCGCGGAGCGGCTGGGCCCGTGAGCCATGGCCGCTGAGCCTGCGCATCCGGAGCCTGTGCTCCGCAACGGGAGAGGCCACAGGAGTGAGAGGCCCGCATACCGCAAAAAGAAAAAAAAAAAAAAAAAAAAAAAAAAAAAAAAACATGAAGATGGAAAATAGGACATCAAAAATCACAAAATGTCAGGGAGGGGAGTATAAAAATGTAGGTCTTTTAGAATGTGTTTGAACTTGAATGACTATCACTTTAAAACAAGTAGATATAGTTATGGGTCAGCACACTTGAACTCCATGGAAACCACAAATCAGAAAAATACAGTAGGGAATTTCCTGGTGGCCCAGTGGTTAGGACTCGGTGCTTTCACTGATGAGGCCCAGGTTCAATCCCTGGTTGGGGAACTAAGATCCCACAAGCCTCAGGGTACGGCACCCCCAAACAAAAAAATTAAAAGTATACAATAGATCTACAAAAATCAAAAAGAAAGAAACTCATGCATACTACAAAAGAAAACCATCAAACCACAAAAGAAAAAGAAGAAAGGATCAAAGAAGAACTACAAGAATAACTGGAAAACAAGGATTACAATGGCAATAAGTACACACCTGTATACCTATCAATAATTACTTTAAGTGTCAATGGACTACATGTTCTGATCAAGAAACAAAAGGTATCCAAATTGGAAGGGAAGAGGTAAAATTGTCATTATATGCAGATGGTACTCTATACAGAACACCCTAAAGACTTCACACAAAAACTATTAGAACTGATAAATGAATTTAGCACAGTAGCAGGATACAAAATTAACTTATAGAAATCTGTTGTATTTCTTTACACTAATAATGAGATACCAGAAAGAGAAAATAAAAAAACAATCCCATTTAAAATCATGTCAAAAAAGTTAAAATACCTAAAAATAAACTTAACCAAGGAGGTGGAAGACATATAATGCTGAAAACTATAAAATGCTGATAAAGGAAAATGAAGATGATTCAAAGCAATGAAAAGATATTCTATGCTCTTGGATTGGAAGGATTAATATTGTTAAAATGGCCATACTCCCCAAAGCAATCTACAGATTTAATGTGATCCCTATCAAAATACTAATGGCATTTTTCACAGAACTAGAACAAATAATCCTAAAATGCATATGGAACCACAAAATGTCCAGAACTGCCAAAGCAATCCTGAGGAAAAAGAACAGTGCTGGAGGCATAACCCTTCCAGACTTCAGACTATACTACAAAGCTACAGTAATCAAAATCGCATGGTATTGGTACAAAAACAAACACATAGATCAATGGAACAAAATAGAGAGCCCAGAACGAAACCCGCATACCTACAGTCAATTAATCTTTAACAAGGAGGCAAGAATATACAATGGAGAAAAGACAGTCTCTTCAACAAGTTGTGTTGGGAAAGCTGGACAGCTGCATGGAAAAGCAATGAAGTTAGAACACTCCCTCATACCATACACAAAAATAAACTCAAAATGGCTTAAAGACATAAATATAAGACAGGATACCATAAAACTCTCAGAAGAGAACACAGGCAAAACATTTTCTGACATAAATTACAGCAGTATTTTCTTAGATCAGTCTCCCAAGGCAAAAGAAATAAAGCAAAAATAAACAAATGGGACCTAATGAAACTTAAAAGCTTTTGCACATCAAAGGAAATCACCAACAAAACAAAAAGACAACCTGCAGATTGGGAGAAAATATTTGCAAACAATGAGACCAACAAGGGGTTAATATTCAAAATAAACAAATACTCATGCAACTCAATAAAAACAAAAACAAAAAAACAACCTGATCAAAAAATGGGCAGAAGACCTATACAGATGTTTTTCCAAAGAAGATATACAGATGGCCAACAGGCATGTGGAAAGATGCTCAACATGGCTAATTATTAGAGAAATGCAAATATAAACCACAACGAGATATTACCTCACACCAGTCAGAATGGCTATCATCAGAAAGTCTACAAATAATAAATGCTGGAGAGGGTGTGGAGAAAAGGGAACCCTAGTACACTCTTGGTGGAAATGCATAAATTGGTACAGCCACTATGGAAAACAATGTGGAGGTTCCTTAAGATTAACTAAAAATAGAGGTACTGTATGATCCAGCAATCCCATACTGGGTAAATATCTGGGAAAAAGGAAGACTCTCATTCATAAAGATACATGTACCCCAATATTCATAGCAGCACTATTCATAATAGCCAAGATTTGGAAACCACCCAATTGCCATCAACAGATGACTGGCTTAAGAAGATATATATATATATTTTTATATAGTGGAGTTAAGTCATAAAAAAGAATGAAATATTGCCATTTGTAGCAACATGGATGGACGCAGAGAATATAATACTTAGTAAAGTAAATCAGATGGAGAAAGACATATACTATATGATATCACTTATATGTAGAATCTTAAAAATAATACAAATGAATCTATATATAAAACAGGAACAGAAGCACAGACATAGAAAACAAACTTATGGTTACCAAGTGGAGAGCAAGGGAGTGAGGGAATAATTAGGAATATGGGATTAATGGATAAAAACTACTATATGTAAAATAGATTAGCAACAAGGATTACTGTTTAGCACAGGGAATTATACTCAATACTTGTAATAAACTATAATGGAATATAATCCGAAAAAAATAACTGAATCACTTTGCTGTACACCTGAAACTAACACAATATTGTAAATCAACCATACTTCAATTTTTTTAAAAAGCTGAGTCGGAATTAAAAAAAAAGAAACCTCCTGGGCTCTGTGTCCTCATCATAAAGAGACATATCCAACAGGGGTGTAAGCAGCAGGACCAACTATCCTAGTTTTCCTGGGACTGGGGTTGGGGGTGGGACGGTTCTCAGGATGTGGGAATGAGGAGTTTCCCAGGACATGAAAATTTCAGGGCTAAAACTGGGAAAGTCCCAGGCAAATCAGAATTGGTCACCCTAGTCGTAAGCATATGCATTGTAAAAGATGGAGGTGTGATAACTACATTGATTCTATTTATTTATTTATTTATTTTGGGCTGCGTTGGGTCTTCGTTGCTGCGCGTGCGCTTTCTCTAGTTGAGGTGAGAGGGGGCTACTCATCGTTGCGGTGCCCGGGCTTCTCATTGCCGTGGCTTCCCTTGTTGCGGACCAGGGCTGAACCCGTGTCCCCTGCCTTGGCAGACGGATTCTTAACCACTGCGCCACCAGGGAAGTCCCACACAGATTCAGAGAACAACTGTTTTCTCATCCCCCTTCCCCTATCATACCCACCTCATAGGTCTAGTTTTTTACCTGTGCCCTTGGGGACATCTAAGGCAAATCTCATGGTTTTTATAGTCATCTCAGATAATAGAGACTTTCAGTCCCAATTTTTTTTTTTCTTTCTAAGTCACATGCAAGGAAAAAAACTGTGTCAGTTCGGTAATTGCAATGCTTTTGGCAAACTGCCTACAGCTGCAGCGGTCATAGTCAGTTTTTTATTTACGTTCCTACCTGGCGCTTCTGTTCCTCCTCCTCCCTCTCTCAAGGCTGCAGTTTTCTCACGTGTCGTCCGTAGATGCTTCCCCTCCAACAGGTCCTGTGAGGAAACCCTCAAGTCCATGGTTACATTTCCAGCTTCTCCCCGCAGGGTTCATCTCTCACCTCCAGGTGGCGCTCCTGGAAAGGATATAAGACCCCTGATTCCTATTCTGTCTCTCCCTCTCCCTCTCTTCCCCTCTCCCCGCCCCCCACCCTCTTCTCCAGGCTGTCCCAGAACATCTTCAGAGCTGTCAGCACAATCCTGAGCCCTTGAGATGTTCCAAACGAGAACGAGATCCCATTCTTCTCTGGGTCGTGCCCCTCCCCCCATACTAAGTGCTCTGAGTGGCTCAGCTGAAACTTTTCCCCCTTGAAGCTTGAAGTGCGAAAACATCATCCTCACCACGTTCCTATGTTGAAGAGAGACTGGGACCCACAGCGCACCAAGTGCTCTTGTAAACAAACATATGAAGACAAAACAAAACAGCCCTTCAGCACCAGGTGGAAAACGGACCTGGGGTGGAGAAGTTGGGTTTCTGGCTTAAGTCACGCGTGGATGGTCCCACTTTCGAGTCTGGCCTCATTGGCACCTATAGTCAGTGGGTCTGGGCAGAAACTGAGTTTACAATGATCCTCCTTTAATGTTCTGTTATATATATGTGCAGACACCTTGCAAATGTCGCACAAGGGCAAGTTTTGAAGACAAATGGATGGTAGGAGTCCATTTTCACCAAAAAGCAAACACAAACAAGTAAACAAACAAAAAACCCACAAGAATTCATGAATAGATGCACACAAAAATGAAAGGTGAGGGCTTCCCTGGTGGCACAGTGGTTGAGAGTCCGCCTGCCGATGCAGGGGACACAGGTTCGTGCCCCGGTCCGGGAAGATCCCACATGCCGCGGAGCGGCTGGGCCCGTGAGCCATGGCCGCTGAGCCTGCGCGTCCGGAGTCTGTGCTCCGCAGCGGGAGAGGCCACAGCAGTGAGAGGCCCGCGTACCGCAAAAAAGAAAAAAAAAAAAAGAAAGAAAGGTGACATTCACCAAAACGTTAACAAGGGATGGGAACTTGAGTAATTTCTTCTTTTAAGTATGTGGATGTGCTATTTCTTACATGAAAATAGTAACTGTATAATAAAATGTACTGCAGTAAGTGTTGATGGGTGATGTGTGTAAATGGCCTGCATACCATTCATTCCTCAGAAGGTCACTTTATTTTGGTTGTTTTGCAGCTGTCCTTTCATTGCCTCCGGGCAAGGCACGGAAACAGCTGAGTCTTTTCTGTATCCATCGCTTGAACCACAGTTAAAGAAGATTCCTTTTGGAAAGGGAACAGAAAGTTGGAGGCTAGGGCTGTGGAATCTGGGAGAGAGCCGTGGGCGTCTGCAGAACCATTTCCGCTGCACCACGAGTGTCATAAGCAAGAACAAATCTGACTCCATATTAAATCTGTTTCTTGTACTTTAACCTTTACTTTCTGTGGCTTTTGTTACACGTTATTCACTAACAGGATGTTGCCTATGCTAAAAGCATACATAATGGCCTGGCTCAGGGGACCCTGCCGTCTCTGCCTGAATGTTAAACTAAAATACCTTTGTTCAGCTCCCAGGGAAATATCCCGACCCAGCCCACCTGTGAAAGGCTGCGGCAAAGAAGAAATTAACACATCCCCTCCCCAGTCTGGCCAAACCAGGAGATATCTGCAAAACGCTCCGGCCTTGTTTACCTTATCTCCTCACCTGCCCCTCTCGGTTCTGTAAAAGAAGCTAGCAGCCAGACTCCGGTAAGATAGCTCTCTGGGACTCTAGCCCACCGGTTTCTTGAACTCCTGTCTTACCAAATAAAGTTCTTATTCCTTGCTCCAACACCTCCCGATGTATTGGCCTGTCGTGCATGGAGCAGAACAAGCTTGGACGCGGTAACACGAGGAAATGCCAGAGGGCTTGCCTCCAGTTGAGAATGATGATTAAAAAGCTTCAGCTGAACCCCCATGGCACACATGCTCTGAAACAAGAGGGATGACATGTTTTTAAAGGACGCACCTGCCAACTACAAACTGGCACTTGCCATCTACCTCTACACGGATTAAATCATGAGCTGCAGCCCCTGCTGACCTTCCACATGCCCTGAAAGGAGCTCAGGGTGGAGATCAGGAATGAGGCACTCTGTGCTCTGGGAAAAACTGGCAGAACGGGTCTTCAGAGAGTTCGATGTTTTCAGGAGAAGATTTTAGGAGCCCAATTCTTGCACTAAAATCCTTCATGGTGACGTCTGCTCCTTGTGACTAGCAGAAACCTTCTGCAAAAATGTGTGCTTGATTGCATGTACCCACCCACCCTTCACCAAAATCCATATATACTGACCTTCCCCCTGCCTCTTCGGAGCAGTTTCTCAGAATTCTCTGAAATGCTATCTCCCGGGCTACAGTCCTCATTTTGCCCCAAATAAAACTTGACTCACAGTTCTCACGTTGTGCATTGTTTTTTCAGTCGACACACTCTAAAGTGACTACTCAACTGAGGGACCTGACCAGTAATCCTCAAGGTCATTCAAAACAAGGAGAGTCTGAGAAATCGTTGCAGTCAAGAGGAGACACATTGTATAAATGCAATATATCCTGGAAAGGAACAAAGGACATTAAGTAAAAACTAAGGAAATCTGAATAAATTATGGGCATTCCTTAACAATAATGTATCTATACTGGTTCATTATTTGTGTCAAATGTATCATACTAAGAGTAAGATATTAATAGGGGAAACTGGTAATAGGTAATAAAGTAAATAGGAATCTCTGCACTACCTTTGCAATTTTCTGTCAATCTAAAATTATTCTAGGGCTTCCCTGGTGGCGCAGTGGTTGAGAGTCCGCCTGCCGATGCAGGGGACACGGGTTCGTGCCCCGGTCCGGGAAGATCCCACATGCTGCGGAGTGGCCGGGCCTGTGACCCATGGCCGCTGAGCCTGTGCGTCCGGAGCCTGTGCTCCGCAATGGGAGAGGCCACAACAGTGAGAGGCCCGCGTACAGGAAAAAAATAAATAAATTAAAAAATAATAATAATAAAATAAAATAAAATTATTCTAAATTTTTTTTAAATTTTAGGGAATTCCCTGGCAGTCCAGTGCTTTAGGACTCAGCGCTTCCACTGCGGGGTGCCCAGGTTCCATCCCTGGTCAGGGAACTAAGATCCCACAAGCTGCACGGTGCGGCCATAAATAAGTAAATAAATAAAAGTTTTTTAAAATTTTAAAGGATGAGGGCTTCCCTGGTGGCGCAGTGGTTGAGAGTCCACCTGCCGATGCAGGGGACACAGGTTCGTGCCCCGGTCCAGGAGGATACCACATGCCGCGGAATGGCTGGGCCCGTGAGCCATGGCCGCTGAGCCTGCACGTCCGGAGCCTGTGCTCCGCAACGGGAGAGGCCACAACAGTGAGAGGCCTGAGTACCGGGTAAAAAAAAAAAAAAAGAAAATATAAAGGATGAGACAAAGAAGCATATGAGGAGTACATTGCAACCCTTTCTAACATGATGACGTCTTCACGAGATCTCTGCTCATATCTCATAAAGCACAATCACACCCAGCCCGCTCCTCAATTAACCATTAGCAGAGGGTATGGGATTACCATGATGAGCTAGGAGCAGTGTATAGTTTCACACGCAACAGAATCACCTGGAGCAATTGTTATATCATAGATCGTTGAAGCTCACGCTCAGAGTTTCTGATTCAGTAGGTCCGTTTAGGACCCAATTATCTGTATTTCTGACCATTTCCCAGGCAATGCTGTTGTTTCTGCCCTGGAGACCACACTTTGAGAACCACTGGCTTGCTAAGCCTTAGACTAATCAAGATTCGCATCTGGGACCAGAAAAGGCCAAATATCACCAAGACTTAAGGATGGTTACTGGATACCTGAACAAGATCAGGATTCTCTTAGCAAAGCAGCCTGTGAGAAGTGGCTGTCTCCTATATGTTACAATGGCTTTTATCATTTCCCCCCCTTCTATTAGTATCATTACACTGGCTTTTTGGAAAAATTCCTCAATCAGATCTTCTCAGTAATTTGTTCTTCAGCTGTATCCATTCTACTGTTTATCCTGTTATAGGCTAATATTAAATTCTTTACCGTCATATGTTTTCATACCAAGTATTACCACAAAACCCTTGCTTTATGGATTATTGTTCTTTTTTTCACATTGCTAACATGTTTCTTTATCTCTTTGCCGTACATTTCTTCTTTAAAAAACATTTTTTTAAACTATTTATTTATTTATTTAGGCTGCGACTGGTCTTAGTTGTGGCATGTGGGGTCTTTTAGTTGCAGCATGCAAACTCTTAGTTGCGGCATCTAGTTCCCCCACCAGGGATCGAACCTGGGCCCCCTGCACTGGGAGTGTGGAGTCTTACCCACTGGACCACCAGGGAAGTCCCTGTTTGTAGTATATTTCTTATACTTATTTAAATTCTTGGTCCACCTAACACCCTTCCCCCAATAATCATGGCTTCACCCCAACAATCAACTCTTTAGGGACAGAGCTTTATAGTCAAACCCTTGGGGAGAATGTGACAGTTTTATGACACAGCTGTACATTATTTGACACTCCTTCCTTCAAGAGATGGGGTCTATGACCCTGTCCCCTCAAATATTAGTGGGTCTGTGACTGCTCTCGTCAATAGTATGGCAGATCTGACCCCAGGCAACTTCCATATCTAGGTCATAAAACGTGATTCAACGGCTGCCTTGTTTACTGAGCCGCCATGCAAGGAGTTCAACTACCCTGATGTCACCATGCCATGAGGAAGCCTAAGACACACAGAGAGGCCATGTGTACACACTCCAGTCACCTGTCCCCTAGCCGAGCCCAATGTTGGAGTCATCCCAGCCTGGCACCAGATATGTAAGTAAAGAAGCTTCCAGGTGATTCTAGTTCATCCCGGTACCCCACCCCTCATGCCACCCTCAGCTGGTCAAGCCTTCCCAGCTGGAGCTGCAGATATGGTGCAGCAGACACAGCCATCCTCCCTATGCTCTGTCCAAACGCCTGACCCGTAGCATCTGTGAGCATGAGACAGTGAAGGTTGTTTTATGTCACTAAGTTTGGGATGGTTTGGTATAAATCAATAGATACCCAGAGCAGAGAAACAGCACTGAGAAGAGGCGAGGGTCCCAATTTGAAGGGATGAAGTGGTGAAAGCCTTTTTTCCTGTGGCCCCTGCTGTAGGTCATTGCTGCCATTTTTTATCGCTAGGAGGAAGCCAGCGATTGTCTTCAGTGCAAGGGGGATGCAGAAGGGGCGGCAAGACTCACCAGCTGCTCCTGCCCTGAGCCTAGTGTCTAATACAATAACACTGACAACTGTAAGTGAGATCTCCTTACGGAAACTCAACCTCATCTTTTTTTTTTTTTTTTTTGCGGCACGCGGGCCTCTCCCTGTTGTGGCCTCTCCCGTTGCGGAGCACAGGCTCTGCGGTCATGGCTCACGGGCCCAGCCGCTCCGCGGCACGTGGGATCTTCCCGGACCAGGGCACGAACCCGTGTGCCCTGCATCGGCAGGCGGACTCTCAACCACTGCACCACCAGGGAAGCCCTCAACCTCATCTTACATGAAATACACTCAGACCTCCATATCCATGGTTTCTGCGTCTGCGGAGTCAGCCAACCGTGAATGCAGAATGCGCCAGTGGGAAGGGCCGGCTGTACTACACCATTTTATATAGACGACTTGAGCATCCGTGGGATCTTGGTGTCTGTGGGGATCCTGGAACCAACCCCCACAGATACCGAGGGGTGACGTACTCCCATTTCCAGCCTCAAGCCGCCTGCCCAACCCCATAAGACTCCCCAAAGCAGAGAAGGGTTTGGACACATGGGGTCCCTTTGTCCTGTTCCAAAGACCCTTGTTCAGTTCGGCAGTTTGAGAAAGGGAGCAAAGCTGGGAGGTCACACCCTCTCCCCAGCTTCTGTCTTCTGACCCACGGTTTGGCTTGTCTTCTGCTGACCCTACAGGAAATGAGATGTCGTTTATTTCTACATCGTACTCTTAAAAGCCATCCCCTACTGAGCTTCTCTCGGCATGAGTGCTCCACTGACACAATAACAATTCACTATCAGATTCTAACTCACAAAATAGAATTACCGTACGATTCAGCAATTCCACTTTTGGGTATATACCCAAAAGAAGTGGAAGCAGGGATTCGGATATGTATATTTGCATCAGATATCTATATACCTGTGTTCAAAGCAGCGTTATTCACAATAACCAAAAGGTAGCTTAAACAGCAGAAATGTATTTCCCATAATTCTGGAACCTAGAAATCCAAGATCAAGGTGCTGGTAGGTTGGTTTCTTGTGAGAGTTCGCTTGCTCGCTTGCAGATGACTGCGTTCTCAGTGTGTCCTCACGTGGCCTTTTCTCTGTGGGAGGGGGTGTGGTGGAGGGAGAAAGAGAGAGAGAGAGGGAAAGAGACAAAGGGAGGGAGGGAGGGAGAGAGAGAGAAAACAGAGAGAGAGAGGGAAAGAGATCACTCTCTGGTTTCTCTTCCTATAAGGACACCAGTCCTATGGGATTAGGGTCCATCCTTAGGACCTCATTAAATCTTATTTACCTCCTTAAAGGCCCTATCTCCAAATATAGTCACATTGGAGGTTAGGGCTTCAACATATGAATTTTGGGGAGATTCCATTCAGTCCATAACACCATACAATGAACTATTATTCAGTCCTAAAAAGGAAGGAAATTCTGATGCACGTTACAACACGGATGAAACTTGAAGACATTATGCTAAGTGGAAGAGGCCAGTCACAGAGAGACAAGTACTGTATAATGATTCCACTTATATGAAGTACCCAGAGTAGTCAAATTTATACAGAAAATAGTTGCCAGGGGCTGGAGGGAGAAGGGAATGGGAGTTATTGTTTAGTAGATACAGAGTTTCAGTTTGGGAAGATGAGAAAAGTGCTGGAGACTAATGACAACGTGAATGGACTTAAAGCCACTGAAATGTACCCTTAAAATGATTAACATGGTAAAAAAAATTCTAACTCATATGGATTAGCCAGAAAATTCCTAGGCACTGCAGCAGACAGAATAAGATGGAGGAAGTTATGGGCACCCTGGTGATATGAATATTGAACACTCCAAAGCAGGGACTCCGCAGGGAGCTCACGTTCAATCTCCGGTCAGGGAACTAAGATCCCACAAGTCACGGGGTGTGGCCAAAAACAAAACAAAACAAAACAAAACGAAAAACAAAAAAACTGCACAGCAAATCTACAGGAGAGCAAAACTTCTAACCAAGTGAGGTGGTTGGTCAAGGCACCTTGAGTGACTACCCTGGGATGAACCCCAGCTTTGGGGCTTTCATTGCACTTTATGAGAATTGAATCTGTAGGGATTAGACCCTGGGTGGGGAAACAGGAAACTGAATACTGGTGCACCAGAATGCTGTGAAGCAAGTCCTGCTCATTTCTGGAACTATTTCATTTATCCAGTTATTTAAGAAATATTTACTGAGCATGTATGCTGTGCCGGGCATTTTGGGGGAAGTAATCAGAATCCCTACCTTCGTGGAGCTTATATTCTACTTGGAAAGATGGGCACAAACAAGCAAATAATATTTATAGATTGTGATGAGCGTTATGCTACATATAAACAGGGTGGTGCTATATAACATAATTGTGTGGAGGGTAGGTCTCACCTTTAGGAGTCAAGGAGCACTGTGAAGGAAATGTGTTTCAGCTGAGAATTAAAGGCTGCGAATTATCCAGCCGTGAGAAACATAAAGGGGATGACATTTCAGGCAGAAGATAGAGGCAGTGAAAAGGCCCTGAGGCAGGAGTGAGCTTGGCATGTTCTAGTTCTAAAAAGGGACACTCAGCCAGTGTGGCTGGAGCAGAGAAGGCTGTTCAGAACTTAGCACGAGGGCTTCCCTGGTGGCGCAGTGGTTAAGAATCCACCTGCCAATTCAGGGGACACGGGTTCCAGCCCTGGTCTGGGAAGATCCCACATGCCGCGGAGCAACTAAGCCTGTGCGCCACAACTACTGAGCCTGTGCTCTAGAGCCACGAGCCACAACTACTGAGCCCACGTGCCACAACTACTACAGCCCGTGTGCCTAGAGCCTGTGCTCCACAACAAGAGAAGCCACCTCAATGAGAAGCCCGCCCACCACAACGAAGAGCAGCCCCACTCGCCACCACTAGAGAAAAGCCCGCACGCAGCAATGAAGACCCAACGCAGCCAAAAATAAAATAAATTTTAAAAAAATAATGATAATAACTTAGCATGAAAAGAGAGGCCAGGCCTCACAGAACTTTGCAAGCCACAATAAGAAATCTGAAGTTTTGTCTAAGCGGTGGGGGGGGGGGGGGAAAGAAGTGCAGTGTGGAAAATGCACTCATTAACACTGATAAGGGAGCCATGCAAATTCCTAAGCCCGTCTTATCTTGTGGCTTTTCACATCTCGCATTTCAGTGTTTTTCCTTGCACGTGGAAAACGAGTAGGCAAGGAATATTTTTTACAGCTGCTGTTGTCAGATTCTGCAGTGTTTCCCCTCCTCTTCACAAAGATTGTGCAACATCCGTTAAAGCAAGGAAGAGGGGCAGGGCTGAGGTGGGGGCGGCCCTAAGGCTCCACAGGTATCCCCCAGCCTGAGCCACCAGAATTCCTCACCCAGCTTATCACAATCACCCCCTAAATGATGACCCTGCTTCTGGCTCATGTACCACATCAACCATGTGGTCTCAACACGGCAGACAGAGGGATCCTTTAAAAATAGAATTGCCGGGGCTTCCCTGGTGGCACAGTGGTTGAGAGTCCGCCTGCCGATGCAGGGGACATGGGTTCGTGCCCCGGTCCGGGAAGATCCCACATGCTGCGGAGTGGCTGGGCCCGTGAGCCATGGCCGCTGAGCCTGCGCGTCCAGAGCCTGTGCTCCGCAACGGGAGAGGCCACAACAGTGAGAGGCCCACGTACCGGAAAAAAAAAAAAAAAAAATAGAATTGCCAGATTTAGCACATTAAAATCCAGAATGCCCAGTTAAACTTACATTTCAGATCAACAACAACAAAATTTTGGTATGAGTACGTCCCTTGTAGTTTTAGGGAGATATTTATACTAAATAATATTCACTGTTTACCTGAAATTCAAAATTAACTGGGGGGGGGGGTCTTCCCTGGTGGCGCAGTTCCTCCAGCAAGGAACACAGCCCTGCCACACTGTGCTTTTAGCCCAGTGAGACCCACTTTGGACTTCTGCCCTCCAGAAGGCAGAATGACTTAAGGAATGCTTTAAGTCATTAAGTTTGTGGCCATTTGTTACAGCAGCAGTCGGAAGCTTATACACTATCCTACTGAAATTTGCAACACCCTCCAGCCATTCTGATCCTCCCTTCCTTGCATCTTTTCTGATCTGTTTCTTACCTTGCACCTTCTCATCTTTCTAGTCTTCCACTTTCCAGCTTCTACAATAGAGAAATACAAAGGAGGTAAGAGTTATGGCTGGGGTCGAGTGAACCAACCTACAGGTTCTGCTAAACATGATGGTGCGGATCCTTGGTACCACTATCCTTCCTCTAGGTGCTGAGAAAGGGAGTATGTTCCCTGAGGAACTACGGTCAATCAGGCAATAAAGAGGAAGAATATTCACTTGCTCTTATGGCACCATCTCGGGGCTCCTCCAGGGAGACAAAGAGAGGCTGGTGAGGAATGCTGGAAGGAAATTGGCACCTGGGGGGATAAAGTGGATATCAAAGCATCTACCTTCTTCCAAGGTAATTGATGAGATATATGGTCTCTCCAGCTACAGAACCCTAGAGAAGACGATAGTCCCCCAGTCAACTTGGGCCCCTTCACGTGCCCTGTACTGAAATGAGACATCTCGTGCTTTTTTCTTTCCCCTGATTCTCTCTTCTCCTCTAATAAGACTCTAAGCTATCAAAAGGTAAGTGTGGCAAATTAAAGAGCATTCTCAGAGGCATCCTCTTTATCTGTGCCCATGGGCTTTGGTGCCTTACCACGCTCTGTCCCTTGGCAGGGAAGTTCTATCAGCTAGGCTGAGCTCAGCTGCAAGGAACTGATTACCTAAGTCTGGCTTAAGCAATAAAGATAATTAATCATCTTGCCCAACAGGAAGGTTTTATACACACACTCAAGGCATGCCAATAAGGACCAAGCCCCTTCTATTTTACCACCCTGACATCTTTACTGTTTGGCTTGTTGCCTCCAGATCTTATTATAGCTGGGGCAGCTCCAAGCATCTTGTCCTGGCACAAACACGTTCGAGCGTAAAAGACCATCCCTCCTGGCCTTCTGTGTTCTTATCAGGGAGAAATATCCACCCCAGAATCCCAGCTGGCTTCTTTTTATTTCCTCATCTGTTAGGGGGAATAATAGTAGGAGCATCTCCTCGGGTTGTGAGGCTTAAGTGTGTTCATGCAGAACACTTAGGACAGTGCCTGGCACCGATGAGGCACTGAACAAATGTTAGCTGTCATTATTATCAGTAATAATAGTAATAGTTAAAGAAGAGGAAGGAGGAGGAAGAGGGAAGGAGGAAAAGGAGAAGAAGGAAGAGAAGGTGAGAAGCAGAAGAGAAAAGAAAGACATGGACTATGTCCAGAAGCTTTGGGGAGCAGGACTGAGAATTTCCTCAATCTGACTCTCAGGGTGGCCCTTGTCAGTCTCCTCCTATTTTGCCTCAAATAGGTCCAATCCTGCCTACATTCTTCCTCTTAGGGAACCACTGAGGGATTTGCTCCTTTCTACCCTAACGCCTCTGTTGCTAGGCAACCTTCTACGACATCTCCGGCACTCAACTTTCATGGAGCATTGGGCCTTTGTCCAATCGTGGCTAAAGCCAGAGTCTGGTGCCTGTCGGAGGACAAGGTGAGGAAAGCGAGATTATATGAGAGATCGTAACATTAAAACAGCTACTGCTTAAGCACTTATTATATAACATTAAAATAGCTACTGCTTAAACAATTATATACTTATTATATAAACACATTATATAGCGCTATGCATTATTATCATCAATAGTTAACATTTACAGAACACTTACTATTTAGAGGTCTTCTACTGAAAACTTTACATGGATTAACTTATGAATCCTCCCAACAACCCTATAAAGGAGGTAACATTATTATCCCTACTTAAGAGATGAGAAAACTGAGGCACGGTGAGGTGAAGCAACTTGCCCAAGAACACACAGCAGGAAGCGTGACTCCTTCATGAGGCCGGGACCAATTCCTCTTGTTTCCTCACCGCAAGCCTGACCAAGTCTCTCTGCAAGAGAGGGTAACTCCTCTCTCCCAATCCCCCTCTGTGAAGAAACACAAAGCCATGCATAAATTGACATGCAAAAAAAGAAGCAGAAAGACACCACACAAATCATTTAGATGCAAACCCGTAGACAGGCAGCAATACACAGAGATACACCAAAGCACAGATGGACACAATTGCATAGACACAAATAGAAACCCATAGAGAAACAGCTACACAAAAACATGATGAGTCTTCAACACAACAGTACACCACAAACACAGCTAGACACGCACACAGAAAAATACAGAAACAGAGATGCACAGAGATTTACACACACAACACCTCGCACATGTGCACACACAAACAGCATGTACACACAACAGAAACAAAAGCACAACCCAAGACAACTGCAGAGGTGACAGAGACAGAGCCAGGCATGAGCCAAGAAAGGCTGGAACTAGAACGAGCCCCTCAGAGCCATTGTCTCCGGAGCCAATCTCCCTAAACAAGACCAGAGGTCAAAACCTCACCCAGATGCAGCCTGCAGATTGTTTTCATACAGCCACAAGCTAAGACTGGTTTGTACAAGTTTACATGGGGTTTCGCTGGGTGGTGCTGGTGCAGGGACACCCGTGAGTTTTCATACAGGCTGTTTCTTGGTCAGGGATGCGGGGTCCAAAGGTCTGATGCGAGCCACCAAAGGAGCTACTCCCACAGCTGCTAGCAGGAGGCCTTGGTCCCCAGCCCTGTGGGCTCACCATGGGGCTGCCCATGACATGTTTTCCCCCAGAGTCCAAGAGAGAGAGAGAAAATAAAAGAGCAACCAAGATAAGACCCCCAGTGTCCTGTATAACCGAATCTTGGAAGTGACATACCATCACTTCTGCCATACACTGTGGGTCCCACAGATCAACCCTAGTGCAGTGTAGGAGGGCACTACACAGGGTGTTCTGTTAGTCAGGGTTCTTCAGGGAAATAGAACCAATAAGATGTGTAACATACACAGAAAAAGATTTATTATAAGGAATCAGCTCACGTGATTACGGAGTCTGGCAAGTCCAAGATTTCTAGGCTGTGCCAGCTGACTAGGGACCCAGGAGATCTGATGTTGCAGTTCCAGGGTGAAGGCAGTCTGCTGGGGAATTATCTCTTGCCCAGGGGAGGCTGGGCTTTTTCTTCTATTTTTGTCCTTCAACTGATTAGATGAGGCCCATCCATCATATAGAAAGCAATCTGCTTAACACAAAGTGCATCCTTCTTTTTTTTTTTTTTTTTTTCCTGCCACGCCGCTCGGCATGCAGAATCTTAGTCTCCCAAATAGGGATCAAACCCGCACCCCCTGCAGTGGAAGCACAGAGTCTTAATCAATGGACCACCAGGGAAGTCCTCAAAGTGCATCCATTTAAACATTAATTTCTTTTAGAAACACCCTCACAGAAACACCCAGAGTAACGTTTGACCAAATATCTGGGCACAGGGACTTAGAACTAGGTAGAGGCGATGGTTGCATAACTTTGGGAATGTACTAAATGCCACTGAATTGTTCACTTAAAAGTGGTTAATGGTTGGGACTTCCCTGGTGGTCCAGTGGTAAAGAATCCACCTTCCAATGCAGGGGATGCAGGTTCGATCCCTGGGAGGGAAACTAAGATCCCACATGCCACGGGGCAACTAAGCCTGCATACCACAACTACTGAGCCCACATGCCTCAACTAGAGCGCCCGCCTGCCACAAACTACAGAGCCCATGCTCTCTGGAGCCTGCCGGCCACAACTAGAGAGAGAACACCTGCATGCCACAACTAGAGAGAAGCCCAGGTGCCACAAGGAAAGATCCCACGTGCCACAACTAAGACCCGACACAGCCAAAAATAAAAATAAAGTAAAAAAAAATTTTTTTAATGTATGACTTTAAAAAAAATGGTTGATAGTTAATTGTATGTTATGTGAATTTTACCTCAGTTAAATACAGTTGTCCCTCAATATATGAGAGAAATTCATTCCAGGACCCGCTGTGGATACCAAAATTCAAGGATGCTCAAGTCCCTCATTTAAATGGCATAGTATTTGCACATAACCTACATGTATCCTCTCCTATACTTTAAATAATCCCTAGATTACTTATATTACCTGATACAATGTGAATGCTATGTAAATAGTTGTAAATACAATGTAAATGTTATGTAAATAGTTGCCTGCCTTGGCAAATTCAAGTTTTGCTTTTTGGAACTCTGGAATTTTTTCCCCAAGTATTTTAGATCCCCACTTGGTTGTAAATAAATACCTTAGTAAACATTCTGAAGGCTAAATAAAATGTGCCTGTAGGTCTTATCCAGCCTTCTGGCCATGAGCTTTGGACTTTAAAAAAAAAAAAAAAGACAATTACACAGAAAAGTACATACAATAGGATTCCATTTACATGAAGTTCAAACCTAAGCAAAATGAAACAAGCTTTTTTTAAAAAGAACAGAATTTTAGTTTGTAAAACTATGAAGAAGATATAAGGAATGATTTAGTCAAAATTCAGGGTGTGTCTGTTTATCTGTGAGAGTTGTGCCTTAAGGTGGGGATATTAGTAAGGAAATACCAGCAGTTTCCAAGATACTAGTTATTTTCCTTAGCCTGGGTTCTAAGATTAGTGGGTGTTTTTACTTTTAATTCTTTCAGTGGGATGTTGAGTCTGCATTTAAGAGAATCAAACTCAGACTATTCATACAGTTGTATCCATAAGTCAGCACATACATGGTGCACTTCACATTTAAAAATAAATGTTTGCTGAATAAAAAAACCTACACATTTGGGTGTAGGGTGAAATGTTAGCAATAGGTGAATCTGAATAGAGTATGTGGGTCTTCTATACGCAGTTTTGGTTCTTGCAACTTCTCTGTAAATTTGAAATTTTGTTCAAAAAAGTAAATGTAAACAACAAGGACAGAAAAGGTGGTAGATTTTAAGAAGCTTCTATTTTCCTTTGCTTCAAAAAATATGAGGTGGCGCAGTGGTTGGGAGTCCGCCTGCCGATGCAGGGGACAGGGGTTCGTGCCCCAGTCCGGGAGGATCCCACATGCCGCAGAGCGGCTGGGCCCGTGAGCCATGGCCGCTGAGCCTGCGCGTCTGGAGCCCGTGCTCCGCAACGGGAGAGGCCACAACAGTGAGAGGCCCGCGTATCGCAAAAAAAAAAAATATATGAGGTGACCAGATGCAAGTTAATGCTTTGATAAATTATCCCATAGTATAATGTGATTCCAGTTATTTGTCTCAGAGGGGTCTCTATTTCCTTCTCCCACTTTTGGAAAATCCACAAATACCCCAAGTGGGAAAGAGGGTGCAGAGTGAAGACCCCACTGGACAAAGAGTCATTCCCCCAAGACCAGAGGACCCCAACCCCAAGGCAGACATCGCGGGGCTTCCCTGAGTCCACTGGGCACAAAGTCAAGTAGAAAAGAAAAATTGTTCGTGATCCCTTTTCCTAGCACTTATCTCACTTTATAATTACACATTCATTAGTGTGATTATGTGATTAATATCTGTTTCCATCACCAGACTGTCAGCCCAGCAGGGGTCCCTATACACTCTACTGTATGCCCAGCCCAAAGTGCCACTCAATAAATAATAGTGCCAGCAAGACTGATGGAGTTAGGACCCTGTGCCAGACAGTCCTCCAGGGGCTTTGCAGGGATTATTGCAGCGTTCACTCCTCACAGGGACTCTAGGAGGTAAGCGCTGCAATGAGCATGAGGAAACAGAGAGGGTAAGCAAGTTGTTCAAGCTGTGAAAAGGGGGGGCCAGGGTTTCATACCAGACAGTCCGGGTCCAGAGCCCACATTCTCAACCACAGCCGGACACTTCTCCTGCCCCTTGAATCAGAAGCGAATGCACATCCCCAGCTCTCCGCTCAGTATCCTTAGCATGATGCTGAGTTCAGTGCATAAAGAAGTAAAGAGACTGTCCTGCCAGAGTGCCCCACTGAATCTAAGATGGGGTGCAGCCTCAGCTAATCAAGAAAGGGTTACCCCACACCTCCTGGATGACAAATGATCTCCTCGTGGAGGAAGCTGCTTCCAACCCTGGGACAAGTCATAATTACGTTATAAATGTTATAAGACTTATGTAGTATAATATGCTGTATAAATATCATGTTTTATATATATAATATTATATTCACATAACACGTTATATTGTATAAATATCATGTTACATATATATTATATTTATATAATGTTATATATGTATTATATTATTTATGTTATATTGTATAAATATTATATTACATCGGTGTAATCCTATGAATGCTCTATTTATATAATATGACAGAACATTAATATATTTTATATAAAGATTATAATATGTTATAATTATATATGATTATATAACATATAATTGTATTTATAATTAGAGAAACAATTATGTGAATATATTAATATATTAGAATATCCATAATATCAATATAATAATCTGTTTATTATGACATAATCATGTATTATATATAATATTGGTATAATATTATATAGAATTTTATATTAAAATATAGTATATTCTGTTAGAATTTTATATTATAATATAAATCTTCTATTTTATTAAATATTTTAATTTTACAATATTACATATATTAATTGAATTTATAGTAAATATTTAAAATTATATATATATTATATAATATATAATATATATAATTAATATATATTAATTACATATATTATATATGTTATATATGTAATATATAATATATATAATTACACATATATAATATATATATTAATTATATATTATATGTATTATATATATTATATATGTGATACATATAATTACACATATAATTTATAATTAAATATAGAAGCATTTAAGAGAAACACACTCACAATATTTGCATTCATAAGATGGCACATATTCCATATTTTAAATATTTTTAAATGTTTAAGAGACTTTGGCCTTTGAGATCAGCTTCAGCAATTCCTATCTAATTGAAGAATTCATTTGAGTTGTGATTTTTGAGGTGAAATACATACACTGGTCTTCATGAGAGGAGGCTGGGCCCTTGGGCTGAAGGATTTCAACCCTTGACACCAGGTCTGCATGGCCTGGTCACTGTTAGTTGTGGTTGAACAGCTTCTACCAATATTCTGTTCATAATGATCCATATATTCTCTAAGATGATGTACAGTTCCTCTATGGCAAGTCCTGAGTCCTCCTCAGAATTTCCTTTCACTTCCATATTCCTACCAACAGTCTTGTCGAGGCAATCATGGCTGTTTCTAGCATGCACCTCAAAACACCTCCAGCTTCTAACCATTCCCTAATTCCAAAGCCACTTCTACATTTTTAGGTATTTGTTACAGCAGAAGCCCACTTCCAGGGACTAACAGGTGTATCAGCTTGCTAGGGCTGCCCTAACAAAGTACCACAGACTGGGGGACTTAAACAACAGAAATGCACTGTCTCACGGTTCTGGAGGCTGGAAGTCCAAGATCACGGTGTCTGCAGGGCTGGTTCCTTCTGGGGGCTGCAAGGGAGAATCTGTTCTAGGCACCTCTCCTTGGCTTGTAGATGGTCATCTTCTCCCTGTGTCTATTCACCTCATCTTCCCTCTGCATGTATCAGTGTCCTAATCTCTCCATATAAGGACACCAGTCCTACTGGATTAGGGCCCACCCTAATGGCCTCATTTTCACTTGGTCACATCTGCAAAGACCCTATCTGCAAATGAAGTCAATTATGAGGTCCTGGTGGTTAGGACCCCAACATATACTTTCAGGAGGGACCCCTTCAACCCATAACACTGTTGAGTTTTTTGTCACTCTCTATGGGTTCATTGACATGTGACTTTGGGGCTGACAAGTAGCATGCAGTGGGCTTCTGGAGAGCACAAGTGACCCCTTTTCTCTACCCTGGAGTGCACAAATCACATCACAACGGACTCCAAATCAAAGTTGTTAAATTTCCAAACCTTTAATCCCAAATCAGATCACAGTGAGGTCAGACCCAGAGATTCTCTCCTCCCCCATTCCCCTGTTTCCCTGGAGGAAGTCTCTCCCACAAGCGAATACATGCAAATCTGTGGAACAAATAGATCCAACTCCCTCCCAAGACCCCCTGACCTCACCCCCCCCACCCCCTAATTACCCCATCAGGTCCACACCAGCCTTCCCTGGGGACCCTCGTTTGCAAAAATCCTCTCCCCATCCCACTCCTAAGCAACCCAAATTCAGCCCCCGAGAAAAACATATTTACAGAGAAAAAAGATGAGAGCGTGAGGGGCAGTTCTGTGCAAACAGCATGGGCCCCCAGAGCAGGGAGAACACAGTTTCTCTAGGACATGCGGCAAAAGATTCTGAGGGGCACAATGGAGAAAGGAGAAGGGTTTGGGAGTTGCTTAGAGAAAGCGCAACAGTGGCCCTAGGTGGCCCTGTGCCCCCACTTGGGACAGAGGGAGCCCCAGGGCCAGGGAGGCAGGGTGAGCAGGAGAAAGAAGCCACTCCCCAGGATCAGGACCAGGCCGGCCCCCAAGCCACAGCCCAGAGACCAGGAGTATTCATAGGTCAGGGCCGGGGACGGGGGAGGCTCAGGGCTAACTCTCTGCAGCAAGGCTTGCACGGAATGGCGGAACACCTCCAGGCTGACCAGAAGCAGCAGGCCTGTGGGGAGAGGAGAACAGATGTGGCCCTCAGGCCCCTGGGGTCCCCAACGGAGGTCTGAGCCTCTCCCCCAATATACCCCATCACATGCTTACTCAGACAAGAAACCTGGGGGACCCCCTAGTGATAGGAACAGAGTAAAGGGACAAAGTAGGTGATTACATAGGTAATCCCACTAGGGGACTGTAAGTAAAGAAAAAAAAGCATGGGAGACCCCTGTAAGTTAATGATCACTCAAGAAAGCAGGTTCGCTTAGCAACACAACCATGCAACAGAAGCCTGAGACATGCCCCCAGACAATGAAACAATGGTGGAATAAGACCCACATCCTGCCCAGAGAGCTCAGGAAGTTAATGATTCCTAAGGTAACACTCCTCTGGCGCACATTAAAAACAAAAATATAAGGAAAAGTTGACATTATGCTGAAAGCCGAGATGATTCATCATATTTTAGTATATGTTACCGCCTTTCTGCTCACTTCCATTGGGCCATGACAGTCCCAGTTTGACCTCGTTGGGACAAGAAAACTCTCCCGCCTGACTTGGAGGAGGAGCTGATGATGGAAGCTTGACGTCTACTCAAGAATGAGGAAGAAGGTGGTCTTCTCCCCCTCCCCACTTTCCTTTGATTATACAACTGTAGCCCACTAAGTTCTCGGCGTGGCACCCTCTAGCTCACCTGCTTGTAAGGTGCACAAGCATCTTATTCTAATAAATCACTTCTTATCTATCACTTGGCCTCTCGCTGAATTCTTTCTGTGCTGAGACATAAAGAACCGGAGCTCCTTGGAGACCCCCGAGATGCATTTCTGCAGTTTCACTAGCACCCCCTCAACAACTGCTTATTAAGCACCTACTCTATAGCAGGCACAATTTCAGACGCTGGAGAGAAAGAAAGAACGAGACACAAATTCATAGAGACAGAAAGTAGAAGGTGGGTGCAGGGGTGGGGAGGAGGAATGGGGAGTTGGTGTTTAATGGGGGTGGAGTTTTAATTGGTGAAGATGCAAAAGTTCTGGAGATGGATGGTGGTGATGGCTGCACAACTGCGTGAGTGGACTTAACGCCACAGAAGTGGACACTTACAAATGGTTCAAATGGTAAGTTTTATGTTAATGTGTCTTTCACCACTTAAAAAAAGAACAAAGCAAACCAAGGAATCAAGAATCACAAAAGTCAAATTAAGACTCCATTGAGACTTCAGTAAAGAGGGATGATGGAATCTAAGTTGAAACCATAGAAGCAGAGAGGAGAATGGTGGCTGCCAGGGACTGAGCGGAGGGGAAAATGGGGAGATGCTGGTCAAAGGGCACAAACTTCCAGTTTGAAGAGGAATAAATTCTGGAGATCTAATGTACAGCATGGTGACTATAGTTAATAATACAGTATACATAAAATTTGCTAAGAGAGTAGATCTTAAATGTTCTCACTGCAAAAAACAAGTTACTATGTGAGGTGATGAATGTGTTAACTTGTTTGATTGTGTTGATCACCTCATGATGTATATCAAAATATATCAAAACATCAAGTTGTAGGGGACTTCCCTAGCGGTCTAGTGATTCGGACTCAGCACTTTCACTGCCATGGCCCAGGTTCAATCCCTGGTCAGGGAACTGAGATCCTGCAAATTGTATACCTTATATACAATTGTGTATACATATATATATATATATACACACACAATTTATACTTGTCAATCATATCCCAGTAAAGTTGAAAAGAAAAAAGAGTGATGGTGGATTACAAAATGAAAAGAAAATCAGTCAAGTAATGCAATTTGATTAAAGAAAAAAAAGGAACAAGACAGACCAAAGAACCCTAACCTGACAGACCTATGTTCTACTTGGAGGAGACAAATGGTAAACAAATAAACCAAGGCTTGCAAAGCTCATATGACTCCAGGAGACAGTGAGAAAGTACAAACAAGTGAGCAGGCAGGTGCGGTGGGGACAATGACAAAGCGTAGCCCAAACCCGGCTTCAGCCAACTGCAGCCCATCAGAAACGGCAACTTAGTAGACCAGATCTTCTGATTTTTCAAGAACAGCTAGCAATTTTTTAAATGACTATGATTTTTACGGGAATTCACCCAATCTTTAAATATCGGCTCAGAGATCTCTTTAGACACTGCCTGCCAAACAAAGCACATTTATGGGCCGTCGCTGGCCTGCGGGCGACCAGGTTGTAACTGCCAAAGTAAACACATGAGAAGACAGGATAATTTCAGACAGTGATGCACGCTAGGAAGAAGATAAAAACAGAGTGATGGGAAGGGCCATGACATCCAGGGGTGGGGCTGGGACTTTACATGGTGTCATAAGAAAAGCCATTGGAGCTGAGACCCAAATGGACGAAAAGAAGCCAGCCATGCACAAAACAGCAATGGCTATTCTGGGCAGTAGGAATGGCTGGTGCAAAGGCTTTGCAGTAGGGCGGAGTAGAGTGTGTTAGAGGGAAAAAAAGAAAAGTCAGGGCAGCGGAGCAAAGAGGATGGGGGAGGGGAGGGTGGTGGGCAGTGGAAGTACAGAGGTGGGCGGAGTAAGACCACATAGGACCCTCCAATGGTCACACATGGCTCATGCATCCTGACTGCCTCCCCTCTCAGACTCCAGAGTCTGACTTCAACCTTGATCTCTGACCTTCCTCCCTACACTCCCAGTTCCCCCATGGTTTTGTTTTTTAACTTTTTTAAAAAAATTAATTTATTTTATTTTATTTATTTTTTATTTTTGGCTGCGTTGGGTCTTCGTTGTTGCGTGCGGGCTTTCTCTAGTTGCGGCGAGGAGGGGTACTCTTCGTTGCAGTGCGCGGGCTTCTCATTGTGGTGGCTTCTCATTGCGGAGCACGGGCTCTAGGCGTGCGGGCTTCAGTAGTTGTGGCGCACAGGCTTAGTTGCTCTGAGGCATGTGGGATTTTCCCGGACCAGGGATTGAACCTGTGTCCCCTGCATTGGCAGGCGGATTCTTAACCACTGTGCCACCGTGGAAGCCTTCCCCCATGGTTTTACGTCAGGGGCCTGGAGAATACAGCCTGGAGTCTGCATAACATGGCTCAATGGTCCCTTTGTGATCCCTTCTTGACCTCAGGCAGGTCGGCATCAGGGCACTGGAGGTGGAAAAGCATCTGGACGAGGGAGAGACACCATCCAGTCTCCTTCATTCCACTGCTACTTCATGCATTCTCTCATTCAGTCGATAGATCTTAACTGAACTCTCATTATAAATTACATATAAAATACAAGAACAAAACTAGGGACTTCCCTGGCGGTCCAGTGGTTAAGACTCCGTGCTCCCAATGCAGGGGGCACGGGTTCGATCCCTGATCGGGGAACTAAGATCCTGCATGTCACACAGCGCGGCCCGGGAAAAAAAAAAAGAAACTAACGAAGGGGCTGTCCTCCTGGAAGTTCACCCCAAAAGGGGAGATGGACAAAAATCAGGTAAATGTATTGATGTGGGTTGAGCTGCATACCCCCCAAAGTTCACACACTGGGGTCCTGCTCCCCAGTGCCTTGGAATATGACTATATTCGGAGTTAGGGTCTTTTAAGAGGTAATTCACTTACAATGAGGTCATTATCCAGTATGTCTGGTGCCCTTATAAGAAGAGGAGATTGGGACACAGACAAGCATGGGGAAGGACCATGTGAGGACACTGGGAGAAGACAGCCATCTACATGCCAAGGAGATTGGCCTCAGAAGGAACCGAACCTGCTGACATGTTGATCTCGGACTTCCAGCCTCCAGAACTGTGAGAAAATACATTTCTGGTGTGTAAGGCACCCAGTCTGTGGTACTTTGTTATGGCAGCCCTAGCAAACAAAGGCATACATAAATGCATAAGTTCAGGCAGTGATCAATTCTACGAAGGTAGGGACACAGCAGGGAAGAGGTCTACTTTAGACAAGGTAGCCAACAATGGTCTCTCTGAGGAGGTGACATATGATCAGCGACTCCAATGATCCGCAGACATGAGACCTGGGAAGAGCTGGCGGAAGAGCATTCCAGGCTGAGGGGACAACAGTGCACAGTGCTCTGTGGAGGGAGTGAACTTGGAGGGTCTGAGAACAGCAAGGAGGTTAATATGGACAGAACAGACATAACAAATGGTAAGGGGTGAAGTCTGACGTGGCCAGGAGCCACACCACATGAGACCTCGCAGCCACGTTATTCTAGTGGTAGAAACTCATCCGTGGCTTTTGATCTAGGTAGGAACCACACTATGATTTATGGTTTTAAAATGTCACTAATTCCAGGGCTTCCCTGGGGGCGCAGTGGTTGAGAGTCCGCCTGCCGATGCAGGGGACGCGGGTTCGTGCCCCGGTCCGGGAAGATCCCACGTGCCGCGGAGCGGCTGGGCCCGTGAGCCATGGCCACCGAGCCTGCGCGTCCGGAGCCTGTGCTCCGCAACGGGAGAGGCCACAGCAGTGAGAGGCCCGCGTATCGCAAAAAAAAAAAAAAAAAGTCACTAACTCCAAAACAAGAGGCAGGTAGGATTTGACCATGGGCTGTAGTTTGTGGAGCTCTGGCCTTGACACACTAGCTTTGCAACAAGAATCTAACCAAATGCTCCCACACCTCACCTCTTCCACTAGACCTTATGAATAGGTATTATTATTAGCCCCACTTTACAGATGGGAAAATTGAAGCCTAGAAAAGAGCCATGTGGGTTCGAGCCCAGACAGGTCTACTCCAAGACTCTTCTCTTAGGCACGTCACTTTACCTTCTCCCTGATCGAACCTGACTTCCCTCGAATGACCTAGAAGGGCCCACGTGACCTGGCCCCTGCCTGTTTCTTCAGCCTCCTCTCAAGGTGCCCTTCCCATCCTACAGCAGTGTGGAGTACGACTTCTTTCAGGACTTTATTTTTGTTTTATTTTATTTTTATTTTTTGGCTGTACCACGTGGCATGTGGGATCTCAGTCCCCCGGACCAGGGATTGAACCCGAGCCTCCTGCAGTGAAAGCACGGCGGCCTAACCACTGGAGCGCCAGGGAAGTCCCATTCAGGACTTTAAATGCACCAAATTTATTCAAGCCTGGGGACCTTTGTGCTGCTTGGAATAACTGACTGCTTACCCTCCCTGAGCCCACCTTACACATCCTCATTCTCTACAGAATTCCTTACTTGAATTACACTTCTTCTGAGAAGGCTTCCCTGACCACCACCAGTCAAGTCTCTGTTGGGTCTCCCTGTAATACATTTTCATTAGACTCTTTACTTTTCATTTATAGCATTTACCACAATTGGTAATTGTTAACATATTAATTTATATGAGTATTATTTATTTGCCTAATTTCTATCTCCTCCCTGGGTTGGAATTTGGGACTCCAACCCAGATCTTTTGATTCCCTGTTGATTTCCTGGTTTGTCTTTTTTTTTTTGGCGGTACACGGGCCTCTCCCTGTTGCGGCCTCTCCCGTTGCAGAGCACAGGCTCCGGACGCGCAGGCTCAGCGGCCATGGCTCACGGGCCCAGCCTCTCCGCGGCATGTGGGATCTTCCCGGACCGGGGCACGAACCCGTGTCCCCTGCATCGGCAAGTGGACTCTCAACCACTGCGCCACCAGGGAAGCCCCTGGTTTGTCTTTTAAACCAGTATCCTCCTTACTCTCCATGCTCCAGCCTCACTGGCTTTCTTTCAGGACTCGAAATTCATCGAACTCTTTCTAGCCTGGTTACCCATACTCTGATGTTTTAAGTGTCATCTCCTCAGAGAGGCTTTCTCTAACTCTGCTTTAAATGAAGTGCCCTCATTATGCATTCTCACAGAACTCTACTTTTACTTCATAGCACTTACTGCAGTTTGTAATTGTGGGATGATCTGTTTCATTTCTCTGTCCTTAACCAGATGATAATCTCACGAAGGGCGGACACCTTTCTAATGAATAAATGAAAGACAGGGAATGACTGAATTTTCCCCTTTATTTAGGAAGCTCTCTAAGGCACAAAACAATAACAAGAATGTGATTACTAATAATTTCGATTCGAGCGTGCCCTTGAACATTCGTATCTCCCTGTCTCCTTTATTTTTGGTTTTGTTTTGGCCGCGCGGAGCTTGTAGGATCTTAGTTCCCCAGCCAGGGATTGAACCCATGCCCTCTGCATTGAACCCATGCCCTCTGCAGTGAAAGCACAGAGTCCTAACCATTGGACCGCCAGGGACCTCCCTTGACTCATCTTGCACCAAGCCTCTACTTCATTTGTTAACTAAGGTTACCACGTACATTTGCGCAAACTTTGCCCTGCTCTATGCTCTGATCTTCATGCTGTTCGTTCACCTTCTTTTAAACTTGCCAAGTCTTGGGCTTCCCTGGTGGCGCAGTGGTTGAGAGTCCGCCTGCCGATGCAGGGGACACGGGTTCGTGCCCCGGTTCGGGAAGATCCCACATGCTGTGGAGCGGCTGGGCCCGTGAGCCATGGCCGCTGAGCCTGGCGTCCGGAGCCTGTGCTCCGCAACGGGAGAGGCCACAACAGTGAGAGGCCCACGTACCGCAAAAAAAAAAAAAAAAAAAAAAACTTGCCAAGTCTTTTACAGACTACATATATGCTATTCCATCACCACTATTACCATATCAAGGGCATCACCACCATCACCACCACCACAAACATCACCAACATTGCCACCACTACTGCCAACTCCACATTCTGACTGGATAATTTCTGTTCCTCCTTCGATATCAGCTTAAATATCACTTTCTCAGGAACTTTCTCTGACAAGCCCCCCAACCCCAGTGTGTACCCCTTATATGCTTTATCATAACTCTCATCACAATTATAGTTGGATTATTATATGTGTAATTGTTGGTTACTGTTGATCTCTGTCAGAATCTAGGCTCTATGAGGGCAGACACAGTGTCTGTCTTATTAATCTTATATCTCCAGCCCTTGGCTCAGTGCCTGGAACACAGTAGGTGCTCAGTAGATACACGAAAGATAAATACATGAAGCTTACATAGTTAATGACTTATCTGTCCACCTTAGAAAACATTTGATCCAATGAGGGCTACATTTCACAAGATGCAGAATTTTTTTGGACCCCCAACTCCAAAAATGCAACAGTTCTTGCAGACTCCAGGCCCAAATCTAAAAGCGTGTTTGGAGAACCTTCAATTCCCAGCCAACAAGAGCGCTTGGACCATCCTCCTATTTGAGCCTACTATAGGCCTTGTGCTTCCCAGCATGCAATGGTACTTAGAGACCTCCCTCAACGTCCAGCTTGCAACAGCGCTTGGGGACCCTAGAGTCCAATCTAAAGAAGTCTTTGGAGACTCCCCAGTTCCCAGTCAGCAACAGAACTTAGAACTCTCCCATCTTTGAGACTTCTATAGCCTTTGAGCTTCCGCCAATTCCCAGCGAACAACAGTGCTTGGAGACCCAACCTCTCAGCCTACAACGGGGCTTGGAGACTTCCCTCGACCTCCCAGCATGCAACAGTGCTTGGAAACCCAACTTCCCAGCATGCAACAGTGCTTGGAGACCTGACCTCCCAACATGCAATGGTGTTTGGAGACCCGACCTCCCAGCATGCAATGTCCTCTGTCTGCAGGCTCTCAACCCTCACCTGAGAGGCCAAAGCAGATGGCTCCAACCCGGAGCAGGAACTCTGCACCTTTGCTGAGCACCATGATGACACAGAGGCACCCCAGGGCCAGGACTGCCAGGCCTAGCACTGCTATCACCGCAGCCGCCAGATTTACCTCTGTGAGGAGGGGAAGGGGAAGTAGAGAATACAGGATGTAGGAAGTAGAGAGAATTCCCATATAGGGACCCAGAAGATCCAGGACTAGAGAAGAAGTTTCAAGTAGAAGATCATCCAGTTCAATGTCTTATTTATACTGTTGAAGGAAGAACTAAGACTCAGAAAGGGTCAGTTAATTGCTTAAGGTCACAGAGCAAAGAAAGGACACAGCCAGGATTAGAAGGGGATGGGAACCACCAAGTACTACTTATGATCTGGTCACCATTTGTTTACCGGTGAGGAAACTGAGGCAGTGTGGGAGACAACAGAGAAGGTGGTACATTACAGCGGAATGACCCAAGTCAGAACTCTCCCCAGCTACTTTCTAGCTGGAAGATTCTGGTAAAGTCACTGAACCTCTCTGAACCTCAGTTTCCTCCTCTGGAAAATCAAGATCAAACTCTCTACGTGACTGCTGTGAGGATTAGAAATCACATATGTAATGCACCCAGTGCACCACCTGGCACACAGCACTTGTTCCATATGTGTGCCCTGTGATTATTTTGCTATCCTAGGGGAGCACAGCGACCTGCCCAAGCTCACTTAGCACCAAGATAAGAAAGAAAGGTGTGGAGAGGGTAAGTAGGTCCTCCATAACGAGTCCTCCACTGTTTATGGAGGACCTACTATGTGCCAGGCACCACACTGCATGTTTTAGCTGCATCGTTTCATTAAATCCTTACAAAGACCAGATAAGGTTCATGACATACCACAATTCTTTTACTAGTGGGGATATTGACATACTGACCGCAATTCCTTTACTGGTGGGGATACTGACATACTGGGGTGATGGAGAGACTGTGGTTAGAGTAGAAAGGGTAAAGTCTTAAAAGTTTTATTGTCCAGTATGGTAGACACTAGCCACGGAGGGTCTTTTCATTTTAAATGGATTTAAATTGAACAAAATTTAAAACTCAGTGTCTTAGGTGCACCGGCCACACGTGGCCAGTGGCTACCATATCGGTCAGTGCAGATACAGAACATTCCCATTCTCATGGAATATTTTATTGAAGAGCACTACTTTAGAGTTGGAATGATTTGGGTTCGAAACCTGCCTCTGCCTCTGTCACTTCCTGGGGAAAGAAAATTAAACCATTTATGGACTCGTGTTTTCTCATCTGGAAGATTAAGATAAAGCCCCTGCCCTGCAGGGTCACGGCAAGGACTGGAACTCTTATAAATGAAACCCCCAGCGCTGCGTTTAGCATGTGGGAGATGCACACTTGTGAGATGTCAACGTACTATCCACAGAGAGGGGCTGGGACTTGCCCAAAGTAACACGGCATGAAGCAGAGCTGAGGCAGGAATGCCGGACACAGGGCTCTGGAGAACCACCTCTCTCCAAAGAGGAGACCTCCCCAGGATTTAGGAGCTTGTGCCCATCCTGCGGCAAAGCAGAGAAGAGGACGGTGCTATCAAGAACCCCTCTGGGATTCATGGATACGAACTACTATACATAAAATAGATAAGCAACAAGGACTTACTGTAGAGCACAGGGAATTATAATCAATACCTTTTAATAAACTATAATGGAATATAATCTGAAAAAAATAACTGAATCACTTTGCTGTATACCTGAAACTAACACAATATTGGAAATAACTATACTTCAAGTTACAAAAAAGAAAAAGAAAGAAAAGAAATCCTTTAGTGTGGTCAGCATATCCCCTCCACCGGGCGAAAAGTTCTTACCTTTCTTTGTGGTTCTCTGGAAGATGTGAGCATCCTCTCCCGTGGTGAAGAATTTAAAATAAGTGCAGTTTGCTTCTGTGGCAGCAGGAGAGAGAAAAAGAGAGGTAATGACATGGAGGCCCCTAGTGTAAGCTCAGGGCTGGACATTTAACATAGCTCACAATAACCTAGAAATATGAAATTAGCATCCCTGATAGACAGAGAGAAATCATGCTCAGAGAAGTAAAACCACCTGCTATCACAGGAGCTGGGATTCCAATCCAGAGCTTTGAGGTCCAGATCTGCGGCCTTGAGTGGGCTATTGACCTCTCTGAGCTTCCAATTCTTCCTGTATAAAGTGAGTTAACAGTCTCTTTCCTGGCTCTGTCATATGAGTTTGTGTAGGGTCCAGTGAGATTAGAAATGGATAATCACTTTATTTAACAAAGCACCCCAAGATCCAGGCAGAAGGCTAACAGACTCAGAAGAGATTCTTATCTCAGAAAGGATTCATGTCCAGACTACCCAAAGAACTCTTGCAGATCAGCAAGAAAAGAGAGATAACCCAATTGAAAAATGGGCAAAGGATATGAATAGTCAATTCATAGAAGAGGAGGCGTGGATTACTCATAAGTACGTGAAGAGATGCTCCACCTCATCAGGGATCACAGAAATGCAACTTAAATCAGCAGGGAGATGGCACTTTAGATCAGTTAGATTGGCAAATATTAAAAGGATAATATCAAGCATTGGAAAGATAAGAGGAAACAGCTGGGCGTGTAAATGGGTACTTTTTGGAAAGCACTCTGACATACTTTATGAAGTGAAGTATGTTTATGCCTATAACCCAACAGTTTCACTTCTAGATATACGTTCAGAAAAAAACCACGTGCAGAAACATATATGGGTTGCATAATGTTCATTGCAACACTATTTATAATAATCTAAGGAGTTGGGGGGACTTCCCTGGTGGTCCAGTGGTTAGGACTCTGCGCTTCCACTGCAGGGGGCACAGGTTCGATCCCTGGTCCGGGAACTAAGATCCCGAATGCCACACGGCACAGCCAAAAATAAATAAATAGATAAACAGGGAGTTGGAATCAACCTAGGTGCCCCTCTCTATTGGAATAGACAAGTAAATGTGATGGATGCTTCCTGGGCAAGTCTCTGCAGCACACAGTAGCCACAAACTAGACTAACAGAAAGCAGCACGGAGAGATTTGAGAAACAGCATTGAGCAAAAAAATCAAAAGTAGGAAAAAACCTACAGCACGATGTCATTTATGGAAATTAAAATACATACATATATAAAAACACTATTTTTCTAAGTTAAAATACATATCCATGGATGCATATCAAATGCATTAAAGAGATGAGTTAGGAAAGAATGGGAAAAAAGAATAAGAAGTAAAATAAAGCACAAGAAGGAGCTGGCAAAGTCTGGTAATGATTTTGTGGCATAAACTGAAAAGTATGATTCATCCAAATTTGTGTACTTGAAGTTCAAGAAACCCCACGCTAAAAAAAAAAAAAGGCGTTTTCTAAATTGCATTTTAAGGCCAGAACTTCCACAGAATTCACCTACTCCAACTTTCTCATTCCACAGATGGGGAAACTGAGGAGAGAACAGAGGGAAAGGGAGGAGAGAGGTCGAGAATAAGAGGGGTATAAGAAATAGGAGACAGGTCAGGTGGTCTGGGGAAGTGGAAAGGAACTTTCCGAACTGAAGGGGGCTGCTGAGGGACAAGAGATAAACCCCAGAGTCAGGTGAGGTGGTGTGGGACACTCCACCTGGTACTCTCAAGGAAAGAAAAGGGCATGAGTTGTCCTGGCAGGAGCTGTGGGAAATGTGAATCCTGACCCTGCAGCAGCAAAAAGTAAAGGATGCTTCGTGCAGCAGAACAAACGGTGAGGATGCTATCTGCCACAAGTCGGTGGGGGGAAAGCGGTCTTCCTCTACAAGGGAAATGGGAAGTCTCAACTAGAGAATAAGAAGGTGTGGTACATCTTTCTGAGAGAGTATGGGGTGTCTGGCATCCCATTTTGGCTACTAATGATTTAGGGCATCTTGTCTCTGACCCCAGAGGATATGGCATATCCCATTTGGAAAAGAGTAGGATATGGGTCACCCCACTTTGGGATGTCCTTTGATGGGCCATGGGATGTGTGGGATATTTCTAAAATCTTGAAATTTGTGAGATGTCCTCTGAAGGGTCAGGATTGTGGGATGATGGTGATGGTCCTTTAAGGAGACTGAAGCTCTTTCTGACCATTAGGGAGACATCAAGGGATGTGAGGGACCCCATATTATGCAGTTAGGTGGGGCGGGACAGCACCCCCAGTGCAGTGAGGACCTTTGGGACATATTTATGGACTAGCGAGATGCAATATAGTGTCGCTGTTAAGAACAGAGATGACCAGCAACCCTCCTACACTGTTGGTGGGAACGTGAATTGGTACAGCCACTACGGAGAACAGTATGGAGGTTCCTTAGAAAACTAAAAATAGAGCCCCCACATGACCCAGTAATCCCACTCCTGGGCATATATCCAGAGAAGACCATAATTCAAAAAGATACATGCACCCCAATGTTTGTTGCAGCACTGTTTACAATCGTCAGGACGTGGAAGCAACCTAAATGTCTGTCAACAGAGGAATGGATAAAGAAGATGTGGTACATATATACAATGGAATATTACTCAGCCATAAAAAAGAACAAAATAATGCTATTTGCAGCAACATGGATGGACCTAGAGACTGTCATACTGAGTGAAATAAGTCAAACACAGAAAGACAAATATCATATGATATAGCTTATATGTGGAATCTAAAAAAAGGGTACAAATGAACTTATTTACAAAACACAAGTAGAGTCACAGATGTAGAAAACAAACTTATGGTAACCAGGGGATAAGGGGGGTAGGGATAAACTGGGATATACACACTACTATATATAAGATAAATAACTAATAAGAACCTACTGTACAGCACAGGGAACTCTACTCAATACTCTGTAATGGCCTATATGGGAAAAGAATCTAAAAAAAGAGTGGATATATGTGTATGTACAACTGAATCACTTTGCTGTACACCTGAAACTAACACAACATTGTAAATCAACTATACTCCAATACACTTTTTTAAATTTTTTAAAATTAAAAAAGAAAAAAAAAGAAAGAACGGAGATGACCAGGGTTCAAACCCCATATGACTAGACTGGGTGCATAGACTCTGACATTTATATTTCTTGCTCCTAATTTTGGGGATGATAATAACTACTCATAGGGTTGCTATGAGGATTGACGAGT
This sequence comes from Mesoplodon bidens, assembly GCF_964165515.1. Classification (NCBI taxonomy): domain Eukaryota; kingdom Metazoa; phylum Chordata; class Mammalia; order Artiodactyla; family Ziphiidae; genus Mesoplodon; species Mesoplodon bidens. The sequence goes on along the minus strand of NC_138175.1, from coordinate 56,862,508 downwards.
TCATGCAAGTGAAATACTTAGAACAGAGCCGGGCACTACATTAGCATCTAATATTTCTTATTGCCAGACCATCCCATTTCTCAAAAATTTGGGAACTTCCTGCTTGAGGCTCTGAGGGGTAAGAATTAGCCGGTCTGCAAGCTGAGTGGGTGGTACCTCAGATAACAAGGGTGCTTGGCATCCCACTTTGCTATCAAGGGCTTGGAACATCCTTATTTGGACCCTAGGGATGTAAGAGATCACATCTGGAAAAGTGAAGGAGGAGGGAAATCCCATCTGGAGCCCAGAGGGATAGGAGAGCTTCTTTGAGGGGTACTGAGATTATAGGACATCCTTTGGAGAGGAAAGAGTGTTGCAGATGCCATACAGGTGATCAAGCATGCAACATCCTAAATGGGCTCTGAGGGGTGTCAGATAGTTTCCTGGGGTCAGTAGAGGCGGAGTGAGATCCCATTCCCGTTCCCTAGGGGTATAGGATGTCTCTCTGGTATAAGTTTAGGGCATGGCGTGGCCTGTCTGGGAGAGTGAGAGGTACGGGATAGCTCTCTGGCATGGGTAGGGGCGAAACAGCCACTCTGTAGGGAAGTGAGGGGTGTCGGGGTGCCTGGAAGAGAAAATGAGAAGGACTGGAGTGTCCAGTCGGGGAATTTGAGGTGAAATGGGTAGGAAATGAAGAAGATTTTCCAGGAAGCACAAGGTCTGCCCTGGGATGTTGGGAGGTGTATGGTGAGAGCTGTGTGGTGGAATCGGCAGGAGGGAAGAGCATAGATGGCACTTTGGGGTGGGCATCTAGGTGGTCTTTCTCCCCAGGGCCCACAGGATGGGGGTGCAGGCTGTCTCCAGTGTGGGAAGAGCAAGCTGACACCAGGAACCCAGAGTCCTTCTCTAAGGGTGCAGGCTGTCTCAGGGGCGCGAGCGTTTCTGGGAGACAAAGGCTGTCTGAGGGCACCAGCTGTGTCCGGAGTCATCGGCTGGGTCCGGGGGCACAGGCTGTGTGCAGAGGCACAAGGTTTCTCTAGGAACATGGGCTTGCTGGGGGTACAGGCTGGTCTGGGGACACAGAAATGTCTGGGATCACACGCTGTGCTGGGAGCATAGGAGCTCTGGAGGTCATAGGACAGTTTGAGGGCACCGGCTGGTCTGGAGGTACAGGCTGGTCTAGGAGCACAGACGGGTTTGGGGGAACAGGCTGCTCTGGGGGCAGAGGCTGGTCTAGAGGTACAGACTGGCCTGGGGGTGCAGGCTAGTTTGGGGGTACAGACTCCCTCTCTGCACAGTTTGTGCCTGGGGCAGAGGCTGTCCCCGGAGCACAGGTTGATGTGGGTAGGGGTGCATTCTGAGGGTGCAAGCTCTCTCCCCTCGGGGCTCAGGCACGGGTTTCTCAGACACGGGATACAAGCCCTGCGCGGGGGCGGCGGCCTCTCACCTCCGGGCAGCTCCGCTGGGCCGCAGGTGTCTCTGCCCGCGGGCACGTCCACCTGCCACAGTCGCTTGGTGCACATCTTCCAGAGCCCCAGGTGGGCAGCATCACAGACGGCACTGCCGTTGTCCCTGTAGGTGTTGAGTTCCACCCAGAACTCGGTGCCCACGGCCAGCACTGCCAGCGTGGCACCCACGGAGGTCAGAAGCAGCGCCAGCTTGATCTTCCCCTCGTGCTCAGGGGTCATCCCGGCCTGGCGCGCCCCGCGAGCTCGCCGGCGGCCCTCCTCGTGCATGAAGAAGTTGGACCACATCATCGTCCTCTTCGCAGGCGACAGGGCCCAGGTGCAGAGGAGGCAGAGCTGCGGCGGCTCCTGAGGGGTGGGGGTGGGGAGGGGAGCGCCTGGGGTCTTGAAGCAGGGGAGGGGCTGTTCCCACTGGTCTGTGAAATGGGAAGATCTGAATCCTCCCTGGAAGCTCAAATGAGGAAATCGAGGTCACTTCTGGGACCTAGATCCTCTGCCGGGAACCCTCTGAGGTTCAGAGAACAGCCTGGGGTACCCACAGAAGCTCAGCAAAGAAGATGAGACTAGAGATAACGCTAGGTTCCCCCAGCCTCACGGCTAGAACCTGGGTACCCAGGAGGGGGGCCTGAGAGCTCCAGAAGCAGGAGAACTGAGTGTCAGCTGAAGCTCTGAGGGGCTGCTCTGGGGTCCCCTCTGGAGGGAATCACCAAAGGGAAGCTGTGTTTCCTTGGGGGGAGGGAATCCGAGCTTCCCACTAGGGCTCAAAGTTTGGGGTACACAGGATGGGGAGCTGAGGTCCTCTCTCTGTTTGAGAGGAGATGCTTCCTGGCTTCTTTGGGGCTCAGAGTCTGGGGAAGGAGAAGTTGGGTCCCCCTGGGGCTCAGAAGAGGAAAACTTGGGGTGCAGGGAGTTCAGAAGGGGAGGTCAGAATGACTTCGGAGTCTCAGAGAGGCAGAAGGGTTCCCCCAACTTTCACAGGGGGGACAAGCAGAGTCCTGGCTGGGGTTCAGAGACAGGAAGCTGGGCACCTGCTGGAATTCAGGAAGAGGGGAGGGGGTGGTCTCCCTGGACATTCAGAGAAGAGACCAGACAAGGTCTGCCCTAGGGGCTGAGAGAAAGGGGCTGGGGGACACCCCCAAGGCTCAGGAGGGGGACGCGGGGTCCCTGCTGGGGCTCAGATGAAGGGGCTGTGGTCCTCACTGCGGCTCAGGAAATGGGGACCAAGTCCCCTCACGCGGTTCAAAGGACAACTGGGACCCGGAAGGGACTCGGTGTCCCTTTGGGATCACTCGGCTCCCCCTCCCCCGGGCTCCCAGGGCCGGCCGGGTCGGGACGGCTCCAGGCTCAGCTCCAGGCCAGGCGCCTCCCTCAGGCCTCCCACCCCCGTCTCCTGGGTAGGGACCCCTCTCGCTCTCCTGCCTCTGCGCGGCACCGACCCCAGCTCCGCGATGCCTCCGAGCCGTCGGTTCTGCACGCCACTGCCCGCTCCGCCCGCCGGCCCGGCAGCTCCGCTCACTCCCAGCCTCGCCCCCTTCCGCCCACCCCCTTCACCATCGCCGGCTATTTCGGGCTCGACCCGTAAATAACACCCACACCTGTTGCCGCCGCCTGTTGCCATAGGATCCCGGGTATTTTAAGGGAACGAGGGGCGGGGAGAAGGACGGCTGCCCGGGAGGAGGGGCTGGGGGCCAGGTCCTGACCCGCTGGAGACCGAAAGGTCTTTTACTTCCTTAAGGGGCAAGGGCGGGAGCGGAGGGTCCCATCTCCCAGCTGGTGGGAGAGGGGGCAGGGCGGGGAACCAGGAGTTTTGGTCCGGAGCAGGCCTGGCTGGGAACCCGAACTGCTCGGTCCAGGGGAAGAGGGGCAGGGAGGCAGGACTCCTGGGTATGAGGGAGGAGAAAGCTGGGGCCGGGGGTCTTGGGTCCCTGAAAGAGAAGAAACTGGGGACTTTAACTCGTGAGACTGGAGGGAGGGGGCTGGAGGCCTGGACCCCTGGGTCTGAGGGAGGAGGGGCTGGGGGCCTGGGCCCCTGGGTCTGAGGGAGGAGGGCCTCGGGGCCTGGACCCCTCGTCTCAGGAGAAGACTGGGTCCCAAATCCCTTGCATCTTGAAGGATGGAAAGAGAGTCCCGGGCTGGGGTCCTCAGCTCCCCAGGAGGTAGAAAGGGCAGGCCTCAGGGAGAAGCTGGAGTCAGGGGCGTGGGAACCAGAGCCACAGTCCTCTTCATCGAGTTTATTAGACGGGGCACCCCCGGGGGACCTTCCATGCAGTTTCAGCTCCCCCAGGGACAGGGACGGGGACAGCCGTGTGGAATGGCAGCAGGGCCTGATCTTTACCCCTTCACTCCCTCCCTCAGCCCCTCTGCGATGGCCCAGGGGGGACCCACCTTTCACCAACTCCTTTGCCCATGGTTGACTGCTCCAGCCGGCCCGGTGCATCCTAACCCTCTCTGTCCACCGGCTGCCCTGTGCTGCTTCCGTTGGAGCATGCATTGCCTTGGGATGATTGTGATTGTGTACATCTGCGTCTGGCTCTCCCATCAGCCTCTGGCAGGGCTCGGGTGCAAGAGAACCCCATCTCATTGTCCTCAGCACCACCCAGCCCAAAATGCGTACACAGGAGGCCTTAGGAAGTGTGCGTAGGTGATCTGCATGAATGAATGAATGAATGAGCAAATGGATGGATGGATGAAGGGAGATGGTGACACACAGACATCCCCTCTCAAGCGAGGGAAGGGCCCCCCTTCAGAGCACACCTCCCCTGCATTCCGATTGGCTGCACTGCCTGTCTTCAGATCTCAGTTCCCAGCTCTGAGATTGCAAGGCCTGGTGCCTGCAAGGCCTCAGGGACGATTTCTTAAATGAATGAGTGAAACCTGTTCTCTCCTTCACCTCACCGGGTATTCCCAGGCCTTGGCAGGACTCAGAGGGGAATCTGAGAAAGTGCCTGGTGCTGGCAGCAACGGGAGAAGGGAGTTGGGCTGGGTGACATCCACCAGCGTCTCCAATCTGAGAAATCAGACACCTTCCTGCAGTACCTCTGCCCTGCCTCCTGAATCCATCTTCCCCTCCCGGCCCTGGGCCTCCCCATCTTTCTCAGTCTTGCCTGCTGTAACGGCTCTCTCCTTTTGGGGGTTCTTTTTCTTTCTTCCATCTCCCTGTCTGCCAGCCTTCCTTTCTCTCCTTTCACAGAAAGGGTATGAACTTTCTTTGGTGGGAAAGTTCTTGTCACTTTCATACCAAAAGGATGGCTTGGCCTCCCTTTCCCTCCACCTCCCCTCCCACAATCTCTTCCTTCCACTCACTCAGGCAAAACTCCAGTCCCTACCGCTGCACGGCGATGACCTCGAGTCAGGGTCATGTTATCTAACCCGTGGCTACTTTGCTCCACGGATCCTTTTCTGGTTCTCAGCACTGGTCTCTGCCTACTTCGTGGTCACTCCTTGCCCCCTTAACGACATCTTCCTCCCCGCCCCCTACCATGCAGATGCCCCTGAGGCTCTGGCCGGGTTCTGTCAACCACACTCATCTCCTAGGTCACCTCATCCAGTCCTGAGGCTTTAACTATGCTGTCTCCTATATGCGGGCATTTCCAAAACTTGTATTTCCAACCACGACCTCTCCCCCAAGCTCCAGTCTCACATATCCAACTGGCTACCTGATACCCCAGCTTGGATTTCTCACAGGCCTCTCTAACTTGTCATGGCCCAAAGAGGATGCTTGACCCCTCCCACCTGATCCCTTCCTCCAGTGACCCCTTTCCAGGCAACACATAGCACCACCCAACTTCACACAATTAAAAGAGTTTTTCTCTTCTCTGTTTTTTCTTTCCCTCCTCTGTTACATCCAGTTTGCCACCACCACGGGCTTTGCCTCCAAAATCCCATTTCCTGTTCTTCCATTTTTCTCCACCCTCACCAGTTCCACATTGGTCCAGGCCTCAACTAGCCAAGGACGACAGCCTCTTAACTCCTTACTTCCACCTTCACTCCGAAATCTATTCTCGGCACAGCGACGCGGTTCTGTTATGTTGTTTTGTTTTTATAAATAAAAACAGGAGCATGTCATTCCTATGCCCATCCCACAGGGTCTAGAATAAAATTCCAATTTCTTCCCAGGGCTACAAGCCCCCACATGACAGGCCCCCAGCGCACGCTTCTGACCTCACCCCCAATTTTCTCATCCTGTTCATCTGCTCGCCATGGGGCCTCCTCAAAAATCGGCGACTCCTCAGGGCTTTTGTGCTGTCTCTGCTTGGCCAGAATGCTTGTCGAGTGCCTTTACTTCTCACAACCCACTGCTGTTACTGCTGCAGTGGGTTCTTCCTGAGCCTCCTCCCCTAAGGTTGCCACATTCTGCTTTGCTATTCCCCCACCCCATCCCCACCTGTGCTGTGTGGCTTGCAGGATCTCAGTTCCCCCCACCAGGGATTGAACCTGGCCATGGCAGTGAAAGCCCAGAATCCTAACCACTAGGCTACCAGGGAACTCTCTTTCCTGCTTCATTTGAAAAACACTTCTCTGCAACTGAAATTCTTATTGTTTATTGTTTGTCTCTCCTGTGAGTTCCAGGAGAGCAAAGCCTTGGCTATCTGTTCTATAACATTCCTTGCACCTAGACTGGTCTAGAACAGGTTGGGGCTCGATAATTTTCTTGAATACTGAAAACAAACAAACAAAAGAAACAGATGGATCCTATACCCTGTGCGTGCTTCTGAGTCTCCACATTTCTTTCTGGGCACATCTCTGCATTTTTCTCTGCAGCTTTACCTCTCCATTTCTGTGTATATATATATTTGCATCTCTGAGACTTTTCTGGGGGTTTTTTTTGTGTTTTTTTTGCGGTACGCGGGCCTCTCACTGTTGTGGCCTCTCCCGCTGTGCAGCACAGGCTCCGGACACGCAGGCCCAGCGGCCATGGCTCACGGGGCCCAGCCGCTTCGCGGCATGTGGGATCTTCCCGGACCGGGGCACAAACCCGCGTCCCCTGCATCGGCAGGCGGACTCTCAACCACTGCGCCACCAGGGAAGCCCGACTTCTCTGTTTTGACTTGTGTATCTTGGTGGCAGTCTCTCTCCTGTCCGTTTTCCTTTCCTTCCTGGATCACCTTCCTGCGCCTTTGACCTTTCCTTTTGTCCCTGTGATTCACCTAGTTTTGGTCTCGGTTGCCCTCATCGTTCCTCCACCTTCCCTCCTTCCCACCGCTCTCCCTTCTGCCCACCCTCCACCTCTTTCTTGCTTTATGTTTGGCCTTTGGACTCTAGAACCCACTACCCCGTAGCCAGCGCTGCCCCGTCTCCCACCACATTTGTCTCTCCCTGTCCTTCCCTCCATTATCAGCCCTACACTAAGTTCCCCTCTGTCCCGCTACTTGTATTCCTTTCCCTCTGTTGCCCAGCATCTCTTTCCAACATTGCCCCCATGGAATCCCTCCCTGGTCCCCTGCCCTCCAGTCTTCTAGTCCATCACAAGACCTGGCAGATGGGGGGCCTTGGGAAATCTTTGCTGAGCAAATGCAGGGAAACCCACTAAGCACTGTCCCTTGTGTCCTCAGTGACCTTCAAATCCATTCCCCCCGTCCCTCTACCCCCAGAGCCCTTTCCCAGCTCAACTGCCATCCTCTCCCATCTATCCCACAGCACTGGCCTCCTGTCTAGCCCTTTCCCACGTCCCAGGTGTCTCCTTCTGACACCCACGTCTGATCCTGCTCTTCACCTGCTCCAAGCTCTCCCGTGTCTCCTGCTACCCTTAGAATAAAGTCCAACCTCCTCAGCCTGGAACTCTAGCATCCTTAGATTCTGGCTTCTAGCTGCTTCTCTGGTCTTATCTCCCACCCCTACCCTGACCTTCTGCATCCCCAAAGGATGAGCCCTGTCCCCAATACATCATGTTCTTATATCCCCACCCCCACAAGCCGACTCGAGTTGTTTTTTTCCAATGAAGGTTTTCCTCACCCCGTTCATCACTCATCCTTTTGAAACCCAGCCTGGGTCTAATGTTCTCCAGGAAGTTTCCCCAAGTACTACCCACTCTTGTCAGCTGGTCACTCTGTCTCTTCTTCTCTGGTCAAGCTGCCCATCCTGGTCCCTGTTACAGCACCGATCGCCCTGCCTGGAGTTCGGTTTTTGACTCTTCCTTGAGAGCACCAGTGGGGATCCTGATACTCATACACTGCCTGGTACATTAGCAGATGCTCAAGAATGTCAAGGAGTGAATGGCTGAATTTATGGATGAGTGAAACATGAATCTCTAAGTCCTAGTGTTTCTCCTGCACACCAGACACCATGCCTGTGCTTCAGTATTTGTGTGATGATCTGCTCCCTCCCACGAGTGAGTTTGAAGGGCCAGTGCCTGTGTTTGATGCTGTATTTCAGCATGTCTCTGCCTCTCACTCTCATCTCTGAGCTCCTTCCTCCCCTTCTGTACCATTCATGTTATGATCCTGTTTAAAGCCATTCCATGTCTCCCCACTGCCCTCAAATTAAATCTAAACTCTTGACCTGACCTACAAGTCCCTGGGCAGTCTGGCCCTGCCTTCATCTCCAGCCTCATCTTGTTCCATCTGCATGTGGCTCACTACTACATGTTAGCCTTCTCTGGAAGCTCTTTCTGCCCCAGGGCCTTTGCATATGCTGTTCTCTGGCTAAGACACTTCCCTCCAGCTTCACCTGGTTGGCTTCTTGTCATCCTTTTGTGTTAGCTAAAATACCCCTTCCTTTTAAACTGAGCTAAGCCTCCCTGAAGGAGCATTTTGGATTTCTCCTTTGCCCTAACTGTAACTTACTGTGGTGTACGCATTTCTTGGATTAATGTCTGTCTCATGCACAAGATGTAAACTCTGTGAGGATGTTGGGGACCCTATCTGACTTCCCTCCTTCTGTAGGCTCAGCACTTGGCACAATGCCTGGCACTTAAATATACAAATAAATTGCTGGTAATGAATGATCAAGTCTGTCTCTGGGACTGTCTACATTCCCTCCCCAGCGCCATCCTGGTACATAGCAGGTGCTTTTAAAACCCTTGTGGAAGGATGAATGAAGAAGTGAACGAATGCCCACGTCTGTCCCTTGTCACTTTGCCTTTCTGCATCCCTTCTTTTATCTTTCTGTCTCTTTACATAGAGCATATATACTAGTCTGCAAGTATAACTATATAGTCGTGTGTTATGGGTCCCTCTCCAGGAGTTGGGCTAGGCTGGGAGTCCCTCCCCCGTGCCCCACCTCCACATGCACACAGCAAAACATTAAAAAGAAAACATCTCAAAACTGCAGAAAACACCACAGCCCTCCCCCCTCCCCCCACAAAAAAAATAAATAAAACACGACGCTCCCTCGCATCGGCCCCCTCCCTTCCCTTCCCCCTCCCTCAGGGTCCCTGATTCGGAGGGTGGCGGCGCTCCCCACGCCCGAGAGGTGGGGAGGGGGCGCGGGGGAGCACCAAGCAGTCTCCAGCGCGCTCACGGGGAAGGAGGGGGCCGCCCCCGACCCCCGGCAGCCTCGTTGCACGCGCGCCCGCGCACGCGCCCCGGACACGCCCCCCTCGGCGCCCCCCGTAGCGCCCCTACACGGGCGTGGTTTTCCTGTTGAGCGTGTTGCCGTTGGAGGCGGCGGCCTCCTTGGCCAGGGTCCCGGGGGCTGGCGCGGCGGGCGCGGGCGCGGCGGGCGCAGGCGCGGCGGGCGGCCCGGTGACCGTGACCGTGACGCCGCCGCCCGCCTCCTTGGGGAAGGCGTTGTGCAGCGTGAGGAAGCCGGACGCCCCCCCGCGGTCCCGCTCGGCGCCCGCCCCGCCGCCGCCGCCGCCCCCCGCGCCCCCCGCCGCGCCGCCGTACGCCCCGCCGCCGGCACCGGCGCTAGCCAGCCCCGCGGCCACGCTGCCCTTGGACGGGTCGCGGCTGAGCGTGTACATGGAGATGTCCGTGGAGGCGAAGCCCGGGCCCCCGGCGCCGCCGGGAGACGCGTCCCGCGACGGCGACGGCTCGCTGGAGCGGGAGCTAGAGCGGGAGCGGCGGCGGTAGCGGAAGCGGTAACTGGGCAGACGGAGGATGGCCGAGGGGCCGCTCCCGCCACTGCCGCCCGCGCCCCCGCCGGCCTTGAGCAGGTCCGAGCGAGACTGGCAGTGCGCCTCGCGGCTGCGCTCGATGTAGATGTTGACGGCCAGCACGCCGATCACCTCGGCCAGGATGAACGACAGCCCGCCGAAGTAGAAGGACCAGCCGTACGAGTAATGGTTCTTCTTCTCCTCGTCCCGCTTCGGGCCCGGCTCGCCCGCGTTGGCCGAGATGTACACGATCACGCCGATGATGTTGCTCAGGCCTGGGCGGGGACGGTCAGACGGGAGCCTCGAGGCCACCCCTGGCCCCGCCCCCGCCCCCGCCCCGGGCCCGTCCCCGCCGGCCCAGGCCCCGCCCCGCTCTGGTCTGAGCATCCCCCACCCACGATGGTCCAGACCGCCCCGCCCACTGGCCAGCCCAGGCCCCGCCCCATGTTGGCCTAAGCTCCACCCTCAGATGGTCCAAGCCCCTTCCCAGATGGTCTAAATTTCTTCCCAGGTGGCCCAAGCCCCGCCCCGAAGGGCCCCAAATCCTGCTTCGGATGGTCCACCATCCCCAGCTAATTCAGGTCCTACTCTGTTGGTCGAAAGCCCACCCTGGTTGGTCTAAACTCCGCCCCAGTTGGTCCAGGGCCCACCCCAGAAGGTTTAGGATCACCCTTAATGGTCCAGATCCCTCCGGGATGGCCCAAGCCCTGCCCCAGATGGTCTAAACTCCTCCCCAGATGGTCCAGGCCCTTCCCTCGCTGGCCTAAACTCTGCCCTTGATAAGATGACCCCGGCTGGGGTTTCCGGGCCCTACCCTGATTGGTCTAACTCCACTCTTAACTTTATAAATCTTGGTGTTCCCTAGGCCTCACCCTCTGCTCGTTTGGTTAATGAGGTAGTCCCGCTCTGACTCTCTAGGCCCTGACTCTGGCTGATCTGAACTCTTTCATGATTATCCTCTATTCTAGGTCTCCCCCATACTACTCTTACTAAAGCAGGTCTCCCGTCTACTCTAAGCCCCGCCTCCAGCTTGCTAAACCCTGCCCCCTGAGGATCGCGGCCAGGCTCCTCCCCCGTCCCAGGTTAGTTAGCCCGGTCTTTCAAATCCTCCAAGCCCCACCCCCTGCAGATCTTGATCCATCTCCAAAGCATCCCCTGCTGTTTATGCTAAATCCTCCCCCTCTCCTCTAGATTCCATCCCTTCAGAAAGGCTCTGACTCCTCGAATTTCCCACTACTACTCACTTCGAGTAGAAAGGGGGTCGTGCCCCTTAATGCCCTGCCTCACTACCGAGTTGGTCTGGATGCTTTCGCAGGACCAGACCCTTTTGGGGTACACCGGAGCCCACGAGGCCCCGCCCCCTAGAGCAGGCTCCTCCCCATGTGAATCCAAATCACTTTCTCCCTCTCAGGTCTGCCGTCTCTGTCTTCAAGACCGCATTTCAGCCTCAAGGGCCCACCCCCTCTCCCAAGCTGCTCCCCTTCCGTCTCCTGGACCGCGAGCTTTGGATTCTAAACTCCTGGCATCCCGGATTACGCGGTAGACAGACACCTGTCTGTGCTGGGTTCACTCGCCCAGAAGACTACCGGAAGGCGACACCTACCTCGCCCAGCGGGTGGCGATGGAACTTGGGAAGAACCTAGGAAGGCTCCGGGCCCCAGGGAGCGCCCGGGCAGGGTAGCTTTGAAGGCGCGCGCGCGCGCACACACACGTGCGCGCTCACAGGTGGGCCGCCCCCTCCCTCTGCCTCTCACCTGCTGCCACGAACAGGATCCCTGCTCCCAGAATGATGTTCCTCTTGGACTTGTAGACTCGGGAGGCCGCCACGCACACGCCCCCGAGCAGCAGCAGGATGGCGCTGAGGATGGGGAAGATGCTGGAGGCCCGGACGACTCCTGGAGAAAGGAGAGTATGGGGAGACGGGGGGGGTGGGAACCAGGGCGTCAGACACGGCCGCCTGCCCCACCCCCCGGCGCCCCGCGCCTCCTGCTGCCTCCGTCTCCGCTCCTCTCTCGCTGGTTCTCCAATTCTCTTTCTCTGCCTGGTTATTTTCTGTTATTGTCTCACTTTCTCTCCTCTTTAAAATTTCTCTCTTTCTCGATCTGATTGCCTCTCTCTTTTTCTGTGTCTTTTTCTTTCTTCCTCTATTTTTCTCTCTCCTGGCATATTTTTCTTCCCTTTTATTTCTCTAATCACTCTCCCCCTCTCTTTTTTTTCCCCTCGGAACTTCTCTATTTCTCTGTGGACCCTCTCCCTCTTTTTCCTTCTCGCACGCTCTTTCCCTTCCTCTCTTCTGCGCATTTTTTCCTTCCTCCAGAGCTTTCTGGATCAAATCTCTAAATACCTCTCTCCCTCCCACCCACCCCCCTTCTGCCAGGCTTCACCTATCTCTCTGGGTGTCTCTTCTCTCTTCCCCTGCCCCTTCCCTCTCTCCCTCTCCCGCTCTCTTCTTCCCTTCCTCCTCTCTGTCCCTCCCCCCACCCCTTTCTGCCTGGCTTCATCTGTAGCTCTGGGTTTCTCTTCTCTTACTTTCTCCCTTCTCTCTCTCTCCCCCTCTCTCTGCAGCCCTTTCCACTGTCTCCCATACCCTAGGCAACCAGATTCTGCGATTTCTGAGCCCGGTTGAGGCCGCAGCCAATCATAACTCCGGATTTGCCGCGTTCTTGGGCTAGCTACCAAACTCACCACAGGCTTCCCCAGTCAGCTCCCTAGAATGGCCCGTTCGCGCCGTCCGCGCCTCAGGTTGCCTCACGGCCCCGGGGCGCAGTGGCCAATCCCAACCCAGAGAGTCACGACGGCCAATCAGCTCCCGGGATCCCTTCTCAGCCCGCCCCAAGGTGAGAGGAGGGGGCGGGAGAGAGACCACTGAGCCAATCGGTGACCAGAGGATCTCAGTATCTGGGCTTGGATTGGCTGACAAGTTCATCTCAGCGTGTGGTTCTAAGTGCCGAAGCACAGCCCCGTGTCCCCTCGCACTTGCCGAAGCCCGGCAGTTCCCCGACTCTGTCCCCGACCCCCACGTACGGAGCAGATACTCTGCGCTGTCATGGTCGTAGTCCGTGTCCTCCGGGAAATGGTTGATCTTCACGCAGACGCCTCTTTTCAACCCTGGAGGGGAACAGAGGTGATAGTCGTGGTCACTTAAGAGTGGGGAAACCCCGGGTGAGAAAAGACCCTCCTCAAACCCCTTCTGATTAGGAGACAGGAAGTGCTGGCTCCTGAGCCTGTCTGTGCACCTGGGACAAACTTTCAACCTCCCGGGCCTCAGTTTCCCTACCTGTTAAAAAAAAGAAAAAAGGAAAAGGAAGGGAGAGAGGGAGGAAGGAAGGAAGGAAGGAAATCATCCAACACTCACTAAAAGGCCACAAGAACTTTTGCCCTGTAACCTGTACGGGGACAGTCTCTCTGGCCTCTATTTCCACCTCTGTAAGAAAGAAGGCGTTGGTTTCAGCCATGTTGTCACCCTTCAACTCAAAATCGGTTGAAAATGCGTGGGAAAACGAAGAGGCGGCAGAGGGCAAGGAGGACTACACTTCCCATGAGGCCCTATGAAGTCTTCGAGTCCAATTGCGAGGAGAGAGAAGCCCCAGTGGGTCACCGGGGTTGCAGTCTCTTCAATCCTCCATATGGGAGAGGGATTCCCCGGCTCTCTGCGCACTGCACCTGGGGTCCTCTGGGAGGAGATGCAGAGGTCAGAGCTAGCAGAGGCACGCTAGGGGTGCAGGATGCCTCCAGTGGTCCTGCAGTCTCAGCCCCTTCCTCCCCGCAAGAACCCACATCCTTACACAGCTGCAGACCGATGTACAGATAAGTATAAATTTAAATACATTTTGTTCCCTCAATTCTCCAGGCTCCTTCCAACCTCCAGGCCACTGCCCAATGCTGCAGGGCATTCTGCTCACATTCTTCATTGGCCAAAAACTTACCCTTGCAAGCGAGCAGTGCACGGGACACCAGCTTGAGGAAGCTTTCGCTCACGCTCACACACACACACACACACACACACCTCCCACCCATTCTGGGGTGTAGCAACTCCCTGCACTACCATCTTTTTAGCATACACTGGTTTGATTTATGATCTTCTTCCTCAGCACGCTAGGAGTTCCTGCAGGGGGAGGGCATGGGGTCTGATTCCTCCGTGTGTCCCTAGCATTGCCTGGCACAAAGGAGGCCTCAAGAAATGAATGTTGAAAGAATTAAATTATGAATGAACGTAAGGATGACAGAAGGGGAGATTCAAGGCAAAAGATGACACGGAAAGAAATGGGGGTAAAGGGAAAGATTGGAAAGAAGGACTATAAGGCAGTGAATAGTTCCACTAAGAGCTGCCATTTGTTAAGTGCTTCCCAGGTGGACTAACTCATCCGGAGCTCACAGGGGATCCACGAAATAGATGATGTTATTGGTGTCGTGCAGTGACCAAACATTGAGAATTGGAGTCGCACTGCTTGATAATGAAGCCCAAATCCATCCTGTCCTTATTCTGTGACCTGTTGGCTTTACTTGGGCCAATTTGCTTCAATCCCTTTTCCTATAACAAGGGGCCACGAGGACCTACCTCACTGGGTTGTTATGAGGGTTGAATCCAGGTATAGAGATTTAGCACTTTGCCTGGAACACAATTAAGTGTTCAGCTGATACCACGCTGTATACCCATTGTCCAGATGAGGAAGCAGAGGCATAACAAGGGTTCGTCAGTTCACAGCTGATGGGTGGCGGAAGCAGAATTCACACACACAGCAGTTTGCCCCCACTGGAATGTAAGCTTATAGGCTGTTCACCACTCTTCAACATCTAGAGCAATGCCTAACACATAGTAAGTGCTTAATAAATTTTTTTTTCTTTTTTTCTCAGTACGCAGGCCTCTCACTGCTGTGGCCTCTCCCGCTGCAGAGCACAAGGCTCCAGACGCACAGGCCCAGCGGCCATGGCTCACGGGCCCAGCTGCTCCGCGGCATGTGGGATCCTCCCGGACCGGGGCACGAACCCGCATCCCCTGCATCGGCAGGTGGGCTCCCAACCACTGCGTCACCAGGGAAGCCCAATAAATATTTTTATGTATGAATGATTGAATGGGCAACAAGCACATGAAAAGATCCTCCATATCACTAATCATTAGGGAAATGCAAATCAAAACAACAGGGAAATACCCTCTCATAGATATGAGATACCATCCCATTAGGATGGCTACTATAAACAAGCAAACAAACAAAATAAAACAGAAAATAAGTGTTGGTGAGGATGTGGAGAAATTGGAACCCATGTGCACTGTTGGTGGGAATATAAAATGGTGCAGTCGCTATGGAAAATAGTATGGAGGTTCCTCAAAAAATTAAAATTACTATATGATCCAGCAAGTCCACTTCTGGGTATATACTCAAAAGAACTGAAAGCAAGGTCTCTAAGAAATATTTGTACATCCATTTTCGTGGCAGCATTATTCACAACAGCCAAAAGCAACCTAAGTGTCCATCAATGCATGAACGGATAAACAAAGTGTGGCACATACGTAGAATGGAATGTTATTCAGCCTTTAAAAGTAAGGGAATTCTGACACATGCTACAACCTGGATGAACCTTGAAGACATTATGCAAAGTGAAATAAGTCAGTCACAAAAATACAAATACTGTATGATTCCACTCATGTGAGATATCTCAAGTCATCAAATTCACAGAGACAGAAAGTAGAATGATGGTTGCCAGGGGCTGGGAGCAGGGAAGAATAGGTACAAAGTTTCAGTTTTGAAAGATGAAAAGTTTTGGAGCTTGGGTACCCAGTGTGAATCTACTTAACATTACTGAACTGTGCTTTTAAAAATGGTTAAGATGGTACATTTCACATTCTGTGCATTTTACTTAAAAAAAAAAAAGCCATTGAATGAATGAATGAAGATACACCTTCTGAGTGCAGATGTTTACCCATCAGCACATCCAGTATGGTGTGGTAGGGGGGGTCAAGTTCTCTTCTTTCTTGAGTGGGATTATAGTACTTCTCTCAAAACGTGAGTGATAATTCAATGAGATTGAGCATGGAGACTACACGACATGCAGGCTCTCCACAGACTAGTCATGCTGGCAGTAATGATAACTAGTACTTACTGAGGGCTAACCACACACCAGGCACGGCTCCAAGCATTTGACAGGTAGGTATTAACACAGTATGCGTGACCAACCCTTAGAAATACTAGGCAGTGATAGTATCCCTGCTTGACAGGTGAGGAAACTGAGGCATAGGGTTGAAGAAATTGCTCAGTTCTATAGATGGTAAATCATGGGGAGGAGACTCTGGGCCTCAAAGGTGAGCTTTTTTTTTTTAAGGTGAGCATTTTTTTTTCTTTTTCTTTTTTTTCTGGCCAAGCCATGCGGCTCGTGTGGGTCTTAGTTCCCCAACCAGGGATCAACCCCCCTGCAGTGGAAGCGCAGAGTTCTAACCACTGGACCGCCAGGGAAGTCCCCGAGGTGAGCATATTTATGGTAGTAGAGTGTAGTGGTTATACTGTCAATGAGCACGGACTTTGGAATCACGTTCTCTGGACTCATATGCCAGGGCTGCCACTTCCCAGCTGTGTGGCTTTGGGGATTTGAACACCCCTGAGCCTCGGTTTCCTCGTTTGGAAAATGAGGATGGTGACAACGACCACATCAGTTTGTGAGCATTCAGTGACACACGAATGACAGAGTCAAGCACAGAATGCATGGGGGTTATGCGGCACGCCTCGGCGTGTTATCCGACCAGCTGGGCTGGGAGCTCCCTAGGTGTAGGGGTGGTGGTGATGCGTCTCTGAGTCTCCCCAGGGCCCGCCTAACACAGACCCGGGCAGGCAGCAGTGGGGGGGAGTGGGGAAGCGGGATGGGGGGCGGCATGCAGCGGTGTGTACTGCGGTGAGGACTAGGGCTCTGGCCCTCGTATGCTGGGTGGCCATGTGGCTGACTCACTTCCCCTTTCTGGCCTTCAGCTTCCTGCTCTGACAAACTCGGGTGATAATAATACCTTCCCCCTGGAGCAGCTGGGAGGATTCCATGAGATAATAAGGCACGCAAAGTGCTGAGAACAGGGGCTTTATAGAGTCCACTCGAATAAATTGGGCCGTGGGTCCAGATTGTGGAGGCTGAAATTCCTGAGAAGGGAGCTAGACCCATACGGATCCCCCAGCCCTGGGGTTGGTTCTGGGGCACTTGAAATGTGGCAATTGAGACGGAGTGTGAGTGTAAAATAGGCACCAGATTTCAGATATGGTATGAAGAAAAATGCATACTATTTCATTAATAATCGTTATATTGCTAACATGTTAAAATAATATTTTGGCTACGCTTGGTTAGATAAAATGTATTACTAACCTTTATATTAATGTATTATATTGTATAAATTGTATCTATTAAATCAGATTCATTGAACCTTCCCCTTTGTACTTGTTTTAATGCCACTGCTAGAAACATTTAAGTTATACAGACAGCTTGTGTGAGTTTCTATTGGGCAGTGCTGGTTGGGAGACTGGGACTTCTGGGTTATCAAGGAGGGGAAACTCAGGGGTTGGTCATCTGAATTCATAATAATAATAAGAAGAAGAACAGGGCTTCCCTGGTGGCGCAGTGGTTGAGAGTCTGCCTGCCGATGCAGGGGACACGGGTTCGTGCCCCGGTACCCGTGGAGCGGCTGGGCCCGTGAGCCATGGCCGCTGAGCCTGCGCGTCCGGAGCCTGTGCTCCACAACGGGAGAGGCCACAACAGTGAGAGGCCCCCGTACCGCCAAAAAAAAAAAAAGAAGAACAGAATATAAACGACATAGTCTAGCCTTTACCCTGTGCCTGCTGGCCTTTTGAATGCTTTACATGTAATAACTCATTGAATTCGCTCCACAGCCCTGTGGGTTAGGGGCTATTATAATCCCCATTTCACTGATGATGGAAATAAAGCACAGAGAAGTAGAATATATGGCTCAATGTCATCTTTCTGTGCATGGCAGACAGGAAGTAACCCCATCAGTCTTGTTCTACAGTCTATGTCCCAATCACTACTTTCTACCGCACTTCTCAGAAAGACTTGGAGGGAGATGAGGATGGGACCTAAGAATTCCTGGGGACAGAGTGTCTTCAGGGGGCCATGGCCTGGAGGGGGCCAGTTTCTACACTCCTGGATCCCCGATAGGATGGAGACTAGTGGTTATATTGCTTTGACTCCTGGGAAACAAAAGAGACCTGGATTCAGATCCAGACTCTACTGCATATTAGCTGTGTGACCTTGGGAAAGGTGCTTCCCTTCTCTGAGCCTTAAGCTTTCAGTTCTAGGAGACGGGGGTAATAGTAGTACATAGTGCACAGGGTTATTGTGAGCATCCAATGACACATGAATGATGACTATAATAACAATAAAGTCTACCTTCATTTACCCCCTGCTTAACACAATTCCTTTGGCTCCCAGGACCCAGTTACCTCATTTTCCCCAAACCTCTGTGGTCACTCCTTTCTCAGCTCCCTTTGCTGGCTCTTCTCATCTCTCTGCTTGTCTTTGAATACTGGACTAGCTCAGGCTTCAGCCCTTCAACTAATTTTTTGGTTTGTTTCTGTCTCTGCTCATCCATCCACATGCCATGTCCCGCCCACCAGCGCAGACTCTCCCCTGAACTCTGACCTCATATATCATATCGCTAACATCCTAGATCAGGGAGTCAGCAAACTATGACCCAAAGGCTGAACCCAGCCTGCCAAATCCAGCGAAGAGTGGGTTTTATTTATTTATTTTTTTAATGATTGAAAAACTGTCAGAGAAGACTATCTCGTGGTACGTGAAAATGATATAAAATTCAAATGTCAGTGCCTGTAAAGGAAGTTTAATTGGAACCCAGCCACACTTATCCACTCACGCATCATCTCTGGCTATTTTAAGGAGTAGCAGTAACAGCGATCACACGCCCCACAAAACCTAAGAAACTGACTGCACGGCACTTTGTGGGTCCTTTCCTATACTGACTCCTGTCCTACACAGTATCTGAAATAGGCACCCTCAATTTATTTTTGTAATTTTGGGGGGTAAAGTCACCTCAATTTAACATGTCCAAAACTGAGCTCATGATAGCCCTCCTTGTAATAAATTGGGTAAGAGAAAATAAAACAAATACAATAAAATACCAGCTGTTCCAGCAGATGAATCTCCCCCACCCCTACCCCACCACATTCTCCGGTGCTCAGGCCACAGCCTTACGGCAGTGACTCTCAATTAGGGGCGATTTTATTCCTAGTCTGGAGACAGTTGACAATTTTGGTGTCCACACCGGTGGATGCTGCTGGTGTTTTAAAACGTAGAGCCCAGGGATGCTGCTACATATCCTACAACACGCAGGACGCACCCCCCAAACCCATCCCCACAGCCGCAACACGGAATTATTCATCCCCAAATGTCAACAGCGCTGAGGTCGGGAAACCCCACTCTCAAGACACCCCAACACTTCTCTCTCATATCCTACAACTGCCCCATCAGCAATTCCTGCCCGCTGTAGCGGCAGAATATACTCGCAGTTCAAACCCAAACTCTACGGCTCCCACCCCAGATAAGCCACCTCCCATTCTCCCTTTTCCTTTCCTCCTAAATACTCAACACAGCAGCAACAGCGATGCCCTTAGCCTTTAAGCCAGCTCCTGTCACTCCTCCACTCATGAACCTCCGATGTGGAAAGCAAATTACATTCCAGGACCTGGAAGTTCGTGTTATCGCCTTGACTGCACCTCCTACCACGTTCCTCCTCACCACCTCTGCCTGGGCCACGCGGGCCTCCCCTGATGGTCAAACACAAGGCACATTCCCACTGCAGAGCCTGAGCGATGTTTCTACAGCCTGAAGCATTTCCCTCCAGAAGCCAGATGGCTCCATTTCTGGGTTCATTTAGCCTACCCCTCAGATGTCACCTGCTCAGTCTCCTCTATCTCCAATTTCTGCAGTTTCACACCCTTGTCCTTAACACTTCCCATCCCCTCCCTTGCTCTTTTTCCTCCTTTGCACTCAGCTCTAACACCCTAGATGTTGTATTTACTTATCTCCCTTATTATCTGTCTCTCCTAGAATATAAGACATATCAAAACAGGGGTCTTTCATGTACACACTGCTATATTTAAAATGGGTAACCAACAAGGACCTACTGTAGAGCACAGAGAACTCTGCTCAATGCTGTGTGGCAGCCTGGATGGGAGGGGAGTCTGGGGGAGAATGGATACATGTATATGTATGGCTGAGTTGCTTTGCTGTGCACCTGAAACTATCACATTGTTAATCGACTATACTCCAATATAAAATAAAAAGTTAAAAAAAAAAAAAACAGGTTTCTTTGCTGTTGGGTTTTTTTCTCCTTCCACTTCTATAGCTCCAGAATCAAGAACAGTGCCTGGCACATAGTATAAACTCAATAAATAGTGGTTGTTGAGGAGGGAATGAATACATGGAATGATGACTATTTGCTGTACACTGTCCAGCAGTGTATAATGAGAAACTGGGTGTCAAATTATAACATAATGAGAAAACTGGATGGGTGTGAGGCAACAGGGACCAGAGGTGACGGGAGAAAGGGAGACCCTCATGCCTGATCTGAGGAAGCAGCTGCTACTCGGATCAGCCAACCATGGCCACTGCAGGATACTGGCCCCGTGTTGCCAGATCTTCCACTAGTTCAAAAGAAGCTGGAAATCGGAGTTTCAATGTGCAATTTCCTTATTTTTAAATGTTGGCAACCGATTCAGATTTTGGTTTCAGTTTTAAACACTCCGCACACCAGACAAAGCATATCTGCAAATCCCATCCATCAGACCTGAGTTCTCTTGGCTCTTCCCCAGTCACAGCTGGGTTACCTTGGGCGAGTAGCTTAACATCTCTGAGCCTCGGTTTCCTCATCCTCAACAGGAGGGTGGTGCCCTGCCGCCCCCCACCCCCCGTAGGATTAAATGAGATAATAACATTCCTTGCTCATCAAGAGGGCCCAGCAAGGGACTTCCCTGGTGGCGCAGCGGTTAAGGGTCCACCTGCCAACCAATGCAGGGGATGCGGGTTCGAGCCCTGGTCCGGGAGGATTCCCACATGCCGCTGAGCAACTAAGTCCCTTCGCCACAACTATTGAGCCTGCACTCTAGAGCCCGTGAGCCACAATTACTGAGCCCTCGTGCCACAACTACGGAAGCCCGCGCGCCTAGAGCCCGTGCTCTGCAACAAGAGAAGCCACCTCAAAGAGAAGCCCGCGCACCGCAACCAAGAGTAGCCCCCGCTCGCCACAACTAGAGAAAGCCCGCGCGTAGCAATGAAGACCCAACGCAGCCAAAAAAAAAAAAAAAAAAAGAGTGCCCAGCAAAACGGAGGAGGAAAAGATGGGGAAAAGAGAGGGATAAAAAGAGAAGTGAAGGGATTTTGATCTTTTGGGCCCTGGAGGGGGAAATTGGGGGTTGGCTGGTCCCATTCCTCCATGTTGCAGACCAGGGCCCTGAGGCTTGGGGAGGTGACAAGATAGCGATCACGCAGGGGGATAGATGCACAGGAGGACTGGAACCCAGGTGTCCTGCTTCCCAGCCCATCACTTCCACGCTATGTGGAAAGAAATGGCAAAGCTGAGAGCAGAACAGAGGAGTTGCTAAGAGGAAGAGGCCTGGCGTGGGGAGATGGGAGGCCGAGGGAGCTAGCTGGGAGGGAGCCTGCAAGAAGGAGAGTAGGACCAAGCAAAGAGCAAAGATGGAGATGAGAAGAGGCGGTGGCCTCAGCGTCAGGAACAGGGTCTGGAAGGAGGAGGTCAAAGGGAGGATGAATGGAGGGGAGATGAGGCAGAAGCATCTAAAGGCCAAGGAGGACAAGGACTGGCAGGGGAGGCTGGGAGGCCTGATGGGGAGAGGCGAGCAGGACAAGATCCACCGGAGGACAAGCCACAAAGAGGAGAGAGGAGAGGGCCATGAGTTATGGGCAGGTAGGGCAGGATGTGTTAGGAGAGAAACAGCCAAAGCGAGGCCAAAGGGACGGAGGAGATGGGGAAGACGCCGTGACTGGGTCCATAAGAGGTAGGGGCGCTCAGAGGGCAGAGGTAGGACGTGGGGGAGAGAAGATGCAAAGGGCGAAAGCAGGAGCGGGGTCAAGCTCAAGGGTGAGCGGGAAGCGGGGAGGAAAAGCAGAGCGTGCCAGTGCTGGAATCCAGGCAGAGGGAGCCCCTCACGCGGGGAGGCCAGGCACCCACAGGGGTGAGAGGGAGGGAGGAGAGGGGGCTTTCCCCACGGATGAAGGAAAGATAAGATTAGGGGCGTCCCGAGCGGAGGGGGCGCAGGATGTGCCGAGTGACGGAGAGGCGTGAATGGGGAGGGTCGAGGCGAGGGGGGCGGGATTCAGAAGAGGGTCAGGACGGGAGGGGCGTGGCGGGGAAGGTGTGTGGGCAGGAGTGGCAAGGAGCCCCAGGAGGAGACGGGAGGCCGCAGCGGGGACCACAGGAAACCGGGAGATTTCCCAGGGAGGAAGCCCAGCCGGCCGCGGACGGGACGAGGGGCAGGGCCGCAAATGGAGCGGCGCGAGGCCGGGGCCCCCTCCACCCTACCTTCCAGGCAGCAGATCCTCCAGAGGCCCGAGTGGGTGAGTCCGCCGGGGTCCTTCTTCTCCGAGGAGCCGCTGCCCCCGCGGTGGTGGGGCCCGTCGTCGCCAGCCGTGAGGTTGGTGGTGTTGCAGATGAAGGCGCGCGTGTAGAGCCAGTAGTCCGTGCTGATGGCGATGGTCATGAGGCCGAAGGCTGCGAAGGCGCCCACCGTGGTCAGCACCACCTGCACCCCCTTCTCGCACCACAGGCCCCTCTCTTCGTTCCAGCGCTTCAGCGACTCCAGTTTGACCACGGGCAGCCGGGGGGCCGTGGGCCACCACCGGGGCAGCGGGGGCGGGGCCGTGCCGGCGGCTGGGGGGGTCACAGCGCAGGCAGAAGTGGGGGGCCCGGGGCCAGGGGCTGGGGAGGGGGCGGCGAGGAGGAGGCTGAGGCCAGGGACGGGGTCAGAAGGCAGCCATGGTCGCCAGCTGGTGGAGGGCAGGGAGCGAGATAAAGGATTAGACAGGAAGGCGCACCTCCCTGGATACCCCTTTCCCTGCACCCCAGCCCCCAAAGAAACCCTACTCTTTCCTCGGCTGAAGAAACTCCTTCCACTCTGCCTGCCACTGCCACTTCTCTGAAAAACAATCTCCCTGTGTCCAAGAAATTCCTCCCACTAATCCCACTCGGAGGCATCCCCCACCTCACATCCCTGAGTGTCGTAGGACACGCCTCCACGCCCCACCCCCGTCTCACCGTCCTCCCCACAGGGAAAGCGGCCCTCACTCCAGCCCCCAGCGCCTCTTCCTCCCCAGGAGCCCCTGTCCTGTTCCTCATTTCTTATAAAATGTTCTCATAAAGTCCTACCCACTCCCTACCTTCCCCTGCGAGGCCCACCTCTTCACCTACTATGGCCTCTACTTAGGAAAAATAAATCTCTCAATCTCTCCTCAGCTGAAAAAAACAAAAACAACAAACAACAAAACCCAGATCTTCCAAACTCGTCCCCACAGTTTGCACAACTCAGAAAACCACACCGTTGTCATCACTACCACCCCACCTCCACAGTCTCCTCTGCATGGGAACCCCTACCCCACTCAGAACCCTATGTCTCTGGACCAGGGTTCTCAACCTTGGTGGCACCTTGAAACCACCAGAGGATACTGATACTTGAGAAATTCCGATTTCACTGGTCTGGGGTGTGGCCCTGAGCATCTAGGTTTTTAAAACTTCCCTGGGGGATTCTTTTAAAGACTCCAACACCGTTGGACCCCCTGGTTTAGAAGGATGCCCCCCATCTCCATCACATTCCCTCTAACCGCCCCACTTGTCTTCCTTGGACCACTCTCCCATCCCCTACTATGTCTTTGACTCAAGGAAAATACCCCACTCTTTCGTTTGCTTATAGGAGTCTTCCAAATCTGGTCCTCAGTATCTCTACGACTTAGACAAACTCATCCTAGCCATCACTTTCTCCTCCATTAAGAAAAATTTCTTCCGTGAGTTGCACGGCATTTTCTACTCACAGGAATCCCTTTCTCCAGACCCCAAACTCCTCTCCATTCAGAAATCTCCCAAGCTCTGACCTGCATATTCACTGTTGTGGAAGGAAGTCCCCCCACTCTACCCAGCATCCCCCCACCCCCTTCCTCTGCCCTTCCACCATCTCTCACGACCTCCAAATCTCCTCTCTGGAGCCCTTGTTACGGGGATGAACCCAACTCCAGATCTCCCCAGCTCACTTCGACCTCCCGCTGTCTCTTGAACTTATAAGGACCTCGCCCCCCCACACCCTGACTTCTCTGACATCACAAAGAATCCCCTTCACTCTTGCCACCCTCCTCCACCTACTCCAGCTCCCAGCATCGCTTCTGCTCAGGAGAATCCCCTTCAAGTCTCCCTCAGACTTCCCTTCTTGGGAACACCCCCAGAACTCCCCCTTCTATTTCACCTGTGCAGGAACGTACACCATACACTCAGTTTTCTTCCAGATTTCAAAAGATCCCCTCCATAGACAGTGCCCCTTAGAAAAATTTGATCCACAAGACCACAACTCTCTTTCAGTTGGGAATAACTTCCCACTCTGCAGCCACCAAGGGTCCATTCATTTTCCTATCCCACAGCACCCCATCACCACGCCCCCTGCCCTGCCTTTTCCACCTTACCCCAACCCTCCTTCCAGGCATGCATCCCTTAGCAGCTTCCACCACTCACTCTATCTATCCTAGACTTCTTCCCCCAAACCCCCTATTCTAGTTAAGAGCCTGGAAGCCTTAGAGGAGGAAACAAACAAACAAACAAACAAACCTGATTCTGGGTCCCAGTACCAGGGTGACCTTGGCCTCTTCCGCCCCCATCAGCTGGCCCTCACTGGGTCTGCTCCAAGGAGGGGTGCTGGAAAGGTTGTCTATGGGGGGGTGTCTCCATGGCAACTGGACCTAGTGCCCCACACGTGTGCTCTGTCCTCACCTCCCTCCTGCCTGCCCACGCACGGCCCCTGCCCTGGCCCCATTCAACAGTGCCCTGGACGCTGACATCCTGGCCTCCCTGGCCTCACTTCTGGCCCCTTCCTGTCTTTCCTCTCCACTCCATCTCTCGGCCTCTTCTCCCGGCTTCTGTGCCCCCTCACCACCAGCACCACCACCTCCACTGTCCTAGCAGATAACTGTCTCCAAGGGGGGGTGGGAGGGTGAGCCTGTGACCGCAGGATGTACCCCTTCCCCTGCTGGGCCCCTAGGACCCGGGATAAGGAGGGGATGGAGAGGGGAGGCGAATGATGGAAATTCTCCATCATATAAAGATTCGAAGATCTTTTCATTTTGTCGATTTGGGGGGCACTCTGCTTGGTTTTAGGGGTTCTTCCTTTAGTCCGTCAGCGGCAGCAAAGGAGGGAGCAGGGGACCCCCCCAATTCGAAAGCTCCGGGATGTGAGAGGGGTCATCATCCCCTCTCCCTCTGGAGGGGACCAGCTCCTTCCTCCAGAATTAGGGGGGGTCACAGAGCCTTCATTTTACATCCACCCACCTCCGATTAATAAAAAGATCTCTCTCACCTCTGTTAACGATAGGTCAACTCTCCGATGCACGGGGGAGGGGACGTTGAGCCCCCCTGTCGGCAACCCCCCCAGGAAAACCCTTGTGGCTCCCAATTCTCACTGCTCCCCCTCCCCCAGCAGCGAGGGACCCAGGCGTCCGACCGGGTTGGGGGGTGGAGATGAGGAGGCGTCCGGGGAATGGGGGTGTTGAGGTGGGAGGGGAGGCTGAGGGGCAGCTCTGAGCTCGGGCCCCAAGGGAGAGGGGGTCGGGATGGGGGAAAAGAAGGTGAGGAGACAATTTGGTTCCCGTGTCGCTGGGTAAAGTGCGGAGCTGGAGGACGGGAGAGGGAAGGAGGAGGGAGGGAGGGGGAGGGGAGCCGCTGAGGATGGGGGAGCCACGGAGAGGAGATGGATGGGGGGAGGGAAGTGATGGGGGGCAGGGTCTGGGTGGCAGAAAGAAGCTGGGGAAAAAGAGAGAGACCCAGAGAGGGAGGGAGAGAGACAGAGCCAGGAGAAGCGGAAAGAGAGAGACCCAGAGTCGGAGAAACAGAAATGGGGGAGGGAGAAATTTGGGGGAGGCAGCGGCTGGTAGCAGAAGGAAGTTGGAGAGGGAGACACACACACACACAGAGAAATATCCAGAGAGAGAAGGGAACAGAGGCAGAGATGCAAACAGAGAAACACAGAGACTGGGGAAGAAATGGGGGATGGGGAAAGATTGGGGCGAGGGAGAGGATGGGGGGGTCAGGATCTGGGTAACAGAAGGAAAGAAGGGACAGAGAGAGAGTCATCCAGAGAGGGGGAGGAGAGACAGATGGGGAGAGAAAGACAGAGAGAGACTGCGAGGATGGAGAGAGAGAGAGGGAGAGGAAGAAAGAAAGTGGGGAGAGAAATTGGGGATGGGGCAAAGGTCTTAACAGAGAGAAGAATGCTAGAGAGAGAGAGAGAGAGAAGAGAGAGAAAATTTTAAAAATTTAGGGGAGAGGGGTCTGAGTGGCAGAAGGTGCCTGGAGACAGAAAGGCAGATGCAGAAGGAAAGAGAGGGACCCAAAGAGAGAGAGAGAGATGGGGAGAGACTGACACTGGGGGAGAGAGAGACCCAGGGAACGAGACAGAGGTAGAAACTGGGGAGGCATCAAAAGGAAGCCGGAGAAAAATAGGAGAGGGGCCAGTCTCAGATGAATGAAGGAGGTCGGAGATAAAGGATACCCCTGCCTCCTCCCCCACCCGCATCCCCAGCCCCTGCTCCCTACCCCCATCCCCATTTCAAAGCCACCCCCCACCCCCACTAGCCTCCATCTCTCCACAGCATCGCTTGCCGCCGCCACCGCCTCTTCCTGTCGTCATAGCAACAGGATCCAGGCGCCCAGCCAAGGCTGGCAGCAGCGGCCGGAAATGAGGGGAGGGCCTTTTAAAAAGGACCCCAGGAGCTCTCCCCTTTCCCAAAATCCAAGGGAAAGCTCCACCTCCCCGAGTCTTCCCACCATTCCCCCCCACCAAGTGGCAAGGGCAAAGAGCCACTGAAAATAAAATTATACTAAATTTACAAGGATAGAAAGCCTTTTGAGTTTCACCAAGAATTTTTTTTTCTTCTTACCGGCTACCCACCCCTAGCTCAAAGAGTTAAGATTCCCCCAAGATGGGGATGGGAGTGAGGAGAAAAGTAGGATGTGCAAAGCTTGAGTGGAAATAAGTTTTAAAGTAGTCTGTCTGGGGTTGGGTCAGAGGGCTATGCAACAGTTTTGAGAAGACTGGATTTGCAAGTTCTAGAACTAGCCAGTGGGTAGAAGGTGGGACAACTCCAGGGAGAAAGTCTCAGATGAGAGTCAGAAAGTTTGGTCTTGGGTTCAAATCTCAGAGATGCCTGTAGCCACTGTGTGACCTTGGGTAAAACATTTCCTCTCTTCTAGACTCAGTCATAATGGGTGCAAAAACTGCCTGAAAAAAAAAAAAAAACTGCCTGCAATTAAACGGGAACATTGGTGAGAAAAGGTCTTTGCATGCTGCTCTAGACAAGCAGTTATTTCAAGACTGTGTCTTCACAGGAACGTGATCAAAAATTAAGCTAGCCATAACCACAGACTTGGGCTAGGGAGTTTGCATACTGTCTCACGGAATTCTTGCAGAATCCTTGTAATGTGGGCACTGATATTCCCATATTATAGGTGAACAAACTGAGGCTTGGAGATGTGCAGTGATTTGCCCACGATCACCCGGGAAATACAAAGTCAGCACTGGAGATGAAGCAGCCTCTTTGCGGGGAGTTGCCAGGAACAGTCAGCAATAGGTGAACTTCAGAGCCACTGAACCATTCCTGTGTCAGTTCCTCCCTTTTGGGGGCTGACAGAAGACAGAAAAACTCTGAGTTCCCCTCACATTCGATCACCTCCCCTGAAGGAGCATCTCAGATTTCCACTGGACTTTCTTCAGGGGAAAGGAGTTTAGAGAAGCATTGTGACACCCTTGGTTTAGAAGCAAAGAAATACCAGCCTCGAGGGGAGGGGCCTAGAATTCATTCGTTTGAGAAACATTTGTTCAGCATCCCCCCCCGCCCCCGTTCTTTTGCCAGGGAGAAGGATACAGCTGGGGACAATAATGGTAATTGATATAAACTGAGTGCTGAATGTTACAGACTCTTAAGTGATTTGCCTGTATGGACTAGGTGTTCCAGGTTCTCTTATTAGCCCCCATTTTAAAGATGCGAGGCTGACAGAGGTAAGCACATCCTGCAGATAGGAAGCGGTCACAATGGAAATCAGAGTCAAGTCTTCAGATTCCAGAACCTGTGCTATTTTCACTGCTTCTCTGTTCTTTGGTGGGGGGAGGGGGGTGTTTATATCCTAAATGTGGGAACTATAAATAAACAAACACAAAAACAAATACTTTGAAAGGGTGAAAACAGCATGAAGCTGATAAAATAAGCTGAGGTTTCTAAATCTCGGAACCATTGACATTCGGGCTGGATAATTTGCAGGGTGGGGCGTGGGGAGGGCGCTGTCCTGTGCATTGTAGGATGTCCGGCAGCATCCAGGGACTCTGCTCACTAGGTGCCAGTAGCAAGGGATTATAATAAAAAGAATTCAGTCTGTTCCACGTCAAATCCTGCTCCATACTGGAAGTCTTTTAACATTTTCACCTGTTTCTTCTCTTACTTGCCTTTGCATCCCTAAATAATAATTATCTTGTAGGTGTGTCAGCAATATACATTGTAGATTCTTCTCTCTGACAGATAAGGATTTAACTCATGGAGACCTCTTTTTTCCTCCCTATAAGTATTTTTAATTCTTCTATTGGTTAATTTTGTGGCATTAACTAATAGACTTATATCATGATTTCTTCTTTCAGAGGGCATATCTTTTCTCTCCCTTTTTAAGCAGCTTTATTGAGATAGAACCCACATACCATGCAATTCACTCACTTAAAGTGTATAATTCAATGGCTTTAACTATAATCATAAGATAGTGCAGGCATCCACCTTAGATCCATTTTAGAACATTCTCATTAGCCCAAGGAGATATCACACACCCCTCAGCCAGTCACCCCCAATCTCCCCACACCCCCAATCTCCCCACCCAGCGCTAGGTAATCACTAATCTACTTTCTGTCTGTATAGAGTTGCCAATTCTAGACATTTCATATAAATGGAATCATACAATATATGTTCATTTGTGATGGGCTTCTTTTGCTTAGCATAATGTTTTCAAGGTTCATTCATGTTGTAGCATGAATCAATACTTCATCTCCTCTTATTGAAGGATAATATCCCATTGTATGGATATACCACATTTAACTATTGGATATTTGGGTTATTTCCAGATTTGGCTACTATGAGTAATGCTGCCGTGAACATTTGTGTACACATTTTTGTGGGAAGGTATGTTTTCACTTCTGTTGGATGTACACCTAGGAGTGGAATGTCTGGATCACATGTTTATCCTTTTGAGAAATGAGGTAGCATCTCTGGACTTCATTCTGGGAAATATTAGACCCACTGAACAACTCTTCAGCTCATGGATGGACTCTTCAGAAGGGGTGTCCCAGAAGATGCAGGTTACGGACGCTTTCAGCTCTCATTTCTAAATTTGCTCATGAATTCATCTCACATTAGCCGAGGTCTCCCATGGCGTTAACCTGGAGACCTAGAGGCTGTAGACTCAGAGACAAGTCTGCTAAGCCCCTAACCTCGAGAAGGTCCTCCACCCTCACTTCCCCTGACCCCATGTGGTAGGCAGAGCTCCAAAATGACCCCCAATATTCCCACCCCCTTGTGCAATCCCCTCCCCTTGAATGTGGGCAAGACTTGAGAATAGGATGGGGTGCCACCCCCATGATTAGGTTACATTATATGCAAGGTGAAGGAATTTTGCTTGTGTAATTAAGGTCCCTAATAAGTTGACTTGAAGTTAGTCAAAAGAAAGATTATCCTGGGTGGGCCTGACCTAATCAGGTGATTTCTTTTAAAAGGGTCAAGAATCACCTCACACCAGTCAGAATGGAAAGTCTACAAATAATAAATGCTGGAGAGGATGTGGAGAAAAGGGAACCCTCCTACACTGTTGGTGGGAATGTAAACTGGTACAACTATTATGGAGAACAATATGGAGGTTCCTTAAAAAACTAAAAATAAAGCTACTGTATGATCCAGCAATCCCACTCCTGGGCATATATCTGGAGAAAATGCTAAGTCAAAAAGATACATCCACCCCAATGTTCATAGCAGCACTATTTACAATAGTCAACGCATGGAAGCAACCTAAGTGTCCATTGACAAATGAATGGATAAAGAAGATGTGGTATATATAGTCAATGGAATATTACTCAGCCATAAAAAAGAATAAAATAACGCCATTTACAGCAACATGGATGGACCTAGAGATTATCGTACCAAGTGAAGTAATTCGGACAGAGAAAGACAAATATCATATGATATCACTGATATGTGGAACCTTAAAAAATGATACAAATGAATTTATTCATAAAACAGAAATAGACTCATGGACATAGAAAACAAACTTATGGTTAACAAAGGGGAAAGATGGGGGGAGGGATAAATTAGGAGTTTGGGATTAACAGGTACACACTACTATATAGGAAATAGATAAACAACAAGGTCCTACTGTAGCACAGGGAACTATATTCAATGTCTTGTAATAACCTATAATAGAAAAGAATCTGAAAAAGAAAAAATATATGTATTGTATATATATATGTAATACATATACATGTGTGTATATGTGTGTGTATATATATATATATATATATATCTGAATCACTTTGCTGTACACTAGAAACTAACACAACATTGTAAATCAACTATACTTCGATTTTTAAAAAATTAATTAATTTATTTATTTTTGGCTGTGACGGGTCTTTGTTGCTGTGCGTGCAAGCTTTCTCTAGTTGTAGCAAGCGGGGGCTACTCTTCGTTGCGGTGCAAGAGCTTCTCATTGCAGTGGCTTCACTTGTTGCGGAGCACAGGCTCTAGGCATGTGGGCTTCAGTAGTTGTGGCACGCGGGCTCAGTGGTTGTGGCTCACGGGCTCAGTAGTTGTGGCACACGGGCAGTGGGGCTCAGTGGCTCCGCAGCATGTGGGATCTTCCCGGACCGGGGCTCGAACCCGTGTCCCCTGCATTGGCAGGCAGATTCTTCACCACTGCGCCACCAGGGAAGTCCTATACTTCAATTTTTAAAAAGAGGGTCAAGAAGTCAGAGGGACTTCTGAAGGATAGCAAGAGATTCTCCTGCTATCCTGAAGGAGCCAATTGCCCCATTGTAAAGAGGCCCATGTGGTCAAGACCTAAGGGTGGGAACTGTTAGCAAAACTCAGGGACTTCTGGGACTTCCCTGGCGGTCCAGTGGTTAAGACTCCGTGCTTCCACTACAGGGGGGACGGGTTCAATCTGGGGCACGGGTTCAATCCCTGTTTGGGAACTAAGATCCTGCCTGCCGCATGGCACAGCCAAAAAAACAAAAAGCAAACAATCCCCACAGGATCCTCAGTCATACAACCACAGGAAATGAATTCTACTCAACCTGAGGGAGCATGGAAGTGAATCTCTCCGTAGCTGAACCTCCAGGTGAGGACCCAGCCAGCCGATATCTTGGTTTCAGACTTGTAAGACCCCCTTGCACTGTACTGGATTCCTGATCCACGATAAATTGTGAGATAGTAAATACGTGTTGTTTTAAGCCCCTGTGTTTGTGGGAATTTTTAAAGCAGCAGTAGATAGCTAATACTCCCTGTAAATCACACAGCACCTTGAAGTTCACACAGGGGCCACTCAGGCTATACTGCGATAATGCCTCAATGCCTTCCTCTCCCCCATTCCTGACAACCAGCCAGGCTCCATATGTGGACCCCTCTCCCTCCTGGATCACGTTCATATCTATTTCCTCCTCTCTGTCCTGCTCTTGTTTGGACTGTGCCACCAGCCCACACCACTGTCCAATTTTCACTTGGTTCCTCTGTAACATTCCGAACTGACCTTTTCCTTCCTCTGCTCAAGATTCTCCTATGGCTCCCTATTGCCCTCAGGAGAAAAATCTAAGCTCCTCACCTGTGTCCTTCTGTCAAGGTCATCAGTCTCCTCTTACGCCATCTGCACTGCAGCCTCCTGCAAACTGGAGTTAGTTTTCCCTTCTATGCCCAGCTCCTTCAGGCTTTTGAGGTTTCTGAGTGTGGCTCCCCTTTCTGGACTCTTCCATATCCCAGCCATATGACAAACACGCTACCTGCTCTTGAACAGTCAGCTTACATGCTTCTTCCTCCAGGAAGTCTTCCCTGACCCCCCAAGGCTGCATCAAGGATTACAGCTGTGCTTCCACCACGCCCTACAGGGCTCCCATTAGAGCACAGTCACCCTGTATTGCAATCCGCACATCGGTCGGTCTCCCCCAGGAGAGTAGGAGCTGTTCAGGACGGGCATGTGTCTGGTTCACTTTGGTGTCCCCCAGAGCCCAGCCCTGGTAGACAGGAAGCTTCAGTTTACAGGTGCTGAATGAATGGATGGATGGATGGGTGAAGGGAATGAGTGGGTACATATTCCAGGGTCCTTACCCCCTAGCAGTCCCTGCCCAACCACTCTCCCCGCCTCACATCCTGAATGTGCTTTTTCCCAGGTGCTTGAGTGTTTCTCATCAACAACAGCTGGGGCCTTTGTGTCTTCTCAAGAGGAACAGAGTGCTGGTGGCATGTTTTCCCGCGGTACCAGGAAGGGAAGATCAGCGTTTCTAAAACGTCCTCATTTAGGGTGAAGTGGAAATATTCCAGCTCTGGGGAGTCAGGTGGCCTGAGTTCCAATCTTTGCTTTGCCTTGCCTCCCTAAAGGACCCAGAACCAAAGCATTGTTCTCTATGACCCTTCATCCTCTTGTCTAAAAAGGGATGGAGGGGTGCAGTTAGTGATCTCCCTCTGGATGGGATGCTCTAGGACTGTGATTCAGAAACTACGCTTCCAAGGAATTCTGGCAGGGCTCTTTTGGTGCCTGTGAAGCCCCTGAAATTATGTACAAAATTTTGTGAACATGGGTGGTGTTTTCTGGGGGTTCATAGCTTTTATCTGATTCACAAAGGGATCCCTAATCCCCTACAAGTTAAGAGTTACTTCTTATAAATGGATTTAGCAAAATCTCATTTGTGTTAATAAAAATAAAGGCCAAAAAGAAAAAAAGAAAAACAAAAAAAAAAGCAAGGGAGAATATATAAATGCATAGGTAATATCTAAAGCAGGTTTTTCTCAACCCCAGCATGAGTCACATCTTGGACCAGATCATTCTTTGTGGTGGAGGGCCGCCCTGTGCACTGTAGGGTGTTTAACAGCATCCCTGGTCCCACTAGATGCCAACAGCACCCCCTCCCCAGTTGTGACATCCAAAAATGTCCCCAGACATTGCCCGATGTCCCCTTGGGGCAAAATCACCCTGAGCAGGGAACCGCTCATCTAGAAGAAGAAACTGATAATAATTTTTCCCTTCAAGGAACAAACCTGGGATTGAGAAAAATGAAAAGAAAGTTATTTTTTTCTTTCTACACTTCTCTGCTGTTTAAATTTGAAAATCATGACTGTGTTACATTTATAATAAAAATGAGTTTATTGTTAAAATAAATTACCTCCATTCAAGGGACCACTACACAGCCATTGAAAAAATCAGGCAAATCTCTACATCTGATACATTACTGCATGGCATGCAGCAGCAATGATTCAAACTTTTGCCCTCAAGACCCCTCTATACACTTAAAAATTGTAGCAGACCCCAAAGAGCTTTTGTTTATGTGTGTTGTGTCTGTCAATATTTAACATATTCAAAATTAAAGCTGAGAAGATTTTAAAATATGTATTACTTAAGTAAAATAATAAATTCATTGCATGTTTGTATAAACAAACTTATTTTAGTGAAAAATAACTATTTCCCAAAAAAATATAGTGGTATCGGTTTATTTTTTTAACTTTTTAATATGTTATATTGGAGTATAGTTGATTAACATTGTTGTGTTAGTTTCAGGTTTATGCTTTATGTTTTTGAAAATCTATTCAGGGAATTCCTTGGCGGTCCAGTGGTTAGGACTCCGTGCTTCCACTGCGGAGGGCCCGGGTTCGATCCCTGTTAGGGAACTAAGACCCCGCAAGCCTCGCAGCGCCGAGGTGGGGGAGTGGGGAGAAAGAAGAAAATCTATTCAATGTTTGGCCTAATAGAAGAAGTCAGGTTCTCATATCTGCTTCTGCATTCAATCTATTGTGTTATCAGCCATTGTGAAGCCTCCAAAAGCCTCTGGACTCCATGTACTCATGAGAGACTAAGAGTGAAAAAGGCAAATAATATCTAAGTATTATTATAAAAATGGTTTTGACTTTGTGGTGGCCACACTTTGAGAACCACTGATGCATAGTACTATTCTGTAAATGAAATGAGTACAAAATACTTTGTAAACACGATGATAGATAAAAAGATGAGATTGCGTGGCTTCAATATACACGGAGGTATACGCTTAGGGTTAAGTATCAGTAGGCTCAGGAGATTCCCAGGATTCAAATCTTAGCTTGACCACTTACTACCTGTATGACCAGGAGAAAGTTAATTAACCTCTCTGTGCCTCAGGACCTCGTTTGTAAAATGGGGATGATAATATAATAAAAGTACTGACCTCCCTGGGTTATTCAATGTGAAGTGCTCAAGACTTGAATGCAAAGTGTCTGGCACACAGAAAACAGTACACTATGCACTTAATTTATGCAAACTATTATTATTAAGTAGCTTTACAAAACATAAGGTAGGGACTTCCCTGGTGGCACAGTGGTTAAGAATCTGCCTGCCAATGCAGGGGACAGGGGTTCAAGCCCTGGTCCTGGAAGATTCCACATGCCGCGGAGCAACTAAGCCCATGTGCCACAACTACTGAGCCTGCGCTCTAGAGCCCACGAGCCACAACTACTGAAGCCCACGCCTGGAGCCCGTGCTCAGCAACAAGAGAAACCACTGCAATGAGAAGCCCACGCACCGCAAAGAAGAGTAGCCCCCCTCGCCCTAACTAGAGAAAGCCCACCTGCAGCAATGAAGACCCAACGCAGACATAAATAAATAAATTAAAAAAACAAAACAAAAGGTAGAGTTATATAACTGATGCTAAATGATATCCATATGTGAAATTGGAGGGTACAGAACTATGTGCATACTATGATAAATGCTGTGTCAAATAAACATGTATGTGCTACAGATTCACCTGTGTGTGGATTTAAACACATACATATATGCTTAGATATGCATATAGTATTCTTGAAATTATACATTAAAAGATAATAATACCTTAGGGCGAAGGGTATTTCTGGATGTCAGGAGGTCAGAAGTAGGACAGACTTTTCACAGCATTCCTTCAAAAAAAAAGATAAATCTTTAACTATGGAATCCCATTGTATTTTCAAAATGTAAAAACCACCAAAACACTAACTTTTTTTTTTAAAGAACACAGACTTTAGGATTTTAAGTTGTTAAGTTCCAGGCAAAATCAGCAAATACCTCAGCACTTGCACCACAACTGCTCATCCTGCACACAAGACAGACAGCACCAAATGATCAGAATGGCAGACAGCACCAGTCGATGGGGACATCCTTTCCCACTGAGCAGATGTTCAAATCCTTCTCAACACTGTGCTCCAAGAAGCCACTAGGAATCAGTTAGTCTTGACAAAGAAGCTGAAACACATTTGCCAACCCAGTTCTCGAGCATGACCTCCAGAAAGTCCTGAAATCATTGAAAATGACTCAGAGTATTTCCCTCAGGGAGTCTGGTCCTGCTGACTCTTAGTTCTCTTCTGCTAACCTATCCCCACCACTCTTCCTGTTCCAGAGGGATTTGGAGTCCTGCTAGCCCATCCCCCTCCTTTTTGACAGAAAAAGAAACTGAAGCTCCAGAGATTAAAAGACTTGCTCAAGGTCACAGAATGAGTTTGCATCAAATTCGAAGTCAGATATAGCAGCAGGAGAGAGGAGACTCTGGGATTAGAAAGGAATGGGTGTGAATTCTTTGCATCTTTCAAACTGGGTGACCTTACCTCCCAAAGTCTCAGTTTCCTCATCTACAAAATGGGGCTCTTTGGAATGCCTAGCTCAGAGGATGTTTGGGAGAATCCAATGAGCTGATAAATGAAAAGGGCTCAGCACAGTCTCTGACACCTCACAACAGCTTGATCAATGTGTCTGTGGCCATTACAGGATGCGGTAGTGGTTGCAGACATTGTTCTGATTGCCCCCAAGAGACTAAATCTAGAAGAGGTGAAGAATCCAAGGGCTAGCACTGTGTTTCCTTTTTATGTCAAGAATAAGCTTATCTGGGACTTCCCTGCTGGTCCAGCGGTAAAGGATCTGCCTTCCAATGAAAGGGAGGCGGGTTCGATCCTTGGTCAGGGAACTAACATCTCACATGCCACCGGGCAACTAAGCCCGCGCGCGCCGCAACTACTGAGCTCGGGCACCTCAACTAGAAAGCCCGCCTGCCGCAAACTACAGAGCCCATTCTCTTTGGAGCTCGCACGCCGCAACTAGAGAGAGAAAACCCACCACCACTAGAGAGAAGCCCTCTCGCCGCAAGGAAATATACCGCATGCCTCAATGAAGATCTCGCCTGCCGCAACTAAGACCCGATGCAATCAAAAAATCAATAAAATAAAATAAATTTTAAAAAATAAGCTTATCAAACATTCAGGCCGTTTTCAATCCCTCAGTGTGGTAGGTGAGATCACAGATCTTAGAGACCACTTTGAACCTCCATCCCTCACCTGTAAAACGTGTGTATGCGCGCACTCGCTCGGTGTGTGTGATAATTCCTACCTACAGGGCTGCTGGGAACATCTCCTGAGATCATGGATGGGAGGAAAGTGTGTGACTCATAGTAGGTGCAATAAATAGTAGCAGTTATCTCTTCACAGAGTGACCAGGCATTAGGAGAAGCCGCTGCTCCCCGGTACAAAAGGAAGGAAGCTCAAGGTTTGGAACCAGCTGAACCTAGTCCCAACTCACAGCTCTGCCAAGGTCCACCTGTGTGACCCTGGGTGAGTCATTTCACCTCTATGGACCTAGCTGCAAAATGAGTCCAGTAAACTCAACATGCAGGCTTGGGGAGAAAATTAAGTGAAGCAGGTACTTCCCTGGCGGTCCGGTGGTTAGGACTCCACCCTTCCACTTCAGGGGACACAGGTTCGATCCCTGGTTGGGGAACTAAGATCCTGCATGCCTGCGCAGCGTAGCCAAGAAAAAACAAAATTTTTTAAAATAAATAAATGAAGCAAGGAAGGTGAGTAACAGTAACTGTTCTCTAAGTGGTCATAGTGATACCAAGAGTTAATTTTTATGGATCCGGACCTGTGTCATTTGCTGTCCTACACGCTTTACATGGCCTGAATTATAAAGTGAGGCTGTTAATTACAATGATTAAGCAATTTAACAAACAACCATCTAACCTTATTTTGTAGCACTCGAGCCACCGCCTCTCCCCCACCCCGCCAGGGTAGAGACCTGGACCCGCCCTCGGTATCCAATGCCCTCCCCCTGGGCAGGCAGAGACGTGTTTGAAATAAAGTTTATTGAAGTTTCTGTCGGTATTTACATATGATACACGGTAAATAACAGAGCCAGGCCCCCCACCCCATCCCTTCCCCACCCCCAAAGTCCCCCTCCCCCCAGCCTCGTTAAAAATTGCTGCGTAAAGACAGGTTAACTGCTGCGGTCCCCCCTCCCCCCTCCCACCTAAGATGCAAACTAAAAGCCCCCGTCCCTCCCCTGCCTCCCTCCCCCCACCCAGGGGGCCTTTCTAGTTCCGTGTACAACACTGTGCTACCTCGCCCCTCCTCCCCTAATAAGGGGGTGGGTGAGTTTCTGGTGACCCCCCCATCTGTCCAAGGGGGCGGGCGGACCCTTGAAAGAGGCCAGAGTTGGGGGTCTGAGATGGGAAGGGGGACTTCAATGAGGGGGAGGGCCAGAAAATGGAAGACTTCGAGGTTTGGGGGGTGTCGACCCCCGCTACTGCCTCTCCCTCCCCCGACGGGGCCTCGAGGGGGAAGAGGCGGGCACAGGCGTGGAAATGGCGTGGAGGAATTCCCTCCACCCTAGGGTCTCCATTCTTGTCGCGTGGTATGTGGGGCTGGATGCACCGACGGGCTTTGGATGAGCGGGTGAAGAGGAGGCCGGGAGACAGAGGAAGGAAAAGAAGCCAAGGTCAGCTGAGAGAGCAAGAAAAGCCGTTAGAGAGGGCCCTCGAAAAGGCAGGTAACCTTCAAAAGGCCGAGAAGCGTCCAGCAGGTGAGAAAGAATGGGGTCTCCCGTGGGTGGGGAAGTGGGGGAGGGGACACCATACCTGCGGCCTCCAGCCCCACCCCGGCCGCACTACACCCGAGGACCACGAAAGTCCGGAGGTGAGATTGGGCCGGGAAGGAGAGAAGTCGGGGCAGAGAGCAGAAGAGGATGCTTGGCATTTCTGGCGTCAGCTGGAACCTACTCTCCTGACCAGAGCCCCTGCAGCGAGGCGGAAGGCTGTGGGGGGCTCGCGGAGGTGGGCGCGCTCGGCCGCTCTGCCCAAGAAGCAGAGGAACCTGGGAGGCGGTACTAGGCCGGGAGGGGAGTGGCCTAAGGAAAAGGGGCGGGTCATCTAGAAGGAGGCGTCATCTGGAAGTGGAAGGGACCAATGAAGTGGAGCGGTCAGGAAAGAGGGAGGGGTTATGGTGACGGGGCGGGGCCACTGGGAAGAGGGCGGGGCTAACGCGTGCGCAGCGTCCTCCGGGTGGGACGAGGAGTCCCGAGGACTTGAGGGGGAGCTGCGTTGTGGGGAGACCCGTGAGGAGTAGGAGGAAGAGGAGGAGGAGGAAGAAGAGGAGGAAGAGGGGCTCCCCGGGGGCGGGGCCTCAGCAGGGCGAGGTGGAGATGTGCAGGTGGTCCGGGTACTTGATGGCTGGAGGGTAGTTCTGCGTCATCTGGATGGATACGTCGCTAGAGATGTCGGAGGGGCTGCGGCCGCGGCGCCACGCCTCGGGCTGCAGAAACTGGCCCGAGTAGTCGGAGCAGTCGCTGAGACGCGGGCGGTAGAAGGCCGGGTGCGGACGGTACATCTCCTCCTCCGCGTAGCGCTTGGTGAACAGGTACACGGACATCACGCCAGCTCCCTGTGGCAAGGCAGGGTCAGAGTCGCAGAGGCTGGCCCCGGGCTCCCTCTGATCCCAAAACTCAAGACCCCCAGTCCCTCCTCTCCCAGGACCCAAGATTCCAGGCCTCCAGCTTCCTCCTTTCCCAGAACCCAGGAATTAGAGCCCCAGTCACCTCCTCCCCAGGATCCCAGGAGTTGGAGCTCCCAGACCCTCCTCCTCCAGGACCCAGGGGTTAGGACCTCAGCCACCACCTCCTTTTAATTCAGAGTCTACACCCACAGCCTCCTCTTCCTCCTGGACCCAGGAATCATGCCCTCCCCCCAACCCCCCCCATTCAAAACTCTAGAGTCTGGGCCCCACAGACATCACCTCTTTGAGTAGGAAGGAGGAAGCTGCGAAGGCAAAAGACCACCCGTAGCGATAGTGGAAATACTGCTCAGAGCTGCTGGGCCTGTTCATGACCTCGTCGTTGATGCTGGAAATGTAAAGAACCAAGCCCACCACCAAGGAGAGGCCTGTGGGGAGCAGAGGGGTGCCCTTGGTCCGTTAGCAGTGGACCCCTTTCCCCAGCCCCCTGCATCTCACTGCCATCCTCTCCCCTCTCCTCCCTGCTCTACCCTGGACTAATTCCATCCTTTGAAGTTCCTTGTGTGCTTGGCCTCGGCTGGGTGCAGGGAGCCCAGAGATAAATCAACAGCCTCCTCCCTCCCACCCCCATCCCTAATCTGCTATCCAGGAGCTCACAATGCAATTGGGGAAGGCAAACATGAACACTGATCAACAGTCACATCCATGGTGACATGTACTGTAAAGAAAACAGTAGCACAGAGCTCTGTGGGTCCAGAAGAGGCACCAAACCCACCTGGGGCAAGGGTGGAGGGAGTCAAGGAAAGCTTCCTGGAAGCATGACTTTGTCCAAGTCCTAAAGGATGAGGCCCAGGGAAGAATTAGGGTTTACCATTATACCAGTCCAGGCGGGGCAGAGGGAACAGCATGGGCAAAGAGTTGGAGGGGGAACAATGAACTGATCCATCCACGTAGCTAAAACATGGACCACAGCCACAAGAAATGAGGCCAGAGAAGGGGGCAGGGGCATTGCCATGATGAGGCTCGAATGCCAGGCTGAGGAGCTTGGCATCAATGCCAAGGGCACTAGGGAGCCATGGATGGTCTGAAGCAGAGGAAGGACAAGGTCAGATCGAAGTGTTAGAAGATCCTTTTGGGGCTGATTGGTTCTGGGAAGAGATTGGAAGGGAGAAACTGGATATTGTGATATTCCAAGGGGAGGAGGATGAAGCTGAGCTGAAGCTGTATAGATCATAATAGCAACAACAACAACATCAATAACAATAATAATAATAGCAACTGCTTATATAGGTCTTGCTCTAAGCTACGCACCATTCTCAGTGTTATATATGCATTAACTCATTCAAACCTCACGACACTTTCAAATTGGTACCATTTTTATCTCCATTTACAGCTGAGGAAATAGAGGCACATGGAGAAGGTGGAGACGAGAGGTCTGATTTGAAAAATTTTAAGAGGCAACTACCACTTCTTCAAGATGAACTTTCTTTTAAACAGTAGCCATGCATAGCGATAGCCATACATAGGGTGGCTTAAAGAGGCTATAAAATCTCTCCCCCCCAATTAATCCAAGTAATCCTCATCAGCATCTTCCCCTAGAATCCTACAAATAAACATTTGTGTGCCCATCGTACCCAGAATAAATCTAAATTCCTTCCACTGCCTACAAAAGAGGTTAGCAAACGATGACCGTCCAGGGCTAAATCCAGCCCACCTCCTGGTTTTGTATGGCCTACTAGCTAAGAATGGCTTTTATATAATTAAATGGTTGAAAAAAATCAAAAGAAGAATATTTTGTGGCACGTAAAAAGTATATGAATTTCATTTGGCAGTTCCTCAAAGTGTTAAAGATAGAATTACCATATGACCCAGCGATTCCACTCCTAGGTATTTACCCAAGAGAACTGGAAACATATGCTCACACAAAAACTTGTGCAGGAATGTTTGCAGCAGCATTATTCATAATAGCCAAAAAGTGGAAACAACCCAAACGTCTATCAACGGAATGGATGAACAAAATGTGGTATAGCCACATAAAGGAATATTATTCAGCCAAAGAAAGGAATGAAGCACGCATGTATACTACCACACGGATGAACCTAGAAAATGTGCTCAGTGAAAGAAGCTAGAGGCATAAGACCACATATTGTATGGTTCCATTTATATGAGATGTCCAAAATAGGCAAATCCATAGAGATAGAAAGTGGATTAGTGGTTGCCAGGGGGTGGGGTGGAGGGGGGATTATGATTAGCTATTAAAGGGAGTGAGGTTTCTTTTTGGGGTGATGAAAATGTGGTAAAATTAGGTAATGGAGATGGTTGCACAACCCTGTGAATACACTAGAACTGCTGAATATATGAACTTTATGTTATGTGAATTATAATATCTCAGGTTAAAAAGCATATGAATTTATAATTTCAGGGTCCATAAATAAACTTTTGTTGGGACACAGACACGCCCATTTGTGTACATTTAGCCTATGGCTGTACCGGCAAAACTGAGTAGTTGCGGCAGAGACTGTATGGTCAGTAAAGCTGAAAATATTTGTTATCTGGCATTTTACAGAAACATGTTCCTGACCCCTGGACTGCAATGCCTACAAAGTCACCTGCCAAACTCATCTCTAGCCATTTCTCCTTGCACCTGCTACTTAGATCCCACTCTTGCTTGAACACAATTTCATTTCTGCCTCAGGGCCTTTGCTCTCCCTGTTCCCTTGACCTGGAATGCTCTTCCCCCAGATTTCCACATCTCTCTCTGTCACTTTATTATTATTTTTATTATTATTATTATTATTATTATTATTATTATTATTATTATTATTTTGGCCGCATGGCATGTGGGATCTTAGTTCCCCGACTAGGGATAGAACTTGCACCCCCTGCAGTGGAAGCACGGCATCCTACGCCCTGGTATCTGTCACTTTATTTAGATCTCTTATTCCTTGTCACCTCTTTACAAAGGACTTCTATGATCTCCTTGTTTTAAAAAATTGCCCCTTCACTCAGAATTAGAGAAATGCAGGTGAAAACGATGAGGGCATACCATTTCTCATCCATCAGATCGTCAAAAGTTAAAAAGCTTCACAACATACTCTTTGTGAGGCAGGGAAATGGAAGCTCTTATATATTGCTGGTGGGGATGCAAAATGAATGGTGCAGCCTCTATGGAGGGGAGTTTGGCCATGTCTAACAGTACCACACATATATTTATCCTTTAACCCAGCAATCCCGCTTCTAGAAATTGACCCTGAAGATACCTGTCCAACAATATGAAAGCACATATGTACAAGTTAATTCACTGCATTATTCATAATTGCAAAATATTAAAAATGACCTAGATGCCCTTACATAGATTAATGGAATAAACTATAAAACATCACGTAACACAGTACTGTGCCACTATGAAAGGACAATGAGGAAGATTTCTAGGAACAGATAGGGAGTTCAGTGATAGTTCCAGACCGTATCACTAATTTTTTAAAAAGAGTATACAGAATGCTAGCTTTTGAGCCCAAAAAAGGTACATAAAGTACATATATGCATCTGCTTAGTTTTACAAAAAGAGACATAGGAGGGGAAACAAACATGAAGTTGATTACTTTAGGTAGGTGAGAATAGGAAGGAAGAGATGGGAAGGAAGTGGCACTCCTCTGAGTATATATTTTTGCATAATTTTGACCTTTGGAACTATGCTAATATTTTATATATTCAAAAGATAAAATCAACAAGGACCTGGGGCTTCCCTGGTGGTGCAGTGGTTGAGAATCTGCCTGCCAATGCAGGGGACATGGGTTCGAGCCCTGGTCCGGGAAGATCCCACATGCCGCAGAGCAACTAAGCCCGTGCGCCACAAATACTGAGCCCGTGTGCCTAGAGCCCGTGCTCCACAACAGGAGAAGCCATCACAACGAGAAGCCTGTGCATCGCAACAAAGAGTAGCCCCCACTTGCTGCAACTAGAGAAAGCCTACGCGCAGCAACGAAGATCCAACGCAGCCAAGAATAAAATAAATAAATTTATTTAAAAAAAAAAACAAGGATGGGAAAAACAACTAAAATTGAATACAAACAAAAATAAGTGAAGCTAATTTATATCAGATGAATAATACAACCACAGGAGGGGGGAAAGTAGTAATCCAAGTAACTTTTGGGCCAAGTACTTTGAATATATATCTCAGTTTAAAGACAAAAAGGTCTGTGAGGAAATCTTGAACCGTATTTAGTAGATTTTTATTGGGAGTGGTGTAGGGGTAGCAGTACTTAAGTTATTCTGTGTGAATAGTAGGGTTGAGCAAATGTGCAAATATACGGACATTTTGGGGAGGTGGAGATCTCATTCTGAAAGAAGGAAGATACAAATCAGAATGGGGCAAGTCAAGAAAGACCCTTGAGGGGCTTCCCTGGTGGCGCAGTGGTTGAGAGTCCGCCTGCCGATGCAGGGGACACGGGTTCGTGCCCCGGTCTGGGAAGATCCCACATGCCGCGGAGCAGCTAGGCCCGTGAGCCATGGCCGCTGAGCCTGCGTGTCCGGAGCCTGTGCTCTGCAACGGGAGAGGCCACAACACTGAGAGGCCCGCGTACCGCAAAAAAAAAGAAAAAAAAAAAAAAAAGAAAGAAAGACCCTTGTGGTGTCAGTATAAACTCCTGTTTTACAAATATATGTAATTTCCCAGCTCGTATCCTGAAATATCCTAGGAGCAGTGACACCCCAGCAGCAATGAGCACACCTAGCACCCAGATTTTGGTCTCTACTATCACCCCCACTACATCAGGAGCTAGGAAGAAACAGCTCATGTGAAGCCTGAGGCAGGGGCGGTGAAAGTGTACTGGTACCACAAAATAAGGAAGTACTCAGAAACAAAATGTTGGAGGCAGGTCAAAAAAGGACCCAAGAACTCACTCATTTGAAGGAGGTTCCTGATAGCCCAACCGGGGACAATCTGAACATCAAAATGAAAACTAAAAGTAATGGCATACAATACACTGAATTCTTTAAAAATGTGAATCCATACTGATATATTCTTTAAGGAAATAAATAATAAAAGAAAAGAGAACATTTGGGAATTCCTTGGCAATCCAGTGGTTAAGACTCCACACTTTCACTGCTGAGGGGCCAGGTTCAATCCCTGGTCTGGGAGCTAGAATCCCACAAGCCATGTGGCCCCCCCCCAAAAAAAAATTCTTTTCAGTGACATCCATGTAG
Source organism: Mesoplodon bidens (assembly GCF_964165515.1). Classification (NCBI taxonomy): domain Eukaryota; kingdom Metazoa; phylum Chordata; class Mammalia; order Artiodactyla; family Ziphiidae; genus Mesoplodon; species Mesoplodon bidens. The sequence goes on along the minus strand of NC_138175.1, from coordinate 56,818,555 downwards.
ATAGAACAACAGAGTTAAGAAAACACCATTTTGCAACCCTTGTAGTAATATTAGGACTGAGGCGACCATCGTCGACAGTGGACATTAAATCACTGTATGACAGAATCTCCCCATGGAATATCTATTAATTACAAAGAGATTTTTGAAAACTTCCTTTATCATAAAGGAATCTGACAGATACCATCTGAACCAAGAAACCGAAGCTAACATCACCAATAATGGGACAAACGGACACCCCGACCTCCTGATGTGATCGTGACACTCCTTCGTTTATGTAGTGTCCCTGCTGGTAATTTGTAACATGGATCCACTCCTGTGGAAACTGTGGGGTGTTCTACAAAACACTGGCTGCATTCTTCAAAAAACATCAACATGAAAGATTTTTTTTTAAAGGTACAGGAACTATATAAAAGATGAAAGGAGGCGAAAGAGACACAGCAAGGAAATACAGAACCGGATCCTGAATCAGGGGAAAAACTGACTATAAAAGGCAGTGTGGAGACAATTGGTGAGATCTGAATATGAACTACGTATCAGCTGTAATACTGTATAAGTGTTAAACTTCCTGAATTTGACGATTGTACTGTGGTTAGGAAAGAAAATGCACTTGTGCTTAGGACATAATTGCTGACGTATTTAAGAGTGAAGTGTTTGCAATTTATGTTCAGGTGGTTATATATAATATAATGTAATATAATATAATATATAATATAAATTATATAATATATACACATATAGATATATACATGTAAGGTACAAAGAAACAGAAATACAAATGTGGAAAATGTTATAAATTGGTCCCAGTGAAGAATATATGAGAGTTCCTTGTATAACTCTTGCAACTTTTCTGTATGTTTAAAATTTTTCCAAAGCAACCCATTTTGAATAAAATGGACATCTCCAAACAGGATTTTTCCCCCAAGGTGCCAAAATGTTACCCTGCAAATGACTTATTCATTGTAAAGAGAAAAATGTACCTTTTCAATGGAGAGCTCTAATGATCACCCCCTGTACCAAGGGTTCAAACTTTGTTCCACTCCTGGTAGGAACAACTTGACACAATTTGCTACCTGAAGTCATGGGCTACAAAGAACATGGCACCACCTCTAAATCTTGCCAAACATATTTAACCAGAATCTAATCAAGTCTCTACCCTGGACATAACTTCCAGGCTACAGAAAATACAAAGAAAGAGGAACAAATCAAAGGATGCCACAAGGAAACAATCAAATAAATGTGGGATGTGGGGTGTTCTACAAGACACCCTGTCCTGCAGATTTCAAAATGACAATGGTATGAGCCAAGCTGTAATACTTAAGTGACTGATCTTAACATCTCAAAAAGAGACACAACCAGATAGTATTAGGTCTCCTGATGCAATACAGTAGGACATAATAGCACCACCTATCTATGAAGTATTTTATCACCCCCCCCCAAAAAATCAAACCTGGATCTGATCTACAGTTTTACAGGAAAACACAGGATGGATGAGCATATTAAATCACAAAAACACAATCAGAAAGATCTAGAGTGTGGGAATTCTATGAGACAAATGACTAAATTTCTTCACAAATAAATGGCAAGGAAAAAAATAGAAGGAGAAGGACTCTTACAGATTAAAAGAGGCTTCAGAGATCTATCAACTAAATGCACAAGTGGAATTTGGATCCTGGTCTGCAAGAAACTAATGGTAAAAAAAAAAAAAAGGCATTTATGAGACAAGTGGGGAAGTTGAACACTAACTAGATATTAATTTATATTAAGCAACTATTCTTAATTGTTTGGGCATGACAGTGGCACTGTGGCTAGTTAAATAACAAAGTACTAATTTCTCAGAGATATACTGCAGTATTTGTGGATAAAACGATTTAATGTTTGGGACCAACTTTAAAATCATGTAGTGAAGTACAGAAGGGAGGTATGGCAGTACGACTAAAAAAAGATTCACCATATGTTGATAATTGTTGAAACTGAGTGAAGGGTACATGGCAAATTATACTATCCTTTGTATATTTTTATAAAGAAATATATTTTAAAAGTCAGTGTTGTAAAAAAGTATAGTATGGGAACTATTCTAGACTAAAAGAGAATTAACTAAATGCTGTGCATAAACAGACTGAATCCTGGTTCTGGAGGAAAAGCTATAAAAGGCATTCTTAGAACAACTGGCACAGTTTGAAAATGGAATGAATTATATTACGGAATTATTGTAAAATTTCTAGATTTGATAATGGTGTTGTAGTTGTGTAGAAAATGTCATTGCTCTTAAGAGATGCATATTAAAATGTTTAGAGATGAACGATCATGACTTACTTTCAAACGGTAAAGCCAGAAACAAACAAACAAAAACCAAACTGTGTGTAAAGAGAGAGCCAGAATATGGCAAAACTTTAGCAAAATGCAAGTATCTATGTGGATCTAGGTGGAAGAAGTACCAGCGTTCACTGTACTATTCTATAGATTTCAAAGTTTTCATTAAAAATTTGGAGTGATTGGGCTTCCCTGGTGGCGCAGTGGTTGAGAGTCCGCCTGCCGATGCAGGGGACACGGGTTCGTGCCCCGGTCCGGGAAGATCCCACATGCCACGGAGCGGGTGGACCTGTGAGCCATGGCCGCTGAGCCTGCGTGTCTGGAGCCTGTGCTCCGCAACGGGAGAGGCCACAACAGTGAGAGGCCCGCGTACCGGAAAAAAAAAAAGTGGAGTGATTGAGGTAAGATTAAATAATGACGTTCCCATCAATCTCCTTCCCCTTAACTGTTTTATTTATCTTTGTTGCACTTATCACTACCTAACATTATATTTTCTATCTATTTGTAGTTTTTTAGTCATTACTCTCCTCCACTTCCTCTAGGATGCTTGAAACTAGTCTACCTTGTTTCCTACTGCATTCCTAGCATCTGGTGCGAGATCCAGCAGATAATAAATACTAGTTGAATGGATGAATATACTTGCCATGCAACTGGAATTTCTAGCTCGTTAGCTGCTTTTCCCTTTTAAATCCACTCTAAGTCCCCATTCCTCTGCCTCCTTTAAGAATTAGCCTTTGCTGAACTTCCATAGCACTTTCAACTTCTGGTATTCCATAATTTTGATGTTCAAGAAGAGGGGGCCCATGAAGTGTTACATGATGAAGGCATCTGCTATAGGTCTTAAAAGATGAGCAGGTTTATAGCAAAAGAATACCTAGGGAATTCCCTAGTGGTCCAATGGTTAGGACTAGGTGCTTCCACTGCCAGGGACCCGGGCTCAATCCCTAGTCTGGGAATTAAGAGCCCACAAGCCATGCGGCATGGCCAAAAATAAATAAAATAAAATAAAATAAAGGCAATGCGTGACTCTAAACAAGATCCTTTAAAAAAAAAAAAAAAAAAAAAGGAAAGAAACAATACCTAAATAAGTCCAGAAACCACACTGGCTAGAGTACCCTAGTCAAATGCAGGGGAATCCTCTTGATTCCCAGTCCCTCATCCAAGACGGATGGTCCATCATCAAGTAATGTCTATTTTACTTCCCGAATCTCTCAAAATCTAAACCCCTTTTTGCACCCCCAAGTCCTCTGACCCAGCTAAGGCTTATTCCCTATGCCTGTCCCACTGCCTAGAAATCTGTATCCCCGTTTTAGATACTGGTTCTTTCTAAAACCCGTACCTGCTAACCACTCCTGCCTCACCTCAAGTCCTATGTTTCACATTTCAGTTGTAAATAACAAGCATTCTCCATACAGAGAGTCAGGAGCAGGTTTGATGAGAAGGAAACAAATCTTTCCAAAGAGAAGAAAAATAAGAAAAAAAAAAAAAGAAACAAAGAGAAAGAGCTTTTTGTTGTTGTTTTTCACCCTTGTTGTTTTTAGTCATTGAAAGTTATCTAAAAACAATGTCAAAAGGTTAAGTTCTTCTTGTCATTCTTTCTCCTTCCTGGTCATTTTACAGTGGCTCTGGTTCTCTAAAAAATAACGTTCTTTTCCCTTTTTTCTCCTTCTCTCTTTTTCTCTCTCCCTTCCCCTTTCCCTGCTCTGTAATCCAACTCTCTCCCTCCCCCCTCCACTACATCTGCTTCAGAATACTTAGAGCACAGTAGGCAAGAATCACCTACATTCCAAGCTGAATAGGAACAACCTGGCTTTAGAGCAAAGAGTTTCAGGACCACGGAGAGCTACACAGCTGGCTACATCTGTCATAGCTGCTTTCTAGGGTCTTAACACATGCTGTGAATTCCATCCGTACATGGCACTTTTCTCTCTTCACTTGAAAAACTTCCCCTCGCCCTTTCTGCATCTTCAATTTAGATGTCACCTGCTCTTGAAGTTGTGGTCGTTCCCACCCTTCCCACCACCTTCTTGTGTCAGCTTAATGCATCTTCGCTTTTCCCAGAATGCCCTGAGCTGTCTTTACCATGCATCCCTTCTACAAATATTTCATTGTGGACTTTCTGCCAGCAACTCATCTAGGCTCTGAAGATACAAGCAAGAGCATGTTCCTGCCTTTTGGAGTTTACATTCCAGTAGGAGGAGACAGAAAATGAATAAGATGACAATAGCCATAAGTGCTATGAAACAAAAATAAAATAGGGAATGTGATGGATAGTATAGTGGGGGCAAAGCAACATGGGGTACCATTGTCAGAGAAAGAAACTCTGAAGAGGGAAAGTTGGAGTCTTTGAGAATTAGGGGGAAGAGACTTCCAAACAGGGAGGGCTCGTGAGTGTAAAAGTGAGGTTGAGACATCACTTTTGAGGAATAGACTGAGGCCAGTGCAGCTGAAGTTACAAGCAATGGAGACAGTGTTAGTGAGTTAGGTAATGAGGCCAGAGGTCTGAACAGTAGCCAAATCATGGAAGACCGTGTAAGCCAGCACAAGGAGGTGGGATGTATTCTAAGTGCCATGGAAATCCATAAAAGGGAGTTAAGTGTTGTGTGACAAGCACTGACGCACATGCAGCTGGGAGCTGTTTTGTGGCTGACTGCCTGGAGACTGCCATGCATTCCAATATACATTAGGTGCAGACAAATGCTGTGTGATCCCACTTACACGAGGTACCTAGAATAGTCAAATGCATAGAGTCAGAATGTACACTGGTTGATGCCAGGGACCAGGCGGGGGTTGGGGAGGGGGATGGAGAGTTCTTGTTGAATGGGGACACAGTTTCAGTTTAGGAAGGTGAAAACTGTGGGAGGTGGATGATGGTGAGAGCTGCACAGCAACGTGAATGTACTTAGTGCCACTGAACTGGACAGTTAAGTATGGTTAAAATAGTATGTTTTACATTATGTGACCATCACCACATTAAAAAAAAAAGATTCCATATGTCACCAGGGCCCAGCACAGGGCGTGGCATGTAAGGTGTCTCTGTAAATGTTTGATGGTGAATGAATGAATGAGCAGATGCATAAAGCGTGATTGAGGATCAGGGGTTATGAGCCGTGCACGGGAAGCACGCCTCTTATGACCTGGAAAAAGAAAATCAATGTCACTGCAGCCTCCTCCCCTTCTCTCACCAACCATATCCAGTCAGTCATCTGGCTCTATTGATTCTTCTGTCAATATCCTTCTCTCTCAAAGCCATCCAGTCACCTTTATCCTTCCACACCCCCTCCCAGCTCAAACCCTTATCTGCTATTGCCTGGACCAATGCATAAGCCTCCTCCTCTGTTTGCTCATTTCCAGTCTCTTTCCTTCTAGTGCATTCCAAACACAAGTCCCTGAGGGATCTTTAACGTCCAGGTGTGACCCTATCCCTTTCCTGCCCCAGCCCTCTCACCACTTTCTCCAAAATTGAATGCCAACTTCACCATTTACCCGACCTCGGGCAACTCGTCTCTTTCTAAGTCTCAGTTTCCTCATTGGGAGCATGAGGTGGTTGGACTAGATCATTCCATTCCAAGATCTAAGATATTGTTGGTACTATTTCCATTCTCCCCCGCCCTTTTTTTTTGGCCCCATCACGGAGCATGCAGGATCTTGCTTCCCAGACCAGGGATCAAACCCGTGCCCCCTGCAGTGGAAGTGCAGAGTCTTAACCACTGACCACCAGGGAAGTCCCCCTTTCCTCTCTTTTAATCTTCTTTGTCTTTATGATTTTTTTTTAATTAATTTATTTTATTTATTTATATTAGGCTGCGTTGGGTCTTCATTGCTGCGTGCAGGCTTTCTCTAATTGTGGCGAGTGGGGGCTACTCTTCGTTGCGGTGCGCGGGCTTTTCACTGTGATGGCTTCTCTTGCCGCGGAGCACGGGCTCTAGGTGCACAGGCTTCAGTAGTTGTGGCACATGGGCTCCAGAGCGCAGGCTCAGTAGTTGTGGCTCAAGGGCTTAGTTGCTCCGCGGCATGTGGGATCCTCCCAGACCAGGGCTCGAACCCGCGTCCCCTGCATTGGCAGGCGGATTCTTAACCACTGCACCACCAGGGAAGCCCTGTCTTTATGATTTTTAACTGTGCTAGGGCAGCAGAGTGCCGGGGTGAAAGTCCGGGTTGGAATCCCTCTTCCACTATAGAGCAGCTTAACTTCTGAGTGCTTCTGTTTCCTCAAGTGGAAAATGGGAATAATAATAACATCTGCCTTATGAGGGGAAGAAAAAGAAATAACTTAATTTGCACAAAGCACTTAGAACTTCCCCAAACCATGGCACTCAATAAAGTGTTTATTAGAACAGTTGTTGTTGCTACCACTGCTATTTATGAATGTACGTGTGTATGTATTTAGTTAAAATTACCACGTGTTGAATACTTACTGCTATAGACCAGGCACTGGGTTGGCCCTTCACATCCGTGATCTAGACCAGGGGTCAGAAAACTACTATTTGTCCTGCTGCCTGTCTTTGTATGGTTTGCGAGCTGAGTGTGGTTTTTACATTTTTTTAATGGTGGGGAAAAAAAATAAAAGAAGAATAATATTTCATAACCCATGAAAATTACACTGAATTCAAATTTCAGGGTCCATAAATAGGATGATTGGAGCACAGCCAGGCCCATTGCTTCCCCTCTGGTTGCTTTGGCACTCCAACCCTATGGCTCACAAAGCCTGAAATATTTACTGTTTTGCCCTAAGCAAAAAGTTTGCTGAGCCCTGAACAAGATTGGTCCTCTCAACAGCTCCAGAAAGGAAGGCTGTAACTCACACACTGAGTAAGTGGTAGAATGTTAACCCAGGTCTTTCTAGGTTCACAGGAGCACGTGCCTTCAGCCACTACACCCTACAACATTTAAAGCACACAAATGGGGCTTCCCTGGTGGCGCAGTGGTTGAGAGTCCATCTGCCGATGCAGGGGGCATGGGTTCGTGCCCTGGTTCGGGAAGATCCCACATGCCACGGAGCGCCTGGGCCCGTGAGCCACGGCCACTGAGCCTGTGCGTCCGGAGCCTGTGCTCCGCAACGGGAGAGGCCACAATAGTGAGAGGCCCGCATACCGCAAAGAAAAAAAAAAAAAAAAAAAAGCACACAACTGCATACTTTGGGTGGGGTGCATAGGTCCTAGTCTATGAAATGTTCAGGAAGTGGGGTTCAATCCCCCCCATTACTCTATTATTACATCAGAGGCCTGACTTCCAGCCCTGATGGCACCACTGATCCTCAGCTTGACCTTGGGAAGTCAGGTCCTGATGCATGGCTTTTGGGAAGAGAATATCCTCGCTTCTAATGCCAGCGCTGCCATTTACCAGCTACGTCACCTCTTTTGTTTCAACTTCTGTGAACCACGAACAACGGGATTTTCCTTCTTCTAATGTTTCAGGTGGGTTGAATAAATGTTCCCATACTCCTTACCCTTGCCCCACTTTCTGTCTCTCTAGGCCACTATTTTTCCATCTGACACTCTGGGATGTAGATATTCTACGTGTCTTATTTTAGCTCTGTGTCTGGCTCTACATGCTGTGATTCAAATTTGCACAGAGGTTGCACCCTGGTTTCCCTGGGAAAAGGCCTCGTCAGGTTAGGTTGGAAACACGGGGGAGGTTTAGCCTGGAGAAAGCTGGGTGAGGAAAAGGGAGGAGACTGGAGGAGAGGATATTTGAAGATCTATCTTCAATTATTTGCAGAGCCAACTCAAAAGAGGCAGCCGAATGCGGGCCCAAAGGGACAGAATGGAAACGAGACAAACAGCAGGGTTTGTTCATAAGGTATCAACCGAATTAAAAGGGCCCGAATGGAGTTTAATTAAATCATGTTGAATTAATTCGAATTGAACTGAAGAAATGAGTCAGAATAGATTGGGATTAGTTGGGCCAGATTCATGGAGTTAAGTGTGTCAGAGCTGAGGTGATCTAGGCTGACCTGAGCTGAGTTGGACCAAATTGGACTGGACTGAGCTGAAATTTGGAGGCGGGTAACACTTCAGAAACAGCCCTACTCTGGAGCTCAGGACACTTGGGTCCCTGGGGAGCCAGCATTACGTTGGTATCTTAGGCAACTCCCTGCACAGTTTCAGGCCTCGGTATCCCCATTTTATCAAATGAGTGCTAATAATAACTCCCAGGCAGAGATGTCATGAGAAGGTTATGAGATCACTCATGCAAAAGAACCCTGAATCTCAAAAGAAACAAGAACTATAAACAAACGTCGAACTCTAGCTAATGACACGCATGGTGAAGAATTTAGGGCAAAGTGTACTGATGCCTGCAACTCACTTGGAAATGCATTTTAAAATGATAATAAGATAGACTGATGGATGAGTAGAGAGACAGATGGACAGATACAGCATAAAGCAAATCTTGTGGTACAGTAATGGTCGACTGTAAGAGGTGGGCACAGGGTTCTTTCAACTCTTCTGGTTGAAAAATGTTCAAGTAAAATGATGCACAGAATATAAAGAGCCTTGTAATCTGTTAATTGCTAAAATATCAGGAGTGGTTAAAAATACAGCCTCTGGAGGCGAAATGCGTGAGTTTGAATCCCACCTCTGCCTCTCACGGGTTGTATGGCCCTGAGCAAATGACTTCATTTCTCTGAGTGTTTGTTTCCATATCTGTAAAATGGGGCTATTCATAGCATTTACCTCACAGGGTTGTTGTGAGTATCAGAACTGAGCCTGACACCTAATTAGCACCCAACAGGCATTCGCTGTGATTTGGCGGCTAGCTCCATTTCACAGAGGAGGGAAGTGGGGCTCAGAGAGGTGCTGCAACTCCTCCAGGATTACACAGCAAGGAAGTGGCTTTCCTATTGGAAGAGGAACCACAGGTTCCTGGAACCTAAAATAGTCCCGCTGCCTGTAAGTCTTTTCCTTGGGCTTACCCGATAGGATGAAGAAGATGCCAGAAACGAAGGCCAGAATGGTCCTCTGTGGGCGGATGTGGCCGATGTTGCTGATGACGAAGGCGGTGAACACGAGGAAGAGACTGACCATGGGGAAGGGGGTGGCTGTGCGCACTGTCTCTGGGGGAGGGGTAAGAAGAAAGACGGGGGTGAGGGGGGACTCTCCAGGAGGACACCTCTCCATTCTCCTGACCTCTCCACTTCCACCCCCCACCTCCCCACCCTGACCCCGCTCTTTTATGTGGCTCCTCCCCTTTCTGAAACTACCACTGCTGGCCCCACCCCTTCACACAGGCCACCCCTCCTTTGGTTTGACCCCACCCCTTACCTATTGACTCCACCCACTTCCCAGGCCCCACCCCTTCAACCTGGCCCCTCCTCCTTACCCAACCACTCTGCCTGCTTTCAAGCCTCCACTCCTTCCCTCCCACCCCACGCCTTCTCTGGTCCTACCCTTTCTCCCAGGACCCGCCCTGTCACCCTGCTCCCTTGTTGCCTAGCCCTCCCCACCCCCTGCTTCTCCTCACTCAGAATATTCTCTGTGTTTTCCGTCACCAAGTTGATCTCCGGTTCAAGGAAATATTCTGAGGCCACGCAGCGACCCTTCTCCCGGCCTGAGGGGAAGATAAGAAGGCAGGGCTGGATGAGAGGCTCCTGAGCTTTGGAGAGGCAGTCAGGGGCAGGACACACAGTAGAGAGACCCCAGGATGGGAATGTGAGGTTTAATCCAAGGGTCATGGTCTGTACTACTCTTAGGGGGTCGCAGATGGGGGTGGGCAGGAGTCCGAGAGCTCCTATTGCAAGCTGCCTTAGAGTCCCTTGGATGGAGGAGGTCAGGGCTGGAAGACTGAGTCCCAAGTGAGGAGGGGCTATGGGCCAGGACTCCTGGATCCCTAAAGAGGTAAGGTCTGGGGGGTGAGGTGGGACAGGATTCCTAGAAGGAGCGGTCTCTGTGGTAGCTGGGAAGCACAGTGGGTTTTTTTAAATTTTTTTTTTATTCTTCCCATTCAGCTCTGGAACTGTCCAGGAGACAAGTTCTGAACTTAACTACTGCTTCTAAGGGTCCAGGGGCTCCAGGAGGTTACGGGGATTAGGGATCTGGAGATTGTGTGAGCATTAGGGTTCTTAGATCCAGGGAATAAAGGGCTAGAAATTGAAACTCCAGGTAGAAATTTGACTCTCCAGGAGAGAAACAGGACTGATTTCTGGATTTCTGAAACCCATGGGATGGAACTATGGATAAAGACTCTCGGATCCCAAGCAAGGCAGGGACAGTTGACTGGTGGGCAGGTGAGGTCTGTACCTGCGAAGAAGCAGACGCGCCACAGGCCGGCATGCAGCGCCATCTTGACCTCCGTGGTCTGGTTCTGTGGCAACACCGTTCCCTCTTCCATGTACAGCCAGTAGTCCGTGCTGACCGCGATGCCCACAAGCAGCAGGCCACACGCACCAAACACGCTGCTCAGCAGGGTCAGGGCGCGGCTACTGCAGTGACTCATCCTCAGCGGCGGGGGGCGCCCTGCGGGGCCTGAGGGACGGGAAGCTGCAGTGGAGGGCACTGATGGGACCACTAGAGTCCCCAAACCCCATGCAGCCACGTGGGACATCGGACCCAGGCCAGAAACAACAATCCCCAAACTGAACCCTCTCAGATCTGACCTCTGTGTCCTGACCTACGACTCCATCCCTGGATTTGAACCAGTAACTTGTCTAGAAACCCTAACCTAGGCCACCAACCCTGACTCCATGCCCAGACCTGACACCCTGACCCCTTTCTTTTGGACTCTGTCTCTGAATAGCAACTAGAAATCCCCCAAGTGGGTCGCTAGCCAAGGACCCTAACCCCATACCCTGCTAGCCTTGACCTCAGACCTCCCATCTAAGTTTAAACCCTTGGACTCGTATCTTGACCCTTAACATCCAATTCTAATACCAAGACCTTGACCTTCTAACTCTGATATGGTGTCTTGACCTCAATTTGGTATCCCAGTCTGAGATCATGGACGACGACCCAGATCCAAGATTCCAGAACCTTAATTCCTCCCTCCACCCATCCCAAGTCCCCAGAGGCCCCTGAACCTGGAATGCTAGAACTCCACCCCATGTTGCTGGATCCCAGAATACTGGGGCCCAGAGACCTGGAGCCAGGATTTCGGCTAGAGACTCCAGAATGTCAAAACCATGATCTGGGAGTCCCCCATCTCAGCATCCTAATCAGAGCACTCCAGTCAAACAAGTGACCTTCCTTCAAACTAGGGATCAGTGCTCTGAACTCTAAAACCCGAATCAGGAAGCCCAGGGTCCCCATTCCCCCCATCCCCATTACAAGATCCCCAGATTCCCTACCAGAGGTTCTGGACTCCAACTTCCCATACTAGGACTTCCAAATACAGACCCTCTTCAACATCCAACCTGGAACCCAGATCTCCCTAACACTGTACCCTCAAAAAAGAGATCCTCAGTTCAAGGCTGTGGCCTCCAAAATTCCAGTCAGAAATCTGGAGATTCCAACTAGGGAGCTCTTAATCCCTTACCCACCACACTCACCCTTTATCAAGAACATTTCCCTAAACCACACAGTCTCATGATTTGGGGGCTCAAACTGAGATCCCCATCCTATCTCAACAAGAGACCTCAACCTACATGAATACCACAACCTCCATCACCGTTTTAACTATGAAGGTTAAGACCCCTAATCAACACCCCCCCTACAATGCAGCCAAGACTTGAGACCCCACTCTCCTTAACCAGAATTCTTGTAGCCTTGAAACTTGACACCACCCCAGTAAGAACCCTGGAGTTTGAGACAATCTTCATCCCGCCTGCCCCCCCCCACTGCAGCATCTGGTGCCCCCAGCCCACCCGCCATGCCCCCAGCCTCCTGGAGGATTCAGGAATCCGAGACTGGCAGGGCTCCGACCAGCTTTTCCTCCCATCCCCCGTCCCATGGCTCCAGGGCTTGACTGCCAGCTGTCTGCTCCTCTTCCAGTCCACTCACCTCAGAAACCAGCATCAAAAACCCTGACTGTCTTAGTCCCAGGTAGCTGACCTCAGCTCCCCCCATTGTCTTCTCAGACTCCCAGCTGGGACCTTGCCAACGTCACCCTTCTCACTTCCCCTCTGGAGGTTCCCTCCTTCCTTGCTTGATTCCTCCTCACTCTAAATGGCCCGCCCAGATCTCCTCATTCTCCTCCAGCCTCCAGCCCTTCCTCCTTTGGGACCCCCCCTCCCCCCAAGGCCCGGAGCCTCCTTCTTATCCTTCTTTATCCCAGCCTTTCCTGGATATAGGCTTCTGGATCCCTGGGGTCCCATTCTCCAAGCCCCAAGTCCAAACTCCACCTCCCTTCAATACCTTGGGAGACGTGCTCCCTCTTTTTGGGGACCCCTTCTCAGACTCACAGCCTGCCTTTACCGGGCCCGGGCCCTCCCCCCTCAGCCAGGACCGCCTCCCTCAAGGACCTGGCCTGCACCCTCCCCGGTGCCCACGGTCTCCAAGACTCGGACATTAAGAGTACAGTTGCCCCACTCTGGGACCCTCGGACCCCGTCCTCCCGGATTCCTTAGGCCCAAATGTCCCTCCATCCCCCACTGCCCCCGAACTCGGGCGTCCGACCGCCAGAATCTCAGCCCCCGGAGCCACTCAGGCCCCTTTTAGCCCCAAGCTCCGTCTCCCAGCCACCTCCAGAGGAACCCCCCGCGCCCACCTCCTTCCAGGACCCTCCCCTCACGCTCACCTCGCTCAGGGTTGGGCGGACGCTCCGGGCCGCGGGCCCCGCAGCCGCATGACCGGCCCCGCGGCTTCCCCCGGCCGCCGCCGCTGCCGCCGCCGCCACCGGGGTCGCCGGTGCCCGCGTCCCCCGCCCCCGCCCCGGAGCCCGGCGTCCCGGCCCCCTCCCGGCCTCCCACCCCCCACCCCCCGCGCCCGCGGCCTCACTCGGCGTTCGACGCCGGGAGCTGGGACCGGCGGCCGCTCATTGGCTACTGCGGAGGAGGGGAGGGGCAGGGAAGGAGGGGGCAAAGGATGCGGGGAGGGAGGGAGACGGGCCTCGAGAATGGGGGAGGCAGGGAGCTAGAGAGAATAGAAACAGAGGTAGAGAGCCCGAGAGGGGCAGGGGCACACAGAGCGGCAGAGAGACAGAGCAGAGAATCCAGAGTCACACCGAGACCTCGAGGCTGTGAAATTCTGAGACTCGCAGGTCTGGAGACTGGAGAAGACACAGAGATGGCCTAAAAGAGACAGAGAGAAATGGAGAGGCAGAGATCTGATCTAGGATCCCTCCTCTTCCTCCAGGCTCAGAGATTCTGGGGTCCTGGAAGTGGAGAGGTCACAGACAGAGAGAGACAGGTAGACCGTCAAAGACCTTTGGGCTGAGAGATGCTGAGACCCAGAGACCTTGAGATAGGGAGAAAGAGAGAGAAAGAGAGAGAGGGAAGAGACCCTGAGAAGAAGAGACAGCAGGGGCAATCCTGGGGTACCCTGATGAAGACTGGGGCTCTGCCCAGGCGTGGGGCGGAGCCTGGGGTCTGGGCGGCTGGAAGAAGCTGGAGGGGGCGTCCCGGGCCGGGGTCCCCTGAGCAGCAGGCGGGCGCAGAGCGGAGCCGGGTCCTGCAGCCGCCGCGGAGCCGGGAGCCGGGCCAGCACCCACCCCCCCGCCGTGATGTCAGCGGGGCCACTCTTAAAGGGGCAGGCCGCCCGCCGAGGGTCGGAGCAGGGGTTGGGGGCCGCGGGCACCGGATGGGGGTACCGCGGCGGTGCTGGGAAAGAGAGGAGAAGCCCCAGCATCCAACTGGACCGAGCCCCGGAAACCCAAGAGCCTGCAGGGACGAAGAGACGCCGGGGTTCCCCGAGGGAGCCTGCGAAGCTTTGAAGCTCAGTCACCTCCAAATACACAGACGGAGGCACACCATTCCATTGGCCTGTCCCTGTGCAGGGACTACACTTCCCACCAGCCCTGGCGGCGGGGGCCGCACTTGGGGGAAGGGTCCGCCGCAGTGTCTGCTGGGAAGTGTAGTCTATTTGGACTGCCCTCTCCACGCCCCTCACTCGCAAGTGGGTCAAGGGAAAGAGGCCCGGAGGGCGCGTCTGCCTGCCCTCTGCCTCAGTCTCTGATTCTTAAGCTTATGGGTGTCTCTGTCTTGGGGGGTCTTTCAATAGCAGGCTTGCCTTTCATCCTCCCTCTTAGGATTTCCCAGTCGCTGGGTCTCAGTGTGCCAGTGTGTGAGCTTTATTGCTCTGGGCGAATATGTGCGTGCTTGTCTTTGTGCCCGGGATCTCTACCTGACACGCTCAGTGGTCTATGAGTACACCGCTGCCTCTTCCTGCACGTGTCCACTTTGGTCCTCTCTATGGCACTCTGTGTGTAGCTCGCTCGCTCTCTCTCTCTCTCTCTCTGCTTTCTCCAGGTCTCTGTTCTTTACTCTCATGCTGTGGGTGTCATCTCTCACTTTATGGGTCTCTGCGTTTTCCCTCTCTCTGCTGACCCCTCCTCAGCCTCTGTCTCTGTTTGTTTCTATGTACAGTCGTTGTCCCACGTGCACACCCCCTTCATTCTCCAAGCTTAGAAGAAAACAACCAAACACTTCAGCATCAGCATCCCACATTTATTCTCCAGCAGCTGTGGCAGGGTGGGAGAGGCAGAGGATTGGGGGTGGGGAGAGTCCCCGAGAGTGGCAGGCACTGGGGTAGGGGTTGGGTTCCGAGCAGGACTGGAGAAGCCATGCAGTGGTGGGTTTAGGATGGGGAGTCTAGGACAAAATCTGACTGAGAACAGCTGGGGAGAGAATCTTCCATACATCCCAGGAATCCCCAGAGTGTAGAAGAGGGGCACTGGAGCACAGAGGCACAGCTTCCCGCTTACTCCAGAATGGAGTGGAGGTGGGTGGGGCCTCGAGGTGGGGGGGTTGTTCTGAAATCCCAGTCTGAAACAGCCCGCCCCGTGACGCTATTTCCCAGAAATAAGAAAGAAGAAGAAGAAGAAGAGGCATAGATTCTACCAAGATGGAGTCTAGAACTCCTTGGAGTTGGGATGGTGTTGGTGGCTCTGTAACTTGGTGGAGCGCAATCCAGAACACTGAGGCAGGTCAGAATCTAGGGCTCAGCCCAGCAGAATCTAGAACACGGTAAGACTCCAGAGATTGTATGCAGTTTAGAATGCCAGGAACGCTTGGGAGGGGCATCTGGAACCCGGTGCAGGGAGGGGGAGGGCAGAGGCCAGAACGTTGGGCAGCAAGATCCAGAATTGGAGAGGGGGTGGTGAAGTGGGGGGCGCGTGGGGTAGGGGTAAGGCTGGCGCGGCGGAGGGAGCCATGGGGACACCTAGTGGCGGCAGGTGAGATTACATGACTGGCACAGGTGCTGGGCTGATGGGGCTGCGGGCATCCGGGTGCACGAAATCCGGGTTGACATAGGTGAAGCCTTGGAATTCGGTTTGGTCGATGCTGGCCAGAACTAGGCGGTCTGGGGGAGTCAACGCTGGCGCCGCCCGCGTGAAGAACTTGTCGAAGTTCTCGCCGCTGCGGCCACACTGTGGGAAACACCGGGAGGGAAACATGAAGTACTGGAGCTCATGGATGGATATTCCACCCTCTAGGGGCCAAGATTCTGTTCCCAGAAGGTGACTGACCGGGCGGGGTCTGAAAGGAGGCGCGATCTCTAATCGTTCCAGCCGTTCCCAGTCGATCCAGCGGAAAAAGCCATGAGCTCGGATGGTGGGTTCTCCATCTGGCCCCGAGCCCAGGCGCTTTGCTGGGTGCTTGGTTAGGAACTGCAGGAAACACAGAGAGAGACGGACAGACAGACAGAGTCCCGGACAGGGAGGCCCAGAGAACGACAGAGAGAGAGGAAGACAAGGAAGGAGGAACAGGGAGACAAGCATAGAGATCCAGAAAGAGCAGAATGGGGGGGGTGGGGTGGCGGGGGGGGGTAGATGGGACAGAGATGGGGGGAGGGAGTGGAAAGAAGAAAGGGAGAGAGAAAGAGGAAGAGGGGGAATGAATGAGATGGGGGAGATGGAACCCGGATCCAGAGACCCAGGGAGAGACAAAGAAAGAAGCCAAGTTAGGGTGTGAGGGTTTGAGGGGCGGAGAAACCCAGAAAGAGAGGAAGGGAAATGGAAAGAATCCCAGATGGGGGACGGAGGGAGAGAGGGAGAGTGTCAGAGAGGGAGAAGGGGGGAGAGAGAGGAGATTGAAGACCCAGAGAAAAGCGGGCATAGAGATCCAGAGAGAGGAGGAGACTCAGAGGGAGGACAGATACCCAGAGAGGGTAAGAGACGAGCAGGGGCAGGGGTGGGGGACACAGAGGTCCGGAAGGAGAAGAGGATGGAGACCCAGGAGACAAATGCCCAGAGAGAGGGAGGAAGACCCCATATGAGGGCGGAGACTCAGAGAAAGGGGAGACAGAGACCCAGAGAGAGGAGAACAAAGATGCAGACGGTGGACAGAGATTCCCGAAGGACGCAGAAAAAAAGGTAGCAACACAGAAAGCCCCATGATATGTAGATGGAGGCAGAGGGGTGAGACAGAAGCCCAGAGAGAGATAGTCAGAGAGACATGGAGACGGGAGCTAGAAGCAGAAGTGTCCTAACATCTGTTGAACAGCTGCTGTAGGCTAGTCTCTTCCTCCTGCCTTAACTCCACAACCCCAGAGGAGGAGACGGAGGCTCCCAGAGTTTTGGTGACTTGCCCAACCGAGATCCCAAAGGAAGAAAAGTGGCAGGAGTTAGGTTCACCTGACCCAGCCAGTTATGGAGAGGCAGGCCTTGGCCTTCCAGCACTTCCTGCCATGAGCTGGGGACAGGGGCTAGCACAGGACAGGATAGAGGCCATCCTTGGACTACAGGTGGCAGCAAGGCACTATGTTATTGTTCTAACAAAATCTCTGTATTATATAAATGTTTTCAGCAGACGGGAGTAAAGCAACTTGAGGAACGGGAGCCTTTTCCTAAGGTGCACATAGACAATGTGTGGGCAGCCCTGGACAGCAGCAGTGGGGCATGTGGCTTATGGGTCTGGAGAATCTAGGAGTTAGGTCTCTCACCCCCTTGCAGATGGCCACAGCTTCCCGGGAAAGCGACTTGGGGTAGGTGACAGTTTGTTCCATGATGGCCTGGAACAGTTCCTCCTCGTCCTCCCCATCAAAGGGGGGCTAAGGAAGTAGAGAGGATAGTCAGAGACTTGGCAAACTACCTGGCTGCACCTTCCACACCCTCACTGCCCACCATGAACACAGCCCGCGCCTGGGCCCCCAAATTCCTAGGGAAAAATTTGACCAAACCGCAAAAGCTGTATGTTTCTCACTTTCAGACTCGGTTGTTTTCTATCTCAGATGCTTCAGCTCTCTGCACCTCTTTGCTGTTCTGTCTCTCTTTCTCTGCTATGTAACTTGGCAGGGTATTAATTAGGCAATGTGTCATTTAAAAAGAAGAGAGAAAAAACTGCAGGAAAAGTTGTAAAAGCATTCACCCGGTTGGATGAGTGGCCTCCAGTCTTCTGGGATTAGCAAAAGCAGTACCCAGGCAAAGATTCTTTTTTTTTTTTTTGCGTTACACGGGCCTCTCACTGTTGTGGCCTCTCCCGTTGCGGAGCACAGGCTCCGGACGCGCAGGCCCAGGGGCCATGGCTCACGGGCCCAGCCGCTCCGCGGCATGTGGGGTCTTCCCGGACCGGGGCACGAACCCACGTCCCCTGCTTCGGCAGGTGGACTCTCAACCACTGCGCCACCAGGGAAGCCCTCTCAACCACTGCGCCACCAGGGAAGCCCCCAGGCAAAGATTCTTAATGTGAGGTCTAAGGAGTCTGTTTATACCATTGTGGGGGGCCATGAATTTGGATGGGAAAAAACATGCATCTTTATTCTTTAAAATCTAAAACTGAAATTCAGCATTCATGGCAATTATAGGAAACAAACCCAAATAGTTGTAACTGTGACTTCATCACCAATGGAAATCACAGATATTTTCTTAGCACGTAAGAGTTGCAAATATCTCAAAAAATCAGTCATCTCTACTTCAAAATTACTGGTAGACCTTCCTATTTACTTCCTGTTCCTGTGAGATATTACCATTTAATTCATTAGTAGGATATCACATATAGGTCCATATTCTAATATGTTTAGACAACCGTACACATTTAAGTTAAATTTATTTAGTTGGTTAAATTACTCAACTAAACCTTTAACATTTTGATAACCATATTTCAATATGATTGGCTTCTTTTGTAATGCTATTATCTTACTTCATGTGTTTAAAAACATTGTTCTCAGAAGGGGGTCCGTGACACAAGAAAGGTGAGGAACCCCTAGCCTGTGGGAAGACAATGCTTCAGAACCACGGAGAGCGCTCTCCTATCTGGCTGACCTTCCCCACAGCTTAGCACGCCTTATTAGCCTATAGACGGACATCCCTTCCTGACCTGCTCCTCCTGAGATAATGGCCATGTAACAGGTGGCACCCCATCCGTGTTGCCTTTAGTCAGACCAGCCTCTCCCCCACTTCCCTTACCTGCCCCGCCAACATCTCATACAGCAGGACCCCAAAGGACCACCAGTCGACAGACTTCCCATAGGGCTGGTAGGCAATGATCTAGCAGGGGAGAAAGGAAGGCAAGGGATTATGATTTGTGATTCAAGAAACCTAGGGCCCCTCTGGCTTCACCACCTGGGAACCCTACCCACTTTAAATGTTTTCAGCACAAACTTTTCCCATTCAGAACACTTTGGCTCCATCCTCTGGAAAATTTGGGAAACAAACTCTACCTACTTGGAACATTTCTTTGGTCCCAAATATAAAGACTATCTAAAGACCAAGTCGCAAGTTCCACCCATCCAGAAAATCTAGGTAACTGGACTCTCTCCTTACAATATCAGGTGCATAGGGCAGAATTTCAGAGACCAGAGAGTCTTAAATCTGGACACATATCAGATTCTTCTAGGGGACTGTTTTTTGGGGGTTTTTTAAAAATAAAATTAATCAATTAATTTTGGCTGCATTGGGTCTTCGTTGCTGCACGTGGGCTTTCTCTAGTTGTGACAAGCGGGAGCTCCTCTTTGTTGCGGTGCGCGGGCTTCTCATTGTGGTGGCTTCTCTCGCTGTGCAGCACGGGCTCTAGGTGCACGGGCTTCAGTAGCTGTGGCAAGTGGGCTCAGTAGTTGTGGCTCACGGGCTCTAGAGCGCAGGCTCAGTAATTGTGGTGCATGGGCTTAGTTGCTCCGCGGCATGAGGGATCTTCCCGGACCAGGGCTCGAACCCGTGTCCCCTGCATTGGCAGGCGGATTCTTTTTTTTTGGCTGTGTTGGGTCTTCGTTGCTGCGCACGAGCTTTCTCTAGTTGCGGCGAGTGGGGACTACTCTTCCTTTCAGTACGCGGGCTTCTCACTGCGGTGGCCTCTCCCGTTGCAGAGCACGGGCTCTAAGGCATGTGGGCTTCAGTAGTTGTGGCACACGGGCTCTAGAGCGCAGTCTCAGTAGTTGTGGCACACGGGCTTAGTTGCTCCGTGGCATGTGGGATCTTCCCGGACCAGGGCCTGAACCCTTGTCCCTGCATCAGCAGGCAGACTCTTAACCACTGCGCCACCAGGGAAGCCCTAGGGGACTGTTTAAAGAGAGATGTCCCCAGCCCTGAAGAATTCCAGCCACGATAGGCCAGAGTCAGAGGCAGGGAGATGTGTGTATTTTTCAAAATCTCCCCAGGTGATTCTGATTACCAGCTATGTTTTGAAACCACTGGCATTGGTTACTTGGGCACTATCATAGGATCGCCAGGCAAGATCAAGGAGGGCACCAGCAACCCCACTTCCTCCATCAGGTGAGAAGTCAGGACGTGCTCTCAGTCTACTTATATTCAGTCCGATCATTAGCTTCACCCCCCCCTAACAAAATCAGAGCATACTGTGCCCACTTGAAATATTCAGGGGACACCCTGCACATGCCTAATGTTCTAGGGGGATGGGGCCCACCCAGTCAGAGTACACCGGAAATCATCTCCACCTCCTTAGAACAGTCCAGTAACAGGCCCTGTCCTCCTAGAAGCCCTAGAGCTGGTCCTGCTCTTCTCGAACATTCACCCACAGGTCCCCCCACTTTGCCTATTTAGGGACTCAGCTCCGCCCACTTACAACGCTCCGCACGAGCCTCTCTGCGCTGCTTGCTGTCGGAACACCCACGACTCAGGTAAAGACCCCAGGGTCAAGTCCCCATACCCTGAATACCAGACGACCAGCCGCACCTACTCAGTGAATTTGGAGCGCAACCCAAGCGGCGGAGGTAGGATTACCTCGGGGGCTATGTAGTCTGGGGTCCCACAGAAGGTGCGAGTCGTGGTCCCGGGGAAGACGTTCTCCTTACACATGCCAAAGTCAGTGATTTTGATGTGTCCTTCAGCATCCAGCATCACGTTGTCCAGTTTCAGGTCCCTGGGGATGGGAAGGGTACAGTTCAATGGGCTGGAGCCTTAAGTTCAAATTCCTTCTCTTCTGGGGGTCTGATTCCCTCCCCTGAAAGGCCTGGGACCGCTCACCGATAGATGATGCCCTGATTGTGAAGGAAGAAGAGGCCGATGGCGATTTCTGCTGCGTAGAACCTGGAGGTGGAGGTGGGGAGTCAGAAGGACCGAGACTGGAGCCCACTCCCTTCCACCTTCCCTCTACCCTCCTCTCTTGGCCAAGACTCACGCTGCGTGGGGCTCCTTAAACTTGCCCAGCTGCTGAATGTGGTACATCAAGTCGCCCCCAGTGACATACTCCATCACAAAATACAGGCGATCCTGGGGAGGAGTGGATGGGACTTAGAGGCAAGGACATGCCCACCAGGGGTTGGAAACGTCCGTCCCTGCCCACTTGAGACAAAGGCTCTGGATCCACCCAATCAGAAATCCAAAGCAACTGTCTGTGCCCACAGGGAGGCCCCGAAGATTCTCAGCCACTGCAGAATCTCCACACCCTCCCATCCCCGGTTACTCCGAACTGTCAGGTGTTCCAGTCCTCCATTCTCGGAATTTAAGACTGAGGCCCACCATTTGCTTGCAATCCCTGGGATACTGAAACCTCTTTCCATACCTACTCACATGCATATGCAATCATGGCCACCTGTTAGGAACCAAAGTTGTTCGGGCCTCACTAGCAAATGATAGTAATTTTTAATTTATTTTTTATTTTTTTGGCCGTGCCGTGCCACTTGCAGGATCTTGGCTCCCCGACCAGGGATTGAACCTGCGCCCCCTGCAGTGGAAGCATGGAGTCCTAACCACTGGACTACCAGGGAATTCCCGATACAGTACTAATTTTTAAAAAACTCCAGGAAGGGGACTTCCCTGGTGGCACAGTGGTTAAGAATCAGCCTGCCAATGCAGGGGACACGGGTTCGAGCCCTGGTCCGGGAAGATCCCACATGCCGTGGAGCAACTAAACCTGTGTGCCACAACTGCTGAAGCCCGCGCACCTAGAGCCCATGCTCCACAACAAAAGAAGCCACGGCGATGAGAAGCCCGCGCACCGCAACGAAGAGTAGCCCCCGCTCGCGGCAACTAGAGAAAGCCCATGTGGAGCAATGAAGATCCAATGCAGCCAAAAATAAATAAATAAATGAATAAAAATTTAAACAAAACAAAACCTCCAGGAAGCTGGCTACGCCCACTCAGAGCTCTTGGAAGTAGAGTCACGCTCTCTCTAACCCCTGACAGTTCTGACTCGTTGTCCCATTCCACATACTTCGGGAAACACCCTGTTTCTGACAAGTCCTTAACTCAGAATCCAAGAGCGACAACCTCATCCCTCAGAGCCCACTTGTAGGCATGCTCACTTAGAAGACATTCTCCACGAATTCTTTTACTCCAGAAGCCCTTACTCAAAAGACACCCACTCAAGACCTAGGGGATTCAGGCCACTCCCACGCAGGATCCTAGCCTCGTGGCCACGCCCTCCAGGGCACCTGCATTCTGGCCACGCCCACTGAGGAGCTGGCCACACCCAATCAGAGTTCACAGGGTTCTCCCGCCTTGCCAAAAACTCAGAATCTCAAAGCAAATGCTTGATACCTCCAGCGGGGATGAGGCACGGCTCCCGAGCCGGCCTCTGCCACCTCCTTTCTTACCGGGGTCTGGAAAGTGGAGTGAAGCTGGGTGAGAAAGTGGGGCCGGCCTCCGGGGCCTCGACCCCCCAGGGCTAACACGCGTTTCTCCACCAGGGTGCAGTCCACGTCGTCATCCTGGACAATCACGTCTTTCTTCAGGATCTTGATGGCATAGAGCTCATCGGAGCCCCTGCGCTCGGCCAGCATCACCTAGGGGCAGAGGCGGGAAAGGCCCAGTCCATCTTGGGAACCCAGAGGTGCGGGTCCCTACCCCTCCCTTTCAAGGACACAAACAAACGGAGTCCCAGGTCCTCCCTCTCCCTCTCAGGGGACCAGGTGCCCTGACTTTGCCAACTACTCCCTCAGAGAAAGTATCCACATCTTTATGCCTCTCCCCTCCAGGAACTCAAGAGGCCCCATCAAACTCTCTTTGGGGACTCAGTAGCCTAGCTCCCTCCCCCCTGCACTTCCTCTCTAAGAACCAGAAACCTGAGCCCCACCCCCAGACATTCTCCCCCTTCTCCCAGAGCCCCAGGAATCCAACCTTCCCAAAACTGCCTTTTCCTAGAACCATGAGGAAGCTGAAGTCAGAGATGTGCAGACGTCCAGGGCTTGCCCCGAAGAAACAGCGCTTGGAGTCAGTGGGACTAGGAGATGGGGAGGGGATGGGAGAGGAAGAAGGACCCATCCGCACCCTCTGTGAGAAAGGGGAGAGATCCGAAGCTAGTCAGGCCCCAGAAGGGGATAAGGAGGTGCCCCTCAGAGACACAGCACCCAAGAACGAAAGGGACGGGGAGAGATGGAAAGATGGAGAGAGAAAGAGTTGTCTCCACCCCCCTCTTTGGCTTAAGAACTTTCTCGGACTTCCCGTAGCCTGGAGGGTTTATGATTCAGCTAGCACTCAGATAGCTTACTATATGCCACGGATCCTCCAGGAGACCCTTGTCACCCACCCCACCCCCCGTTTTCGAGAAGATGGCACAGAGACATTAAGTAACTTGCCCGAAGTCACACAGCAGGTAAAAAACAGAGCCAGAAATCAAAGTCCATTAAAGTCAGAGACTGTGTCGCCCTCCTTTCTGTTTTTCTACCGTCACCCAGCACATGACTTGGGTCTCAGAAGGAGTGTGTTGAGTGGATGAAGGTCTCAGGAGATGAGTGCTGAATGCACATCCTGTTGTTCTATGTTCAGAGCACACCCAGAATCTGAACACCTTTACCATCATTGTCCCCCCTGGGCGAAGCCACTGGCAACTCCCCTCTGGGCCTTCACAATAGCCTTCTACCTCCTTCCACCATCTGTTCTTGACACAGAGGCAGTTATCTTGTCCAAATAGAAATCATCTCAGGCCACCTCCAATGCCCTCCCATCTCACCTGGTTTAAAAGCCAAAATCCGTCCAATAAATGACGAGGCTACCCCCACCCCTTCTCTCTCTGACTCCATCTCCTACTTCTTCCCACCCTCATCCCTCATCCCTCCCTCTGCTCCACCCTCTGCTCCAGCCTCACTGCTGGTCTGGGCCCACCTCAGGGCCTTTGCACGTGATCTTCCCTCCGCCTGGAAGGCTCTCCACTATCCTCACGGCTCGCTATTTCATCTCCTTTATGTCTGCCGAAAGGTCACTTTCTCAGTGAAGGCTTCTCTGCTTACTGCTATTAAAATCTCAAAAAACAGCACTCCCTATCCTCTTTAGCATTTATTTTTCTCCATAATCACACACCACTTTCTGACATAGGATCATTCACTCCTTTATTTTGTTGAATGCCTTCCTCCAAGTGTAAGCCCCATGAGGGCAGGAGGTTGTCTCTCTCTCTCTCTCTCTCTCTCTCTCTCTCTCTCTCTCTCTCTCTCTCTCTCGTTTTCTGCTCTATCCCCAGTGATTAGCACCATGCCTTGCACACAGAGGGCTCAACAAAATGTTTTTTGAAAGAATAAATGGGAGAGAGAGAGAGAACGAGCAATTATTCCTTCCTTGGCCTGGAAATCTCGTCTTCCTGTCCTTTGCCTGGGGAATCCTGCACTTCCTGTCTACGAACTTTTCTCTGACTCCCCCAGGTCCTGACAGAGGCTTAGGACTCCCTAGTGCCTGAGGCCATCTCCATGATCAAACACATTCCTTCCCTATCTGTAACTTTCTCCTATATTGAAAGAGGAGCTCCCCAGGGAATGGCCTGATTCTACTCCCAGAATAGGGCTTGGTTTACATAAAACCTCAGGAAATAGGTGTTCAGCAAGTCAAAAAACCAATGGAGGAGAGAAAGGCCCAGTGATAAATAGGCAGAAAAACTCAAGGAGCAATTCAGGTGTCACCTCCTTAGGGAAGTCCTCCCTAACCACCTCCACCCCAACCCCCTGGCCCCAGGCTGGGGTTAGTGCCTCCTCTATGCTTCTTTGTTCCCTGGGCTACCTCTAATTTAGCACATCATGCTGAAATCTGAGTATTTGTGACTGTGTCCCTACCTTGAGGAGTTGCCTGAGGGTCAGATTCGGCTCTGGAGAGCTAGGATTACTCAGCAGGCACAAGACCTGCCACCAAGTATGTGCTCAATCCATGTGTGTGGAAATGAAGACAGATATTGGAGGAGAGAGGTGGGGGAACAGATACAGACCACCAGGAAAGGAAACTGTCTCCATTCCAGGCCTCCAGCTCTGCTCACCTCATACAGTTCCAGGGGGTAGTTACAGGCCTGGGGGAGAAGAAAGCCAGAGTCAGAGCCCCCAGAGAGGTAGGAGTTTGCCCTAAAGCAGGGGATGGGGGTCCCCAGACCCCCAAGCCAGGGGGATGGACAGGAACTCTAATTCCCAGCAGTGCCCTAGAAGAGCAGAAAGAACTCCAGGGTTTTCTGGGAATTTTAGTCCCAGGGCCAGTGGGCAACGAGCGATGGAGTTTGGGAAAGGCCAGCTCTGAACTGTGGGTGACTGGGCTGGGCTCCTGGCGGGGAAGCCGGGGTCTGGGTACCTCGAACTTCTGGAGGAGGCTGCAGTTGTCAGCATCAGCCACGGGCACATTGTAATATTCGCCCTCCTCCTGGTTCAGTAACTTGTACCTGACATAGAGACGGAGACCAGAGCGGGGCAGGAGTAGGGGAGACGGACGGGGAGGGGGGGCACTCGCGGGAGAGGCAGAGACATCAGAAGGGGGGAAGAGACAGAGAGACAGAGAAGGAGAGAGAAAGAGTGAGATAAGGAGAGAGGGGCGGGGGAAAGAGAGAAAGAAGCACAGGGAGGTAGAAAAGATAGTGCCCTAGAGGAGAGAGACCACCCACGGAAGTCGACGCAGATGCCGGGGCCCCGCCCCCAGCCCCGCCCGCCCTCGCCCCCGCCCCCGCCCTCACCAGCCGTCCACGGGAACCTTGAGCAGCTCCGAGACGCCAAAGGACATGGCACCCATGAAGTCGTTGCGGGAAGTCCGGTCCCAGTCCCACACCTCCACGCTGAGCCGGCGCTCCACGTCCCCCGGCTTCAGGTTGCTGCGGGAAGGGAGTGGCAGGGTGAGGGGCCCAGCTCTTGGCTGCCCACCTTTCCGCCCTGGGGAAGAGCAGGCAAACCCGGTGAGCTGGGGCCTGTTTCCTGCTCCGTGAAGTGTTTTGCACCCCCCAGGTCCTGCGGAAGAGCGTCTCTCTCCCTGTCTGGGCCCTAAGTAAACCTAGACAGCGCTCTCAGTCTCCCTCCCTCCCTGGCTCTTCCCCGTCTCTGTCTCCTGGCCTTTCTCTCCAGGCCTCTCCCTTTCGCGGGGCCCCTCTCCTCCCTCCAGATCTGTCCGTCTGTCTTTCTGTCACTTGCTTTCTCTTTCCCTCCCTGCCACCCACCCATCGCCATTCCTTCTGTGTCTCTCTTTGGGTTTATGTCTCTTCTTCTGAGTCGCAGGGTCTGTCCACCTCTCTCTCGGATCCCTGTCTCATTCTAAAGTGGTGAGCTTTGATGGAGATGAAACACACCGATGTCTGTCTCTTGCCTTCTGTGTCTCCGTCCCTCTCCCTCAACCACGTCATTTTCTTCCCCCGCCACCTTCTTCTGCCCTTTTTGGGTTTCCCCCAATCCTAACACCTGCTCTCTGGGGTGTTGTGGGCCACCAGGACCCTCAGATCATTCTCTATCAGTCATTACAGCCTCCCCTGCACCCGAGGCTCACAACACAAAGGTCTCGTTCCACACAGGGTTTAGCGTGGCTTTCACCGTCCGGGTCTTCTGTTTCGTCAAATTCCGAGGATCTGGGATGAGCTTCAGTTTCACATAGGGATCAGACAGACCATTGGGGTCCATTGGGATGAGGTTACGGGCCTCGCCAACTGAGCCGGGAGGGGAAGGAGGGTAGATGGGGTTAGAGATCCAGGAAGAAGCCCCCGAGCCTTCCCCCAGCCAGCAATCAAGAATTCCAATCTCTCAGCAGCCTCTCTCAAGACCCAGGTGTTTTTGATCTTTCACTTCTCCAGTGCCCAGAAGACAGGGCATGAAGCCCTTTCCCCAGCCAGTTACCCAGAAATCAAACCCAAAGCCCCTGGCTCCATCAGGACCCAGGAGTCGGGACCCTGGCCATATCACCACTAGTAAACCCGAACCTCCTTCGGAACCAGCTCTTCTCTCATTCCCCACCCCCCACCCCTCCACCCCCAGGACCTTGATGCCCAGAACAGCCATTAAGAGGCGCTGAAAGTCGCCAGAGGCTTGGCTGGAGAAGGGGCCTCGAGCTAGAAGGGGCGCGGCCGAGTGGTGTTCAGCTTTTGCAGGTGGGGTCAGGAGTGTGGGTGCGACCTTCGCGAGGGGCGCGGCCTTTCTGAGTCAGGGGGAGGGGCGGGGTGGGCAGCTCAGGGGAATTCAATCGGTTCCTCACGCTCCCATAAAGGGGCAGGGCCAGGCGAGGGGGCGGGGTCTCACCCGTGATGTGGATCTCATCCGAAGTGGGAGCCCTGATTTCCAGCTGCAGGCGGCCGCGGCGCTCCGTGTGGTCCACACCGCACAGAGAGGGCACGCTGCGCACACAGCGCCGGTGCACGTTCATCTCGCAGCCTGGGGGGACAGAACTGAGGGTAGCACTTCAGGTCCCACCCTTAACCCCTGACTCCATTCCCCAGCATTTACCGGAAACCCAGACACTGCACTTTTGCAGGGGCCCCGGAAGCGCCAAGTTCTGGCGGGCGCAGCAAGCGTAGACTCACAGGAGCACTTCATGCCCTGGTGCACCAGCCCGTAAAGGAGGGAGCCACAGTGGTCGCAGAAGGTGGGGCTGCTGTAGCTGTGCAGACGGAACTTGTGCTTGTTCCGGGGATCCTGGGGGCAGGGAGGAGCCGGTCAGAAGGGGTCTGCAGGGCGTCCTAAAAGAACAGCCCCCGCGAACTCTTTCTCTTCCGCCCTGCTGTCCCAGTCTTCCTGCGGCTCCACCTCACTCATTCACTCTACAATATTTATTGAGCACATCCTGTGTGCCAGGCACGGTTCCTGGTGCCGGGACCCAGCCCTGAGCAAAACAAAGGAAAACTCCTGTCCACGTGGACTTTACTTTCTAATGGAGGGAGAGAGAAAATAAACACGATATGTAAAATATATAGTATTACAGATGGTAATAGGTGCTCTGGACAAAAATGAAGTAGGGAAGGGGATTGTGAAATAGAGTGATCAGCGAAGGTTTCACTAACAAGGTGGCATTTGGGAAGAACCTGAAGGAAGTGTAGGCTTCCAAAGTCCCATAGTCCCTAATCCCCAACCTTCCACAAGCTGTTCTCCAAGGACTTGTGGGCCACCATGAACCTCAGATCATTCACTGTCAGCCTCTGTCAATGTCTACCAGCTGATGATCTGCCTACTCTGAGCCCCGTGTGGGATGGAGAATATGACCTCTCAGTTTTAGGGACCCAGGCGTCCTAAATGAAACATTAAGTGTAAACAACAGAGCAGTATCTGGCATGTTAGATGTGCTCCGTAGTGTTACCACTGTCATTACTGCCATGGTTATTATTAGTGATTTTATTGCAGCCCCCACATACCCTTGGGTTTAATCAAGAGCTGGGCCACTTCCCAGCTGCGTGATTTCAGACAAGTGCCCAATTTTGAGCCTCAGCGCCCTCCTCTGCCCAGTGGAAATAAACAATGTATATCTTGAAGAGATGCTAAATGTCGAGTCCAATTAAGCATGAATTTAAGACACCAGTAAAAGCATTCCTCCTTCCACCCTCAGCAATGTCTGAGTGTTAAATAATCTGATATTTGCCTTTTTCTAAGAATGCATTGCAAGAGTTATCCCTAGGGTGAAAATTCAGGACATTCTTGGGCTTTTACTTATTTTGCAGTTTAGTGGGGATTCTATTTTGAATTATACTTGGACGGAGGGAGGGTGTTGGCAGTTGCATGTGCTGGACCTCTAAAGATCTTCAGCTGACCCTAGCTCAAAGTGTTCCTGCCGCATGAAATGAGATGCTGTGGGTGAAAATTCCCAGCAGGGCACCTGACATAGAAGCTGTTGCAATTATTCTCAAGGTGAAAGTAGCTATTAAAAAGGAGACAGTACTGGGGCTCCAGTTCGAAAGATTAGGGTCCAGATTTTTGACTCTGCCGACCACCCAGCTGTGTGGTCTCCCGCCACACCACCCTTTTTAGAGATTCAGGTTTCCTCCCCATAAAGTGGGGCCGTGAGCCCTCCCTGAAAGGGTTCTTGTGAAGATTGAATGAAATCATGCTTGTCAAGCCCTGAGCATTTCTTAAGCCTTTGATCTGTGTCGCTGACAACAAGATTAAAAGCTTAGTGCGTCACAAAGAAAAAGAAAGCCAGAGTGATACAGAGGAAAGACCTTGTCCTCTATTTCCTCATCAGTAATAGCAATCATTTTACAATGATAATAATTAATACTTTGTGTCTGGCTATGTACCCGGTGCTGTCCCAAGTATTTGACTCATTTAGTCCTTAAAACAGTCCTATAAGATGAGGGCATGGTTACCATCCCCATTTTATAGACAAGGAACTCCAGAGGTGCAGAGAGGTAAATAAACTTTTGGAAGGTCACAGAACCAATACGCGGTGGAGGTGGGATTCAAGCCCAGGTGTCCTGGCCCAGGAGCCTCGGTCAGATGAGGACAGGAACAACACCTAACCTTATAAGCTGTTAAGCAGACTCAGTCCTATACTATATGCAAGATACCTGATGAGTGCACGCAATGAGCCCTGGATGAATCAGATGTAGTGTTTGTTGGTGGTGGAGGCAGGCAGGCGAGGCAGCCAATCATAACATATATAGGTGCTGGTAGACAGTGGTGCTCGATATGTGTTCTCAGAAGTCACATCCTCTATGTAAACTTCAGTTTTCTTGACCTGACAAGCTGGCAAAATGCCTCATGGACTTCCATGGTGCTCTCTCTCCCTCTCTCTCATTCTGCCTCTTTCTCCATCTGCTAACCATAAAACCATTTCCAGCCCTGTGTCAGACCCCGGGCTCTTATCCTGCCTGACTTCCCTGAAAACAAGCCTGGGCACGGTGGGGGTGGGGGGGTGGGGGACTTCCCGGGCTTCCCTGGTGGCGCAGTGGTTAAGAATCCACCTGCCAGTGCAGGGGACACGGGTTCGAGCCCTGGTCCGGGAAGATCCCACATGCCGCGGAGCAACTAAGTCTGTGGGCCACGACTACTGAGCCTGTGCTCTAGAGCCCGCGAGCCACAGCTACTGAGCCCACGTGCCACAACTACTGAAGCCCGCAGGCCTAGAGCCCGTGCTCCACAAGAAGAGAAGCCACCGTAATGAGAAGCACTTGCACTGCAACGAAGAGCAGCCCCCGCTCACCGCAACTAGAGAAAGCCCGCACACAATGAAGACCCAATGCAGCCAAAAATAAATAAATTGATTAAATAAATTAAAAATAAACAAGACTGGGGGCATCTAGACTCGTGCTGTCCCACATGGTAGCCCTAACCACAGGTGGCTATTTAACTGGAAATCAGTGGATAAACAAGTTCCTAATGTATAGCAAAGGGAACTATATTCAATATCCTGTGATAAACCATAACGGAAAAGAATATTAAAAAAGAATGTATAGGGCTTCCCTGGTGGCGCAGTGGTTGAGAGTCCGCCTGCCGATGCAGGGGACGCGGGTTCGTACCCCGGTCCGGGAGGATCCCACATGCCGCAGAGCGGCTGGGCCCGTGAGCCATGGCCGCTGAGCCTGCGCATCCAGAGCCTGTGCTCCGCAATGGGAGAGGCCACAACAGTGAGAGGCCCACGTACCGCAAAAAAAAAAAAAAAAAGAATGTATATATGTGTATAACTGAGTTACTTTGCTGTACAGCAAGAGATTGGCATAACATTGTAAATCGACTATACTTCAATAAAAAAATAAATTGAAATCAATTCAAACTAAATGGGATTTAAATTTCTGTCCCTCGGCAGTTAGCTGTGGTGGCTGGCAGCCGGATGGCGAAGATACAGAACGCTTCCATCGTTGCAGAAAGTTCTATTGGTCAACAGTGGACGGTGAGCCTCATTATACAGAGGGGGAAACTGAGGCTCAGAGAGAAGAGCCCCACAGCCAGAAAGAAAGTGAAGGAGGGCTCAGGGGTAGGCAGGCAAGGTGGACAGTTCTTGTAAGCCCCTGATGTTGGGGGGTTGGGGGAGGGAGAGAACGGTTGTGTGTATCTGTGTGAGCGCACCTGGGGGATCTGTACATGCACGTGTGTGTGCATACACGGGAGTCTAATATGCATATATATATGTGTGTGTGTGTACACAGGGGTCTGTATATGCATATGTATGTGTGTGTGTGTGTGTGTGTGTGTGCGTGCACACGGGCAGGGTGTCTGAAAATGCACATGTATGTGCATGTGTATGACAGGATCTCTCTGGGCTTCCCTCTCTCAGCACCTCCTAAGCAGTTATCCTTATCTACCATTTTCTATTCTAGTTTCCCGTTCTGGGTATCTACCGCCCTGTCTCTCTGAGTTTCTCTGTCTCTGTCTCTCCCAGTCTTTCTGGGTCCCCTTTTCCTTCCTCCTGTGTCACTGTCTCCGTTCCATTGCTCTCACTCTCTCTGCCCCAATCTCTCTGTCTGGGTCTCTGTTTTTTTCTGCACCTCTGGGTTCTCTCTCTGTCTCATCTCAGGATCTCGGTGCTTGCATCGATTTCTCTCTCTGTCTCTCTGTCTCTCTCTCTGTCCCTCAGCTCTCTATTTTTTAAATCTCTTGACTCCTGGATCACAGCCCACATCCATGCTGAGGTCCCCTCACCCCGCCTCCTCTTTGTCCCCCGCCTGGGTCCCCAGCCTGTCTTGGTCCCCTCTCATTCCCCCTTTCCAGGCCAAGGGCAGGGAATCTGGGCCAGACTAGCTCTCCCTATCTCTCCAGGCCCCCTCCCCTCCCAGCCTTAAAAATAGCAGGAGAAATTGGGACGGACGCCGAGGGGGTGAGGGCGGGGGCACAGCCCGAGGAGGAAGAACCAGGTGTCTGGGCACTCACGTCTGTCTGGGGGCCCTTCCCAGCGCCTGGACACTCGAAGGTCACAAATTCGTGGCATCGTCGATGAACCACAAAGCTGCAGACTGAAGGTGAGAATCATAGAGACACAGAGACAGAGAGAGACCCCAATGGACAGAAAATCAGAAACAGAGGAGACCCAGACAGAAAGAAAACCAGGAGAGGATGATCCCCATAGAGTTCAATACAGAGAAAATCAAAGAGACCTTGATATGCAGAGAGGCAGAGACAGAGACACTGGGAGACAGAAATTCAAAACGTGGACCCAAAGAAAGAAACAGAGATGCAGAGAATCACAGAAACAGAGAAAGCACAGAGAGCCCAATGCATACCCACAGCCAAAGGGAGACAGAGACACAGAGATAGAGAGACAGAGAGAGAGACAAAGGCAGAGAGACAACGAGAGAGGAAGACAGAGAAAGACAGAAAGAGATGGAGACAGAGAGAGAAAACAGGATCCCATTGACACAGACCCACAGACAGCGATAAGAAAGCCAGGAGAGAGGCAGGCCAACTAGAAGAGAGGAAACACAGGGAGAGGTCCTCCAACAGAACAGAGAGCATCAACTTGGGCAGAAGTGAGTCTGGGGGCGCCGCTGCCGGCCCGCCCCCCTCCCTGACTCACTCGGATCTCAGCAGTAGCAGCTGGTGCTTTAGGACTCGGCTCCCTCTCCCGGCCCCCATAACTGCCGGCCCCACCCGGCCCCCATCCGCCCATCGGTGACCCCACCCGGCCGGCCCCTGCCTAGGACGGTGGTGTTGTCATGGCAACGGCAGCCTGGGGGGGGCTCTGACTTTGCATCTCCAGCCCCCCCTCCCTTCAGCTCCCCTTTTCCAAATCTCACTGTTCCCATGGCAACAGATTCTCCAAATATCTGTCCCCACCTGGAGCCGGCCGAGGGAGGGGCCCCCAGCACCACCTCCGCGTTGGCCCCGCCGTCAGAGCACCCTCCCCACTGCAGGTTGTGTCTCTGCCACACCCCCCCGCCCCGGGCTCCCCCGCGCCTCTCTGGGGACCAGAGAACACGTGTGTCAAGCAGCCTAGGCTGTGGGGCCCCAGCCTCCACCCTCCTGAGGGTCCTGGTAGTCCAGGTCCCCAGCTCTTACCTTGACACTGCAGGCCCTGTTTTCCAATCCCCCTGTAAGAGTCAAGGATCTGAGGTCAGTGCAGAAAAGAGAGGTCCAGACCTCTCACCTCTGCCAGTCATAGGAGGCCTGAGTCCTCCCATCCTCCTCCTGCAGGACCCAGGAGTCTGAGCCCCAGCTGCCTCTCCTTTCCAGAACCTAGAAATTCTGGCTCCCCAGACTCTCTTCTCTCAGACCCAGGAGCCCAGGCCCCCAGCCCCTTCCTTCAGATCCAGAAGTCCAGGGCCCCAGCCCCTCCTCTCTCTGACCCAGGAATCCAGGCCCAGGCCCCTAGACCCCTCCTACCCTAGGGCCAGGAGCCAGGGCTGCAGCCCCCTCTTTCCTTATCACTGTGGGGTCTGGTGCATCAGGGGTCTTTAGCCCTAGTCTCCTTATCCCTCAGGGCCCCAGCCCCCTTCCCTCACCATATGAAGTCAGTGCAGTGGCTGCAGAAGGTTGGCTGCTTGAAGAAGCGAGCGGTGAACTTGTGGCTCTTGACTTCGTGGACCACCTTCTGCCTCAGAGCCCCCTTTCTGCAAAACAGGGGCCGGGGTCCCCCCTCTGAATCGCCTCCGCCGGGGCCCAGGCCTGCCATGGCCCCAGGAACGTAGCAGGGACCAGGATCCTGCCTTTCTCGGGAAACAGGTGGAAAGGCAAGGAGCCGAAGGCTCGGAAGAGCAAAAGAGCCGGCGGGAGATTCCGAGGTGGGAAGGAGAGGGGCGAGGCACCTCCGGGAGCGGAGCGCGCAGGACAGGGAGCGGCACCCCGGGGCGCGCCGGCTCCGCCAGGGGGAGCGGGCGAGTGGGGCGGAGAGCCGAGGGCAAGGGCGCGGAGGAGCCGGAGGCACGGGCGGCGGCGGTGGTGGGAGCTCCAGCTCAGGCACCTGCTGAAATGTGGGAGCCCCGGGTGGGGGGAGGCGTTGCCATGACGACCGAGAGGCGGGGTTTCGGCTTAAAGGCGTCCCCCTCCTTGAGACCTGGGACAAATGCCCTCCCCTCCAACACACACACACGTGCGCACACCCACGCCGGGGGCTGGCTGAAGGGAGGGGGCATCCTCCGAGCCGTGCCCTGCCCCCTCTCCAATCTGTTGCCCGGCTCCGTCTTCCTCCCCGACTTGGGTGCCTCGGTGAGTCCTGTTAGGCCACTGCAGCTCCTCTCCGATCTCTGTGTCTGATTGTGTCACTGTTTCATTGCACAAACTTTGTATTAGTGCTGGGGTCCAATGGTGAGCAGGGAGGCTTGGTGTCTCACTTCTTCTGATGCCACCCGAGTCTTGATTTCTCTCTCTAGGCTTCTGTGAATTTGTACTTCTAGGTCTCCCTCTGGGAGTGTCCATTTCCCTGGGTCTCTGTTCCTTTACCTAGTCCTGGCGCTCTCTCTGTCTCTCTGGGTGGGTCTGGGTTCCTTTCCTTATCTCTGAGAATTTCTTTTTTTTTGCGGTACGCAGGCCTCTCACTGTTGTGGCCTCTCCCGTTGCGGAGCACAGGCTCCGGACGCGCAGGCTCAGCGGCCATGGTTCGGGGGCCCAGCCGCTCCGCGGCATGTGGGATCCTCCCGGACCGGGGCACGAACCCGTGTCCCCTGCAGCGGCAGGCGGACTCTCAACCACTGCGCCACCAGGGAAACCCGAGAATTTCTGTTTTTATTTTCCTGTTTTCTTCGCTGTGTATCTCCATTTATGTCTGTCACTCATCCTGTGACCCCCTCTGGATCCTGGTGTGTGTCTCTCTCTCACTCCATGTCTGTCTCACTGTGAATCGGTCTCCCTGTGTCTCTCCCCATCTCATAAATTCTTGCATTTCTGTCTCCCTGAATCTCTTCCTCTCCCTGTCTCTTTGTCTCTCTGGCTCTGTGGATCTCTGTCTCTCCCTCCCTCCGTCTCTTTCTCTCTGAGAGTCAATCTCTGTCTCTCTCCCTGTCTCATTTCCATGTCCTCTTCTATTTCTCTCGATTTCTCTCCCCTCCTCCCCGTGTCCGTGTCTTTGCAGATGCTTTTGTCTCTGTCTCTCCCTTCCTGTGTCTCTACGAATCTCGCTCTCCGTTCGTGCGTGCCTCTTCCTCCTTCTGTATCTCTCTGTGCCTGTCGCTCTCTCTGACCCACTCTCTGGCTCTGCCAATCTCTCTATCGCTGGGGGTCTCTCTCGGAATGTTTAAGTTGCTCCCTCTCCCTCTCCCTCTCCTTCTCCCCTCCCCAACTCTATCTTTGTCCCTTCCTCACCCACTCTATTTATCTCTCTGGCTCTGTGAATCCCTCTCGTCTCTGGGGTTCTCTCTCTCCCTCCACGTCTCTCAGTGATTCAATCTCTTTCCCCCGCTGGCTCTGGAATACTCTGTGCATCTCTGTTGCACAGGGATGGGAGGGTCTCTCCGAACGTTGGCCCGGTCAGGTCTCCTCCTGTCTCTCCCCTCCGTCGCCCCACCTGAGTCTCTGCCTCCCTCTGGTCGCGCTCCGTCCCTCCCCCAGCTCCCGAGCGCTTCCTAGTCCCGGCTCCACAGGTAGACCCGCTCTGTTGCCAAGGACAACCACGGCCCGCCCGGGGCTGCGGGGTGCAATGTGTTCTGGGACTTGTAGTCTGGGCCTGCGGATCAGCTGTTCTCGCAGCGCGACCGAGAACTTTCTCTCCCGGCATGCCCCGCGAAGCGGGATGGCCCGCTGAGGCGGAGCCTGGGGACTCGGGTCGGCCGCCACATCCTCTCTGCGACTTTTGGGGGTCGGGGTCCAGCTTCTGGAAGCCGAAGGGGAGATAAGAGAATCCGAGTACTTTCCTAAACCCCAAAACATGGGGTCCACTGGCTTTCCAGCCACCTCCAGGCGTCCGCCGTACCCCAGGAGAGAGGATAGGGGGCGGGAGTGGCCCCGAAAACTGACCTAGGAATCCCACGGCGCTCTATTCTAGTTCAGCTTGGGTTCTTTCCCGCATCACCAGCATATCACCCCAAGGTTCTACAGCTGTTCTGTCTGGTGCCTTCTAGAAGGGGTTTAAGCGTGGGATGGGGGAGGGGTGGGGGTGCGAGACGCCCTTCGACAAGGTAGGGATTGGTGTAGGTCAGAATTCTGGGATGGACACTGCAGACACCGAAAGGAAGATTTTCCTCACTAAAAAGATGTGCGCCTGCTCTAGTTAACCCTTCCCCCTCTTCCAGCGGGACCCTTACCTCCCTTGCAATATATCTTGCCAATTGCTTTTGCGGGTGTAGATGCAGAAAGTGGGTTGCATGATCCTTGATTTTTCCCAGAGTCATGTGTTTATGTAGTTGTCATTGTCTTGGAGAAACCGATAAGATGACCTGTGGGACAGAGATTCATGGCAGGAGTAATTCATTTGATCTTCATTGAAGTGTTTTATTGACCACGTGTGTCAGGGAGCTTAGAACTAAGGGTAAAATGGAGCTGAGAGTGGGAATATAGGCAGGGTCAGATCCCAAAGGCCTTGACTGAGGGGCTTTGGTATTACCTATAGGCAATGTGGAGTGGGATACGGAAGGATTTGAGCAGAGGGGGACAGGATCAGATGTGAATGTTGGAAAGCATCCCTCTGGGGCCAGGGTGGGCTGGAGGTAGGATGCTCCAAGGACGAGGCTGGGACAATAGCTCAGGTGAAACGAAAGGAACCTGGAGGAGGGGAGAGATATAAATAGGATTTAGGAGGAAAAATACAGTTTTTGATGACTGAGAGGGCAGATGGTAAGAAGTGGTGACTGGGTTCTCGCCGTGAGAAATGGGAACCTGAAAGCATTGATTTTGGAGGCAAGATGCTGCACTCAGAATGGGACACGGTATTTCTGAGGTGCTCGTGGGATTCCAAGGAGGGAAAAATCTTGTTCATTTCTATCCTAACTAGCTCTCCTCATTTGAGAGAGAGTAATGTGTAAGATCCAGACTCAGTTT
The DNA here is from genome assembly GCF_964165515.1 of Mesoplodon bidens. Taxonomy (NCBI): domain Eukaryota; kingdom Metazoa; phylum Chordata; class Mammalia; order Artiodactyla; family Ziphiidae; genus Mesoplodon; species Mesoplodon bidens. The sequence continues at coordinate 56,781,779 of NC_138175.1, read as the reverse complement.
TTTTTCTGATGGGGCCAAAGTTGTCTTGACCCCAGCCCCTTTCTCCTACCAGACCCATCAACCTGGGCCTTGCCCTCTCTCTTGGAGCCCTCCCCATTAATAAAGCAAGCACAAGTCTTTCTTTTATCTTTATATTGGGGTTTTAAAAAAAAGAACATTACGGATGTGGGACAAGGGACAAGGCTTCTCTCTATGATTGACAGCAGGGGCTGATGGGAACCAGAAGCTCCAGGGAATTAAAAAAAAATAAAATATATATTTATACATTTATATAGATCGTGTTACGTATGTGAGTCCTAGAGAAGCAGGAAGCAGCAGCAGAAAGCAACTAGCACGCAGAAACACACGTGTGTACACCATACACTCAAGCAATGCAATTCCTTTGACTACGGCACAGTAGCAATTCCCCCCAACCCCCCCCAAATTTTTTTGAAAAGCAACTTCCCTTTTAAGAAAAGAGCCACCCAGTGATTGTTGCCCTCGTGACAAGAAAAAAAAAAAAACAGGCTAACATCACCTTTAAGGCTGGCAGTGGCCATTTTCCTCTCCTCCCTGCAAAGGCAGGAGATGCAATTTTTGACACTGAGGCTGGAGGGCCACATCACTGGCCCTTACAAATGCTTCAGACAGTTGTCTTCAAGACCATGCAGTTTTTTGCCAGTGTTTTGATACCCCAGGGAGTAGTTGGGATGGCAGTCATACACCCCTTGCTTCCTTTAAGATGGCCTCTAGGCAGTGGGTTTTTAGTAAGCCTGGCAAAAATTCTGGAGCCGATCTCAGGCGAGGCTGAGCACCAGGCGGGGTCTAGGGACTGAGGGTCTATGCTTTAAGCCTCCCACCCACTGGAAATTATTGACCTCTAGAGTTTTTGTTTTTTGTTTTTTAACTTAAAGGGGAGGTACACTGTACACCCCGCCTCCACTGGGAGAAAGGGGGCCCAATCCCTAGCTACCCACCCCCACCCCCCAGAAACACACACATACACACCAACTAAGGCACAGCCAGGGTGGGCAGGCATGCTTTGGCAATGGGGCCCCTCTGGAGGCCCAGGGTATGAACAGCTGCAAAAGGGGTGTGTGATGTGGGGCTCAGCACCTTTGGAGGTGGGAGTGGGCTGTGGGGCAGAGAAGGAAGAAGTCTCAGGGCTCCTGATCGATCAGAAGGAAACTGGGAAGAGGTGGTCAGGCAACGGGCAGTTGAGAAAACAAACAGGACGACCAGAAAAGAGCCCCAAAGCAGAACGTGTAGAAAAGAAGAGAGCAGAAAGAGAAGGAAGCCAAACAGGATGTGGTAACCAAACAGAACGGGAAGGGAGAGCAGAAGGAGGAGTGAAAGAAACAGAAAAGAGAGGAGGAGGAGTTGGGAAGGGTATGAGAAACGCAGGAGAGAGGGGAGCCGGGAAGAGGACCTCAGAGGGCCTCAGAACTTGGTAAAGAACCTCCGCTGAGAAGAGGGAATCGGTCGCCCCTCCAGGGCAGAGCCTCAGACCCTGACAAAAACCAGGCGGGCCGAGTACACCAGGTCGGCCACGTAAGCCAGCAGGTTGATGGCTGTCAAGATGGCCACAGCCAGTCGGCGGTCCCAGGAGCACACGTAGTAGGTGTGCCTGTTGCCGCAACTCATATCCATGGACCGCCGAGGCTGGCCGCCGTACTTCTCGTCGAACTGGTAGAGCGGCCAGATGACCAGAGCCGTGGCGTAGAAGAGGACGGAGAGCAGGGCCAGCGCGGACAGGAAGCTGGGGAAGGGGACGGGCAGCATGTTGGTGCAGTCGCCCAGGTTCAGCAGGATGGCCACGGCCGCCAGGATGAAGCAGATGGAGTACACGGCCACGCACCACTCTAGGGCCGGCTGGTGCTGGTACAGGTGGGGCTCGCTGATGAAGGCAAAGATGATGCAGGCCACGAAGGTCTCCAGCACCTTGAGCAGTCCTGGCACGGTGGCCATGTAGCCAGTGATCTCGCCGGGCCGTGCCCGGGTCCAGGCCACTTCGGTGGCATAAGCCAGGCAAGCGATGCAGGAGAAGGCGGTGGCGGCGATGGCGTGGTCCCGGGAGCGGCCGTGAGACAAGAACTGGACGTAGGTGGTAGGGTAGATGATGGAGGCTGAGAGGCAGAAGAGGGCGGCGTAGCAGGCGTAGGTGATGGGAAAGTTGCGCCAGGACAGGGGGAAGCGGGCCTGGAGCCCGCCTAACTCGACAATGAGGATGACGAGGGTCACGGCGAAGCAGAAGCACCAGGTAAACATGGACCAGTTACCCATGTTGCCCGTCCAAGCGCCCACACTGGCCACCAGCGAGAAGGCCACGCAGGTGGAGATCAGCTGCAGCAGGCGGAGGAGGCCCAGGGGCTGGGTCAGTGCCCGAGCGGACCCCACGGTGGTTGGGAAGCCCAGGCCCGAGGACGACGACGTGGTCGTGATGGTGGTGCGGGTCACCGTCACCGGCATGGCTGGGGGGAGGGGAAAGAAGGTGTCCTAAGAAGGTTCCAAACTGGAGGATCCAGGCCCCCAGCACTTGCCTCCCTGGAGTGAGGGGGCGTGTGGACAACATAATCTGGACTCTAGCTGAGGAGTACCCAGGATGCGAGTTTTCAAACTGGGCCAGTCCCAGCCCTCCAGGGATGAGGTGGTCACCCGGTGCTAGCCTCCTCCTCCCTCCAGCCTCACGGCAGAGCTCAGGAGTGTAGTCCCCTATCTCTTTTCTTCCCAGAGCCCCCCTTTCCTCTCCCCAAAAGCCAACTCCTGTAAAACCATGTATCTTTCTTCCCACTCCAAACACACAAAGCTGCCTTCCTTCCCTCAGGGACTCAGCAACCCAGCCACTCAAGATTCTGCTCTAGGGACTTCCCTGGCAGTCCAGTGGTTAAGACTCTGAGTTTCCAATGCAGGGGGCCCAGGTGTGATCCCTGCTCAGGGAACTAGAGCCCGCATGACGCAACTAAAACCCAGTGCAGCCAAATAAATAAATAAATATTAAAAAAAAAGAAGAAGAAGTAGCAGCAGCAGGAGAAGAGGCCCTGTCTTCTGTGACCTCTTAGAAACTCCATCTCTGCACTTCCTCCCTTTGGGTACCCAGGACGCTGCAGCCCAGCCTCTCTTTCACCTAACCGTCCTCAACATTTCCAGCCTCCAGACATTCAGGAGTCCAGCCTCTACATGGAAACCTTCTCAGGGACCCACATCTGATCAGAGCTTCCATCCTTCCAGCCTGTCTCCTCTCACTGAGCAGGAGGCTGGCCCCAGCTCCTGGAAGACAAGAGCCCCCTCTCCCTTTTGGAACTGGGTCTTACCAATCTTGGCAACACTCCTGCTATGGCCAAATGGATTTAGGTCTGGAGTACTTCAACCCAAAGGAAGCCTCTCCCCCTTCCCCAACATGAGGTCCAGCCCACTGGTTCCCCAACTTCTGGGAAACTCAGCTCCCCAGATTCTCTCAGCTGGCTCAGTGCCACTGAAATCTCTAGTCCTCCCTCATTCAGAAATACAGCTTCAGACCCCAGGGCTCTGGGCCCTCAGCCGTGAGCACACCAGACTCAGGGAAATCAACTTCTTTCTTCTATCCCTTTAGAACCTTTGACTTTTATGTCCTTGTCCTAAAGACCCTCAGGAATGAAGGCCTGGCCTCAATTCCTGACCAGGTGTCCAGGTCCTCCCTCAGGCCCTAAAATAGCTAATCTCTTGGTTGCCACCTCTAAAAAGCTCAGAAGGCCTCTCTCAGCCCCAAGGCAATGCAACATCCTCCTTCCAGTGTCAGGAGAGCAGTGTCACAGCCTTTAGCCCAGCTGTCCCTGTACAGTAGCTTCCTGGGGACACAGGAGGCCACAGCTGCTGAACATAATTCTTCCTCATATACACAGGTGTCTGGGCCCCTCCCTTTGGAACCCAGGGTCCCAGGTCTCAGGATCCAGGAGTCCAAGTCCCCAGCCCCTCCTCCTTCAGACCCAGGAGCACTGCACTCCCCAACTCTTATCTCAGACCCCATAGTTCAGGGCCCTCAGCCCGCTCCGTCCTCTGACAGAGCAGCTCAGGCCTCAGGTCCCTCTCCCCCAGACCCAGGAGTCCAGACCTCAGAACCTCTCCCCCCTCAGACCCAAGAGTCAGAGCCCCCAGCCCACTCACCAGCGGTCTTTGCTGAGGACCCCACCAGAGAAAGATCCGGCTCTGGAGGCGGATTAAGTCAGACACCTGGAAACAGCTAGTCAGAGCACAGGAGGGAGAAACAACGTCAGCGTCCGCTCAGACCCGCCTCCACCCTCCCGGGACCCAGGCAACCAGCCGGCCTACTGCCCGGGGCTCGCCCAGAACGCGCGGTGAGGCTCCGCTGACCCTGGGCGCGCCTCCTAGCCAGGGCGGGGATTTGGCCCGGAACCCCTAAGAGGTCGGGGATAGTGACCCCGGGGAAGCCCCCCCCTTCTTTCCTCCTCTTTCCGCAAACTGCGAGGACGGGAGTGGAGGGAACCTAGCCAAAGTGCACGCCCCGCGGGCCGGCGTGGGCGTGTATGATCGTAACCCTGCCCCCGCCAGGAAAGCCGCGGGGCCGGCGGCCGGAGGGCCCTGGGCGGTGGCTGACGGGGCGGGCGGCCCGGGCGGCGCCGCGTCTCCGTCCTTATAAGGGATTCAAGTCAGCCCAGCCATTTGGAATGTGGCGGGGACCGGGAGGCGGTGCTGGGACCCCCGCCCTGCTCGCGGATTCCGGCGGGGGAGGGCGGGGCCGAGCCCGGACGCCAGGTCCCAGGAAGAGAAGCCTGCACGTTCGAATTTCTGGGTCCTTCAAAATGTGAGTTCTGGGTCCCCATAACGTGGGCCGGGAGCCTGGACCCCCCCAAGAGGGTCTCTAAGAGAGGAGTGGCTGTGTACCCGGACCCCTGGGTTCGCCTTGCGGACGCCTCCCGCCCCGCGGCGGGAAACTGTGCACAGTGTTGGAACCCAGTCCAGAGAGAGTGGCCACACCTCCCAGCACCTCCCGTAAGGTTGGTCTCCCGGCTACAGCTGGACCTCCCGGGCCACCTCCCGCTTCCCCCGACCCGTTAGGAGGAAGTTGGGACAGGCCCAGGAGGCAGAGGGCGGGCCACAGTCAGTTAAGTCTCCCCTGGAAGGTAAGTTAGCGCACGGACCACCCGGAGGGGAGGGGTCCGTCTCCACTCTCGGAGCCCCCAGCCGTCGCCTGAGGTCAGAGCTCAGGAAAGAACTGCCAGAGACCCGAGGAGGGAGAGGAAAACACCCTTTGGCTTCCTGGAGAAGCTGAGGACTTCGCTAGCCACGCCCAGTGCTCTCCCCACCTCCACGCCAAACACCACACCCCATCACTCCGCAGACTCAGAAGCGCGCCCTGAGCCCCAGCCTGTGCTCTCAGCACCAAGGGGCCCAGCTCCATCTTCACTTTGGGACCACGAGTGCTGAAACCCCGTCTGTGGCCTTTTGAGTCTAAAGTTCGGATTCTGCCCCCTGGATGGGGAGGAGGTCAGTAATTCTGAACCCCAGCCACTCCCTTTCTCAAACCCAGGACTCCCAATTCTAAGCTTCTCCAGGCCCCCAGCCCCTCCTCCCTCAGACCCAGGGGTCCAGGCCCCCAGCCCCTCCTCCCTCAGACCAAGGAGTCCAGACCCCCAGCCCACTCCTCCCTCAGACCCAGGGGTCCAGGCCCCAACCCCCCTCCTTTTTCAGATGAATGACCCGTATGAGTTCAGGTCCCCAGCCCTCTCCTCTCCAGAACCCGAGTCCTGACCCAGCCCATCTTTCTAGGGACTGAAGACATTTGGAATCCCTCTGCACCCAAGAATCCTGGACGCTGCTCCCGCTCTCGGGGGTTCCCGCAGCCTCACCTTACGGGCCTGTGGCGGCTGCGGCTGGAGCAGCAGCGACAGCTGCAGACTAGAAGGGTCTGCGGTCTGGGTGCGGTTGGAGGGCCGAAGAGTGAGCGCGGGCAGGGCTGGGGGCGGGGCCGGAGCTCTGGGCTGGAGCCGAGTAACGGACACCCCCTGCCAGGGCTATCCCAGTCCCGCCCCGAGGGCGGGGCCAAGATAAGACCACATCCCCAGAGATAAATACACAGCAGCTCTCCCGCCCCGAGCGGTAGGGGTGGAGGGCTGAGGTCACTGTTTCCGTGGTGACAAAACAGGAAGACACAACAGCTGGCGGAGTGGATGCTCCTGGGGGTGCCCTCCTCGACACAGCACTGGAGAAGTCTCCAGAGCAGGCCCGGGGAAGGCCGTTGCCATGGCAACCCGTCTGTTTAGACTTTGTTTAGGACAGAGCCCCCCAGCTCAGGTCCCCACCCCAGTCTCACCTCAATCCGTTCTCTCTCTCCCTTCCTGGCCCCTCCCTCCTCCTCTGGTCCGGCCCTGCTCTTCCAGGATGGACGAAATTTGGGACATCTAGGTCGCGGTGGGTTGGGGGACTGGGCCTTTCAATTTAATGGGGTCTGTTTGCTAGGGTCTGTGTCTCCTGAGTCCCTGAAATAGGAAAGAGTTGAGGGTGTGCCGATCCCTAGGCTTTAGGGGGTTTCTGGGCTGAGGTCCCCGACTCCTGGGTCCCCAAAAGAACAGTGGTTGGATTCCTGTAAGTAAGGAATTTGAGGGAAGAGCAAAATGGGTCTCCTAATCCTCATTTACACTGGGATTCACGGTGTAAGGGACTGATGGGCCAGACCCCTAGGTCCCATATGTCCCTGTCGATGGGGCCAGGGGAGGGGGGGTGTTGGTAGCAGGACTTCTGAGATCGAGGTCATAGGAGTTGGGGGCTTGGACTCCTAGGCCGCGGGCCCAGAATCTTGGCTCAAAAGAGCAATTGCGGCTCAGGCTCCTGGGTTTTCGGAGCAGATGTGGTTGCTAGCCAAGCCTCTTGGGTCTGTAAGGGAGAGATATTTTTGGCTTGCAATCCTGGCTCCTGGAAAGAGGGAGGGGCTCAGAAGCTTAATGAGGACGAGACTGGGGGCTGGGGGTGCCAGATTCCTGGTTCCTGCAATAGGGGAGGGCCCAAGGGGCTGGTCTCCCCGGGCCCCAGGGCACGGGGGTCCTTTTTTAGGGGCGGCTCTGGAGCCCTGAGACGGATTGACAGAGCCAAGAAGCAAACGGGAGCTGAAGGTCGGGATGCACTGCCGGGGGCTGGGATGGGGCAGGGACCGGGACGCCCGGGTCCCTCCCTGCTGTCCGGGCTCACTCACCGCGCTCTGCAGTCGTCCCCGGCGCGGCCTTGCTCTAGGCTGCCGCTGGGCGGGGCCTCGTGGCGGCTGTGGAGGCTCGGCGACCGGCAGCTGCCCGCGTTGCTACTGCTGGGTGTCTTCCAGGCCGACTACTGAGAAGGCTTTGAGGCCGAGTCCCAGGATGGAAGACTCTCGCGTCGCGAAGGGAGGGGTCCGAAGGGATGCGGGAGCTCTGTGTCCCCGGCTGCGTGCCCTACGGAGGTGGGAGGGGCTGGGGGGGGCACCTGGACGCTGTGTGCTCTGCAGAAGTTGGGGAGGTATGGTTGGGGTGAGAGGAGTGTGGAGCCTGTAATGCCCACTTTTGTGCCCTGCAAAGGCGGTAGACACAGACCCTCTCTGTCATTATGTGCCCTGCCTAGGGGAGGGGGGGGTCTCTATGAGCCCCGCATCAGGATGTGGAAGGAGTCAGGACACGGTATCCGTTGGAGGTTCTCCAGGGACGACCCCAGGTTCTATTCACGCACCTCCTTGACCCCCCGGGGTAGAAGCATCTCCTACCCGCTTCTTGCCCAAATCAATCACTCTCTTTGCTTGACCCTGAAGTGGCCCTCCTGAGATACCCCAAATAGTCCAGGGGCCATCACCACTCACAATTTACTGCAGTTGTGCTCTCCGGTGGAAGTGTTCCCCCTTTAAGGCATTGAAACTTCAAAGCAGCAGAGTTCAGGGTAGCAGGAACACGCAGCAAATATTTAAAGAGTGAGTCATCAGGTGTGACCCCGTAGGGTTCCCAGGTCTTGTGTAATCTGGCACCACGTATGTGCCCCTGGTTCAGAGTGCTTACCCGTCCTGCAGGGCAGCGACCCAACCCCAAAGATGCTGCCTCCAACCTGGCACTGAAACCCCGTCGCAAACAGGACGTGCCTCTGTTCTCTGTCAGCAGCTGCTTTCAGGTGATCAAGTACACGGCCCCGCCTCCTAACTTCCAAATAAACTGGGTTCCTTGATCAGAAGCAATACTGTGTGTGTTAACATGACGGTGAATAGGATCATTGAACGTGTACACACATGCTGCCACCGGCAAGAGTGAGGAAGGCAAGGAAAGCAAATACAACCCAGAATTAATCACAACCCAGGCAGGAAAAAGTCATTGCCCGATCCATGATGGAAAGGGTCCAATGTGCTCCTCGGGCGACCAGGTATTTGGCTGGTCTCCCTAGGAAACCATAGCACATTGAGGGCCCAGCACTGCTTGCTGCTGCCAGCAAGGTGGGCCTCCATCAGTGACAAAGTTCCATAGCTTTGATGAAGCAAATCCATACATAGCCCACCATGGCTGCTTTGTTCAAAAGCCCATTAAGCAGGTACTGGGGAGACTGGGGGAAGAAGCTGACGAGAGCCACAGAAGTCATCTGATCTACTGAAGTCTTAATAGCACTCTCTGTAATGGAAGGTTTGGGGGAAGAGTTTACCTGGGTACAGATTATGAACTGGTTTTTGCTCTAACTCTGGATACGAAATGAGCGTCCAATGATTCAGTTCAATTCTTTTTTTTTAAATAAATTTGTTTATTTATTTTTGGCTGCGTTGAGTGTTTGTTGCTGAGCGGGGGCTACTCATTGCGGAGCACAGGCTCTAGGCGTGCGCTGGGTAGTTGTGGCACACGGGCTTAGTTGCTCCGCGGCATGTGGGATCTTCCCGGACCAGAGCTCAAACCTGTGTCCCCTGCATTGGCAGGTGGATTCTTAACCACTACGCCACCAGGGAAGTCCTCAGTTCAATTCTGAATCTGGGTATACTAACCACTTGGAGTTATCATCAGACCCCACAGGTTAAGGGCTCAGTCCCACAAGGCCACCGCCACTTCAAACTCCAGCCACAAGTCCCAGGCCTCCCATACTTCTGAGGACAGTGGGAATATCCCCTCAAAATAAAGGAGTTATTACATGTTGAGCCCTTTGCCACTACCAAATGAGATAAAATCTCCGTTAGAGCAGATATTCCTTAGCCTGTTTTGTTCTCACATAGGAAAAATTCATAAATAGATTTGTTCATAAATGAATGAAATTTTCATTTTCAACTGGCTAGAAAACTGGGGTTCCCAGGACTCCCTCCTTGGGTTCCATAATTTGCTAGAGTGGCTCGCAGAACTCAAGAAGGCCCTTTACTTAGTACTACTGACTTATTATAAAGGATGCAACTCGGGAACAGCCAAACAGAAGAGATACACAGAGCAAGGTGTGGGGGAGGGATGCAAAGCTCCCATGCCCTCTCTGGGCTCACCACCTCCCAGCACCGTGATGCATTTACCAAGCTGGAAGCCCTCTGAATCCCATTGTTCAGGATGTTTATGGAATTTCCATTATGGAAGCCTCTCTGGAGGTCAGGGAGTGGAGCTGAAATTTCCAATCCTCTGATCACGTGGTTGGTTCTTTGTGCAACCAACCCCCATCCAGAGCTAACTAGGGGCCTATCAAGAGTCATCTCATTAGTATAAACTCAGGTAGGGTTGAAGGGGGCTTGTTATGAATAACAAAAGACAACCCTCCCACCCCTATCACTCAGGAAATTACAAGGGTTTTAGGAACTTGGTGCAGGAGACTGAGGACAAAAACCAAATATACAGATCGAATATCATTGTAACACACAGACCCTTCCTTACTCTGGGTCCACTGGAAAATTTCACTCATTTATCAACAAATATATTTATGAGTGTCTCCTATGTGAGAACAAAACAGGCTAAGGAATATCTGCTGTAATGGAGATTTTATCTCATTTGGTAGTGGCAAAGGGTTCAACAGGTAATAACTCCTTTATTTTGAGGGGATATTCCCACTGTCCTCAGACTACTGGATTCTCGGGAATGTCCCTGAGTGATAGGCTTCCCAATTTTTATGGCGTTTATCTCCCATGTTCTGGCACGTGTGTGTGTTTTATTAATCCATACAGTGTATCTATCTGCTCTTTCCTGCTTTCAGGGTCTTATCAGTATGATGTCATCCGTGCAATTGACCCGAACGGAATCTATGGGGTACTGAAAGCACAAGTTGCTTTTATAGGAGAATTTGGTGATTCTGGAACCGTATCATACAGTATATCTCTAGCCTGGGAAAAGATGATGGTTTCCTGAAATTCTATAGAGAGCATCCCACCAGATATGCCATGAACAGGTCATATTGTTTTCCCCAGCCCTCAGAGTGGCCTGGTTGCCTCCAGCTGTTGCCAGGCTCATCTGTTCATCTCCATGAGCTACAAAAAATATTATCATGTTTTTATTTGCCCCACGATGTGAAAATGTTGGGAAGAGCTGACTTAGAAGACCTGCCACGTGAACATTACCCTCCACACCATAGCAGTCACCTATCCACTCAGTTCTCCACACCTCTCGGACATCAACCATTTCTCCTTCCATCTTACTTCCACAGCAATGGCCACTTATGACCTTTTCTTAACTTGATAGGAACCCCCAGTCCATCAGCCCTCTCTTTTCTTTGCTTTCTTCTTTCTTCACATATGATTCCACGGTCCATCATTTCAATGACCCTCTTTTCATGTTAGGATATCTAACACTCCTTTGCCCTTCTGTCTTTGTATCACTCCAGTCTTTGAAAAGAAAAAAAGAAAAAGCCCATCTATAGATGATCTAAATAGACATTTCTCCAAAGAAGACATACAGATGGCCAAAAAGCATGTGAAAAGTTCCTCAACATAGCTAATTATTAGAGAAATGCAAATCAAAAGTACGATGAGGTATCACCTCACACAGGTCAGTATGGCCATCATAAAAATGTCTACAAACAATAAATGCTGGAGCGGGTGTGGAGAAAAGGGAACCTTCCTACATTGTTGTTTGGAATGTAAATTTGTACAGCCACTATGGAGAACAGTGTGGAGGTTCCTTAAAAAACTAAATAGAACTACCATATGATCCAGCAATCCCACTCCTGGGCGTTCATCCGGAGAAAACCATAATTTGAAAAGATACATGCATTGGAATGTTCATTGCAGCATTATTCACGATAGCCAAGAAGTGGAAACAACCTAAATGTCCAATCGACAGATGAATGGGTAAAGAAGATGTGGTACATATATACAATGGACTGTTAGCCATAAAAAAGAATGAAATAATGCCATTTACAGCAACATGGATGGACCTAGAGATGAACTAATGAAGTAAGGCAGACAGAGACAAATATCACATGATATCACTTATATGTGGAGTCTAAAAATGGTAACAAATTAACTTATTTACAAAACAGAAACAGACTGACAGACTTCAAAAACAAACATATGGGGCTTCCCTGGTGGCACAGGGGTTGAGAATCCGCCTGCCGATGCAGGGAACACGGGTTCGTGCCCCGGTCTGGGAAGATCCCACATGCCTCGGAGCGTCTGGGCTCGTGAGCCATGGCCGCTGAGCCTGCGCATCCGGAGCCTGTGCTCCGCAATGGGAGAGGCCACAGCAGTGAGAGGCCCGCGTACCGAAAACAAACAAACAAACAAACGTACGGTTACCATATGGGAAAGGGGGTAGGGATAAATTAGGAGTTTGGGATTGATATATACCCACTACTATATATAAAATAGATCATCAACAAGGACCTACTGTACAGCACAGGGAACTCTACTCAATATTCTGTAATAACCTATATGACAAAAGAGTCTGAAAAAGAATATATATATATACACATATATATGTATAACTGAATCGGTTTGCTGTACACCTGAAACTAACACAACATTGTAAATCAACTATACTCCAATATAAAATAAAAATGTTTTAAAAAGAAAAAATTCGGGCTTCCCTGGTGGCGCAGTGGTTGAGAGTCCGCCTGCCGATGCAGGGGACACGGGTTCGTGCCCCGGTCCGGGAAGATCCCACATGCCGCGGAACGGCTGGGCCCGTGAGCCATGGCCGCTGAGCCTGCGCGTCCGGAGCCTGTGCTCCGCAACGGGAGAGGCCACAACAGTGAGAGGCCCGTATACCGCAAAAAAAAAAAAAAGCAATTTCCTTCTTTTGTAGGCTGAGTAGTATTCCATTGTGTGTGTGTGTATGTGTGTACCTTACATATATAAAATATATATTTTGGAAGGAAGATTCTTAACCACTGGACCACCAGGGAAGTCCCTCTTTTTTAGTTCTTAACCTTTTGACCTTGCAAGTAACTGATGCTGTTAGTGCCTCCTTCTAACTTGAAACTGTCCTCTAGGATTGTATGGCATGTCATCCTCCTGGCTTTCCTTTTGCTTCTTTGGGCTTCCTTTACAAGCTCATGTCCTTTTTTTTTAATTTTTTTTATTTTTTTGCGGCACGTGGGCCTCTCACTGTTGTGGCCTCTCCCGTTGCGGAGCACAGGCTCCGGACGCGCAGGCTCAGCGGCCATGGCTCACCGGCCCAGCCGCTCCGCGGCATGTGGGATCTTCCCGGACCGGGGCACGAACCCGTGTCCCCTGCATCGGCAGGCGGACTCCCAACCACTGCGCCACCAGGGAAGCCCCCAAGCTCATGTTCCTTTAAATACTAGAGCTCCTCAAGGCTCTTTCCCAGACTTCTACACTTCTCACGACATACTCTCGCTAGGGGATTCCATACACCCCTGGCTTCAGGAAGCCCTGATGAGTAAATGACCCATGTACTAGAGAAGATGCTCATTCAGCTGCTATAACAAAGGCAAAATATCAACGGTCTAAACCAGTGCTGACCAATAGAAAAATAATGTGAGCCACATGAGCAATTTAAAATTTTCTAGTAGCCACATTAAAAAGAAGTAAAACAATTGAGTTAGTTTTAACAACGTACCTTATTTTAATCCAATATATCAAACTATTATCATTTCAGTGTGTGATACCAGCTGCATTTCAAATGCTCAATGGCCACACGTGGCTCATGGCTACCATATTGGACAATGCAGGTCTAGAAACGGTAATGGTCTATTTTTCTTTCTTGTAGCAATCAAAGCGTTGGCAATCCAAGGTTGCTATGATGCCTCCATGGTCTCGAGGAGTCATTCTCTGTTGTTGTGCCGTCACCTACCTTTGACAAGGGCTTCCATTTGGGCTCTAGCATATGACCCAGATCAAACCACTATGTTGTCGTTGCAGCCGCAGGAAGAGGACAGGGGAAGGGGCTGGCATGCTTCTTTCCTTTTAAGTGTGTGATCCTGAAGCTACACATATTCCTTGTGTATCTTACTGTTCTGAACTTAGTTGCATGGCCACGTAGAGCTGTAAGGGAGACTGGGATATACAGTCTTTTTTTTTTTTGTAACACTGCTATATTTAAAATGAATAACCAACAAGGACCTACTGTATAGCACAGGGAACTTTGCTAAATATTCTGTAACAACCTAAATGGGAAAGGATTTGAAAAAGAATAGATACATGTATATGTATAACTGAATCACTCTGTTGTACACCTGAAACTAACATAGCATTTTTAATCAGCTATACTCCAATATAAAATTAAAAACTAAAAAAAAGAAAAAAGGAAATACAGTCTTCAGTTGGGGAAACAGATACCCAGAAAAATCTTCTATTACAGAGGAAAGAAACCAGGGGAAACTACTGGTAACCTCTGTAACCTCTGCTATGACTCACAGGAATATACAGCAACTCAGATTACTCCTCTGAGCTACAGACATGCATATCCCGGTGCTTACTGAGTCTCCACTTGGATGTCACAAAGGTCCAAACTCCATACATCCAAAATTAACAGGGGATCTTTCCTCCAGTGCATTATGTGTATCACCAGTAAATGTCACTACCTGCCATCCTGTTGCATAAGCCAGAATTCTAAGACTTGTCATTGATATTGTCATTTCTCATACCCTCCCACATCCAATCTATCACCAAGTCCCATCACCTCCTATATTCTCTCTCTCTCTCTTTTTTTTTTTTGGCCATGCTACATGGCATGCGGGATCTTAGTTCCCCAACCAGGGATCGAACCCCCACCCCCTGCATTGCAAGCGCAGAGGCTTAACCACTGGACCACCGGGGAAGTCCCCTATATTTTCTTTCAAATTCATCAACTTCTATACATCTCTTTTTAGTCACATGTTGCTGGGTAATACATTTCCCCAAAGGAATGAAATTCTGATACATGCTGCAGCATGGATGAACCTTGAAGACATTATGCTTAGTAAAATAAGCCAGACACAAAAGGATAAATACTGTAGGATTCCACTTACATGAGCTACCTAGAGTAGTCAAATTCATAGAGACAGAAAGTAGAATAGTATTTACACAGGGCTGGGGGCAGGGGGAATGGGAGTTAGTATTTAAGAGACCCAGAGTTTTAGTCTGTGACGATGAAAAAGTTCTGGACGTGTATAGTGGGGATGGTTGCACCACCATGCGAATGTACTTAATGCCACTGAATTGTATGCTCAAAAATGGTTAAAATGGTAAATTTTATGTTATGTGTATTTTAACACAAAAGTTAAAAGAAAGAGGAGCCTGGCCAATCTCAAAGAAGAATAAGGAAGCTGAAAGACTTATGCTACTTGGTTTCAAGACTTACTCATGGGGACTTCCTTGGTGGCGCACTAGTTGAGAATTTGTCTGCCATGCAGGGGACACGGGTTCGAGCCCTGGTCTGGGAAGATCCCACATGCCGCAGAACAACTAAACCCCTGCGCCACAACTACTGAGCCGCGCTCTAGAGCCCGCAAGCCACAACTACTGAGCGCCCATGCCACAACTACTGAGCCCCATGCCACAACTACTGAAGCCCCCGTACCTAGAGCCCATGCTCCGCAGCAAGAGAAACCACTGCAATAAGCCCACGCACCACAAGGAAGAATAGGACCCACTCGCTGCAACTAGAGAAAGCCCGCGAGCAGCAATGAAGACCCAATGCAGCCTCCCCACAAAAGACTTATTTATGAAGCCAAGTAATTGAATGACTTGGTATTGGCACAACGCTAGACAGATAGAGCCTTGGAACAGACTGGAAAGATCAGAATGGAAGGAGAGAGGAAAACAGAAGATTGTTAATAACCTGAACCTCTTTTTAAATTTTTTTTTAGAATGTTTGAGAATGGTAAACGGAATTATCCAAATATCACTGGGATGGACTTTTGCCAGGTCCACACTTGCTGGACTGAACAAAAGGAATCCTCAGAGTGATTCAGTTCCTTATGTTCTCTGTGCCTCAAAAAACCCATCCTCAGAAGCACATCTCTAGAATCTTCCGTATCTAAGCAACCCTCTTCCTCTGATTGGGCGTCTCTGGTTCTTAGACCACCAAGCACCAAAAGGATGAATGGATTTCTGTGTCCCTTAGGGCAGCGCTGTCCCCATTTCTAGTAGCCACATTTAAAGATATAAAGAGACAGGCGAAGTAAACTTTAATCACATATTATATTTAACCCAAATTATTGATATGTGTTACATGATTTTTTTGGAAAAAATTTCTCGATGAGACCTACTTGTTGGCCATGATGACGGCGGTAGCCTGTACTCTCTTTAAAATTCAGTGGGTATTTTGCGCTTTTTTTTTGGCCGCACCGAGTAGCATGTGAGATATTAGTTTCCTGTGACCCTGCAGTGGAAGCTCGGAATCTCAACCACTGAACCACCAGGGAAGTCCTGGTATTTTGTACTTAGAGTACATCCCAATTCGAATGCTAAGGTTTCAAGGGAAATGCGGCATCTGTTGGTAAAATTCATAAAATGGACAGTTGAAAAGGTTAATTCACATGGCCAAGTTGTCCAAACATACTTAAAAGGTACTAACTAAACCAAGTATCCGCTTTTAGACAAATTAGTTAAACTTAAATAAAATTTAAAATTCAGTTCCAGGATGTCCCTGGTGGCACAGTGGTAAGAATCCACCTGCCAATTCAGGGGACATGGGTTCGAGCCCTTGTCCGGGAAGATCCCACATCCTGCGAGCAGCCAAGCCTGTGCGCCACAACTACTGAGCCTGCGCTCTAGAACCCACGAGCCACAACTATTGAGCCCACGTGCCGCAACTACTGAAACCCGCGCACCTAGAGCCCGTGCTCCGCAACAAGGGAAGCCACCGCACTGAGAAGCCTGCGCACCACAACAAACAGTAGCCCCCGCTCGCTGCAACTAGAGAAAGCCTGCGCGCAGCAACGGAGACCCAACGCAGCCAAAAATAAATAAATAAAAATAAATAAATTTATTTTAAAAATAAATAAATAAAATTCAGTTCCTTAGTCCCACTGGCCACATTTCAAGCACTCAAGGAGGCCATCATATTGGATTAAAATGTGTTAATTCCTTTTGCTCAGAATGGAACTCTCAGTTTTTCAGAGTGTGCCAGCCTGTACTAGCATACAGATTCCAGCAGTATTTTAAAAAATAATACTTTGTGACTAAGTGCGGTTTATTTTAGGAATGGGAGGATGGCTAATATTCGGACACCTTTAATGAGATTTATGCTATGAACAGAGCCAAGTAGAAAAAAAAATCATGTGACTATCCCATATGTGCTAGAAGAGTATTTGACAAAATTTAATTAAAAAAAAATTTTGGGGACTTCCCTGGTGGCGCAGTGGTTGAGAGTCCGCCTGCCGATGCAGGTGACACGGGTTCGTGCCCCGGTCCGGGAAGATCCCACATGCTGCAGAGCGGCTGGGCCCGTGAGCCATGGCCGCTGAGCCTGCGCGTCCAGAGCCTGTGCTCCGCAACGGGAGAGGCCACAACAGTGAGAGGCCCACATACCGAAAAAAAAAATTTTTTTTTGGAATAAACAGGAAGTTAGAGTTCCTAAAACTGTTAGACATCTGTGGCTCTCCAGGACTCCTGCTCTGTGAAGGGATTTCTCTGGTCTTTGGACTCAGGGTGGCTGTTGATAGCTGCTACTTGTCAGAATGTGCCCTCTGCAGACTACAGTATATGTAAACACTATAGTCCAGGTCTGGTGTTTTGGGGACTTTCCAGCATTTAAACCCTCAGCTTATTTGCAGGGGGGTAATTCCCCACTGTAAGCACACTGGTGGGGGTTATTGTCTGATTTTTTTTTTTTTTTTTTTGGCTGCGGGGCATGTGGGATCTTAGTTCCAAGACCAGGGATCGATCCTGCACCCCCTGCCTCAGAAGAGCGGAGTCTTAACCACTGGACCTCCAGGGAAGTCCCACTATGGTCTGATTTATTAGGACAACTAAGGGAGCACTTCCCACTCTCTGGAAGGTATGGAGTAGGCAACCAAATGCTTCCTCCTGGGGCTTTGAATTAGGGAGGAAAGAGGCAAGGACGCTGGAAATTACGAACACAACTGAAGGGGCGCAGGAATCACTGGTTCAGTGTTGAGTGGAGGGGTGACCAGTGGGCTGGGTGGGACTTAAGAACATTCTCTCTGCTGTCTATTCCTGGCTTCCTGCCAACTTACAATTTCCAGCCTTCCCATGCACTCTGTGATTTTCTTAGTTCAGTGGCCTTCCGTTCAATTCCTCCTTGGCTTCTTAGATCCGGAAGCAAGGCCTGTCATTTGCAAACCAGAACCACTGCAGGAGACCCTCAGGAATTCCCCTCCCTGCGGCCTGAGAGGAGGTTTCACGCCCATGAGACGATTTTCTTTCTCCTCCTGATGCAGATTGGATTAACAGATGGTGACTTTCATCGTGATATCTTAAGCAAAATAGACTGAAGTCTTCTGTTTTGAAGACGTGGGCTGCATTTGGTGGGAGGGAGGGGGGATGAGGAAGGAAGGAAATCTATCTGATTTGTAAAACTCCCCTGCTAAATGTACTTATCAGATGGAGATAAATCAAGTCTCCATCTATAAAGGACTGGATAAATAAACTACGTACCTCCAGATAATGTGACAATATGCGTATCTAAAAAAAAAAAAAAAAAAGAATTAGGAAGCTCTAGTTACTTAAATGGAGAATTTCCCAGGATACAGTCTTAAGTGAAAAAGGCAAAGATACAGAACCATGTATGAGGATTTAACCTTCTGTGTGAGAAAATATAAAAATAAGAATAGGTATTCCTATTTTATTGTGTTTGCACAAACAAAACCACCCGAGATGTAGGGTGTAGGTGTGGAACTGAAACTTTTTCCGGTATGTGTATAGATTTTAAACACATTAACATATTACTTACTTAAAATTATATCTAGATATAGATTATATGAGGCATGGAAAATACTTAGAACAATGGCTCCATGTCAGTACATGGTAATTATTATAAATATATAATACATATTAATATGATATAAAACATGCCATGGGAGGTTCTGGAAAGATACAAAAGAAATGGGTTCAGACCAGAGGGAACGGAGGGCTGGGCACCTGGAACACTGTCTACCCTTTTTGGTGTATTTTCTGAATCCTCTACCATGGTAAATGTATTACCAAGTCAAACCACATAACGAGGAATGCATTTTAACGAGCTATTTATAATCTGTCAGGCAAGGAGCCTTATGATGACAAATGAATACAGATGACTTTTTCTACTGAGCTTCGAGGAGACTGGAGGAAGCCCACCACAAATGTCGCAGTTCGCTTTCATAGATAAAAATAGTGGGGCTCAAACATCCACAGTTTGAAGGCTTGAAGGCCAAGATTGATTTAACCCCGTGTCCATGACCCTCAGGCATGGGATTTATCCCATACCTATCGTGGGGTGTCAGAGTTCTGTGAACCACAGAGTTCTGTGACCCCAGGAGGCTGGGGTCACCTCCAGGACGGCCACCTGGCCCAGGTAACCTCTGCAGGCCCTGTGGGACCTCAGAACACAGGAGGCTTCCATAAAAATGCGTCGTTTCAGGTCATCTAGAGCTGAACCCAAGTTTTCACCACTTACGGTCTCTCTTTCTAAATCTGTAGTTAAAAGGCGTTGGCCAGCCAAACACACATAAACAACTCAAGACGGTCTGCAGAGCTGGGCCCTGCCGGGGTTGAGGGGCGGGGGTGGGGTGGGGGTGGGGGGTGCGGAGCGCATCCGTGTTAGCTCTCCCTCTAGCGGACGATGAGGATAAAGCAATTCAGCCTGGAAGTGGAACAGGGGCGTTTGTCTTCCTTTCCACGCAGTGGTAGAGCAAGTGGACAAGACCTACAAGATGCTCGCTGCTCTGCGCACACATTCAAGGAGACACTGAGTAAGCAAACACCCACACAATTTTTTTTTTTTTTTTTTGCGTAGGGAAATAAAAGGATATGGAGGATATGGAGGGGTCTCTTTCAGGCTGAGTGGAAGTGCCTTCGGAGGGTGTGACATTTGAGCTGAGAGCTCAAGGATGAGGAGAAACCAGAGTCCAAGGAAGGCTGAACATTCCAGACAAAAGGAAAGAGCAAATGCCTTGAGGGAGATGGACCCCTCCCACCACCACCACCCGTGTGTTTATGAAACAGCAGGAAGGCCAACGTGGATGAATCCAGAGTAACAGCAGAACTGTGGTGGGAGATGCGGCAGATGAGGCGGTATTGTCACAAAGACAGATACACCAACTAATGAAACAGAATACAGATTTCAGAAACACATACGCACATAGAAAGCCACCTGATCTCTGGACAAATGCATGCAGCATTGCAGTGGAGAAAGGATGAACTTGTTTTTTCTGGGTTTTTTTGGGGGGGGATTCTGCTGAGCCAGTGACGCCTACCCCACACCATATCCCCAAATACATTTCCAGATGGTTTTTAGATCTAACTGAGAAAGATAAAACAGCGCATATTCAAGAATCAGACATTTTTGGGATATTGAGATTGGCAACGATTTCTTAACCAGGACGTGGAAGCATCATGTACAAATGAAAAGTGGTAAATTGAACTAGAACTTCTATTGCTATAGATTGAATGTTTATGTCTCCCCCAACCCATTCATATGTTGAAATCCTAACCCCCAGTATGATGGTATTTAGAGGTGGGGAGCTTTGGGAGGTGATTAGATTATGAAGGTGGAGCCCTTATGAATGGAATGGATGCCATTATAAAAGACTCCCTCTGGGCTTCCCTGGTGGCACAGTTAAGAATCCGCCTGCCAATGCAGGGCACATGGGTTCGAGCCCTGGTCCGGGAAGATCCCACGGAGCAACTAAGCCCATGCGCCGCAACTACTGAGCCTGTGCTCTAGAGCCCATGCGCCACAACTACTGAGCCCACGCACCACAACTACTGAAGCCCGTGCGCCTAGAGCCCGTGCTCCGCAACAAGAGAGGCCACTGCAATGAGAAGCCCGCGCACCGCAGATGAAAGACAGCCCCTGCTCACTGCGACTAGGGAAAGCCGGCAGGCAGCAACGAAGACCCGACACAGCCAAAAATAAATAAATAAATAGATAGATAAAGAAATAAATAAACAAATAAATAAATCTATTTAAAAAATAATAATAAAAAATAAAAGACTCCCTCACACTACTATGTATAAAATACATAAGGGCCAGGGAACTACTCAATACTCTGTAATGGCCTATAAGGGAAAAAATCTAAAAAAGAGTGGATATATGTATATGTATAACTGATTCACTTTGCTGTACAGCAGAAAGTAACACAACATTGTAAAGCAACTATACTCCAATAAAAATTGAAAATAAAAAAAGGACCCCCTCAGAGCGCCCCCTGGACCCTATGCTATGTGAGGACACAGGGAAAAAAAACCGTCTATGAACCAGGAAGCAGGCCCTCACCAGTCAGCAAATCTGCTGGTGCCTTGATCTTGGACTTCCAACCTCCAGAACCGCGAGAAATAAATGTCTTGTTTATAAGTTGCCTGGTCTGTGGTATTCTATTATAGCAGCCGGAATGGACTGAGATACCTCTTCACCAAGTCACTTTTTTTTTTTTTGCGGTACGCGGGCCTCTCACTGTTGTGGTCTCTCCCGTTGCAGAGCTCGGGCTCCGGACGCGCAGGCTCAGCGGCCATGGCTCACGGGCCCAGCCGCTCCGCGGCATGTGGGATCTTCCCGGACCGGGGCACGAACCCGTGTCCCCTGCATCGGCAGGCAGACTCTCAACCACTGCGCCACCAGGGAAGCCCCAAAAGTCACTTTTGATGAGGGCCAGGAGATCACTGTGGCACAAAGGAACTGCTGAAGAAGTGAGACGCTATAAAAGGAGAGAAGAAGCCACTTTGTCTCTGGACCCTCCTCATGAATTGGGATTTACCCCCGGGTGCTGTGACACTGAGGAAACTGAGTCTCTCCCAATAGGAGAAGATGCGGAGAGTCTGTTACAGTGACACTGGGCCTCTGGAAGGCTTCAGAGAAATGTAGAGATTGAGGGTATGGTTGAGAGGAATGTGGGAGAGGCAACTGTGAGTTAAAAATCACCTCTTGGGCTTCCCTGGTGACGCAGTTGTTAAGAATCCACCTGCCAAAGCAGGGGACTTGGATTCAAGCCCTGGTCCGGGAAGATCCCACATGCCCCAGAGTAACTAAGCCCGTGAGCCACAACTACTGAAGCCCGCATGCCTAGAGCCCATGCTCTGCAACAAGAGAAGCCACCACAATGAGAAGCCCGCTCACCGCAACTAGAGAAAGCCTGTGCAGTGAAGACCCAACGCAACCAAAAAAAAAAAAAAAAAAAAAAAAGTGACCTCTTATGTCCAAATCCTCTCCACAGATTTTCTTGGCCTTATCATTCCCGGGGGAACATATGTTTTGGCTACATGGGTCTGGCTTCCAGGTTATGGATATCCCACACAGGTTGTGTGGTTTTCAGATGTCTCAACGTCCCAGGACCCTTTGAGTCAGGAAACAGAGCAGACTTGAATGGGTAACTGGAGGAGAGTTTAACTTTATTTACAAAGGTGTGACCAGAGTGTAGGAAAATATCCAGGATCTGTTGTCCAGTAAAATCAACGAGATGCAGAGTGGCTTAGGATTGTGCCATCATGTGTGTGAGGAAGAGTTGAAAAATAGGAATACATTTTCCTATTTCCTGGGTTTTGTGTAAACACTGGAAGAATGCATAAGAAACCCATCAAATGGTGGCATCTGAGGAAGAAAGAGAGACCAAGTATTTAGGTGTAGCAGCAGGGATGAGATCTTTTAAAAAGTATATCTTTTCATATTCTTGGGATTTCTTAAACCCCTAGATGTGTTACCCATTTAGCAGTTCTATATTAATTAGGAGACTCAGATCAAGTAAAGCATTTAGAACAGTGCCTCAAAATTGTGACATCTTGCTACCTGTTAACTATTAAATCCATTTTTTGTATATGTAGTGAATTTCTGGAAAAAAGATAGAGGAAGGTGGTAAAAAGGGATGGGGATTGAGAAACTGGAAAACTGGGATGGTGGGGGGTGGACTTATTTGACTTAAAACTTTTTTTGAGATGTAATTGGCATATAACATTGTGTAAGTTGAATGTATACAATGTGTTGATTGATACATTGATATATTGCCATAAAATTGCCACCATAGCATATGTATTGGTTTGATACATTTATCTATTGCAAAATCATTACATTGCACTGCAGTGTTAGCAAACACCTCTCTCAGGTCGCATAATTACCATTTCTTCTTCCTGGTGGGAAAAATTAAGATCTAGTCTCTTAGCAACTTTGAAGTCTACAGTACAGTATTGTTGACTATAATCACTGTGCTGTGCATTAGATCTCCAGCACTTATTTATCTACTGGTACCCAGTTTGTACCCTTAAACATCATCTCCCCAATTCCCCCACCCCTCTGCCCTGGTAACCACCATTCTACTCTGTTTTTATCACTTCCAGCTTTTTTAGATTCCATATATAAGTGATATCCTATAGTATTTGTCTTTCTCTGTCTGATTTATCTTACTTAGCATAATACCCACAAGGTCGCTCTCTGTTGTCACAACCTTTTTTCTTTTTCTTTTTTTTAATTGAGGAATCACTGACCTATTACATTATGTTAGTTTCAGGTTACAATGTAATGATTTGATATTTGTATATATTGCAAAATGATCACTACAACATCTAGTTAACATCCATCACTGCATGGTTACAATGTTTTTAAATTTATTATTATTTTTTAAAATTATTTATTTATTTATTTATTTATTTTTGGCTGCGTTGGGTCTTTGTTGCTGTCCATGGGCTTCTCATTGCAGTGGCTTCTCTTGTTGCAGAGCATGGGCTCTAGGCACGCGGGCTTCAGTAGCTATGGCTCGAAGGCTCTAGAGCACAAGCTCAGTAGTTGTGGTGCACGGGCTTAGTTGCCCCGCAGCATGTGGGATCTTCCCCGACCAGGGCTTGAACCCGTGTCTCCTGCATTAGCAGGCAGATTCTTAACCACTGCGCCACTAGGGAAGCCCCTAAATTTATTATTTTTAATTATTATTTTTTTTTTTGGCCCCACCAGGCGGCTTGCAGCATCTTAGTTTCTCTGACCAGGGATTGAACCTGGGCCACAGCAGTGAAAGTGCTGAGTCCTAACCACTGGACCACCAGGGAATTCCCTATAATTTTTTTTCTTTCCTGTAATGAGAACTTTTAAGATCTGCTCTCTTAGCAACTTTCAAATATACACTACAGTATCATTAACTATTGTTACCATGCTGTATATTACACCCCCAGGACTTACTTAACTTATAACTGGAAGTTTGTACCAATTTGTAACCTTTTTTCTTATTTGTCCACCATCTTGTCCTTTGTCCTTTACCATGTAAATTATTACCGAGTCAGAAGCTGGGTACATAATTTCATCTGGCCAGCAGGGAGCCTTGAGATTGGGAGTGAAGGCAGATGCCTCTCTGTCACCCAGAGTCTGGAAGGAGACCTAGCGAGCTTACCCCTGGGGAGAAAACACGAGCTTCACTGCAAAGATAAGAAATAGTGATAGCAAAGTGATTGCTGACGTGGCAAAGGAAGAGCTGGAAGGAAGGCCAGAGTTTGAACCCAAGGGTCCACATCTCCAGATCTGGGCTCTCTCCCAGCACCTATCACTGGGAACTGGTTTCTGTGGGCCAGACTGCGTCCACCCCAGCAGACTGGGAGCTGCTTCAGGGCTGGCACCACACCCAGTTCCTCTCCTGGAATGGCGATCCTAGGAGGTTTCCAGAATGATGTGTCATTTCCCAGATAAACTTAGGCCTGGAGAGTGAGAGACACGGCTGGCCCTGGGGTCTCTCACCTCTGTGGTCACTCTCTGTGTATTCCTGGGCAGGAGTCTGGGGCAGGCTCTTTCAGGAAAGAAACTTACAGGAAAGAAAGGCAAGGTTTTTTGTTGTTGTTGTTTGTTTTTTAAATACTTATTTATTTATTTGGTTGCGCTGGGTCTTAGTTGCTGCAGGTGGGCTCCTTAGTTGTAGCTCTTGGGCTCCTTAGTTGTAGCTCTTGGGCTCCTTAGTTGTGGCATGCAAACTCTTAGTTGCGGCATGTGGGATCTAGTTCCCTGACCAGGGCCCCCTGCATTGGGAGCGTGAAGTCTCAACCACTGCGCCACCAGGGAAATCCCGAAAGGCAAAGTTTTACATGCAAATCTGCGTCCCGTGAGGGCTCTTGTATGCTGAGATCTCCCTCTAGGGGGCTGTGATGGAAAAATGCATTTATCCCAGACATTGATAAAGATGTAATAATTCTTTCCTTCATCAATTATTTGTTGACTGTGTATAATGGTCATAGGCACGGGGATATGGCAGGGGATCAGACAGACACAGTCCTATATACAATGGAATATTACTCAGCCATAAAAAAGAATGAAATCTTGTCAGTTGTGACAACATGGATAGACCTAGAGGGTACTGTCCTAAGTGAAATAAGTCAGAGAAAGACCAATACTGTAAAAAAAAAAAAAAGTACAAAATACCTTCCAGTTGCAAATAAAAGAGTCATGGGTATGAAATGTGAAATGTGGGGAATATAGTTAGTAACCATATAATATCTTTGTATGGTGACATATTGTGACGAGACTTCTGATCGTTTTGAAATGTATAGAAATATCGAATCACTATGTTGAGTAACAGGAACTAACATTGTGTTGTGGGT
The DNA here is from genome assembly GCF_964165515.1 of Mesoplodon bidens. Taxonomy (NCBI): domain Eukaryota; kingdom Metazoa; phylum Chordata; class Mammalia; order Artiodactyla; family Ziphiidae; genus Mesoplodon; species Mesoplodon bidens. The sequence continues at coordinate 56,756,752 of NC_138175.1, read as the reverse complement.
CAATTATACTTCAGAAACAAACAAATAAACAGACTCATAGGGCTTCCCTGGTGGCGCAGTGGTTGAGAGTCCGCCTGCCGATGCGGAGGGCGCGGGTTCGTGCTCCGGTCTGGGAGGATCCTGCGTGCCGTGGAGCGGCTGGGCCCGTGAGCCACGGCCGCTGGGCCTGCACATCCGGAGCCTGTGCTCCGCAATGGGAGAGGCCCCAACAGTGAGAGGCCCGCGTACCGCAAAAAAAAAAAAAAAACAGACTCATAGAAAAAGAGATCAGGTTTGCGGTTATTGGGGGGGAGTGGGGGGGGAGTGGGGGGAACCGGATGAAGGGGGTCAAAAGGTACAAACTTCCATTTATAAGATAAATAAGTACTAGGATGTCATGTACAACATGGTAAATATAATTAACCCTGCTGTACATTATATATGAAAATTGTTGGGTAAATCCTAAGAGTTTTCATCACAAGACAAAGTTTTTTTTCTATTTCCTTCATTTTCTATCTATAGGGGATGATAGATGTTCACTAGATTTATTGTAATCATCTCTTCATGATGTTTGTAAACCAAATCATGAGGCTGCACACCTTAAACTTATACTGTGCCATGTGGTAATTATATCTCAATAAAACTAGAAGAAAAATTTTTAAAAAGACAGACACAGGGGAATCCCCCAGTGGTCCAGTGGTTAGGACTCCACACTTTCACCGCTGAGGGCACGGGTTCAATCCCTGGTCAGGGAACTAAGGTCCCACAAACCCGCAGCAAGCAAACAAACAAACAAAACCCCAAACCCCCAAAAAACCCCAAACAAAAAACAAACAAAACCCCCCCAAAACAAAAAACAAACAAAGTCCATACGGTCCATCAAAGGCCACATTCTAAGGAGACAGACAATACAAAGACAGGAATAAAATGCTTTCAAATGTGAAAAGTGCAATAAATGTAAGTATGTTTGGGGGTCCTGGGAGGGAGGGGATCCTACTTTAGACTGACCTGGCAGGCACTGGCCACATCTGAGAAGGTAAATCTGAGCTGAGAACTGAAGGATAAGAAGGAACCAGCCCCCTAAAGACCCTAAGGGAGTCTGGACACAGGGAAGAATTAGCATAAAGACCTTACATAAAAAGGATTCAACCTAAGTGGATGAAAAACAGCCCCAAGGCTATTGTAGCGGGGCCACTGGAGAGAGACAATGGGCCAGGATGTAGGAAATGAAGCAGCCCCAGTTAGCAGGAGCCAGATTACCGAAGGAGTTTTTAGAACATGATAAAGACTCTGGCTTTTGTTCAGAGAGGAAGGGGAAGCGATTAGATGCTTTTTAAACTGGAAATGACATAATCTGATTTCTGTGCTTGAGAAAGTCTTGCTGGGTGGAGAAAAGACAGCAAAGTGGTGACAGTGAAGCCAGAAAGCCAGGTGAGGAGGCCAGAGCAGACCTCGGGGATGTCTTTGGGGTTTTAAGGGAAAGATGTCGGTGATCTACAGTGGGTGATTGCAGGGGACAGAGAGGTAACGGAAGATTCTTCCACTCGGCCAATATTTATAGAGTCCATTGTGCCCTGTTAAGGGCACTGCAGATAAAGCCATGAAGGGAACAAAGTCCCTGTCCTCCTGGGGGTTCCTCTTCTACAAGGGGAGGCTGATATATATATATTTTTTATTCATTCATTCATTCATTTAGGTAGCTAGCTAGCTGTGCTGGGTCTTAGTTGCGGCATGTGGGATCTAGTTCCCTGACCAGGGATCGAACCTGGGCCCCTGGCGTTGGGAGCGCAGAGTCTTAACCACTGGACCACCAGGGAAGTCCTGGGGAGGCTGATAATTAACCACACAAGCACGTAGGCATAGCCCATGACATCAGACAGTGACACAGGCAATGAAGAAAGATAAAGCAGCCTAGGAGAGTAGGAGGGGCTTAGGATTCCAAGTCACCAGCAGTTGTAGGCCAGGTGATCAGAAAAGGCCTTTTTAGACATGATGCTTGACCTGGGGCCTGAATGACTTGAGGAAGAGAATTCCTGGGAGAGGGACTAGGAAGTTCAGATGTGTGGAGGTGGGAGTGGGATTGGCTTGTTCTAAAAAGAGTGAAATGGACAGTGTGGTTGGAGGAAAGTAAAAAAGGGCAAAAGGAATAAAAAAAATGAGGTCTGGGGCTTCCCAGGTGGAACAGTGGTTAAGAATCCGCCTGCCAATGCAGGGGACACGGGTTCAAGCACTGGTCTGGGAAGATCCCACATGCTGCAGAGCCACTAAGCCTGTGTGCCACAACTGCTGAGCCTGCGCTCTAGAGCTCCCAAGCCACAACTGCTGAAGCCCACGTGCCACAACTACTGAGCCCACGTGCCACAACTACTGAGCCCACAGACCACATCTACTGAAGCTCGTGTGCCTAGAGCCCATGCTCCACAACAAGAGAAACCACCACAAAGAGAAGCCCACGCACTGCATCAAAGAGTAGCCCCTGCTCGCTGCAACTACGAAAAGCCCTTGCCCAGCAATGAAGACCCAACGCAGGCAAAAATAAATTAATTAAATAAATAAATTAAATAAATAAATTTATAAAAAATACTATACTAATAAAAATAATAATATATTTTTTAAAAAATGAGGTCTGAGAGCTGGCACAGTTGGAGGGAGATACATTTTTATTTTCATTTTTAAATACATATTTTATTTTAGAATTGTTTTAGAGTTACAGAAAAAATGTGACATAGTACATAATTCCCATATACCTCACACCCAATTTCCACTATTCACATCTTGCATTTGTGTGGCATATTTGTCACAATTAATGAACCAATATTTGTACATTATTATCCACTAAAATCTATACTTTTTCAGATTTCCTCAACGTCCTTTTTCTGTGCCAGGTTCCTTCCAGGAAACTACATTACAGTTAGTTCTCATATTTCCTTAGGTCCCTCTTACCTGTGACAGTTTCTCGGACTTTCCTTGTTTTTGATGACCTTGAATGTTTTGAGGAGGACTGGTCAAAACTTTTGTAGACTACCCCTTGACTGGGGTTTATCTGATGTTTTTCCCATGATTAGATTGTGGTTATAGGTTTCTGGAAGGCAGATTACAGCTGAAGTGCCATTCTCATCAGATCATGTCAAGGATGCGTGCTATCAACATGACTTACTACTGATGATGCTGACTTTAATCACCTGGCTAAGGTAGTCCTTGCTAGATTTAGAGGGAGATACATGTGCAAAATAAGGGAGATACATGTGCAAAACATTGGGTTGGCCAAAAAGTTCGTTCGGGGTTTTCCGTAACCTGTAAGATGTTATATAGCAAAACCCGAACGAATTTTTTGGCCAACCCAATAGATACGAGAGGACTCAGCTCTGGGTCCCAACGGAGCTACCCCGTGAACAACTCAAGTTAGTGGACAGCGGTCGCTCACATTGTCAGGAGTGAAGTCCCCCCTCTCTGGCAATCCTAGTTTATAAGGCATTTTGGAGGAATATGAGCTTAAATACATATATGTGCGTGTGTGCACACATGGACAGATAGTCTTATTAGAAGAGACTAACTTTAGGGGGGTTATAGACTCATTTTGTCAAGAATAAATCCATCCAGGGATTATGGGCTGAGATCATCTGAGAAGCCCATAGTCCCAGGTAATGCTGACTCAGTCTTCTGATAGTTTAGAGACATCTATTCAAAATAAGATTGCATAGTTACTCAGTCAGGTGTATAAGGAAGGCAATATTGTCAGGAGAGAAATCTTCTATGGACCTGAACATCCCTGCATGTTGTTTTTCAGTATGTCAGGAACACAAGGACTCACCACTCTTTTTTTGTTTTTTAATTTTTGGCTGTGTTGGGTCTTTGTTGCTGGGTGTGGGATTCCTCTAGTTGCAGCGAGCGGGGGCTACTCTTCGTTGAGGTGCGCGGGCTTATTGCGGTGGCTTCTCTTGTTGCAGAGCTTGGACTCTAGGCGCACGGGCTTCAGTAGTTTAGTTGTGGTGCACAGGCTTAGTTGTTCCGCGGCATGTGGGATCTTCCTGGACCAGGGCTCGAACCTGTGTCCCCTGCACTGGCAGGTGGATTCTTAACCACTGCGCCACCAGGGGAGCCCGAACTTGCCACTCTACACCTGGCCATTTCTTAGGGTGGCATTTGCCACAAGTGACCTTGATGGATGAGGGAATGTCTCCTTTTGGAACAAAGAATAGTGCTCCTAGCAAAGAGGTGGATTCTCCCAAGCTTAGTGCCCTTCAGCTACGACACAAAGGATTGCAAGTGTGGAAGCCAGCTGGGCCCCTCTGTGTTGCCCGGGTGGGATTTGGGGACTAGAAGAACTGACGTAAACATGGTGCTCGTGCTGCCTGCTGTGCCGTGAGCAATACATCTTTTGTCTCTGACCCAGGAGTCTCGTATCTTCCGCTGGCATCCATGAAACAGGAACAAGATAACTTATTTGTCTGTACCACTGTAAAATCCTGGACCCTGTAAATAGGCCCTTGAGAAATGGATTGCTAAGATCTCTGAGAGGTTCCCCAGTGGGTGTGTGCTCAGACACTCTACATTCCAGACTGTGAGTGACAGAGTCATAGCTCCCATTCAGAGTTAAGAGATCAGTCCCTGAAAGATTTGGAAGAATGCCTGGAACATAGTAAAAAGGTTAAAAGAAAGGCACTGTTCTCCTTAGCATTGTTATTAAGGCGTGCAGATGCATACATTAAAAGGACGAAGGGCTCATCTGAGGATCTTCTGGGAAGTAAATGAACATAGCCAGGGATTTGGGCCAAGGTAGTCTGGGAAGCAGATGAATTCACTTGGGAGATTGTCCTCTTACACTCAGAAAAGTTGCTCGTCCAGTGGTCATAGCTAATAGGATGATGGTAAGCATGGTTATTTGTGTTTATATCTATATATAAATAGAGATTGATTTTATTTTAAGGAATTGGCTCGTGCAATTATGGAGACTGACAAGTCCCAAGGTCTGCCTTTAGCAAGCTGGAGACCCAGGAGAGCTGATGGTGTAGTTCTAGTTCAAAGGTTGGCAGGCTCAAGACCCAGGAAGAGCCCATATTTTAGTCTGAGTCCAAAGGCAGGAAAAAAAAAACAAAAAACAGTATCCCAGCTCAAAGGCAGTCAGGCAGGGCTTCCCTGGTGGCACAGTTGTTGAGAATCTGCCTGCCAGTGCAGGGGACACGGGTTCAAGCCCTGGTCTGGGATGATCCCACATGTCGTGGAGCAACTAGGCCTGTGAGCCATAACTACTGAGCCTGCGCGTCTGGAGCCTGTGCTCCACAACAAGAGAGGCCGCGATAGTGAGAGGCCCGCGCACCGTGATGAAGAGTGGCCCCCGCTTGCTGCAAATAGAGAAAGCCCTTGCACAGACACGAAGACCCAACACAGCCATAAATAAATAAATAAATAAATAAAAATTAAAAAAAAAAAGGCAGTCAGGCAGAAGGAGTTCTTTCTCACTCAGGCTTCTTCTATTCAGTCCTTCACCTGACTGGACGAGGCCCACCCCTATTACAGAGGGCAATCTGCTATAGTCAGTCTACTGATTCAAATGTTAATCTCCCCCAGAAACACCTTCACAGACACATCCAGAGTGATGTCTGGGCACCTCGTGGTCTAGCCAAGTTGACACATTGGATTAACCATCACACTCAACCTTTATTCTGAGCTTCAGAGGACCGAGCTCTGCTTCTGAACTTCCCTTGATACATGTCTTTGGAAGTGTGCAGGGACAGGCTGAATAGCCTCATGGTTAGGAGCAAGGGCACCAGTGGAGACAGCCTAGGTTCAAACCCTGTCTCCACCATTTAACAGTGAAATGCCTGTTATATATTTTCTGCAAAGATGGCTTCAGACAGCTCCTCCCAGATCTGGGTAATCCTGTTGCTTCTTCCATCAAGAAGTGGAGTTTGTACTCGACATAAAATAGATAAGCAACAAGGATCTACTGTACAGCACAGGGAACTATATTCAATATCTTGTAATAACCTATAATGGAAAAGAATCTGATATATCTATCTATCTATATCTATCTATATCTATATCTATATATCTGAATCACCTTGCTGTACAGCTGAAACTAACACAATATTGTGTTTTTGTCTTTTTTTTTTTGGCCGTGCGGCTTGTGAGATCTTAGTTCCCCAACCAGGGATCAAACCTGAGCCCACAGCAGTGAAAGCGCCTAGTCTTAACCACTGGACCACCAGGGAAGTCCCTAACACAATACTGTAAATCAACTATACTATAATTTAAAAAGAAAAGTAATGGAGTTTGTTCACCTCCCCTTGAATGACTTGTTTGGGCCAGTAGGATATGGTGGAGTGACACTGTGTGACTTCCCAGCCTTGAGAAGCTTTGTGACTTCTGTTTTCTTTTTTTTTTAATTAATTAACTAATTAATTAATTTTATTTTTGGTTGCATTGGGTCTTCCTTGCTGCACATGGGCTTTCTCTAAGTTGCGGCGAGTGGAGGCAACTCTTTGTTGCGGGGCATGGGCTTTTCATTGCAGTGGCTTCTCCTGTTGCAGAGCACGGGCTCTAGGTGTGCGGGCTTCAGTAGTTGTGGCATGCAGGCTCTGTAGTTGTGGCACATGAGCTCAGTCGTTGTGGCTTGTGGGCTCTAGAGCACAGGCTCATTAGAGCCAATATTTTGAGTAGAGCCAATGAGAAGCCTGCACACCTCAATGAAGAGTAGCCCCTGCTCTCCGCAACTAGAGAAAGCCTGTGCACAGCAACGAAGACCCAACGCAGCCAAAAATAAATAAAGTAAAAAAAAAAGAAGTAAGGATGATCAGCCCTATCATTTATCAAAATAATCATTGAAACCAGATGCCAAAGGTTTCAACTTGCAGTTAGTAAGAAAACCTTCAATCTTTTTTTAAATTTAATTTTTATTTTATATTGGATTATAGTTTTTATTTATTTATTTATTTATTTTTTGCGGTACGCGGGCCTCTCACTGTTGTGGCCTCTCCCATTGCGGAGCACAGGCTCCGGACACGCAAGCTCAGCGGCCATGGCTCACGGGCCCAGCCAGTCCGCAGCATGTGGGATCTTCCCGGACCGGGGCATGAACCCGTGTCCCCTGCATCGGCAGGCGGACTCTCAAGCACTGCGCCACCAGGGAAGCCCTATATTGGATTATAGTTGATTTACAATGTTGTGTTAGTTTCAGGTGTACAGCAAAGTGATTCAGTTATACATACACATACATCCATTCTTTTTCCGATTCTTTTCCCATCTAGCAGACAATCTCTAAGTACAGAAACCACTGAGCCAAGTGAACACTGGGTTAGTCATTCGTCTTTATGTAGATAGCAAAGAAAAATGTTCGCAGATATTTATATACCCAATGTCTTAAAATTAGAGTCCAAAACACATTTCTTCCATAGCTGCCATCACAAAAGATAATACTTTTACAACATGCATAGATTTTTTAACAGTCCCAAGGATTATAAACTTGAAACCTTGAAACTATGACTTTTAGTAATGAAATATGTTAAGATGTTTGTTGTGAAATATTCTGCTGATGAAAGGCTGTGAACCATGCCTGTGAAATGAAGGTAAGTTTGCTAAACAAACTTGTGACAACGCACCACTGCCTGCTGTCATTCTAGAACATTGCTGATGTAGTTTTAAGTATCTTAACTGGTATAAAAGACTGCATAGGGCCTCCCTGGTGGCGCAGTGGTTGAGAGTCCGCCTGCCGATGCAGAGGACACGGGTTCGTGCCCCGGCCCGGGAGGATCCCGCATGCCACGGAGTGGCTGGGCCCGTGAGCCATGGCTGCTGAGCCTGTGCGTCCGGAGCCTGTGCTCCGCAACAGGAGAGGCCACAACAGTGAGAGGCCCGCGTTCCGCAAAAAAAAAAAAAAAGACTGCATAGATTATCTTAGAATTTGGAACAAATATAAAGTCATTCTTCCTTGCAAAGTTATTCTGTGCGTAGAATAAATAAATGACTGACAGGTAAGTTTAGAACAATGGTTCTCAACTGGGGATAATTTTACTCCCTGTTTTAAAAATATAGGCTTTGTTATTATCCAGGTATGGTGAGGCCAACAGATCAGGGTACCACTGCCACTGAAAACACAGTTTTTTATGGTGATACAGTATGAAATATGTATTTGATGTTTGTCCCCAGTTCCTGACACATAGCTTCTGAAACCCTTGTAATTTCCTGAGTGATGGGGGTGAGAGGTGCATCATTTGTTTTAATATTTGGTCTTTGTCCAAGACAGCTCATAAAACCCTGGACCCTCCAGAGTCATAAGAATGCCTTTCTGGGGACTTCCCTGGTGGTGCAGTGCTTAAGAATCCGCCTAGCAATGCAGGGGACAGGGGTTCGAGCCCTGGTCCAGGAAGATTCCCACATGCTGTGGAGCAACTAAGCCCGTGCGCCACAACTACTGAGCTCGTGTGCCACAACTACTGAGCCTGCGAGCCACAACTACTGAAGCCCGCACACCTAGAGCGCATGCTCTGCAACAAGAGAAGCCACCACAACGAGAAGCCCGCTCACCACAAGGAAGAGTATGCCCATCTTGCCACAACTAGAGAGAGCCTGTGCACAGCGACGAAAACCCAATGCAAGCAAGATAAATAAATAAACAAATTTATTTAAAAAAAAATAGGGTTATAGTCACAGATCCCAAGAGGAGGGGGCCCGCCATGCCCTGGGGCAGCCCCAGGGGCAGCCAGGAGGCAGAGGAGAGCAAGGGGAAGACAGGGCAAGTGCCCTTACTGTGGTTTCCATGGGAAAGAACAGGTGAGTCAGGGTAAATAGATTTAGGATTGTCTAGTTTGAATAACTGCAGCAGACTCTATGGCATAGGGACAGCCCTTAGCTGTCTGGTACCTGGCCCTGGGGTGACTAGGACAGGGAAATAGTGGCCCAGGGTATAATAGCCTAATAAAGGAGGCGGTTGAGGGTTTGGGCTCTGGATTGGATGGTTTGCATACAAAAGACATGCACAAAGGCAGGTTGTTTGCTATCTCTAGGAATTAGCTAGTCCTGACATGGGCAGTCCCTCCAGGGTCAGCAAGGCCCCAACATGTCAAAGCATCAAAATCACAGAAAAAACAGAGAGAATTAATACACATCCTCCCCCCACCAGGAGGCAAGTTCAATGTCATGAGACATTTAGAGGAGGGGCGAGGGGTGCTATTGGTGTCTAGTGGGTGGAAACCCGGGATGTTGCTCAACATCCCACAATGCCCAGGACAGCCTCCCTCCCCCATCTGCGGATGAGCGAGCCCCAAACATCAATTGTGCTGAGGTTGAGAAATCCTGGTTCAGAGCAAAATGCAAAGCCTTATTTCCCCAATTAACAGTTGATTAATTAAATAGTTTCCTGATTCAGTAGACTTTTCTTGTTCCAGACCTTGCAACGGAACACGGGGGCAGATGCAAACTGGATGGATGGGGGGGGGCCATTTGATCTGATATAACTGGCTGACTCAAGACCCAGATGTTCAAAATGCACTGTGAGAAAAGCTCTAGAAAGAGCGGAATGGAGTGAGGGTTCCAGATGCCAACTGTTTATATTCCTCTTCCTGGGTCTTTGATTTGATGAGAAAACATGAGTAATTGTTTTGCTCTGCAACACATAGGCGGCATCTGCTATATGTTCCAAGCCCCTTCCCAGATCTTGTGAGCATTCCATACACGTTTGTCGATCAAATCATATATGCCTGTATGAATGACTGTGCATCTGGTAGGTGCATGAGTATTTGATGAATAAACAATTGAATGAATGAATGGAAATCATGAATATATTTTCGAGGAATTTAAAGAGAGGTAAGAGTGACTTGTTTTTTAATGCCATTTGCAGCAACATGGATGGACCTAGAGATGATCATACTAAGTGAAGTAAGTCAGACAGAGAAAGACAAATAGCATATGATATCATGTATATGTGGAATCTAAAATATGACACAAGTGAACTTATCTACGAAACAGAAACAGACTCACAGACACAGAGAACAGACTTGTGGTTGCCAAGGGGGGAGGGGTTGAGGAAGGATGGACTTGGAGGTTGGGATTAGCAGATGCAAATTATCATACATAGGATGGAGAAACCACAGGGTCCTACTGGATAGCACAGGGAACTATATTCAATATCCTGTGAGAAACCATAATAGAAAAGAATATGAAAAAGAATGTATAACTCAATCACTTTGCTATACAGCATAAATTAATACAACATTGTAAATCAACTATACTTCAATAAAATACATTTTAACAATTAAAAATATTTTGTAAAATAAGGGTGACTTGTTTTTGAATCTTCCTAATTCCTTCATTAAAAACCAAACACCAAGGGAGGGAGATGCAAGAGGGAAGAGATATGGGGACATATGTATATGTATAGTTGATTCACTTTGTTATAAAGCAGAAATTAACACACCATTGTAAAGCAATTATACTCCAATAAAGATGTTAAAAAATTAAAAAAAAAAAAACCACACCCCCCTTAAAAAAAAAACCCAGCAAACACAGCAAGTGAAAAGACCTACAGACAACATTTTCGGTAAAACTAGGTGAACCCCAGTGAACCCTAGAATACAAGCAGATGGGCTCAACCAAATACATATTTCTTATTCTAAATCACAAATAAAATAATAGCAGTTATGAGCAAACAAATATGTAAAATTAAGAAATCTCAGAAAGGAGATGGGTGGGGGGGGAAGTGACATAAACAGGAGATGACAAGGGTCAGAAAAGGACTAGAAACTTTAAAAAAGACATTTTACAAAATGCCAGGTAAATTATAGGAAGCACGAGAATGAACAGACACACAGAAAATAGAGTAAGTGAAACTGATGTCAGAAAGAAGAACAATCCAATATGAATGAAGAGATTAAAACTATTCAAGGGAAAGTGATAGAAATAAGGGAGAGACAAAGAATATCCCAAAATACCGTAATAGAAATAGCTGAAGGGACTTCCCTGGTGGTACAGTGGTTAAGAATCCGCCTGCCAGTGCACGGGACACAGGTTCGAGCCCTGGTCCAGGAAGATCCCACATGCCACCGAGCAACTAAGCCCATGTGCCACAACTACTGAGCCTGCACTCTACAGCCTGTGAGTCACAACTACTGAGCCCACGTGCCACAACTACTGAAGCGGCACGCCTAGAGCCTGTGCTCTGCAGCAAGAGAAACCACTGCTATGAGAAACCTTCACACCGCAGCAAAGAGTAGCCCCTGCTTTCCGCAACTAGAGAAAGCCCACACAGAGCGATGAAGACACAGCCAAAAAAAAATAGCTGAAGAAGAAAACCAAAACAATGGAACAAAACAAGTCATAAAAATCATAATCTAATAAACTTTCCTGAAAGAAAGAATTTGAAATTGAAGGGCCAAGAATATAACTAGGAAATTGGCCAAAAAGAGTCATCCGTAAGACACACTCTAGGAGAACTACTAGTTTATTGGGGTTTTTTTAAGGGGAAAATAATTATTTGCACATCTGAGCAATAGATCACATTAACTTAGAAGGGAAAGAAAAGCAGATTAGCAACAGATTTTTTGATGTTCTAGGAGAGAGTGGTTTAACAATTGTATGATACTTAGCAGCATATTAAAAAAAAAAAAAACTTGACCAAGTGGGGTTTATTCTAGCAACGCAAAGATGGTCAAAATTAGGAAATCATTAATAAAATTTATCATCTTAACAGAGCTAAGAAGAAAAAAATCACATGATCATCCCCAATATGCTAAAAGGACATTTGACAAAATTGAATAACTATTCACTTTAACATGCAATTAAATATGAAGTGATGCTTCTTTAAAATATTGATAGATATAGCCCCAAATTCAGGATCTCAATGAGCAAATATTAGAGGCTGTAGTACAAAAGACACTAGTGTCTAAATTTCAATCAGGGACAAGAAGGCCCACTATTTTCACTGCTGTTTACCACAAAGAACATGTTTTCCACTGTGTGAAAATCTAATGAGATCTCACTCACTTGCCCTGAGATTGTTCTGGGTATCACACAGCCAACAGGTGAAAGGAATTCAGTTTTAAGTGACTCAGCACATTCATTTGCCAAATATTCTCTGCATGCCTACAGTTTTCAGGCATTCTTTTAGGTACAAGCGATAACACAGTGAGCTGGAATAGAAGATGATCCTGTGGTCAGGTTGACAGTTGTACCCCACATTCCATTTTGTTTCCTGCCAGGATGAATAGCTGTGACTTTCTTCCTGACTCCAGTTGGGATTGTCTGAGGAAAACCATGCAGGGAGCATAAACCTATTCCTTTCTCTGCCCCAGACGCAGACCTGTGGGGTTACTCTCAAGGTACCACAATGCACAATGTGATACAGCTATGAACTAGGGGAGGGAAGAGAGGACACTCCCTTAGCTGGGGTTTTCTTCCTCCCCCTTCCTCCTTCCAAACTTAAGACGTTAAATGCTCGCCCTGCCTTTAAAGATACATTCTATCCAGTAGCATTGAAACCATCTGTCCCCTTAGTAAAGCGTTGAACCACTTACCAGAATCAAGTACACAAAAAGCTGGCTGAAGAGGTATTGAAGCCCTGCTGAAGATCTTAAACATGTGACCACCTTGATTTCCAAACTGCCACCTGACCCTGTGAACTTGCTTTGCTCTGCTGGTAATCACTGGGTTTTAACAATTAAGAAGGGTTTTTGTTTGTTTGTTTGTTTGTTTGCCCTCTAAGAGAACACTGCAGTCGTTAAAACTTGTATTTCTCAGTGCTTTACTAAGATATTCGAACTTTTCTACTCTGCTGGGTGGCGAGTAATGCCATGGTTTGTTGAGATTATTTCGATTGGCTCTCAATTACTCAGCTTTACTCAGGGGTGAGTCATTTAAAAGATTACAGGCGCTCTCCCCTCCCCCAACCCAGGCCGTGCTGCTTCTGCGGCCCCGTGGCGTCTAGGACCTCTGTTCCACAGGATGGGGTCTGTTAAAGTTGTCAAGAATAAGGCCTACTTCAAGAGATACCAAGTGGAATTTAGAAGACGGCGAGAGGGCAAAACTGACTACTATGCTTGGAAACGATTGGTAATCCAAGATAAAAATAAGTACAACACACCCAAATACAGAACGATAGTACGTGTAACCAATAGAGACATCATTTGTCAGATTGCTTATGCCCGTATAGAAGGAGATATAATAGTCTGTGCAGCTTATGCTCGCGAGCTCCCAAAGTATGGCGTGAAGGTTGGCCAGGCAACTTATGCTGCACCATGTTGCACTGGCCTGCTGTTGGCCCGCAGCCTTCTTAATAGGTTTGGTATGGACAAACTTTATGAAGGCCAAGTCGAGGTGGCTGGAGATGAGTACAATGTGGAAAGCATTGATGGTCAACCTGGTGCCTTCACCTGTTACTTGGATGCAGGGCTTCCCAGGACTACTACTGGGGATAAAGTTTTGGGGGCCCTGAAGGGAGCTGTAAATGGAGGCTGGTCTATCCCTCACAGTACCAAAGGGTTCCCTGGTTATGATTCAGAAAGCAAAGAATTCACTGCTGAGGTACACCAAGAGCACATCGTGGGGCAGAAAGTTGCAGATGATACGTGTTAACTGATTGAAGGAGATGAAGACGCTTGCAAAAAACAATTCTCTCAATACATAAAGAACAGCATAACTCCAGACATGATGGAGGAGATGGATAAGAAAGCTCATGCTGCAAGACGAGAGAATCCAGTGAATGAGAAGAAGCCTGAGAAAGAAGTTAAAGAGAAGAGGTGGAACCGTCCAGAAATGTCACTTGCCCAGAAGAAAGATAGGGTGGCTCAGAAGGCGGCAAGCTTCCTTAGAGTTCAGGAAAGGGCTGCTGAGAGTTAATAAACCAAACCACAACTTCTGTGAAGATTTTTCATATAAAGACAATAATAAACTTGTTGACCAAGTAGGAAAAAATAAATAAATGAATAAAACATTACAGGCAACACTAAATCAATTTCCCTTCCACCTGGAGCACGACTGGCTATGTCGCTCCTGTGGTGTTGGAGCGCCCTCTCGTGGTGACAATAATCCCCTGCAGTCTCGGGCCAGTCCTGGTTTGGCGCCCCGAGACGAGGTCACAGGTCCCTCTCTAAAACTCAAAATAGGGCCACTTTTCACAGTGCCCTTGGAAAATAATTCAAAATTGGATTACCACCATCCAAGGAAGCTCCAAAATAAAAGAAAATTCTCTTGCCCTAATCAACTGCTGGGCAATTAAGATAAAATTATTTCTGATTTGCAGGTTCTGTTAACTAGGTAACGTCAGCCTCCATCTGCTCACATGGAAAAGCTGAGGCCTACATTCCTCATGTTTTCATCAACTCTCTTGAGTGCATTCACGTGTGGGTCATTACAGAGTTATCAGGAGAGCTAGCACTGGACCCAAGAGTAAGTACGAACTTTGCCCAGCAGAATTTCTCCTAAAACTAACTGGATGGGAGAGTTATTCTACATGCACATTTTCCTCACACGTCAGCATTTCTAAAATTGGGATGCATCTTGTTACTGAAGGTATATTAGTACTGGGGTTGAAGAAGGAGTGGCCATAAAGGCAGGGAAGCAACTGAAATGTCTGCATAGATGAATGAATGGATAAAGGAGGTGTGGTATATATGTACAATGGAATATTCCTCAGTCATAAAAAAGAATGAAACATTGCCATCTGCAGCAACATGGATGGACCAAGACATTATCATACTCCATAAGGACGGTCAGAGAGAAAAACACAAAAAATATATGATGTCACCTACTTGTGGAAGCTAAAAAAACAGTACAAACGAATGTATATACAAAAGAGAATCAGCCTCCCACACATAAAACATAAATTTATGGTACAAAGGGGAAGGAGGGAGGGATAAATGAGTAATTTGGGATTGGTAGATAACCACTCATATATAAAATAGATAAAGAGCAAGGATTTACTGTATAGCCCAGGGAAATGTTTACTATCTTGTAACACCCTGTAATAGAAAAGAATGTAGATAGTTGAATCACTTTGCTGTATACCAGAAACTAACATAATGTTGTAAATCAACTACACTTCAATTAAAAAACAAATATTACGGGAAACACTTGGTTAGTTTCCCTTCCTCATGGTGCAAAGCTGACTGTGTCAGCTCCTGTGGTGTTGGAGCGCCCTCTCGTGGTAACAGTAATCCCCTGCAGCCTGGGGCCAGTCCTGGGCTGGAGCTCTGACACAGAGGTCAGAGGTCCGTCTATAAAGCTCAAACTAGGGCCACTTTTCACAGTCCCCTTGGAAAATAATTCAAAATTGGATTACCACCATCCGAGGAAGCTCCAAACTAAAAAAAATTTCTCTTGTCCTAATCGATTGCTGGGCAATTATGTAAAATTCTTTCTGATTTGCAGGTTCTATTAACTAGACAACTTCAGCCTCCATCTGCTCCTATGGAAAAGCTGACTCCTACATTCCCTCGCGTTTTCATCAACTCTCTTGACTACATTCACATGTGGGGAATTAGAGCGTTACCAGGAGGGCTGGCACTGGTCCGAAGGGTCCTAAGCACTCACTCTAAAGAGTACAATTTCTTCTAAAACTAACTGCATGGGAAGTTCTTGTACATGAACTTTTTGTTTTCAGATATTACATTTCTAAACTTGGGATGCATGTTGTCACTGAAGGCTTATTACTATTGGGGTTCAAGAAGGAGTGGCCATAAACGCAGGGAAGCAACTAACACACCCTTCATAGATGAATAGGTACAGAAGGTGTGGTACATATGTACAATGGGATACTCCTCATTCATAAGAAAGAACAAAATATTGCCTTTTGCAGCAACATGGATGGAACTAGAGATTTTTATAGTATGTGAAGTAAGGCAGACAGGGAAAGTCAAATATTATATGATATCACATAAATGTGTGGTCTAAAACTAATGCAAATGAACCTATGCAGAAAACCAAAACAGTCACAAACATACAACATATGGTTACCAAAGGGGAAAGGGATGGAGGGACAATTTAGGAGTTTGGGTTTCACAGATACATGCTATTATCATCTATAAAATAAATAAACAAGAAGGATTTACTGTAGAGCACAGGGGCCTGTATTCAATATCTTGCGATAACCTTATAATGAAAAGGAATCAAAAATGAAAGAATATAGAGGCGTATATATTAAAAGTGAAGTAACCTGCTGACACCTGTAACTATCACCATATTGTATAGCAACTACACTTCATTTAACAAAGAAAGAACATGGGGCAATCCTTGGTTAGGTTCCCTTCCTCCTGCTGCAAGGCTGGCTGTGCCTGCTCCTGCGGTGTTGGAGCGCCCTCTCGTGGTGATACGAATCCCCTGCAGTCTCGGGTCAGTCCTGGTTTGGCGCCCTGAGACGAGGTCAGAGGTCCCTCGGTAAAGCTCAAAATAGGGCCACTTTTTACAGTGCCCTTGGAAAATAATTCAAAATTGGATTACCACCGTCCGAGGAAGCTCCAAGTTAAAAGAAAAAAGTTTCTCTTGCCCTAATCGACTGCTGGACAATTAAGATAAAATTCTTTCTGATTTGCAGGTTCTGTTAAGTAGGTAACTTCAGCCTCCATCTGCTCCTATGGAAAAGCTGACTCCTACATTCCCTCGCGTTTTCATTAACTCTCTTGACTACATGCACGTGTGGGGATTTAGAGTTACCAGGAGGGCTGGCACTGGTCCGAAGAATCTTAAGTACTCACTTTGACCAGCAGAGTTTCTCCTAAAATTAACTGGATGGAAAACTTTTCTACATGCACAATTTTTTTTCAACTTTAGCATTTCCAAAATTTCTGATCTGTTAACTAGGCAACTTCAGCCTCCATCTGCTCACATGGAAAAGCTGATGCCTAGATTCCCTCGCGTTTTCATCAACTCTCTCGACTACATTCACGTGTGGGTCATTAGAGTTATCAGGAGAGCTAGCACTGGACCCAAGAGTAAGTACGAACTTTGCCCAGCAGAATTTCTCCTAAAACTAACTGGATGGGAGAGTTATTCTACATGCACATTTTCCTCACATGTCAGCATTTCTAAAATTGGGATGCATCTTGTTACTGAAGGTATATTAGTACTGGGGTTGAAGAAGGAGTGGCCATAAAGGCAGGGAAGCAACTGAAATGTCTGCATAGATGAATGAATGGATAAAGGAGGTGTGGTATATATGTACAATGGAATATTCCTCAGTCATAAAAAAGAATGAAACATTGCCATCTGCAGCAACATGGATGGACCAAGACATTATCATACTCCATAAGGACGGTCAGAGAGAAAAACACAAAAAATATATGATGTCACCTACTTGTGGAAGCTAAAAAAACAGTACAAACGAATGTATATACAAAAGAGAATCAGCCTCCCACACATAAAACATAAATTTATGGTACAAAGGGGAAGGAGGGAGGGATAAATGAGTAATTTGGGATTGGTAGATAACCACTCATATATAAAATAGATAAAGAGCAAGGATTTACTGTATAGCCCAGGGAAATGTTTACTATCTTGTAACACCCTGTAATAGAAAAGAATGTAGATAGTTGAATCACTTTGCTGTATACCAGAAACTAACATAATGTTGTAAATCAACTACACTTCAATTAAAAAACAAATATTACGGGAAACACTTGGTTAGTTTCCCTTCCTCATGGTGCAAAGCTGACTGTGTCAGCTCCTGTGGTGTTGGAGCGCCCTCTCGTGGTAACAGTAATCCCCTGCAGCCTGGGGCCAGTCCTGGGCTGGAGCTCTGACACAGAGGTCAGAGGTCCGTCTATAAAGCTCAAACTAGGGCCACTTTTCACAGTCCCCTTGGAAAATAATTCAAAATTGGATTACCACCATCCGAGGAAGCTCCAAACTAAAAAAAATTTCTCTTGTCCTAATCGATTGCTGGGCAATTATGTAAAATTCTTTCTGATTTGCAGGTTCTATTAACTAGACAACTTCAGCCTCCATCTGCTCCTATGGAAAAGCTGACTCCTACATTCCCTCGCGTTTTCATCAACTCTCTTGACTACATTCACATGTGGGGAATTAGAGCGTTACCAGGAGGGCTGGCACTGGTCCGAAGGGTCCTAAGCACTCACTCTAAAGAGTACAATTTCTTCTAAAACTAACTGCATGGGAAGTTCTTGTACATGAACTTTTTGTTTTCAGATATTACATTTCTAAACTTGGGATGCATGTTGTCACTGAAGGCTTATTACTATTGGGGTTCAAGAAGGAGTGGCCATAAACGCAGGGAAGCAACTAACACACCCTTCATAGATGAATAGGTACAGAAGGTGTGGTACATATGTACAATGGGATACTCCTCATTCATAAGAAAGAACAAAATATTGCCTTTTGCAGCAACATGGATGGAACTAGAGATTTTTATAGTATGTGAAGTAAGGCAGACAGGGAAAGTCAAATATTATATGATATCACATAAATGTGTGGTCTAAAACTAATGCAAATGAACCTATGCAGAAAACCAAAACAGTCACAAACATACAACATATGGTTACCAAAGGGGAAAGGGATGGAGGGACAATTTAGGAGTTTGGGTTTCACAGATACATGCTATTATCATCTATAAAATAAATAAACAAGAAGGATTTACTGTAGAGCACAGGGGCCTGTATTCAATATCTTGCGATAACCTTATAATGAAAAGGAATCAAAAATGAAAGAATATAGAGGCGTATATATTAAAAGTGAAGTAACCTGCTGACACCTGTAACTATCACCATATTGTATAGCAACTACACTTCATTTAACAAAGAAAGAACATGGGGCAATCCTTGGTTAGGTTCCCTTCCTCCTGCTGCAAGGCTGGCTGTGCCTGCTCCTGCGGTGTTGGAGCGCCCTCTCGTGGTGATACGAATCCCCTGCAGTCTCGGGTCAGTCCTGGTTTGGCGCCCTGAGACGAGGTCAGAGGTCCCTCGGTAAAGCTCAAAATAGGGCCACTTTTTACAGTGCCCTTGGAAAATAATTCAAAATTGGATTACCACCGTCCGAGGAAGCTCCAAGTTAAAAGAAAAAAGTTTCTCTTGCCCTAATCGACTGCTGGACAATTAAGATAAAATTCTTTCTGATTTGCAGGTTCTGTTAAGTAGGTAACTTCAGCCTCCATCTGCTCCTATGGAAAAGCTGACTCCTACATTCCCTCGCGTTTTCATTAACTCTCTTGACTACATGCACGTGTGGGGATTTAGAGTTACCAGGAGGGCTGGCACTGGTCCGAAGAATCTTAAGTACTCACTTTGACCAGCAGAGTTTCTCCTAAAATTAACTGGATGGAAAACTTTTCTACATGCACAATTTTTTTTCAACTTTAGCATTTCCAAAATTTCTGATCTGTTAACTAGGCAACTTCAGCCTCCATCTGCTCACATGGAAAAGCTGATGCCTAGATTCCCTCGCGTTTTCATCAACTCTCTCGACTACATTCACGTGTGGGTCATTAGAGTTATCAGGAGAGCTAGCACTGGACCCAAGAGTAAGTACGAACTTTGCCCAGCAGAATTTCTCCTAAAACTAACTGGATGGGAGAGTTATTCTACATGCACATTTTCCTCACATGTCAGCATTTCTAAAATTGGGATGCATCTTGTTACTGAAGGTATATTAGTACTGGGGTTGAAGAAGGAGTGGCCATAAAGGCAGGGAAGCAACTGAAATGTCTGCATAGATGAATGAATGGATAAAGGAGGTGTGGTATATATGTACAATGGAATATTCCTCAGTCATAAAAAAGAATGAAACATTGCCATCTGCAGCAACATGGATGGACCAAGACATTATCATACTACATAAAGACAGACAGAAAAAGACAAATAATATATGATATCGCCTGCTTGTGGAAGCTAAAAAAAAGTACAAACGAATGTATATACAAAAGAGAATCAGCCTCCTACACATAGAACATAAATTTATGGTACAAAAGCGGAAGGAGGGAGGGATAAATGAGTAATTTGGGATTGGTAGATAACCACTCATATATAAAATAGATAAAGATCAAGGATTTACTGTACAGCCCAGGGAAGTGTTTACTATCTTGTAACACCCTGTAATAGAAAAGAATGTAGATAGTTGAATCACTTTGCTGTATACCAGAAACTAACATAATGTTGTAAATCAACTACACTTCAATTAAAAAACAAATATTACGGGAAACACTTGGTTAGTTTCCCTTCCTCATGGTGCAAAGCTGACTGTGTCAGCTCCTGTGGTGTTGGAGCGCCCTCTCGTCCTAACACTAATCCCATGCAGGCTGGGGCCAGTCCTGGGCTGGAGCTCTGACACAGAGGTCAAAGGTCCCTCGATAAAGCTCAGAGTAAGGCCACTTTTCACAGTCCCCTTCAAAATAATTCACAATTGGATTACCACCATCCGAGGAAGCTCCAAACTAAAAAAATTTCTCTTGCCCTAATCGATTGCTGGACAATTATGTAAAATTCTTTGATTTGCAGGTTCTGTTAACTAGGTAACTTCAGCCTCCATCTGCTCACATGGAAAAGCTGACTCCTACATTCCCTCACGTTTTCATCAACTCTCTTGACTACATTCACATGTGGGGAATTAGAGAGTTACCAGGAGGGCCAGCACTGGTCCCAAGAGGCTTAAATACTCACTTTGACCAGCAGAATTTCTCCTAAAACTAACTGGATGGAAATCTTCTACATGCACAATTTTTTTCAACATTAGCATTTCCAAAATTTCTGATCTGTTAACTAGGCAACTTCAGCCTCCATCTGCTCACATGGAAAAGCTGAGGCCTAGATTCCCTCGTGTTTTCATCAACTCTCTTGACTACATTCACGTGTGGGGAATTAGAGAGTTACCAGGAGGGCTAGCACTGGTCCGAAGAGTCCTAAGCACTCACTCTAAAGAGTACAATTTCTTCTAAAACTAACTGCATGGGAAGTTCTTACATGCACTTTTTGTTTTCAGATATTGCATTTCTAAACTTGGGATGCATGTTGTCCCTGAGGGCATATTACTATTGGGGTTCAAGAAGGAGTGGCCATAAAGGCGTGGAAGCAACTTAAATGTCCTTCATAGATAAATAGGTACAGAAGGTGTGGTATATATGTACAATGGGATATTCCTCAGTCATAAGAAATAAAATATTGCCTTTTGCAGCAACATGGATGGACCTAGAGATTTTCATAGTAAGTGAAGTAAGGCAGACAGGGAAAGTCAAATATTATATGATATCACATAAATATGTGGTCTAAAACTAATGCAAACGATTCTATACAGAAAACCGAAACAGAGTCACAAACATAAATTAAAACATATGGCTACCAAAGGGGAAAGGGAGGGAGGGACAAACTAGGAGTTTGGGTTTCACAGATACATGCTATTATCATCTATAAAATAGATAAACAAGAAGGATTTACTGTAGAGCACAGGGGCCTATATTCAATAACTTGTGATAACCCTATAATGAAAAGGAATCAAAAATGAAAGAATGGGCTTCCCTGGTGGCGCAGTGGTTGGGAGTCGGCCTGCCAATGCTGGGGATACGGGTTCGTGCCCCGATCCGGGAAGATCCCACATGCCGCGGAGCGGCTGGACCCGTGAGCCATGGCCGCTGAGCCTGCGCGTCCAGAGACTGTGTTTCGCAGCGGGAGAGGCCACAACAGTGAGAGGCCCGTGTACCGGGGGGAAAAAAAAAATCAAAAAAAAAAATAAATAAAAAAGAAAGAATATAGAGGCATGTATATACGCATGTAAAAGGGAAGTAACTTGCTGACACCTGTAACTATCACCGTATTGTATAGCAACTACACTTCATTTAACAGAGAAAGAACATGAGGCAACCCTTGGTTAGGTTCCCTTTCTCCTGCTGCAAGGCTGGCTGTGCCTGCTCCTGTTGTGTTGGAGCGCCCTCTCGTGGTGATACTAATCCCCTGCAGTCTCGGGCCAGTCCTGGTTTTGGTGCCCTGAGACAGAGGTCAGACGTTCCCCTATACACCTCAAAATAGAGACACTCTTCATGGTTCCCTTGGAAAGTAATTTAAATTTGATTACCACCGTCCGAGGAGGCTCCAAATTAAAAAAATTTCTCTTGCCCCAATCCACTGCTGGGCAATTAAGATAAAATTCTTTCTGATTTGCAGGTACTATTACTATGTAACATAAACCTCCATGTGCTGCTATGGAAAAGGTGACGCCTAGATTCCCTTGTGTTTTCATCAACTCTTTTGAGTACATTCATGTGTGGCACATAAGAGAGTTATCAGGACAGCTAGCGTTGGTCCCAAGAGTCCTTTTTTGTTTTAATTGAAGTATAGTTGATTTACAATGTTCTGACAATCTCTGCTGTACAGCAACATGGCTCAGTTTTACACATATATATATTGTTTTTTCAATATTCTTTTCCATTATGGTTTATTTTAGGATATTAGATATAGTTCCCTGTTCTATACAGTAGGACTTTGTTGTTTATTCATTCTAAATGTAGTAGTTTACAGCTACCATCTCCAAATTCCCAGTCCATCCCTCTCCATCCCCACCCTCCCTCTGGAGCCACAAGTCTGATCTCTATGAATGTGCATGTTTCTGTTTCTTAGATAGGTTCATTTGTGCCACATTTTTGATTCCACATGTAAGTGATATCATATGGTATTTGTCTTTCTCTTTCTGACTTACTTCACTTAGTATGATAATCTCTAGTTGCATCCATGTTGCTGCAAATGGCATTCTTTTTTTCTTTTTTAAGGCTGAGTAGTATTCCATTGTGTAATTGTACCACATCTTCCTTATCCATTCATCTGTTGGTGGACATTTAAGTTGTTTCCATGTCTTGGCTAATATAAATAATGGTGCTGTGAACATAGGGGTGCATGTATCTTTTTGAATTATAATTTTGTCCAAGTATATGCCCAGGAGTGGGATTGCTGGATCATAGTTTTCTGAGGAATTTCCATACTGTTTTCCATAGTTGCTGCACCAACTTACATTCCCACCAACAGTGTAGGAGGGTCCCCTTTTCTACACACTGTCTCCAGCATTTGTTATTTGTAGACTTTTTTTTTTTTTTTTTTTTTTGCGGTAGGCGGGCCTCTCACTGTTGTGGCCTCTCCCCCTGCAGAGCACAGGCTCCGGACGCGCAGGCTCAGCAGCCATGGCTCACGGGCCCAGCCGCTCTGCGGCATGTGGGATCTTCCCAGACCGGGGCACGAACCCGTGTCCCCTGCATCGGCAGGCGGACTCTCAACCACTGCGCCACCAGGGAAGCCCTATTTGTAGACTTTTTAATGATGGCCATTCTGACCAGTGTGAGGTGGTACCTCATTGTAGTTTTGATTTGCATTTCTCTAATATTAGTGATGCTGAGGATCTTTTCATGTGCCTACTGGCCATCTGTATGTCTTTTTTGGAGAAATGTCTATTAAGGGCCTCTGCCCATTTTTCGAGTGGGTTTTTGTTTTTTTGTTATTGAGTTTTATGAGCTGTTTGAGCAACTGAAATGTCCATCACAGATGAATAAAGATGGCATGGTATATATGTACCATGGAATATTCCTCAGCCATAAAAAATAATGAAATATTGCCATTTGCAGCAACACAGATGGACCTAGAGGTTTTCATAGCAAGTGAAGTAAGGCAGACAGAGAAAGACAAATATTATATGGTATCAAATATATTTGTGATCTAAAAAATAATGCAAATAAGTCTATATATAAAACAGAAACAGAGTCAGAAACATGGAAAACAACATATGGTTACCAAAGGGAGAAAGGGAGGGAGGGACAAATTAGGAGTTTGGGATTAAAAGATACTATCATACTTATGTAAAATAGATAAACAAAAGGATTTACTGTGTAGCACAGGGAACTGTATTTAATATCTTGCAATAACCTATAATGGAAAAGAATAGAAAAAAACGAATATATATTTGAATCACTTAGCTGTACAGCAGAAACTAACACAATGTTTTAAACCAGCTATACTTCAATTAAAAGAAAAAAAGTTTATGGGGAAACACTTGGTTTGTTTCCCTTCCTCATGGTGCAAAGCTGGCTTAGTCTGCTTCTGTGGTGTTGGAGCGCCCTCTGCTGGTGATATAAATCATCTGCAGTCTCGGGCCAGTCCTGGCTTGGCTCCCTGAGACAGAGGTGAGAGGTCCCTCGATAAAGCTCAAAATAGGAGCACTCTTCATAGTCCCTTAGGAAAATCACATTTTTTTTTTCCCTTGCGGTAGGCGGGCCTCTCACTGTCGTGACCTCTCCCGTTGCGGAGCACAGGCTCCGGATGCGCGGGCTCAGCGGCCATGCATGGCTCACAGGCCCATCCACTCCGTGGCATGTGGGATCTTCCCGGACCGGGGCACGAACCCGTGTCCCCTGTATCAGCAGGCGGGCTCTCAACCACTGCGCCACCAGGGAAGCCCCCCTCCATCTATTTTTTAATTCATCTAATAACTTTGCTACTCAGTATCTTGCCCTCCATCCCTCCTTCACTCTACTTCAGTTGTTCATTCCCACAAATAACCCTCTACTTCATTATTACCAACCTCTTGAATGTCCATAATCTTCGTTTCAAGCATTCTGTTCTGCAGCAACACCTTTTCATCTTGGCCTTCTAGTGTCACTTCCTAGCGTTTAGTTCCACCCAGCTGTAACCATTTATCACCCAACCATTACTTCCCATCCCCTTCCCTCACCTCTGGCAATGCAGGCGTTTTGTTTTTTTTTTCAATTAAGAACTTTTTTGTCATCAACTCTACTGTGTAACTCTAAGGGTCTGTGACAGAAAAGCAAAGGAAAATGATCATTTACACAATGTTATACTATATCTCAATAAAGCTGGGGGAAAGATAAAAATGAATGGACAAAGAAAATGTGATATGTGGATATATATATATATGTGTGTGTGTGTGTGTGTATATATATATATGTATATATATATATATATATATATATATATATCCACATACATACAATGGAGTAATACTCAGCTATAAAAAAGAATGAAATAATGCCATTTGCAGCAACACGGATGGACCAAGAGATTATCATACTAAGGGAAGTAAGTCAGATGGAGAAAGACTAATATTATATGATATCACTTATATGTGGAATCTAAAAAATAATATGAATGAACTTGTTTACAAAACAGAAACATAGAAAACAAACTTATAGTTACCAGAGTGGTAAGGTGAGGGTGGGGAGAGGGATAAATTAGGAAGTTGGGATTAATATACACGCACTAATATGTATATAAAATAGGTAACCAACCTACTGTGGACCTACTGTGTATCACAGGGAATTCTATTCAATAATCAGTAATAACCTAGATGGGAAAAGAATCTGAAAAGGAATAGATGTATGTATATGTTTAACTGAATCACTTTTGACATACCTGAAACTAACACAACATTATAAATCAAGTATACTCTAATATAAAATAAAAATTAAAAAAAAGAAGTGTCCAGGGAACTTGGAATATTTGAGAGCAATTGAATAAAAGCACATATTTATTCAGAGGAAAAAAAAACAACAAATGACAGAATTCTGTTTCGTCTCCTTTGGAGCATGGTCTGCAGGGCTAGCTGACCATCTAACACAAGTTACCATCTTGGGGCTTCTGCCTTTGATACTCCAAAGTCCAAGTTTAGCATTTTGGTTAAGAGTGTAACCAAAGCAGGACCCTATGAGGCCTTCCCAGACTGGACCCACCACCCATGTCCTCTGCCTGCCTTTTGTTTGTAGAAAAACTTTAGTCAGAGAATAAATTTAATCAGAGAAGTGAGAAAACGCAGAAAGAAAGAAAACAGTCAAGCAAGACAAAATAAGAACACTTTAGCCATTAAACAAAGTCGAGGACCTTTAGTTCTTCCTCAAGGGCTATTAATAATATTTCTCAGCCGTGTCCTTTGAGCTGCTTTGCAGATACTGAAACCTCCACTAGGTGGGAGAAGTTAACTGCATGCTGCCCACAAGCACGTAGACCCCAGAGCAGTTGGAACCAGTAGGTGAATGATGCTGATTCCCATTTACCTCACCACCAACCAAACAGAAGAATGTCCACAAGCTGATCATTCCCTGCTCCTTGAACACTATAAGAGTCTTCACTACCCCCTCCAGGGTGGGTCACACAGTCTTGAGGGCCTTAGTCTGCTGTGGTCCCCTTTGCTGGCAAAGCAATAAAAGCTACTCTTTTTTTTTTTTTTTTAATAGGAAAATGTATATTTGTACCCTGTAAGGCAGTGCAGCATTTATAACAAAACTATTAATTACATTCCAAATACAATCAGTGCAACAAAAGTATCACATACAGATGTTTTAAAAAACATGCAGTACGTTAGCAAAGGGGCTGTGTGGTAATATACAACTTTTTGTGACCATAGTAATAGTTTAATGATTAGAATGAAGAAGTAGTGATTTAAGCATTTTATATCTCAACATGATAGTTACATATAAGCATTTTACTCTTTGGTTTTATTTTAGTAATTTGGTTGGGGAGTTTGGGTGACATATCAATCATTATAATGCTTTCCTATTTAAATTATGAATTATGGGAAATTGGCTCTAGGCTAAGGTTTCATCAGGAACTGATTCATAACTTTGAGGAAGATTCCTGGAATATTTGTATGTGTGTATACATTTTTTTTTTAAGTAGTCACTTATCGGTGTCCTATCCTACATCCAGTCTTCCCTTTTTCCTTCCCCTTCCTAACACTATTCCTGACATTGAGTATCACCCCTTAGCCCGTGCAACCCACGTGGTTTTGAGGAAACACGATCACACCCATGGAGGCAGGCCATGGTTGGCGGGAATGGCATATCCCACTGTTCCTAGAAAGCAATTCCTCAGCACAGCACTCTTGGCTCAACAGTAAATAAGTGAGGTGAGGAGATAGATGGGAATCAGTAGGGCTAAGTGCTCTGGGTCTGGGCTTTTGACGCTGCCTGGATTGTCCCTTCTTTGCTCCATTGCACACCCCAGTAGTCTGTCTCTACGCTTCAGGCCTCACATCTGTAAGTGAGAGAAAGAATATTATAAGTCTGAAGCAAGTCCAGGTCTCAGGCTTCCCCAGCTTCCTCCACAGGAGTCTTATTTATAGAATCAATCACATAACAAGTATTTGTTGAGCTTTCCCGAGTCACAGAAACTAAACCAGTTCATAGCAAAGACTCAGAATTCTGTGCCAAGGTTCTAATAACTGTCAGCAGCTCAAGGCAACTGACCAAAGCTTTAGAACTGTGATGACGTCCAAGTGTCACAGGTTCACTGTAAAGCACTCACTCTAGGACATAAGTTGTGAAGGAACAACTTGGGATGGATTCTGCCCACAGTAGTTTATGCCTGGTTTTCCCCCCAGTCCCTTGTTTCACCAATATTTTCCATCATTGTATGTTGCCTCTCAAGCCAGCTGGGCATCTGAGAATCTAGGATCTTCTGTTCTGCATACAGATCTGCAACTGATTTTTTCTTCTTGTGTTAATTTTTAATTGTGGTAAAATCCACACAACATAAAATTTACCATCTTAACCATTTTCAAGTGTACAGTTAAGCAGTGTAAAATGCATTCACATTGTTGTATAACTGTCAACACCATCCACTTTTAGAACTTTATTTTTTTAATTTTTGGCTGCGCCATGTGGCATGCAGCATCTTAGTTCCCTGACCAGGGATCGAACCTGTGCCCCCTGCATTGGAAGTGCAGAGTCTTAACCACTGGACTGCCAGGGAAGTCACTTTAGAACTCTTTTCAACCTTTCAAAACTCAAAGCTCTGTACCCCTTAAACAATAACTCTCATTCCCCCTGTTCTTAGCAACCACCAATCTACTTCCTTCTCTATGAATCTGATTACTTCGGGGACTTTATATAAGTGGAATCCTACAGTATTTGCCTTGTGATTGGCTTATTTCACTGAGCATAATGTCCTCCAGGCTCATCCAGGTTGTAGCATGTGTCAGAATTTCCCTCCTTTTTAAGGCTGAATAATATTCTATTGTGTATATATATATATATATACAATATTACACAGCACATTCTGTTTATCTGTTCATCCCGATGCACGTTTGGGTTGCTTCCACTTTCGGCTGCTGTGAATGCTGCTGCTCTGAAGATTAGCATACAAATGTCTCTTCCGAGTATAATTGCCTTTGTCATTAAAATCCTTTGGTGTAGACAGCTCTTCCAGCTTGTTCATAGGACTGAAAAGAAAATTGTGAGATTCTTGCTCCATGATTTAGATCTCCCTGCACCTTTTGCTTTTCCCTTCACCTTCTCTTTCCTTGGTGCTGTTCCACCCTCCAGCCTTTGCTAAAATAGTCCTGATACTATTCAGCCATAAAAAATAATGAAATAATGCCATTTGCAGCAACATGGATGCAACTAGAGACGATCATACTAAGTGAAGTAAGGCAGAAAGAGAAAGACAAATACCATATGCTATCATTTATATGTGGAATCTAAAATATGACACAAATGAACCTATCTATGAGACAGAAACAGAATCATGGACATAGAGAACTAGAATGGTGGTTGCCAAGGGGGAGGGGGTTGGGGGAGGGATGGAGTGGGAGGTTGGGGTTAGCAGATATAGGCTATTTTTAAATTTTTATTTAATTTTTGGCTGCATTGGGTCTTCGTTGCTGCGCACGGGCTTTCTCTAGTTGCAGCGAGCGGGGGCTACTCTTCATTGTGGTGCACGGGCCTCTCATTGCCGTGGCTTCTCTTGTTGCGGAGCACAGGCTCTAGGCACGCGGGCTTCAGTAGTTGTGGCTCGCGGGCTCTACAGCACAGGCTCAGTAGTTGTGGCGCACGGGCAGATATAAGCTGTTACGTATGGACTTGATAAACAACAAGGTCCTACTGTATGGCACAGAGAACTATATTCAATATACTATGATAAACCATAATGGAAAAGAATATAAAAAAGAATATATATATATAATATACATATATTATATATATAACTAAAACGCTCTGCTATACAGCAGAAATTAATACAGCATTGTAAATCAACTACACTTCAATAAAAAATAGATTAAAAATAAAATAAGGACTTCCCTGGTGGTCCAGTGGTTGAGAGTCCACGCTCCCAATGCAGGGGGCCCGGGTTTGATCCCTGGCCAGGGAATTATATCCCACATGCATGTCACAACTAAGAGCCCGCATGCCACAACAAAGATCCCACACGCGGCAACAAAGATCCCCTGTGATACAACTAAGACCCTGTGCAGCCAAATAAATATTTTTTAAATAAAAAATTAAAATATCATAAATAAATGTTTAAAAATTTTTTAAAGTGGAGTGTCCTGGAAAAAGGAGGGAATGGTACAATCAAATGTCTCTCACACGTGTTGGCCAGAGAAAAATTCACCAAAATGATGATTAGGTGAGATCTTGTCAGGAAGAGGAGGTGGATCATGGCAGGAAAAAAATTTACATATACCCACTCTAGCAGATATTTAATAAATGATCTTTATGGTGATTATTTCAGGGCAAATCTTGGTGACACGAAGGAGGAAAGTCATCAACTACATGAGTCCAGTGCGGGTGACTCTTGCTACTGTGCTGAAAAGTCAGAGGAAGCTGAAAAGGAGAAAATAAACTGAATCCAGCCTGCTCATGTTCCATCTTGGGGAAAAGTAAACAAGAAAAGAAAACTACCAAACTTTACCAATAAACAATTCCCTTGAGCAAAGTTTGAAAGAAGTTGAGTTAATCAGTCCCTTAAGAATTATTAGAAGTTTTCAAAGTTTTCTGGGTCCCTGAAGCCTGACCCATCAACGTCTTGGGTAAAAAGAATTGGGGAAAGGAAAATATCCCTTACCTTTCCACTTGGGGTGTGACCTAGTATCTGAAATCATAGTGACCTCTGGGGACCAGGAGAGTTGCATTCTTACAAACGATCTCAAAGAACCTCTTAATTTTTAAAAATCTTGTTGCTCATGATTTCTCTCTGATCCCTAATTTACTCTATGTTTGTTTTTTTCTTTTGTCTCTCTTATTTTTCTTTATCTATCTTTCTTCTCCTGTTTCTTTCCTTTGTCTCTAGTTCACTGACTCTGTCTTACTTTCTCTGTCTTCATCTGCCTCTCTTCCCCAATCCGTACCCTTTCTCCCTGCCTTTCTCCTTTCTTCTGTATCTGTCCATGTTTAATGTTTCTTTTTTCCTCTCCAGGGCCTCCCCATGTCTCTGTCACTTTTGTTGGTTTTGTTAATTACCTTCTCCTGTGTCTCTGTTTCATGCCATATGCCTCTCTGAAAAAATTTCCAGAATCAGAACTTGGACCCTTTTGGATAGAGAAGACTGTAAACGTGCCAGGTAACATTGTCATCACCTGTTGTCTGGATGCCATTCACACCATCCTCTAAGAGGCTGGGGACAGAGCAGGAGGAAATACTGAAGATGTAGAAGAAGGAATTGAGTTGGGGGAGCTCTTTCTGATTTAAAAGGAAACAGAATTAGACTGTACACTGAAGGAGAAAGGGTGGGGTCTAAACCACAGCAGTCCGATATGGTAGCCATGAAGAGCCACATGTGGATATTGAGCAATTGAAATGTGGATGGTCTGCAATGAGATGTGCTGAGTGTGGAACATCCACCAGATTTTGAAGACTTAGTCTCCCCCGCCCCACCAAAAATATAAAGCAATTCATGAATAAATTTTTCATATTGACTGCATATTTTTTTATCGTTATTCAGCAAAAAGAATTTTATTTCATGAAAATTATAACACATGTATACCTATACTTTACATGAGTACAATAGTCTTCCTTATTACAATGTCTTCTCTTGGCAAGAAACCATAATAAATGCTAGAAAGCAACTCTCGTAAGTTGGACTAATGCCAGTTATCTCTTAACAGCCAACAGTGCCTACTATATCATCACACCCTCCAGCTGTACTGAAAGATTACATACTAATTTCCCAGAATAATCAAAAGTAAATTATATTATTTATGGTATTTACTGGTATATATGGAATCCTAAATGTTCTATTTGAAATGTCTAAATATATGTAAGAAACGAGAGGAGTTAATTTCTTGTGTTGTAGTTCATGTTTGATTCACATTTCAAGTTTAGTTACCAGGCAATCTGATGCTAGATGATTATCCAAACGTTGTTGGTGTGTTTCGTTGCTAATACTCCCAGTGTACTTCAAGGAGCTGGGTATAGATGTTGCTGGAGGACATGCTTGCTAGAGGTCGGTAATAATTAGACCACCTGTCATTTTTTGCTTGGTTTCATGTTGACCGCTGGGTGCATCCTATACCATGCCTTTAGTTTTCGTAAAAATCAGTCTATAAAAGACTTTTGCTTTTCCTGAGCACTGGTTTTGCTCAGTCAGGTCTCTCCCTCCACCCCGCGGCCACCTCTGCCCACCGCGGCCCTGGGCGTTGAGCTAGCAGGTGCGAGGCCGAAGCTCTGCACTGACAAAAGGAGGCCGAGTTTACACAGTGCGCGCCCCAGAGGAAGAGGCGGCAGCCGTAGGCCTGGCCGCCCGAACTTCGAGAGCCTAGCGGGGGAGCGCGGAGGTGGGCCGGGCTGCCCGGCCAGGGCCGGGGAAAGACTCGCTTTGCGCCAGCCTCCTCTCCGCCTTCCAGCAGTCAGCGCCGCCGAGCCTCCAAGGCCCTGCGGCTCTCCGCAGCCTTAATTAACAAGCCTCTTTCCTCCACCTCCGCCCCCGCCGGCCTCGGGGCAGCCAGGGGTTTCACATCGCAGACTCCATTCCGCCCGCCAGCCGGAGGGGGCCGAACCCGGCTCCGCGGGTCCGAAGAAGCCACTCCGGCTGGGGCCTGGCCGCTGGGTTAGCGGGTGGGAGCCAGCGCAGGAGACTGAGGGAGGAAAGCGGAGAACGAGGAGGCGGGAGAAAGGGCGCGGGGCGGGGGCTTGACTGCATATTAAAATGATGTTTTGGATACATCGGATTAGATAAAATGTTACTAACACTCATTTCACCTGTTTCTTATGTCTTTTCACGTGGCTGCTAGCAAATTTGAAATTACGTACGTGGCTTGTGTTTGTGACTCACGTTATATTTCTAATTGCACAGTCTAAATGAATGAGTGTATTTCAGATACACACTTGAGGACAAAGGAGGCATGTTCTAGCCACAATATACAGAGAGAACTGATGTGATAAAGTAGTTCATAGTAGCTCAGAATTTTCAAGAATTCTCCAGCTGCCAATCACCGCATCTGACACCCTCCCACCCCGCCCCGCCCCGCCAGCTCCTTCTATTGTGAATACCTCTGGGAGAGGGAGTTGCAGCTATAAGGGGCATGGGATGCTGTTCAGTAATCCGTTTCTTTTTTTTTTTTTTAGGTACGCAGGCCTCTCACTGCTGTGGCCTCTCCCGTTGCGGAGCAGAGGCTCCGGATGCGCAGGCTCAGCGGCCACGGCTCACGGGCCCAGCCGCTCTGTGGCATGTGGGATCTTCCCAGACCCGGGCACGAACCCGTGTCCCCTGCATCGGCAGGCGAACTCTCAACCACTGCGCCACCAGGGAAGCCCCTAGTAATCCGTTTCTTGATCTGGGTGCTGGTTGCAACTGTACGTTCTATTTGAGAAAACACAGAGAACGGTACAGTGATGACATATGCACTTCTCAAAATGTATATATTACAATTCATAAATACAGGCAAACAGATAAATAGTTGTGAAAAGCAAACCCCCAATTCTGTATTCTCCTTTCTGGTTCCAAACTGTGTTAACTCACTCTGTACACAGTAAAAGACCTGCAAGTAGCAAGTCTCACCCCTCAGTGGATTATCAAAGTACAAGATTTAATTAGCAAATAACAGGCTTTGTGAGAGGCAAGAGTAAAATTCTTCTGATCAAGGGAAATAATACTTTTTCCATTATATACAGATAATAGCAAGCGTCTGGTAGGGTGTTTATTATGCGCCAAGCCCTGTTCTATTTTTTTTTTTTTTATTTTTTATTTTTTATTTTTTTCGGTATGTGGGCCTCTCACTGTCGTGGCCTCTCCCGTTGCGGAGCACAGGCTCCGGACGCGCAGGCTCAGCGGCCATGGCTCACGGGCCCAGCCGCTCCGCGGCATGTGGGATCTTCCCGGACCGGGGCACGAACCCGTGTCCCCTGCATCGGCAGGCGGACTCTCAACCACTGCGCCACCAGGGAAGCCCCTAAGCCCTGTTCTAAGTTTTCATTCATTTAATCTTCCCCAAAAGCCCATGTGATTGATACTCTTACCACCCCTGCATTACTTATTTTTTGCAGTACGCGGGCTTCTCACTGCCGGGCCTCTCCCGCTGCGGAGCACAGGCTCCAGATGCGCAGGCTCAGCGGCCAGCTGCTCCGCGGCATGTGGGATCTTCCCGGACCGGGGCACAAACCCGTGTCCCCTGCATCGGCAGGCGCAGTCTCAACCACTGCGCCATCAGGGAAGCCCCCATGATCATACTTTTTAAGCCTGACTGAACTAAGGGTAACCTGTCCCACTTTAACCGAATTCCTAGGTTGTGTCACAAAGCCTTTGAAGGCTAATGAAGTCTGTGGGTGTGAACGTTGAGTATGCCTTGCCGTGAAGGTATGGGTTTTCTAGTTTTATGTTCATAGTATACAAGTAGCAACACGGAACTGCCAGGACTTGAGTTTAACTACCGGTCACTCAAGGTCCAGTAGCTGGAATGGTTTGGGGAGGGCTACTGGGAAACAAGCCTGTCAAGAGATGGGATGTCCCAATTATAAATTGTGAATCACTTATTTCTGTACACCTGTTAATTTTATCAACTATATTTCAAGAGTTTTACAATTACCCCATTACCAAGCAAAACATGAAGCTGCATCCCCAAATTCTAAGGACAGTCCTCCTGGCACAGGGCTTTTCATATTTACCTATAGTTTAAGGGTCTTGGCAGACTGCTAGCCCATTGATTCTAAGACCCTAGTTCAGCCACTTGAACTTCTGAGGAATTTATTAACTTGCATTTCATACAATTAGCTCTTAATATTGGGTTGGCCAAAGTTAGTTTAGGTTTTTCCTGTTACCAAACTTTTTGGCCAACCCGGATGTTTGAGACCATCCTAGAATTTTGTGTCCCTTACAACCTACACCTTTCATAGTTCTCTCTGCCAACCTGTGTAGAACTGATCAGAAAGCTACAAATTCCTTGGTGTTCTGAAAGAATTATTTTATGTCCCAAGAGCTATTAACCAAAAGTTGGAAAAAACTTAACATATTGAGAATATGGCAGGTGTCCCCATAAAGGTAGGGAACACTAGGCCTTAATTTTTGCCGCCCCTGAAGACTTGTGGGATCTTAGTTCCCCACCCATGGATTGAAACCATGGCCTCCAGTGAAGGCCTAACCAGGAATTCCCTCTAGGCCTTAATTTACTAAGCCCAAAACCCTCTCCATTTGGCTAATTCTGATAAATGGCACTAAAATCTTAAGGGAAACGAGCTTTTCCTCTTGCAGAAATGTTCGAGGCACACCACTGGGCCCGGCCACTCCCAACACCACCCCCAAGGACCCCCTCAACTTGGAGAAACTGGGGGATTTGGAATTACTGGAAAAATAGGCAAATGCACACACAATATTGGTATACAAATTTATTAACATTTAAATTTCACCAAAAGTTCGCTAGCCATTTGTTCAGATCTTTAAAGACAAGATGGGCAAACAGCTCTGATGTATTGAACACTGCACAATATATTCAGCAACTAGACAATCGGAAGGGGTATTATACCCTTAGGAGCACCAAGCATAGGAACAAGCCCGGGAGGACAAACCTGCCCCGCCACTCAGGACTCCACAGAGGTCTTTGGTTGCTGACAGAATCTCCCCTTGACTTCAGACTTGAGACAAACCGAGGGAGTCTGTCAGTATACAAAAACCACTGCCTTCAGTAACAGGATGGACTGGCCAGGGCCAATTCAGATTGGGGGCAGTCTGAGGTGAGCAGGGCTGGCTGGAGGCTGGACATGTCGCAGCTGAAGGCCAGCATCGGCAGATGAGAGCCGCCATCTTCTAAGAAATCGCCGGATTTCTACACAAGTTCCTAACGTGCCATTTCCCAAACAGGGACACTCAAAATGGGAGCACTTTCCCAGTCGTATATACGGCAAGTGCCCCCATTTTGAGTATCACGGTCTGAGTTGTTGGAACTTGTTCCTGGAGAAAACACCGAAGAATCTCTTGACCACATGAACCTGGTTCTAGAAAGCGCCTAGACTTTATACACATGCCTGAAAGGTCACTGGTCTCAAGATAATGTTAAAAGCATAGGAACTATTACCTGCATACCATTACTTGGAGAATGATTATGTTTCCAGGCGGTATTGGTATTTTGCTACTAATTTTTGTTCCCCCTCCGCCACTTAGCAAGCACATACCGGCGGGGTGACCATTCCTGAAGTGTTACCTAAATTCACATGGACACCTATAAGAGTAATAAGGCATTTACTGTATTCTAAGACACTAATTTCCCAATGGACACCAGAATCCAAGTAGTTAATACCCTTCACATAGGAATTACCAGAAGACAGTCTGACCAGAACAAGAGACTGCTCTTGAGCCGAGCAATCCCAAAAACCTTTGGCCAGAGGTAGCCTGAAGTCTGCTCAGCCCAATAAACCCAGGCCAGGAGTTCAAAAAGCGTGTCGAGGACCCCCGCACTATGTCAAATGGAAGGTATCTTTTGTCTCGCCGCGTGCCACGCGGGACCCTATTTCCCAACCAGAGGTCGGAGCCACGGCCCCTGCAGCGGAAGCTTAACCACTGAACCCGCAGGGAAGTCCCGGAAGCTACTTTCTCAATCGGTAACACTCAAAAGATGGCGGCACTTCCCTTCGCAGAACAGAAAGTGCCCCCACAGTTTGAGTACCACAGGCCGAGAAGTTCCATAAGGGACATGATCACCAACTGAAGGACTTACCAGACAGGGAACGCCTGCAAAGGACTAAGATGAACCCCACCTTAATCCCCAAATCTGGAAAATGAAAAGAGATAGTGATAAGGAAATCTGACCGTGAAAATCAAGCTCACGGCATCCCCTCCGCACGCAATGAACACGAGTCAAAATTCAATTAATGAGCATTCAGCGCCTCCAACAGTTCCGGGTAGGTGAGATGGGTTTACCTTAAAGGGCTCCATTTTGAACCTGTTAACCAACTGTCGAAACTTAACACACTGCATACACCCTAAACCACAGGTAAAAAAGACGACACTTAGAGAACCGGCCTTAAATTGCTCCGCAATGAGTGAAGACCGAAGCTTCCCAATGTAGATATCCCAAGTCATGGGCAAAACACTACGCCCAGACATACAGCTTCTGGACCCAAAGGCCGAAGGAGGGAAGAGCACACATAGGGTTAAAGCTGGAGAGGAAAGGGAACTTAAGGTGAAAAGAGGGGACGCGCATCCCAATCGAATTTCAGAATGCAGAAGGGAAGGCAAGTCCCAAAGCATAAAAAGTTAAAATAGGGCTTCCGTCGTGGCGCAGTGGTTGAGAGTCCGCCTGCCGATGCAGGGGACACGGGTTCGTACCCCGGTCCGGGAAGATCCCACGTGCCGCGGAGCGGCTGGGCCCGTGAGCCATGGCCGCTGAACCTGCACGTCCGGAGCCTGTGCTCCGCAACGGGAGAGGCCACAGCAGTGAGAGGCCCGCGTACCGCAAAAAAAAAAAAAAAAAAATTTAAATAGTTTCTTTCCTGGAGAGAGGGGAGGATGGAAAAATAAAGGTGAAATAAAGTGCAGGCCAAACTTACAAGATGCTGAGTCACGCTGCTTTTCTCTTCAGGTGATGAGAGTTGGGCGCTCCTGGGCTCTTATATAGCCAGCGACCCAGACTGAGGGGAAGACCACTCCCCTCCACTGGTCTCCACCCACGCCCACCCAGCCTCCTTGTGGGTCAGACCCACCCTCTTTTTTTTTTAAACTGTTGACTCCTTTATTGTTTATAGCACCAGAACAAACTATTGTTGCAAACAAACTGGGGGAAAAAAAAGGATAGAAGTACCCAGAAGGGACTCAGTTATTCATTCAACAACTATTTACATATAATATTGATTTGTCATATTTATTGAGCAAATAAAATACAGCAGGCCCTTTGCTAGTTTTTGGGGTGATTGAGGTGAAGAAGACCATGGATTTTATAGTCTAGAACAGTGGTTTTCAACTGAGGGTGACTTTTTTCCTCCCCTGGGGACATTGGCAATGTCTGGAGACATTTTTGGTTGTCACAACTGGGGTGAGGAGTGGAGTACAGCCAGCCTATAGTGGGTAATACCAGGGATCTTGGCAAACATCCGACAGTGTACAGCCCCTCACAATAAAGAATTGTCCCTGCCCAAAATGTGAATAGCGCTGAAGCTGAGAAACTATGATCTAGGTAGAGGTAGGGTGATGGACAGAAAAAAAAAACAAACAACAAACAAGCACACAGCTAATTGCTGTTCATATTATTTCATCTGAATCTTTCCATATTCATATAAACATTGATGTGGGGTCACTTCTGTGCTCTTTAAATACAGTAGCCTATTAAAAAGGATTTAAAATAGGTTTTAGCAACCATGAATATTAGAATAAAATTTCTCAAAATGTTTTCAGTATCTTTTTAAAATGTGCACAATTTTACTAAACTGATGCATATTTTCGAGGTCTTATTATTATTCTCCCCGTAACAAATCTTGGACAAGGAGTAACAAGTCCATGGGACTTGCTAAGGATGGTTGGATGAACTACAGAAAATATATAAATAAAATAGTAGAAAAATAAATAAATGTGCTTTAATGCTTGAATGGCAGTACAGAGTATGCTTTTACCATAATTTCATTAATCCCCGAATTTTAGACATTTTCAATTGTTATAAATTTAGGATAATTTATTAATAGTGCTATAATGAGCATTTTTATTACTTAAAATTTTCTGGTTTTTAATTTTTTATCTAAAAAAATTTTTATTGGAGTATAGTTGATTTACAATGTTGTGTTTGAATGAGCATTTTTTAAATTTCCTTTTTTGTTTTTTTCTCTTTGAAATTTTCTTTTTTTCTTTCGCAGTGAGCATTTTTTTTTTGGCCACGCAGCTTGGCTTGCGGGATCTTAGTTCCCCGACCAGAGATTAAACCCGGGCCCAAGGCGGTGAAAGCGCCCAGTCCTAACCACTGGAGCGCCAGGGAATTCTCTAAAATGAGCATTTTTGAGAGCAACTTTTTTTTGGGGGGGGGTGGTTCGCGGGCCTCTCACTGCTCTGGCCTCTCCCGTTGCGCAGCACAGGCTCCAGACGCGCAGGTTCAGCAGCCATGGCTCACGGGCCCAGCCGCTCCGCGGCATGTGGGATCCTCCCGGACCGGGGTACGAACCCGTGTCCCCTGCATCGGCAGGCGGACTCTCAACCACTGCACCACCAGGGAAGCCCTTGAGAGCAAGTTTGATAGGAGTGGAGACATTTGTTTCTGATGGCTTCTACAAATCCGTGTTAACCCTCCAAATGTTCTCTGCATTTGGAAGTACTGAAATGAAGTGATTTGCCCAAGAAAACATTGCCAGAGTAAATGGAATTGAACCCAGGTTTAGAAGTTCTTGCTTTGGTCCTGGTGAAGGTTGCTGGGGGTGAGCACTACTTCTGACCTGGCATCTGCTGAGCCCATTCAGAGTCAGATCTAACCTGTCCACTCCTCCCCCATCCCACCTGGACCTCTCATACATCCCCGGCAAGCACCTACCCATCACCTTATTTTGTGTGTTTGCCATTTTGTCAGCCACGGGCACCTTTCTCTTCCTGCCTTTCACCCTCATGGAGTACATTCAGCGCTGACCCCTACGTGTCTTTCACGTTTCATGGGTGTAGCATTTCTGTTAGTCTAATAACTAACCTACCAGTTCAACTATTTGTCACAGTTGTCTTTTGAGCTCAGCTCCCGGGGGGACAATGGTTTGTCTTATTCACCTGGTCCCCCACCCCCAAACCAGCCCCGGAACTGGCACATTAGTAAAGATGCATGGAGCATTTGTTTTTAAGGGTGAAAAACTCTTTTAATGAAATTGAATTTAAGGAACATTAAACAAAGACTTACATTCAAAGTTGATTTTAAGTAACTTTAATGTAAATTAAATTTTACATTAGACCCTATTTGATATTTTCCCAGTGATTCCTAACATTTGTGGTGAGACACTTGTAAGATGACTTTTATTCCTCTGAGTTGACAATTACATATTTGCTTGGTCAAATAGCCTTTGCAATTTTGGTAATTTAATATGCCAATTAAAACCTCAAG
This sequence comes from Mesoplodon bidens, assembly GCF_964165515.1. NCBI lineage: Eukaryota > Metazoa > Chordata > Mammalia > Artiodactyla > Ziphiidae > Mesoplodon > Mesoplodon bidens. Next base: position 56,717,596 of record NC_138175.1, on the reverse strand, counting down.
TTTTAATCTTTATTAGCTGCTTTTTCCAATTTTTCCCCAGCTTTATTGATGTATAATTGATTTGTTAACTATTAATTAACATTAATTCTCAAATTAATATCTTTCCTCTTTAATGAGCTGCTTTAAAAAAAATTTTGTTTAATTTTTTTGGATTCAGAAATTCCAGAAACTTAAGAACTGAGATTTGATAGCCTGAGGTGGCCAGGGGAGGTTGGGACTAAATCAGAAATTCTTCCTGCTGAATTGAAAGGTCCTCATCTGCAAATCACTAGACCTCGTTGTCATTACAATCGCCTGGACTCTTCCACCTTCCCCACCCAATTCTTAGCTTTATCTGTGTGGTCTCCATACCAATCAGAATAGGGTTTTTTGTTGTTGTTGTTTTTAAGATCCTCAACAGTTTTTAAAATCCTTTTACGTACAGCATTCTTTCCTCAACATTGATCTACAGCCTGGAGGTGAATGGGTGATAATCCTATTTATTAAAAGGATTCCTACCATTTAAAGTTACTGCTTTGTGATGAGGTTAAGGATAAAAGTGGGGGGATGGAAGAAGGACTGTTTCCAGACTAGATGAAATGCTTCTCTTGGGTCCCTACTTAATAGGCATCATTTAATATACCTTGAGCACCTAAGATGTACTGTCCTTATTCCTAAATCCTCAGTCCTAAGTGCTGGGGATAAAATGGCACCTAAAAAAGAAAGAAAATCCTGACCCAAGTGGAGTTTACATTCTCACAGCAAAGAGAGTTGACAATTAATTTAATAAACCAGTAAAGTAAGCAGTTATGTTAGAACATCACAGGCTATGGAAAAGACATAGAGCAAAATTGTGAGTGTTGTGATGATGCGGTGGGTCTACTTGTCCGGAATTTTCCAGCTATTTAATTGCTTACTTCCCTGATTTCATGCAAGGCTGTTGATCAAATCATGCCTCCTCATGGACACCTCCTCCAACCAGCTTTTCTAAAATAGCAATTCATGATATTCACCTCCAAGCTGTGTATTTATACATAATATGCACAGCGAGCTGACAATATAAGCTCATTTGCTTATTTCTTTATCATCTGTCTCCACAACTAGAATGCAAGCTTGGTGGGGGAACGACATTTTCTGTTTTGTTCAGGGCTGTGTGTGCCAGTGCCTGGTCCATCACAGACATTCACACAATAAATGAATCAGATGTTCACACAGTAAATGAATCTGTCAACTGAAAAAAAATTTATCAACTCTGGGAGAACACCAGAAACCGAGAGAAAATCCCTGTGAATGTGTATCTGTGTTATGATAATTTTACATTTGAAAAACAAAAGCAGCACTTCCCTGGTGGCTCAGGGCCACAACTATGCAAGCCCACGCGCCTAGAGCCTGTGCTCCGCAACAAGAGAAGCCACCGCCATGAGAAGCCTGCGCCCCGCGACAAAGAGTAACCCTTGCTCGCCACAACTAGAGAAAGCCCGCGCTGAGCAACAAAGACCCAGCGCAGCCAAAAATAAATCAGTAAATAAATTAGTTTTTAAAAAGATGAATTTTTTTAAAAGAAGGAAAGAAAGAAAAACAAGAGCAAACCTCTACTTTTAGTAACACCCATTGTGAACCGAGCAGAAGCCTTTGGGAGGCATTTCAGAGGTTGATCACAGTCGCAGAGTGCTTGGGGTAGAGTGGGCTTGGAGTGACACAGCCCTCTTTGGGAATATTTTCTCAGGCATCTTTGTGAGTTCTGTCCTGGTTTTCTCCTTGATTATCTTGTATTTCCTTCAGGGTTCAGTACATTGTGTGGATAAGAAATCCAGTTAAAACGTGTGAATTGGTCTTCCCTGGTGGCGCAGTGGTTGAGAGTCTGCCTGCCGATTCAGGGGACATGGGTTCGTACCCCAGTCCGGGAAGATCCCACATGCCGCGGAGCGGCGGGGCCCGTGAGCCATGGCCGCTGAGCCTGCGCATCTGGAGCCTGTGCTCCGCAGCGGGAGAGGCCACAACAGTGAGAGGCCCGCGTACCGAAAAAAAAAAAAAAAAAAAGTGCGAATTAGTGGTGTTTTTGCCTGACCTACCATCTACATTCAGGCTTTTCGAGGATGGCCATTCCTTTTTTAAAAATAAATTTATTTATTTATTTTTGGCTGCATTGGGTCTTTGTTGCTGCGCACAGGCTTTCTCTAGTTGTGGCCAGCGAGGGCTACTCTTCATTGCGGTGCATGGGCTTCTCATTGCAGTGGCTTCTCTTGTTGCAGAGCATGGGCCGTAGGTGTGCGGGCTTCAGTAGTTGTGGCTCCTGGGCTCAGTAGTTGTGGCTCCCGGGCTCTGGAGCACAGGCTCAGTAGTTGTGGCGCAGGGGCTTAGCTGCTCCGTGGCATGTGGGATCTTCCGCGACCAGGGCTTGAACCCGTGTCCCCTGCATTGGCAGGAGGATTCTTAACCACTGCGCCACCAGGGAAGTCCAGGATGGCCATTCTTAATAATATTGGTGATGGAATGTCCATGATAGATAAGAGAGAGGAAGGTATGAAAGATGAGATTCCAAGTGTCAGGAGTGTGCAAATGTGTGTTTGGACGTGCTGTTGATTCACATGGATGAGAAAACATGGATGTGCCTCAGCTTTAGGGGGGAGCAGAATCCTGAGTTTTAATTTTGAGTTCCTGAAGGCACCTTGTAAAATCTTGGACCCACTTAACTAATTGAATTATTCAATACACTTTCCCGAGTGTCTGTCAAGCTCCAGGGTCTGCCTGGGCTCTGAGGACACACATATAAACCATTCAGTACATATATACTTTAATCATGCCACTCACATCCTGTTTACTGCTCCAGCCTCCGTTTTCCCATCCAACAAATCCCTGGGAAGGTTGAAGAAAGGGGATTGTTTCTATATCTGGGTACCACTGTCTTTATGTCAGAGACTGTCCATCTCTATTTCCTTTTATCCAAAAGAGCAATTCAGCCTTACAAACCACTACTTTATTGATGGATGGTTAAAAAAAAAAAAAAAGTTCCATGTGAGAAAGAAAAAAAAATGTAAGGAATTGCAATAGGGATTGTAAGGGAAGCAAACTTATGTGCTTTTAAGGTTCTTGCTGGCGGTTCCTGAGAGTTAAATTGACATAAGTTTGACCAGCAGGAGGAAAATATACACATTAAAAAAAATACAGAATGCTTCATAATGTTGCGTGTCATCTATGCACAAGGCCTATGCTAATTTACTCTGTATCGTTCTGTTCCGATTTTATTACCCATGCTGTGGAAGCAAGCTCCATGCAAATTTATTTAATACAAGTTTTACATGACACGGGAGCCTTCACGAGGACTCAAGACGCAAGGAGATGGCAAAACTTACTTTCTTTTTTTTTTTAAATCAATAATCACTTTTTAAAAAATTGGAAAGTATAGTTGATTTACAACGTTGTGTTACTTTCAGGTGTACAGCAAAGTGATTATATATATAGGGCTGGCCAAAACGTTCGTTTGGTTTTAAGGAAACATTAAAGGCACGTTTTTCATTTTCACCAAGAATTTTATTCAACAATGTATTCACTAACCGAATGAACTTTTTGGCCAACCCAATATCTATATATTCTTTTTCAGATTCTTTTTCATTATGGTTTATTACAAAACATCAAATATAGTTCCCGGGCTTCCCTGGTGGCGCGGTGGTTGAGGGTCCGCCTGCCGATGCGGGGGGCGCGGGTTCGTGCCCCGGTCCGGGAGGATCCCGCGTGCCGCGGAGCGGCTGGGCCCGTGAGCCATGGCCGCTGGGCCTGTGCGTCCGGAGCCTGTGCTCCGCAGCGGGAGAGGCCACAACAGTGAGAGGCCCACATACCGCAAAAAAATATATATATATATATAGTTCCCTGTGCTATACAGTAGGAGCCTGTTGTTTATCTATTTTGTATATTGTAGTTTGTATCTGCTAATCCCAGACTCCCAGTCCATCCCTCCCCCGCTTTCCTCCTGAGTTTGTTTTCTATGTCTGAGTCTATTTGTTTTGTAAATAAGTTCATTTGTGTCATTGTTTTTTAGATTCCACATATAAGAGATATCATATGATATGATACTTGCTTTTACATTGGGTTATATAAGAGAGGTGTCTAGAACTCTCTCATTTACAACTCGTATTAAATACATTTACATAAAAGAAGGAAGGTCAGAGTGTTTTTCCTGTATTTGCAGTTTCAGGTGCATTTCACTCAAAATAGTCAGTATGCCAGAGCTGCATAGTTTGGGGGGGGGCCGGTAGTAAACTCCTTCAGGGTGAAGACTTTCTCAGTAGGGGAGACGGGCTGAGCGCATCTCCAATTATAAAAAGGAGAAATGGGGATTTGCAGCCAGAGTGTAGAGTGAGGGGATCAGTGGGTGGAAAATCACTGAGAACAGTTCCAAAGGTGGAATTCTGACAATGAGTCTAATAGGATTCTCGTTAAGGCAGGTCAAGGACTTAAGACATTAAATGGAGAGATGAAGAACTTGATCAGATATCAGAGGTGATCAGATATCAAGGGTGGGGGAAATGATTTAGTCGAATTCTTTGCTAAGACCGGGCTTGGGCATGTGGAAGGCAGGCCCAAGACTAAGGTCAAGTCAATTACAAATACGACCTGGGGGGCGAACGGAAAGACTAGGGGGCCAGAGCTGGGGAAATTGATGCAAAAGTAAAGGGCAATGGAGGCGGGAGTGGGGGTGGTAATCTGAAAGGGAAACAAGGATTTGGAGGCAAGAATTCCTCCCTCCTCAGCAGGAAAGACATTCACACCCTCATTCAGAGCAAAGAATGGGATTTGACAGCTGTTTCAGACAGCATTTTGAATATCAGCAGAACACAAAGAGTAGCCATACATCTGTTAATAATGGTAAACAAACTTAATTCTATTTACTATGAAAGCCCTAGGGGTGGGGCGTTGGGGGGGATGGGACATACTCTCATTCTTCGGATTTCTAAGAAATTACTGATCCAGAAGAGTAGGGTTTTTTGTTTTATTTTAATTTTTAAATTTAATTAATTTTTTTATACAGCAGGTTCTTATTAGTTATCTATTTTATACATATTAGTGTATATATGTCAATCCCAATCTCCCAATTCATCCCACCCCGACCCACCCCGACCCCTGCCGCTTTCCCCCCTTGGTGTCCGTATGTTTGCAGTAGTTTTTAAAAATAAACTTAGTTTTTTAAGACGCTTTTAGTTTTAGAATAAGTTTAGACCTACAGAAAAACTGGAAAGAGTACAGAGTTCCCATTATACATGCGACCAGTTTCCCCTGTACATTAATACGTTATTAGTCCAACAAGGACCTACTCTATAGCACAGGGAACTCTGCTCAATACTCTGTAATAGCCTAAATGGGAAAATAATTTGAAAAAGAATAGATACATGTAAATGCATAATACCTGAAACTGCTGAAAATGCTGTATACCTGAAACTAACACAACATTGTTAATCAACTATACTCCAATATAAAATAAAAATATTTTAAAAATAAATATAAAAATACATTAGTATGGCAAATTTGTTACCGTTGTTACCAATATTATTATTATTATTATTAGCTGCAGTTCATAGTTTATTCAAATTTCCTTAGTTTTTTTTTTTTTTTTCTTTTTTTAACCTAATGTCCTTTTTTCTGTTCCAGGATCCCATCCAGAACATCATACTACATACAGCTGTCATGTTTTCTTGGGCTCCACTTGGCTGTGAGGGTTTCTCAGACTTTCCTTATTTTTGACAACCTGGACAGTTCTGAGGCATTCTGGTCAGGTATTTTGTAGAATGTGTGCTTCAGTTGGGATTGGTCTCTTGTTTTTCTTATGATTAGACTGTAATCATGGGTTTTGGGGAGGAAGACCATACATTTCAGTGCCTTTTGATCACATTTCAAGGGTACATTCTTTTTTTTTTGGCCTCCAACAAGGCTTGTGGGATCTTAGTTCTATGACCAGGGACTGAACCTAGGCCCTCGGCACTGAAAGCTCGGAGTCCTAACCACTGGACAGCCAGGGAGTTCCCTTAAGAATACATACTGATCACAGACTCTCTCCTTGACCAAACTTCAGTCAGGCTCCCCTGAGGCCTGTAGGAGAGCACAACTGGCCACCCCGATATGCGTCTCTTTGGCATGCGGGTTATTTGGAGCTGAAAGTAATCAAGTCCCAAAAGACTCAGGAAGAACATTTGACCTTCCCCTTAACTGCTTAAAGAATTTAAAAGGTGGGTCTGTTCCCAGAATACAGCTACGACCAGAGATGTCTGCAAAGAATATGAGCTGGGCTTCCCTGGTGGTGCAGTGGCTGAGAGTCCGCCTGCCGATGCAGGGGACACGGGTTCGTGCCCCGATCCGGGAGGATTCCACATGCCGTGGAGCGGCTGGGCCCGTGAACCATGGCCACTGACGCGTACCGCAAAAAAAAAAAAAAAAAGAATATGAGCTAACAGTGGGGGAAACTCGGCAGGTCCTGGAGATCAGAGTCCTCTTTGTCCCATTGTCCCTGCCCGGCCCAGCACACCTTTGTCTACCAAGGATTTGCTTTTCCATCTCCATGTGAATTGTCTTCCTCCCCTTTCAGGTCCCAAGCCACCAGCCCCAACAGCCTCTCTTGTCTTTAGCTGAAGGTGGCATTTAAGATGACAGTGTTGGCCATTTTGGCAACTGACTCAGTTTTCCTGGGACTCCCCATGTATCCATGCTATTAAATGTTTGTTTCATTTTCTCTTGTTCATCTGTCTCATGTCAATTTAACTGTTAGATCAGCCAGAAGAACCTAGAAGAGTAGAAGCACATTTCTTCCTCCTGGACAATACTGACCAAGACTTTCTCTCTCTTCTTTTATTTTATTTTATTTATTTATTTTGCAGTACACGGGCCTCTCCCGTTGCGGAGCACAGGCTCCGGACGCGCAGGCTCAGCGGCCATGGCTCACGGGCCCAGCCGCTCCGCGGCATGTGGGATCCTCCAGGACCGGGGCACGAACCCGTGTCCCCTGCATCGGCAGGCGGACTCTCAACCACTGCGCCACCAGGGAAGCCCTCTCTCTCTTCTTTTAAAAGTTTTATTCATTTATTTATTTTTGGTTATGCTAGGTCTTAGTTGTGGCCCACAAACCTTCAGTTGTGGCATGCATGTGGGATCTAGTTCCCCTGACAAGGGCTCAAACTCACGTCCCCTGCATTCGGAGGCAAATTCTTAACCACTGCGCCACCAGGGAAGTCCCTGAAGACTCTCTCTTTGACCGAACTTCAGTCAGGCTCCCCTGAAGCCTCTTAACTAGGCCTTGACCTTGGCCTTTGACCTGTCTGTGGCCTGCCCGGTCCAGTCTTAGCAAAGAATCTGGCTGCCTCCACCCCCATCCTTGATATCTGATAACTCCTGATATCTGATCAAGTTCCTCATCCTACACCCATGATGTTTAAGTCCTTGGTCTGCCTTTAGGAAGAATCCTGTTAAGCCAGTTAGTAAGAATCCCCCTACCTTGATGTCTCCTCTTAGTAATTTTCTGTCCACTGACCCACCTTTACTCTGCTGTTGGCTATGAGTCCCTGGATTTTAGCCCAATCTCAGTCCCCTATGGCAATGGTCACAACTCTTATTTATTTGTCTGAAATAAAGTCTTTACCAGTTCTTAAAATTTATTTTATTTTATATTGGAGTATAGTTGATTTACAATGTTGTGTTAGTTTCAGGCGTACAGCAAAGTGATTCAGTTATACACCTACTAGTATCTATTCTTTTTCAAATTCTTTTCCCATTTAGGTTATTACAGAATATTGAGCAGAGTTCACTGTGCTATACTGTAGGCCTTTGTTGGTTATCCATTTTAGATAAAGTATGTGAACGTGTCAGTCCCAAACTCCCAACTCATCCCTTCCCCCCACCCCACTGCCCGCTCGCCCTCCCCAGCCATAAGTTCATTCTCTAAGTCTGTGAGTCTGTTTCTGTTTTAAGTCTTTACCATTTTTTAATCTTTTTTTGCCCATACCATGCCACTTGTGGGATCTTAGTTCCCTAACCAGGGATTGAACCTGGACCCTCGGCAGTGGAAGCGTGGAGTCTTAACCACTGGACCGCCAGGGAATTCACAAGTCTTTACCAATTTTACAAGTGTCCAAGTGGATAATTTTGTTTTCTTTAACACTTGTTCCAGAAACTGCACTGTCAAATATTCGGGGCCATACCATTTATTCTAGGATTCCACCATGCTCATTCCACCATTTTACTGATGGTGTACTTGTTTAAAAAAGAGAGTACATGCCAAAGTGATGAAGGGTTGGAGACAGGAGAGGGGAGAGATGGGCCATGAAGGACCTCTCTGGTCAGCATTGAGAAACTAACATCTCAGTAGCTAGGTCCTGTTATTCGCCCTCTGGACTCATTTTTACCAGCTACTCTGTGCTGTCCAATACAATAGCCATGTGTAGCTCTTTAAAATTAAATTAAGAATCCAGCTCTTCACAACAAGGTCCTACTGGGGAACTATATTCAATATCCTGAGATTAAACCATATGGACAAGGATATAGAAAAGAATTTATAAGGAATTCCCTGGTGGTCCAGTAGTTAGGACTCCATGCTCTCACCACCAAGGGCCCAGGCTCGATCCCTGGTCAGGGAACTAGGGTCCCACAGGCTTTGCAGTGTGGCAAAAAAAAAAAAAAAAAAGAATGTGTATATATATGTGAAACTGAGTCACTCTGCTGTACAGCGATTAACACAGCATTGTAAATCAACTATACTTTAATAAAAAATAAAAATTAAAATATTTTTTTAAAAGGTAGAAAAAAAGAAAAGGAATTCAGCTCCTCAGTCTAAAGTTGCCAGGCAAAATACAGGATGCCCAGTTAGATGTGAAGAGCCGATGAACAATGAGTGAGGTACGCGGACCTCTCACTGTCGTGGCCTCTCCCGTTGCGGAGCACAGGCTCCGGACGTGCAGGCTCAGCAGCCATGGCTCAGGGGCCCAGCCGCTCCGCAGCATGTGGGATCTTTCCTGACCGGGGCACGAACCCGTATCCCCTGCATCGGCAGGCTCTCAACCACTGCAACACCAGGGAAGCCCCCGTGAGTGACTTTTGAGTATAATTTTTCAGTATGTAACAGGGAAGAGCTAAATCTGGCTACACATTGCATCTGTTTCTTTTACTTTAAACTGTGCTTCCCGTTGCTTTTGTTCACTGAAAGGATACTATCTATACATAATGGCCTGCCTCCGGGAACCCTGCCCATCTGCCTGAAGGTTAAACCAGAGTGCCTTTGTTCAGGGAAGTATCCTGACCCCCTCCACCTGTGGAGGGCTGCAAGAAAGAAGAAATTAACACATCCCCTCCCCGAGGCTGGCCATTCCAGGAGATATTTGCAAACTTTATGGCCTTTTTCTTTACTTCCTCATCTCCTCCCCCTCTCTGTTCTATTTTAAAAAACTGGCATCCAAACCCAGATAAGATGGTTATGTTGAGACTTTAGTGTGCCATTTTCTCGGCCTGCTGGCTTTTCTTGCCTCAATGCTCACTCGGTAACAAGTACAAGTATGTCCCAAAGAGTGTGTGTTTATCTGAAATGCACATTTAACAGAGTATCCTGTATTTTTTTTTGTCCTAAATCTGGCAACTCTCCCTCAGCTGCAGGAACCACATTTCAAGTGTTCACAGCAGATGCTGGACCCATGGCTACCATGTTGGACAGCACAGATATTATATTATATATCTGCATCCTCACAGAAACTTTTACTGGACAGTACTGATCTATAAAATGGCTTTTATGGAAAGAGTCAGGTCTGGGAGATCGGGAAGGACATCACAGAGGGCATGGAAATTGCAGTCAGGGCAAGCGTAGGGGTGTGAAATAAAATTCATATTTTATGGCAAGACAAAAATTTAAACAAAAAAATTCTTCTCTGCCTCGTCTCCTCTCCCCACACTGTGCATTGCATATCTGCATTACATCACCAGACCTAAAAGAGCAACGTTCTCCTAGCATCAACAAAACAGCTCCTTAAAAGATAGGATTCCTTTTAGAGCTTAGAAGGGGTCACATGACCCACCACAAAGTTGCTTAGATCTGGATTATGTAGACTGTCAATAATGCGTCATTTAATGTACAGCCCTCTGTATCTAAAAACTCATAACTGTGCCTTGTCTTCTAAGGGGCGGAACAGTTCTCAGAGCTTTCTGAGATGCTCTTCCCAGGTTATGACCCTCTAATTTGGAAATTTCCATTTCTTTCTTAGATCGACTAATTAATTTTTTGTTAGAAAAATCAGAGGAGAGGTCTAGAAATTAGGGGAGAGGTCTAGAAAATATGATTAGATTCCAAGGCATTGCAGTTTCTGGAAAAGAGATTTCAGGTGTCCAGGTCATTTCAAAGAATGGGTTCTCATGAGCTTTCTGCAAAAAGATATTTTTGACACATAGAGCAATGATAGCTCACTTAGGGAATTCCTCTTGGATTACTGCAGAATCCTGAAGAGGATTGGGGTGGGGCATAATCTTATTTTCTTTATCTGTTTAGGATTTGTTAGGACAGTCTTTTAGTTTCCAAAATCCAGTTTCGCTGAAGATTTTGGTGGTGGGGGGGGTCGGGTACGCGGGCCTCTCACTGCCCGCTCAGGCCTCTCAGAAGTTGAGAAGGCCAAGAGTTATAGTGGTTGGGTAGAGGGGTTCAGTTCAAGGGCAACTCCCTGTGATTTGGGATCCTAGGAAAGAAATTCTAAAGAAAGCATCAGGAGGAAAACCTTTTCCTCTTCCAAATCAGGTCTAGTAGTTGGAGGCCTGAAAATAAATAGCAGGAGAAAAGAGGTTTATTAACAAGTACATGAAAGACCTCCCAGTAATGAGAAATGTTTATATATCAATTTAACTGAAGGAGGGGGCATTAGGATTTCAGTGAGAGGGTATGGAAATTTCTTTCGGGCTTTTTTTTTTTTCTTTTTTGCGGTACACGGGCCTCTCACTGCTGTGGCCTCTCCCGTTGTGGAGCACAGGCTCCGGACGCGCAGGCTCAGCGGCCATGGCTCACGGGCCCAGCCGCTCCGCGGTATGTGGGATCCTCCCGGACCGGGGCACGAGCCCGTGTCCCCTGCGTCGGCAGGGGGACTCTCAACCACTGCGCCACCAGGGGAGCCCTCTTTTGGGCTTTTTGATGCTAAGAGAATGGGCAGTCTGTCTTGGCAGCGGAATTTGCAGGAAACTTCCCTTGGAGGGAATGGTTAAGGGCAGCTGTTTTGGGGGGAGGCAGCTGTTTTGGGGGGAGGCAGATGAAGGAAGCTTATCTAAAGATTTCTTTCTGCATCTTCAGCAGCTGCAATGTTTTCACTTTGGGATGAAGATAGCCTGGGGATAAAAGGGACTTCCCTGGCGGTCCAGTGGTTAAGACTCCACGCTTCCACTGCAGAGGACTAAGATCCCACGTGCCTCACAGTGCGGCCCCCACTGCCCTCCCCAAAAAAGATAATTTGGGCATGAAAGATTGTTTCATCCAAACTCTGGGGGTCCATGTGGGCCCCCATTTCAAAAGGAGGTAAGACAGGCAAGCGTAGTAGGGTGGGGAGGTGTGTAAGAAGACACTGTAAGAACCCGCATTCATAGGATAAAGAGTTTAATCTGAAAGGCTCTTGAATGCTTTTTTTGGGGCCACGCTTGCAGTTTCCTTGGCCCTAGGCAGTGAAAGCGCAGGAGTCCTAACCACTGGAGCACCAGGGAATTCCCTCCTGAATGCTTTTCGAGGAACTCTTATGAGGCTGGAGGGTGGAATGGTGGTGCCCATGAATAAAGCTGAAGCTTCACAAATAGTAAGGAACCTGATCTCTGAAACAGAAGCTTCATGAGAGCAGAGAACAGGTCCGAATGAATCAACTGGTGTCTTTCCAGGGCAGTTGCATCTGTGCTCGATATTTGAGTCAGTTATAAATAGTCTTAAGTTTGATTTTTTTAACGTAGGCGATTGGAAGTCAATAAAATGTTTTTCTATACAGGCTGCCACTGTACCCATTTTACAGATGGGCACACTGAGACCCCGGCAGAGTGTGGTCCCAGCTGCCAACTCAGGTAACTGGACTGGAGAGCACATTTTGGGTGAACGTGGAGAAAGAAGAGGGGTTGAGTAGACGAGAAATAAACTTTGAGGAAGTGGTGTAAACCCCCAAGAAGACAAATGTCTGCAGTTACCCAGGACTTTCTTTTGGAGTGAGGACTCCTGTTTAGTGGGTGAGATCTGTGACTCCACGCATGAAGTCCCTTGCTTGGGCCACCTGGGCTGTGACCACCTTCTGCATCTGAGTAGGAGCACCTCAAGGGCAAAGCGTTAGGCAGACACGTCTCTTGTATCATTCAGCTTGGGTGCTGGCCTGCAGAAAGCTTGTTGAGTAGCTCAATTAATTATGGCTCCATCTAGCAAATCAGCATGCCAAGTGCTTAACAAGCATGCTTTCATTTATTTACCCCGGCCACGAGTAAGTCAATGGCTAACGCGGTTCTCACTGTGACTTGAGAACCTAGAGATGTCAAGTCACTTGCTCAAAATCACGGAGCTTTGTTGGTACAAGCTAGGATTCACACTCAGGCAGTCGGAGTGAGACTCGAGATCTTATTTGTGTTCTTAGCTCCACCTACTGGAGGCTTCCGGTAATTTTATTTTATTTTTGGCCTCGGCTTGGGGATCTTAGTCCCCTGAGCAAGAATTGAACCTGTGCCTCCTGCAGTGGAAGCGTGGAGTCCTAACCACTGGACTGCCAGGGAAATCCCCTGGTAATTCTTAGTCTAATTCTTAGATACAAGGGCAGGCCTTGTATCTCGGTGTGATAAAAAAAAGTCCAGAAAAGCTCCCTTCCTGCCAAGATCAGAGCTAAGGGCCATGGAGTGTTTGGGGATTCGCCTTCAGTTAGAGAAGGCAGTCAGGGTAGAGAGTGGTTATAGCAGAGTCCTCGAAGGCCTGGAATTCAAATAATAAGAGTATTTATTATTCTAAATAATAAAAGAGCAATAGTGATGTCACACTTATTATAAGAAAAATAGCAATACTTATTGTAAGTAATAAATAGTTTTGTTGTTTTTTTGCGGTACGCGGGCCTCTCACTGCTGTGGCCTCTCCCGTTGCGGATCACAGGCTCCGGATGCGCAGGCTCAGCGGCCATGGCTCACGGGCCCAGCCGCTTCGCGACATGTGGGATCCTCCCGGACCGGGGCACGAAACTGTGTCCCCTGCATCGGCAGGCAGACTCTCAACTACTGTGCCACCAGGGAAGCCCAATAAATAGTCATTTTAAGCAGTACTAATAGTGATAATAGTAATACTTATAGTAATACTAATTACTATAATAGTAATGCTTATTACTATAATAGCAATATTTATAAGTAATAGTGGTAATTCTTATAGGTACTAACAAAAAATAATAATAATGGTAACACATTACTATGAAAATAATAAACAACAATAGTATTACTTATCACCACAATGATATAATGGTAGTTTCCCAATTAATGAGATCTTATCACAAGTAAGACATGATGTCAATCGCTTTACATAGATGATTTCCCCCTATGCCAAACCTCATTTTGCTCATCTCTTAAATGGGGATATTAAAAATCCCAATTTTGGGGTTGGGGGAGGGATAAACGAGAAGGTTGGGATTAACATATACACACTAATATATATAAAATAATCAACAAGGACCTACTGTACAGCACAGGGAACTCTATTCAGTACTCTGTAATAACCTATATGGGAAAAGAATCTGAAAAAGAATAAATATATGTATAACTGAATCACTTTGCTGTATACCTGAAACTAACACAATATTGTAAATTAACTATACTCCAATATAAAATAACTTAAAAAAAATAAATTTATTGGGCTTCCCTGGTGGCGCAGTGGTTGAGAGTCCGCCTGCCGATGCAGGGGACACGGGTTCGTACCCCGGTCCGGGAAGATCCCACATGCCGCAGAGCGGCTGGGCCCGTGAGCCATGGCCGCTGAGCCTGTGCGTCCGGAGCGTGTGCTCCGCAACGGAAGAGACCACAACAGTGAGAGGCCCGCGTACCACAAGAAAAAAAAAAAAAAGGGAGAAGATGAAGACTGACATTAAAGGCATGCTGTAGCAGGACAAGTGGTGGTGCTAGGTTTTGAACCCAGGACCCTGGAACTTAAGCGGTCCCATTTGTCACGTGATACAGCCTTTAGAATTCTGGTTTCCTTTATCTTGTCCACATACCAGGCCAGAAAAGGAAATGTTTGCAGGGACGGCGTCTCAGCTGTGGCTGAAATGGCTTTGCTCGGAGCGCCCCCTGGTGGCCGGGGCGGGAAAGCGCGTCTCTGATGACTGCCATTTACTGTGTTTGCGAGGTGCCCGCAGCATGTCGGAGAAAAGTCAATTTGGATTTAGGTCAAATTTGGCTTGTTGATCTGCATCCATAATCTATTGTATACACTCCCACTCCTAGTAGACCACTCCATCTCCCCTGCCACCCCAAGTCTATTTAAACTCACAGTCCTTGATTCCACCTGCTAAAACATCCACTGTGCAAACAAGTCCCTTCCCCCCACTGGCTCCCCCTGGGTGGTTACGTCTCACCCGAATGAGGAATCGGCGTCCTATGCGCTTGCCCTGCATCCACTCTGGCCTCTCTGGCATATGTTCTGAAGCTAGACCAGAATGTTCTTTTCAAAACGCAAATAATTATCCTGACATAAACCCAGGTCAAAAGAACTTGATGGACCCCAGTGCCCTTGTAAAGCCAAATTCTTACCAGCGCTTACAGGGACCTAAATAACCTTGTCTCTTTTAGCTCTGCATCGTAATTACTCTCTCTCTGCCTCATTAGATTTCAGCCACGCTGATTATCCCTTATTTCTTTTCTGACGAGGGCTGTCTGCATGATTCTCTCTGCCTGGAATGCTTTTTGCTAGCTAATCACCAGCCTGATTATCCTTTTAAACGTAAATGCCATTTCCTCAGAAAATATGTTCCTGACAAGACCAAATTTCCCTCTGTTTTTGCAAAACAGACCACATTTTTTGGAGTCATACTCAGAAGCTTCTATTATAGCTATGCTTTTTTTTTCTTTTAAAGAGAGGAAATTTTAAAAAATAGGAAATCAAATGTTACAAAATGAACAAGAAGCATACTGGGTATGCCTGTCTGAACCAGTACCTTATCCTGCTGTCAACTGGCAGGAAATAAAGACATAGGATCATTGCACCAGGAAGGTGCAACGGAAAAAATCCAGACTCTGGGACATCCTTACAGGTCAAATGGCTTAGGTTCTACAACATAGATTATAACAAAGGGAGTATAATATTCCGGAGAAGGGTCTGGATGATGGGGAAACATCGGAAGAGAAGGGAAAATTATTTCTGTGACTTTATTATGGTGTTTCATCAGTCTCTTATTTAACGATGTATTTCTGTATCTTACTGGGAACGTAAGATCCTTGAGGACAGAAGTTATTCTCGAATTCACCCATCCAAACAGCAGTACAGTGTTTGGCATGGAGTAATGCCCCCCAATATTTTTCTCAATTAGTTCACTAAAAAAATGAATGATGGGACTTCCCTGGTGGCGCAGTGGTTAAGAATCTGCCTGCCAATGCAGGGGACACAGGTTCGAGCCCTGGTCCTGGAAGATTCCACATGCTGCAGAGCAACTAAGCCTGCGAGCTACAACTACTGAAGCCCTCACACCTAGAGCCTGTGCTCCGCAACAGGAGAGGCCACTGCAATGAGAAGCCCGCGCACCGCAACGAAAAGTAGCCCCCGCTCGCCACAACTAGAGAAAGCCTGTGTGTGGCAACGAAGACCCAATGCAGCCAAAAATAAAAATAAATATATATATATTAAAAAAAGAAGTGAATGTTAGAAACGTATTTTATCTAACCCCAAATATCCAAAACATTATCACTTCAATATGCAATCAATATGAAAAATTTATTCATGAATTGATTTATATTCTTTTTTGGGGGGCGGGGGGGGACTACGTCTTCAAAATCTGGTGGATGTTTCATACTCATAGCACATCTCATTGCAGAGCATCCACATTTCAAGTGCTCAATTATCCACATGTGGCTCTTCATGGCTACCATATCAGACTGCTGTGGTTTAGACCCCACCCTTTCTCCTTCAGTGTACAGTCTAATTCTGTTTCCTTTTAAATCAGAAAGAGCTCCCCCAACTCAATTCCTTCTTCTACATCTTCAGTATTTCCTCCTGCTCTGTCCCCAGCCTCTTAAGAGGATGGTGTGAATGGCATCCAGACAACAGGTGATGACAATTTTACCTGGCATGTTTACAGTCTTCTCTATCCAAAAGGGTCCAAGTTCTGACTCGAATTTTTTTCAGAGAGGCATATGGCATGAAACAGAGACACAGGAGAAGGTAATTAACAAAACCAACAAAAGTGACAGACATGGGGAGGCCCTGGAGAGGAAAAGAGAGAAACATATTAAACGTGGACAGATACAGAAAGAAGGAGAAATGCAGGGAGAAAGAGGGTACGGATTGGGGAAGAGAGGCAGATGAAGACAGAGAAAGTAAGACAGAGTCAGTGAACTAGAGACAAAGGAAAGAAACAGGAGAAGAAAGATAGATAAAGAAAAATAAGAGAGACAAAAGAAAAAAACAAACATAGAGTAAATTAGGGATCAGAGAGAAATCATGAGCAACAAGATTTTTAAAAATTAAGAGGTTCTTTGAGATCGTTTGTAAGAATACAACTCTCCTGGTCCCCAGAGGTCACTATTATTTCAGATACCAGGTCACACCGGAAATGGAAAGGTGAGAGATCCTTTCCCCTCCTCAATTCTTCTTACGCAGGAGGTTGATGGTTCAGGCTTCAGGGACCCAGAAAACTTTGAAAACTTCTAATCATTCTTAAGGGACTGATTAACTCAATTTCTTTCAAGCTTTGCTCAAGGGAATTGTTTATGGATAAAGTTTTGGTAGAAGTTTCTTTTTCTGTTCTTGTTTACTTTTCCCCAAGAGTGGAATATGAGCAGGCTGGATTCAGTTCATCTTCTATTCTTCCTCTTCCTTTTCAGCACAGCAGCAAGAGTCACTGCCACTGGATTCATGCAGTTGATGACTTTCTTCCTTGGAATCCCCAAGATTTGCCCTGAAATAATCACCATAATCATGATCATTTACTAAATATCAGCTAGAGTGGGTATATGTAAATTTTTCTACTCACATAATCCATCTCCTTTTCCTGACAAGATCTCACCTAATCATCATTTTGGTGAATTTTTCTCTGGCCAACACGTGTGAGAGACACGACTGTCTGTACCATTCCCTTCTTTTTCCAGGACTCTCCATTTTAGCAAAGGCTGGGGGGTGGAGCAGCACCAAGGAAAGAGAAGGTGAAGGAAAAAGCAAAAGGTGCAGGGAGATCTAAATCATGGAGCAAGAATCTCACAATTTTCTTTTCAGTCCTATGAACAAGCTGGAAGAGCTGTCTACACCAAAGGATTTTAATGACAAAGGCAGCTATACTCGGAAGAGACACTTGTATGCCAATCTTCAGAGCAGCATTATTCACAGCAGCCGAAAGTGGAAGCAACCCAAAAGTGCATCAAGGGATGGACAGATAAACAGAATGTGCTGTGTAATATTGTATATATATACACCATAGAATATTATTCAGCCTTAAAAAGGAGGGAAATTCTGACACATGCTACAACCTGGATGAGCCTGGAGGACATTATGCTCAGTGAAATAAGCCAATCACAAAAGGGCAAATACTGTAGGATTCCACTTATATAAAGTCCCCGAAGTAATCAAATTCATAGAGACAGGAAGTAGATCGATGGTTGCTAAGAACAGGGGGAATGAGAGTTTGAGTTTTGCAAGATTGAAAAGAGTTCTAAAGTGACTTCCCTGGCGGTCCAGTGGTTAAGACTCTGCGCTTCCAATGCAGGGGACACGGGTTTGAGCCCTGGTCCGGGAGGATCCCACATGCCATGGAGCAACTAAAGCCCGTGCGCCACAACTACTGAAGCCCGCGTGCCTAGAGACCGTGCTCCACAAGAGAAGCCACTACAGTGAGAAGCCTGCGCACCGCAACAAAGACCCAACGCAGCCAAAAATAAATAAATAAATTTATATTTTTTTAAAAAAGGAAGAGAATTTTAACACATGCTACAGCATGGATGAATCTTGTGGACATTCTACTAAGGGAAATGTTGCCAAAGTCTGGTTTCCTGTGCACCGATGCCAAATAAAAATATGGAGACAGAATTGGAAGATAGGAAATAGAGAGGCTTTTTACTTTCTTTGCTAAGCAAAGGGAAGACACTGTAGGCTAGCGCCTCAAGAACTGTGCTCCCCGCCTGCCTGGGGAATTGCAGGGATTCTTATAGGGAAGTTCACAGTCCGAAGCGAGTGATAAGGGTCAAAATGGTGAAGGTCTTGCATTCTTCTTCTTCTTGCATTATTTCAAAACAGTCATCGCTGGAGTCAGGCAACCCGGTAATTGGGTCCGTTAGTGTCTGGGTTATCAGTCTGCAGACCTCCTTTCTGAAATGCAAACAGCTACAAGGGGTGATTTGCTACAAGAGTTTAGTAAAGAATAAATACCAGGTGCAGGATGTTAATTACCTAAATTACACAGGATTAAAGGGGACAGGTTAGCTTTGTGAAGGAGAAATCTAACTACAGACACTACAGATTAGTAACAGTTAAAACGAAACTAGGATTGATTAACTCAGGCCAGTTTATGTTTCTTCTCTAGCCTGTTCACTGCTCCCTTTATTTTCCTGGTTCTCAGGAGAGGAAAAAAAACCTCATTTCTATTTTTGTTGCAACAGAAATAAGCCTGACAGGAAAGGACAAATATTATATGATTCCACTGAAATGAAGTACCTAGAGTCATCAGATTCATAGAGACAGAAAGTAGAATGGTGATGGCCAGGAACTGAGGGGGAAAGGGGGAATTGTTGTGTGGCTACAGAGTTTCAGTTTTGCAAGATGAAAAAAGTTCTGGAGTTTCATTGCACAAAATGCGAATTAACGTGACTGAACTGCACACTTGAAGATGGTTAAAATGGTACATTTTATGATATGTGTACTTTACCACAGTAAAGAGCATCTCAGAACCATCCCCTGAGGGTAACCACCGAAGAGTCAAGGCCTGATAGCAACATTGCAGGTCCTCCCCGCCCACCGGAACCTGTCCTGTTTTACCAAAAACCTGCTTTCGGTTTTAAGGTTTGTTGGATTTGCTGGCAAAATAACCACTCGTCTCACACACATAAACAGCTTTAATCAATTCTTTAATGAAAGGTGATTTCACTTAATTTTAATATACAATCATTAGAAGGAAAGGAATAAGAATATTAGAAAAAACGTAACAGGGTACACACATCACCGAATTGGGCTGACACCTACTTCCAGATACAAACAGCAGCTGGGAAGTTCTGAGTAACGGCAATCTGGAGCCCGCATTGGGAAGGGTCCCAGGTGGTGCGTCCATCCTACTGGTTAGATTTCCGATTGGCATTCTCAGGGCTTCTGTTGTTTATAATTCCAGGCCTCAAACTGATATTATCAGCCTGCCTGCAAAAATGCAGCTCTGGTTCAATTATAACAATGCTGCTAATTTCACCATGCAAGTCACAAGATTTTCCAGACCCCAGGGGACTGGCCAGGTCTCCAGGGCTCAAGAAATTCTAAGACCCATTCCCTTTCTTATCATCCGTGCTGCCTGACTTGTAGCAGTTGTTAGGTGTGCAGGCAAGCAGGCAGTCCAGGCAGGGTCACAGGTCGGTCAGAGGCCTGCTTCTGCCTCTGAAGCCTGGACAAGACTATTTTACTAGTTTTCCCAACACATCTCCACCCCCAGCAACCCAGGGTTTAAGGGTTGTCTTTTGTGCACAGGGACTCCCTGCTTTGGTTTTTAGGGATGGATCAGCTCCAGCCCTACTCAGCTTAAACTCAACCTCACTGGCTTTGATCCGGGGTTCCAGGCCCTACTCCAAAGATCCAGTAAGTCTTGGGCAACCCTCTCTTCTGTAGGAAACTGGGCACTGAGTTCACATCCTCCTAAAGAGACCTCTGCAATCCAAGTGTGCAGTTGGTCAGCCTGGCTCCTGACCCATTTTCTACATGAAGACAGGAGCTGGGCGCTGTGGGTGTGTGTGAAAAGAGGTGTGTGTGTGTGTGTGTGTGTGTGTGTGTGTGTGTGGAGGGGGGTGATTGGATCAGTGTCCTGACGATCTAAGACTATTTTTTGGACTCGTGTCCAGCAATATTAATAATTACCCTTATACAGTGAATGTGACACGTGGACCACTGATTTCAGTCTTCTGTCTGCCCTCTGTGTCTGTGGGTTCCTCATCTGCAGACACAGGGGTGACTGTAAGGGACTTGAGCATCCGTGGAGTTTGGTATTCATGAGGGGTGACTGTACAGTGATTTATATTAAATCACTTTTGGGTTTTCTCCACCCAGCAAATCTGAGAAGCTGGCTCTATTATTTATCATTGGTAACAATTTAAAAAATGGTGGTAGGGCTTCCCTGGTGGCGCAGTGGTTGAGAGTCTGCCTGCTGATGCAGGGGACGTGGGTTCGTGTCCCGGTCCGGGAAGATCCCACATGCCGTGGAGTGGCTAGGCCTGTGAGCCATGGCCGCTGAGCCTGCGCGTCCGGAGCCTGTGCTCCGCAAGGGGAGAGGCCCGCATACCGCAAAAAAGAAAAAAAAATGGTCGTAAAATACATATAACATAAAATTTACCATTTTAACCATTTTTAAGTGTACAATCCAGTAATGTTAGGTGTATCTACATAGCTGTGCAACCAATCTCCAGAGCTCTTTTCATCTTATAAAAGTGAAACTGTGTCCTCACTTACCAATAACTCCCCATTTCTCCCTCACCCCCGCCCCTGGCAAGCCACCATTCTCCTTTACGTTTCTATGAATTTGACTACTCTCAGTACTTCCTAGAAGTGGAATCATAACAATATTTGTCTTTCTGTGACTGGGTTATGTCACTTAGCATATCGTCCTCAAGTTGTGTCCATGTTTATAGCATGCGTCAGAATTTCCTGTCTTTTCGTGGCTGAATAATATTCTGCTGTATGTATAGACCATGTTGTGTTTATCCATTTCTTCGTGGATGGCCATTTGGGTTGCTTTCATCTTTCAGCCATTGTGAACAATGCTGCTATGAACATGGGTGTACAAATATCTCCTTGAGACCTTATTTTCAGTTCTTTTGGATGTACACCCAGAAGTGGAATTGCTGGTGAAACTGTGCACCTCAGATTGGGACTTGAACCCGGCCAAAACCCTGACAGGGGCTTGAACACACGGTCTTTTAATTAGAATCACTGGTCTAATTAGAATCACTAATTAGAATCCCTGGTCTCTGGACTCACTGAGGCTCAGATTCTTTGTGTCTCAGCGCAGAAGGGATTCAGCGAGAAGCAAAGTGACAGGCAAGAAGTAGATTTATTAATATAGGACGCTTGTGAGAGATGCAGGCAGGCAGGCAAGGAGGCTGTGCCCCGATGATTAAGTGGGCTACAATTTTATCATCAAAGGAAGGTGGGGGAGGGGAGGAGACCACCTTCTTCCAGTAGTCGCCAGGCTTACATCACCAGCTCCTTCGTCGTATTGGACAGGAGAGTGTCTGACCCTACGAGGTCTAACTAGGACGGTCATGGCACTTCTTCAAATCAGTTAGAAGGGTGGTAACATTTTTCTTCCACCTAATGACCTGGGGCATATCTTGTGCTTTTTTTTTTTTTTTTTTTTTTTTTTTTTGCGGTATGCGGGCCTCTCACTGTTGTGGCCTCTCCCGTTGCGGAGCACAGGCTCCGGACGCACAGGCCCAGCGGCCATGGCTCACGGGCCCAGCCGCTCCGCGGCATATGGGATCCTCCCAGACCGGGGCACGAACCCGTATCCCCTGCATCGGCAGGCGGACTCTCAACCACTGCGCCACCAGGGAGGCCCTCTTGTGCTTTTATTTATGGCTTTATAGTTAAACAAGCCTGCTTCACTCCACAGCGTTCTGATAGCTTTCTTGAGCTGATGATCTCAGTTTAAAAATCAGCATTCTTATCCACTCAACTCATACCAATTAAGCAGCTACTGTGTGCCAGGCACTTTGCTGGAAGCTTTTGCTTCCGTAGGGGTGGAAAACTTGGCTTTCCATGTTCTTTGCCTGGTCTAATAATTAAATTGACATAAGGCAGATTAACAAGTTTAATTTGGTATGTATGGGAGTCCCGTATAAACTCTGAAGCTCAAAGACATTCAGGCAACTGAGGCTTAAATGCTCCCCTGACCTAAGGAGAACTGGGTAGGGATCTGGGGCTTCAAAGGGAAGGAAGACATCCCACAGGAAGATGGGAAGGGCAAAGGCTTAGTAAACAAATGTTTGCCACTCCTTGCAGGTGAGTCTTTCTTTCTTTCTTTTTTTCTTTTTCTTTTTTTTTTTTTTGCGGTACACGGGCCTCTCACTGTTGCGGCTTCTCCCGTTGCGGAGCACAGGCTCCGGACGCGCAGGCTCAGCGGCCATGGCTCACGGGCCCAGCCGCTCCTCGGCATGTGGGATCTTCCCGGACCGGGGCACGAATCCGTGTCCCCTGCATCGGCAGGTGGACTCTCGACCACTGCGCCACCAGGGAAGCCCCCAGGTGAGTCTTTTTCTTTCTTTTTTTTTTTAAACATCTTTATTGGCGTATACAGGTGAGTCTTTCTGAGATAAAAATTTATCTCTGGTAATAGGTCTCTTCCTGCCATAGGCCTCCTAATCTAAATTATTTTGAGCAATTAAGGGAGAGGCAAGGAGCTTCCCCTGAGTCTGCAGGGTCTTGATTGCTTTCAGGTGAACACAATCCACATGACAGAGTGGCACATTTGGGGGAGACAGATTCCACTCCCCCTCATTTCTCTTCAAGCAATCCTTCCAGAGACTTAGAAACATATTAAAAGTCTTGTTTATGTTTAAGAAACCGAAGCTCAGAGAGGGAGAACTTGCCCAATGTGTCCTTTTACCGACTGCTCCCCATAACTCTTTTGCTCCATGGAATTGGACTCCCAGGGCCAAGGGTGGATGGACATTTAAAAAAATAATAATTAATTAATTAACTAGGCTGTGCCAGGTCTTAGTTGCGGCATGTAGGATCTTCGTTGCAGCATTATGGGATCTAGTTCTCTGACCAGGGATCGAACACAGGCCTCCTGCATTGGGAGCACGGAGTCTTAACCACTGGACTACCAGAGAAGTCCGTCTCAGCAGCTCTTTTTTCTTTTTAAGAAATTTATGTATGTATTTATTTATTTTTGGTTGGGTCTTTGTTGCTGCGCGAGGCCTTTCTAGTTGTGACGAGCAGGGGCTACTCTTCGTTGCGGTGCACGGGCTTCTCATTGCGGTGGCTTCTCTTGTTGCGGAGCATGGGCTCTAGGCGCGAGGGCTTCAGTAGTTGTGGTATGTGGGCTCAGTAGTTGTGGCTCCCAGGATCTAGAGCGCAGGCTCAGTAGTTGTGGCACATGGGCTTAGTTGCTCCGTGGCATATGGGATCTTCCTGGACCAGGGCTCGAACCCGTGCCCCTTGCACTGGCAGGCGGATTCTTGACCACTGCGCCACCGGGGAAGTCCTCAGCAGCTCTTTTTAGCCTTCCCAACTGCATCTAAGATGCTGTGTCAGAACGTCTGCCAATTTGTTCCAAAGCTGCTCCGCAGATGACTGCTGGAGCCCAGGGAGTGTTCTGAGAGTTCCACGGCTCCCTGTCTGAACACCCTTGACCTGGTGGCCTTGGGTGTGAGCAACGCCTTGGGAGCTGGCATGCACATCATGGTTGGTGAAGTGGCCAAGTACATAGCTGGACCTGCAATGGTTATCTGCTTCTTGGTGGCCACCCTGTCTTCTGTGTCATCTGGGCTCTGCTATGCTGAGTTTTGGACCTGGGTACCAGGTCTGTGTATTGCTACAGCTATGTCACAATGGAACAACGGTATGCCTTCATCATTGGCTGTAACCTCATCCTCTCTAATGTCATTGGTGAGATGGTAGGGGTGGGAGAAACAAAGGACTTATTATGGGAAACTAGGAGGGGGGTCTTCAGTCATTCCTGAGAATTTGTTATCCACCTTGTGTGATGTAATATGTAACAGTGGCAGGAAAACCACACAACTTCATTCTACTGAGCTCTACCCTGCTTTCCTTAAATGGTGGACCAAGAACCTAGAAGGAAAGGGAGCTGTAGGGAAGGGGTAAGAGGGAGGCATGTCCCACAGGCTCATCCCCTCACCATTTTGAAGTTTTGGCTCAGCTGTTGCCTTCTTGGAATTTTCCCTTACACCTCAGTTTAAAATTTCAACACTCGGGCTTCCCTGGTGGCGCAGTGGGTGAGAGTCCGCCTGCTGATGCAGGGGACACGGGTTCGTGCCCCGGTCTGGGAAGATCCCACATGCCGTGGAGTGGCTGGGCCCGTGAGCCATGGCCGCTGAGCCTGCGCGTCCGGAGCCTGTGCTCCGCAACGGGAGAGGCCACAACAGTGAGAGGCCCGCGTACCGCAAAAAAAAAAAAAAAATTTCAACCATCATCTCCCAGACCACCCACTCCCACTTAACCTGTTTTCTTTTCTTGAATAACATTGATCTCCTAACATATTAAATAAAAATGACCCATTTTTTTTGGACCGTCTGGGTTTACTCTCACCAGTCAGTGAAAAGGAACTCTTTGAGATTAGGTATTTTGTCTGTTTTTTTTTTTTTTTGCGGTACGCGGGCCTCTCACTGTTGTGGTCTCTCCCGCTGCGGAGCACAGGCTCCAGACACGCAGGCTCAGCGGCCATGGCTCACCGGCCCAGCCGCTCCGCAGCATGTGGGATCTTCCCAGACAGGCACGAACCCATGTCCCCTGCATCGGCAGGTGGACTCTTAACCACTGCGCCACCAGGGAAGCCCCTGTTTTTGTTTTTTTGGTTTTTGGTTTCTTTGGCCATGCCGTGCGGCTTGGCTTGTAAGATATAGGATCTTAGTTCCTCGACCAGAGGTCAGGCCCGTGCCCCCTGCAGTGGAAGGGTGGAATCCTAACAGTTGGACTGCCAGGGAAGTCCCATGCAGCGACTTACTTTTAATATTAAAATTTATTCACTCAATTAAATTCATTCTCAGCTTTGCCAGACCTGGTCATGAACAGAACTCTTTTCCCAGAGTTCCTTTTTCACAAACTTTCTATAACTTCCTTCTCTACATTCAGATTTTATCCTGTGCTTCTCCCACCCTCCTCACTTTAACCTAGTTTTGGGACAAAATTAATTTCCTTTAACAAAATGCATGTCCATTCCTTATAACTTTTTAGAAACTTCCTTGCACACAAAGTTGTTTTCCTTCTTTTTTTTTTTTTTTTTTTTTCTGTACGCGGGCCTCTCACTGTTGTGGTCTCTCCCGTTGCGGAGCACAGGCTCCGGACGCGCAGGCTCAGTGACCACGGCTCACGGGCCCAGCCGCTCCTCGGCATGTGGGATCCTCCCGGACCGAGGAACGAACCCATGACCCCTAGCATCGGCAGGCGGACTCTCAACCACTGCGCCACCAGGGAAGCCCTTCCTTCTTAATTACATATATTAACCAGAATCTTAACCCTTAGAAAAGTTAATTTCTAGTAGAAACTAAGAAATGAGCAATTGTGAACTATTTGTTATGCTTGCATTTTTTAAATTGAAGTATAGTTTATTTACAATATTATATCAGTTTCAGATGTACAGCCTAATGATGCAGTATTTTTACAGATTATATTCGATTAAAAGTTATTACAAGGTAATGGTTATAATTCCTTGTGCTCTAAGATATCTCCTTGTTGCGTATCTATTTTATATATAGTGCTTAGTGTCTGTTAATCCCAAACCCTTAAGTTGCCCCTCTCCCTTCTCCACTGGTAACCACCTGTTTGTTTTCTGAATGTTTCTGTTTTGCTATATACATTCATTTGTAATTTTTTTTTTAGATTCCACATATAAGTGATATCACATAGTATATGTAAAAATACTGACTCACTGTGCTGTACACCTGAAACTAATGTAATATTGTAAACCAACCAACTATATTTATAAATAAATAAACAAACAAACAAATCCATTCAGGAAGAAAAGCACCTTTGTGGGTGTTGTGGGATCTAGTACCATATGCCCAAAGAACCCTGGAGAAGTCCCGTCTATCTGTGGATCTGGGAAACGCCAGAAAGATGTTTATGTGGGCTACGGAAACTGCAGAGCCAGGGAACCTGCGCAGACCCCTCCTCTGGCGGTGAGAAGGTGGGGGGAACCTGGAGAGTACTGACTTGGGCAGATTCCCAAGCAGGAGAGAGAATGTGCAAAAGTCCAGTCTTCTCCAGTGGAGATTCCAACCGCCAAAAAAACCAGTCTGGTCAAAGCAAATGCGGCAGTAAGATAAACTTTCCCCTCCCCGCTCCAAGGAAACATCTCGTGGGGCTGATCTATCCAGAGGCCACCTCTCCCACCACAGAGAAGGAAAGTGGTGAGTGAGCGCTCAGCTACCCTAGTTACGCAGGACACCGCTGGAGACCCAGAGTACTGAGGCTGGACATCCCTGACAAGGGAGAAGTTGCATATTGGGAAAGAGGCAGATAAGCATTTCAAAGGGTACTAAAGCAATTGCTTTCAACAGGGGGTCCTCTTACAAGCCTCTGGGAGTACTACACCTGGGAATCTCCCTACTGGATCCACCAGCACCCTCAAAAGCCCTGATTGCTAAACCCACACCTCCCGCCACTCTTCGGGGGCTCCTTGTTTGAGCTTCCTTCTGCAGCACCAAAGGGAACTCTGGTAGACAGGGCGCATGCTCAGAAAACTGGCCACCTGCTATGGGCAAGGGCGCCCGCAAATTTGAGCTATAGCGCCACCTTCTGGAAAACCAAAAAGAGGCTTCCAGGAG
The DNA here is from genome assembly GCF_964165515.1 of Mesoplodon bidens. Classification (NCBI taxonomy): domain Eukaryota; kingdom Metazoa; phylum Chordata; class Mammalia; order Artiodactyla; family Ziphiidae; genus Mesoplodon; species Mesoplodon bidens. The sequence goes on along the minus strand of NC_138175.1, from coordinate 56,690,728 downwards.
GCTGTCTGCCGAGTTGTAAGACCAGAGAAGACGTAAAAGCTTAAGGATTCTCCACAAGAGGGAGCAAGAAGAATGGAACAGGTGTACTGATACAAAGAGAAAGCCGCAGATAACGAAGGACACCACCATGGAATATAATACCCCAGCTGTGAAAGCACTAATGCAAAACTCCAAGGAAAGTAGAAAATAAAAATGTCATTACAAAAATAAAATAATACTTTTCCAACAGTTGAGCTCAAAGCCATGACATTTTGTGATTTAGCAGTTAAAGAATTCAAAACTGCTGTTTTGAAGAAACTCAGTGAGCTACAAGAAAACTCAGAAAGAAAATTAAATGAAATCTAAAAAACCTCCCAAAACAAAACACACACCATCAAAGTGGGATTTTTACCTATGAGATAGGAACCATAAGAAAGAACCAAACAATTTCTGGAGGTGAAGAACTCAGTGGATGAAATGAAAAATGCAGCAGGAAACATCTGTAGGAGAGTAGAGAAAACGGAAAACAGAATAAGTGAATTAGAGGATAGGGATTTTGAATAGAGGTTAACAAAGAAGAAAGAATGAAAAAGAGCAAAGAAAGCCTGTGTGATCTATGGAGTTCCATCCAAAGTACTAATAGTAGAATAATTGGGAACCAGATGGAGAAGGGAGGGAGAAGGGAGCAAATATTTATTTAAAGAAATATTAGCTTGGTGGGATGAATTGGGAGATTGGGATTGACATATATACACTAATATGTATAAAATGGATAACTAATAAGAAGCTGCTGTATAAAAAAATAAAAAAAATAAAAAGAAATATTAGCTGAGAACTTCTCAAACCTGAAGAGAGAATTGGATGTGTAAATACATGAATCTCATAGGTCACCCTATTATCTCAATGCAAAAGACCTTCTCAGAGAAACAGTACAATGAAACTGTCAAAAATCAAGGAAAAAGAAAGAATTCTCAAGGCAGCTAGGGAAAGGAAAATTGTAACCTACAAAGGAACCCCCATTAGGGTATCAGTGGATTTCTCAGAAGAAGCCCAGGAGACGGGAATGACATATTCAAAGTGTTGAAAGGAAAAGATTCCTGGCCAAGAATATTCCATCTGGCAATGTAACCCTTCAGATATAAAGGAGAGAGGCTGGGAAATTAGGGTGTCATGAGGGGTGATGGTCATGACACTCTCACCTTGAAACACAGGGTAATGGTTGAATGAAAAAGGAAAAAAGAAAAACAATGTAAGCATATCTCTTACATTTACCAAAGTCACTGTGAGATGAACTAAATATAATGGTAAATTATATTGGACATATGAGAGGGTGAGGAGAAAGAAGCAGAGGTGGAAGTGAGTTACATTCTCATGAATCATAACAGCAAGATAATGCCTGACTATTGGGGTCTTTTAAATTCTATACAATGTGATATTGGAGATAAACATCCTCAAGGCTTAAATCTCTGTCCTAATATTATTTTAAACTCTTTGCATGGTTTCTCCTATTATGTTATGGTTGTTTTGAAAAGTTAGACTCCTTTAAGTATATGAAGTTTATTTCAGTATAAGGTGTGTGGAATGGATTCCATATAAAGTGTCTCCAAATGTCCTGCTGTTGTTAAAGAGGGGAGTGCCCTTTACTTCTAAGTCCCTGATGCATATTTTAGTGCCTGGCACACAGTGGGCCCTTTGGCAGTGTTAGATGAATGAACTCTATACTCTACTTCTTTTACTTGGCCACACATTTTTTTAAAAAATAAATTTTATTTATTTATTTATTTATTTACAGCTGTGTTGGGTCTTCATTGCTGCGTGTGGGCTTTCTCTAGTTGTGGCGAGTGGGGGCTACTCTTTGTTGTGGAGCACAGGCTCTAGGCACGTGGGCTCCGTAGTTGTGGCTCACAGGCTCTAGAGCGCAGGCTCAGTAGCTGTGGCGCACGGGCTTAGTTGCTCTGCAGCAGGTGAGATATTCCCAGACCAGGGATCGAACCCATGTCCCCTGCATTGGCAGGCGGATTCTTAACCACTGTGCCACCAGGGAAGCCCTTGACCACACATCTTACTCAGTAGCAGCATCACACTGTTGAAGCATTTAAACTTTGCCGCTGTTGGAGCAGAAAAACTTTCCCCCTCTATCCTCTTAGAGTCTTTGACTGGAGCTTACAAAAAAGACAGACCAAAGGCAAATTACCAGGAGAAAGGATTATATACAGGACCTAACAAAAGTATAACTTGCTAAATGATTAAAGTCACAGGCTTATATACTCAACTTAGTAGGGGGAGGGGGTAGGGAGAAAAGGCTTCTATGGGAAGAACAAATGGATTTCTTTGGGAAAGACAAATAAATTAAGAGAAGAAACTGGAGATGAGAAAGTTTGCAATAATGTTTGTGCAGATGTGAGTGGTCTTTCCACCTTCTTCAGGCTATAAAGCTGCGGGACAAAAAATTACAGTAATAGGTTTACTCACCTTTGCCTCTTTGGGAATAGCCTCTCCCCAAGTGGGAGTTTCTGGCAGCCTTACTTACCAGAATTTTCTGCTTTGAGTCAGACAAGGGAAGCTCTGAGAAGTCATTCTGCATCTGTTGCATCGCAGTGTCTTCCCTTTGAAATCATCTTTCTACCAACTCTTGGGTTTTGAGCGGGTCCCCAACACAACCAACTAAAACGCTCCACAACAGCTTAAGCCAGTTCATTCCATCTTGTGTGGTTGGCCCTTCCAAAGTTAATGTAGGGCTTCCCTGGTGGCGCAGTGGTTAAGAATCCGCCTGCCAATGCAGGGGACATGGGTTCGAGCCCTGGTCCGGGAAGTTCCCACATGCCACGAAGCAATGAAGTCCGTGCACCACAGCTGTTGAGCCTGCGCTCTAGAGCCCGCGAGCCACAGCTACTGAGCCCACGTGCCTACAGCCCATGCTCTGCAACAAGAGAAGCCACCGCAATGAGAAGCCCGCGCACCTCAACGAAGAGTAGCCCCCGCTCGCCTCAACTAGAGAAAGCCCGCGCGGAGCAACGAAGACCCAACGCAGCCACAAATTAAAAAAAATAAAAGTTAATGTAACAGTCAACCATGACAGTTAAATCCCAGGTTGGTGGTGTGTGCCCAGTGTTTTAGCATGTGTGTTATTTGATGCATGTTATAATCCTGTCAAGCCTCCACCAGCAGCCACCCAGCTGCAACACTCCCCTCTCGCTCCCAGGTTTTTCCTTCCTTACCTCTTACATCCTATTTCCCTTCCCTGCCTGGGTTCTCAGCTCTCCCAGCAGAAGGGGCCCTTGAAGAAGAGGACTAAGTCGCACTCCCCTTTATCTTCTTCCATCCCTTTGTGCAAGGCTGGATGCAGGCACCATGCTTATTAAATGTTTCTGTTGCTTGAGTTAACATCAGAGATTTTTAAGCTCCCCTTCTCCTGGTTGGGGCCCAGGTGGGCTTGGGGGTTCCCCACATTTGAGTGTCTCAGGCCATGGGCGGACTGTGCAAAGTCGAGTAGTGCAAGAGGAATGGAGAGAGCAGGGCTGGGAGTGGGCTCCCCAGTCTTATAGCCCCTACTTCTCAGGGTCCTTAAGGATCAAATGAGTTCAAGAGTCCATGGAAATAATCAATAAACAATCTATAATAAGAATAGAAAAGAGTTTTATTTGAGCCAAACTGGGCACGATAGCCCAGTAGGCACCCTCTTACATACGTCTGAGGAAATGCTCTGGGTTTTGTTTGTTTGTTTATTTTTGGTTTTTTGGCTGCGCTGCTCGGCATGCGGGGGTCTTAGGTCTTAGTTCCCTGATCAGGGATCCAGGTATCAAACCCGTGCCCCCTGCAGTGGAAGCTCGGGGTACCTCCAGGGAATTCCTGGAACTGCTCTGTTGAAGCATGGTTTTCAGCACAGTTTTATACCTTATCCGAACAGAGAACGTACATCAAAATGACAGGGTATATTCCATCAAGGTTTCAAAAGAGACAGACTTAGTACACAGACAGTGAGACAACAAGACCGTGGAGTCTGGGAAGGGAACCTTATCTTCCAGGGAGTGTAACATGGACGCCATGAGAAGGGAGTTGTTCCTCCTTATCTTCAAAACAGACGTTCTTTGCCTCAGTGGTTAAAGCAGATGTGCTGCGAGGGGTGGACAGGCTGTTTTAGTTCAGAGTTCAGGCTCAACCACGTATAAGCCAAAATGACGTCCTCCTACCTCAATATGTGATCATTTTCTCCATCACAAGCAGACAAAAATTTTAGAACCATAGGATCCAGCAATTCTACTTCTGAGGATATACCCTGAAGAATTGAAAGCACACTCTGGAAGAGATATTTATAAACTCTTACTGATGGCAGCGCTATTCACAATAGCTAAACCATGAAAGCAGCCCAAGTGCCCACTGACCAAAGAGGGGATAAGCCAGATGTGGTATGTACAAATAGTGGAGTATTATACAGCATTAAAAAGGAAGGGAATTCTTTCTTTTTTTTTTTTTTTTTTTTTTTTTTGCGGTACGCGGGCCTCTCACTGTTGTGGCCTCTCCCGTTGCGGAGCACAGGCTCCGGATGCGCAGGCTCAGCGGCCATGGCTCACGGGCCCAGCCGCTCTGCAGCAGGTGGGATCTTCCCAGACCGGGGCACGAACCCGTGTCCCCTGCATCGGCAGGCGGACTCTCAACCACTGCGCCACCAGGGAAGCCCTCTTTTTTTTTATATGAACAATATTTTATTCAAATACAATTCTAAACATTTCTTTCATTTAGAATATTTACAAACAGTCTCTGAAACGCAGGACTGTGTCATCTAGATTCTAAATGAAAGATGAATGTTCATAATCAGAAAACATTTTTATGTGATCTTCAGAGTTGTATCATTCTTTGGTTTTTCGGTCTTCCCTCTTTCATGAAATAAGTGATTACTCAAATATCAGGGTTGTGTTTTAAAAGTCATTTATAACGTTGGCTTTGGTGGCCTTCGAATTTCAGTCAAGTGTGGTTTAGTTGAATGCGCATCATCATACAGCATTGGTGACTATGATGATGGCATTAGTGTACAGAGCATCTGTCAAAGATTAAACAATAACAAAATTCAAGGACCTACTGTATAGCACAGGTAACTCTACTCAATACTCTGTAATGGCCTATATGGGAAAAGAATGTAAAAAAGAGTGGATATATGTATATGTATAACAGATTCACTTTGCTGTACACCTGAAACCTACACAACATTGCAAATCAACCACACCCCAATAAAATTTTTTTTAAAAAAACAGTAGAATATTTTTAATAGAGGGTTATTTGTTTCAACCCAGTACATTCTCAGTAAATGTCTAATGTGTGAGGCCACTCTTTCTTGTTTGGAATCTATTCTGTAGTAGGCTGATAATGCCACTTCATTGGTTTTCCTTTTTTCCAGTTTACTGAAGTATGATTCACAAAACTGCATATATTTAGACTGTACAAAGTGAAGATCTCTTTAAGATGTCCAAAATGATGACTTAATACACATAGACACTGTGAATGATTATCCCAATCAAGTTAATTAACTGTCACCTCCCATAGCTTCTACTTGTGTGTGTCTGTGTGTTGAGAACACAAGCAGTTGTCTCATACTAGATAGCAAAAATACAATACAGCAGTATTAGCTATAGTCAACATGACATATATTAGATACCTAGAACTTTTTTGTCTTTTAACTGAAAGTTTGTACCCTTTACCGATATCTCCCCACTTTCTCCACCACCTACTCCTTACAACTACAGTTCTAATTTATGGTGTTATGAGTTTGATTTACTTAGATTCCACATATAAGTGAAATCATACATTGTTTTTCATTGTCTGATGTATTTCAATCAGCATAATGTCCTCAGGTCCATTCACGTTTTCACAGACAGCAAGGTTTCCTTCTTTTAATGGCTGACTAATATTCCATTGTCTATATATACACACTACATTTCCTTTTCCTTTTTTGATTATAATGTAAGATTTTACTTAACAGTTATTGGAAAATAGAAAATGTTATTAAAAATTCCATTCAAGGGCTTCCCTTGAATGGTTGAGAGTCCGCCTGCCGATGCAGGGGACATGGGTTCGTGCCCCGGTCCGGGAAGATCACACATGCCGCGGAGCGGCTGGGTCCGTGAGCCATGGCTGCTGAGCCTGCGCGTCCGGAGCCTGTGCTCCGCAACGGGAGAGGCCACAACAGTGAGAGGCCCGCGTACTGCAAAAAAAAAAAAAAAAAAAAAAAAAAATTCCATTCACAATTACATTCAAATTTACATGGTACCCAAGGAAAAAAATTTAGAAAATAGTATTTAATACTTTTATGGAAGAAAATGATAAAATCAAACAAGATAAAAACATTTTGTTAATGCATGTACAAGCTCAATATCAAGGACATGTACTATAAATTATAACTAAAATTGACCTACAAAGTTAATATAATTCCAATAAAATCTCAATAGGTTTTTTCATGACATTTGGTGAACTTATTTTAAAATTCCTGTGTATGAGAAGATGTTCAGGAATAGGCAGGGCAGCTATGAGAAGAACTAAGAGAATTTGCTCTTCTAGATATCAAGAATTATTTTAAAGCTATAGTAATTAAAACAGTATGGAATTTTGTAGGGTTAAAAATAGATTAATTAGACAAACTCGAGAACTTAGAAATAGACTCTGGCTTATATGTATATTTGGTTTATGAGAAAAGTAGCCTCAAAAATGGAAACTTATTGGAATAATTGGCTATCTGTATGGCAAGAAAGAGAAATAGATCATTGCCTCTGTATAAAAAAAATAAATTCCAGGTAGATTAAAGGCTTAAATTTGTTAAAAAATAGTTTTAAAATACAAGAGGGGGCTTCCCTGGTGGCGCAGTGGTTGGGAGTCCGCCTGTCGATGCAGGGGACACGGGTTCGTGTCCTGGTCTGGGAAGATCCCATATGCCGCGGAGTGTCTGGACCCTTGAGCCATGGCCACTGGGCCTGCGCGTCCGGAGGCTGTGCTCCGCAACGGGAGAGGCCACAACAGTGAGAGGCCCACGTACCGCAAAAAAACAAAAAAAAAACCAAAAAAAAACAAGAGGACAATTTTATGATCCTGTGAAGAAAAATATGTTTAGATACATGGAAAAAAAGCACAAATTGTAAAGAAAATTGATTCATTTACATTAAAATTTAAAATGCCTGCATGACAAAAGGTAACAAAGCCAAACGACAAAGATTTTTTGGAACATACATAACAGACAAAGAATCTCTCCAAAATATATAAAGAACACTTTACCACCAGTAGGATAATGAGAGTAGCTAACATTTACTAAGTAGTTACTATATGCCAGGATCTGTTCTAAGTGGTTAGTATGTATTAACTCCCTTAACCATCAGAGTAATCCTATGAGATACTATTTTTATCTTTATCTTACAGATGAAGAAACTGAGCCACAGAGAGGTAACATCCAAGTACAAACAACAGTTAATGACACATTTGGAATTGAAACTAATGCAGTTCAGCATGTCTGCTGCTAACTACTATGTAGAATTGTGCCCCTCCCCGTGCAAAAGAAAAATAATTCAGCTGACCACCAATCAAAAATGTGAACAGGTTATTCATAGAATAGTTGCTGGAATTGCCAGTAAAGATGAAAATATGCCCAACTTCATTAATCAGAGAAATGCAGTTTATTTATTTTATTCTTATAAATTTATTTCTTTATGTATTTATTTATGGCTGTGTTGGGTCTTCCTTGCTGCACGTGGGCTTTCTCTAGTTGTGGTGAGCGGGGACTACTCTTCGTTGTGGTGCATGGGCTTCTCGTTGCAGTGGCTTCTCTTGTTGTGGAGCACGGGCTCTAGGCACACGGGCTTCAGTAGTTATGGTACACGGGCTCAGTAGTTGTGGCTTGCAGGCTCTAGAGCACAGGCTCAGTAGTTGTGGCACACAGGCTTAGTTGCTCCGCGGCATGTGGGATCTTCCTGGACCAGGGCTCAAACCCGTGTCCCCTGCATTGGCAGGCGGATTCTTAACCACTGCGCCACCAGGGAAGCCCAGAGATGCAATTTAAAATTTTAATGATGTTTCTCACCCATCAGATTGGCAAAATTTGTAAAAGTCTGAGAATACTAAATGGTGACCAGATTTGACAAGATAGGAATTCATATATCCTGCAGAATAGAGTGTAAACTGGCACACAAACGTTGGAGAGCAAGGTGGCAATATTAGTAAAACAGACCTATAGGTACCTGATGACCCAGCAATTTCACTTCCAGGTAAACGCACATATAAAGAAAAATGTGTGTTATGATGTTTAATGCGTTTTTTTAAAAACATTTTTATTGGAGTATAATTGCTTCACACTGCTGTGTTAGTTTCTGCTGTATAACAAAGTGAATCAGCTATACATATACATACATCCCCATAACCCCTCCCTCTTGCTTCTCCCTCCCACCCTCCCTATCCCAGCCCTCTAGGTGGTCACGAAGCACGGAGCTGATCTCCCTGGGCTATGTGGCTGCTTCCCACTAGCTATCTATTTTATTTTATTATTTATTTATTTATTTTCTATTTTATAAATTTATTTATTTATTTTTGGCTGTGTTGGGTCTTCGTTTCTGTGAGAGGGCTTCCTCTAGTTGCGGCGAGCGGGGGACACTCTTCATCACAGTGCGCGGGCCTCTCACTGTCGCAGCCTTCTCCTGTTGTGGGGCATAGGCTCCAGACGCGCAGGCTCAGTAGCTGTGGCGCACGGGCTTAGTTGCTCTGCGACATGTGGGATCTTCCCAGACCAGGGCTCGAACCCGTTCCCCTGCATTAGCAGGCAGATTCTCAACCACTGTGCCACCAGGGAAGCCCTAGCTATCTTTAAAATGAAGGGAATTCTAACACATGCTACAACATGGATGAACCATATGGACATTCTGCTAAGTGAAATAAGCACGACAGGAAAGGACAAATATTGTTTGATTCCACTTAAATGAAGTACTAGAGTCATCACATTCATAGAGACCGAAAGTAGGATGGTGATGGCCAGGAACCGGTGGAGGAGAAAGAGGAAATTGTAGTTTAATGGGTACAGAGTTTCAGTTTTGCAAGATGAAAAACTTGTTTGGTTGCACAAAATGTGAATGTACTTAATACTACTGAACTGCACGCTTAAAAATGGTTAAAACGGTAAATTTTCTGTTGTGTGTATTTTGCCACACACAGACTCCAAATCTCAGAACGGTCCCCTGAGGATAACCACTCACGCTCAATTGGCTGCAGGCTTGCCCCGCCCATCCCCGAGCGTCCCCACCCATCCCCACCCAGGGATTGGGTTGTCTTTTATTGTGGAAGCGTTCCCAGATTTGGTTTTTAGAGATGTTTCAGCTCCAGCCCTACACAGCCTAAACTCAACCTCACTGACTCTGATCCAGGGCTCCAGTTTCTGCTCCAAGAATTTGGTAAGTCTTGGGCAACCGTTCTTCTGTAGGAGACTGGGCGCTGAGTTCACATCCTCCTAAAGAGGCCTCTGCATTCCAAGTGTGCAGCTGGGTCAGCCTGGCTCCAGCCTGAGGGTGGCAAGACCCATTTTCCAGATGAAAGCAGAAGGAGCTGGGAGCTGTGTGTGTGGTTGTGTAAGAAGAGGTGGGGTAGGGGGAGGTTGCCTCAGTGTCTGGAGGCTCTAAGACTCTTTTTTTTTTTTTTTTGTGGTACACGGGCCTCTCACCGCTGCGGCCTCTCCCGCCGCAGAGCACAGGCTCCGGACGCGCAGGCTCGGCGGCCATGGCTCACGGGCCCAGCCGCTCCGGGGCATGCGGGATCCTCCCGGACCGGGGCACGAACCCGCGTCCCCTGCATCGGCAGGCGGACTCTCAACCACTGCGCCACCAGGGAAGCCCCTAAGACTCATTTTTTTGATTGGTGTTCAAACAATATTAAAGCTTACCCTTATATAGGGTTTATGACGTGTGGACCACTGATTTCAGTCTCCTGTATACTGTTGGCCCTCTGTATCTGTGGATTTCTCCTCTGGGGGTACAAGGGGAGACTGTAAGAAACTTGAGCATTGCGGATTTTGCGCCGAGGAGGAGGACTGTATGGTGATTTACATTAAATCGCTTTTGGGTTCGTTACACCCAGCAACTCTGTGAAGCTGGCTCTACTATTTATCATTGGCTGAACTTTTTTTTTTTTTGCGGTACTTGGGCCTCTCACTGTTGTGGCCTCTCCCGTTGCGGAGCACAGGCTCCGGACGCGCAGGCCCAGCGGCCATGGCCCACGGGCCCAGCCGCTCCGCGGCAAGCAGGACCCTCCCGGACCGGGGCACGAACCCGTGTCCCGTGCATCGGCAGGCGGACTCTCAACCACTGCGCCACCAGGGAAGCCCAGTTTCTTGGCTTTTTGAATGCTTGCTCTTAACCAAAATGCAAAACTTGGAGTATCAGGTACAGAAGCACCCTGTATGATAACTTTTGTTCACTGGGTCCGCCTAGCCCTACAGCCTTGTAGAGAGGAGACATTTCATGCCCCAAAGGAGCAGGACACAGAGTTCATCATTTCTGATTCAGAATGAAGATTAGTCCTCCCTCCCTCCAGGCAGTTGGAGCCACTCTTGTTTGATGCTTTCCCTGGGCTGGGCTACAGCCTGTCCCTCCCTGCAGATTCCATCTCATTCTCCCCCAACGCAGAGTTTCAGTCCAATTTCACTCTGCAAGCAATGAAAGAGAAAGCTTCAGGTTTCAGGATCCTTGGTGTAGAAATGTGTGGAGTGTGAGCTTGTTGTGGAATCCAAGTTCATGTGCCTGGTGCACAGTGAGGCCAAACAAATGGAAACATTGGTGTTTGGAGCAGGGAAAGGTTTATCAATTGCGAGGGTGCCACCCTCTTGAGAAGTTGGGAGAAATAGGTTGATCTCAAATCCACCTTTGCTGGCTGGCCGGGTTGCAAGGTTTCTAAAGAAAGGAAGAGTAAAGGGGAGGTGATCTTTGTGATTTTAGTTTCTGGATAAGATCTCAGTTGCAGACTTCCTGACAGCATTTTTGTGACTCAGTGGGTCATTGGTGATTGTGATTGATCTACGTGTTCCTGCAAAGCAAACTAGTACGTCAAGGTCTTGTGGTCCCTTAACTTCTTTCTAGAAGAGAGCAAAAACAATGGTTGAGGCATTTTGTTATTTACTTAGAGCCTACGTGACAAGTTAAGAATTCAAGCAGGTTGGTCCCTGCTGTTTTTTCCTTTAAGGCCATTTGGTACTGCTTTTCCTTTGTTTCTGCATACCCTCACTTCCCTAACTAGTAACTGCTTAAGTCTGCTCTTTGGAACTTGGGAAGACCTAGGAGACTAAATCCTTTCTTTACAAACCAACGAGGGGGCACGGAGAAACTTTTGTACGAGGAGGGTCCTGCAGGGTCCTGCCTGAGTTCAGTTCCCCCTTTCTTTGATACCCCTCAATCCTGAGGGGAACAAGGTTGGGACAAGAAAGGGAATAAAGTTTCGGATGGAGAGGTGAATCATAAACTCAGCAGGGGAATTTGGTTTTACAGGGACTTGGTTTCATCGCTCTGATCACCGAGCCCCTTAAACTGTTGCTTCACTCACATCAAGGAAGGGAGGGAATAAAGATGATAATAATAAATTTCCCTGTTTTATAGAAGGAAGGAGGACAAAGTGGTATACAGCTCATGCAAAATCAAACAAGCTACACATCACAGTGCTCGATTTGAACCAGCAGAGCTGGTTGATGTCTTTTTAAAAAAATTAATTTATTAAAAAAATTTTTTTGGCTGCGTTGGGTCTAAGTTACTGTGTGCAGCCTTTCTCTAGTTGCGGTGAGCGGGGGCTACTCTTCGTTGTGGTGCGTGGGCTTCTCATTGCGGTGGCTTCTCTTGCTGCAGAGCACAGGCTCTAGGCGCGTGGGCTTCAGTAGTTGTGGCACACGGGCTTCAGTAGCTGCAGCTCACGGGCTCTAGAGTGCAGGCTCAGTGGTTGTGGCGCACGGACTTAGTTGCTCCGCGGCATGTGGGATCTTCCCGGACCAGGGCTCGAACCCATGTCCCCTGCATTGGCAGGTGGATTCTTAACCACTGAGCCACCAGGGAAGTCCCAAGCTGGTTGATTTCACTTTAAGGATCAGCATTCTTATCCATTCACCTAATAGTATTTAAGCAGCTACTGTGTGCCAGGCACTGTGCTGGAAGCTTTTGCTTCTATAGGGGTGAAAAACTTTTCTTTCTAGGTTCTTTGCTGAGTCTAATAATTAAATTGATATACGACAGATTAAGTAATTTCCTACGTACGGGAGCCCCATAAAAACTCTGAGGTTCAAAGACAAGCAGTTGAGGCTTATATGCTACCCTGAGCTAAGGAGAAAGGGGTATGGATCTGGGCCGTCAAGGGGAAGACAACTCACAGAAAGATGGGAAAAGCAAATGCTTGGTAAGCAAATGTTTGCCACTCCATGCAGGTTTTTCTGAGATAAAAAGTTCTCTCTGGTTAAAAAAAAAGTTATCTCTCTTCCTGGCATAAGCCTCCTAATCTAAATTATTTTGAGCAGTTAAGGGAGAGGCAAGGAGCTTTTCCTGAGTCTGCTGGGTTTTTTTTTTAAAGTTTATTTATTTTGTTTTTGGCTGTGTTGAGTCTTCGTTGCTGCCCGCGGGCTTTCTCTAGTTGCGGTGAGTGGGGGCTGCTCTTCGCTGCGGTGTGTGGGCTTCTCACTGCGGTGGCTTGTCTTGTTGTAGAGCACGGACTCTAGGCGCGTGGGCTCAGTAGCTGTGGCACACGGGCTTCGTTGCTCTCTGGCATGTGGGATCTTCCTGGTCCAGGGATCGAACTCATGTCTCCTGCATTGGCAGGTGGATTCTTAACCACTGAGCCACAAGGGAAGTCCAGTCTGCTGGGCCTTAATTGCCTTCAACTCATAACAGTCCACATCCCCAAATGGCACAGTTTGGGGATACATAATCTGCTCCCCCTCACTTCTCTTCAAGCAACTCTTCCAGTAACTTTGAAATACATTAAAAGTCTTCTTTATGTTTGAAGAAACCAAAGCTCAGAGACAGAGAACTTGCCCAACGTGTACTTTTACCGCCTGCTCCCCATAACTCCATTGTTCTGTGGAATTGAACTCCCAGGGCCAGGGTTGGATGGACATTCTTTTTTTTTTTTTTTTTTCTTTTTGCGGTACGCGGGCCTCTCACTGTTGTGGCCTCTCCCGTTGCGGAGCACAGGCTCCGGACGCGCAGGCCCAGCGGCCATGGCTCACGGGCCCAGCCGCTCCGCGGCATATGGGATCCTCCCAGACCGGGGCACGAACCCGTATCCCCTGCATCGGCAGGCGGACTCTCAACCACTGCGCCACCAGGGAGGCCCGGATGGACATTCTTGATGGCTTTGTGTCTTGCTTTCTCAGCAGGTTGTAGCCTCCTCAACTATGTCTAAGATGCTGTGTCAGGATGTTTACCAATTTGGTCAGAAGCTGATCCGCAGGCGGCCTCTGGAGCCCAGGGAAGAGTCTGAGAGTCGCATGGCTCGTTGTCTGAACACCTTAGACCTGGTGGCCCTGGGCGTGGGCAGCACCTTGGGAGCTGGTGTGTACATCCTGGCTGGCGAAGTGGCCAAGGACAAAGCTGGGCCAGCGATTGTCATCTGCTTCCTGGTGGCCGCCCTGTCTTCTGTGTTGTCTGGGCTCTGCTATGCAGAGTTTGGGGCCCGGGTACCGTGCTCTGGTTCTGCGTATCTCTACAGCTATGTCACAGTGGGACAACTGTGTGCCTTCATCACTGGCTGGAACCTCATACTGTCCTATGTCATCGGTGAGATGATGGGAGTGGGAGGACGGTGTGGGGCTTAAGATCAGGAAACTAGGAGATGGGATTTAGGTCTTGACTCATTTGTGAGAAATTTGTTATCCACCTTGTGGGGTGAAGTGGATAATAGTGGCAGGAAAACCCCACAACTTCATTCTACTCTGCTGTATCCTATTTTCCTTAAATTATGGGGCCTAGAACAAAGAAGGAAAGGAAAGTGTAGGGAGTGGGTGAGAGGGAGGCATGTCCCACAGGCTCATCCCCTCACCATGTGGAAGTCTCTCCTCAGTTGTTGCCTTCGTGGGATTTTCCTTTGCTACTTGATTTAAAATTTCAACCCTCATCTCCCAGACTTTTCACTCCCACTTAACCTGTTTTCTTTTTCTTTTTCTTTTTTTTTGCATAACATTGATCTCCTAACATTAAACAGTTGACCTATTTTGTGGATCATCTGGGTCTACTGTCCCCAGCCCACGAAAAGGAACTCTTAGAGATTAGGTATTTTGTATGCGTCCCCCCACCTCTCCCAAATACATCCCATGACACGTGGTAGGGGTTCAATGAATGTTTGTTAATAAATATTCCTTCTTCTGCTGCTGCAGGCACTGCCAGCGTGGCCCGGGCCTGGAGCTCCGCTTTTGACAGCCTGACTGGGAACCACATCTCTCGGGTGTTACAGGGAACTTTCTCTCTGCGTGTGCCCTACTTCATGGCCAAGTACCCAGACTTTTTTGCGCTGGGCTTGGTACTGCTGCTCACGGGTGAGACAGGGTTCAGTGATAGGATGGGAAGAGTGGGGTGTGGAGGGAGAGCTGGGGTGGGAAAGGCTTGGGATGGAAGAATGGTGGGGGGTTACGACCAGAAAGAGGGTTCTGTGGTATGAGAGACAGGAAGGCAGGACACAGACCACTGTTTCCCACTGTTGGCACCACTGACAGTTTGGGCTGGACCATTCTTTGGTGTGTGGGGCTGTTCTGTGCATTTGAGGTTTTTTTTCTTTGGCCGCGCTGCGTGGCATTGCGGGATCTTAGTTCCCCAACCAGGGGTCAGACTTGTGCCCCCTGCAGTGGAAGAGTAGAGTCTTTTTTTTTTCTTTTTTTTTTTTTTTTTTTGCAGTACGCGGGCCTCTCACTGTCGTGGCCTCTCCCGCCGTGGAGCACAGGCTCCGGATGCACAGGCTCAGCGGCCATAGCTTGCGGGCCTAGCCGCTCCGCGGCATGTGGGATCCTCCCGGACCGGGGCACGAACCCGTGTCCCCTGCATCGGCAGGCGGACTCTCACCCACTGCGCCACCAGGGAAGCCCGGTTGTTGTTGTTTTGTTTTTTCAATCATTGTCAGATGTTGAGTAACATCCCTGGCCTTTATGTACTAAATACCAGGGTCACCCATCCTCCAAATTGTGTCAGTCACAGTGTCTCCAGACATTGCTAAGAGTCCCCTGGGGGGCAAAATCACCCCAGGGGAGAATCATTTACTTAGACCAGTGAGTTTCTTCCTTTGTACTGAGATCAAAGGTCGTTTTTCAATGGAGAGGAAATTCGTATGGCATAAAATTAACCATTTTGTTATTTCCCCAGCTTTACTGCGATATACTTGATATACATTGTATAAGTTTAAGGTGTACAATGTGATGATTTGATAGACGTGTCTACTGTGCGATGATTGTCACAATAGGAAATTAACCATCTGAAAGTGTACAATTAAGTGGCACTTAGTACATTCACAATGTTGTGTAACCGTCACCTCTCTCTAGTTCCAAACAGTTCATCACCCCAAGAGGAAAGCCCATACCCGCTGAGCCCTCACTGTCCAACTCCTCAATGCCCCAGCCCCTGGCAACCACTAGTCTGCTTTCTGTGTCTATGGATTTGGTTATTTTGCATGTTTCATAGTCCATCTTTCCCCCAGGAATACTGGTTCTGGGAGCTCGTGAGTCGGCCCTGGTTCACAAAGTGTTCACAGGCTTGAACCTCTCGGTTCTCAGCTTCATGATCATCTCTGGCTTCGTCAAGGGAGAGCTGCACAACTGGCAGCTCACGGAGCAGGACTACAGACCGAACACATCTGGATCCAATGACACCTCTAGGTGAGGAGGGTATCCTCGACCATAGTGATGCTGCTGGGGGCACGTGTGCAGAGCTGGGAATATGGTGGGGACTAAAGGGGTCTGGGCTGATGGATCCAGGTGATGGGGTCCTGGAGCCCAGAACTTGTGGTATTAACCAAAAAGTCCAGTACAGATGGCTGAACACAGCTCACCCACATTCTTTCTTGCTCCTTCTCTCACCATAGATTGGGCCCTCTGGGTTCTGGAGGGTTTGTGCCTTTTGGCTTTGATGGGATTTTCCAAGGAGCAGCCACATGTTTCTACGCATTTGTTGGTTTTGATGCCATTGCCACTACAGGTAACATGGTCACTGGGTGTCCCATCAGGGGTTTGGGCACAGATTAGGCTGCCCTTGGGCATAGGGGTTTCTTTTGGAGGTTCAAGAGGAAAGCAGATTTCTTTTAAAAAATAAATTTAGTTATTTATTTTTGGCTGCGTTGGGTCTTTGTTGCTGCGCGCAGGCTTTCTCTAGCTGTGGTGAGCGGGGGCTACTCTTCTTTGCGGTGCGCGGGTTTCTCATTGTGGTGGCTTTTCTTGTTGGGAGCACGGGCTCTAGGCATGTGGGCTCAGTAGCTGTGGCTCGCGGGCTTAGTTGCTCCGTGGCACGTGGGGTCTTCCCGGACCAGGGCTTGAACCCGTGTTCCCTGCACTGGCAGGCAGATTCTTAACCACTGCGCCACCAGGGAAGTCCGGAAAGGGGATTTTGTATTTCATCACAGTGTGTTTTCTTGGCCCAATACTTCCTCCCATCCTGCAGGGGAGGAAGCCCGAAATCCTCAGCGATCCATACCCTTGAGCATTGTGATCTCGCTCTGCATCTGCTTCTTGGCATATTCTGGTGTCTCGGCGGCACTCACCCTCATGGTGCCCTACTACCAGATTGATCCTGACAGCCCCTTACCACACGCTTTCCTCCATGTCGGCTGGGCCCCTGCCAGATATGTCGTGGCTGTTG
The DNA here is from genome assembly GCF_964165515.1 of Mesoplodon bidens. Lineage (NCBI taxonomy): Eukaryota > Metazoa > Chordata > Mammalia > Artiodactyla > Ziphiidae > Mesoplodon > Mesoplodon bidens. The sequence goes on along the minus strand of NC_138175.1, from coordinate 56,673,929 downwards.
GCACCCTCTGTGCTCTTACATCCAGGTCAGTGTCAAAGCTTTTTCCCCATCTACTGTCAGATGCTCAGGTATCCCCGTCCTTGGGATTGAGAGACAAGAGGGAAAGACACCTTACCCCACGTAGACTAGGGAGTAGACACCCCAGTCTGTCCTGCTTATCCACGTCCTCACACATGTTCCCATTTTCTCTTCCAGTCTCCTGGGTGCCATGTTTCCTATGCCTCGTGTCATCTACTCAATGGCAGATGACGGGCTCCTTTTCCGGGGACTTGCCCGGATCCATGCCCGTACACGCACCCCCATCATGGCCACCTTGGCTTCTGGAACTCTTGCAGGTAAATAAACAAGACCCATTCCTTCTTTGATCAATTTTCTTAACTTGGATATTTCTACTGGTTTTTCGCTCCCTCTCCACCTTGTCTGTGCCCTCATTCTAGGGGTCATGGCATTACTTTTCGAGCTCAGCGATCTCGTGGACCTCATGTCAATCGGGACCCTGCTTGCTTATTCCCTGATGTCTTTTTCTGTTCTTGTCCTCAGGTGAGACTACGTTACCCCTTGGCTGGGGGTCTTTGACTCGTGGGGATTGAAGGGGGGATAATCGTCGTTTGCCTTCATGCTGCCTTCTAAATGTCCCACTAGGCTTAAGTTGGGAAAGAGATGGATTCGACTGCTTGATGTTGGATGAGTACGGGCTGCTGTTAATATTGACTTAATACCTCTAATTCAGGTACCAACCAGACCAGAATTTAAGCAAGACTGAGAAAACAGAGAAAGAAACTGAGATGAAGCCTGTAGCCGAAGAAAGCCCTTTGGAATCTGGACCTGAAGCAGGAACCTCAAAGATGCTAAAGAGTCTGTGTGCCCCTATCAACACCATCCCCACTCGGAAATCTGGCCAGATCATCTATGGATGTGCCTCACTGCTTGGTGAGCAGGGGGATTTCTCTTTGCTGGTGTTCTGAAATTGACAGGAAGGATGGGAGTGTGTATTTTGGCAGTTGAGGCGTCTTGGAGATATGATGGCCCTTCGTGATGTGGGCAGTTTTTGGGGAGGGGTGTGACCCAAGGTCTTGAGCTATTTGGCTTCCGGAGTGGAACCTGTTCTCCTCCACCCTGACCCTTGCAGTTCTCCTGCTGACGATCCTGAGCCTGATACTGGCCCAGTGGCCCAGCCACGTGTTCTCTGGAGACCCCGTGTATACAACCGCAGCTGTACTGCTGCTACTGCTCATCACTGGGGTCACTGTCATCATTTGGAGGCAGCCCCAGAGCCCCACTCCTCTTCATTTCAAGGTAGGTGACTTTAGGTGCCCACCTGTCCACCTGAGTGAGTGAAATCTGCATGCTCTGAGACCTAAACATCCTTTGCTGGACCAGGGAAGAAGAGGAATTATTAAAACTAATGGACCCTTCCCTGATCCACACTCGGTGCTTTGCATGCCCCACTGCAGTAGGCACTGAACACACAGTAGGACTGAAGTCTTCTCGGCCATGTGGGGTGGAGGCCCGCCTTTCAGACGTCTGCGGTGTGTTCAGGGAATAACTGACTTTGCCCGCAGGTCCCTGCTTTGCCTGTCCTCCCACTCGTGAGCATCTTTGTGAATGTTTACCTGATGATGCAGATGACCTCTGGGACTTGGGCCCAATTTGGTGTCTGGATGGTGATTGGTAAGTGGCTTTCTGGGATTAAAAGGCCTCTTGAGTGACTGAGCCCAATCCTTTCTACTACCTCTCCCCGCAAACTGTGTCAGACACCATCATAGCAGGGCTGCTGGGCATTTGTAAGCAGGGAGAGCACCTACTTTTCCTTCTCATTGTCTTATTTCTCCACTAGGATTTGTCATATACTTTGGATATGGGATCCGACACAGCTTGGAGAAGAATAATCAACAGCCACCAGCCTCCAACTCCCAGACTTTTGACAAAAACATCCCTGGTGCTGAATCATCTTAACCACAGGCAATAGATGCTGTGTGGAATCCCACCGTGCACTGAAGGTATCTTCTGGTTCACGGGGCACTTTGAGGCTCTATGGAGTGTGAAGGTGGGATGAATTTACAGCCCTATATTTAATGCCAGTGGACAAAATGACTTCTATGTTGTATAATTTTTAAGTAACCATTTTTTAAGTAACCACTCAGAAAAGTGCATGCTTCATACCTGTGCAGCAAGATGAATTTTCACAAAGAAAGTACAAGGTAACCAGAAACCAGAATAAAAATAAAATAGTAACCTGCATGTAAGAAGTGTCTTCTTGTGCCTTTTTCCAGCAAAAACACATAGATTGCCACATGGGAAGAAAATGTAGGTAACTATATACTGTGTCAAGAGTTGCACTGTATTTATTTACTTTTTTGTGGTATGATTCTCCATTTTATTAATCTTCTTTAATGATATTCAATAACTTTGTTATTATTTCCAAAGAGCTGAGTGGAAATTATTCCTAAATATATACATATTTTTTATTCCTAAATATTTTAAAATTTTGATGCTGTTGTATTATTATTATTTTTTTGGTTGCACCACACAGCTTGTAGGATCTCAGTTCCCAGAACAGGGATGGAACCCGGGTCACAGGAGTGAAAACCCGAAATCCTAACCATTAGACCACCAGGGAACTCCCAATGCTGTTATAATTTTTTCTCTTCTTTTTGTTACTGGTGAAATGAAAAACAATTTTTTGTGTTTGTTTAAAATTTTCTTTAAAAAACTAAATATATACAATTTTTAATTTACAGTCATACCTCAGTAAAGCTGGAATACAAATAGGGAAATTGGATGACTTTATCACATTCATCATTCATTTTTAAGATAACATCACACAGTGATTCTTAAACTTATTGGATTTTTGATACCTCCATATTTCCACTGGGATATTTTAATACACATCTGCTGTCTTCACACATTCATTCATTTTTTAAAAAATGAGCTATAGTTGATTTACAATATCAGTTTCAGGTGTACCACACAGTGATGTAATATTTTATAGATTATATTCCATTTAAAGTAATTGTATCTAATGGCTTTATTTTCCTGTGCTGTACAACATATCCTGTAGCTTATTTTATACATAGTAGTTTGTATCTCTTAATCCCTCACCCCTATTTGCCCTAACCCTTCTCTCTCCCCACTGGTAACCACTAGTTTGTTCTCTTTATCTGTGACTCTGTTTCTCTTTTGTACACATTCATTTATTTTTTAGATTCCACACGTGATATTACACAGTATTTGTTTTTCTCTGACTTATTTCATGAAGTATAATAACCTCCAGGTCCATCCTGTTGCAAATGGAGAACTTCATTCTTTCTTTATGGCTGAGTAGTATTCTATTGTATTTATATACCACACCTTTTTTATCCATTCGTCTGTTGACAGACACTTGGGTTGCTTCTGTATCTTGTCTATTGTAAATAGACATGCTGTGAACGTTAATGCTGTGAACATTGGGGTGAATGTATCTTTTTGAGTTAGTGTTTTTGCTTTTTTCAGATATATAACCAGGAGTGGAACTGCTGGGTCATATGGTAGTTCTCTTTTTACTTTTTGGGAAACCTTCATACTGTTTCCCATAGCGGCTGCACCAACTTCAGTAGACATTCGCTTCCCATCTTCGGTGCCTCATCTCTTCTGTTTACCTGCAGGCTTGAAGCACAACTGTACACTCTTTGTCTTCCATGTCCACAAAGGTCCTGCCTGTGGGCCAGTCTGGTTAATTCCAGCTAAGACTTCTGTCAAAGTATTTAAATACTCTTAATTTTTTCCCTTATTTGAAATTTCACAGTTGGCTAGGTTACTCATTACATAATAATTAAAAATTTTTTTAAAAATATTTATTTATTTGGCTGCATCGGGTTTTAGTTGTGGCACGTGGGATCTTTTGTTGCGGTGGGTGGGCTCTTTGTTGCAGTGCATGGGCTCTCTAGTTGTGATGCATGGGGTCCAGAGTGTGTGGGCTCAGTAGTTGCGGCATGCAGGCTCTCTAGTTGTGGCGCAAGGGCTCTAGAGTGCACAGGCTCAGTAGTTGCAGCACGCAGGCTAAGTCGCCTTGTGGCATGTGGGATCTTAGTTCCCTGACCAGGGATCAAACCCGAGGCCCCAGATTGGAAGGTGGATTCTTAACCACTGGACCACCAGGGAATTCCCTACATACTAATTTAAAGAATATGAATTCTGTCTAGCAAAAGACGGCCTGTTCCTCCAGGATAACCACGTATAACCTAGATGTGGAAGTTTTCTATGGATTTGTGCATGAGTTTTGCTTCATACGAATACTGGAATAATCCCCACACCCTGCCAAAAGAAAAACGAAAAACAAAACAACTCCACAGCAAGTCAACAATGTAATTTTCACTAAAGAGCTCCTGAGAATAAGAGGAGGTTCTTTGGGAAAGGTGATATGTGTCTATGGAAAATTTTCTTTTAAGTGATTAAAAAAAATTTTTTTTTGGGGGGGCCATGCTGCAGGGCTTGTGGGATCATAATTTCCTGACTAGGGATTGAACCTGGGCCCCTGGCAGTGAAAGTGCAGAGTCCTAACTACTGGACTGCCAGGAAATTCCAAATTTTTTTTTTTTTTTTTTTTTTTTTTAGGTAAGAAGTGGATTTATTTAGAGAGAAACACACTTCCCAGACAGACTATGGGTCATCTTGGAAGGTGAGAGAGGCGTCAGGGGTACGGGGTTGTCGGTTTTTATAGGGGTGGATAATTTCATAGGCTGAGTGGGAGGAGTATTCCAGCTATTTTGGGGAAGGGGTGGGGATTTCCAGGAATTGGGCCATGCCCACTTTTTTTTTTTATTTTTTTTTGTTTTTAATTTTTTTAATTAGTTTCTGCTTTATAACAAAGTGAGTCAGTCATACATATACATCTGTTCCCACATCCCTTCCCTCATGCATCTCCCTCCCTCCCACCCTCCCCATCCCACCCCTCCAGGCGGTCACAAAGCACCGAGCTGATCTCCCTGTGCTCTGTGGCTGCTTCCCACTATCTATCTACCTTACGTTTGGTAGTGTATATATGTCCATGCCTCTCTTTCATGCCCACTTTTTGATCCTTATCAGTGTTGCAGCCATCACGGTGCCTGTGGGTACATCATTTAGCTTGCTGATGTGTTACAGTGAGGGTATACTGTATACTGAGGCTCAAGGTCTAGTGGAAGTTGACTTGTCCACTATCTTGGAGCGATTTGGTTCCAGTCAGTTTATGTCAAGGCCTCGGGCTGTGTCATTCTTTCAAAGGTTATGCCCTGCCCCCTTCCCCTCCTATTTCATTCCCCTCTTAGAGATTTTACTCCTGTATTCTTATGGGAAGCAGAGGGGTGATAGTCATCTGTAACTGCTTCAAGGCTGAGTAGGGACATTGACTCTTCCTGTCAGGGAGTAAAAATCTCTGGACGCCTGATCTAGGGGCCCAGGGGCAGGACAGCTCCTTGTTTTAAGTCAGTATGGGCTGGAATCCTCACATAGCCATACATCTTGATGTGGAACTGCTGTAACTGCTTCCATAGCCTTCCTATGATCTCCTTGATGAAGCACTTTTTCTAACAGCATCAGAGTACAAAAATATCTATCTATAAATGACAAGAGATTTTAGATGCTATCCCTTCCAAGGCAGTCTCCCAACCAGGTGTTAGAGTGCCCAAAAAGTTGTCTCAAAGGAACGGCACAGAATGTGTCCCCAGTGGTGTTGACGATGAGAGGGTGTTGGTCTAGCTTATCACTGTCCCTTCGTGGCTTGCCAGCTGAAACCGTGGAACTCAGATTGGGGACTTGAACCCACGCACCAGGAATTGAGCCCAGCCAAAACCCAGACTGGGACTTGAACCCAAGGTCTTTAAATTGAGATCACACACCTGGTCTCAGGACTCAATGAAGTTCAGGTTCTTGATGTCTCATCACAGAAAGAATTCAGTGAGAGACAAAGTGATAGGTAAGAAGTACATTTATTTAGAGAGAAACGCACTCCACAGACAGAGTGTGGGCCATCTCAGAAGGTGAGAGAGGCCCTGAAAATTTTTAATTAATGCTATAAAATAGTATATTCTTTTAAGTAGGAATGTTGAGTCAAAGACATGCACATTTAAAATTTTTGACAAATGTTGCCAAATTTCAGAAGAAACAAATATGGCATCCACACATATAATTAAAATTTTCCTAGTATCACATTAAAAAAGGAAAAAGAAACAGATACAGTTAATTTTAATAATATACTTTATTCAGTTCAAAATATCCAAAATATTATCATTTAAACATATAATGTAAAACTCACTAATGAGATATTTTACCTTTTTTACTTCTGAACAGTCATCAAGTCTCAGTGTGTATTTTACACTTACTTTACCACCTGGCCACACTTCAAGTGCTCAAGATTGTATGTGGCTGTTTGTTACCAAACTGGATAATGGTGACCTAGAATCTTTTCCCATGCTTACCTATTGATTTAGTGCAGCAGTCAGGTAAACTCTGGTCCATAGCTCAAATCTTGACTGTGGCCCTGATTCTTGTTTGGTTTAGAGGCTGAGTGGTTTTTATTCTTAAAAGGTTGTAAAAAATAATAATAATAAAAATAAAGAGGAACATGTGGTCCAGAGCATATGTGGCCTGCAAAACCTAAAATATTATTTGGCCCTCAACAGAAAAAACTCTGGTGAACCCTGGTCTGGTGTAACTGAATGCACTCAGGTTTATTCTGTTTATTTGCAATGTCAATGAGTTCAAGTTTCTTTGCTTTTGTGATGTTTCACTTTAGCCACACATACCTAGAAGAGACTGGAAGCATCTCTAGTTATCTTTGACTTCTCTTTGCATCACTGCTTTTTTCCCCCTTGGTCAGTCTAGCTAAAGGTTTGCTCATTTTGTTCATCTTCTCAAAGAACCAACTTCTGGTTCTGTTGATTCTTTGTATCATTAAAAAAATTCTCTATTTCATTTTTCTCTACTCTAATCCCTATTATTTTCTGCCTTCTGTTGCTTTTGGTTTTGTTTGTTCTTTTTTTTAGCTTCTTACCATGTAGAGTTAGTTTATTGATTTGAGATCTTTCTTTTCAGTGTAGGCATTTCCTGCCATAAACTGTCTTCTGAGCGTGCCTTTCACTGCATCCTGTAAGTTGTGGTTTGTTTTGATTTTCACTCCTATGTATCTTCTAATTTCCCTTATGATTTCTTCTTTCACCTATCTGTTGCTTAAGAGTGTGTGGTTTAATTCCCATATAGTATTCTTGTTTTCCTTCTGTTGATTTCTAGTTTCATTACATTGTGGTCAGGTTTCAATCTGTGCTTTTAATCTTTTCAATTTGTTGAGATTATTTTGTGGCCTAACATAGGGTCTATCCTGGAGAATGTTCTATATATGTTCTGTTGTTGGTGGAATGGTCTGTATATGTCTGGCATCCCTCCCCCCAAATATGTTCCATGTTCCCTCATTCCCTCCCTGCCGAGGATCCAAATCCTTAACCTAACCCTAACACTAAGGTATACGTAACCCAAGGACAAAGTAACTTGAAGTGAAATGTAACCCCAACCCTGAGATAAACCAAACATAAGGCCTACGTCAACCTGATTCTGAACCCTCTGTCAGCCTTCATAAGGCACTCCTGGGCTCTAACCACACTGGCATCCCCTGTGCCACAGTTCTCCCACTGGCTGTAGCACCCACCCTAGATCTCCCAGGCCACATTCATGGATAGCATTCAAGTTCTCCAGCTCTCAGAGGCTCCCCTCCCGGACTCTCTCCTTTTCTCCAGTCTCCCAAGACCTGTCTGAGCTCAAGCCTCTCCCTCCTAGTGCACCAGGCCCTCCCATGGCCATTAGCCCTGCCCCTAGCTTTTCAAACTCACTCCCGTGGGCTCTAGTCCTCTCCCACCCATACGCTAAGATTCCCCACCATGGGCTCAAGTCCTTTCTCCAAGACAACCCACTTTCTTCACTCTAGGACTGACCCTCTTAAGACAGCTCAGGTCCCTCCAGAGTCTAACTGCTCCTTGAGCTTTCTCAAGGACTTGATCCTAGGCCCTGGCCCCTTTCCCAGGGCAAATCCACTTGCCTCCCTTGAGTATCACCTTCCCATCCCTGTTGAGGGACCTCCAGGATTTGGAGAGGTCCAGTGTGCTGGTTCTGTTCCTTCTTTTTTTTAATATAAATTTATTTATTATTTAGTTATTTTTGGCTGCGTTGGGTCTTCGTTGCTGCACACAGGCTTTCTCTAGTTGTGATGAGCGGAGGCTACTCTTCTTTGTGATGCGTGGGCTTCTCATTGCAGTGGCTTCTCTTGTTGCGGAACATGGGCTCTAGGCACATGGGCTTCAGTAGTTGTGGCACGCGGGCTTCAGTAGTTGTCGCTCACAGGCTTAGTTGCTCCGCGGCATGTGGGATCTTCCCAGACCAGGGCTTGAACCCATGTCCCCTGCATTGGCAGGAGGATTCTTAACCACTGTGCCACCAGGGAAGCCGCTGTTCCTTCTTGAACAGGCCATGTTTGAACATCCAACAAAGACACTGGCTTATAAGCAATTTTAATGTCAGCCATTCTGGTGCGTGTCTAGTGACATCACATGATGATTTTACTTTGCATATCCTTGAGGAGTGATGACGTTTAACACATCTGCTCTTACTTATTATTTGCCATTTGGTGTTCTTAAGTGCTTATGCAAGTCTCCCTCCACCTTTTAATTGATTTGTTGTTTTATTATTGACTTGAAGGATTCTTTTTATCCTTTCTTTGTGAATCCTTTGTCAGGTTTATGTAAATATCTTCTCCTGGTCTTCTTGCTTTTTCACCACCTTCATGGTGTCATTTGATGATCAGAACTTTGTACTTTTGATGAAGTCCAACTTAATAACTTTTTATTTTCTGTTTAATGTCTTCTGTATACTAAGAAATGCTGCCTACCCCAATGCTTTGACAATAATCTCCTAAATTTTCTATTTTTTTTTTTTTTGGCCGTGCTGCACGGCTTGTGGGATCTCAGTTCCCCAACCAGCGATCGAACCTGTGACCTCCTGCAGTGGAAGTATGGAGTCTTAACCACTGGACCACCAGGGAATTCCCCGTATTTTCTTCTAGAAGTTTGATAGTCTTTTCTCAGCTCACTGCACCCGCAGGGGGTCTTCTTGTAAAAATTCCCTAATAGCAACGTTAATGGTGATGAGAACAACAACAACAGCTAATATTTATTGAGCTTACACAACATTTCAGATACACGTTCAAGGAGCTTACATGGACCAAACTCATTTAATCACCACAACAGCAGTATTAGGTAGGTGTGATTATCCCCATTTCACAGATAATGCACAGGGAGTAATAGCTAATTTTCTCAGTGCCTCACAGGGAGTAAAGAGGTGGGACAGTGATGGAAACAGGTAGGGGTATGTACCACGAGAAAAGCTCTCCCACATATGCTCCATTAGCAGAGTTTTACCTTAGAACAAATCTGAAATACAACAGAGACGAAATGGTATTGGAAGGTTTCTACGCATTCAGGAAGCTAATCTATCCAGTAGAAAATAGTCTACCGCTGAGTCTGTTGTGATCAATAAGAAAAAGTGATTTCTCCAATTCTCCCAATTCACCTCTCATATGACTTCTGATATTCCATAAGCAGAAGAGGGACCAGTGAGGGCTTTCTTGCGTTAAGTCTTATCACGGATTTTCCTCTTGTCGTGGAAGAAATGAATGTTGAATAGAGGCCTCTGTACGCTCTTTGTACCCAAAAGGTTTCTCAGCAGCATGAATTCTCTGATGTCCTGGAGGATGGCTTACACGTTTACATGCCTTTCCACATTCCTTACACTCAGAGGGCTTCTCACCAGTATGAATTTTCTGATGCTGTGTAAGTTGATGGCCGTGACTGAAGGCCTTCCCACATTCCTTACACTCATAGGGTTTCTCCCCTGTATGAATTCGCTCATGTTTGACAAGGCTTGACCCATAAATAAAGGCCTTTCCACATTCCTTACATTTGTAAGGCGTTTCACCAGTGTGGATTCTCTCATGCTGAGTAAGGTGATAGCCACAGTTAAAGGCCTTCCCACATTCTGTACATTTATATGGCTTCTCACCCGTATGAATTCTCTCGTGTTTCACGAGACTCGAACCCCAACGGAAGGCCTTCCCGCATTCCTTACACTCGTGAGGTTTCTCACCAGTGTGAATTTTCTGATGCTGAGTGAGATAATTGACGCGAGTAAAGGCCTTCCCACATTCTTGGCACTCGTAGGGCTTCTCGCCGGTGTGAATTCTCTTATGCTGAACGAGGCTGGAACCACAAATAAAGGCCTTCCCACAGTCTTTACATTCATAGGGTTTTTCACCACTGTGGATTCTCTTATGCTGAATTAGTTTATACACTCGGCTAAAGGTCTTCCCACAGTCTTTGCATTCATAGTCTTTCTCACCAGTGTGAAATCTCTGATGCTGAGTGAGCTCATCACCGCGTCTGAAGGCCTTCCCACAGTCTTTACATTCATAGGGCTTCTCACCCGTATGAATTCTCTTATGAATAACGAGGCTTGAACCCCACCGAAACGCTTTCCCGCAGTCCTTACATTCATAAGGTTTCTCACCAGTGTGAATTTTTTGATGTTGAGTAAGCTGATTACCCCACCGGAAGGCCTTTTTACATTCTTTACATTCATAGGGTTTTTCACCAGTGTGAATTTTCTGATGTTGAGTAAGTTGATAGCCTCGGCTAAAGGCCTTCCCACATTCCTTACATTCATAGGAATTTTCCCTGTTATGAAGTCTCTGATGTGGTCGGACAGAGGTATTTTCTCTGCAAGTGGGCGTTTTCCCACAGTTGATTTGATTGATATATCCCTCTTGTGGGGCCTGTGGTCCTTCAAACTCACCTTCACACATCCAGTCAAGGCCAAGGGATTTACTTTTTCTATTTGAGTTCTGTTTGGAAAAATTTATCTCATAAGTGCCCTTCTGTGTAGGTAAACTCTTGGTCTCATACGGTGATTCCAAATCTGAAAAAAACAGAACGAACAAAAAAACCCCCAAACCCCAACATATTTTGTTTCTTTTTAAGAAAACAAAAACAAACCTTATCACAAACTAAAACCTTCTCTAACAGAAATAAAACTTCTCCAGTGGGAAAAATATGAATCACCTAGGGCTCTTATTAAAATCTAGATTCCACGTCTAGCATCACAATACTTAATGAGGAAACACTGGAGACATCCCTGCTAAAATCAAACAAAAAAGGCACTTACTAGTAGCTCTACTATTTCCTACCAGCTGAAACAATTAAGCAAAAAAAAAAAAAAAAAAAAAAAAAAAATTAGAGGGACAAATCTCAAAAATGAAGATGAAAAAGAGTACAATTTATAGATGTGATGACAAACCTGGAAAACCAAGAAAATCAAATATAGAACTACTGTAGGAAAATAAAAAGATACAGTTGGATAGTTGTGTGTACACAAAAACACAAGTAATATCATTAAAAGTAATTCTGGATAAAAAGATCCAACATTCAAAAGATGTGTGTAGAATTAAATTTAATAACAAAAATTGTGAAACACTTAGGAGGAAATGTTTAGAAAAATCTGAGCATCAATAAGGATGCTAGGGGTTTCCCTGGTGGCACAGTGGTTGAGAGTCCGCCTGCCGATGCAGGGGACACGGGTTCGTGCCCTGGTCTGGCAAGATCCCACATGCCGCGGAGCAGCTGGGCCCATGAGCCATGGCGGCTGAGCCTGCGCGTCCGGAGCCTGTGCTCTGCAATGGGAGAGGCCGCAGCTGTGAGAGGCCTGCGTACCGCAACAACAACAACAAAAAAATAAGGATGCTAACTCTAGGGACTGTAAAACATCAAACATGTTGAAATTTATGAGTTCATTCAGATACTAAAAAATGTTAAATGGCCAACTTTGGGGTATGCTAGGAAACCAGCCCTTTGTTATTAAAAACTGATAGTTTTTTTTTCTTTAAAGAACAAAGTTTTCATCTTTCTTATCCAATATGAGCAGTTCCACTACACAACCAATTAGCAGGTGGATCAGTTTCTCTTTAAAGAATTATTTATAGTGAATAAATGATAGAATACCACCATTTTGAACCCTCAATGAAATACTGAATCTAGGTACTGAGTGTCAGTGACTGCTAACACAGCTTCAAAAGAGACATAAGCAGATATTGCTTCGTGGTGGAAGAAGAGAGAACCCAGGAAGCAGTATCACCAAAAAATAGATAAAAAGGAAAAAAGCACATGAAGCTAGGATAACAACCAACTTTCAGAAACTACGAATGGCACAGGGACCTGTTTTCTATGCCCTTGCTACTCAGTAGGGGTGAAACATGAGAAGGGAAACAAATTGAGAAGGGAATGGGGTGAAGATAAAGTTCAAGGTGGTGACTTCCTCCTCAGAGGCCTTGGGCCTGAGACCTTTGTAGGGAGCTCTGCAAACACCTCAGGGGTGCAGCTGCCCCCTGCCCAGCTGGGCCGCCTGTGGTAATGGTGGCCTTGCCCGAGCCGGGCTGGCTGGCGCTCTCCTCTGTACCACTTTAGTGTCTTTTCTCCTCAACTATCGAAGCTCTCTCCCTTGCTTCCATAAGACAACTGTGTCTGGCTTAGAAATGAGATGCCTTGCTTTCAAAAAAAGAAATGCCACATGATGTAGAACTTAGGAGAAAACTGTGGGCTCAAGATTTTTTGATTGAGCTTTAGTCAGATGTGTAACAACCTAAAACTGACCTCAGGAAAAGAGAAAGGCCTGAAGGACAAACAGGAAACCAGATGGGTAGGGAAAAGGACTATTTTATTCTATTCTATTCTATTTTACATTTACTTTATTTTTTAAAAAAATGAAAAACTTTTATTTATTTTTATTTTTATTTATTTTTTGGTCTTGTGTCGAGGCTTGCGGGATCTTAGGTCCCCGACCAGGGATTGAACTGGGGCCCACAGCAGTGAAAGCGCCGAGTCCTAACCACTGGACCGCCAGGGAACTCCTGAAAAGGTCTTTATTTAAACTTCTGGAGGCAAGCAGAACCTGGCAGTTGAGAGTACGGATTCTGGGGCCAGAGTTCTTAGGTTCCAGGTTTGCTTCTGCTTCCTTGATTAAGTCACTTTGTGCCCCAGTATACTCATCTACAAATTAGACGTAATAATTTCCTAGCTCATAAACTTGTGAGAATGGAACGAAACGTATTTGTACATATACACACACACCAGGCTCAGAATGTTTTCTGGTGCAGAGCAAGCACAGTATTTATTAGCCATTAATATTATGGCTGTTGTTTTGCTAATAGAAAAACAAGAAATTTCCTTACATATTTACAAGATATTATCATCCAATATTTAACTCAGAATTCACAGATTATAACTTTCAACCTCACTTCAGGTACAATGTGTAGGGAATGCAATATGCTCAGTGTGGTTTTACACAGATTCTGTTCATTCATCCCACTTCTACATCAAACATAGAGTCTGGTTTGCTAGAGAAAATCAAGTCACTGTGTAGAGCCATTTCCCCTAAAGGTGGGTCCTCAAAGTACCACAGACAGCAATTTGGGTGTAAACATAGGCTCACAGCATGAAGCTTGGTTTCTTTGAAGATGGTCATGAAATAAAATACATACATTTATTCTAATAAATTAAATAACTCTAATCAGTCCTTTGGCCAGTAAGGAAGAGAGGTGATTACAGGAGGGGCCAGACAGAGGTGGGAAGACCACTGCTGGATGAGGAGGTGAAGGGGCAATACATAACGCCCATTTCCAACTGGACAAAGCTCAAAACATCCCTTGGGTGCAGGAAGAAAGAAATTCAACTAGTATCTTGAAAGGTGGTCCTGAAAGGAGAGGGCTGACTGTGCAGAGAGCAGAGTCCAGATTATCTGAGGCGGGCAACTTACCCAGCGAGACCAAGTTACTGTAGTTCTCCAACATCACGTCCCAGTACAGGTCTCTCTGCGTAGAGTCCAGACATGCCCACTCCTCCTGAGAGAAGTCTATGGCTACATCGGAGAATGTCACCAAACCCTGGAAACGCAAACCCACACGTCCCTGATGAAATGAAAGCATAGTTTCCAGATGGAGGAGGGGGGAGGAAGGGCCACGCTCCGTGCAGGGGTGGATACAGCGAGTAGATTAAAAGCCTGTGATATGGGGAGGGGCCAGTGAGGACAAGACTGTGGCTGAAGCCCCTCCTGCTGCAGGGGAAACCACCTACACCCTGGGGAATTCTTTTTTAAAAAATTTATTTATTTTATTTTTGGCTGTGTTGGGTCTTTGTTGCTGCGTGCAGGCTTTCCTCTGGTTGCGGCAAGTGGGGGCTACTCTTCGTTGCGGTGCACAGGCTTCTTATTGCAGTGGCTTCTCTTGCTGCAGAGCACGGGCTCTAGGCGCACGGGCTCAGTAGTTGTGGCGCACGGGTTCAGTAGTTGTGGTGCACGGGCTTCGTTGCTCCGGAGCATGTGGGATCTTCCCAGACCAGGGCTCGAACCCGTGTCTCCTGCCTTGGCAGGCGGATTCTTAACCACTGCACCACCAGGGAAGCCCCTGGGGAATTCTTAATCATGCCAACCTGTCAGGAAATGGATAAACCAATCCCAGTTTTCCTCCGCTGCACAAGCACAGAGCCTGCTAACGGGCCTGTCTCATGAATTCTCAGCAAGCATGGATTCCTACAGCATCCTTTTCTCTTTAAGGGGAAAGAAAAAAAATGCCTGGGGTTTACTTCCCAAATGTAATATAAGATCTTTTATCTTAGAAAATTGGGTTTGCATGTTTGAATGTTTTCAAGTCTCGGGTTCGTCATTTTGCCAGGTTATCTTTTAGGCAGTCCACCTTTGTAATGACAAAAACATTTTTTTATTCCATCGTAGGGAAGGATTAGATTTAATTATGACAGTTACACATTTAGGTTGAGCAAAATGTCTAAAGTTTCCCCAATTCCAAGAGTATGTGATCATTTATTACTCTTGTATGAAATGACCTTCTTACCTGTCACCATCTGCTAGCCTTGCCTTTTCTTTGTTCCTGATTTAGAGGAAACTGGTATCAAATGATTCAGGAGCATACAGACAGGTCTGTGCAAAACAAAATTTACCTCCCGGGTCCCCTGGTAGGAACATGATCTCTGAGTCCACAGGCCCTAATCACAGCTCTACGCAATTCTAAAAGCTTCGTAAAGTGTGAGCTTTCACTACACACTAAGACTGAGACCAAAGAATATGAACGTTCCCTCTTCTCTGCCTGGGAAAAAGATCAGTGGAGATGAGTGAGGAACTCTAGTTTTCTCGTGTGGTCAAATGGGACCAATGTCTCCAACTCATCAAATCGTAGACTTGACTCAAATATTTCTCCCAAGGTAGTTTCTGCTTCCATTGTTCCAATTACTCTTGACAAAAGAGTACATAAGAGATACTGAGTGACTAGCTCAAGGGTTAAGTGAACATTAGTCACAGAGGTGGGCAACAGGCTATATGGCATTATTATTCACCGGAACAGGAAGAGCTGGGAAGTAGGTACTTGGATGGGACTCCCTTGGGCAGGAGGCTTCATGATATTTCAAAGAAGTCTCCACAGGAGCTAAATATCACAATTCAAGAAGGAAAGAGAAAAACATACTTACGTGGGCCATGGTTTTAGAATTCAAGAACTGATCGGTCCTCTTGGGGTCTCCTTTACTGAAGACACAAAATCCAGAGAAGCCAGATCTAGACAAGGAAAAAGAGGCATTAAAAATAAGTGCACCTTGGTCCCCAAATGACTTAATACAACCTTTTCACTCCTCCTTCTTTTCTTCCAAAGAACGCTCATCTTCTTCCCCCACAAGGCCCCCCACATAAACACAACACGTCTAGAGAAGATTAAAAGGATTCTGGAAAAAAACAAAACAAGTTTTCCCTGAAACCCCAGGAAACCCAGCTGCACAGACAGGACAGAGGAACTTTTATTTTTTGTCTTGAAGTCAGATCCAGACATTTCAGTGGGAGGATTCCTGGCCAGCTCCCTGTTGGGGGAATATGGATTAAGAATTTGGCCTTGGGGCTTCCCTGGTGGCGCAGTGGTTGAGAGTCCGCCTGCCGATGCAGGGGACGCAGGTTTGTGCCCTGGTCCGGGAGGATCCCACATGCCGTGGAGCGGCTGGGCCCGTAAGCCATGGCCGCTGAGCCTGCGCGTCCGGAGCCTGTGCTCCGCAACGGGAGAGGCCACAACAGTGAGAGGCCCGCGTACTGCAGAAAAAAAAAAAAAAAAAAAGAATTTGGCCTTGACCAAAGAGAGGTGTGGCCTTTGCCCTCAGCTTCTGAGAGGTAACCTACGTCATACCTGACAGGAATGTCTTTGTTTTGGGTAGGGGCAGGCTGCACTGCATCTCATGGTGGAAGCCGGCCACACCAGAAAGACCAACCAGGTGATGGGTGGGGTTGGGGGAACTCTGGGTCATGGGCTGTCAGTTGACTTGGAGACTGAGATTAACATCGGGACAACAAATCAATCAATCATCATGCCTACATGATCAATCAATCTTGCCCACATGTTGAAGCCCCAGATGAAAACTCTGGACACTGAAGCTCAGGTATGCTTCCCTGGTTGGTAATACCCTGAGCATCCTGTCACACATCGATGTCAGCAGAATAACAGGTTCTGACTTCACAGGCAGAAGACACTGGAAGACCCAGGACAGGAACCCTCCTGGACCTCACCTTGTGCACCTGTTTCCTTGTCTGATGTTAACCTTTATCCTTTCCCTGTCATTAACTGTATCTGGGAGTACAACAGCTCTCAGTGAGTTCTTCCTTCTAGTCCTGAATTATGAAACCTGAGGGTGGTTTTGGGAAACTCCTGAACTTGCAGTTGGTGTGAGAACTGAGGGGGGTCTGGTGTGGAGACTGCACCCTCAAACCTCACTGTCTGAAGTTGGCTAACTCTGGACAGAGGGACGGTGACCTGGACTGAGACTGGGTGTGTTTAGGGAGCTCAGTCTCACTCTGGGCACATCCTGCTCTCTTTGGGCACACCATCCAGGGTGGGGAGAGGCTGCATCGTGCACACTCGAGCTCTTCTGGCCTCTAGACAGTGTGATGTCAGTCAAGACTTGGCAGGTGGACAGTGTGGAGAAGGGACTGCCCAGGTAGCATCTGGCATTCTGAATCCAGGAAAGCTGGCTGCATAAGTACATGCAGAATATCAGTGTAAAAATGTATTAGGGGACTTCCCTGGTGGCCCAGTGGTTGGGACTCCACACTTCCAATGCAGGGGGTGCAGATTTGATCCCTGGTCGGGGAACTAGGATCCCACATGCCGCACAGTGTGGCCAAAAAATTTTTTAAAAAAGTATTAGTGGGCTATTAAATGCTAAGTTGGAAGAAATACTTAAAGACATGAAAGAGGTTTTAGGTATATTGTCAGTAGGAAAGATGTTACAATAATACATTTGTAAAATTCTAAATATAGATATAGATACATACTCATATGTATAACATGATAAAGATATCTATATCTATATAGATATATACACACATACAAGATATATGAATACACATAGAGACACACACATACACAAAAACCCATGAGACAGCAATAGAAAGAGAGATGTAAAAACAGAAATAGAGAAATAGAAAAAGCCTAGAAAGATATATCCCATGTGCAGAAAAGAGCCACAGAGTGGCTCTGAAACCGCTAATCTTAGGCCTGCTTGCAAGACTGGGCCCTTGGCTGGCTTTCCAGTGTGTTCCAACCATTCCCTGACTGGTAAGTGGCTCACTGTTCTTAAATTGCTTTTGTACAAGCCATGTGGTTTACAGTAAACACGAACCTTCCTCCGAGAGCCTGGAATCTGGGTGTGTGCTGGGCAGAGGGTGCCTATGTGACAGACTCCCCCATAAAAACCCTGGACTCCTGGGCTCAGGCGAGCTGCTCTGGTAGACAACACTGCATATGTGTAGCTATAACTCGTTGCTAGAGGAATTAAGCATGTCCTGTGTGACCGCACCGGGAGAGGACTCTCGGAAGCTTGGGTCTGCTTTCCTCCGATGTTGCCTAGGTGTCTTTCCCTTTGCTGATTTTGCTGTATATCCTTTCACTAACAAATCTTAGCCATGAGGAGAATGATATATTGAATCATTATCTAGAGAATCACTGAGCCTGGTGGTGGTCTTGGCGACCCTGACACACCCTTTGACCTTGATTTTCTTCTTTTTAAGTATACCTTGTTAAGTGTTTTAACAACAGTCATGCATTGGCTTAACGTATATAAATGTGTGTGCATTTATTTATTTTAAAGTTATTAAGAGACAGTTAGATTCTCAAGGGATAAAGTTCCACTCTCTTTTTTAAACAGACTCCTCTGGAACTTGCAGAAAAGGCTCAGAATATATTATCTTTGGATTATTTTACTGAATAGCTTCTCTTAGTTTCCTTTCACTACCTAATACCTAAACCAACTCTTTGATGTCTAAATATGCCCACATGTGCTGGAGTACTGACGGGAAAAAAATGACTACAATGCCAAGTGATGGCCTGTAGATACTGACAGTTATCTTGACACTGCTTAGTTTTATGTCTTGATGCAAGGGTGAATTTTGCTTTTGAACTTGTCCTTTCAGCCAGTGTCCTGTAGATAACTGCTAAATCACCTGACCCCGCTAGTCTTCACTTTGTATCCAACACTATTAGAAAAAAGTATGTAAGGCATAAAACTTAGAAAATAAATTTCATTTATCTCTACGTAGATATCTCTACTGTGCATTCAGAATTACTTGGTCGTGACCTGACATCAGCAGCTATAGTGAGAATGATACCCCCTTCCCGGCACTTCTCAGGCCACATCACCTGGAATTCTCCACAGGCCTTGGCCACAGGCCGTCTTGTACTTCTCTATTCAGTTTCCCTTCCTTGCTGGACTACAAGTAATGTACAGGTAACAATGCCTTTTAGTCATCTGTCATTCTAAGTACTATTGTAGGCGCTTAACAGAAGTATGACTTTGACTCAAAATTCCACTTTTTGGAATTTATCCCAAGGAAATAGCTATACTAGTACACAAATATATGCACAAGAATGTTCAGAGAATTTTTTTTTTTTTTTTTGGCCGCACGGTGCAGCATGTGGGAACTTAGTTCCCCGACCAGGGATCGAACCTGAGCCCCCTGCAGTAGAAGCACGGAGTCTTAATCACTGGACCACCAGGGAAGACCCCAGAGAATTTTTTTTATTGGATAGTTTTTTTTTTTAATTGAGATAACTGTACATTCAACATGCAGATGTAAGCAATTACACAGAGGGATCCTGTGTTCCTTTATCCAGTTTACCCCAAGGGCAATACACTGCAAACCTATAGTACAATATCACAGCCGGGACCTTGACATCGATACAATCCATCAGTTTTATTCAGATTTTCCAGAGGATCATTTTAACAAATGAAAAAAGTAGAAATATAAATATCTCCCAGTAGAGGATAGATTAAATCGATTGCAGTCTGTTACAGTGGCATACTATACATTTACCAATAATGATATTGACTTGCATTAATTGAGAAAAAAAATTTAAGATGAATTACCCAGTGGAGAAGGTACGTTTAAAAAGGTACTGGTGATTTGGGACAAGAGGTCTTCATGAATTTAAGAACAAGGCTCTGTGGTCTGACTTTTAGGATATGGATCTTTGCCCTGACAGTTACTAACTTTACAGTATCTATTTTCTGACAGGTAAGACTGGGATAAAAATCGTACCTACCAGGTATGACTTTCTCAACTACTAAGAAGATAATCTACATAAAACACAAAAACATGTAACAATTATTTAATACAAGTTAGCTGTTATGGTTTAAGATCAATAACATAACACATCCCTTAATTCGTTTTTATAAAACAAACTCAAGCCTGCTGTCTCCCGTTTTTCTTATGCTAAAATATGTATTTCTCAAAACTGCTGTTTATATAATCAACGCTAACTAAAAACTTTCAAGATCCTCTTAAAAATGAAAGTCTTTCCAATTAACAACATAAGCAAAAAAAGATTCTAAGACAGATAACGAGGAAATGTTCCCTTGCCACCAGCAAAGAGAGGGACAGACATGATTTCTGTACCGAGTTCCAGCTCAAAGAATCTAAACTGAGAAGATGCCAAACTGAGAACATTAGTAAGTGGCTGAATCTTGTCTTCTATGTGACATGGGAGATTCAGGTGAACATTTTAAACCTGTCATCTCTTTTTCACATATCTGCCCATGGAAATGTTACTTGTGCAGGCCATATTTATTATGTATCAGTGATCACTGTCATGTTCTGTGAAAGCAATACTCAACTCCTAGAAAATCTAATTTTGAAAGTCTGTCTTTCTTGATAATTTGTTGCCATGGGATTAGTTTCAAATGGTGCCTCTCTAATCCTTTAAGGTGTAAATATGTGAGAGATCCTTTTCAAAGCAAGAACGGGATCACTGGGCACACCTCTCCCCTCTCCTCATGCACAAAGGTAGAATGTGACCCTTAGCTGAGGTGGATTCCTTTTACAAACTACGATTTGGAAAGTCTTGGGCTCACTTACAGACCAATTAGCAGGATTCAGTGTTCCAGAAAGAAAACACACACATATGCTTAGACGGGGAGGGGAGGACTGGAAACATACCTACCAAAATATCAACAGTAATTATCTCTGGAAGGTACAGTAATGGGTAGTTTTCTGTTTCTTCTTTATAAGTGCTTTAGAGGATTGACATTTTTTTCAGCAGGCCTGCATTAATCCCATTATAAGAAATATACCTTAAGATAGTCCCAAATTAAAAAAAAATTAACAAAGAAAAGGACTACAGTTATGAGGGGGCAGGTATGTTGCAGCCATTAAGTGAACTTTGAATAGATAGGTCTGTGGTAGGCAAAAGAACAGTCTCCCAAAGATGTCCATGTCCTAATCCTGGAACCTGTGAATATGTTACATTACACAGCAAAAGGGAGTTAGATTGCAGAGGGACTTAAAGTCCCGAATCATCTGACCTTAAAATAGGGAGACTATCCTGAATTATGCCAGGTGGGCCCAGTGTAATCACGAGGGTCCTCAAAAGTAAGTAAGGGGGATGAAAGAGGAGAGAGAGAAGTGAGGACAGAAACAGAGGCGGAGTGACTAGGCTCTAGTACTTGGGGTTTTGAAATATGCAGCCGTCACTCAGGGTGACACAGTCTTTGAAAAAAAGGAATAACTTTACAGTGGAGGAAACTGACAAACACTGCCTAAGCCAGATGATCAATTTCAACCTCACCAATCATAAATCTGGTTGATAGTATGTCTTCTTGCTACGATGTGATGAAAGTGTTAATTTACTGCTGTGATCTTCCACCCCAAAACCCATAAACCGAGTCTAATCATGAGGAAAACATCACATTCCAATAGAGGCATCCTACAAAATACCTGACCAGTACCACTTAAAAATGTCACAGTCATCAGAAACAATGGAAGTCAGAAATGGGCACAGCCAAGAGGACCTTAAGGAAACATGACAACGAAATGTAATGTGGTGTCCTGGATGGGATCCTGGAACAGATGAAAACCATTATGTAAAAAGTAAGGAAATCTGAATAAAGCAAAGACATCAGTTAATGATAATGGTTCAGAATTGAGTTGTTAATAATAGAAGAAACTGGGTGCAGGGTACCTGGGAATTCTCTGTATTATCTTTGCAATTTTTCTTTAAGACCATTCTAAAAAATAAAATCTATTAAAGAAGAACAATATGCAACCATATGTAGCCCACAAAGCATGAAATATTTAATATGTGACCCTTTAGAGAAAAAGTTTGCCAAACCCTGCTCTGGATCCAAAACTCGTAATCAGCATCAAACCATACTGCTTCTCACAGTTCATACAAAGATATAACCGAAACATACTGAAACTGTCAGACCTCAAATAAGACCTGGCTAATACAACAAATTTCTATTTATTGATTACTGAAAAAAAACTATCCTTGCCTTTGATGACAAAGACCTTTGCTCAAACCCCACTCTTAAAAGCCTCACAAAGCTGATAACTTAGTCATTAACTGACTAAAACAATCAAACCTTCTCCTTTCTTGCTGTGCTCTGAAAGTCAGCCCCGTGGAAAAGACCAAAGATAGCTAGCCTTTGATTCCACCTAAAAATTTAATATCCCCCTTACCAAATCACACACTAAAAGTGCTAACATTAACCTCCCAGTAGTATTCTTCGATCCTAGCGGAGTCTTAGAAGACGACACAGGAGGATGTGAACAATTTGCTTATTGAATATGTGAGTACTCATTGGAGAGGGTTGGTCAATGGGGAATACACATTCACGACTCTTGTCACACCTCTTGGGAAGAAATTACTGGGTCAAGTCACTATGAAAGAGGACATTTCGGGGCAAGGAAAGCAAATATTCTTAAGTGCTATAAACACAAATCATTTACTGAACAAGAAGGTAACTCATCTGGACCTTGATATCAAGATGTGTGATGATGATTCTTTCTCCTTGGGATGCTTTTTCTGGGGGACAGCTGGCCTGGAGGAAAGAGAGGTCAGAGTGAGACATTAGGACTTTTCTGGAGCACAGACTACATCCGAAAATGCCCTCCGAGGCCACACCTGTTCCCATGTCTTATCTAAAACCAATCAGAAATAAGAGGGCACCCACATCTGAGTATTTCAGAGATTCTTGGAACTAGACTCTAGTAATTGGGGTACCCCCACCTCCTAGGTCAGGGACCTCTCCTTTCCAAAAAAGAATCTTATTCCGGAGGCCCTTCCATTCTGTCATTCAGGTAGCCTGAATTTTAGATGGAGAGCACCTCTAGCTCTAAATCTGCCATCTCATGACCATGTCTGTGCCATTCTTGTCATTTTCACTACAGCATTCAGGCTCTGACTTTCCTTTGGGGCCACTGTGCCCAAACAAGTACCCGCATGGTTGGAACGTGAAGGGAGAGGAAGCAGCAGAGACATCAGAGCTACACACTCAATCCGGGGCCACACACCCAAGCACAGTCCTGCACCTGTCACAGCTGAACAATCGCATACAGCTCGGCTCTGTCACACCGGCTGACGCCCACGCCAGAGACATGGTACACGGCTGCGCCAACCCCACAGAAATGCAACGGCACATCTCATAGCCTCGGGGACACATCTGGGCCCCGCCACCCCCGCACAGCCCACACGCATGTAACTCACACAGAGCACAGTGGAGGAGGCACAGCCCGGCCGCGTCAACGCTACAGATGCTCACACGTACGGGACGCACACAAACCGGGAGGGGGCCGCGTCTCGTCTCCCCCTACACACACTCACGCGCAAGTGCGTCACAACCACAGGGACCGGGCCTGTCTCCCTCACCGACGCCCACGCGCACATCTCAGTCTGTAGACATGGCCGAGCCCCTGATCACACACACAGGGGGACACACACACACACGATCGCACTTCCTCCGCAGCGCTCCCGAAGCCAGAGGCCAAGGCTCCGTTTCGGGCCTCTTCTCCTTCTCCCTCATCGCCATCGCTCGCCGTATTCCGCTCTGTTTTCCTCCTGGGATGCTAATTACTCACCGCTTGGGGCCCAACAACCGACGGCGTCGGGAGGGAGCGCCGGCGTTGAGGTTAACTCCGGACAGGGTCACCGGGAAACTAGAGCTTGAGTAAAAATCCTTCTCGCGGAAAGCACATCTCCCAGATGCAACTCCCCGAGCTGCTAATAGGGCCGTGCCCCAGAGCCCTCTGGGAAACGTAGTCCAGAAACCCGGGAATCCGCGGAGATGAAAACGCACGGCCTCTCTTTCCCAGCATGCAACTCCACAACGGCACTAATAGAGCTGTCCCTCAGAGACTTCTGGGAAATGTAGTTCGCATCGCAGGTAATACACAGGCCTTCGGAAGGCTTCTCTCCCTGCCTCTAGAGGAGCTGTGACGTGAGAGGGAGCGTATTTCAGAGTCGCAGAATTTGTAAATGCTGGGAGACCTACCAGCCGTTCAGATTTCTTTTCTTTTTAAAATTATTATTATTATTTTAACGGGAGAAAAGCATACAAATTTTATTAAATTTTTACATGTACGTGAGAGCTTTCAGAAGAGAATGAAGCCCTGAAGAATAAACCAGAGCAGGAAGCTTTTATACCTTTTAGACAAAGAAAGGATAAATTTGTGAAGTACTGACAGTGCAATGGGCTAGTGATAGTCCAATTAGGGCCTGGTAATCCTTATCTACATTTAATGAGGTTTGTTTGCAGATTCCTCTGGCGCCATCTGTGGACTGGTAAGAGCCTATCTCCATTAAAAGAAGAATTTATTTCCTGCCTTTGGACAGAGAAGGGGGATCTTTCTGTATGTTTACCGCTTCTTCTTCTTCTTTTTTTTTTTTTCTTTTTTGCGGTACGCGGGCCTCTCACTGTTGCGGCTTCTCCCGTTGCGGAGTACAGGCTCCGGACGCGCAGGCTCAGCGGCCATGGCTCACGGGCCCAGCCGCTCAGCGGCATGTGGGATCTTCCCGGACCGGGGCACGAACCCGCGTCCCCTGCATCGGTAGGCGGACTCTCAACCACTGCGCCACCAGGGAAGCCCTGTTTACCGCTTCTTAATTGCCTTCAGCTCAAAATAATTTTTTATGTCAAAGAGGCATATTTTAGGCTGATATACCTGGTTTCCATCAATTATGACACAGGCATTGCTTGCAATAAGGAAGGCCATGAACTCTTTCAGTAAGTGTTCTCTTTTTGTATATCATGCTGTTTTATACTGTTTATGTATTAGTTTAATTTAGGTCTATTTGCTGTGAGTCAGTAATACTCATATTCACTTTCTAAGGTGCCTACGAATTTTGTGCTAAGATCTCATCCCATGTTATTAACACCTCTACTATGAAAGAGCTCAGTTTCTATGCTGGGGGTTTACCTGCCTCCCATAAGTTGTTTTTGTTGTTGTTGTTTTTCAAACAGGTTTTATTGGTCTTCTAATGGGACCAAGTGAAACACAGAGACATTTAACATAAACCAATACTCTCAATTGTTTATGCATTTTTGTGTAGGGATAACATTTCCCTAGATTATTCTAATCTTTTCTCTATTTTTTATTCTAGTTGATTTACATATTATATTAATTTCAGATTACAACATAGTGATATAATATTTTTATAGATTATACTCCATTTAAAGTTATTAAAATATTGGCTATATTCCCTGTGCTGTACAATATATCTTTGTATCTTATATGTTTTAAACATGGCAGTTTGTACCTCTTAATCCACAACCCTTATCTTGCCCCTGCCCCAGTACTCCTCCCACTGATAACCGCTAGTTTGTTCTTTCTATATGTGTCTGTTTCCATTTTGTTATATTTATTCATTTGTTTTCTTATTTAGATTGCACATGTAAGTGATAACATACAGTGTTTGTCTTTCTCTGTTTGACTTAGTTCACTAAGCATAACACCATCCAGGTCTATCCATGTTGTTGCAAAAAGCTAAAATTTCATCTTTTTTTATGGCTGAGTAATATTCCATTGAATATATAAACCACATCTTGTTTATCCATTTATCCGTGGATAGACACATAGAGTTGCTTCCATATCTTGGCTGTTGTAAATCATGCTGCTATGAATATTGGGGTGCATGTATCTTTTTGAATTAGTGTTTTTATTTTCTTTAGATATATACCCAGGAGTGGAATTGCTGGATCATAGGGTAGTTCTATTTTTAGTTTTCTGGGGAACCTCCATACTGTTTTCCATAATGGCTACATACATCAGTTTACATTCACATCAGCTGTGTACTAGAGTTCCCTGTTCCCCATACCTTGGCAACATTTGCTGTTTGTGGTCTTTTTGACCATAGTCATTCTGACAGGTGTAAGGTGATATCTCACTGTAGTTTTGATTTGCATTTCCCTGATGATTGGCAATGTTGAGCATCTTTTCATGTGCCTTTTGGCCATCTGTAGGTCTTCTTTGGAAAAATGTCTATTCAGGTCTTCTGCCCATTTTTTAATTGAGTTCTTGTTTTTGATATTGAGTTGTATGAGCTGTTAATATATTTTGGATATTAACCCCTTTTCAGACATATCATTTGCAAATATTTTGTCCCATTCAGTAGGTTGTCTTTTCATTCTGTTGATGTTTTCCTTTGCTGTGCAAAGCTTTTAAGTTTAATTAGGTCTCATTTCTTTATTTTTGTTTTTCTTTCCTTTGCTGGAAGAGACAGACCCCCCAAAAATATTGCTACAACTTATGTCAAAGAGTGTTCTATGTTTTATTCCAGGAGTTTTACGGTTTCTGGCCTTACATTTAGGTCTTTAATCCATTTTGAGTTTATTTTTGTATATGGTGTGATCAAATGTTCTAATTTCATTCTTTTACATATATAGATGTCCAGTTTTCCTAATACCACTTATTGAAGAGACTGTCTTTTCCCTATTGTATATTGTTGCCTCCTGTGTCATAGGTTAATTGACCATATATGCATGGGATTGTTTCTGGGCTGTCTATTCTATTCCATTTATCTATGTGTCTGTTTTTGTGCCAGTATCATACTGTTTTTTTTTTTTTTTTTGGCTGCATTGGGTCTTCGTTGCCATGCGCGGGCTTTCTCTAGTTGTGGTGAGCAGAGGCTACTTTTCATTGCAGTGTGTGTGCTCATTGTGGTGGCTTCTCTTGTTGCAGAGCACGGGCTCTAGGCTCATGGGCTTCAGTAGTTGTGGCACGTGAGCTCAGTAGTTGTGGCTTGTGGGCTCTAGAGTGCAGGCTCAGTAGTTTTGTAGATTGTAAATTTGTAGATTGCTTTAGGTTGTATGGCTATTTTAACAATATTCTTCCAATCCATGAATACTGGATATCTTTCCATTTCTTTGTATCATTTTCAATTTCCTTCACTATTGTTTTATAGTTTTTAGAATGTAGGTCTTTCACTTCCTTGGTTAAGTTTATTCCTAGATATTTTATTCTTTTTGTTGTGATTTTAAATGGGATTTTTTTTTTTACTTTAGCTTTCTGATAGTTCATTATTAGTGTATAGAAAAGCAATAGATTTCTGTATATTAATCTTGTATCCTGCAACTTGCTGAATTCATTTATTAGTTCTAAGTGTGGGTAGAGACTTTAGGGTTTTCTATATAAAGTATCATGTCATCTGCAAATAGTGACAGTTGAACCATGCTCGTGACCCTGGAAGAAATTCAACTGGGTTTTGGTGTATGATCCTTTCAATATATTGTTGGATTCGAGTTTGCTAATATTTTGTTGAGGATTTTTGCATCTATATTCATTATAGATATTGACCTATATTTTCTGTGGCTTAGCATGTGATCTGTTCTGGAGAATGTTTCATATATACTTGAAAATAATGTATATTCTGCTGTTTTTGGATGTAATGTCCTGTAATATATCTACTAAGTCCAACTGGTGTATTTTGTCATTTAAGGCCATTGTTGCCTTATTGATTTTCTTTTCTTTTTTTCTAAATTTAAATGATACATTTATTGAGCTGTGCCTTTCCTACCACACTGGATTAAATAAACTTGTCAAGAAGTACGGGTTTTGTCACCTTCTGGGACATTTAGTAATTTGCTGTTCTTTCTTCTATGTACCTCTGTTAGTACGTATGGCCAACTGGACACCTGTAACAGGTAGGTCTCATGTTATTAGATACACTGGTAAGGAAAGTTATATTCATTGTGTCCTTGGTTCAAAGCAACAGGCGCTCCCTAGCATGTAAATCTTTGCAGAATCAAGTGTCTAATATTTTATATATACATATTAAAAAAGAAGCAAAGGCACTAGACTACTTGGATTAAACATTCTGTCCAAAGGGATAATACCAGGCTTTGCTTTTCCTCATCTGTAGTAAGTTTCAGGTCCTTGACAGAAACAATGTCTGCTTACATCCTCTGTTCAAGAATTTTTTACCACACTGAATTGGAAGATGTAAGTAGTGTCTCTCACTGGGGCACAGGGCAGAATAATTGCCTAACTAATATAATAAAGATAATGACTCCCTCTGATCAAATATTGGGCAGGATTGCTTGCAACTCATTTTAAGAGATTGGGGTATCTTGAACTAAGGAATCCTCAGCTGTGATCCAAACCTCTCCCATGCGCAGCATCCACCTGGATCTCTTTGCATCACCCTGTGGAATTCAGGGTGAACAAGGTGAACATAGATAATCATGAAACTCTAGCTGCCTGTTATGTCATGAAAGATAAAGTATTTTGTCTTATATTAAGGCATTTAAGTTTTATTTATTTTTGCCCAAACCCATGAAATTATCAGGCTAACATGTTGTCTTTGCGAATATGGTAAAATCAAAGACACCTCAAATTTCTTTCCAGGTTCTCCAAATTTCTTTTCTTTGGTGATAATGGGATACCCAAAGAGACATGACTTTCTTTTTTCTTTTTATCCATTTTCTCCAAGATTTACAAAAAATGCAAATTAGAGGGGGTAATGTTTCTTCTCTTTTCTCTCTCTCTTCACTCTAATCAACCCTAATTATCACCTGCAGCAATAGGTAATATTTCCCCTTTAAATGAACCAGTGGAAGACTCCCCTTCCAATAGCCACCAGGGCACTTCCTGTTTGCTCACACCTTGTTCAGTTCAATGTGAAGAATATTTATGGAGCTCCTTGTCATGAGGCACTGACACACAGACTGTGGGGGATAGAAGACACGATTATGCCCTCTGGGGGTTTATGGTGGAGGTGGGGAGCTAGAGACGTGACTTCCTTAAACAGAGTAAATAAGGCCTCTTCATAGAGCTGGTTGAGGACTAGGAGAATAGTCCCAGTAAAAAGTAGCAAATTCTCTAGTCCAAATAGTGTGTGAGGCGGGAATATGTGCCTTCTATTGTTCTATATATTAATACAGCTGATTATAAAAGGTAAGGATGAAACAAGCAGCCTAAATGTCCTTAATTTTTGTTTGTTTTCTTACTGGTGGAAGGAGTAAAGATCAATGAGTTACCAACATTGATGTAGAGTTTTGGGTGATTCAAAAATATTGCAAGTTTATTGGCTGAGCTGCAATTAGCCAGTAGAGTGCTTGAAACTAAACAGAAATGCATCTTGCTGGTATTTGTGTGTAGTTACTGTCTTCTTGGTGTACTCTGATACCTCACTATACTTATATACCGACTTCAGATGTATTCATCAAAAAGCTACATCTACACAGGGAGATCAGCTCGGTGCTTTGTGACCACCTAGAGGGGTGGGATGGGGAGGGTGGGAGGGAGGGAGACGCAAGAGGGAAGAGATATGGAAACGTGTATATGTGTAACTGATTCACTTTGTTATAAAGCAGAAACTAACACACCATTGTAAAGCGATTATATTCCAATAAAGATGTAAAAAAAAAAGCTACATCTATTCATTGGAATTATGAGGTAGGGAAAAACTGAAATATTTTAGCTTGTTTTATACAGTTATACATGTCACCATCCTAGTTTATGCTATGTCATGAATGGAGGGGATACTCGGAACAGGGGAGCCTGGAAGCACCAAGGACTGTGGGGTTAAGCATGGCTGCACTCATCAGCAGATAGAGTGAAGCCCCTTATCCTGGTCACTCTCTAGATGGTGGTAGAATAGGCAACAGAGATCTCAGGGTGAAGAGCCCAAGGAAAATGAAATCTGCCTGTTCCCTTAGGCAGCCCTTCATGGTAGCCTCCCATAACTAGCCCTTTGAATCCTTTTACACACTTGGTGATTGTAATATTGCTAGAGCATCGGACATTTTCAGATGTTAAAATCCCTGGTGACCACTTAGAAAAAAAAAAGAAAACCCAAAATATATTCAACGTATTGTTTTCGGAAAGGGCTCACACCAGGGGAGGAAGCTACCATAACAAAGCAGACAGAACTTTTTAGATGAATTCAACATCCTGTTATTTTTTGCTGCTTCAGAATTTATAGCAGGCATTGATGTGTTCCATGATGTATTTCCCTGATTTATGAGTTTTAGAGGGAGTATCCTCATTACGGACTAGTGCAGGTAGAGGAGTGTTAGTAAGACCAACCCCCTCACTGTCTGCCAGCAGTGGGCGTGGTAGCATAGGATGCAGCCTGAGTACCTCCGTCCTTTCACATCCCACGTTTTCACCATATACGTGATCTGTTTGTCGGCAATTCAGATGGCTTGATCTCAACATCTCTGTCCAAAAGTGTTATCATATGTCTGCCAGTAAGAGTAGCTCATGAAACTTAATGAAATTGGGAGTCTTGCTTACCAATCAAGGTTTATTGGGACTATTTAAGCAAACTTACAATGTTCAAACCTTCTCAGAGAATCAGGCTGACCTTGTGCTTCTAGAAGTTCCCGCCCCGAATCCTCACACTACTCAGAGGTCTCAGGTGTGTTGTGTGATATCTCTAGGTCAGTGCTACTGAAAATGGGTCTTGGGGGAGCAACCTCAGCACCAACAGGAAAGTTGTTAAAGATGTCATTTCATGGGCACGACCTCAAACTTGCAGATTCACAACTTCTTAGAATGGGGTCCTGATCCCAAAGAGATTTGTATTCATTTTCAAGGTTCAGAAAAAAATGTTTAGCTAAGTGGTTCCCATCTGGTTTCCCTTTAGGATTAGTTGACCAGTAGTAAGGAATAACATCACCTGTGCCTTCCCCACAGCGTCCATCTATAAGTCCTGTGGGATCATCAGTGCTAGTTTAATTAAGTGCTCCAGGTGATTCTAAGGTGAGGTCAGGGTTAAGTACGTGGGCTTCTGGGTATATTTGTGAGAGTTCTGAGCCAAGGAGAGGCAGTAAGTTTTGCTCTGCGTCGGCTTTCAAGGGGCTAGTCGGTGAAGCCCACATACCCCATGTTAGCAGAATTTTGGGACATTTATATGAAGAGAGAAGAAGTGTAGACAACAAAGAAAAACTCATAGATTGGTCTCCATGTAGGAGCTGATTGTTCCTGAATCTCTCCTGAGACAAAGGACAGGAGAGACTGACCTTTTTAGCATTTCAAGGTCCTTCCTCCTGTGGCTGTGCTGGGAGCAGGTGAAGGAGCTGTGCTGACACCGTTGAAGGCATATTCTCAAGATGCTGGTGTGATTCCTCAACAAATCTTGATAAGAAAAGGACCCAGTGCAGGAGGAAGAAGAGGAGGCTTGGCAGCTTCTCAGGTAAGTGTCCTGTCCTGGGTCAGAGGCTGGGTTTGCTTTTCCTCCTGAAATGTCATGGATCAAGAACCTGCAAACCTTTAATTATCTACTTTTGGTGTTCTTGCCTAGCGAGGTTGTTTTCAACTACTTTTTTTTTTTGCGCTATGTGGTCCTCTCACTGTTGTGGCCTCTCCCGTTGCGGAGCACAGGCTCCGGATGCGCAGGCTCAGCAACCATGGCTCACGGGCCCAGCCGCTCCGCGGCGTGTGGGATCTTCCCGGACCGTGGTATGAACCCATGTCCCCTGCATCGGCAGGCGGACTCTCAACCACTGTGCCACCAGGGAAGCCCCAAATTTCTTTTCTTTGGTGATAATGGGATACCCAAAGAGACATGACTTTTTTCTTTTTTTCCATTTTCTCCAAGATTTAAAAAAATGCAAATTACAGGGGATAATGTTTCTTCTCTTTTCTCTCTCTCTTCACTCTAATAAGCCCTAATTATCACCTGCAGCAATAGGTAATATTTCCCCTTTAAATGAACCAGTGGAAGACTCCCCTTCCAATAGCCACCAGGGCACTTCCTGTTTGCTCACACCTTGTTCAGTTCAACGTGAAGAATGTTTATGGAGCTCCTTGTCATGAGGCACTGACACACAGACTGGGGGATAGAAGACACGATTATGCCTTCTGGGGGTTTATGGTGGAGGTGGGGAGCTAAAGACATGACTTCCTTAAACAGAGTAAATAAGGCCTCTTCATAGAGCTGGTTGAGGACTAGGAGAATAGTCCCAGTAAAAAGTAGCAAATTCTCTAGTCCAAATAGTGTGTGAGGTGGGAATATGTGCCTTCTATTGTTCTATATGTTAATACAGCTGATTATAAAAGGTAAGGATGAAACAAGCAGTCTAAATGTCGTTAATTATTGTTTGTTTTCTTACTGGTGGAAGGAGTAAAGATCAATGAGTTACCAACATTGATGTAGAGTTTTGGGTGATTCAAAAATATTGCAAGTTTATTGGCTGAGCTGCAATTAGCCAGTAGAGTGCTTGAAACTAAACAGAAATGCATCTTGCTGGTATTTGTGTGTAGTTACTGTCTTCTTGGTGTACTCTGATACCTCACTATACTTATATACCGACTTCAGATGTATTCATCAAAAAGCTACATCTACACAGGGAGATCAGCTCAGTGCTTTGTGACCACCTAGAGGGGTGGGATGGGGAGGGTGGGAGGGAGGGAGACGCAGGAGGGAAGAGATATGGGAACATGTGTATATGTGTAACTGATTCACTTTGTTATAAAGCAGAAACTAACCCACCATTGTAAAGCAATTATACTCCAATAAAGTTGTAAAAAACAAAAAGTGTTATCATATGTCTGCCAGTAAGAGTAGCTCATGAAACTTAACGAAATTGGGAGTCCTGCTTACCAATCAAGGTTTACTGGGACTATTTAAGCAAACTTAAAATGTTCAGACCTTCTCAGAATCAGGCTGACCTTGTGCTTCTAGAAGTTGCCGCCCCAAATCCTCACACTACTCAGAGGTCTCAGGTGTGTTGTGTGATATCTCTAGGTCAGTGCTACTGAAAATGGGTCTTGGGGGAGCAACCTCAGCACCAACAGAAAACTTAAGGATGTCATTTCATGGGCACCGCCTCAAATTTGCAGATTCTCAACTTCTTAGAATGGGGTCCTGATCCCAACGAGATTTGTATTCATTTTCAAGGTTCAGAAAAAAAGTTTAGTTAAGTGGTTCCCATGTGGTTTCCCATTAGGATCAGAAAACCAGTAGTAAGAAATCACATCACCTGTGCCCTCCTCACAGCGTCCATCTATAAGTCCTGTGGGATCATCAGTGCTAGTTTAATGAAGTGCTCCAGGTGATTCTAAGGTGAGGTCAGGGTTAAGTACGTGGGCTTCTGGGTATATTTGTGAGAGTTCTGAGCCAAGGAGAGGCAGTAAGTTTTGCTCTGCGTCGGCTTTCAAGGGGCTAGTCGGTGAAGCCCACATACCCCATGTTAGCAGAATTTTGGGACATTTATATGAAGAGAGAAGAAGTGTAGACAACAAAGAAAAACTCATAGATTGGTCTCCATGTAGGAGCTGATTGTTCCTGAATCTCTCCTGAGACAAAGGACAGGAGAGACTGACCTTTTCAGCATTTCAAGGTCCTTCTGCTTGTGTCTGTGCTGGGAGCAGGTGAAGGAGCTGTGCTGACACCGTTGAAGGCATATTCTCAAGATGCTGGTGTGATTCCTCAACATAATCTTGACGAGAAAAGGACCCAGTGCAGGAGGAAGAAGAGGAGGCTTGGCAGCTTCTCAGGTAAGTGTCCTGTCCTGGGTCAGAGGCTGGGTTTGCTTTTCCTCCTGAAATGTCATGGATCAAGAACCTGCAAACCTTTAATTATCTACTTTTGGTGTTCTTGCCTAGCGAGGTTGTTTTCAACTTTTTTTTTTTTTTTTGCGGTATGCGGGCCTCTCACTGTTGCGGCCTCTCCCATTGCGGAGCACAGGCTCCGGCCGTGCAGGCTCAGCAGCCATGGCTCACGGGCCCAGCCGCTCAGCGGCATGTGGGATATTCCCGGACCAGGGCACAAGCCCGTGTCCCCTGCATCGGCAGGCGGACTCTCAACCACTGCGCCACCAGGGAAGCCCCAAGACAGCTTTTTTTTTTTTTTTTTGAATTTTATTTTATTTATTTATTTTATACAGCAGGTTCTTATTAGTTATCTATTTTATACACATCAGTGTATATATGTCAATCCCAGTCTCCCAGGTTATCCCACCCCCCACCCCCTGCCCCTTGGGGTCCATACGTTTGTTCTCTACATCTGTGTCTCTATTTCTGCCTTGCAAACCGGTTCATCTGTACCATTTTTCTAGGTTCCACATATATGTGTTAATATATGATATTCGTTTTTCTGACTTACTTTACTCTGTATGACAGCCTCTAGGTCCATCCATGTCTCTACAAATGACCCAATTTCATTCCTTTTTATGGCTGAGTAATATTCCATTGTATATATGTGCCACATCTTCTTTATCCATTTGTCTGTTGATGGGCATTTAGGTTGCTTCCATGACCTGGCTATTGTAAATAGTGCTGCAATAAACATTGGGGTGCATGTGTCTTTTTGAATTATGGTTTTCTCTGGGTACGTGCCCAGTAGTGGGATTGCTGGGTCATATGGTAATTCTATTTTTTAGTTTTTTAAGGAACCTCCATACTGTTGTCCATAGTGGCTGTATCCGTTTACATTCCTACCAACAGTGCAAGAGGGTTCCCTTTTCTCCACACCTTCTCCAGCATTTGTTGTTTGTAGATTTTCTGATGATGGCCATTCTGAGCAGTGTGAGGTGATACCTCATTGTAGTTTTGATTTGCATTTCTCTAATAATTAGTGATGTTGAGCAGCTTTTCATGTGCTGCTTGGCCATCTGTATGTCTTCTTTTTTTTTAATTTTTTAATTAGTTTCTGCTTTATAACAAAGTGAATCAGTCATACATATACATCTGTTCCCACATCCCTTCCCTCATGCATCTCCCTCCCTCCCACCCTCCCCATCCCACCCCTCCAGGCGGTCACAAAGCACCGAGCTGATCTCCCTGTGCTCTGTGGCTGCTTCCCACTATCTATCTACCTTACGTTTGGTAGTGTATATATGTCCATGCCTCTCTTTCGCTTCAATACAGCTTTTAATGTGTAAATTTATCCAAATTTTGAAAATATCACGGAGAATCTTAGGAATCCCAGTAGTCAGTGAATGGGCTATCTGTATGTCCATTACGTCTACAGACTCCACACACACCCACTCAGATGATTCTCAGAATGCGGGTATATGAGAAGTTAATTCTCCTGTCTGGCTTCGTCGTTCCTTTCCTTTCCCTCTCATATCTTCAATCACCTTTGTCACAGGACACACATAAGTAGTTGGGAAGTGTTAAACTCTGACAGTAAAGCAAAATCAGAGTTAAAGGCAAATGTTTAATGAATCACGTTCAAACACAAGCTAGTCAGTGAAGAACTTTAGGTTTAAAGGGCCAGATATTCTGCATTCCCAAGAAATCATGATCAGCTTCTTATTCTGGTTGCGAATTTTCACATTGCATTTTGCAGCCACAAAATTAGTTGTACATTTTTGCACATTGATCTACCACCAAAAGATTCAAATTAAGAGACTGAAAGAAAACATTTTGTATCTGTGTATTTTAAAAAAATCTGTCGATGAACAATGAGCCAGGCATCAGTTTCCTATGGGGAGAACGTTCTCATGGAGTACTGTAAGGCCAAGTCAGTCCACTTCATTTCTTTTTTTAAAAAAATTTATTTATTTTTGTCTGTGTTGGGTCTTCATTGCTGCACGCAGGCTTTCTCTAGTTGCGGCGAGCAGAGGCTACTCTTCATTGTGGTGTGTGGGAGTCTCATTGCCGTGGCTTCTCTTGTGGAGCACGGGCTCGTGGCATGTGGGCTTCAGTAGTTGGGGCTTGTGGCACGCGGGCTTCAGTATTTGTGGCATGCAGGCTCAGTAGTTGTGGCACACAGGCTTAGTTGCTACGTGGCACGTGGGATCTTCCTGCACCAGGGATTGAACCCGTGTGCCCTGCATTGGCAGGCGGATTTTTAACCACTGTGCCACCAGGGAAGTCCCAGTCTACTTCATTTCTTGTTCTTTAACAGATTCTGTGGTGCCGCCATTGCCCTGTTCAGGTTCAGGAAGCTCACTCAGTGGTGTTGCAACATCCTCATAAGGCAGCTTGTCTTCTCGCCTAGCATCGTCAGTCAAATCCAAGATCCCTCCATCTCTCTGTACCTCATTGTCTGTTCTCCTGCAGCTTTGATCTTGCCAGGTATTGCCCATCACAGGGTCTTCCCAGACAGGCAGTGCGTACGTTCCCCGGGCAGGGCAGTTTTATCCATCTCTGTTTTGGAGTTCTGTAAACGTGTAGTTACAGTAGCAAAGCTGGAACGCCTTTTCCCGCCCCAGGTGTATTTCTGTTGCTGTAAAAGAGGGACATGTCCTGCCCCATTCTTGTGCTCTTAAATCCTCCATGTATTCTTCAGCTCCAGTGATTTTTCCCTCACATTCACAATGAAAGCCAAAATCTTCCTCCTGGCCTGTGAGGACCTGCATGATCTGGCTCTTCGCAGTTTTCTTTCACTTTGAACGAACATTAGACATTTTAAGTGTATTTGCCCCAATTCATTAATTTAGTATACCTATTAACTTATAGACTTCTTAAATATATTAATGCTATAGGGGCACTTGTAACATTGCCCACCATATTTTAAAGTCTCAATTGTTATAATATAATAGTTATTAAGAAATTAAATAAGTTTATCTTACTTAGTATGAAGCTTATGGGTACTGTATCCTATTTTTTCACTTTCTGATTAGTTCTATGTCAAAATCATGATTTTACATTAAAAAGATCTAATATAACAAGCTCAAATAAAAACATGTTTGGAAAGAAGTGAATTAGATAATTAGTAGGTATCCATATTTATGAAAATGTTTGGTTCACTTCAAGCAAAAAGTAGTCAGATTTTTCATTTACTTTTCTCAATGTGTGAGATCATGGTATAATTTAATCACAACAGTTTATTTTATGTATCAGTGATTCTTTGCATATTTTACAACTTTCATGTTCTTTTATTTATAAATAAGTTTTTTTTTTTTTTCTAAAGAATGGTTTACAGGGGGCTTCCCTGGTGGCGCCGTGGTTGAGAGTCCGCCTGCCGATGCAGGGGACATGGGTTCGTGCCCCGGTCCGGGAAGATCCCACATGCTGTGGAGTGGCTGGGCCCGTGAGCCATGGCCGCTGAGCCTGCGCGTCCGGAGCCTGTGCTCTGCAACGGGAGAGGCCACAGCAGTGAGAGGCCCGCATACTGCCAAAAAAAAAAAAAATGGTTTACAGACTTGATATTGTGTATGTATAGCAACAATATATTAATAATATGATAAATTTCTCTACTGTCATTTAAATAATTCGTTCAAAATTTTCATTAGAGACTTTTAATAAATGATTGTAATGCATTTTCCGTGAAATTCTCCTGCCTTGCAACACATACCAGTGACTCAAAATGGTTGCTTTAATGGGTGCCCAGTCACAGTTGAAAATATACTTATTTAGAAGGATTGTTTTTTTTTTTTTTTTTTTTTTTTTGCTGTATGCGGGCCTCTCACTGTTGTGGCCTCTCCCGTTGCGGAGCACAGGCTCCGGACGCGCAGGCCCAACGGCCATGGCTCACGGGCCCAACCGCTCCGCGGCATGCGGGATCCTCCCAGACCGGGGCACGAACCCGTGTCCCCTGCACTGGCAGGCGGACTCTCAACCACTGCGCCACCAGGGAAGCCCAGAAGGATTGTTTTTTAATAGTACATGTATGTTATATTCAGAACTGGGAGGATAAAATTTGTCTTATTCTTGTTTAGCAATTTCATAACACTTTTCTTTTTTTTCTATGATAGGTTCCCTGAAGTTAATTGCATTTTTGTTTTTACCTATATTTCATGAATGTAAATGATAATTTTAAATTCAGTACACTTAAGATAGTGTGGTGTTGAATTCAAATTTGAATCTCCCATGTGTCTCCTGCCAACAAAATTATGTGTCTGTGTCTTTTAATTATTACCTCTATTGCATTCATGACTTAATTTATTTCTCTTCTTGGTTAATGAGCAATATTTGTTTTATTCTGCCTTGGTGAGCAGTTATAGAAATAGTCTTAATTTAACATCTATTTATTGATGAATTTATATTATTATCATTTTTTATTTTAATTTTTAAATTGAAGTATAGTTAATTTACAATGTTGTGTTAGTTTCAGGTGTACAGCAAAGTAATTTAGAGATAGATATATATGTTCTTTTTCAGATTATTTTCCCATACAGGTAATTATAAAATATTGAGTATAGTTCCCTGTGCTATACAATAAGTCCTTGTTGTTTATCTATTTTATATATAATAGTGTGTATATGTTACTCCAAAATTCCTAATTTATCCTTCCCCCTGCCTTTCCCCTTTGGTAACCATAAGTTTGTTTTCTGTCTGTGAGTCTGTTTCTGTTTTGTAAATAAGATTTCATTCCATTCCATTTTTTTGTCATGCCACGCATCATGCAGGATCTTCCCCCACCAGGGATCGAACCTGTGCCCCCTGCATTGGGAGTGAGGAGTCTTAACCACTGGACTGCCAGGGAAGTCTGTTTGTATCATTTTTTTAGATTACACATATAAGTGATATCATATGATATTTGTCTTTCTCTGTCTGACTTACTTCACATAGTATGTTAATTTCTAGGTCCAACAATGTTGCTGTAAATGGCATTATTTCATTCTCTTTCATGGCTGAGTAGTATTCCATTATATATATATATATTCACTTCTTCTTTATCCATTCATCTGTTGATGGACATTTAGGTTGCTTGCATATCTTGGCTATTGTAAATAGTGGCTGCAGTGAACACTGGGGTGCAGGTATCTTTTCGAATTATGGTTTTCTCTGGATATATGCCCAGGAATGGGATTGCTGGATCATATGGTAGTTCTATATTTGGTTTTTCAAGGAGTCTCCATACTATTTTCCACAGTGGCTGCACCAATTTACATTCCCACCAAACAGTATATGAGGGTTCTGTTTATTCCACACCATCTCCAATGTTTATTATTTGTAGACTTTTTGATGATGACCATTCTGATTGGTGTGAGGTGATATCTCATTATAGTTCTGATTTGCATTTCTCTAATAATTAGCAATGTTGAGCATCTTTTCATGTGCTTGTTGGACATCTGTATGTCTTCTCTGGAGAAGTGTGTATTTAGATCTTTTGCCCATTTTTTGATTGGATTGTTTGTTTTGATAGTGAGTTGCATGAACTATTTGTATATTTCAGTGATTAATTTCTTGTCAGTTGCTTCATTTGCAAATATTTTCTCCCATTCCACAGGTTGTCTTTTTGTTTATGGTTTTCTTTGCTGTGCAAAAGCTTTTAAGTTTCATTAGGTCCCATTTGTTTATTTTTGCTTTTATTTTAATTAGTCCAGGAGATGGATCCAGAAAGATATTGCTGCAATTTATGTCAAAGAGTGTCCTCCCTATATTTTCCTCTAGGAGTTTTATAATAATAGGTCTTACATTGAGTTCTTTAATCCATTTTGAGTTTTTTTTTGTGTTAGAATGTTCTAATTTCATTCTTTTACTTATAGCTGTCCAGTTTTCCCAGCACCGCTTTTTTAAAAAACATTTTTATTGGAGTATAATTGCTTTACAATGGTGTGTTAGTTTCTGCTTTATAACAAAGTGAATCAGTTATACATATATCCCCATATCTCTTCCCTCTTGCATCTCCCTCCCTCCATCCTCCCTATCCCACCCCTCTAGGTGGTTACAAAGCACTGAGCTGATCTCCCTGTGCTATGTGGCTGCTTCCCACTAGCTATCTGTTTTACGTTTGGTAGTGTATATATGTCCATGCCACTCTCTCACTTTGTCCCAGTTTACCATTCCCCCTCCCCATGTCCTCAAGTCCATTCTCTAGTAGGTCTGCATCTTTATTCCCTTCTTGCCCCTAGGTTCTTCATGACCATTTTTTTTTTTTAGATTCCATATATATGTGTTAGCATATGGTATTTGTTTTTCTCTTTCTGGCTTACTTCACTCTGTATGGCAGCACCACTTTTTGTCTTTTTTTCCGTTGTATATTCTTCCCTCCTTTGTTGTAGATTAATTGACCATAGGTGGGTGGGTTTATTTTTGGTCTATCTGTACTGTTCCATTGATCTATATTCCTTTTTGGGGGGCAGGGGGGTGGCTGGTACCATACTGTCTTGATGACTGTAGCTTTGTAGTATAGCCTGAAGTCAAGGAGCCTGATTCCTTCGGCTCAGTTTTTCTTTCTCAAGATTGCTTTGTTTATTCAGGGTCTTTCGTGTTTCCTTACAAATTTTACAATTTTTGGTTCTAGTTTTGTGAAAAATTCCATTGGCAATTTGATAGGGATTGCATTGAATCTGTAGATTACCTTGGGTAGTATAGTCATTTTGACAATATCGATTCTTCCAGTCCAAGAACATGGTATATCTTTTCATCTGTTTGTGTCATCTTTGATTTCTTTCATCAGCGTCTTATAGGTTTTGGAGTACATGTATTTTGCCTCCTTAGGTAGGTTTATTCCTAGGTATTTTATTCTTTTTGATGTGATGGTAAATGAGATTGTTTCTTTAATATCTCTTTCTGATCTTTTGCTGTTAGTGTATAGGAATGCAAGAGATTTCTGCGTATTAATTTTGTATCCTGCCACTTCACCGTATTCATTGATGAGCTCTAGTACTTTACTGGTAGCTTCTTTAGCATTTTCTATGTATAATATCATGTCATCTACAAACAGTGACAGTTTTACTCTTCTTTTCCAACTTGGATCCTTTTTATTTCTTTTCTTTCTCTGATTGCTGTGGCCAGGACTTCCAAAACTATGTTGAATAAGAGTGGCAAGAGTGGATATCCTTGTCTTGTTCCTTATCTTAGCAGTAATGCTTTCAGCTTTTCATCATTGAGTATGATGTTAGGTGTGCGTTTGTCATATATGGCCTTTATTATATTGAGGTAGGTTCCTTCTATGTCCACTTTCTGGAGAGTTTTTTTTAAAATCATAAATAGGTATTACATTTTTGTCAAAAGTTTTTCTGCATCTACTGAGATGATCGTATGGCTTGTATTCTTCAATTTGTTAATGTGGTGTATCACACTGATTGATTTGCAGATATTGAAGAATCCTTGCATCCCTGGGATAAATCTCACTTGATCATGGTGTATGATCCTTTTAATGTATTGTTGGAATCAGTTTGCTAGTATTTTGTTGAGGATTTTGCATGTATTTTCATCAGTGATATTGGCCTGTAATTTTCTTTCTTTTTTTTTTTGTGGTATTTTTGTCTGGTTTTGTTACCAGGGTGATGGTGGCCTCATAAAATGAATTTGGCAGTGTTTCTTCCTCTGCAATGTTTTGGAATAGTTTCAGAAGGATAGGTCTTAACTCTTTTCTAAATATTTAGTAGAATTCACCTGTGAAGCCATTGGGTCCTGGACTTTTAAAAAGAGATCAATGTAGTTTTTATTTTTATTTAAAATCTTATTTATTTATTTATTTAACATCTTTATTGGAGTATAATTGCTTTACAATGGTGTGTTAGTTTCTGCTTTATAACAAAGTGAATCAGCTATACATATACATATATCCCCATATCTCCTCCCTCTTGTGTCTCCCTCCCACCCTCCCTATCCCACCTGTCTAGGTGGTCACAGAGCACCGAGCTGATCTCCCTGTGCTATGTGGCTGCTTCCCACTAGCTATTGATTTTACATTTGGTAGTGTATATACGTCCATGCCACTCTCTCACTTTGTCCCAGCTTACTATTCCCTCTTCCCATGTCCTCAAGTCCTTTCTCTAGTAGGTCTGCATCTTTATTCCTGTTTTGCCCCTAGGTTCTTCATGACCTTTTTTTTTTTTTTTTAGATTCCATATATATGTGTTAGCATATGGTATTTGTTTTTCTCTTTCTGACTTACTTCACTCTGTATGACAGACTATAGTTCCAACCACCTCACTACAAATAACTCAATTTCGTTTCTTTTTATGGCTGAGTAATATACTATTGTATATATATGTCACATCTTCTTTATCCATTCATCTGTCAGTGGACACTTAGGTTGCTTCTGTGTCCTGGCTATTGTAAATAGAGCTGCAGTGAACATTGTGGTACATGACTCTTTTTGAATTATGGTTTTCTCAGGGTATATGCCCGGTAGTGGGATTGCTGGGTCGTATGGTAGTTCTTTTTTTAAGGAACCTCCATACTGTTCTCCATAGTGGCTATATCAATTTACATTCCCACCAGCAGTGCAAGAGGGTTGCACTGTCCCTTTTCTCCACACCCTCTCCAGCATTTATTGCTTGTAGATATTTTGATGATGGCCATTCTGACTGGTGTGAGATGATATCTCATTGTAGTTTTGATTTGCATTTCTCTAATAATTAATGATGTTGAACGTTCTTTCATTTGTTTGTTGGCAATCTGTATATCTTCTTTGGAGAAATGTCTATTTAGGTCTTCTGCCCATTTTTGGATTGGGTTGTTTGTGTTTTTGATATTGAGCTGCATGAGCTGCTTGTAAATTTTGGAGATTAGAATTCTTTTTAATATATACCCAGAAGTGGGATGACTGGATCATAATTCTATCTTAAATTTTTAAGGAAACCTCCATATTGTTTTTTTTAGAGTGGTTGCACTATTTTATATATTTTTAAGCAGTGCATAAGCATTCCAATTTCTCCAGATCCTGTCTGTCTGTCTGCCTGCCTGCCTTCCTTCCTTCCTTCCTTCCTGTCTGTCATCCTAATGGATGTGAGGTGATACCTTATTGTGGTTTTGTTTTTTTTCCTCCAATTATTACTGATTTTGTGTATCTTTCACATTTTTGTTGTACTTTTGTTGTATATGTTGTTTGGGTTAATGTCTATTAATTATATCCTTTGTCCATATATTGTGTTATTTGTTTTTTAATGTTGTTGTGTCATAGGAGTTCTTTATATATTCTGGACCTTAATTCTTTATCAGATACATGCTTTGAAAAATGTTCTCTCATTCCACCTGGTGCCTTTTCACACCATTGACTTTTTTTTTCCTTTAATGTGCACCAGTTTTTACATATGA
Source organism: Mesoplodon bidens (assembly GCF_964165515.1). Lineage (NCBI taxonomy): Eukaryota > Metazoa > Chordata > Mammalia > Artiodactyla > Ziphiidae > Mesoplodon > Mesoplodon bidens. The sequence continues at coordinate 56,631,176 of NC_138175.1, read as the reverse complement.
TGTAATTCCATTTGACTATATTGGCTTTTATTGCCTGAGTTTTTGGTTTCATATCCAAGAAATCATTGCTAAATCACGTCTTAGAACTTTCCCCCTCTGTTTTCTTTTAGGAAATATACAGGTACAGGTTTATATTTAAACCTTCAGTCTCTTTTGAAATAATTTTTGTAAGTGGTGTTAGCGAAGAGTCCAAATTCATTCTTTTGCATATGAACATCTAAATTTCCCAACACCATCGTGTGTTATAGGCCCCCTTGTTGAAGATTATTTGACCATAAACATAAGAGCTTATATCTGTGCTCTCTATGCTAATTTGTTATTCTGTTTCTGTCTGTATATTTGTAGTATCCTTTTTGATAACTATAGCTTTGTATTTTCTTTTTTCTTCTTTTCGGCTGCATTGGGTCTTCGTTGCTGTGCATGGGCCTTCTCTAGTTGTGGCAGGCAGAGGCTACTCTTCGTTGCAGTGAACAGGCTTCTCATTGTGGTGGCTTCTCTCATTGTGGAGCAAGGGTTTTAGGTGTGCAGGCTTCAGTAGTTGTGGCACACGGGCTCAGTAGTTGTGGCTCATGGGCTGTAGAGTGCAGGCTCAGTAGTTGTGGCACACGGGCTTAGTTGCTCCGCAGCATGTTGGATCTTCCTGGACCAGGGCTTGAACCCATGTCCCCTGCATTGGAAGGTGGATTCTTAACCACTGTGCCACCAGGGAAGTTCCAGAAAGTGTTTTGATAATTTCTCTTTTCTTCACACTTTGGAAATATTTGTGGAGAATTGATGTTAATTTTTCTTGAAATGCTCCTGGAATTATCCAGTTAATTCATCTACTCCAGGGTTTTTTTAAATTAGTTTTTTAGTCTGTTTACTAGTTGTAGGTTTGTCGTAATTTTTAAATTCACTCATGCTAGAATCTAAGGGGCTCTATGTTTCTAGAAATTCGATCTTTTTCTTTTCTTTGAGGTGTTCAATTTTTTTGTGTAGTATTGTTCATAGTAGCCTTGTATAATTAGTTTTCGTTATTTGGTATCATTTATAATGTCTCTTTTACTTCTGATTTTACTTGCATCTTACCTCTTCTTAATTTAGCTAAGGGTTTGTTAATACTATATAAAATTGTAAAGTATATTTACCCAAAGTACTAAGTGGAATACTTGGTTATTTGTTATCTTTCAGCTGTATTTTCTCATGACATCCAGGGTTTGTTGCCAAAGAAGCCTGGCATAGATTTATTTGTAAATGTGCTGGGAAATTATGAGAGCTGTCACCTTGGAAATTTATACTTAATGAAAGACTGGGAATGTAAGGGGGCATGTGAAGGGCAAAAGGATGTTATTATGGATGTAACCAAATTGGGACAGTTACCCATAATGAAAACATTATTGCCAAAAGAAATTGAGGATACAAATCAAATTGGGAAAAATTCCATTTTAAGTCAGTAACTTTGCCAGAAAAATATGTTTTTGTAAGCAAGGATGCACATGATTTAAAAAATATATGTATATTCTCTGAAATGAAATTTGGAAAATATGGAAAGTCATCTAGTCTACGCTACAAATAATCATTCAAACCATTATGAATATAGGTTTGAATTAAACAGTCATTCAAACATGTCTGAAAGCCAGAGATTTGAAAAATGAAGGAAAAAAAATCTCATTATGACCAATTTGAGAGATCCTTTAGCAAGGGCTCATTATTTTTCAACCAACAAATATTTTCTCCTTATTCCAATATCTTGGAATGTTGATAATAATAGGGGAGTCTTTACCCAACCATCATCATTCAATGGGTATTACAGTATAGATAATATGGAGCAACCTTACACATGTAATCAAACAAGTGAGGCCTTAAGTGAGAGCTCTATCTTCAATAATTACAACAGTATTTATAATGGAGTGAGAATCTATCCATACATTGAATCTGGGACTAACTTTGACCAAGACTCAAGTCTCATGAAACATCAGAGAACTCAATTTTCAGAGGACCATTATAAAGGGAATGAATGTAGAAATGTCTTTTATCAAACCTCAAATCTTATTACACATAAGAATATCCATATTGGAGAGAATAATTACAAATTTAGTGAATGTGGTAAAGTTTTTAACCAGTCTTCAAGAGTTACTCAACATCCGAATATTTATGCTAGGGAGGAACATTACAAGTTTAATACATGTGGGAAAGTCTTTAATCAATTGTTAAATCTAAATAGACATAGGGAAATCCATACTGTAGGGAAACATTACAGATGTGAAGAATGTGGCAAAGCCTTTAAACAACACTCAAACCTTACTCAACATCAGATAATTCATACTGCAGAGAAGGCTTACAAATGTACAGAATGTGGCAAAGCCTTTAACAGGCTATCATATCTTGCTCAGCATCAGCGAATTCATACTGGAGAGAAACCTTATAAATGTAAAGAATGTGGCAAAGCCTTTAACTGCCACTGAATCTTACCCGTCATGAGAGAATTCATACTGAGAAGAAACTATATAAATGTACAGAATGTGGCAGTGCCTTTAACAGGCATTCATATTTTACTCAGCATCAGAGATCTCACACTAGAGAGAAACCTTTCAAATGTAAAGAATGTGGCAAAGCCTTTAACTGGCACTCAAACCTTGTCCAGCATGAGATAATTCATACAGGGGAGAAACCATACAAATGTAAAGAATGTGGCAAAGCTTTTAATTGCCACTCAAACCTTAGTTGACCTAAGATAATTCATACTGCAGAGAAGCCTTACAAATATAGATAATGTGACAAAGCCTTTAAGTGAGTTGTTACCTCACTCAACATCAGAAAGTGCATGGTGGAGAGAGACCCTACAAATGTAATAAGTGATGAATGACATTTGTCCTAAACATACACATTAGAAAATGCCAGAAGGTTCATACTAGGAAGAATATTTGATGATGTTAAAAAAAAAATAGGAAAGTATTTAATTAAAAAATCAGATCTAAATAAAAATCAGAGAATTTGATAGTAGTAGTTATTTTAGTCAATAACTCTTCTGGTATTCCTGTAAATCAGGATATTATAGAAAATAATCCAAAATTAAAACACTTAGAAAAATTATTTGTTAGTATGGATCACAGGATCAAGGGGAGAGATGTTTGACAGCTATAATTATTATCACTGTGTCCTTATTTATATTGACATTATTTGAAAATAAAATTTAATGTAATTGTACTCTCAAAGTACTCCATGCTATGCCTTTATTTCTTTTCTTTTTTTAAAATTTATTTATTTATATTTATTTTTGGCTGTGTTGGGTCTTCGTTTCTGTGCGAGGGCTTTCTCTAGTTGTGGCAAGCGGGGGCCACTCTTCATCGTGGTGCACGGCCCTCTCACTGTCGCGGCCTCTCTCGTTGCGGAGCACAGGCTCCAGACGTGCAGGCTCAGTAGTTGTGGCTCACGGGCCCAGTCGCTCTGCGGCATGTGGGATCTTCCCAGACCAGGGCTCAAACCCGTGTCCCCTGCATTAGCAGGCAGAGTCTCAACCACTGTACCACCAGGGAAGCCCTATGCCTTTATTTCTAGTGTGAACTCATGGTTTTGATTATTGCCACCTCAAAGATTAGAGAAGCCCTCCTATATTAGGTGGGAATCACTTATATCTACTTTTCCGTAGAAGACTAAGGATGCTGAAATGTAAAATGCACAATGAAAATCTAAATGGAGATAATGCTTGTCATTAATTTAAAACATTCTTATATGTCACCATTAGGTAAGGGTTCAGGGAATCATTCCTTGTCTTAAAGTAAGACAGAGGATCATTCTAAATTTTAAATAGTTTTGTTAGTTTTTTCAGGATACAAAGCTTGTATAGTTCATTAAAATTGTGAAGTATCTTCATAATATATCAATAGACAGAAGTCATGAATATTAGTTTATATGATTGAAATAAAGACATCTTCACAGATATCCAAGAAAACTATAGGCAACTCTTTACTAAAAGGTCATAAAATTAATTTATGTCCATGTTTACTAAATGATTAGCCTGAGTTTTATTAATTATGGACATCCCAATTCTCAGATCCTTCTATCAAAAGAACAAGATGTTTTTGAATGCTTGTAATCTCTATTTTGATTCAAGATCATACAGTGGACTTTGAAAGGTTTTATTTAGAGTATGTGTGTACTTAATATATGTTAATTAATAAAACTGAATAGTTTTTAAGGTATTAAACTTGTGTAATTAGTCAAGTGTTACCCTGCGACCAACATTAACCTCTCCCACATTATTTAAAGTTGTAGGTAAAAGATAGTAACAGTGAAGTGTTTGGTAACACGGTGAGATGACGTGTCTAGTAATCCCTTTTCCTACTGGCCTTAAACCTCAAATAATTTGAGATTGTGTTCACCAAAATTTGTATATTATATTGTTTTCTCCTTTTTGTAACTACTGGGACATTGTGATGGTTATAATAAGGATTATATATAATATTGTTGAGAGTTTACCTAAACTATTCCATGATATTGTGTAGCCAGGCAGGCTGCAGGTGCCTTGAACTGACACCAGCCATTCCTGTGAGCATGTACACTAGATAACAGCCTTCAAAATCACAAGAAAATATAAGTTCCTGATATTCTTCTCCAGCAGCACTTGTGATCAACTGCCTTCTTGAATTCCAGGTTCTTCTTCTCACGAACCCCTTCAATGAGACCTCGCAGAGCTCACGCAAATCTTGCTCACTTTAGTTTGAATTGAACAATCCACAGTTAGTCCAGATAACCCATAGCACTTCACCAATGTTCTCTAATAAAGGCATGTGCCCCAAGTACTGCTACTCTCTCTTCCTGCATCTTGCCTTGTCCTCCGTGAGTGGGTCCTCAGGCTTGCTATTAATTGTTTCAGGACCTGTGAGTAATAAACTCATCTACTTCAATTTCAACAAAAGTGGTCTTTTGTTGAACCCTGACTCATCATTCATTGCTGGGAACTCGTTTAACAAATGTTAATTTAGCAAAGTCACACAAGTATAATTAAAAGCCATACATTTGTAAAGTTTGGAGATTAATCCTTTGTTAGTTGCTTTGTTTGCAAATATTTTCTCCCATTCTGAGGGTTGTCTTTTCATCTTGTTTATGGTTTCCTTTGCTGTGCAAAAGATTTTAAGTTTCACTAGGTCCCATTTGTTTATTATTGTTCTTATTTCCATTTCTCTAGGAGGTGGGTCAAAAAGGATCTTGCTGTGATTTATGTCATAGAGTGTTCTGCCTATGTTTTCTTCTAAGAGTTTTATAGTGTTTCGCCTTACATTTAGGTCTTTAATCCATTTTGACTTTATTTTTGTGTATGGTATTAGGGAGTGTTCTAATTTCATACTTTTACATGTACCTGTACAGTTTTCCCAGCACTACTTATTGAAGAGGCTATCTTTTCTTCATTGTATATTATTGCCTCCTTTATCAAAAATAAGGTGACCATATGTGCGTGGGTTGATCTCTGGGCTTTCTATCCTGTTCCATTGATCTATATTTCTGTTTTTGTGCCAGTAGCATACTGCCTTGATTACTGTAGCTTTGTAGTATAGTCTGAAGTCAGGGAGCCTGATTCCTCCAGCTCCATTTTTCTTTCTCAAGATTGTTTTGGCTATTCATGGTCTTTTGTGTTTCCATACAAATTGTAAAATTTTTTGTTCTAGTTCTGTGAAAAATGCCATTGGTAGTTTGATAGGGATTGCATTGAATCTGTAGATTGCTTTGAGTAGAATAGTCATTTTCACAATGTTGACTCTTCCAATCCAAGAACATGGTATATCTCTCTGTCTGTTTGTATCATCTTTAATTTCTTTCATCAGTGTCTTATAGTTTTCTGCATACAGGTCTTTTGTCTCCCTAGGTAGGTTTATTCCTATATATTTAATTCTTTTTGTTGCAATGGTAAATGGGAGTGTTTCCTTAATTTCTCTTTCAGATATTTCATCATTAGCATATAGGGATGCAAGAGATTTCTGTGCATTAATTTTGTATCCTGCAACTTTACCAAATTCATTGATTAGCTCTAGTCATTTTCTGATAGCATCTTTAGGATTCTCTGTGTATAGTGTCATGTCATCTGCAGTGACAGTTTTACTTCTTCTTTTCTGATATGGATTCCTTTTATTTGTTCTTCTTCTCTGCTGTGGCTAAAACTTCCAAAACTATATTGAATAATAGTGGTGAGAGTGGGCAACCATGTTTTGTTCCTGATCTTAGTGGAAATGGTTTCAATTTTTCACCATTGAAAATGATTTTGGCTGTGATTTTGTCATATATGGCCTTTATTATGTTGAGGTAAGTTCCCTCTATGCCTACTTTCTGGAGGGTTTTTATCATAAATAGGTGTTGAATTTTGTCAAAAGCTTTTTCTGCATCTATTGAGATGATCATATGGTTTTTATTCTTCAGTTTGTTAATGTGGTGTATCACATTGATTGATTTGCGTATATTGAAGATTCCTTGCATTCCTTGGATAAACCCCACTTGATCATGGGGTTATGATCTTTTTAATGTGCTGTTGGATGCTGTTTGCTAGTATTTTGTTGAGGATTTTTGCATCTATGTTCATCAGTGATATTGGCCTGTAGTTTTCTTTTTTTGTAACATCTTTGTCTGGTTTTGGTATCAGGTGACAGGGTCCTCATAGAATGAGTTTGGGAGTGTCCACCCTCTGCTATCTTTTGGAAGAGTTTGAGAAGGACGGGTGTTAGCTCTTCTCCAAATGTGTGATAGAATTCAATTGTGAAGCCATCTGGTCCTGGGCTTTTGTTTGTTCGGAGATTTTTTTTTTTTTTTTTCTTTTTGTGGTATGTGGGCCTCTCACTGCTGTGGCCTCTCCCGTTGCGGAGCACAGGCTCCGGACGCGCAGGCCCAGCGGCCATGGCTCACGGGCCCAGCCGCTCCGCGGCATATGGGATCCTCCCAGACCGGGGCACGAACCCGTATCCCCTGCATCGGCAGGCGGACTCTCAACCACTGCGCCACCAGGGAGGCCCTGTTGGGAGATTTTTAATCACAGTTTCAATTTCAGTGCTTGTGATTTGTCTGTTCATATTTTCTATTTCTTCCTGGTTCAGTCTTGGAAGGTTGTGCTTTTATAAGAATTTGTCGATTTCTTCCAGGTTGTGCATTTTATTGGCATATAGTTGCTTGTAGTAATCGCTCATGATCCTTTGTATTTCTGCAGTGTCAGTTGTCACTTCTCCTTTTTCATTTCTAATTCTGTTGATTTGAGTCTTCTCCCTTTTTTTCTTGATGAGCCTGGCTAATGGTTTATCAATTTTATCTTCTCAAAGAACCTTCTCAAAGCTTCTCAAAAAGCGTTTAGTTTTATTGATCTTTGCTATTGTTTCCTTCATTTCTTTTTCATTTATTTCTGATCTGATCTTTATGATTTCTTTCCATCTTCTAACTTTGGGTTCATTTTTGTTGTTCTTTCTCTAATAGTTTTAGGTGTAAGGTTAGGTTGTTTATTTGAGATTTTTGTTGTTTCTTGAGGTAGGATTGTATTACGATAAGCTTCCATCTTAGAACTGCTTTTGCTGCATCCCATAGGATTTGGGTCATAGTGTTTTCATTGTCATTTGTTTCTATTTATTTTTTGATTTCCTCTTTGATTTCTTCAGTGATCTCTTGCTTATTAAGTAGTGTGTTGTTTAGCCTCCATGTGTTTATATTTTTTACATTTTTTCCCTGTAATTGATATCTAGCTTCATAGTGTTGTGGTCGGAAAAGAAACTTGATACAATTTCAATTTTTAAAAGTTTTCCAAGGCTTGATTTGTGACCCAAGATATGATCTATCCTGGAGAATGTTCCATGTGCACTTAAGCAGAAAGTGTATTCTGTTGTTTTTGGATGGAATGTCCTATAAATATCAATTAAGTCCATTTGGTCTGATGTGTCACTTAAAGCTTCTGTTTCCTTATTTATTTTCATTTTGGATGATCTGTCCATTGGTGAAAGTGGGGTGTTAAAGTCCCTTACTATCATTGCGTTACTGTCAGTTTCCCCTTATATGGGTGTTAGCATTTGCCTTATGTATTGAGTTGCTCCTATGTTGGGTGCATAAATATTTACAATTGTTATATCTTCTTCTTGGATTGATCCCTTGATTATTATGTAGTGTCCTTCTTTGTCTCTTGTAATAGTCTTTATTTTAAAGTCTATTCTGTGTGATATGAGAATTGCTACTCCAGCTTTCTTTTGATTTCCATTATGCATAGAATATCTTTTTCCATCCCCTCACTTTCAGTCTGTACGTGTTCCTAGTTCTGAAGTGGCTGTCTTGTAGACAGCATATATATGGGTCTTGTTTTTGTATCCATTCAGCCAGTCTATGTCTTTTGGTTGGAGCATTTAATCCATTTACATTTAAGGTAGTTATTGATATGTATGTTCCTATTACTGTTTTCTTTTTTTTTTTTTTTTGTGGTACGCGGGCCTCTCACCGTTGTGGCCTCTCCCGTTGCAGAGAACAGACTCCAGACGCACAGACTCAGCAGCCATGGCCCACGGGCCCAGCCGCTCCGCGGCATGCGGGATCTTCCCAGACCAGGGCACGAACCCGTGTCCCCTGGATCGGCAGGCGGACTCTCAACCACTACGCCACCAGGGAAGCCCTACTGTTTTCTTAATTGTTTTGAGTTTGTTATTGTAGGCCTTTCCTTCTCTTTTGTTTCCTGCCTAGAGAAGTTCCTTTAGCATTTGTTGTAAAGTTGGTTTGGTGGTGCTGAATTCTCTCAGCTTTTGCTTGTCTGTAAAGGTTTTAATTTCTCCAAATCTGAATGAGATCCTTGCTGGGTAGAGTAATCTTGGTTGTAGGTTTTTCCCTTTTATCACTTTAAATATGTCCTGCCACTCCCTTCTGGCTTGTAGAGTTTCTGCTGAAAGATCAGCTGTTAACCTTATCGGGATTCCCTTGTATGTTATTTGTTGCTTTTCCCTTGTTGCTTTTAATATTTTTCTTTGTATTTAATTTTTGATAGTTTGATTAATATGTATCTTGGCGTGTTTCTCCTTGGATTTATCCTGTATGGGACTCTCTGCACTTCCTGGACTGGATTGACAATTTCTTTTCCCGTATTGGGGAAGTTTTCAACTGTAATTTCTTCAAATATTTTCTCAGAACTTTTCTTTTTCTTCTTCTGGGACCCCTGTAATTCAAATGTTGGTGCATTTAATGTTGTCCCAGAGGTCTCTGAGACTGTCCTCAATTCTTTTCATTCTTTTTTCTTTATTCTGTACTGCAGTAGTTATTTCCACTATTTTATCTTCCGGGTCATTTTTCTGTTCTTCTGCCTTAGTTATTCTGCTATTCATTCCTTCTAGAGAATTTTTAATATCATTCATTGTGTTGTTCATAATTGTTTGTTTGCTCTTTAGTTCTTCTAGGTCCTTGTTAAAAGTTTCTTGTATTTTCTCCATTCTATTTCCAAGATTTTGGATCATCTTTACTATCATTAGTCTGAATTCTTTATTTATTTTTAAAATTTTTTGTGGTACAGGAGCCTCTCACTGTTGTAGCCTCTCCCGTTGTGGAACACAGGCTCCGGATGTGCAGGCTCAGTGGCCATGGCTCATGGGCCTAGCCGCTCCGCGGCATGTGGGATCTTCCTGGACCAGGGCATGAACCCGTGTCCTCTGCATCGGCAGGCAGACCCTCAACCACTGAGCCACCAGGGTAGCCCTACTCTGAATTCTTTTTCAGGTAGACTGACTATTTTCTCTTCATTTGTTTGGTCTGGTGGGTTTTTCCCTTGCTCCTTCATCTGCTGTGTGTTTCTGTCTTCTCATTTTGTTTAACTTACTGTGTTTGGGGTCTCCTTTTTGTAGGCTACAGGTTTGTAGTTCCCGTTGTTTTTAGTGTCTGCCCCCAGTGGCTAAGGTTGGTTCAGTGGGTTGTGTAGGCTTCCTTGTGGAGGGCACTGGTGCCTGTGTTCTGGTGGATGAGGCTGCATCTTGTCTTTCTGTTGGGCAGGACTGTGTCTGGTGGTGTGTTTTGGGGTGTCTGTGACCTTGTTATGATTTTAGGCAGCCTCTCTACTAATGGGTGGGTTTGTGTTCCTGTCTTGCTTGTTGTTAGGCATAGGGTGTCCAGCACTGTAGCCTGCTGGTCGTTGAGTGAAGCTGGGTCTTATCGTTGAGATGGAGATCTCTGAGAGAGCTTTCACCATTTGATATTACGTGGAGCTGGGAGGTCTCTGGTGGACCAATGTCCTGAACTCGGCTCTCCCACCTCAGAGGCAGAGGTCTGACACCCAACCTGAGCACCAAGACCCTGTCAGCCACACAACTCAGAAGAAAAGAGAGAAAAAAAGAAAGAAAGAAAAAAAATAAAGTTATTAATATAAAAAATAAAAAAATTATTGAAAATAAAAAAAATCAAACACTAATAAAAAAAGAAAGAAGGGGCTTCCCTGGTGGCACAGTGGTTGAGAGTCCGCCTGCCGATGCAGGGGAGATGGGTTCGTGCCCCGGTCCGGGAAGATCCCACATGCCGCGAAGCGGCTGGGCCCGTGGGCCGTGGCCGCTGAGCCTGCGCGTCCAGAGCCTGTGCTCCGCAATGGGAGAGGCCCGCGTACCGCAAAAAAAAAAAAAAAAAAAAAGAAAGAAAAAAGAGAGCAACCAAACCAGAAAACAAATCCACCAGTGATAAGCACTAAAAACTATGCTAAAAAAAAAAAAGAGAACCCTAGGACAAATGGTAAAAAAAAAAAAAAAGCTATACAGACAAAATCACACAAAGAAGCATACACATACACACTCACAGAAAGAGAAAAAGGGAAAAAATATATATCTATATATTTAAAAAAAGGAAGAGAGTAAGCAAATCAATAAACAAATCTACCAATGATAATGAACTCTAAATACTAAACTAAGGTGAACATAAGACCAGAAACAAATTAGATGCAGAAATCAAACCCCAAGTCTACAGTTGCTCCCAAAGTCCACCACCTCAATTTTGGGATGATTCATTGTCTTTTCAGGTATTCTAGAGATGCAGGGGACATCAAGTTGATTGTGGAGATTTAATCCGCTGCTTCTGAGGCTGCTGGGAGAGATTTCCCTTTCTCTTCTTTGTTCGCACAGCTCCCGGGGTTCAGCTTTGGATTTGGCCCTGCTTCTACATGTAGGTCGCCTGAGGGCGTCTGTTCCCCACCCAGACAGGACGGGGTAAAAGTAGCAGCTGATTAGGGAGCTCTGGCTCACTCAGACCAGGGGGAGGGAGGGGTACAGAATGTGGGGTGAGCCTGTGGCAGCAGAGGCCAGTGTGACGTTGTGCCAGTCTGAGGTGCGCCGTGTGTTCTCCTGGGGAAGTTGTCCCTGAATCACGGGACCCTAGCAGTGGTGGGCTGCACAGGCTCCTAGGAAGGGAGGTGTGGATAGTGACCTGTGCTTGCACACAGGCTTCTTGGTGGCTGCAGCAGCAGCCTTAGCATCTCATGTCCATCTCTGGTGTCTGTGCTGATAACCGTGGCTCACGCCCGTCTCTGGAGTTCATTTAGGTGGTGCTCTGAATCCCCTCTCCTCGTGCACCCCAAAACAATGGTCTCTTGCCTCTTAGGCAGGTTCAGACTTTTTCCTGGACTCCCTTCCGGCTAGCTGTGGCGCACTAACCCCCTTCAGGCTGTGTTCATGCAGCCAACCCCAGTCCTCTCCCTGGTATCTGACTGAAGCCCGAGCCTCAGCTCCCAGCCCCCACCCATCCCGGCGGGCGAGCAGACAAGCCTCTCGGGCTGGTGAGTGCTGGCTGGTACTGATCCTCTCCGCGGGAATCTCTCTGCTTTGCCCTCCACACCCCTGTTGTTGTGCTCTCCTCTGTGGCTCTGAAGCTTCCCCCCTACCACCCCCCGTCACCGCCAGTGAAGGGGCTTCCTAGTGTGTGGAAACTTTTCCTTCTTTACAGCTCCCTCCCAGAGGTGCAGGTCCCATCCTTATTCTTCTATCTCTGTTTTTTCTTTTTTCTTTTGCCCTACCCAGGTACGTGGGGGAGTTTCTTGCCTTTTGGGGGGTCTGAGGTCTTCTGCCAGCATTCAGTAGGTGTTCTGTAGGAGTTGTTCCATGTGTAGATGTATTTCTGATGTATTTGTGGGGAGGAAGGTGATCTCCACGTCTTACTCCTCTACCATCTTGAAGGTCTCTCCTCAATCCCTTTTTTGACAGTATTTGTAAGTGTTGTTAGGTAGGAGTTCAACTTCTTTCTTTTACATGTGGACATCCAACTTTCCCAGCATCGCTTGTTTAAGAGACTGTCCTCTTCCCATTTTTGGTATAGGCACCCTTGTTGAGGATTATTTGACCATGAACTTGAGAGCTTATATCTGTGCTCTCTTTATCATTCCATTATTCTTTTTCTGTCTATAAGTCTGTACTATGCTTTTTGATAACTAGTAAAACATTTGTAATATGTTTTTAAGAAATCAGGAAGTGTCATGCCTTCAACTTCACACTTTCTTCATCAGAATGTTTTGGATATTTCGTGTTTTGTGATATTCCAGATACATTTTAGAATGAGCTTTTCTATTTCTGCCAAAAATTTGGGATTTTGAGAGCGATTGCTTTGCATCTATAGATCACCTTGGGTACTATTGACAAGTTAATGATATTTAGTATTCCAGTTCAGGAACATGGAATGTGTTTTCGTTTATTTATATACTCTCTGTTTACCTCCAGCAATATTTTATAATTTTTATCATGAGTCTTTCATGTCCTTCATTAAGTTAATTTTAAGTATTCTCTTTGATGCTACAGAATATAAATGTACATATCCTCAATATCTTTCTTGGATTTTTTTTCTGTTTATAGAAACACAACAAATTTTTGTGTTTGATTTTATATTTTGAATTCTGTAAAATTTGTTGATGAGTTCTGTGTTTTTTCATGTGGAATTTTAGGATTTTCCTTGTAAGACTTTATTATCTATGAACAGAGATCATTTTATTTCTTCCTTTCTGAATTAGATTCCCCTCCTTTTCTTGGCCTGAAAATTTCATCTAGAAAACCCAGTACTATGTTGAACCAAAGTGGTGAAAGTGTGCATTGTTGACTTTCTTGGTTGTAGAGGAAAGGGTTTCAGTATTCCACTGTGGAGTATATTGATAACTCTGGGCTTTTTCTATATGTTTATTACATTCAGGTAGGTTCCATTGGTTCCTAGAATGAGTGTTTTTATTATGAAAAGGTGCTGAATATTGTCAGTTAATTTCTCTGCATCACTTGATATGATTACATGGTATAACCATCATTTTGTGCATGTAGTCTTTTTAAAGTTTCTAGTTTTTTAAACACCCTTGAGTTCTACAAATAACTGAATTTTATAGCATATAATTATATTAATGTGCTTTATACTGTAGCTTGCTAGTATTTTATTGAGAGCTCTGTAGATGTATTCATCACAGATATTGGCTTGTAGTTGTTTGGTTTTTTTTATAACATCTTTATTGGAGTATAATTGTTTTACAATGGTGTGTTAGTTTCTGCTTTATAACAAAGTGAATCAGTTATACATATGTCCCCATATCTCTTCCCTCTTGCATCTCCCTCCCCACCACCATCCCTATCCCACCCCTCTAGGTGGTCACAAAACACCGAGCTGATATCCCTGTGATATGCGGCTGCTTCCCACTAGCTATCTCTTTTACATTTGGTAGTGTATATATGTCCATGCCACTCTCTCACTTTATCCCATGTTACCCTTCCCCCTCCTCATATCCTCAAGTCCATTCTCTAGTAGGTCTGTGTCTTTATTCCCGTCTTGCCCCTAGGATGATGATAATGGGCGAGGCTATGTATGTATGGGAGCAAGAGGTATATGGGAAATTTCTGTACCTTACTCTCAATTTTGGTGTGAAACTAAAGCTTTTATAAGAAAATCTTTAAAATTTTAAAAAATCTTGGTATTTCTGCATACACACTTAATAAGATTTTAATAATTCAGGGCTCTTAAATAATATTTGAAAAATGAATACACATCACTAGTTTTTACCTCCATCAATGCACTTTAAAAATGTAATAAAATGTAAGTGACTAATAAGGGGAAAAGGACAAACTGCAGCAGAATTTATAAAAACAGAAATAAACATACACCTACTAGAGCAACCACAACAAAAAATTCTCAACTGTTAATTCACTTATAATGTGCCTTAATGCTTAACATAGTTCATGACTTTCTCTGTGTGTCATCAAATATGCATTTATGGCATAATTTTAAAGGCTTTTGTCCCTTCCAAACACACACTTTTAATCCATCCTCCATTGCTGCCTTTGGTTTATTTTCAAAGAAAGCTGTGATGTAAATACCGTCAGTCTCCTGGTTCCTGAAACTGGAGGCTCCCTCACCTGCAAATCATTTTGTGAATCCACGGGACCCCATGCAGGGGAGTGGGTGTGAAGACCTAAGGACTTGGGGTAACCTTGGGAAGAGTTCTGAGAGCAGAGCCTCAGACAACCCTGATGCCACCATGTGATTTTTGCCAACCACTCACTTCCCATCTCCCCTTCTCCAAACAGAGATGCACTAGGCAATGACAGGGTCATGCCCATTCCAGGAAGAGCCCCTCCCCAGGGAATCAGGCTGACAGAGCCTGTGCTTCTAGAAGTTCCCGCCCCGAATCCTCACACTACTCAGAGGTCTCAGGTGTGTTGTGTGATAGCTCTAGGTCAGTGCTACTGAAAATGGGTCTTGGGGAGTAACATCAGCACCAACAGGAAACTTGTTAAAGGTGTCATTGGGCTTCCCTGGTGGCGCAGTGGTTGAGAGTCCGCCTGCCGATGCAGGGGACACGGGTTTGTGCCCCGGTCTGGGAAGATCCCACATGCTGCGGAGCGGCTAGGCCTGTGAGCCATGGCCGCTGAGCCTGCTCGTCCGGAGCCTGTGCTTCGCAACGGGAGAGGCCACAACAGTGAGAGGCCTGCATACAGAAAAAAAAAAAAGGTGTCATTTATGAGCCCCACCTCAAACTTGCAGGTTCATGACTTCTTAGAGTGGGAGCTGATCCCAAACCGATTTGTATTTACTTTAAAGCTTCAGAGAAAAAAACACAAAAAACAGTTGGCTAGGTGGTTTCCATCTGGTTTCTAATCAGGAGTACGTGACCAGTGTTAATAAATCACATCACCTGTGCCCTCCCCACAGAGTCTGGCTATTGGTGCTGTGGGAGGGTCAGTGTTGTTTGTATTAAGTGCTCCAGGTGATTCTAAGGTGAGCCCAGGGTTAATTAAGCACGTGAGCTCCCGGGTACATTTGTGGGAGTTCAGACCAAGCTCCAGTCGTAGGATAGGCCGCAGAGTCTGCTGTCCGTGGGGTTGGAAGGGGAACCAACCAGCCCACATACCCCACGTTAGCAGGATTTGGGGACATCAAATGAGGCGAGAACACGTGTAGACAACAAAGAAGAAATTCACAGTTTGGTCTCCATGTAAGAGCTTATTTTTTCTGAATCTCTCCTGAGGCAAAGGATAGGAGAGCTTGGCATTTTCACCATTTCAAGATCCTTTTCCCTGTGAGCGTGTTGGGAGCAGGTGAAGGAGCTGTGCTGACACCATTGAGGGTATTTTCTCAAGATGCTGGTGTGATTCCTCAACATAATATTGATGAGAAAACAAACCAGAGCAGGAGGAAGGAAACAAGAAAATGGCAACTTCTCAGGTAAATGTCCAGTCCTGGGTCAGAGGCTGTGTCTCCTTTTCCTCCTGAAATGCTGTGGATTGAGAATATACTAATTTAATTCTCTATTTCTCATGTTCCTGCCTAGGGAGTTTTTTTGTTTTGTTTTGTTTTTACTAGTTACTTCCTTTCCTTTTACTTATTTATATTTAAAAATTTTTTTGCGGTACACTGGCCTCTCATTGCCGTGGCCTCTCCCGTTGTGGAGCACAGGCTCCAGACACGCAGGCTCAGCAGCCATGGCTCGCGAGCCCAGCCACTCCGCAGCATGTGGGATCCTCCCAGACCGGGGCATGAACCCATGTCCCCTGCATCGACAGGCAGACTCTCAACCACTGTGCCACCAGGGAAGCCCTTTCCTTTTATTTTTATGATAATCAAGATCAGCTGCTTACAGTACTCTTTGATGTCCCAGAGGCTTTCTTCCATTGTCTGCTTCCAGGCTCCCTTTAGAGCATGAAGAATTCTCACCAATAATTAGTGACTTACAAGCAATGGATATATTCCCTTTGTGAGAGATTAACATGGGAAAGCATTGCTCTCCAAGGTTCCCACAGGGATGGAGTTGGGTCTGGGGATCATAGGGAAGAAGGGGAAAATGAAGTGGTTAGTTTATGTATGGATACAGCATCTACTCTTTATAACAGGAATAAGGAAATGCATATATATCAGGATGAACTTAGTGGTCAAGAATTCTTCAGAAAGTTCTGAAAAAAAAAAAAACGAAGTAGGAGAAACTATTCCCTATATAGGTAAGAAAAACTTACTATTTAAATACACTGTTAGGAAATCAAGCATGGGAGGTATGTATTGATAGAAACTTGCATTAAAATAACATTTTCATGATACATTCAGATTATGATTTCCCTATTTTTGCCAAAAATACCCAAGCAGTGATAATGTGGCCTTCTGAGTGCTTCAGTCACCTGCTATCCATTTATCCCATTACAACTCATGTTCACTGATACAGGTGCTTTCTGTGAGATCTCTGAGATTCCCGCATTATGAAGGTCATATTTTTTCCCTTTATCTTTAATAAGGGCCTTGAAAGATTTAGTGAGATTGTTCATAAAGCCATCACAGTAAGTGTGGGAACTTCGTTTCTTCTTAGTTTCTCTTTGCTTGTAGTTGGCCTTGAAATAACTTTCAACTGTGTTTGGTAGCGATTGGGTTTTATATGCTGAGGCTTTCATCAGTGAAGCCTAGGTTTTGATAGTATCTATTATACTCCACAGTCATGTAATAGACATACTCTTCTTCTTTGTATTCTTCAAATGTTTAGAAGAATAATATTAGTAATATATATTTAACTGTCTCAGATTTCTAAAATAATGCTCAGCTCATATGATAAAGATTTTCAACGAAGTAAAAGATTCAAAACCAATAACACTTATTTTATATTGTGTGTATTCACAGTCCATTGCATGTAAAAATTCAAAGTTAATAAATAAGGAGCTTGAGATTAACATATACACATTACTATATATAAAATAGATAATCAACAAGGACCTACTGTACAGCACAGGGAACTCTATTCAGTATTCTGTAATAACCTAACTGGGGAAAGAATCTGAAAAAGAATACTTAGATGTATATGTATAACTGAATCAATTGGCTGTACACGTGAAACTAATACAACATTGTAAATCAGCTATACTCCAATATAAAATAAAATTTTTAAAAAATTAAAAAAAATAAAAATTCAAAGTGTCTTCCACAAATAGATTTTACCAATTTAAAATAATCTTGATTTCTTTGACATAAATATTTTCTTCAGTATCACTTTTAATAAGTACAAAGTGCCTATTATAATGTATATCTCTATGCATGAAATGTCAACAATATTTGATCTATTTTTTTCTTGTTTCTCTTATTCTTCTCTGTTACAGAAATTTCCTTAAACATTCATTAGGGTTGTCTGTGTGTACTTCTCTGTGTTCTTTTTAGATAGTTTTAGTTCTGGTAAACTGGAGTAAAACCTATGCTTTAACATTTACTAAGACAAAATATCTCCAAAAATAAGAACAGTAATGTTATTTTTCTTAAGTTCTTTGTATGGTGTATTCAGTACTATCTACAAATAAACAGAAAAACCTTAGAAAGCTATGCAGTGTATAGTATATATTCAAAAAGAATTGTTGTTATGCTTCCTATTCTATTAGACCTGGAAAATCCATAGAACACTTTCAGTTCAAAGTTAACTATGAATTCTTAGCTTGCTGTTTTGCCTCTGTGCTGTTCAAAATTATCCTTCATGGACTAGAAACTTTGACATCACTAGATTAAAAATGAGCTTGTTAAAAATCTGGAAATCAGGCCCCAACCCAGAGCTCCTGAATCAGAATCTGCATTTTTACAATATCCCCAGGTTGTCTGTATACCCATTAAAAATTGAAATGTACACTTCTAACTCACCAGGACTTTTTAATCTAAGAAATATACGTAATTTATCCCTTATAAATACAACATTCAAAAGTCCATACATTTGAGTTCATACCATCATTTGATAACTTCTTTCCATATAAGAATAGTCTCTACTCTGATTTGATTGATCATATTTTGTCCTTTTTCTGAGTTAGAAATATGCTACAGAATATTACTGTGTAAAAAATTCTCTTATTGCATAATTCAAGACACTCTCCTAAATCAAAACCAATTCTCTTAACTCTCTGTTTTCATCTTGGGTCACATTATGAACTCTTACCCTAGCCACTTTTTTTTTCTTTTAATTTTTGAATTTAATTTTGTTGATTTTTTTATACAGCAGGTTCTTATTAGTCATCAGTTTTATACACATCAGTGTATACATGTCAATCCCAGTTGCCCAATTCATCACACCACCACCCCCACCACTCCGCCGCTTTCCCCGCTTGGTGTCCATACGTTTGTTCTCTACAACTGTGTCTCAATTTCTGCCCTGCAAGTCAGTTCATCTGTACCATTTTTCTAGGTTCCACATATATGCATTAATATACGATATTTGTTTTTCTCTTTCTAACTTACTTCACTCTGTATGACAGTCTCTAGATACGTCCATGTCTCTACAAAAGACCCAATTTCGCTCCTTTTTATGGCCAAGTAATATTCCATTGTATATACGTACCACATCTTCTTTGTCCATTTGTTTGTCAATGGGCATTTAGGTTGCTTCCATGACCTGGCTATTCTAAATAGTGCTGCAATGAACACTGGGGTGCATGTGTCTTTTTGAATTATGGTTTTCTCAGGGTATATGCCCTGTAGTGGGATTGCTGGGTCACATGGTAATTCTATTTTTAGTTTTTTAAGGAACCTCCATACTGTTCTCCATAGTGGGTGTATCAATTTATATTCCCACCAACAGTGCAAGAGGGTTCCCTTTTCTCCACACCCTCTCCAGCATTTGTTGTTTGTAGATTTTCTGATGATGCCCATTCTAACTGGTGTGAGGTGATATCTCATTGTAGTTTTGATTTGCATTTCTCTAATGATTAATGATGTTGAGCAGATTTTCATGTGCTTCTTGGCCATCAGTATGTCTTCTTTGGAGAAATGTTTAGGTCTTCTGCCCATTTTTGGATTGGGTTGTTTGTTTTTTTAATATTGAGCTGCATGAGCTGTTTATATATTTTGGAGATTAATCCTTTGTTGATTCATTTGCAAGTATTTTCTCCCTTTCTGAGGGTTGTCTTTTCATCTTGTTTATGGTTTCCTTTGCTGTGCAAAAGCTTTTACGTTTCATTAGGTCCCATTTGTTTATTTTTGTTTTTATTTCCATTACTCTAGGAGGTGGATCAAAAAAGATTTTGCTGTGATTTATGTCAAAGAGTGTTCTTCCTATGTTTTCCTCTAAGAGTTTTATAGTGTCCAGTCTTACATTTAGGTCTTGAATCCATTTTGAGTTTATTTTTGTGTATGGTGTTAGGGAGTGTTCTAATTTCATCTTTTACATGTAACTGTCCAGTTTTCCCAGCACCGCTTATTGAAGAGAATCTCTTTTCTCCATTGTATATCCTTGCCTCCTTTGTCATAGATTAGTTCACCATAGGTGCGTGGGTTTATCTCTGGGCTTTCTATCTTGTTCCCTTGATCTATGTTTCTGTTTTTGTGCCAGTACCATATTGTCTTGATTACTACAGTTTGTAATATAGTCTGAAGTCAGGGAGTCTGATTCCTCCAGCTCTGTTTTTTTCCCTCAAGACTGCTTTGGCTATCCGGGGTCTTCTGTGTGTCCATATAAATTTTAAGATTTTTTGTTCTAGTTTTGTAAAAAATGCCATTGGTAATTGGATAGGGATTGCATAGAATCTGTAGATTGCTTTGGGTAGTATAGTCATTTTCACAATATTGATTCTTCCAATCCAAGAACATGGTATATCTCTCCATTTGTTGGTATCATCTTTAATTTCTTTCATCAGTGTCTTACAGTTTTCTGCATACAGATCTTTTGTCTCCCTAGGTAGGTTTATTCCTAGGTATTTTATTCTTTTTGTTGCAGTGGTAAATGGGAGTGTTTCCTTAATTTCACTTTCAGATTTTTCATCATTAGTGTATAGGAATTCAAGAGATTTCTGTGCATTGATTTGTATCCTGCAACTTTACCAAATTCACTGATTAACTCTAGTAGTTTCCTGGTGGCATCTTTGGGATTCTCTATGTATAGTATCATGTGATCTGCAAACAGTGACAGTTTTACTTCTTCTTTTCCAATTTTTATTCCTTTTATTTCTTTTTCTTCTCTGATTGCCATGGCTAGGAATTCCAAAACTATGTTGAATAGTAGTGGCTAGAGTGGACATCCTTGTCTTGTGCCTGATCTTAGAGGAAATGTTTTCAGTTTTTCATCATTAACAATGATGTTTGCTGTGGGTTTATCATATATGGCCTTTATTGTGTTGTAGTAGGTTCCCTCTATGCCCACTTTCTGGAGAGTTTTTATCATAAATGGGTGTTGAATTTTGTCAAAAGCTTTTTCTGCATCTATTGAGATGATCATATGGTTTTTATTCTTCAGTTTGTTAATATGGTGTATCACATTGATTGATTTGCTTATATTGAAGAATCCTTGCATCCCTGGGATAAATCCCACTTGATCATGGTGTATGATCCTTTTAATGTGTTGTTGGATTCTGTTTGCTAGTATTTTGTTGAGGATTTTTGCATGTATATTCATCAGTGCTATTGGTCTGTAATTTTCTTTTTTTTTTTGCGGTACATGGGCCTCTCACTGTTGTGGCCTCTCCCGTTGCGGAGCACAGGCTCAGCGGCCATGGCTCACGGGCCCAGCCACTCCGCGGCATGCAGGATCTTTCCGGACCGGGGCACGAACCCGTGTCCCCTGCATCAGCAGGCAGACTCTCAACCACTGCCCCACCAGGGAAGCCCTGTAAATTTCTTTTTTTGTAGTATCTCCGTCTGGTTTTGGTACCAGGGTGATGGTGGCCTCATAGAATGAGTTTGGGAGTGTTCCACCCTCTGCTATCTTTTGGAAGAGCTTGAGAAGGATGGGTGTTAGGGCTTCTCTAAATGTTTGATAGAATTCACCTGTGAAGCCATCTGGTCCTGGACTTCTGTTTGTTGGAAGAGTTTTAATCACAGTTTCAATTTCATTACTTGTGATTGGTCTGTTCATATTTTCTATTTCTTCCTTGTTCAGTCTTGGAAGGTTATACCTTTCTAAGAATTTGTCCATTTCTTCCAGGTTGTCCATTTTATTGGCGTAGAGTTGCTTGTAGTAGTCTCTTAGGATGCTTTGTATTTCTGTGGTCTCTGTTGTAACTTCTCTTTTTTCATTTCTAATTTTATTGATTTGAGTCCTCTCCCTCTTTTTTTTGATGAGTCTGGCTAATGGTTTATTAATTTTGTTTATCTTCTCAAAGAACCAGCTTTTAGTTTTATTGAGATTTTTCTTGTTTCTTGATGTAGGCTTGTATATCTATAAACTTCCCTCTTAGAACTGCTTTTGTTGCATCCCATAGGTTTTGGATCATCGTGTTTTCATTGTCATTTGTCTCTAGGTATTTTTTGATTTCTTCAGTGATCTCTTGGTTATTTAGTAACGTATGGTTTAGCCTCCATGTGTTTGTGTTTTTTATGTTTTTTCCATGTTATTGATTTCTAATGTCATAGCGTTGTGGTCAGAAAAGATGCTTGATATGATTTCAATTTTCTTAAATTTACTGAGACTTGATTTGTGACCCAAGATGTGATCTATCCTGGAGAATGTTCTGTGTGTAGTTGAGAAAAAAGTGTTATCTGCTGTTTTTGGATGGAATGTTGTATAAATATCAATTACACCTATCTGGTCTATTGTGTCATTTAAAGCTTCTGTTTCCTAATTTATTTTCATTTTGGATGATCTTTCCATTGGTGTAAGTGAGGTGTCCCCCACTATTATTGTGTTACTCTCAATTTCCTCTTTTATAGATCTTAGCAGTTGCCTTATGTATTGAGGTGCTCCTATGTTGGGTGCATATATATTTATAATTGTTATATATTCTTCTTGGATTGATCCCTTGATCATTATATAGTGTCCTTCCTTGTCTCTTGTAACATTCTTTATTTTAAAGTCTATTATCTGATATGAGTATAGCTACTGCAGCTTTCTTTTGATTTCCATTTGCATGGAATATCTTTTTCCATCCCCTCACTTTCAGTCTGTATGTGTCCCTAGGTCTGAAGTGGGTCTCTTGTAGACAGCATATAGATGGGTCTTGTTTTTGTATCCATTCAGCAAGCTTGTGTCTTTTGGTTGGAGCATTTAATCCATTCACGTTTAAGGTAATTATCAATATGTATGTTCCTATGACCATTTTCTTAATTGTTTTTGGTTTGTTTTTGTAGACCCTTTTCTTCTCTTGTGTTTCCCACTTAGAGAAGTTCCTTTAGCATTTGTTGTAGAGCTGGTTTGGTGGTGCTGAATTCTCTTAGCTTTTGCTTGTCTGTAAAGCTTTTGATTTCTCCATTGAATCTGAATGAGATCCTTGCCAGGTAGAGTAATCTTTGTTGTAGGTTCTTCCCTTTCATCACTTTAAGTATATCATGCCACTCCCTTCTGGCTTGTAGAGTTTCTGCTGAGAAATCAGCTGTTAACCTTATGGGAGTTCCCTTGTATGTTATTTGTTGTTTTGGCCTTGCTGCTTTCAATAATTTTTCTTTGTCTTTAATTTTTGCCAGTTTGATTACTATGTGTCTTGGCATGTTTCTCCTTGGGTTTATCCTGTGTGGGACTCTCTGTGCTTCCTGGACTCGGGTGGCTATTTCCTTTCCTATGTTAGGGAAGTTTTCGACTATAATCTCTTCAAATATTTTCTCGGGTCCTTTCTCTCTCTCTTCTCCTTCTGGGACCCCTATAATGCCAATGTTGTTGCATTTAATTTTGTCCCAGAGGTCTTTTAGGCTGTCTTCATTTCTTTTCATTCTTTTTTCTTTATTCTGTTCCACAGTAGTGAATTCCACCATTCTGTCTTCCAGGTCACTTATCCGTTCTTCTGCCTCAGTTATTCTGCTATTGATTCCTTGTAGTGTAGTTTTCATTTCAGTTATTGTATTGTTCATCTCTGCTTGTTTGTTCTTTAATTCTTCTAGGTCTTTGTTAAACATTTCTTGCATCTTCTCAATCTTTGCCTCCATTCTTTTTCTGAGGTCCTGGATCATCTCTACTATCATTATTCTGAATTCTTTTTCTGGAAGGTTGCCTATCTCCACTTCATTTAGTTGTTTTTCTGGGGTTTTATCTTGTTCCTTCATCTGGTGTATAGCCCTCTTCCTTTTCATCTTGTCTGTCTTTCTGTGAATGTGGTTTTTGTTCCACAGGCCGCAGGATTGTAGTTCTTCTTGCTTCTGCTGACTGCCCTCTGGTGGATGAGGCTATCTAATAGGCTTATGCAAGTTTTCTGATGGGAGGGACTGGTGGTAGGTAGAGCTGACTGTTGCTCTGGTGGGCAGAGCTCAGTAAAACTTTAATCCATTTGACTGCTGATGGGTGGGGCTCGGTTCCCTCCCTGTTAGTTATTTGGCCTGAGACAACCCAACACTGGAGCCTACCTGGGCTGTTTGGTGGGGCTAATGGTGGACTCTGGGAGGGCTCACGCCAAGGAGTAGTTCCCAGAACTTCTTCTGTCAGTGTCCTTGTCCCCACAGTGAGCCACAACCACCCCCCACCTCTGTAGGAGACCCTCCAACACTAGCAGGTAGGTCTGATTCAGTCTCCCCTGGGGTCACTGCTCCTTTTCTTGGGTCCCGATGCGCACACTACTTTGTGTGTGCCCTTCAAGTATGGAGTCTCTGTTTCCCCCAGTTCTGTTGAAGTCCTGCAATCAAATCCCAGTAGCCTTCAAAGTCTGATTCTCTAGGAATTCCTCCTCCCATTGCCAGACTCCCAGGTTGGGAAGCCTGATGTGGGGCTCAGAACCTTCACTCCAGTGGGTGGACTTCTGTGGTACAAGTGTTCTCCAGTCTGTGAGTCACCCACCCAGCAGTTATGGGATTTGATTTTACTGTGATTGCGCCCTTCCTACCGTCTCATTGTGGCTTCTCCTTTGTCTTTGGATGTGGGGTATCTTTTTTGGTGAGTTCCAGTGTCTTCCTGTCGATGATTGTCTAGCAGCTAGTTGTGATTCTGGTGTTCTCGCAAGAGGGAGAGAACCATCTCTGCCATCTTGGTTCCAATCTCCCCTAGCCACTTTGTAAATGTACTTTTTATTTCAGAGAGAGTTGACATTCCAGGATGTGGCCATAAAATTTTCTCAGGACGAGTGGGAATTTCTGAATGTCGCTCAATAGAAATTGTATAGGGATGTGATGTTAGGGAACTATAGGAAACTGGTCTCCTCAGGTGAAGATAACTTCTGGAATTCCTTACTCGCAGAGTTTAGGTTCCTTCATTTGTAGAGGATCTCCTGGAATCTTCTGCTTCCTACAGTAGAATTTCAGATCACAACTTTCAAGGGAAAAATGGGAGTTTGTGGGTATAGAAAGAAAGCCTTCATGATGATTCAACATGATTCTAACCTTCCTCTTTTTTGAGGTAATCTCCATCCTTCACTCTAGATTAGTGGTAATTCTGTAAGTTCAGTGGTATAAAATCATGCTTCCCTCCTCTTAAAATCAGACTTCCACCCCTTATTTTTGACTCAGTAGTAATTAGATGTGGATGTCAGGAACTGATTTTTACCTGTTGCCTAGGGATATTAAATGTGCTTTCAAAAACAGTATTTTTTGAAATTATTTTCTAGAACATTTTAACATTCTACAGTGTCTTCTCACAAGGGCACAATACTGTATTGGAAACTGTAGAATATCCAGCAAAACTTATGTTGCTTTTTCTAATGAACATGTCTTATTGTCTGTCTAAGCCAGACCTAGTCACATTTTTGGAGCAAAAGAAGGATCCCGGGGATGTGAAGGGAAAGGAGACAACAGCCATACACCCAGGTTCTTGTGAATAGATGAAACAGGTAACACAGGTGAGACCTCCAAAGATCATGGAGGAAGTTAAATCTTATAATAAGGTTTGGGAAGATCTTTTTCACTAGAAATTATTTTTGATAAGCCTAGTTTATTTCTGTTGTCTTAGAGGCATACCTCCTACCTTAATCCTGTGGTCTTAAATCCTCCATGTATTCTTTTTGGCTCCAGTGATTATCCCTCTGATTCACTGAGAGCCAAAATCCTACTCTTGGTCTGTGAGGCACTACATGATCTGCCTGTTCTTCCACTGCTAAACGGAATCTATGAAAAACTGTGCACATTTCTGAGTAACTCTACTCTATTTATTTTTTTAAGCTCCACTTCTACTTCAAGTCAGAAGAGTATGAGAGGAGTCCTGGAGATACTGGGGTTTGGTACCAAAATTCCAGGAATACTGGGGACAGATGTT
Source organism: Mesoplodon bidens (assembly GCF_964165515.1). Classification (NCBI taxonomy): domain Eukaryota; kingdom Metazoa; phylum Chordata; class Mammalia; order Artiodactyla; family Ziphiidae; genus Mesoplodon; species Mesoplodon bidens. The sequence goes on along the minus strand of NC_138175.1, from coordinate 56,605,669 downwards.
ATATGTTTTCTGCTTTATAGTATCGAATCTTATGGACACTTCAAACATCACCCTACAAATTTCATTCTTGGTAATTCCTTCAGACTGTCAAGCACCTTCCTAAAATGTAACCATGTAATCCTCAATTTAACTTCAATATTTCCCTTTCCTTGTACAAACGAACATTAGATATTCTAAGTGTATTTTGCACCAATTCATCAGTGCTAAAATAATTTATCTAGTTAACTCATAGAATTTTAAGATTAATAACCTAGGGGAACTTAGAACCTTGCCCAGTTTATTTTAAGGTCTCAAATCTAATTTAATTTTTTAATAACTATCATTTCATAAGTTTGTCGTATTTAAGATGAAGCTTGCAGGGACTATTTCCTATATATTTTCACTTTCTGATTAGTTCTATGTCAGAATCATCTATGATTTTAGATTCAAAAGATCTAATAAAACATGCTCAAATGAACAGGTGTTTGGTAAGAATTGAATTAATTAGTAGGCATCACATATTTGTAAATTGTTTGGTTTATAAATATAAGATTATTTCACTTAAAAAGTAATCATTAGGTTTTTCATCCACTTTTCACATTTATCTGAATCATAATTTACACACAAATATTTATTGTATTTTTAAAATAAATTTATTTATTTTTGACTACATTGGGTCTTTGTTGCTGCACTTGGGCTTTCTCTAGTTGCAGTGAGCGGGGGCTACTCTTCATTTGCCGTGGACAGTCTTCTCATTGCAGTGGCTTCTCTTGTTGTGGAACACAGGCTCTAGGCTCACAGGTTTCAGTAGTTGTGGCGTGCAGGCTCAGTAGTTGTGGCACACGGGCTTAGTTGCTCCACGGCATGTGGGATCTTCCTGGATCAGGGCTCAAACCCTTGTCCCCTGCATTGACAGGTGGATTCTTAACCACTGCGCCGCCAGGGAAGCCCAAACATTTATTTTATATATCAGTGATTCTCTGCATGTTTTACAACTTTCATCTTGTTCCTGTATTTATAAAGTACTTTTCTTCTAGAAAATGGATTACAGCCTTGATATATTGTGTGTGCATATATATAATTAAAAAGATGATAAATTTCAGGGCTTCCCTGGTGGCGCAGTGGTTAAGAATCTGCATGCCAACGCAGGGGACATGGGTTCCAGCCCTGGGCCGGGAGGATCCCACAGGCTGTGGAGCAACTAGGCCGGTGTGCCACAACTACTGAGCCCACACACCTAGAGCCCTCACACCACAATGAAGAGTAGCCCCCGCTCACCGCAACTAGAGAAAGCACGCATGCAACAATGAATACCCCACTCAGCCAAAAATAAATAAATAAATACATAAATTAAAAAAAAATTCGTTACTGTCTTTAAATCTTTATTCATTCAAAGTTTTTTTTTTTTTTTTTGCGGTATGCAGGCCTCTCACTGTTGTGGCCTCTCCCGTTGCGGAGCACAGGCTCCGGACGCGCAGGCTCAGTGGCCATGGCTCACGGGCCTAGCCTCTCCGCGGCATGTGGGACCTTCCCGGATCGGGGCACGAACCCGTGTCCCCTGCATCGGCAGGCGGACTCTCAACCACTGCGCCACCAGGGAAGCCCTCAAAGTTTTTATTAGAGCTTTTTATGAATGATTGTAATGTGTTTTCTGTGAAATTCTCCTGCCTTGCAGTACATGCCAGTGATTCAAAGTGGTTGCTTTTTATGGAAGCACAGTCACAGTTGAAAATTACCGTTATTTAGAAGTATTCTTTCCTTTTTAAAAAACATTTTATTTATGTATTATTATTATTTTTTGGGGGGGACTGTGTTGTGTCTTAGTTGTGGCACACGGGATCTTCGTTGAATCACGCAGGATCTTCGCTGATGCAGGCAGGATCTTCATTGAGGCATGCAGGATCTTTCATTGCAGCACACAGGCTCTTTGTTGTGGTGTGCAGGCTTGTCTCTAGTTGTGGTGTGCGGGTTTTCTCTTCTCTAATTGTGGCGCGTGGGCTCCAGAGTGCGTGGGCTCTGTAGTTTGTGGCAGGCAGGCTCTCTAGTTGAGGCGCTTGAGCTCAGTAGTTGGGGTGTGTGGGCTTAGTTGCCCCATGGCATGTGGGATCTTAGTTCCCCATCCAGTGCTCACTCGAACATGTCCCCTGCATTGGAAGACGGATTCTTTACCACTGGACCACCAGGGAAGTCTCTATTCTTTCTTAATAGTACATATATTCAGAATGTGGGGGGATAATTTTCTCTTATTTTGTTGAGTAATTCCATGACAGTTTGCTTCCTTTTTTATGATAGGTTCCAAAAAATTACTTGTTTGCATTTTTGTTTTTATTTATATCATGGATATAAATGACAATTTGCAACCCAGTACGTAAGAAAGTTTGTTGTTTAATTCAAATTTGAACCTCCAATGTGTCTACAGCCAACAGAATCATGTGCTTGTCTAATTATTTCCCCTACTGTGTTCATGACTTACCTACTTTATTTCTCTTCTTGGTTAATAGACAATGTTTGTTTTATACTGTCTTGGTCAGTAGATGTAGAAATTGTCTTAATTTCATATCAAATTATTAATGAATTTTTTGTGTGAGACAGACATTTTTAAGTTGAAACTAATCTTTGAAAAAGTTTATAATTCTATTTTAGGTATTATTTTCATTTTTAATTCTGAGAAAAAAACACAGGTGTTTAACCATTTTAAACATTTTTATCTGTATACTCCAGTGTTTTAAGTATATTCACATTGTTTTGCCATTGACATCTGAAAATTTTCATCTTGAAAAACTGACTCCATAATTCATTCATTCATTCATTCATTCATTTAAAATTTATTTTTGGCTGTGTTGGGTCTTTGTTGCTGCACACGGGCTTTCTCTAGTTTCGGTGAGCGGGGTTTACTCTTCGTTGTGGTGTGCAGGCTTCTCATTGTGATGGCTTCTCTTGTTGCAGAGCATAGGCTCTAGGCATGCAGGCTTCAGTAGTTGTGGCACGTTGGCTCAGGAGTTGTGGCTCGAGGGCTCTAGAGCTCAGGCTCGGTAGTTGTGGTGCACGGGCTTAGTTCCTCCGTGGCATGTAGGATCTTCCCAGATCAGGTCTCGAACCTGTGTCCTCTGCATTGGCAGGCAGATGCTTAACCACTGAGCCACCAGGGAAGTCCCGTGACTCCATAATTCTTAAACAACTACGTTATTTCCTTCTACTACAAGCCCGTGTCAAGTACCATTCCACTTTTTTTTCCTATGAAGTTGAGTACATTATATTGCTCACATAAGTGAAATCATATCGTGTCTTTTTCTTTGTGACTCTCGTATCTCACAACATGGTATCTTTAAGGTCTATTCATGTTGTACCATGTGACAAGATCCATGACTTTTTCAAAGCTAAATAATCTCTTGTATGTATATGACATTTTTAAAATCACTTCTTGTATCCATGAACATTGGGTTGCTTCCATCTATTAATGGTTTTGTGAATAATGTTGCAATGTACCTGAATGTGCACATAGCTCTTGCAGATCCTCCTTTGAAGTCTTTAGTGTATATACCCAGATGCATGGTGACTGGATCATAATTTCATAATTCTATTTTTAATTTTTGAGAAACCTCCATAGTGGTTACACCATTTTATATTTCCTTTAACAGAGTGTAATAATTCTGATTTCTCCACATCTTTGCCAAATTTCATGTAATTATATATATAAAGTTATATATAAAAAATTTGATAGTGGTCATCCTAATGGGTGCTAGGTGATATCTCATTGTGGTTTTGTTTTTTATTTCTCTAATGATTACTGACTTTGAGACTCATTCACATTTTTGTTGTCCATTTGTATGTCTTACTTGGATTGATGTCTATTAAATCCTTTGCCCATACATTATGTTATTTGTTTTATGATGTTTTTGTGTTGTATGAGTTATTTATATATTCTGGGTCTTAACTCCTTATCAGCTATATGCCTTGCAGTAATTTTTTCTTATCCTAAAGGTTGACTTTTTACCCCGCTGATTGTTTCTTGTAATGTGCACAAGTTTTTATATTTGACATAATCCCATTTGCTTTTGTTGCCTGAGCTTTTGGTTTCATAGCCAAGAAATTATTGTCAAATCAAATGTCATAAAACTTTCCCCCTATGTTTTCTTCCAGGAGATTTTGATTTATAGGTTTATATATAAATCTTCAATCCCTTTAAGTTAATATTTGTATGTGGTGTTAAGTGAGGATCCAACTTCATCCTTTCACATGTGAACAGCCAACTTTCCCAACATCATTTGTTTTAGAGAGTATCCTTGTCCCATTGTGTGGTATAGAACTCTTGGTGAAGATTCTTTGACCATAAACGTGAGAGCTTATGTCTGTGTACTGTATGCTGATCCACTGTTGTCTTTCTGTATGTTTCTACTATTCTTTTCTGATAACTACAGCTTTGTAATATGTTTTAAAATATAAAAGTGTCTTGCCTGTAATTTTCCACTTTCTTTACCAAATTATTTTGGATATTCACTGTTTTGTGATATTTCACATATATTTTAGAAGGAACTTTTCTATTTTGCCAAAGTTTTCATTGGGATTATGAAAGTGATTGCTTCAAATCTATGGATCACCTTGGGTAGTATTGATAACTAATGATATTAAGCATTTGAGTCTGGGCACATGAAATGTGTGTTTATTTATTTATATTTTCTTTAGGTTCTACCAATGATATTTTATAATATCCATCAGAAAACACTTTACCTCCATCTGTAAACTAACTTCTAAGAATTTTTTTGTCTTTGATCCTAGTATAAATGTAATAATAATTTAATATTTTTCTTTAATCATTTTCTGTTAGTTTATAACACACAACTAATTTTTATGTTTTATTTTGTATTTTGAATTTTGCTAAATTTATGAGTTCTGTATTTGTATTTTAATGTGGATGTTTTAGGGTTTTTTACATAAGATTTTGTCATCTGTGAAGAGAGATCTTTACTCCTTCCTTTCTGGCTTGGGTGTGGATGCCTTTTTCTATTCTTTGCTTGACTGTTTTGACTAGTAAATTCAATACTATGTTGAATCAAGGTGGTGATGGTGTGCATTCTTAAGTTTTCTTGAATATAGAAAAAAGCCTTAAGTCTTCCACTGTTGAGTGTAATGAAATCCTGGGCTTAGCATTTATGATCTTTATTACAGTCCAGTAGATTCCATCAATTCCAATTTTGAGTTTTTTTATCATGAAATATTATTAAATATTATCAGTTTATCTGCATCATTTTGTAATTATGTGGTATGGATTTCATTCTGTGGATGTGACCTTTTTAATTTACATTTTTAAACAGGTTTTAACTGTACTAATACTTCCTAATTTTTTGTGGTGCATAATTCTTCTAGTGTGCATTTATTTATTTATTTATTTTAGGAGTCCCAAGTGCTTCATTTTATTTATTTATTTATTTTAACATCTTTATTGGAGTATAATTGCTTTACAGTGTTGTGTTAGTTTCTGCTGTATAACAAAGTGAACCAGCAATATGTATACATATATCCACATATCCCTTCCCTCTTGCGTCTCCCTCTCACCCTCCCTATACCACCCCTGTAGTTGGTCACAAAGCAACGAGCTGATCTCCCTGTGCTATGCAGCTGCTTCCCACTAGCTATCTATTTTACATTTGGTAGTGTATATATGTCAGTGCTACTCTCTCACTTTGTCCCAGCTTACCCTTCCCCCTCCCCATGTCCTCAAGTCCATTCTCTACATCTGCGTCTTTATGACTGTTCTGCCCCTAGGTACATAAGAACCACTTTTTTTTTTTTAGATTCCATATATATGTGTTAGCATAAGGTATTTGTTTTTCTCTTTCTGACTCACTTCACTCTATATGACAGACTCTAGGTCCATCCATCTCACTAAAAACAACTCAATTTCATTTCTTTTTATGGTTGAGTAATATTCCATTTTATATATGTGCCACATCTTCTTTATCCATTCATCTGTTGATGGACACTTAGGTTGCTTCCATGTCCTGGCTATTGCAAATTGTGCTACAATGAACATTGTGGTACATGTCTCTCTTTGAATTATGGTTTTCTCAGGGTATATGCCCAGTAGTGGGATTACTGCATCATATGGTAGTTCTATTTTTAGTTTTTTAAGGAAACTCCATACTGTTCTCCATAGTGGCTGTATAAATGTACATTCCCACCAACAGTGCAAGAGGGTTCCCTTTTCTCCACACCCTCTCCAGCATTTATTGTTTGTAGATTTTTTGATGATGGCCATTCTGACCAGTGTGAGGTGATGTCTCATTGTAGTTTTGATATGCATTTCTCTAATGATTATTGATGTTGAGCATCCTTTCATGTGTTTGTTGTCAATCTGTATGTCTTCTTTGGAGAAATGTCTGTTTAGGTCTTCTGCCCATTTCTGGATTGGGTTGTTTGTTTTTTGGTATTGAGCTGTATGAGCTGCTTGTATAGTTTGGAGATTAATCCTTTGTCTGTTGCTTCGTTTGCAAATATATTCTCCCATTCTGAAGGTTGTCTTTTCATTTTCTTGATGGTTTCCTTTGCTGTGCAGAAGCTTTTAAGTTTAATTAGGTCCCATTTGTTTATTTTTGTTTTTATTTTTTTACTCTAGGAAGTGTATCAAAAAAGATCTTGCTGTGATTTATGTCAGAGAGTGTTCTGCCTATGTTTTTCTTTAAGAGTTTTATAATATCTCACCTTACATTTAGGTCTTTAATCCATTTTGAGTACTTTTGTGTATGGTGTTAGAGAATGGTCTAATTTTAAATTTATTTATTTATTTATTTATTTTAGGCTGTGTTGGGTCTTCATTTCTGTGCGAGGGCTTTCTCTAGTTGTGGCAAGCGGGGGCCACTCTTCATCGCGGTGCGCGGGCCTCTCACTGTCGCGGCCTCTCATTGCGGAACACAGGCTCCAGACGCGCAGGCTCAGTAGTTGTGGCTCACGGGCCCAGCTGCTCCGCGGCATGTGGGATCTTCCCAGAGCAGGGCTCGAACCCGTGTCCCCTGCATTGGCAGGCAGATTCTCAACCACTGTGCCACCAGGGAAGCCCAGAATGGTCTAATTTTATTCTTTCACATGTAGTTGTCCAGTTTTCTCAGCACCGTTTATTGAAGAGACTGTCTTTTCTCCATTGTATATTCTTGCTTCCTTTTTCATAGATTAGGTGAACATAGGTGTGTGGGTTTATCTCTCGACTTTCTATGCTGTTCCATTGATCTATATTTCTGTTTTTCTGCCAGTACCATACTGTTTTTTTTTCTTGCGGTACGTGGGCCTCTCACTGTTGTGGCCTCTCCCGTTGTGGAGCACAAGCTCTGGACACACAGGCTCAGCGGCCATGGCTCACAGGCCCAGCCACTCTGCAGCATGTGGGATCTTCCCAGGCTGGGGCATGAACCCGTGTCCCCTGCATCAGCAGGTGGACTCTCAACCACTGTGCCACCAGGGAAGCCCTACCATACTGTTTTATTAGTGTAGCTTTGTAGTATAGTCTGAAGTATGGAGGCTCATTCCTCCAGCTCCGTTTTTCTTTCTCAAGATTGTTTTGGCTATTCAGGGTCTTTTTTTTCTCCATATAAATTGTAAAATTTTTTGGTCTAATTCTGTGAAAAATGCTATTGGTAATTTGATAAGAGTTGCATTGAATCTATATTACTTTGGGTAATATAGTCATTTTGGCAATATTGATTCTTCCAATATAAGAATATGGTATATCTCTCCATCTGTTTGCATCATCTTTGATTTCTCTCATTAGTATCTTGTAGCTTTCTGAGTACAGGTCTTTTGCCTCCTTATGTAGGTTTATTCCTAGGTATTTTATTCTTTTTGATGGATGGTAAATAGGTTTGTTTCCTTAATTTCTCTTTCTGATTTTTCATTGTTAGTGTATAGGAATCCAAGAGATTTCTGTGTATTAATTTTGTATCCTGTAACATTACCATGTTCATTGATGAGCTCTACTGGTCTCCTGGTAGCATCTTTAGGTTTTTCTATGCATAGTATCATGTCATCTGCAGACAGTGATAGTTTTACTTCTTTTCCAACTTGGATTCCTTTTATTTCTTTTTCTTCTCTGATTGCCATGGCTAGGACTTCCAAAACTATGTTGAATAAAATTGGTGAGAGTGGACATCCTTGTCTTGTTCCTGATCATAGAGGAAATGCTTTCAGTTTTTCACCATTGAGAATGATGTTTGCTGTGGGTTTGTCTTGTATGACCTTTACTATGTTGAGGTATGTTCCCTTTATGCCCATTTTCTGGAGAGTTTTTTTTTTATCATAAATGGGTGCTGAATTTTGTTTAAAGCTTTTTCTGCAGCTATTGAGATGATCATATGGTTTTTATTCTTCAGTTTGTTAATGTGGTGTATCACATTGATTGATTTGTGGATACTGAAAAATCCTTGCATCCCTGGGATAAATTCTGCTTGATTATGGTGTATGATCCTTTTAATTTGTTGTTGGATTCGGTTTGCTAGTATTTTGTTGAGGATTTTTGCATCTATGATCATCAGTGATATTGTCCTGTAATTTTCTTTTTTTGTGATATCTTTATCTGGTTTTGGTGTTAGGGTGATGGTGGCCTTGTAGAATGAGCATGGAAGTGTTCCTTCCTCTGCAATTTTGGGAAGAGTTTCAGAAGGAATATTTAAGTAAGTTCATTTCATTCATAATTACTATGGAATACAATGTTGTTTGTTAGGAAATGTAATAGGTGCATTACTACCTATGTGAAAATATTACCTTCATATATAATTGGTTAAGGAAAGCAATTTGATAGAAATTTTGATTTGACAATATATATGTTGTGTATTATACCAATTCAAATCAGTCTAAGTTACACATTGAAATTGCAGGATATACCTGCAATTAATGAAAACAGTCATGTTTGGAGAAATAATTTTTATTGCTTGGGGGTAATTAATGGGCATTTTAATTTGACTTTATTATTTAAATAATTTATAATTTTATATTTTATAATGTTTATTATTTTATAATTTAATTTTTCCTCTGTATTGTAGTTTTCTATAATTGTTGTGACATATAACCACACATTTAACACTTGAAAAAGTATTGTAAAGTTCATAAGTTAGAATTCCAGTGATCTTGGCCGGGTTTTTTGTTTAGGGTCTTACAAGGTCAAAAATCAAGGTTTCTGGAGACATGGGTTCTTATCTGCTGCCTCCAGGGGAGAATGCACTTCCAGGACCATTCAGGTGCTAGGCAGAATACATGTCATTCTGGTGGTTTCCACATGACCCCTCTGTGGTGACACCTTGCACCTGGTGTCCCAAAGGGAGAGAAGAAAATATTGTCATTGTTTACTCAGTTATTTTTTTTGATCCTTTACCGTGTATTCAATTCAAGGGATCATTGGGAGTATTTTATATAAGTAAGGTTATTACTTCAATGGTTCAAATTAGGAACTATTTACAATTAGGTTATGAATCAGATGTAAATCGGGGAATTAGTGAATAGGAGAGTAAATTAGTGACCTTCAGTCCACTCCTGAAACCTCCATCACCCCACCTCCTTCCCTCTACTCCATCAGTCTCTATCCCTCATTGTGACCTCAGTCTCTCTGCCTCTGTGACCTTTAGATAGCCACTCAAACCAATTCTTCCCCTTCTAGTCTTCTTTATTGTCCTCCCACAGATATCCTGTGCACTTTAGATCTCCATCCCTATAAAACTTCTATCCCACTGATTCCAGAGCTCTCAGCCCAACCCTCCTCCCCTTCTATTGCTCCCAAACCGTTCATTCTTCATTTTCTATTTCTCCCTTTCTCTTTAGCCTCTACTTATTCTAATGACTTCAGCCCATTTCTTGTGTCCTCTATGTCCAATGCCCTCTAATGTTCCAGTCATCACTTATCAGTGTCCTTAGTTTCCTCATGACTCTACAGCCATTTTCCCCAATCCTATAATTCCTGACTCTGCAATTACCTCTGCAATTTTTTGGCATAGTTTAAGAAGAATAGGTGTTAACTCTTCCCTGAATGTTTGGTAGAATTTACTTGTGAAGCCAACTGTTCCTGGACTTTTTTTTGTTGAGGTTTTTTTGTTTTGTTTTGTTTTGTTTTCTTGTTTTTTAAACTGATTCAATTTCTTTACTGGTAATTTCTTTACTGGTAGCCTTCTATTTCTTCCTCGTTCAGTCTTGGGGGATTGTACATTGCTAGGAATTTGTCCATTTCTTCTAGGTTGTCCATTTTTGTGGCATATAATTTTTCATAGTAGTCTCTTATGTTTGTTGGCATTTCTGCGGTGTCAATTGTAACTTCTCCTTATTCATATCTGATTTTATTGATTTGGGCTCTCTTTTTTTTGATGAGTCTGGCTAAAAGTTATTCAGTTTTGTTTATCTTTTCAAAGAATAAGTTTCTTGGTTTCATTAATCTTTTCTATTGATTTTTAGTCTCTATTTTATTCATTTCTGCTCTCATCTTTATGGGGGTTTTTTCCTTCTAACTTTTAACTTTATTCTTCTTTTTCTAGCTCCTTTGGGTATAAGGTTAGGTGTTTCATTTGAGACTTTTCTTGTTTCCTATGGTAAGCTTGTATAAGCATAAATTCCCTTTTAGAACTGCTTTTGCATGTCCCATAGATTTTTGGGTCATTGTGTTTTCATTTTCGTTTGTCTTTAGGTATTTTTTAAAATTTCTTTTTGATTTCTTCAGTGATCTGTTGGTTTAGTAGCATATTGTTTAGCCTCCATGTGTTTGTGTTTTTTGCAGTTATTTTCTTATAGTCAATTTGTAGTCTCGTGGTGTTTTGTTTGGAAAAGATACTTGATGTGATTTCAATTTTCTTAAATTTACTGAGGGTTGTTTTGAGGCCTAGCATATGATCTATCCTGGAGAAAGTTCCATGTGCATTTGAAAAGGCTGTGTATTCTGTTGCTTTTGGATGGAATGTTATATGTACATATATTTTAAATACATCTGGTCTAATGTGTCATTTAAGGCCAGTGTTTCCTTACTGATTTTCTGTCTGGATAAACTGTCCATTGATAAAAGTGGGTTTTTAAAGTTCCCCACTATTATTGTGTTATTGTCCAATTCTCCCTTTATGTCAGTTAATATTTGCTTTATGTGTTGAGGTGCTCCTATGTTGGGTGCATATATACTTACAATTGTTGTATCTTCTTCTTGGATTGAACCTTTGGTGATTTTGTTATGTCCTTCTTTGTCTCTTTTAACAGTCTATTTTAAAGTCTATTTTGTCTGATATGTGTATTGCTACCCTGACTTTCCTTTGGTTTCCATTTGTGTGGACTAACTTTTTCCATCCCCCCACTTTGTCAGTGTGTGTCTTTATTTTGTTGGGTTTTTTTTTTTTTTTTTTTGCGGTACATGGGCCTCTCACTGTTGTGGTCTCTCCCGTTGCAGAGCACAGGCTCTGGACACGCAGGCTCAGCGGCCATGGCTCACGGGCCCAGCCGCTCCGCAGCATGTGGGATCTTCCCGGACCGGGGCACGAACCCGTGTCCCCTGCATCGGCAGGCGGACTCTCAACCACTGCGCCACCAGGGAAGCCCAGTGTGTGTCTTTAGATCTGGTGTGTCTTTTGTAGACAGCATATATACAGGTCTTATTTTTATATTCAATCAGCTACTCTCTCTTTTGATTGGATCATTTACTCCATTTAATTTTAAAGTAATTATTGATATGTATGTTTTTATTGTCATTTTGTTAATTGTTTTGGGGTTGCTTTGTAGGTCTTTTTAGTTCCTTCTTTATGTTCTCTTGTGATTTGATGACTATCTTTAGTGTTATGTTTTGATTCCTTTTACTTTTTTGTGTATGTGTCTATTATAGATTTTTGGTTTATGGTTACCCTCAGGTTTATATATTACCAACCTATATACATACGTGATTATTTTAAGTTGCTGATCTCTTAATTTAAAATGCATATTTATAACACTGCATTTGTACTCTCCTCCCCTCACGATTACTGTTTTGATACCATATTTTATATGTAGTTGTTTTGTGTATCCTTTAACTGCTTATTTTTCATATAGATGATTTTTAGTATATTTGTCTTTTAACCTTCCTACTAGATTTTTATGTGGATTATTTCCTACCCTTACTATTTGTTTGCCTTTACTAATGAACTTTATTTCCTTTCATAATTTTCAAGTTTCTAGTGTGCCCTTTTCTTTTTCACTTACAGAATTTCCTTTAACGTTTCTTATAAAGGTGGTTTGGTGGTTCTGAACTCTTCCAGTTTCTGCTTGTCTGTGAAATTTTTTATTTCTCCATCAAATCTGAACAAGAACCTTGCTCATTAGAGTGTTCTTGGTTGTAAGTTTTTTCCCCTTTCATCACTTGAATATATTGTGCCACTCTCTCTAGACTGCAGAATTTATGCTAAAAACTGATAGCCTTATGGGAGTTCCCTTGTAAGTAATGTGTTGCTTTCCCCTTGCTACTGTTAATGTTCTCTCTTTAATTTTTGCCATTTTGATTACAATGTGTCTTCAAGTGTTCCTCTGTGGGCAATCCTGTATGGGATGTTCTGCATTTCCTGAATTTGGATGTCTGTTTCCTATCCCAGGTTAGGGTAGTTTTTAGCTCTTATGTCTTTAATTATGTTCTCAGCCCTTTGTCTCTCTCTTCTTCTTCTGGGTCCTTTATAATGCAAATATTAGTGTACTTGATGTTGTTACAGAGAACAAAGAATTGTCTTCATTTCTTTTCCTTCTTTTCTCTTTTCAGTATCAGTGGTTATTCAGTTTTCCTGCTCACTAATCTGTTCCTCTGTATCATTTAGTCTACTGTTGATTCCTTCTAGCATGTTTTTCATTTCAGTTATTTTATTCTTCATCTCTGGTTTTTCTTTATATTTAAAAATTTTTTATTATTTGCAGGGCAGGAATAGAGACACAGACATAGAGAACAGACTTTTGGACACGGGAGGAGGGGAAAGTGGGACGAATGGGAGAGTAGCATTGATTTATATATAGACTACCATGTGTAAAGTAGATAGCTGGGTGAAGCTGCTGTATAGCACAGGGAGCTCAGCTCAGTGTTCTGTGATGACCTAGAGGGGTGGGATTGGAGGGTGGGAGGGAGGCTCAAGAGGGAGGGGATATACGCATTCATATAGCTGATTCACTTTGTTGTACGGCAAAAACTAACACAAAATTGTAAAGCAATTATACTACCCCCCCACCCCCAGTTTCTCACTTCTCTGTGCATCCATTCTTCTCAAGAGTTCCTTGACCATCATTATGATCACTACCATGAAATCCTTCTTGGGTGGATTGCCTGTCTCCACTTAATTCTTCTTTAGGGGTTTTATCCTGGTCCTTGGTTAGGAACCTGTTCCTCTGTCACCTCATTTTGCCTCATTTCTTGTTCACATTTTTATGTATCTCATAGGTTGGTTGTGTTTGTTTCCCGATGTTAGAGAAGTGGCCTTTTGCAGGAGACATCTTATGTGTCCAAGCCCTGCACTCCCCTCTTGTCACCAGAGCTGTATGCTCTAGAGGTTTCCCCTATAATGGCTGCATGGGTCTTTCTGTTGTGGTGGTCTAACTATGTGGGTGGTCTGGTAGGCTTCGTTGGTCCCTGGTCTGGTTGGTTGCTGGGTACCACCTGTGCAGAGGCTCCTGGCTGGGTACTGGTTGTTAGGACTGTGTCAGGAGGTGGCTTACTGCAGAACCCTGGGTGGGGCTAGTGCTGCATTTCTTGTGGGTGGAGTGAGGGTCCAGGAAACCCCAGGGCTGTTGCCTACCCACTGTGGGTTAAGTCAGGTCCTGGAGTCTGGTTGCATGGCCCAGAGGTCCAGAACTTGTGCTGGATCACTGGTGGTGGGGCTGCTTTCTGACACAGTTGGCTGCAGGGCCTAGGGTATCTTGAACCTTCTGTTGCACTGCTAGTGTTTGGGTCAAGGGCCAAGCTGATCCTAGGGATGGATCTAGCCTGCTAGTGTGTGGGCTATGTCTGTAGGCTGTGTGGTTACATGTTTCTTGCAACTGGTGTCTGCCTGCTGGTGGGTGAAGCTGGGCCTAAGGCTAGAGCAGGCTTGTTGATTGGTGGCATTGGAGCCCAGCCAGTTCCAGGGCATGGTCTGGCCTCCTGATGGGGGGGGTCAGATCCACAGACTGCAGGGTTGTGGTTTTCTTGTGGTTGGTGTCCATTCCCTAATGGGGAGGCTGGTCCTGAGGCTAGACAGGCTCCTTGCAGGGTGTGTCTCAGTCCCATGGGATTCTGGAGATGGTGCCTGTCCATTGTTGGTTGGAGCTTGGTCCCAGGTTCTCTGGCTAGAGGGCCCTTAGAGTCTTGGGTTTAGTGCCTGTGCACTAGAGAGTGGGGTCGGGTCCTGGGGCCTCTGATGGGCAGGGCCATGTCCAGGGGTGACCGTGGGCTCACAGGGTCTTAAGACAGTGGGTGGGTCTGTGTCCATGCCATGTTAGTTTCTTGTCCTGAGGTGTCCCAGCACTGGGGCCTATAAGCTGTTTGGTCAGGGCAGGGTTGGGAACTAGGGCTATTAGCTAGAGGGAGGATTCCAAAACAGCATTTGCCAACACCAGTGTCCATATGGTAGAATGAGCTCCCCCAAATGGTTGCTGCCAGTACCTACATCCCCAGGGTTAGATGCAGCTGCATCCTGCCACTCCAGGAGGCTCTCCAAGATTAGCAAGTAGGTCTGACCCAGGCTCCTGTCAAATTACTGCTTCTATCCTGGGTCCCAGAGCATGTCAGATTTTTGTGTGTGCCCATTAAGAGTGAAGTCTCTATTTCCCCCAACCCCCTGGGATGCTGAAATTAAGCCCCATTGGCCTTCAAAGCCAAATCCTCTAGGGGCTCATCTACTTGGTGCAGGATCCTCAGGCTGAGAAGCCCCTTGTGGGGCTTGGACCTTTCTCTCTTTTGAGAGAACCTTTGCAATTGTAATTATCTTCCCATTTGTGGGTCCCCCACCCTGGGGCTATGGGAGTTGATTATATCACAACTCCATCACTACCACACATCTTGTCATTCCTTCTTTATATCTTTAGTTGTAGGTCTTTTCTGGTAGGTTCCAGTATTTTTCGCAGATGTTTGTTCTGCAAATAATTGTGCTTTTGTTGTGTTTGTGAGAGGAGGTGAGATCAGGGTTTACCTACTCCACCATTTTCTGCCAGATCTCTAGTGTCTTGTAGTTTTGATATTTTTTTTGGCAGAGATTTAATCTTTGAACTTGTAAATTTTTCTGAAATGATCTAACAAATGGGAATTTTTAGCTAATTTTGTGGCATCATTATCTTGGTGTGTTATAGAGGGTTTTTTAATTGAAGTATAATTGATATACAAAATTATATTAATTTCTGGAATACAACACAATGATTCAACATTTGTATACACTGCAAAATGATTACCATAATTAGTGTAGTTACCATCTGTCACTATATAAAGTTACAAAATTAATTTCTTTTATTGAGAGATTTTAAGATTTTTAAGATTTTAAGAAGATGTGGCACATATATACAATGGAATATTACTCAGCCATAAAAAGAAATGAAATTGAGCTATTTGTAATGAGGTGGATGGACCTAGAGTCTGTCATACAGAGTGAAGTAAGTCAGAAAGAGAAAGACAAATACTGTATGCTGACACATATATATGGAATTTAAGAAAAAAAATGTCATGAAGAACATAGGGGTAAGACAGGAATAAAGACACAGACCTACTAGGGAATGGACTTGAGGATATGGGGAGGGGGAAGGGTAAGCTGTGACAAAGTGGAAGAGCGGCATGGACATATATACACTACCAAACGTAAGGTAGATAGCTAGTGGGAAGCAGCCGCATAGCACATGGAGATCAGCTCGGTGCTTTGTGACCGCCTGGAGGGGTGGGATAGGGAGGGTAGGAGGGAGACGCAAAAGGGAGGGGATATGGGAACATATGTATATGTATAACTGATTAAATTTGTTATAAAGCAAAAAATAAAAAATAAAATAAAAAATAAAAAATAAAAAAAAAGATTTATTTTCTTAGCATCTTTCAAACTTGCAATAAAATAATTTTGACTAGTCATTTTATAACTGGAAATTTGTAGCTCTTGTCCCCTTTCACCCATTTCACCAACCCCCTACCACCCCTCCCCTCTGACAACCATCAGTCTATTCTGTGTCTATAAGTTTTGTTTTATTTTGTGTTTTAGGTTCCATATATTAGTGAAATCAGAAAGTATTTATCTTTCTCTGCCTTACTTTACTTAAACTAATAACCCTAAGAACCATCTATGTTGTCACAAATGGGAATATTTTATTCTTTTTTATGGCTGAATAGTATTCCATTGTATGTATATATGTGTATGTACATATTCACACACACACCCCTATAAATCTTGTGATATATTTACACACACATACAAACATATATATCTCACATGTTTATCAATTCATCTATCAGTGGATGCTTAGGTAGTTTCTATATCTTGGCTATTGTAATTAATGCTGTAATGAAACTAGGGGTACATATATATTTTCCCGTTAGTGTTTTCTTTCTTTTTTTTTTCAGATAAATACCCAAAAGTAGAATTGCAGGATTGTATGGTAGTTCTATTTTTAATTTTTTGAAGGATCTCCATACTGTTTTCCATAGTGACTGTACCAATTTACATTCCCACCAACAGTGCAGTAGGATTCCCTTTTATCCACATTCTTGTCAATACTTGTTATTTCTTGTGCTTTGATAATAGCCATTCTGACAGGTGTGAGGTGATATCTAATTGTGGTTTTGATTTGCTTGTCCCTAATTATTACTGCATCTTTTCATGTGCCTGTTGGCCATCTGTATGGCCATCTATTTTGGAAAAAATAACTTGTATTTAGATCTTCTTCCCATTGTTTAGCAGGATTGCTTGTTTTTCCATAGTGAGCTGTATGAGTTTTTATATATTTTAGATATTAACCCATTATCTGTTTATGATCTGCAAATATCTTCTGTCATTCATTATGTTTCCTTTTTATTTTGTTGATGGTTCCTTTGATGTGCTTAAGATTTTAATATGATGTTCTCCTGTTTGTTTATTTTTGCTTTTGTTGCTTTTGCTGTCAGATTCAAAATATCATTTCCAAGACCAATCAAGGAGGATGTTACGGCATCCATGTTCTTATATGAGTTTTATGGTTTTATGTCTTCCATTCAAGTCTTCAAACCCCCCCCCCCCTTTTTTTTTTTGCGGTACGCGGGCCTCTCACTGTTGTGGCCTCTCCCGTTGCGGAGCACAGGCTCCGGTTGCGCAGGCTCAGCGGCCATGGCTCACGGGCCTAGCCGCTCCACGGCATGTGGGGTCTTCCCAGACCGGGGCACGAACCCGCGTCCCCTGCATCGGCAGGCAGACTCTCAACCACTGTGCCACCAGGGAAGCCCCTTCAACCCCTTTTAAGTTATTTTTTGTATGGTGTAAGATAGTGGTCCAGTTTCATTCTTTTGTCTGTGGCTGCCCAGTTTTCCCAACATTTATTAAAGAGATTTTTATGTTTTCCCATTGTATATTCTTGGCTCCTTTTCATAGATTAATTGATCACATATGTTTAGGTTTATTTCTGTGCTCTCTATTCTTTCCATTGGGCTATGTGTTTGTCTTTATGCCAATACTATACTGTTTTTATTATCATAGCTTTGAAATCATAAAGCATGAAGCCTTCAGTTTTTTCCTTCTTTTTCATAATTGCTTTTGCTATTAATGATCTTTTGTGGTTCCATGCAAATTATAGAATTTTTTGTTCAATTTCTGTGAACAGTGCTATGAGATTTTGATAGGGATTGCATTGAACCTGTGTATTGCTTTAGGCATTACGGACATTTTAACAATATTAATTCTTTTAATTCATGAGCAAAGATTATCTAAATATTTATTTGTGTTGTCTTCAATTTCTTTCCTTAATGTCTTGTATTTTTCAGTACATACGTCTGTCACTCTCTCAGTTAAATTTATTCCTAGGCATATTTTTCATGCAGTTGTAAATGGAATTATTTTCTTTATTTCTTTCAGATATTTTGCTGTTAGTATATAGAAATGCAGCTGATTTTTTGTATGTCAATTCTGTATCCTGCAACTTTAATGAATTCATTTATTCTACCATTTTGGGGGGCAGTCATAGATAAGGTCACGTTTTCTGAAAACAGAGAATGCTTTACTTCTTCCTCTTCATTTTGGATTTGTGTGTGTGTGTGTGTGTGTGTGTGTGTGTGTCAGATTGCTCTGGTTAGGACTTCCAGCACTGCCTCTAATAAGAGTAGTGAGTGTGGATACCCTTATCCTGTTCCTGAGTTTAAAGGAAAAACTTTCTTTTTTTCACCATTGGGTACAATGTTAGTTGTGGGGGTGTACTATATGGCCTTATTTTGAGGTATGCTCCTTCTGTTCCCAATTTGTTGACAGCTTTTGTCATAAGAGGGTATTGAATTTTGGCAACTGCTTTTCTGCATCTATTGTATATTTATTCTTCATTCTATTAACATTGTGTATCACACTTACTGATATATATATTATATATATACACATGTCACCATATATATATATCTCACTATATATATATCTGTATATCTATCTATCTATATCTATATCTCACCATATATATTGTGACATCCTTCCATCCCAGGGATGAATTCCACTTGATCATGGTGTATGATCTTTTTAATTTCTGTTGAATTCTATTAGACATTTGCTAAGAATTTTTTGCATTTCTATTCATTAGGCATATCAGCTTATAGATTTTCTCGTAGTTTCCTTATTTGGCTTTGGTGTCAGAGTGATGCTGTCCTCCTAAAAATTGCTTGGGAGTGTTCCCTCATCCTTAATGATTTTTTTGGAAGACATTTATAATGATTGGTGTTAATTATTTTTTAATGTTTGGTAGAATTCTCCAGGGAAACCATCTGGTCTTGGGCTTTTCTTTGTTGGGAGGTTTGTGTTTATTATTTTAATGTCCTGATTTATTATTGGTCTGTCAGACTTTCTATTCATGATTCAGAAATCATGCCTACCTATTGGTAGGCTTTGTGCTTCTGGGAATTTATTTATTATAATTTATCTAATTTGTTGGTATATAATTTGTTAATAATATATTCTTATGGTCCTTTGTATTTCTTTGTTGTCTCATCTTTCATTTATCAGAATTTTTTACTTCTCTTTTTTTTTTTCCTTGGTTAATCTAGCTAAAGCTTTGTCAATTTGCTTTATTTTTTTAAAACACCAACTCTTAGCTTGATTTATTTCTCTTTTTTTCTAATCTCTATCCATTATTTATCCTCTAATCTTTGCTGTTTCCTTTCTTTTCCTAATTTTTTTCTACTTCCTTGATATGTAAAGTTAGTTCGTCTTTTGAAAACTTTCTTTTATTTTTTAAAATGTACGGATGATAACTACTTTTGATGTATCCCCTAAATTGTGGTATTCTGTATTTTTATTTCTGTTTTCTCAAGATATTGTCTAATTTCTCCTTTGACCCATTGATTATTCCAGAGTGTGTTGTTTTATTTCCATGTATTTGTAAAATTTTTCCTGTTGATTTCTAGCTCCATATCATTGTAGTTGGAAAGCTATGAGATATGATTTTAATCTTAAATGCATTAAGGTTAGCTTTGTGGCCCAGGAATGATATATCCTGTGGAATGTTTTATGTGACCTTGAGAAGAATATGTTTTCTGGTGTTCTTGGATGGAAAGTTATGTATATATCTCTTAGGTTTACTTTTCTAAAGTGATACACAGGTCAAGGTTTTCTCATTAAAATTCTGTGTGGGTGATCTATCCATGATTAAAAGTGGGGAATTGAAGTACACTACTATTAACTTATTGCTTTTTCTCCCTACAATTTTTGTTTTTCTGTTTTTGTTTGTTTTGTGTTGTTTCTTTTTTTTACTGGGGTATGGTTGATTTATCATGTTGTGTTAGTTTCAGGGGTACAGCAAAGTGAATCTGTTATATATATACATATATTCACTATTTTTTAGTCTTTTCCCATATAGGCCATTAGAGTATTCAGTAGATTTCCCTGTGTTATACAGCAGATCCTTATTAGTTATCTATTTTATATATAGTGATGTGTATATGTCAATCCTAATTTTCCAATTTATTCCTCCCCCTCTTAGCCCCTCATAACCATAAGTTTGTTTTTTACATCTGTAACTCTATTTCTGTTTTGTAGATAAGTTCATTTGTACCCTTTTTTAGATTTCACATATAAGCAATATCATATGATATTTGTCTTTCTCTGTCTGACTTCACTTAGTATGACAATCTCTAAGTCCATCTATGTTGCTGCAAATGGCATTATTTCATTCTTTTTTTATGGCTGAGTAACATTCCATTGTATATATGTATACAATATATACATATTCTTTATCCATTCCTCTGTTGATGGACATTTAGGTTGCTTCCATAGCCTGGCTATTGTAAATAGTGCTGCAGTGAACATTGGCCTGCATGTATCTTTTTGAATTATGGTTTTCTCTGGGTATATGCCTAGGAGTGGCACTGCTGTGTCATATGATAGTGTTAGTTTTTTAAGGGATCTTCATACTGTTCTCTAGTGGCTGTACCAATTTACATTCCCATCAACAATGTAGGAGGGTTCCTTTTTCTCCAGACCCTGTCCATCATTTATTGTTTGTAGATTTTAAAATTCTGGGCATTCTGACTGGTGTGAGGTGATACCTCATTGTAGTTTTGTTATATATTTCTCTGATAATTAGTGATGTTGACCATCCTTTCATACAGGTGGCTCTTTGGCCACCTATATGTCTCCTTTGGAGACATGTCTATTTAGATATTCCACCCATTTTTTTTTTTGTTTGCTTGTTTTTTGATATTGAGGTGCACGAGATCTTTGTATATTTTGGAGATTAATCCCTTGTTGGTTGCTTCATTTGGAAATATTTTCTCTACTTCTGAGAGTTGTCTATTCATTTTGTTTATGGTTTGCTGTGCAAAAGCTTTTAAGTTTAATTAGATTTTTGGTTTTATTTTCATTACTCTTGGAAGTAGATCAAAAAGGATCTTGTGATTTATGTCAGAGAGTGTCTACCTATGTTTTCCTCTAAAAATTTTATAGTGTCTGGCCTTACATTTAGGTCTTTAATGCATTTTGAGTTTATTTTTGTGTATGGTGTTAGGGAGTGTTCTAATTTCATTCTTTTACATGTAGCTGTCCAGTTTCCCCAGCACCACTTATTGAAGAGACTGTCTTTTGTCCATTGTGTATTCTTGCCTCCTTTGTCATAGATTAGGTGACCATAGTTGCATGAGTTTATCTCTGGACTTCCTATCCTGTTCCATTGATCTGTATTTCTGTTTTTGTGCCAGTACCATACTGTTTTGATGACTGTACCTTTGTAGTATAGCCTGAAGTCAGGAAGCCTGGTTCCTTCAGCTCCGTTTTTCTTTCTCAAGTTTCCTTGGCTATTCGGAGTCTTTGTATTTCCATACTAATTGTAAATTTTTTTCTAATTCTATGAAAAATGCCATTGGTAATTTGATAGGGATTGCATTGAATCTGTAGATTGCTTTGGGTAGTATACTCTTTTTAACAATATAGATTATTCTAATCCAAGAACATGGTATATCTCTCCACCTGTTTATGTACTCTTTGATTTCTTTCAGCAGTATCTTATAGGTTTCTGAGCACAGGTCTTTTGCCTTCTTGGTAGGTTTATTCCTAGGTATTGTATCTCTAGTAGTTTTCTGGTAGCATCTTTAGGGTTTTCTATGTATAATATCATGGCATCTGCAAACAGTGACAGTTACTTCTTCTTTTCCAATTTGGATTCCTTTTATTTCCTTTTTTTCTCTGATTGCTGTGACTAGGACTTCCAAAACTATGTTGAATAACTGGTGAGAGTGGGCACCCTTATCTTTTTCCTGATCTCAGAAGATCATTTTTTCACCGTTGAGTATGATGTTTGCTCTGGGTTTGTTGTATATGGCCATTATTATGTTGAGGTAGGTCCCCTCTGTGCCCACCTTCTGGAAAGTTTTTATCATAAATGGGTGTTGAATTTTGTCAAACACTTTTTCTGCATCTATTGAAATGATCATATGATTTTTATTCTTCAGTTTGTTAATGTGGTGTATCACATTGTTTGTTTTGCGTATATTGAAGGATACTTGCATACCTGGGACAAATCCCACTTATTGTGGTGTAGGATCCTTTTAAGGTGTTGTTGGATTTGGTTTGCTAGGATTTGTGCATCTATGTTCATCAGAGATATTGTCCTGTAATTTTCTTTTTTGTGTGTGGTATCTTTGTCTGGTTTTGATATCAGGGTAACTGTGGCCTTGTAGAGTGAGCTTGGGAGTGTTTCTTCCTCTGCTACTTTTTGGAAGAATTTGAGAAGTATAGGTGTTAGCTCTTTTCTAAATGTGTGATAGAACTCACCCGTGAAATGATCTAGTCCTGGACTTTTGTTTTTTGGGAGATTTTTAATCACAGTTTCAATTTCATTATTGGATTTGCCTGTTTATATTTTCTCTTTCTTCCTGGTTCAATCTTTGTATTTCTGTGTTGTCCATTGTAACTTCTCCTTTTTCATTTCTAATTTTATTGATTTGAGTCCACTCCCTTTTTTTCTTGATGAGTCTGGCTAAAGGTTTATCAATTTTGTTTATCTTCTAAAAACGCCAGCTTTTAGTTTCACTGATCTTTGCTATTATTTTCTTCATCTCTATTTCATTTATTTTACCTCTGATCTTTATGGTTTCTTTCCTTCTACTAACTTTAGGTTTTGTTTGTTCTTCTTCTATAGTTGCTTTAGGTATAAAGTTAGGTTGTTTGAGATTTTTCTTGTTTCTTGAGGTAGGATTGTATTGCTATAAACTTCCCTCTTAGAACTGCTTTTGCTGTATCCCATAGGTTTTGGGTCATTGTGTTTTTGTTGTCATTCGTCTCTAGGTTTTTTTTATTATTGCCTCTTGGTTTCTTCAGTGATCCATTAGTTATTTAGTAATATATTGTGTAGCCTCCATCTGTTTGTGTTTTTTTACTTTTTCTTTTTCCTGTAATTGATTCCTAATCTCATAGATTAGCGTTGTGGTCAGATTAAGATGCTTGATATGATTTCAGTTATCTTAAACTTACTGAGGCTTGATTTATGACCCAGTTAGGGATCTCTCCTGGAGAATGTTACGTGTGCACTTGAGAAGAAAGTGTATTCTGCTGCTTTCGGATGGAATATCCTATAGATATCAGTTTAGTCTACCTTGTCTAATGTGTCATTTAGGACTTGTGTTTCCTTAATTTTCTGTCTGGATGATCTGTCCATTGGTGTAAGTGGAGTTTTAAAGTCCCCCACTATTATTGTGTTACTGTCATTTTCCCTTTTTATGACCTTTAACATTTTCCTTATGTATTGGGGTACTCCTATGTTGGGTACATATATATCTACAATTGTTATATCTTTTTTGATTGCTCCCTTGATCATTATGTAGTGTCCTTTCTTGTCTCTTGTAACAGTCTTTATTTTCAAGTCTATTTTGTCTGATAAGAGTATTGTTACTCCAGCTTTCTTTTGATTTCCATTTGCATGGAATGTCTTTTTCCATCCCCTCACTTTCAGTCTGTATGTGTCCCTAGGTCTGAAGTCAGTTTCTTGTAGATAGCATATATATGGGTCTTGTTTTTGTATCCATTCAGCCAGTCTATGTTTTTTGGTTGGAGCATTTAATCCATGCTCCATTTAAGCTTATTATCGATATGCATGTTTTTATTGCCATTTTCTTAATTCTTTCCTGTTTATTTTTGTAGGTCTTTTTTCTTCCCTTCCTCTTTTGTTCTGTTCTCTTGTGTTTCCTACCTAGAGAAGATCCTTTAGCCTTGGTTGTAATGCTGGTTTGGTAGTGCTGAGTTCTCTTAGCTTTTTCTTCTTTTCTTTTGATTTCTTTGTTGAATCTGAATGAGAGCCTTTCTGTATATAGTATTTTTGGTCATAGGTTTTTCTCTTTCTTCCCTTTAAATATATTGTGGCACTCTCTTCTGGCCTGCAGAGTTTCTGCTGAAAATCAGCTGATAACCTCATGGGAATTCCCTTGTATGTTATTTGTTGCTTTTCCCTTGTTGCTTTTAATATTTTTTCTTTGTATTTAATTTTTGTCAGTTTGATTTAATATGTGTCTCAGTGTGTTACTTTTTGCGTTTATCCTGTATGGGACTTGCTGCACTTCCTGGACTTGGGTGACTATTTCCTTTTCCATATTAGGGAAGTTTTTGATTATAATCTCTTCAAATATTTTCTCAGGCCCTTTCTCTTTTTCTTCTTCTTCTGGGACCCCTACAATATGATTGTTGGTGCATTTAATATTGTCCCTGAGGTCTCTGAGGCTGTCCTCATTGCTTTTCATTCTTTTTTCTTCTGTTTCATGGCAGAAATTTCCATCATTCTGTCTTCCAGGTCACTTATCCATTCTTCTGCCTCAGGTATTCTGCTATTGATTCTTTCTAGTGTATATTTCATTTCAGTTATTGTGTTGTTCATCTATGTTTGCTTGTTCTTTAGTTCTTATAGGACTTTGTTGAACTTTTCTTGTATCTTCTCAATCCGTGCCTCCATTCTTTTTCTGAGACCTTGGATCATCTTTACTATCATTACTCTGAATTCTTTGTCAGGCAGACTGCTTATTTCCTCTTCATTTAGTTGTTCTTGTAGGTTTTAGTTTGCTCCTTGTCTACAACATATTTCTTTGTCATCTCATTTTGTCAGATTTACTGTTTGTGGTCTCTTTTCCACAGCCTGCAGGATCATAGTTCCTCTTGCTTCTGGTGTCTGCCCCCTGGTGGGTAAGTTTGGTCCAGAAGCTTGTGCTGTTATCCCCTTGATAGGGGGTTTGATTGGTGTTATTGTGACAAGAGCCTGCCCTAGATATTGAGTGGGACTTCCACTCTGTTCTGTGGTTGTCACTGCCCTGTCAGAGGTGGGGTCTGCTCCCTAGTTGTTGGAGTAGAGGCCCCCAGATCTGTTTCTTAGCTGTGATTCTGATCTGTGGTGCAAGGTGAGTGGGATTGGAGCACTCAACTGGGAAAGAAGCCACTGAATATTCCTCCTCTGGAGCTGTTCACCCATTAATGTCCTTTGTTGTGTCCCCTTTCGCCCACTGTGCAGACTCACAGAGTACACTGTTGTTGACACTGCTCTCAGTCCTGCCATAACTGTGGTTATGCCGGCAATTGACCCTGGTGACTCTCAGGTGTTGTTTTCACCATGCCACTGGTGCTGATCCACTTAGGTCAGTTCCCAGGACTGCAGTAGTCATGCACCTGGACTCACCTTGGGAGGTATGGAGGCAGCTCAGTCTCTGACCTGGCCCAACCCCTGCATGTATGTGCCCACAAAGCCCACAGATGTTAATGACAGACCCATCTCAGCTGCAGGAGCACTTGTACTTTTCAGATGTTTAGCAGGTGGTGAATTTAGGAAGCCATCGGTGGGGGTGTAACTTTGCAGTTTGCACTGTTGTGAGGAGGAGAGATTTCAACTCTTCTTCCTTAATTACACAGCTCTGTGGGCTCAATTGTGGTTTCTTTATTAAATTAATTTTTATTTGAGTATAGTTGCTTTACAATGTTGGCTTAGTTTCTACTGTATAGCAAAGTGAATCAGCTATACGTATCCATATATTCCCTCTTTTTTGGATTTCCTTCCCATTTAGGTCACCACAGAACATTGAGTAGAGTTCCCTGTGCTATACATTAGGTTCTCGTTAGTTATCTTTTTTTTTTTTTTTTTTGGCTGCTTTGGGTCTTTGTTGCTGTGTGTGGGCTTTCTCTAGTTACGGTGAGTGGGGGCTACTCTTTATTGTGGGGCAGGGGCTTCTCATTGCAGTGGCTTCTCTTGTTGCAGAGCATGGGCTCTAGGCACATGGGTTTCAGTAGTTGCAGTGCGTGGGCTCAGTAGTTATGGTTCACAGGCTCCAGAGCACAGGGTCCATAGTTGTGGAACATGGGCTTAGCTGCTCTGTGGCATGTGGGTTCTTCCCAGACCAGGGCTTGAACCAGTGTCCCCAGCATTGGCAGGCAGATTCTTAACCATTGCACTACCAGGGAAGTTCTAGTTATCTGCTTTATAGATAGTATCAATAGTGTATATATGTCAATCCCAATCTCCCAATTCATCTCACCTCCCTTTCCCCCTTGGTATCCCTATGTTTGATCTCTATGTCTGTGCCTCTATTTCTGCTTTGAAGATAAGATCATCTATACCATTTTTCTAGATTTCACGCATATGCATTAATATATGATATTTGTTTTTGTCTTTCTGACTTACCTCACTCTGTATGACAGTCTCTAGGTCCATCCACATCGCTACAAATGACCCAAATTCACTCCTTTTTTAAATGGCTGAGTAACATTCCATAGTACATATGTACCATATCTTCTTTATCCATTCCTCTTTTGATGGACTTTTAGGTTGCTTCCATGTCCTGGCTATTGTAAATTGTGCTGCAGTGAGCATTGGGGTGTATGTTTCATTTTGAATTATGTTTTTCTCTGGGTATATGCCCAGTAGTGGGATTGCTGGGTGATATGGTAGTTCTATTTTTAGTTTTTTAAAGAACCTCCATACCATTATCTCTAGTGGCTGTATCAATTTACATTCCCACCAACAGTGCAAGAGGGTTCCTTTTATTCCACACCCTCTCCAGCATTTATTGTTTGTAGATTTTTTTACATCTTTACTGGAGTATAATTGCTTTATAATGTTGTGTTACTTTCTGCTGTATAACAAAGTGAATCGGCTATATGTATACATATATCCCCATATCCCCTCCCTCTTGCACCTCCCTATCCCAATCCTCTAGGTGGTCACAAAGCACCGAGCTGATCTCTCTGTGCTATGCAGCTGCTTCCCACTAGCTATCTATTTTACATTTGGTAGTGTATATATGTCAGTGCTACTCTCTCACTTCTTCCCAGCTTCCCATTCCCCCTCCCCATGTCCTCAAGTCCATTCTCTACATCTGTGTCTTTATCCCTGTCCTGCCCCTAGGTTCATCAGAACTTTTTTTTTTTTAGATTCCATATATATGTGTTAGCATACAGTATTTGTTTTTCTCTTTCTGACTTACTTCACTCTGTATGACAGACTCTAGGTCAATCCACCTCATAACAAATAACTCAATTTTGTTTCTTTTAATGGCTGAGTAATATTCCATTGTATATATGTGCCACATCTTCTTAATCCATTCATCTGTTAATGGACACTTAGGTTGCTTCCATGTCCTGGCTATTGTAAATAGTGCTGCAGTGAAAATTGTGGTACATGTCTCTTTGAATTATAGTTTTCTCAGGGTATATGCCCAGTAGTGGGATTACTGCATCATATGGTAGTTCTATTTTTAGTTTTTAAAGGAATCTCCATACTGTTCTCCATAGTGGCTGTATCAATTACATCCCCACCAACAGTGCAAGAGGGTTCCCTTTTCTCCACACCCTCTCCAGCATTTATTGTTTGTAGATTTATTGATGATGGCCATTCTGACCAGTGTGAGGGGATACCTCATTGTGGTTGTGATTTGCATTTCTCTAATGATTAGTGATGTTGAGCATCCTTTCTTGTGTTTGTTGGCCATCTGTATGTTTTCTTTGGAGAAATGCCTATTTAGGTCTTCTGCCCAATTTTTGATTGGGTTCCTTGTTTTTTTTTTTCTTTTTTTTTTTTGGTATTGAGCTGCATGAGCTCTTTGTATATTTTGGAGATTAATCCTTTGTCAGTTGCTTTGTTTGCAAGTATTTTCTCCCATTCTGAGGGTTGTCTTTTCGTCTTGTTTATGATTTCCTTTGCTTTGCAATAGCTTTAAAGTTTAATTAGGTCCTACTTGTTTACTTTTGTTTTTATTTTCATTACTCTAGGAGGTGAGTTAAAAAAGAACTTTCTGCAAGTTATGTCAAAGAGTGTTCTGCCTATGGTTTCCTCTATGAGTTTTATAGTGTCTGACCTTACATTTAGGTCTTTAATCCATTTTGAGTTTATTTTTGTGTATGGTGTTAGGGAGTATTCTAATTTCATCCTTTTACATGTATCTGTCCAGTTTTCCCAGCACCACTTATTGAAGAGGCTGGCTTTCTCCATTGTATCAATGTATTCTTGCCTCCTTTGTCATAGATTAGGTGACCATAGGTGTGTGGGCTTATCTGTGTGCTTTCTATCCTATTCCATTGATTTGTATTTCTGTTTTTTTTGCCAGTACCATACTGTCTTGATTACTGTAGCTTTGTAGTCTAGTCTGAAGTTAGGGGACCTGATTCCTCTGGCTCCATTTTTCTCTCTCAGTTGTGGTTTCAACTCCTCCTCTGGGTGCATTTCCTAGTCGGGGGAGCTATCCATGCCCTCTCAGGACAGCACATGCAGGTTCCAGCACCCACTGACAGATTTCCTAGTAGGGAGAGCTATCCATGCACTGCTGGGTAGTGGGGCCGGTCCCAGGACCCACTGGTGGATTTCCTCGTAGCAAGAGTTATCCACCTACTCCCAGGATGGCAGGGCCATTCCCAGCACTCACTAACAGATTTCCTACTGGGGGGAGTTATCCACACCCTCCTGGGACAGCAGGGCATGTCCCAGCACCCACTGACAGATTTCCTAGTGGGGAGAGCTGTCCGTGCTCTCCTTGACAGCGGGGTGGGTCCTGGCACCCACTGGTGATTTCCTGGTAGTGAGAGCTTTCCATGCACTCCTGGGACAGCAGGTCAGATCCCGGCACCTGCTGATGGACTTCCTTGTGTGGGGAGCTATCCATGCCCTCCCAGGATGCAGGGCAGGTTCTGGCACTCACTGGTGGATATCCTAGTAGTGAGAGCTACCCACACACTCCTGGGACAGTGGGGCATGTCCTGGGACCCATTGAGAGATTTCCTAGTGTGGGGAACTATCTGCATGCTCCTAGGACAGCAGGTCATGTTCTGGCACCCACTACTGGATTTCCTAGTTGTGGAAGCTATCTGCACCCTCCCAGGACAATGTGTCTGGTCCTGGGGCCCACTGTCAGAGTTCCTAGTGGCTGGACCTGTCTGCACCCTCACAGGTCAATGGGGGCAGGTCCTGTGGCCTGATGATGGAATTCATAGTGGTGGGAGCCATCCACACCCTTCTGTGTCAGATGGGTGGGGACTGGCAGCTGCCTGTGGGTCTGGAAGAGGTGGCCTGTGCCCACCTATGGAGCCCAAGATGGCGGCGGCAACTCCTCCCTGCCCATGGAGCTCCTGTAGGCAGTGTCCTGTTGCCTGGGAGCACTCACAGGGAAAGAAGCTCTTATGGTGGTCCCACCTCTCTTGTGCGCCTCCAAATAATGATGCCTTGCCTCTCTCATGTGCCTAGGCTTCTTCCTATCACACCCTCAGTTGCCACAGCTCAACCTTTTCAGACTGTTTCCACATCTCACTCTGGTCCTCTCCCTGGAACTGAGCTCCAGTGTCTAAGCTTCAGCACCAGACCCCACCCACCACCAAAAGAGTAGTGTCTCAGATTGGGGAGTGCAGGGTGGTGGTGCTGACCCTCAGTGCAGGTTACTCTCTGTTTTGCCTTCCACAAACTGCCTTCCAGTTGCTTCTCAGTCCTATCAGGCTCTGAAACTCCCCCTCCATCCAGGCTGATCTCCCCACTGGTGAGGAGACTTCCCAAAGTGCGGGAACCTTTTCTCCTTCACAGCTCCCTCCCTGGGGTGCAGGACCTGTCCTGATTCCTTCTTTTTCTTTTTCCTTTTGTCCTACCTGGTTACATGGATGTTTTCTTGTCTTCTCAGACATCTGAGATCTTCTGTCAGTGCTGTTCTGTGTGAATCATTCCACTTGTAGATGTATTTTCAATGTTTCTGAGGAAGGAGATGAACTCTGCTTTCTACTCCTCTGCCGTCTGGATCTCTTCCATGCTATTTTAATTAGTATAGATTGTAGTAGAGTTTGAAAGTAGGAACTGTGGTGCCTCTGGTTTTGTTTTCTCAGGATTGTTTTGGCTACTCAGTTCTTTTCTGGTTCCATAGAAAGCTTTAGAATTGATTTTTCTATTTCTAAGGAGAATGTCATTGGATTTTTTAGAGAGTTCCTTGAATCTACAGGTGGTGTTGAGTTAAGGACTTTTTTTTAATGTTGTATTTATAATCCCAATCTTTCTTTATTAGTTCTGCTCAAGCTTCAGAGTTATTTCATCTTCCTCTGTGGCTTTGGCACTGGACTTGAATCAAACATTGAAGAATCAGTTCTTCGGACATGAACACTTCCCTAAATTCCTGATACCCTTCCTTCCTTGCAAATTCCTTCTTTCAGATTGAAAGAAAAAGTTGTCATCTGACTCCTTTCTGCCGCCAGGTTGGTGGGCTCAGTGTGATGGTCAAGACAGCCAGTACTTATGTTGGAAAGAGGCAGTCAAAACCCTAGATACAGGTTTGTGATTCTGTGACCTCATCTCCCCTCAGAACAGCAAGTATCTTTTCACCTGTAGTTGCAATGAGAGGAATGTTTTCGGGAACAGAGGATATCTGTGAAAAAAAATTTACTAGTTGTCAGTTACCAAAACCAACTACAATCTACTAGTTATTTCCAAGAAGACCACTGAAGAGTTTTGAGAGACTCCTTTTTTTAAAAAAAACTTTATCCAAAAGAGACCATGAGACCATGTGGAGGAAGCAGGAAATATTGAAATGATCTTGAGAAACTGGAAATACACACAAGAGCCTGGAAATCATATAGAAGCAATAAATAATGCAAAAATCAAAAGTTTGGTGACACATCAAGGGGACAGAGAAGCCAACCTGAAAAAGCACCCAATGGCCAAATTTAGATAAACTTGAACAACAAAATAAAGAGCATAGTATTGAATGATAATACAAAATATTCAGTAGATACATAGGATTCCACACCAATGTTAGAAAAATAACTTTAGAAATAAATGAAGAAGAAAAGAAATATATTCCTTACATAAGAATGATAAATAATACAAGGCATTACTCCTCTTTAAAGTGGGGAAGGTGGGACTTCCCTGGTGGTCCAGTGGTTAAGAATCGCCTTCCAATGCAGGGGATGCGGGTTCGATCCCTGGTTGGGGAACTAAGATCCCACATGTCATGGGGCAACTAAGCTCATGCACCATGACTACTGAGCCCACATGCTTTGGAGCCCGCATGCCAGAACTAGAGAGAAGCCAGTGCGC
Source organism: Mesoplodon bidens (assembly GCF_964165515.1). Classification (NCBI taxonomy): domain Eukaryota; kingdom Metazoa; phylum Chordata; class Mammalia; order Artiodactyla; family Ziphiidae; genus Mesoplodon; species Mesoplodon bidens. The sequence continues at coordinate 56,574,550 of NC_138175.1, read as the reverse complement.
TGCAACTAGAGAAGCCCACATGCCATAACGAAGATCTTGTGTGCCACAACTAAGACATGACACAGCCAAATAAATAAATAAATAAGTGGGGAAGCTTATTTCATCACCCCAGGTCTTTCTTGAATATGAGATGCACTCAGTGATTTCCTGAAAAAGAATAGAGTGTGGAAAGAAAAAGTTACTTTACAGTGGAGAAAGCTGGCAAATACTTTAAACAAGTGATTGACCATCTTAATGATGGATCATGCCAATTATCAAATGATTTGACACAGCGAGATATGGGCTCTTTCTCCAAAATAACTAATTTAATCTAATAATGAAGAAAACATAACACAAACCCAACTTTAGGGATATTCTAAGCAGTACCTCATCAGTATTCCTCAAATTTATCAAGGTCATGAAAAACAAGGAAAAACTGACAGTGTCATAGAACATAAGAGATGGGGAAAAGGGCCTTCCTGAGTGGTCCAGTGGGTAAGGCTCTGTGCTCCTAATGAAGGGGACCTGGGTTCGATTCCTGGTCGGGGAACTAGATCCCACATGCATGCTACAACTAAGGGTCCATATGTCACAGCTAGGAGTCTGCATGCTACAACTAATGCACACAACAAAAATCCTGCAAGCCACAACTAAGACCCAGTGCAGCCAAAATATAATTAATTAATACAAGAGAGACAGGGAATCCTGTAGTATTCTGGATTGGATCCTGGGTGTATGACTGTTTTTGCCTTTTCTTCACATCCAAGGACTCTATCCTTTGCTCAACAAAGGTGACCATGTTCAGCTTAGAGACAGCAAGACCTGGGTATGTGGCTATCATCTCCATTCCCTTCACATTACAGAGATCCTTCTTTTGCTCCAAAAAGCTGAACCAGGTCTGGCTTAGAAAGAATAAGACCCAAGGAGACCAGGTTCCTGAGGTTCTCTAACATCACATCCTTGTACAATTCTTGTTGCTCATAGTTCAGGCATTCCCACTCCTCTTGCGAGAAATCTATGGCCACATCATGGGTTGTCAGCAGTCCCTGAGAAGCTGCCATTTCCTCCTCATCTTCTTCCTGCTCTGGGTTATTTTCTCATCAATATTATATTGAGAAACCACATCAGCATTTTGGGAATATACCTTCAAAGGTGCCAGAACATCTCCCTCACCTGCTCCCAACACACCCACAAGCTGAAATTTCAAAGCTGACTTTGAAATGCTAAAAAGGCTTGTGGGATCTTTGTCTCAGGAGAGCTTCAAGAACAGTCAGCTCCTACAGGGAGAAAAAACTGTCAGTTTGTTCTTTGTGGTCTACAAGTGTTCTCTTCTCATATAGATGTTGCAGAATTCTGCTAATGTAACCGAACAGGACCCTATGGGGGCCTTCCCAGGACAGCCCTTCCCCCCATATTCTCTCGAGTTAAGGACTTTTTAATCTTAGAAAATTCTCTGATCTCTAAACATAGGATATTTTCCCATTTGTTAGTGTCCTCAGTTTCCTTCATTGACGTCTTGTAGTGTTCAATGTAGAGATTATTTATCAACTTTGTTAAATTTATTCCTAAGAAGAATTTTTATTATTTTTGATGCTACTGTAAATGAGATAGTTTATTTTTCAGACATTTTACTATTTGTGTGTAGAAATACAACTGATTATGTATGTTGACCTTATATACTGAAATTTTACCTGCTTTGTTGATTAGCTACAACTTTTTGGTTGATTCCTTGGGATTTTTTATATACAAAATTATATCATCTTCAAATGATAATTTTAGCTCTTCCTTTCTGATTTGGACACCTTTCTTTGTCTTGCCTAATTGCTCCAGCTAATACTTCCAGTACTGTATTGAATAAGAATATGAAGTGGGCATCACTGTTTTGTTCTTGATCTTAGAAGAATAGCTTTTGGACTTCCCTGGTTGCACAGTGGTTAGGAATCTGCCTGCCAGCTCCATAGCACAGGGAGATCAGCTCGGTGCTTTGTGACCGCCTAGAGGGGTGGGATAGGGAGGGTGGGAGGGAGACGCAAGAGGGAGGGAATATGGGGATATATGTATACTTATAGCCAATTCACTTTGTTATACAGCAGAAACTAACACACCCTTGTAGAGTGATTATACTCCAATAAAGATGTTAAAAAAAAAAGATACACACTCCCAATGTTCATAGTAGCACTATTTATAATAGCCAAGACATGGAAGCAACCTAAATGTCTTCCAATAGATGAATGGATAAAGAAGATGTGTGGGCTCTGGCTAACTAGTTTTTCTTGAGGACTGGACTGGTTAAGAAGAACAGAGTACTCTGGTACATTTCAAAATGGTCCTTTCAAGGAGGGATAAACTGGGAGATTGGGATTGACATATACACACTACTGTATATAAAATAGATAACTAATAAAGACCTACTGTATAGCACAGGGGACTCTATGCAATACTCTTAATGGCCTATATGGGAATAGAATCTAAAAAAAGAGTGAATATATGTATGTGTATAACTGATTCACTTTGCTGTACAGCAGAAACTAATGCAACATTGTAAATCAACTATACTCCAATAAAAAATATTTTTAAAGGCGTTGGAATTTGAAACAAAAAACAAAACATAAAATGAGTTGTTTTTTTGTTTGTTTTTTTACTGTGAAACCTGGTTGAGTTTCTGCAGGCAAATCTCACAAAATTGTGATCTTCCATTGAGTCTCCCTGGAGTTTTTAACATTCAGAATTGTCCAAACTGAGCCTCCAGTAATCAGTCAATTACAGTTTAGGTTGTCAGAACACTTAATTGGTTCTGCTGTGGTTTTCACTTGTGAGCCTCTGCCGTGATAATCTTGAATTCCTGTGTTCACTTGTCTGTCTCAAATACTAAGGGCAGCGTTTTGACCTGTGTCCTTCCCTCTCTCATGGATCCAAAAGCAGTTGTTGATTTTCAGTCTAGTCAGAGTCTTGCTTTTTGTTAGGATGGAATGGCAACGTTCAAGCGCCTTATGTGTTGAACTGGAAACCACAAGTTCCCATTCTAAAAAAATGTAAGTTTGCGGGCTTCCCTGGTGGTGCAGTGGTTAAGAATCCGCCTGCCAATGCAGGGGACACAGGTTCGAGCCCTGGTCTGGGAAGATCCCACATGTGGTGGACCAACTAAGCCCGCAAACCACAACTACTGAAGTCTGCATGCCTAGAGCCCGTGCCCTGCAACAAGAGAAGCCACCACAATGAGAAGCATGTATACTGCAGTGAAGAGTGGCCCTCACTCGCTGCACCTAGAGGAAGCCTGTGCACAGCAATGAAGACCCAATGCAGCCAAAAATAAATTTAAAAAAATAGATTTTACCTTTTTATCATCAAGTATGATGTTAGCTGTGGACTTGTTACATATGGCCTTAATTATGTTAAAGTGTGTTCCCCTATACTCAATCTGTTCAGGTTTTTAATCATAAAAGGACTGTATTTTGTTCAATACATTTTTCTGAATCTGTTGAAATGATCATGTGATTTTTATTTTTTCTCTGTTAATGTGGTGTATCCCACATATTTATTTGTGTATGTTGAAACATTCTTACACCACAGTGGTAAATCCCACTTGATCACAGTGTATAATCCTTTTAATGTATTGTTGAATTTGATTTGCTAATATTTTGTTCAGGATTTTTGCATCGATATTAATGTTTCATTGGTCTGTAGTTTTCTTGTAGAGTCCTTATCTGACTTTGGTGTCATGGAAATGCTGACCTCATAGAACAAGTTTCCTGAAACAACAAGTTTGGAAGTATTCCTTTCTATTTAATTTTTTGGAAGGGTTTGAGAATTATTGGTGTTAATTCTTCTTCATAGGTTTGGTAGTATACACAGTAAAGTCATCTGGTCCTTGAGTTTTACTGTGTTAGAAGTTTTTTTTTTTTTTTTTTTTTTTTTTCGGTATGTGGGCCTCTCACTGTTGTGGCCTCTCCCCTTGCAGAGCACAGGCTCCGGACGCGCAGGCTCAACGGCCATGGCTCACGGGCCCAGCCACTCCGTGGCATGTGGGATCTTCCCGGACCGGGGCACGAGCCCGTGTCCCCTGCATTGGCAGGCGGACTCTCAACCACTGCGCCACCAGGGAAGCCCCCTAGAAGTTTTTTGATTGCTGATTCAATCCCTTGTTATTGGTCTGTTCAGATTTTCTATTTCTTCCTGATTCAGTCTTGGTAGATGGTGTGTTTCTACCAAAACAGAGGAATTACCTGTTTCTTCTAGGGTGTCTTAATTTACAGCATATAATTAGTCATAGTAATCTCTTATGATCCTATGTGTTTCTGTAGTGTCAGTTGTAACGTCTCCTCTTTCATTTTTAATTTTATTTGAGTCTTCTCTCTTTTTTCCTAGTTTACCTAAAAGTTTGAATTTTATGTTTTTAAAAATCCACCTTGTAGTTTGTTGATCCTTTCTATTGATTTTCTTCTTTTTTTTACAACTTTATTGGAGTATAATTGCTTCACAGTGGTGTATTAGTTTCTGCTTTATAACAAAGTGAATCAGTTATACATCTGTTCCCATATCCCTTCCCTCTTGTGTCCCCCTCCCTATCCCACCCTCCCTATCCCACCCCTCCAGTCGGTCACAAAGCACCGAGCTGATCTACCTGTGCTATGCGGCTATTCTTGTATCTATTTTATTTATTTCCACTCTAATCTTTATTATATCCTTCCCTCTGCTAACTTTGGGATAAATTTATTATTTTTCTAGTTCCTTAAGATGTAGAGTTAGATTGTTTGAGAGTTTTCTAATTTCTTATCATATACACTTATCGCTATAAACTTCCCTGTCTGAACTGCTTCACTATCTGAACCTATGCATCCCATAGGTGTTGGTATGTTGTCTTTCCATTTTTTATTGTTTTGAGATTAAAAAATTTTTTCCCTTTTAATTTCTTTTTGACACATTGATTTTTCAGAAGTGTACTCTTTATAGTTTCCACATATTTGTAGATTTTTCAGAAATCTTATTGATTTCTAGTTTATATCATTGTGTTCAGATGGTATGATTTTTATCTTAAATTTGCTAAGACGTGGTTGTGTTCTATCATATGATCTATCCTGGATTATGTTCCATGTGCACTTGGGAACAAGTTGTTGGATGGATTGTTCTGTATGCATGTTAAGTCCATTTGGTATAAAGTATAGGCCACTATTTTCTTGTTGATTTACTATGGGTGATCTATCCATTGCTGAGAGTGGAGTATTAAAGTCCCCTACTATTATCGTATGCTTGTCTATTTCTCTCTTCATATCTGTTAGTATTTGCCTAATATATTTAGGTGCTCTGACATTGGGTGTGTATATATTTACAATTGTTATATTCTTTTTTTTTTTTTTTCTGTACACGGGCCTCTCACAGTTGTGGCCTCTCCCGTTGTGGAGCACAGGCTCCGGATGCACAGGCTCAGTGGCCATGACTCACAGGCCCAGCCGCTCTGCGGCATGTGGGATCTTCCCGGACCGGGACACGAACCTGTGTCCCCTGCATCGGCAGGCGGACTCCCAACCACTGTGCCACCAGGGAAGCCCCTACAATTGTTATATTCTTTTGATGTATTGAGCTTTGTATCATTATGTAATGACGTTCTTTATGTCTTGTTATAGTTTTCAGCTTAAAGCCTGTTTTGCTTGATATAAGTATGGCTACCCCACATTATTTGGCTTCCACTTGCATGGAATATAATCTTCTATTTCTTTGTTTTGAGCCTATGTGTGCTTTAAAGCTGAAATGAGTGTCTTATATGCAGAATATAATTGGGCTTAAAAAAAATCCAGTCAGCCACTCTATGGCTTTAATTTGTGAATCTAATCCATTGACATTTAGAGTGATTTTTGATATGAAAGGACTTATTACTGCCATCTATTAATTGCTTTTTGATTGTTCTGTGCTTCCACTGTTTCTTTTTCTCCTCTGTCTCTGTCTACCTTTCTAGATTGGTGGTTTAACCATGTTGGTATGCTCTGTTTCCTTTTATAATGTTCGTGATTCTAATAAAAATTTTTGCTTTGTGCTTACCTTGAGGCATACATGAGACATCTCATAGTTAAAACAGTCCATTTTATGCTGATAGAAATTTATCTTTGTATGCCTATAAGTGTGTCCATTCTTTTACTCTTCTCCTTTTACATTTTTGGTGTCACAATATACCTCATTTTATTCCACACATTTGTTAAAAAGCTATCATAGCCATAGATTTTTCTCTATTAAATTTTCATCTCATTCATTGTGTTCCTAAGTTCCAGAATGTTTTCTTTGTCTCTTTGTTATATTTTTCTTTTCTTCATGATTTGTTTTATGATTTCATTGCATTGTCCTCCTGTCTTCCTTGTAGCTAACTCAAGATTCTTTATTTTCTTTTTAAAAATTTTATTGGAGTATAGTTGATTTACAATGTTGTGTTAGTTTCAGGTGTACAGCAAAGTGATTCAGTTATACATATACATATATTCATTCTTTTTTAGTTTCTTTTCTCATATAGGTTATCAAAGAATATTGAGTAGAGTTCCCTGTGCTATACAGTACGTATTGTTGGTTATCTATCTTATATATAGTAGTGTGTTTATGATAATCCCAAACTCCTGATTTAGCCTCCCACCCCACATTTCCCCTTTGGTAAACATAAGTTTGTTTTTGATATCTGTAAGTGTGTTTCTGTTTTGTAAATAAGAACATTATATAATTTTTTACAAATTATATTCTATATATTAGTGATATATGATATTTGTCTTTCTGTGTCTGACTTATTTAGTATGATAATCTCTGGGTCCATCCATGCTGCTGAAAATGGCATTATTTTATTCTTTTTTTATGGCTGAGTAATATTCCATTGTATATGTAACATCTTCTTTATCCATTTGTCTTGTCGATGGACCTTTATGTTACTTCCATGTCTTGGCTATTGTAAACAGCACTGTAATGAACAATGGGGTGCATGTATCTTTTTGAATTATGGTTTTCTCCAGATATATGCCCAGGAGTGGGATTGCTGGATTATATGGTAGTTCTATTTTTAGTTTTTTAAGGAACCTCCATACTGTTCTCCATAGTGACTGTACCAATTTACATTCCCACCAACAGTATAGGAGGGTTCCCTTTTCTCCATACCCTCATCAACATTTATTGTTTGTAGATCTTTTGATGATGGCCATTCTGACCAGTGTGAGGTGATACCTCATTGTAGTTTTGATTTGCATTTGTGTGATAATTAGTGATGTTGAGCATCCTTTCATGTGCTTGTTGCCATCTGTGTGTCTTCTTTGCAGAAATGTCTATTTAGGTCTTCTGTCCATTTTTGATTGGGTTGTTTGTTTTTTGATATTGAGCTGTGTAAGTTTGTGTATTTTGGAGATTAATCCCTTTCCATTGTTTTGTTTACAAATATTTTCTCCCATTTTGTGAGTTGTCTTTTCCTTTTGTTCATGGCTTCCTTTGTTGTGCAAAAGCTTTTAAGTTTAACTAGGTCCCATTTGTTTATTTTTGTTTTTATTTCCATTATTCTCAGAGGCAGATCAAAAAAGATCTTGCTGCAATTTATGTCAAAGAATGGTCTGCCTCTGTTTTCCTCTAAGAGTTTTATAGTATCCGGCCTTACATTTAGATCTTTAATCTGTTTGGAGTTTGTTTTTGTGTATAGTGTTAGAGAGTGTTCTAATTTCATTCTTTTACATGTAGCTGTCCAGTTTTCCCAACACCACTTATTGAAGAGACTGTCTTTTCTCCATTGCATATTCTTGCCTCCTTAGGTGACCATAGGTACATGGGTTTATCACTGGACTTTCTATCCTGTTCCATTGATCTATATTTCTATTTTTGTGCCAGTACCGTACTGTTTTGATTACTGTTGCTTTGTAGTATAGTCTGAAGTCAAGGAGCCTGATTCCTCTAACTCCATTTTTCTTTCTCAAGATTGCCTTTGTTATTCAGGGTCTTTTGTGTTTCCATACAAATAGTAAATTTTTTGTTCTAATTCTGTGAATAAAAATGTTATTGGTAATTTGTTAAGGATTGCATTGAATCTGTAGATTACTTTGGGTGGTATAATCGTTTTGACAATATTGATTCTTTCATCAAAGAACATGGTATATCTCTCCATCTGTTTGAATCATCTTCAATTTCTTTCATCAGTGTCTTATAGTTTTCAGAGTACAGGTCTTTTTTCTCCTTAGGTAGGTTTATTCCTAGCTATTTTATTATTTTTGATGCCATGGTAAATGGGATTGTTTCCTTAATTTCTCTTTCTGATCTTTCATTGTTAATGTATAGGAATGCAAGAGATTTCTGTGTATTAATTTTGTATAGTGCAACTTTACCAGATTGATGAGCTCTAGTAGTTTTCTGTTAGCATATTTAGGATTTTCTATGTATAGTATCATGTCATCTGAAAACAATGAAACTTTTACTTCTTCTTTTCCAATTTGGATCCTTTTATTTCTTTTTCTTCTCTGATTGCCCTGGCTGGGACTTCCAGAACTATGTTGCATAAAAGTGGTGAGAGTGACATGCTTGTCATGTTCCTGATCTTAGAGGAAATTGATGGTTAGCCATGGTTTTATCTTTATTATGTTGAGGTAAGTTCCCTCTATGCCGCCTTTCTGGAGAGTTTTTTTTTTTAATCATAAATGTGTTTTGAATTTTGTGGAAAGCTTTTCCTGCATCTATTGAGATGATTGTATAGTTTTTATTCTTCAGTTTGCTAATGGGGTGTATTACACTGTTTGATTTGCAGACATTGAAGAATCCTTGCATCCTTGGGATAAATCCCACTTGATCATGGTGTATGATCCTTTTTATGTATTGTTGGATTCGGTTTGCTTGTATTTTATTGAGAATTTTTGCGTCTATGTTCATCAGTGATATTGGCCTGTAATTTTCTTTTTCTGTGTCATATATTTGTCTTGTTTTGGTATCAGGGTGATGGTGGCCTCATTGAATGAGTTTGGGAGTATTCCTTTCTCTGCAATTTTTTTTTTTTTTTTTTGCAGTACACAGGCCTCTCACTGCTGTGGCCTCTCCCGTTGCAGAGCACAGGCTCCGGACATGCAGGCTCAGTGGCCATGGCTAACGAGCCTAGCCGCTCTGTGGCATGTGGGATCTTCCCGGACTGGGGCACGATCCCGTGTCCCCTGCATAGGCAGGCGGACTCTCAACCACAGTGCCACCAGGGAAGCCCCTCTCTGCAATTTTTTGGAATAGTTTCAGAAGGATAGGAGTTAACTCTTCTCTAGATGTTTGATAGAATTCGCCTGTGAAGTCATCTGATCCTAGACTTTTGTTTGTTGGAATGTTGTAAATCACAGTTTCAATTTCATTACTTGTGGTTTGTCTGTTCATATTTTCTATTTCTTCTCCTTTTTCATTTCTAATTTTATTGTTTTGGGCCCTCTCCCTTTCTTTCTTGATGAGTCTGGCTATAGGTTTATCAATTTTGTTTATCTTCTCAAAGAACCAGCTTTTAGATTCATTGACTTTTGTTATTCTTCATCCCTTTTTCATTTATTACTACTTTGATCTCTATGATTTTTTTCCTTCTACTAACTTTGGGTTTTGTTTATTCTTATTTCTCTTGTTGCTTTAGGTGTAAGGTTAGATTGTTTATTTGAGATTTTTCTTGTTTCTTGAGGTAATTATGTTGCTATAAACTTCCCTCTTAGAACTGCTTTTACTTTATCCCATGGGTTTTGGATCATTCTGTTTTCATTTTCATTTGTCTCTAGGTAGTTTTTGATTTCCTCTTTGATTTCTTCAATGATCCATTGGTTGTTCAGTAACATTGTTTAGCCTCTACGTGTTTGTGTTTTTTACATTTCTTCCCTGTAATTGTTATTTTTAAACGAATTTTTATAAGAGTATGGTTGGTTTACAATGTTGTGTTATTCTCCAATGCACAACAAACTGAATCAGCCATACACATACAGATACCTCCTCCCTTTTGGACTTCCCTCCCATTTAGGTTACCACAGTGCACTAGGTGAGTTCCCTGTGCTATACAACATGTTCCCATCAGTCGTCCTTTTTTTTTTTTTTTGCGGTACGCGGGCCTCTCACTGCTGTGGCCTCTGCCGTCGCAGAGCACAGGCTCCGGACGCGCAGGCCCAGTGGCCATGGCTCACGGGCCCAGCTGCTCTGCGGCACGTGGGATCCTCCCAGACCGGGGCACAAACTCATGTCCCCTGCAGCGGCAGGCGGACTCCCAACCACTGCGCCACCAGGGAAGCCCAGTCGTCCATTTTATACATAGTATCAATAATGTATATGTGTCACTCCCAGTCTGCCAGTTCCTCCCATCCCACCCCTTTCCCGCTTGGTATCCATACATTTGTTCTCTACATTTGTGTCTCTATTTCTGCTTTGCACTTGGGATCATCTACACCATTTTTCTAGATTCCACATTTATGCGTTATTATACAATATTTCCTTTTCTCTTTCTGACTTACCTCTCTCTGTATGACACTCTATAGGTCCATCCACGTCTCTACAAATGACTAAATTTTGTTCCTTTTTATGGCTGAGTAATATTCCATTATATATATGTACCATATCTTCTTTATTCATTCCTCTGTCGAAGGATATTTAGGTTGCTTCCATGTCATGGCTATTGTAAATATTGTTGCTATGAACACTGGGGTGCATGTGTTTTTTTGAATTATGATTTTCTCTGGGTATATTCCCAGTAGTGGGATTGCTGGGTCATATCGTAGTTCTATTTTTAGTTTTTTCAGGAACCTCCATACTGTTTTCCATAGTGGCTGTATCAATTTACATTCCCACCCACAGTGTATGAGAGTTTTCTCCACACCCTCTGCAGCAGTTATTGTTTGTAGATTTATTGATGATGGCCATTCTGACTGGTGTGAGGTGATACCTCATTGTGGTTTTGATTTGCATTTCTCTAATTATAGTAATGTTGAGCATTTTTCATGTGTTTGTTGGCCATCTGTATGTCTTCTTTGGAGAAAAATATATTTAGCTCTCTGCCCTTTTTTTTTTTTTTTTTTTTGTGGTACGTGGGGCATCTCACTGTTCTGGCCTCTCCCGTTGTGGAGCACAGGCTCTGGACGCACAGGCTCAGTGGCCATAGCTCACGGGCCCAGCCGCTCCGCTGCTCCGCGGCATGTGGGATCTTCCCAGACTGGGGCACGAACCCGTGTCCCCTGCATCAGCAGGCAGACTCTCAACCACTGCGCCACCAGGGAAGCCCTCTCTGCCCATTTTTTGATTGGGTTGTTTGTTTTTTTGATATTGAGCTGCATGAACTGCTTTTATATTTTGGAGATTAATCCTTTGTCAGTTGCTTCGTTTGCAAATATTTTCTCCCATTCTGAGGGTTGTCTTTTCGTCTTGTTTATGGTCTCCTTTGCTGTGCAAAAGCTTTTAAGTTTCATTAGGTCCCATTTATTTATTTTTTAATTTCCATTACTCTAGGAGGTGGGTCAAAAAGGATTTTTCTGTGGTTTATGTCAAAGAGTGTTCTGCCTATGTTTTCCTCTAAGAGTTTTATAGTGTCTGGTCTTACATTTAGGTCTTTAATCCATTTTGAGTTTATTTTTGTGTATGGTGTTAGGGGCTGTTCTAATTTCATTCTTTTACATGTAGCTGTCCAGTTTTCCCAGCACCACTTATTGAAGAGGCTGTCATTTCTCCATTGTATATTCTTGCCTGCTTTATCAAATATAAGATTGACCATATGTTCGTGGGTTTATCTCTGGGCTTTCTATGCTGTTCCATTTATCTATATTTCTGTTTTTGTGCCATTACCATACTGTCTTTTTTTTTTTTTTTTTTTTTTCAGTATGTGGGCCTCTCACTGTTGTGGCCTCTCCTGTTGCGGAGCGCTCCGGACGCGCAGACTCAGCAGCCATGGCTCACGGGCCCAGCCGCTCCGCGGCATGTGGGATCTTCCCAGACCGGGGCACGAACCCGTTTCCCCTGCATCGGCAGGCGGACTCTCAAGCACTGCGCCACCAGGGAAGCCCTACCATACTGTCTTGATTACTGTAGCTTTGTAGTATAGTCTGAAGTCAGGGAGCCTGATTCCTCCAGCTCCATTTTTCTTTGTCAAGATTGCTTTGTCTATTCGGGGTCTTTTGTGTTTCTGTACAAATTTTGCTGTTTTTGTTCTAGTTCTGTGAAAAATGCCATTGGTAGTTTGATAGGGATTGCATTGAATCTGTAGATTGCTTTGGGTAGTAGAGTCATTTTCACAATGTTGATTCTTCCAATCCAGTAACATGGTATCTCTCTCCAACTGTTTGTCATCTTTGATTTCTTTCACCAGTATCTTGTAGTTTTCTAAGCAGAGGTCTTTTGCCTCCTTAGGTAGGTTTATTCCTAGGTATTTTACTCTTTTTGTTGCAACGGTAAATGGGATTGTTTCCTTAATTTCTCTTTCTGCCCTTTCCTTGTTAATATATAGGAACGCAAGAGGTTTCTGTGAATTAATTTTGTATCCTGCAACTTTACCAAATTCATTGATTAGCTCTAGTAGTTTTCTGGTGGCATCTTTAGGATTTTCTATTTATAGTATCATGTGGTCTGCCAACAGTGACAGTTTTACTTCTTCTTTTCCAATTTGGATTCTTTTCATTTCTTTTTTTCTCTGACCACCATGGCTCGGACTTCCAAAACTATGTTGAATCAAAGTGCTGAGAGTGGGCACCTTGTCTTGTTCCTGATCTTAGAGGAAATGTTTTCAGTTTTTCACCATTGAGAATAATGTTTGCTGTGTGTTTGTCATATATGGCCTTTATTATATTGAGGTAGGTTCCCTCTGTGCCCACTTTCTGGAGAGTTTTTTGTTTTAATCATGAATGTGTTTTGAATTTTGTCAAAAGCTTTTTCTGCATCTATTGAGATGATCATTTAGTTTTTATTCTTCAAATTGTTAATATGGTGTATCACATTGATTTGCATATATTCAAGGATCGTTGCATCACTGGAATAAATCCCACTTGATCATGTTGTATAATCCTTTTATTTTTATTTTTATTTATTTATTTATTTTGCGGTATGCAGGCCTCTCACTGTTGTGGCCTCTCCCGTTGCGGAGCACAGGCTCCGGACGTGCAGGCTCAGCAGCAATGGCTCTCGGGCCTAGCCGCTCCGCGGCATGTGGGATCTTCCTGGACCGGGGCATGAACCTGTGTCCCCTGCATCAGCAGGTGGACTCTCAACCACTGTGCCACCAGAGAAGCCCCTTTTATTTTTTTTATAATTAACATTTTATATTTTTTACATCTTTGTTAGAGTATAATTGCTTTACAATGTTTTGTTAGTTTCTACTGTATAACAGAGTGAATCAGCTATATGTAGACATATATCTCCATATCCCCTCCCTCTTTAGCCTTCTATCCTACCCCTCTAGTTGGTCACAAATCATTGAGTGGTGGTCACAACACATCTTTTTAATGTGCTGTTGGATTCTGTTTGCTAGTAGTTTGTTGAGGATTTTTGTGTCTAAGTTCATCTGTCATACTGGCCTGTAATTTTCTTTTTTGTGATATCTTTGTGTGGTTTTGGTATCAGGGGGATGGTAGCCTTGTAGAATGAGTTTGGAACTGTTCCACCCTCTGCAATTTTTTGGAAGAGTTTGAGAAGAATACGTGTTAGCTCTTCTCTAAATGTTTGATAGAACTCACCTGTGAAGCCACCTGATTCTGGACTTTTGTTTGTTGGAAGATTTTTTAGTCACAGTTGCAATTTCATTACTTGTGGTTGGTCTGTTCATATTTTCTATTTCTTCTTGGTTCAGTCTTGGAAGGTTGTACTTTTCTAAGAATTTGTTCATTTCATCCAGGTTGTCCATTTTATTGACATATAGTTGCTTGTAGTACTCTTATGCTCCTTTGTATTTCTGCAGTGTCAGTTGTAACTTCTCCGTTTTCATTTCTAACTTTACTGATTTGAGTCCTCTCCCTTTTTTTCTTGATGAGTTTGGCTAATGGTTTATCAATTTTGTTTATCTTCTCCAAAACCAGCTTTTAGTTTTATTGATCTTTTCTATTGTTCTCTTCATTTTTACTTAATTTATTTCTGCTCTGATCTTTATGATTTCTTTCTTTCTACTAACTTCAGATTTTGTTTGTTCTTCTTTCTTTAGTTGCTTTAGGTGTAAGGTTAGGTTGTTTATTTGAGACTTTTTCTTGTTTCTTGAGGTAAGATTGTGTTGCTATAAACTTCCCTCTTAGAAGTGCTTTTACTTTATCCCATAGGTTTTGGATCGTTGTGTTTTCATTTTCATTTTTCTCTAGGTATTTTTTTATTTCCTTTTTGATTTCTTCAATGATCCATTGGTTGTTCAGTAACATTCTTCAGCCTCCAAGTGTTTGTGTTTTTTTACAACTTTTTTCCTGTAATTGATTTCTAATATCATAGTGTTGTGGTCAGAAAAGATGCTTGATATGATTTCAACTTTCTTAAATTTACCAAGGGTTGATCTGTGGCCCAAGATGTGATCTATCCTGGAGAATGTTTCATGTGCATGTGAGAAGAAAGTGTATTCTGCTGCTTTCAGATGGAGTGTTCTGTAAATATCAGTTAAGTTCAATTCGTGTAATGTGTAAGGACTGTGGGGGGTTTTGTTTGTTTGTTTGTGTGTTTGTTTTTGATTTTCCGTCTGGATAGTCTGTCCAGTGATGAAGGTGGGGTATTAAAGTGCCCTACTATTATTGTGTTAATGATGATTTCTCCATTTATGGCTGTTAGCATTTGCCTTTTATTTTGAGGTGCTCCTTTGTTGGTTGTGTACATATTTACAATTGTTATGTCTTTTTCTGGGATTGATCCCTTGATCACTATGTAGTGTCCATCTTTGTCTCTTGTAGCAGTCTTTATTTTATTTATTTTAAAATTTTCATTGGAGTATAGCTGATTTACAGTGTTGTGTTACTTTCTGCTATACAGCAAGGCGAATCAGTTATACATATATAGATATCCGCTCTTCAGATTCTTTTCCCATATAGGTCATTACAGTGTATTGAATACAGTTCCTTGTGCTATACAGTAGGTCCTTATTAGTTATCTACTTTATATATAGTAGTGTGTATGTCAATCCCAATCTTTCAATTTATTCCTCCCCTCATTTACCCCCTGGTAACCATAAGATTGTTTTCTACATCTGTGACTCTTTTTCTATTTTATACATAAGTTCATTTATACAATTTTTTTAGATTTAACATATAATCAATCAATATCATAAGATATTTGTCATTCTCTGTCTGACTTACTTCACTCAGTATGAGAATCTTTAGGTGGATCCATGTTGCTGCACTTAGCATTATTTCTTTCTTTTTTATGGCCGAGTAATATTCCAATGTATATATGTAAAACATCTTTATACATTTGCCTGTCAGTGGACATTTAGGTTGCTTCCATGTCCTGCCTATTATATAGAGTGCTGCATTGAACACTGGCATGCATGTATCTTTTTGAATTATAGTTTCTCCAGGTATATGCCCAGGAGTGAGATTGCTGGATCATATGGTAGCTCTATTTTTAGTTTTTTAAGCATGCTCCCTACTGTTCTCCATAATGGCTGTCCCTATTTACATTCCAAATGACATTGTATAAGGGTTCCCTTTTCTCCACACCCTCTCTAGCATTTATTGTTTGATGATGGTCATTCTGATTGGTGTGAGGTAATACCTCATTGTATTTTTTTAAATTAATTTTTTAAACTGGAGTATAGTTGATTTACAATGTTGCATTAGTTTCTGCTGTATAGAAAAGTTAGTCAGTTATACATATACATATATCCACCTTTTTTAGATTGTATTCCTATGTAGGTCATTACAGAGTATTGAATAGAGTTCCTTGTGCTATACAGTAGGTTCTTAATAGTTATCTATTTTATATATAACAGTGTGTATATGTCAATCCCAATCTCCCAATTTATCCCTCTCCTCACTTTGACCCTTGATAATCATAAGATTGTGTTCTCCATCTGCAACTCAATTTCTGTTTTGTAAATCAATTAATTGGTACCATTTTTATAGATTCCACATATAAGTGATATCATATATTTGTCTTTCTCTGAGTTACTTCACTCATTATGACTATCTCTAGGTCCCTCCATGTTGCTGCAAATGGCATTTTTTGTCCTTCCTTATGGCTGAGTAATATTCCACTGTATATATGTACATCTTCTTTATCCATTCCTCCATTGATGGACATTTAAGTTGCTTCCATGTCATGACTATTGTAAATAGTGCTGCAGTGAACATTGAGGTGCATATATGCTTTCTAATTATGGATTTCTCTGGATATATGCCCAGGAGTGGGATTGCTGGATTATATGGTAGATATATTTTTAGTTCCTTAAGGAATCTGCATAGTGTTCTCCATAGTGAAGAACAATTTACATTCCCACCAGCAGTGTAAGAGGGTTATCTTTCCTCCACACCAGCTCCAGCATTTATTGTTTGCAGGTTTTTTGATGATGGACATTCTAACCAGCGTGAGGTGATATATCATTGTATTTTTTTTTTTAAAGCTTGTCTGTACTGGATAACATTTTTAGAGGATTTTTTTTTCTTTTTTTTTTAAAAGAAGATGTTGGGGGTTGGAGTTTATTAATTTACTTATTTATTTTTGCTGTGTTGGGTCTTCATTTCTGTGTGAGGGCTTTCTCCAGTTGTGGCAAGTGGGGGCCACTCTTCATCGCGGTGCGCAGGCCTCTCACTATCATGGCCTCTGTTTTTGCGGAGCACAGGCTCCAGACGCACAGGCTCAGTAGTTGTGGCTCATGGGCCTAGTTGCTCCGTGGCATGTGGGATCCTCCCAGACCAGGGCTGGAACCCATCCTCTGCATTAGCAGGCAGATTCTCAACCACTGCGCCACCAGGGAAGCCCCTAATTAAATTTCAAAGCTTTGTTGTGCGTAAGCTTTGAAATTTAATTAGTTCCCATTTGTTTATTTTTATTTTCATTACTCTAGGAGGTGGATCAAAAAAGATTTTGCTGCAATTTATGTCACAGAGTATTCTGCCTATGTTTTCCTTTAAGGATTTATAGTATCCGCCCTTACATTTTGGTCTTTAATCCGTTTGGAGTTTATTTTTGTGTATTGTGTTAGAGAGTGTTCTAATTTCATTCTTTTACATGTAGCTGTCCAGTTTTCCCACACCACTTATTGAAGAGACTGTCTTTTCTCCATTGTACATTCTTGCCTCTTGTGTCATAGATGAATTGACCATAGATGTGTGGATTTATCTCTGGAAATTCTATCCCATGCCATTGATCTACATTTCTGTGTTTGCACCAGTACCATACTGTTTTGATTACTGTAGCTCTGTAATATAGTCTGAAGTCAGGAACCTGATTCCTCCAGCTCTCTTCTTTTTCAGGATCGTTTTGGCTATTTAGGATCTTTTTTATTTTCATAGAAATTTTACATTTTTTTGTTCTGTGAAAAATGCTATTGGTAATTTGATAGGGATTGCATTGTATCTGTAGATCACATTGGGTAGAATAGCCATTTTTACAATATTGATTTTTCCAATCTAATAACATGGTATATCTGTCCATCTGTTTGGGCTGTCTCTGATTTCTTTTGTCAGTATCTTATAATTTTCTGAGTACAGGTTTTTGCCTCCTCAGGTAGGTTTATTTGTATGTCCTATGTATTCTTTTTTTTATTTCTTCTATGAAACCCTTTCATAGGAACATTTTTGCAAAAGCCTCAGAGTATACGCAGAACTGTCTGTAAATGACAAAAGACTTAAAAATGACCATGGTTAAAGATTTGATGAAAGTTCATAATAATGCAAATGACAAGGAAATTTAGTTATTTCTGAGATACACATTTTAAAGTAATAACTAGAATTATGAGTTACAACATTCTACCAGAACATGTAAGATTTTTAGAAATTTCATGTAATGTCTGAAACATTTATATTAACATATTTCCAGACAAATAACCCAAAGAAAGTTTAGTATTAGTTGTTTTTTGTTTGTTTTTTTATACTGCAGGTTCTGATTAGTCATCAGTTTTATACACATCAGTGTGTACACATCAGTGTATACATGTCAATCCCAATCTCCCAATTCAGCACACCACCATCCCCACCCCACTGCGGTTTTCCCCACTTGGTGTCCATACGTTTGTTCTCTACAACTGTGTCTCAAATTCTGCCCTGCAAACCGGTTCATCTGTATCATTTGTCTAGGTTCCACATACGTGCATTAATATATGATATTTGTTTTTCTCTTTCTGACTTATTTCACTCTGTATGACAGTCTCTAGATCCATCCATGTCTCAACAAATGACTCAATTTAGTTCCTTTTTATGGCTGAGTAATATTCCATTGTGTATATGTGCCACATCTTCTTTATCCATTCGTCTGTTGATGGGCATTTAGGTTGCTTCCATGACCTGACTATTGTAAGTAGTGCTGCAATAAACATTGAGCTGCATGTGTCTTTTTGAATTATGGTTTTCTCTGGGTATATGCCCAGGAGTGGGATTGCTGGATCATATGGTAATTCTGTTTTTAGTTTTTAAAGGAACCTCCATACTGTTCTCCATAGTGGCTGTATCAGTTTACATTGCCACCAACAGTGCAAGAGGGTTCCCCTTTCTCCACACCCTCTCCAGCATTTGTTGTTTGTAGATTTTCTGATGATGCCCATTCTAACTGGTGTGAGGTGATACCTAATTGTAGTTTTGATTTGCATTTCTCTAATAATTAATGATGTTGAGCAGATTTTCATGTGCTTCTTGGCCATCAGTATGTCTTCTTTGGAGAAATGTCTATTTAGGTCTTCTGCCCACTTGGATTGGGTTGTTTGTTTCTTTAATATTGAGCCGCATGAGCTGTTTATATATTTTGGAGATTAATCATTTGTCTGTTGATTCGTTGGCAAATATTTTCTCCCATTCTGAGGGTTGCCTTTTCATCTTGTTTATGGTTTCCTTTGCTGTGCAAAAGCTTTGAAGTTTCATTAGGTCCCATTTGTTTATTTTTGTTTTTTATTTCCACTACTCTAGGAGGTGGATCAAAAAAGATCTTGCTGTGGTTTATGTCAAAGGATGTTCTTCCTATGTTTTCCTCTAAGAGTTTTATAATGTCCGGTCTTACATTTAGGTCTTTAATCCATTTTGAGTTTATTTTTGTGTATGGTGTTAGGGGCTGTTCTAATTTCATTCTTTTACATGTAGCTGTCCAGTTTTCCCAGCACAACTTATTGAAGAGACTGTCTTTTCTCCATTGTATATCTTTGCCTCCTTTGTCATATATTAGTTGACCATAGGTGCATGGGTTTAATTCTGGGCTTTCTATCTTGTTCCATTGATCTATGTTTTTGTGCCAGTACCATATTGTCTTGATTACTGTAACTTTGTAGTATACTCTGAAGTCAGGGAGTCTGATTCTTCCAGCTCCGTTTTTTTCCCTCAAGACTGCTTTGGCTATTTCGGGTCTTTTTTGTCTCCATACAAATTTTAAGATGATTTGTTCTAGTTCCGTAAAAAATGCCGTTGGTAATTTGATAGGGATTGCATTGTATCTGTAGATTGCTTTGGGTAGTATAGTCATTTTCACAATATTGATTCTTCCAATCCAAGAACATGGTATATCTCTCCATCTGTTTGTATCATCTTTAATTTCTTTCAGCACTGTCTTATACTTTTCTGAATACAGTTCTTTGTCTCCCTAGGTAGGTTTATTCCTAGGTATTTTATTCTTTTTGTTGCAGTGGTAAATGGGAGTGTTTCCTTAATTTCTCTTTCAGATTTTTCATCGTTAGTGTATAGGAATGCAAGAGATTTCTGTGCATTAATCTGTATCCTGCAACTTTACCAAATTCATTGATTAACTTTAGTAGTTTTCTGGTGGCATCTTTAGGATTCTCTATATATAGTATCATGTGATCTGCAAACAGTGACAGTTTTACTTCTTCTTTTCCAATTTGTATTTCTTTTTCTTCTCTGATTGCCATGGCTAGGAATTCCAAAACTATGTTGAATAATAGTGGCGAGAGTGGACATCCTTGTCTTGTTCCTGATCTTATAGGAAGAGCTTTCAGTTTTTCACCATTGAGAATGATGTTTGCTATGGGTTTGTTGTATATGGCCTTTATTATGTTGAGGTAGGTTCCCTCTATGCCCACTTTCTGGAGAGTTTTTATCATAAATGGGTGTTGAATTTTGTCAAAAGCTTTTTCTGCATCTATTGAGATGATCATATAGTTTTTATTCTTCAATTTGTTAATATGGTGTATCACATTGATTGATTTGCATATATTGAATCATTGCATCCTTGGGATAAATCCCACTTGATCATGGTGCATGATCCTTTTAATGTGTTGTTGGATTCTGTTTGCTAGTATTTTGTTGAGGATTTTTGCATCTATATTCATGAGTGATATTGGTCTGTAATTTTCTTTTTTTGTAGTATCCTTGTCTGGTTTTGGTATCAGGGTGATGGTGGCCTCATAGAATGAGTTTGGGAGTGTTCCTTCCTCTGCAGTTTTTTGGAAGAGTTTGAGAAGGATGGGTGTTAGGTCTTCTCTATATGTTTGATAGAATTCACCTGTGAAGCCCTCTGGTCCTGGACTTTTGTTTGTTGGAAGATTTTTAATCACACTTTTAATTTCCTTACTTGTGATTTGTCTGTTCATATTTTCTGTTTCTTCCTGGTTCACTCTTGGAAGGTTATATGTTTCTAAGAATTTGTCCGTTTCTTCCAGGTTGTCCATTTTATTGGCATAGAGTTGCTTGTAGTAGTCTCTTAGGATGCTTGGTATTTCTGTGGTGTCTCTTGTAACTTCTCCTTTTTCATTTCTAATTTTATTGATTTGAGTCCTCTCCCACTTTTGCTTGGTGAGTCTGGCTAATGGTTTATCAATTTTGTTTATCTTCTCAAAGAACCAGCTTTTAGTTTTATTGATCTTTGCCATTGTTTTCTTTGTTTCTATTTCATTTATTTCTGTTCTGATCTTTATGATTTCTTTCCTTCTGCTAACTTTGGGTTTTGTTTGTTCTTCTTTCTCTAGTTCTTTTTGGTGTAAGGTTCGATTGTTTACTTGAGATTTTTCTTGTTTCTTGAGGTAGGCTTCTATAGCTATAAACTTCCCTCTTAGAACTGCTTTTGCTGCTCCCCATAGGCTTTGGATCATCGTGTTTTCATTGTCATTTGTCTCTAGGTATTTTTTGATTTCTTCTTTGATTTCTTCAGTGATCTCTTGGTTTTTTAGTAACGTATTGTTTAGCCTCCATGTGTTTGTGCTTTTTACGTTTTTTTCCCTGTAATTCATTTCTAATCTCATAGCGTTGTGATCAGAAAAGATGCTGGATATGATTTCAATTTTCTTAAATTTACTGAGGCTTGATTTGTGACCCAAGATGTGATCTGTCCTGGAGGATGTTCCATGTGCACTTGAGAAGAAAGTGTAATCTGCTGTTTTTGGGTGGAATGTCCTATAAATATCAATTACATCTATCTGGTCTATTGTGTCATTTAAAGCTTCTGTTTCCTTATTTATTTTCATTTTGGATGATCTGTCCATTGGTGTAAATAAGGTGTTAAAGTCCCCCAGTATTATTGTGTTACTATCGATTTCCTCGTTTAGAGCTGTTAGCAGTTGCCTTATGTATTGAGGTGCTCCTATGTTGGGTGCATATATAATATAATCAATTCTTGGATTGATCCCTTGATCATTATGTAGTGTCATTCCTTGTCTCTTGTAACATTCTTTATTTTGAAGTCTATTTTATCTGATATGAGTATAGCTACTCCAGCTTTCTTTTGATTTCCATTTGCATGGAATATCTTTTTCCATCCCCTCACTTTCAGTCTGTATGTGTCCCTAGGTCTGAAGTGGGTCTCTTGTAGACAGCATATAGAAGGGTCTTGTTTTTTTTTTTTTTTTTTTTTGCGGTACGCGGGCCTCTCACTGTTTTGGCCTCTCCCGTTGCGGAGCACAGGCTCCGGATGCGCAGGCTCAGCGGCCATGGCTCACGGGCCCAGCTGCTCCGCGGCATGTGGGATCTTCCCGGACTGGGGCACGAACCCGTGTCCCCTGCATCGGCAGGCAGACTCTCAACCACTGCACCACCAGGGAAGCTCTAGGGTCTTGTTTTTGTACCCATTCAGCAAGCCTGTGTCTTTTGGTTGGGGCATTTAATCCATTCACGTTTAAGGTAATTATTGATATGTATGTTCTTATTACCATTTTCTTAATTGTTTTGAGTTTGTTTTTGTAGATCCTTTTCTTCTCTTGTGTTTCCCACTTAAGGAAGTTCCTTTAGCATTTGTTGTAGAGCTGGTTTGGTGGTGCTGAATTCTCTTAGCTTTTGCTTGTCTGTAAAGCTTTTGATTTCTCCATCGAATCTGAATGAGATCCTTGCCGAGTGGAGTAATCTTGCTTGTAGGTTCTTCCCTTTCATCACTTTAAGTATATCATTCCACTCCCTTCTGGCTTGTAGAGTTTCTGCTGAGAAATCAGCTGTTAACCTTATGGGAGTTCCTTTGTATGTTATTTGTCATTTTTCCCTTGCTGCTTTCAACAATATTTCTTTGTCTTTAATTTTTGCCAATTTGATTACTATGTGTCTTGGCATGTTTCTCCTTGGGTTTATCCTGTATGGGACTCGCTGTGCTTCCTGGACTTGGGTGGCTATTTCCTTTTCCATGTTAGGGAAGCTTTCGACTATAATCTGTTCAAATATTTTCTTGGGTCCTTTCTCTCTCTCTTCTCCTTCTGTGACACGTATAATGTGAATATTGTTGCATTTAATGTTTTCCCAGAGGTCTCTTAGGCTGTCTTCATTTCTTTTCATTCTTTTTTTCTTTATTCTCTTCCACAGCAGTGAATTCCACCATTCTGTCTTCCAGGTCACTTATCCATTCTTCTGCCTCAGTTATTCTGCTCTTGATTCCTTCTAGTGTAGTTTTCATTTCAGTTATTGTATTGTTTATCTCTTTTTTTTTTTGTTCTTTAGTTCTTCTAGGTCTTTGTTAAACATTTCTTGCATCTTCTCAATCTTTGCCTCCATTCTTTTTCTGAGGTCCTGGATCATCTTCACTATCATTATTCTGAATTCTTTTTCTGGAAGGTTGCCTATCTCCACTTAATTTAGTTGTTTTTCTGGGGTTTTATCTTGTTCTTTCATCTGGTGTATAGCCCTCTGCCTTTTCATCTTGTCTATCTTTCTGTGAATGTGGTTTTTGTTCCACAGGCTGCAGGATTGTAGTTTTTCTTCTTATTTTATTCTTTTTGATACGATGGTAAACAGGTTTGTTTTCTTAATTTCTGTTTCTGATCTTTTGTTGTTAATGTATAGGAATGCAAGTGGTTTCTGTGTATTAATTTTGTATCCTGCAACTTAACCGAACTCATTGATGTGATGTGCTCTAGTAGTTTTCTGGTAGCATGGTTAGGATTTTCTATGTATTGTATCATGTCATCAGCAAACGTTGACAGATTTACTTCTTCTCCAGTTTGCATTCCTTTAACTTCTTTTCCTTCTCTGATTGCTGTGGCAGGACTCCCAAAACTATGTTGAATAAAAGTGGTGAGAGTGGGCATCCTTGTCTTATTCCTGATCTTAGAGGAAATGCTTTCAGTTTTTCACTGTTGAAAATAATGTTTTTTTGTGGTTTTGTTGTATACAGCCCATAGTATGTTGAGGTAGGTTCCCTCTATGCCCAGTTTCTGGAGAGTTGTTTTTTTTTTAAACATAAACTTGTTTTGAATTTTGTCAAATGCTTTTACTGCATCTTTTGTGATGATCATATGGGGTTTATTCTTCAGTTGTGAATGTGGTGTATTACCTTGACTGATTTGCAGATATTTAAGAATTCTTTCATCCCTGGGATAAATCCCACTTGATTGTGGTGTGTGATCCTTTAAATTTTTTGTTTGATTTGGTTTGCTAGTATTTTGTTGAGGATTTTTGAGTCTATGTTCATTAGTCATATTGGCCTATAATTTTTTTTTGTGGTATCTTTTTATATTTTTGGTATCACGGTGATGGTGGCCTCATAGGATGAGCTTGGGAGTGTTCCTTCTTCTGCAGTTTTTGGGAATAATTCCAGAACGATAGGTGTTAACTCCTCTGAATGTTTGATAGAATTCACCAGTGAATCCATCTGTTCCTGGACTTTTGTTTGTTGTAAGTTTTTTTGTTTGTTCGTTTGTTTTTGCCACACCACACAGCATGCGGAATCCTAGTTCCCCAACCAGAGATTGAACCTTTGCCCCCAGCTGTGGCATAGGGGATTCTTATCCACTGGACCATCAGTGAAGTTTCTTGTTGGACAGTTTTTGTTGTTGTTGGATGTTTTTAAATCACAGTTTCTATTTGAGTACTTGTCATTGGTTTGTTTATATTTTCTCTCTCTTCCTGGTTCAGTTTGAAGGTTGTACCTTTCTAAGAATTTGTCCATTTTTTTCTAGGTTGTCCATTTTATTGCTGTATAGTTTCTTGTAATAGGCTCTTATGATCCTTTGTATTTCTGTGGTATTATCTGTAACCGTTTTTCATTTCTAATTTTATTGATGTGAGTCCTCTCCCTTCTTTTCTTGATGAGTCTAGCTAAAGGTTTATCAATTTTATCTTCTTAAAGAACTAGCTGTTAGTTTCATTGATCTTTGCTATTGTTTTCTTCATCTCTATTTCATTTATTTCTGCTCCAATCCTTATGATTTCTTTCATTCTACTAACTTTTGGTTTTGTTTGTTCTTCTTTCTCTAGTTGCCTTATGTGTAAAATTAAGTTGTTTATTCGAGATTTTTCTTGTAAGATTGTATTACTATAAACTTCCCTCTTAGAATTGATTTTGATCATCCCATAGGTTTTGGATCATTGTGTTTTTATTGTCATTTGCCTCTAGGGTTTTTTTGATTTCCTTTTTGATTTCTTCAGTGATTCATTGATTGTTAATAACATAATGCTTAGCCCCCACGTGTTTGTGAGTTTTTTTTTAAACAGTGTTTTTCCCATAATTTATTTCTAATCTCAAGACCTTGTGCTCAGAAAAGATATTTGATATGATTTCAATCTTCTTAAATTTACTGAAGCTTGATCTGTGACCCAAGATATGATCTATCCTGGAGAATATACTGTGCACACTTGAGGAGGATGTGTATTCTGCTGCTTTTGGATGAAATGTCCTATAAATATCAATTAACGGTATCTGGTCTAATGTATCATTTAAGGCCTGTGTTTCCTTATTGATTTTTTGTCTGGATGATGTGTCCATTTTTGATATTGGGGTGTTAAAGTCCCCCACTATTATTGTGTTACTGTCAATTTCCCCTTTTATGGCTGTTATCATTTGCCTTAGGTATTGAGGTTCTCCTTTGTTGGGTGCATATATATCTACAATTGTTATATCTTCTTCTTGGATTGATCCGTTGATCATTATGTAGTGTCGTTTTTTGTCTCTTGTAACAGTCTTTATTTTTAAGTCTGTTTTGTCTGGTATGTGTATTGCTATTCCAGCTTTCTTTTGTTTTAAATTTGCATGGAATACTTTTTTCATCCCCTCACTTTCAGTCTGTATGTGTTCCTAGATCTGAAGTTGGTCTCTTGTAGACAACATATATATGGGTCTTGCTTTTGTATCCATTTTTCCAGTCTATATCTTCTGAATGCAGAATTTAATCCATTTACCTTTAAGGTAATTATTGATATGTGTGTTCTTATTGTCATTTTGTTTTTGATTTGTTTTTAAAGGTCTCTTTTCTTCTGTTCCTCTCTTGTTCTCTGTGGTTTGATGTGCATCTTTCGAGTTGTGTTTAGATTGTTTTTTCTTTTTTGTGTGTGTATCTATTGTAGATTTTTGGTTTGTTGTTCCCATGTGGTTTTGATATAGTAGTCTATATATGTACAAGATTGTTTTAAGTTTCTGGTCTCTTAATTTCCAATGCATTTCCAATATCCAGCATTTGTACTCTCCTCTTCTCATGATTGCTTGTCTTGATATCATATTTGCATGTGGACAGTTTCCTATCTTTACTTTATATTTGCCTTTACTTGTGAGCTTCCCCATTTGTAATTTTTTTTTTTTTTGATTCTAGTTGTGACCTTTTTTTCTCTGCCTAGAGAAGTTCCCTTAGGATTTGCTGTATGCTGGTTTGGTGGTGCTCAACTCTCTCAGAACTCTCTCAACTGTCTGTAAAGCTTTTGATTTCTCCATCAGATATGATCGAGAGCCTTGCTGGGTACAGAATTCTTGGTTGTACATTTTCCCCTTTCATCCCTTTAAATATATTGTGCCACTCCCTTTTGGCCTGCAGAATTTCTGCTGAAAATTAGCTGATAACCTTATGGGAATTTCCTTGTATGTTACTTGTTGCTTTTAATATTTTTTCTTTGCCTTTAATTTTTGCCAGTTTGATTACTATGTCTCTCGGTGTGTTTTTTCTTGGGTTTATCTTGTATTGGACTCTCTGCATTTCCTGGACTTGAGTGAATGCTTTCTTTCTCATGTTAGGGAAATTTTCAGCTATTATCTCTTTAAAAAATTTCTCAGGCCCTTTTTCTCTCTCTTCTCCTTCTAGGACCCCTGTAATGTGAATGCAGGTGCATTTAATGTTGACCCTGAGGTCTTTGAGACTGTCCTCATTTTTTTCATTATTTTTTCTTTATTCTGTTCTGTGGCAGTGATTTCCACCATCTGTCTTCCACCTCATTTATTTGTTCTTCTGCCTAAATATTCTGCTATTGATTCCTTCTAGTGTATTTTTCAGTCCAGTTGTTGTGTTGTTCATCTGTGTTTGTTCTTTAAATCTTTTTTTTTTTTTTTTTTTTGCTGTACGCAGGCCTCTCACTGTGTGGCCTCTCCCGTTGCGGAGCACAGGCTCCGGGAGCACAGGCTCAGCGGCCATGGCTCACGGGCCCAGCCACTCCACAGCATGTGGGATCTTCCCAGACCAGGGCACGAACCCGTGTCCCCTGCATCGGCAGGCGGACTCTCAACCACTGCGCCACCAGGGAAGCCCTGTTCTTTAAATCTTGTAGCTGTTTGTTACACATCTCTTATATCTTCATGATCTATGCCTCCATTCTTTTTCTGAGATCTTTACTATCTTTACTCTAAATTCTTTTTCAGGTAGTTTGCCTATTCCCACTTCATTTAGTTGTTCTTATGGGTTTTTGTCTTGTTCCTTCATCTGCAACATATTTGTCTGCCATCTCATTTTGTCTAACCTTCTGTGTTTATGGTCTCCTTTCCATTGGCTGCAGGATCATAGCACCTCTTGTTTCTAGTGTCTGACCCCTTGTGGATGATTTTGGTTGCGGGTCTTGCATAGGCTTCCTTGTGGGAGGGACTGTTGCCTGCCCACTGGTGGGTGGTGTTGGATCTTGTCCCTGTGGTAGCAAGGCCATCTCAAGGGGTGTGTTTATAGGTGGCTGAGAGCTCAGTATGGCTTTAGGCAGCCTGTCTGCTGATGCGTGGGTCTGTGTTCCTATTCTGCTGGTTTTTTGGCCTGAGGCATTCCATCCCTGGAGCCTGTAGGCCATTGGGTAGGGCCAGATCTTGATGCCAAAATGCTGATCTCTGGGAGAACTCACACTGATCAGTATTCTCTGGGGCCTCTGCCACCAGTGTCCTTGTTCCCCACGCCCCAGTGAGCCACAGCCAATCCCCGCCTCCCCAGGAGACTCTCCAAGACTCATATGTAGGTCCAGCCCAGGATCCTATGGTGTTACTGTTTTGTGCTGTGTCCCAGTGTACGTGAAGGCTTGTGTGCACCCTCTAAGCATGGAGTCTCTGTTTCCCCCAATCTTCTGGAACTCCTGCACTCACGCCCCACTGGCCTTCAAAGCCAAATGCTCTGGGGGTTCCTCCTCCTAATGCCAGACCCTAAGTCTGCAGAGCCTGATGTGGGGCTCAGGACTCTCACTCTTGTGGGAGAACCTCTGCAATATAATTATTTTTCAGTTTGTGTGTCGCCCACCTGGTGGGTATGGGATTTGATTATGTTGTGGAAGCGTCCCTCCTGCCACCTCATTTTGGCTTCTTCTTTGTCTTTGAATGTAAAATATCTTTTTTTGTAGGTTCCGGTCTTTTTTTTATAATGGTTGTTCAGCAGTTAGTTGTGATTTTGGTGTTTTCATGAGAGGAGGTGAGCTCAAGTCCTTCTACTCCACCATCTTGTCTGGAATCAAGGGGCTGCTTTTAGTTTGGCTGCCTCTTTCCTCAACCTGTGCTGGCCATTGTCCCTTTGATATGGGGTGTGCAGGTGCAGTGGCCCTTGTGCACTCCCGGGATGACTGGGGCAGTGCTTGATTCCTGTTTGCAGATCTTGTAGGAGGAGCTGCTGTCTGCACACTCCCAGGACAGTGGGAGCAGGGCTTGGCCCCTGCTCACAGGTCACTTAGTGGAGGCTGTGGTCCATGCACTCCTGGGACAGTGGGGGCAGGGCTTGGCACCTGCACTCAGGTCTCATAGTGGAAGCCTCTTCCTGCCTCTGGAGCCCATGATGGTGGCAGTGACTTTTGCCTGCCCCTGGAGCTCCTGTAGGCTGTTTCCTGTTTCCTGGGAGTACCCACAGGGCTCTGCTTATGTACCTCCCAGTAATGGTGCCTTGCCTATCTGGCAGGCCCAGGCTTCTTCCAAGTATATCCACAGTTGCCACAGTCCAGCCTCTATAGGCTGTCTTCACACAGCCAACCCTGGCCCTCTCACTGGGTCTGACCTCTGAAGCCTGAGATTCAGTACCCAGTCCTCATCCACACTGACAGACGAGCATCTCAGGCTGGGGAGTACAGGGCAGCAGTGCCGACCTTCTGTGAGGGTTACTGTTCATTTTGCCTTCCTCAAACTGGTTACTGCACTCTCCTCCTAGGCTCTGAAACTCCCCCTCCATCAAGGCTGATCTCCTGCCAGTGAGGGGATTTTCCAGAGTGTGAGAAACTTTCCTCCTTTACAGCTCTCTCCCTAGGCTAGGTCCCATCCTGATTCCTTTCTTCTTTTTCCTTTCTTGCTCTTTTGGAAGTCTGAGTTCTTCTGCTGGTATTTAGTGGATGTTCTGTGTGAATCGTTCTACTTGTAGATGTATATTTTATGTTTTTATGGGAGAAAGTGAGCTCCAATTCCTATCTTTTGCCATCTTGATCCCATTTCTCACTGAGGTTTCTTATAATGGCATTTTAAAATTATTTATCAGGTAGATTGCAGATTTCCAAGTCTTTGGGATTGATAACTGCAAGACTTTTGTGATCTTTTAGTGGTGTTACATTACTTTGATTTTTTAAAATGTTCCTGGCGATTTGTGCTGCTGTCTTTACTTTTTAAGTGGCAGCCACCTGCTCCAGCATTTACTAATTGTCTTCAGGAGAGAAACACCTTCTTCATCCCTCTAGAATTAGAGATTCTGAGGCTTTCTCAGACCTTCTATGGATAAACCTGTATCATGCTTCTTATTACATCTTTTGGTAGCATTCTTGAGATTATATGCCCTCTTTTGATCTTGCAACACAATAAGCTGGTTGCTGACAGTCCCCCTTTTCTTCTCCTAAGGGTGGTAGACCACAAATTTATGGTCTGTCTCTGGCCTGCAGATGTTAGCCAACATTCTGTGAGTGTTCCCAAGCTGTCTGCGAAAGCTTGCTCTCACTGTCTTGGTTGGGAGCGCACACAGTGAACTGGCCACAGTTTGGGGATTTGTGTTGGTAAGGTGTGCGGAGCACTGAGGGTGCCCAATGGCCAGTTGGGTGGATCCATGGTTGAGGCATTCCTATTGATTCGTGGGTGGTCTTCTTGATGGAGTCTGTGATACAGCTAATAGAATCTGCACCACATTAATGCCTTCCAAGAATCCTTTCTGCTACCTTTTCCCACCCCCCCCACTCATGAAACTCATAATTCAGCACTCTGGATGGGGCAAGAAAACAACGGGCCTTTTTGGCAGCATCTTGCACAGTTTGAGAAGCTACATGCTAACTCACATATTCTCACTTGCCCCTGCAGGAGAAATCATTGGCCAGGAAGGTCTCTCTTGGCCTTAAGTTGTGCAGTCTTGGGGGAGGCATGTTATTGGGAAGGGAAACTATTCCTTTTACTTTGTCCAGTGCATCCAAACCCATATGTATTTATATTGCTCCAACAGTGTGCTAGTACTTCTCTGCTAGAAACCTGAATATCCACATAAAAGCTCTCTTGTTCATGAATGATTGTCTAAAACAGTATTTTCCAGGTGTACCTGTGCTGTAGCCAAGAGGGTATGGAGCTGGTTAACAGATGACCACAAGGCCCAGAGGTGGGATTTAGGCCTCTGTCTATTAACCCATGCAGAAATGGGTGAGATTCCTCCTGGGCCCCTTGATGTATGATGCTGGATCCCACAGCTCCCACAAAGGCACCTTTGTCTGTGAATGAAGGCAAATTGTTGAAGGGGGACATAATGAAGCACATCTTATTCAACAATAATGCTGACGTAACTCCTCACTGAAATATATTCAAGTCAAATTGAGTAACTCAACCTGAGCTTCCTTTACTTTGCTTTTATCTATTCATTGTTCTTGAAACCTCAACCAGGAGGTCACCAGGAATCTCACATTCCTCACTCATTAGGGGAAGAATTCCTAGAGAGAGAAAAAAGCTCTCCTGAGACAGATTCTCACATGAAAAAAATGATTAGGTTCTTTGCCCCTCCTAATAGAATCCCACTCTCTATAAAACCACCCACACTTTATTCACCCAGGTCAGAGTTTCTTCCCATGCTGGAAAAAGACAAGAACAAGTCAGGGAGCTGTTTCCCTTGCTCTTCACCTCCAGGAGTTCTCATACTTGGCCTAGTATCATTATTACTTGGAAAACATTTTAAAATTCCCATGCTCAGGACTAAAAAGGATTCAGTAAATAGTATTTCTGGGCATCAGTGTTTTTAAAAGATCGCCAGGTTATTCAAATTTGCTGTCCAATTGAGAATAAGTACATTTGCCCTACTTAGTGGGGGAAAAAAGTGCATATGAGTCCCCTGAAAATATTGTTAAAATGCAGTTTCTGATTCAGGAGGCCTGAGTTGTGCCTAAAAGTCTGAAATCTGAACACAATTCAGGGACATAGACTACACTGAGACTACTAAGGTCCTCTTTTACACTCAAGTAAATAAAAATTGGTGACAAAAGAAATCTTAGAAGAGGTGACTGGAAGTGAAAATATCTGTACAACATATGACATTGAGAGCATCTCATTATCATGAAGAAACTAACCAAATAC
Source organism: Mesoplodon bidens (assembly GCF_964165515.1). NCBI lineage: Eukaryota > Metazoa > Chordata > Mammalia > Artiodactyla > Ziphiidae > Mesoplodon > Mesoplodon bidens. Next base: position 56,543,383 of record NC_138175.1, on the reverse strand, counting down.
AATTTCCAGTGATTTTTTAATAACCAAAATATGTAAGATGAAGACAATATCCTCCATTATGGTTTTCAGTAGAACTCTCAGACACAAAAATTCTAGTTTGAAGAAAGGCTCAGCTTAAAAAATACAGGTGTCTATTTTATGCAGTTTCCCAAATTTCAGTCACTTGCACACTGAATACAAATAAATTTTAATTAATTAATAACTTCCTACTGACATTATAGTTTAATATTTTCTAATGTGTTGACTCGGTTTCTTATTAATTTAATAATATTTTCCTTTATTTTCTTTAAGTTTTATTGAGATATAGTTGACATACAGTACTGTAGAAGTTGGAGGTATACAGCATAATGACTTGACATATATTGTGAAAGGATTAGCAAACAATTTAAAAATTTTCTAATTTACTAATTAGTTTATATGACAGTTTGGTAACCTCTATTTAAAACATAAATGTACGTAATTCATAAAATTACATGAAATGGGCTTTGAAACCTCCAATATTATTTGGTGTTCTGAAATTTTTGCCTAAACCACAGCTATGGGAGTGCTGATTTATTGATTCATGAGACAAATTCTTCTCTTTGCTTCTTTCTCTTACTGGAAGCTGACTTGTTAGACAGAAGGCTGCCTTCCCTGCCATGGGGGAGTGGTCTCTCCTCAGAGGAGGAGATCAGAGGTCCTCATGGAGGGCATGGATGGCAGCATGAGTCAGTGTCAATCAGATTCCTCTAAGATGTGAAACATCTGACTTGTAGTTGTAGGCTTCTCAGGAGGATGAAATGAGAGTTGTTCTGATCCTGGAGCACCTCCCTGCATCCTTGTCCCATCTCATGAAGTCAATTCTGAAGGGTTTGTCTGGAACATGCGTAGATGGTGGGGGCTCTGGGACAGTGCAGGCCTGGATTGGCCTCAGGTGAGGTGAGTTGAGTAGAGGCTGGTAGTCAATGCTTAGCGTTGGGGCAGGTGTCCTTATGGTCATTTGGTGTGTCTGTTTGTATCCAAGTCCAGTTGTACAGGGAAGAGAATGGAGATGATGGACAACTCCACAGATCAGGTCTCTGAGTATCCTCAGAGGATAAAAATGACCCGAGTCTTAGTTTTTCTTGAGGGGGGGGTTGGGGGAGGTTCTAGCAAGTCTGGATGGAGACCCAAGCAAAGCTCTTGTCTGGTGTCTCAGTTTGGAGTCCTCGCCACATTTATGTCTGACAGGCTCTGGTCTGGGCATTGAGTCTACTTCAGGACACTTGAGTTGTTCCTTGTGGTTAAGGACATGGTCCAAACCAAATGTCTTGGTCGCAAGCTGGGGAACATCATAGATACTAGGCCTGTTGTCTGCCAGCATGGCAATAATGTTTGAGCATTGGCCAATGTGCTTGGATGCAGGTTGTGAGGTAATAATGATATCCTTCTCCTGTCCTTTATCTGGTCCACAAGTTGAGAGCAAAGAGATCAATACAGATCTCTTGATGTAAGGCTATGCCAGCAGCCTCATATCAGGTGTGTTGAGTGGTGGATGATCTGTGAAAACAAGTTCCTTGACAAATTTTTTATTAAATGTGTGTACAGTAATTGGCTTGGAAGAATGCTGTGGGAGAAGACACCACATATATAAAATATATTGGAATTGCCTCTCAATCAAGAGAAAAAAAATAGATGTGACCAAATAAAAATGTTTGAAACACGTGAAATTAAATTTCTCTGTAAAATAAATAAAAATGTTTATTTTACATATGAAGAGGCACCCAACCTCAATGATGGTCAGGGGAAAATACACTACAATGTGAATATAATAGGTTTTCCTCCCCATTATATTGGAAACTTAAAGTGCCTTTGTAGTATCTCTTGTTAAAATCAGTGGGAAGAAGCCCTTTGATATACTCTTGCAGGGAATATACATGACTCATGTCCTTTTTAAGGCAGATTGTCCTGTCTGTTGCTTCTTCAGGTTCTGGGCTTTAGGGGTTATGTGGGGCTGATATTTTTGTGATGACCTTGATATCTGCTGTGTCCTTGAGCCTCTGGTCAGTCTCCTTCAGGCATTGATCATTTGATTTCCTGAAGTAGAAGAAAAAAGGCAAAAATTTCATATAGACTCAGAGAAAAAAGTTCTTCATATACATATTTCTCCATGTGGGGATGAGATAGAATACTTACTTGACCACTAAATAACACCCCACAATCTTCTGCCCTTCCCCCAATTAATGCTCATTTTGCGTACATGTCAATACACTATCTAATTCTGCATTTTTTGTTTTCAGTCAAATATTTGTTTCTGAAAAATTACCCTCTTGACGCATTTATCTCTAGGTCATTGGGTCTCATTTATTTATGTAGATACAATGCTGAATATTTCCCTTTCCCTAGTAATTCTGCTATGAATAATTTTGGGCATATCTCTTTGTCATTATAAATAGAATGTGAGGAGTAGAATTTTGTTGCATCATTTCTGTGCATCTTCAAGTTTACTCCATCTTACCATTTTGTCTGTCTTCCAAAATGGTTAAATCCATCCCACCACCACTAACCCTGGAGGAGAGTCTCCATTTTACCACATCAACACCCCTCTGGTTAATGTCCAAATTTTTATGAATTGTATGTATGTGATATATTATTGTCGATTTTATTTGCAATTTTTGATTACTAATGGTGCTGTTTATAATGCAATATATTGCCCACTACCTGAAGTTACTTCTCTGTAAATTGCCTGGTCATACTCATAATTCTATTATTTGTGAGTAATTTTCAATTGTTTATAAAATTTTATTTAAAAAAATTATTCCAGACCTTATTTTGTTCTGTGTGATGGGCGTTTACAATATATCCTTCTGTTTTAAAGATTAAACTTCTATTTTGAGACAGAATTTACTATTTTTAATATGTCAGAGTATTAATCTACTCCTTTGTAGTTTGTATTTTTATCTTCCTAAATACATTTTCTCCTGCTCTGAAATCATACAGTGTTCATTTAAATTTTTTCATTGAATATTTTCATGTTTTCAAATTTCATTCTTATTATTTGATCCATCTAGCATTCATTTATATAAATAATTTAATGTAGGAATATATTAAAGTTTTATGCATTCATGATTATTTACTATTCTATTATTTCCTTACTGATTAGAACCACTTTATATATTTCAGCATTTATTATATATGAATGCCTGTTTAAGGGCTATGTATTCTATTTCGTGAATCTTAGGGTTAATGTTATTCCATCATCACCTTTTTTTCATTACTATTTTGTTACAACAGATCACAGTATATGGTAGGGTGAGTTCCTTATACTGTTTCTTCAAATATTTCTTTCCTATTTTTGGCCCTCTGCTTTTGTTAATTTTTCAAAAATCTGGTCATTTTCCAGAAAAATTCATGGATATGTTTGATTGGAACTGATTGAATCACACATTGGTTTGGAGAGAATTATTTATCACTTTTCCTAAATAAGGATTTGGGTCACTCTCTACTTTTTTAATGTTTATGTCTTCCAGAAATATTATTTTCTTCATAATGCTTGGCACAGCTCTTCTGAGGTTTATTCTTAAAACACTTAAATATGAGGCTAAATAATATTTTAATGAGTTGGAAATATATGTACTTTTCATGGCTGGATCTTACACCCCACAATTCTGTTGAAATATCCTGTTCTCACAGGTTTTGTATCATTTTTCCTTAGATTTGCCATGTAGACCATCACATCTGCCAACAATGAAAGCACTTGCTTGTGACTTCCAAAATTACATGTTGTACTGTTTTTATTCCACAGAACACTGACTGAGTCTGCCAGAACAATATTAATGAGAAATGATGATTTGGGGCTTGTTTATATGTTTATCTGTGTTTAATAAGCACTAAATTTCACCATGAAAATTCATGTCTTCAGTAAGGTTTGATTACAGGGAATACATAGTATTCTAGAAGTTTGTTTTCTTTTCCTTTCACAATAATTGTGTTTACCTCTATCAAATTTTTAAATTTTGCCTGTAATAATTTAATCATATTTTTCCCCTTCAAATGAATACATGACTATTACATTAATAAATTTTACGCTATAACAGTATAACAATTCTACATATGTCTTTTCTGGAGAGGTATTTTTTTATTTCTATGTGTAAATATTTGAAGTATTCTCCAACTGTACTTACTTTTAAAAATTGATTATTGACATATAATGTATTAGTTTTAGGCATAAAATATAAAGGTTTGAAATATGTATATATTACAAAATGATTACCACAACGTTTATATATTTTGTCCCCTTTTCCCCATTTTGCTCACCCCTCACAACCTGCCTCTGGCAATCACCAATCTGTTCTATCTATGATTTCAGGTTTTGTTTTTTTTAAAAAAAAGATTCCAATAATAAGTGAGATGTTACAATATTTGTCTTTCTCTGTCTAACTTATTTTACTTAGCATAATGTCCTCAAATTCCATCCATGTTGTTTCAAATGCCAAGATTTCCTTCTTTTTTAATGGCCAGATGATATTCCTGTGTGCGTGTTTGTAGGATTTTCTTTAATTATTCATCTATTGATGGGTACTTAGGTTGTGTTCTTGTCTTGTCTATTGTAAGTAATGCAGCAATAAACACAGGAGTATAGATATATTTTTGAAATAGTGACTTTACTACTTTGGCATAAATACCCAGATGTGGAATTGCTTGGTCATATGATAATTCTATTTTTTAATGTCTGAGAAACCTCCATACTGCTCTCCATAGTGGCTGCACCAACTTACATTCCCACCAACAGTGCACAAGAATTTCCTTTCTCCATATTCTTGCCAAAATTTATTATTTCTTGTCTCCTTGATCACAGTCATTCTAACAAGTGTGAGGTGATCTCATTGTGGTTTTAAATTGCATTTCATTTAGCGATTAGTGATGTAGAGGACCTTTTCATGTATCTGTTGGCCATTTGTAAGTCTTCTTTGGGGAAAATGTGTATTCAGATCCTCTGCCCATTTTTAAATTGGAATGTTTGGTTTTTCTTTTTCTATTGAGTTGTATGAGTTCTATCCGTCTGTTCACAGACACATATTATTTCCATATCTTTGCTATTATGAATAATTCTTCAATAAACACGAGAGTACAGACATTTCTTAAAAATACTGATTTCCTTTTCTTTGCATATATATACAGAAGTGGGATTTCTGAATTAAATGGTAATTCTATTTTTACCATTTTGAAGAATGTTAATAAATACTGTTTTCCACAATGGCTGTCTCAATTTACATTCTCACCAACACTGTACAAGGGCACCTTTTTTTCCTCCACATCTTTGACAACATTTATCTTTTGTATTTTTGATAATAGCCTTTCTAACCAGTGTGAGGTGACATCTCATTGTGATTTTTTTTTGGGGGGGTACGCAGGCCTCTCACTGTTGTGGCCTCTCCCATTGCGGAGCACAGGCTCCGGATGCGCAGGCTCAGCGGCTATGGCTCACGGGCCCAGCCGCTCCGTGGCATATGGGATCTTCCCAGACCGGGGCACGAACCCGCATCCCCTGCATTGGCAGGCGGACTCTCAACCACTGCACCACCAGGGAAGCCCTCATTGTGATTTTTAACTTGCATTTCCTTATTGATCAGTGATGTTGAGCACCTTTTCATATGCCTGTTTGACATGGGTATGTCTTATTTTTTTATTGGAGTAAGTTGATCTACAATGTTGTGTTAGTTTCTGCTGTACATCAAAGTACATATATCCACTCTTTTTTAGATTTTATTCCCATGTAGGTCATTACAGAGTATTGAATAGAGTTCCCTATGCTATACAGTAGGTTCTTAATAGTTATCTATTTTATATATAATAGTGTGTGTATGCCAATCCCAATAACCCAATTTATCCCTCCCTCCCTTTCCCCTTTGGTAACCATAAGTTTGTTTTCTACATCTGTGACTCTATTTCTGTTTTGTAAATAGATTCACTTGTACCATTTTTTTTAGATTCCACATATAAGTGATATCATATGATATTTGTCTTTCTCTGTCTGACTTACTTCACTCAGTATGACAACCTCTAGGTCCCTCCATGTCGCTGCAAATGGCATTCTTTCATTCTTTTATATGGCTGAGTAATATTCCATTGTATATACGTACCACATCTTCTTTATCCGTTCATCTGTCAATGGACATTTAGGTTGCTTCTCTGTCATGCTTATTGTAAATAGTGCTGCAATGAACACTGGGATGCATGTATCCTTTTGAATTATGGTTTTCTCCAGGTATATGCCCAGGTGTGGGATTGCTGGATCATATGGTAACTATATTTTTAGTTTTTTAAGGAATCTCCATACTGTTCTCCAGAGTGGCTGTACCAATTTACATTCCCACCAACAGTGTAGGAGGGTTCCCCTTTCTCCACACCCTCTCCAGCATGTATTGTTTATAGATTTTTTTATGATGGCCATTCTAGCCAGTAGGAGGTGATACCTCATTGTAGTCTTGATTTTCATTTCTCTAATAATTAGTGATGTTGAGTATTTTCATGTGCCTCTTGGCCATCTGTATGTCTTCTTAGGAGAAATGTCTATTTAGATCTTCTGCCCATTTTTTCATTAGGTTTTTTATTATTGAGCTGTATGAGCTGTTTGTATATTTTAGAGATTAATCCTTTGTCAGTTGCTTCATTGCAAATATTTTCTCCCATTCTGTGTATTGTCTTTTTGTTTTGTTGATGGTTTCCTTTGCTGTGCAAAAGCTTTTCACTCCTATTTATTTATTTTTGTTTTTCTTTTCATTACTCTAGGAGGTGATAAAAAAAGATATTGCTGTGATTTATGTCAGAGTGTTTTGCCTATGTTTTCCTTTAAGAGTTTTATAGTATCCAACCTTACATTAGCTCTTTAATCAATTTTTAGTTTATTTTTGTGTATGGTGTTAGGGAGTATTCTAATTTCATTCTTTTACATGTAGCTGTCCAGTTTTCCCTGCACCACTCATTGAAGAGACTGTCTTTTCTCTGTTGTATATCTTGCCTCTTTTGTCATAGATTACTTGACCATAAGTGTGTAGATTTATCTCTGAGTTTTCTATTCTGTTCCATTGATCTATATTTCTGTTTTTGTGCCAGTACCATACTATTTTGATTAGTGTAGCTTTGTAGTGCAGTCTGAGGTCAGGGAGCCTGATTCCTCTAGCTCCATTTTTCTTTCTCAAGATTGCCTTGGCTATTCAGGGTCCTCGATGTTTCCACACAAATTGTAGAAATTTTTGTTCTAATTCTGTGAAAAATGCTATTGTTAATTCGATAGGGATAGCATTGAATATGTAGTAGTATATGAGTAGTATAGTGGTTTTGAATATATTGATTCTTCCAATCCAAGAACATGGTAATGTCTCAATCTGTTTGCATCATCTTTGATTTCTTTCATCATTATCTTATAGTTTTCTGAGTACAGGTCTTTTGCCTCCTGAGGTAGGTTTATTCCTAGGTATTTTATTCTTTTTGATGCAATGGTAAATGGGATTGTTTCCTTAATTTTTCTTTCTCATATTTCGTTGTTAGTGTTTAGGAATGCAAGAGATTTCTGTGTATTAATTTTGTATCCTGGAACATTACCAAGTTCATTGATGAGCTCTACTAGTCTTCTGGTAGCATCTTTAGGATTTTCTATGTATAGTATCATGTCATCTGAAAACAGTGACAGCTTTACTTCTTCTTTTCCAATTTGGATTCCATTTATTTCTTTTTATTCTCTGATTGCTGTAGCTAGGACTTCCAAACCTGTGTTGAATAACAGTGGCAAGAGTGGACATCCTTGTCGTGTTCTTGATCTTAGAGGAAATGCTTTCAGTTTTTCACGGTTGAGAATGATATTTGCTGTGGCTTTGTTGTGTATGGCCTTTATTCTGTTGAGGTTGCCCACTTTCTGGATAGGTTTTTTTTTTATCATAAGTACTTGTTGAATTTTGTCAAAAGCATTTTCTCCATCTATTGAGATGATCATATGATTTTTATTCTTCAGTTTGTTAATGTGGTGTATCACATTGATTGATTTACATATGTTGAAGAATCCTTGCATCCCTGGGAGAAATCCCTCTTGATCATGGTGTATGATCCTTTTAATGTGTTGTTGGATTCTGTTTGCTAGTATTTTGTTGAGGATTTTTGCATCTATGTTCATCTGAGATATTGGACTGTAATTTTCTTTTTTTGTGATATTTTTGTCTGGTTTTGGTATAAGGGTGATGGTGTCCTTGTAGAATGAGCTTGGGAGTGTGCCTTCCTCTGTCGTTTTTTGGAATAGTTTTAGAAGGATTGATGTTAACTCATCTCTAAACGTTTGATAGAATTCACCTGTGAAGCCATCTGGTCCTGGACTTTTGTTGGAAGTTTTTAAATCATAGTTTCAATTTCAGTAGTTGTGCTTGGTCTGTTCATGTTTTCTATTTATTCCTGGTTCAGTCTTAGAAGCTTGTAGCTTTCTAATAATTTGTACATTTCTTCTAGGTTGTCCATTTTATTGGCATATCGTTGCTTGTAGTAGTCTCTTATGGTCCTTTGTATTTCTGTGGTGTCAATTGTAACTTCTCCTTTTTCATTTCTAATTTTATTGATTTGAGTCCTCTCCTTTTTTTTCTTTTTAATTTAATTTTATTTACTTTTAGCTGTGTTGGGTCTTAGTTGCTGTGCGCGGGTTTTCTCTAGTTGCGGAAAGTGGGGGCTACTCTTCATTGCACTGTGCAGGCTTCTCATTGTGGTGGCTTCTCTTGTTGTGGAACACATGCTGTAGGCACATGGGCTTCAGTGGTTGTGCTCAGGGGCTCAGTAGTTGTGGCTCACAGGCTCTAGAGTGCAGGCTCAGTAGTTGTGGTGCATGGGCTTAGTTGCTCTGCGACATGTGGGATCTTCCCGGACCAGAGCTTGAACCTGTGTCTGCATTGACAGGCGGATTCTTAACCACTGTGCCACCAGGGAAGCCCACCCCCCCTTTCTTTCTTGATGAATCTGGCCAAAGGTTTATAATTTTTGTTTATCTTCTCAAAGAACCAGCTTTTGGTTTCATTGATCTTTGCTATAGTTTTCTACGTCTCTATTGCATTTATTTCTGCTCTGATCTTTATGACTTCTTTCCTTCTCCTAACTTTGGGTTTTGTTTGTTCTTCTTTCTCTAGTTGCTTTAGGTGTAAGGTTAGGTTGTTTACTTGAGATTTTTATTATTTCCTGAGGTAAAATTGTATTGCTATAAACTTCCATCTTAGAACTGCTTTTGCTGTATCCCATAGGTTTTGGATTGTTGTGTTTTCATTGCCATTTGTTTCTAGGTATTTTTTGATTTCCTCTTTGATTTCTTCAGTGACCCACTGGTTGTTTGTAACATATTGTTTAGCCTCCATGTGTTTGTGGGTTTCTTTACAGTTTTTTTTCCTGTAATTGATTTCTAATCTCATAGTGTTGTGGTCGGAAAAGATGCTTGATATGATTTCATTTTTCCTACATTTACTGCTTGATTTGTGACCCAAGATGTGATGTATCCTGGAAATTGTTCCATGTGCACTTGAGAAGAAAGTGTATTCTGTTGCTTTTGGATGGAATGCTCTGCCAGTATCAGTTAAGTCCATCTGGTCTAATGTGTCATTTAAGGCCTTTGTTTCCTTATTGATTTTCTGTCTGAGTGATCTGTCCATTGGTGAAAGTGGCGTGTTAAAGTCCCCCACTATTATTGTGTTACTGTTGATTTCTCCCTTTATGGTTGTTAGTATTTGCCTTATATTGAGGTGCTCCTATGTTGGGTGCCTATATATTTCCAATTGTTATATCTTCTTCTTGGATTGATCCCTTGATCATTATGTGGGGCCCTTCCTTGTTTCTTATAACAGTCTTTATAGTAAAGTTTATTTTGTCTGATATAAGTATTGCTACTCCAGCTTTCTTTTGATTTTCATTTGCATGGAATGTCTTTTTCTGTCCCCTCACTTTCAGTCTGTAGGTGTCCCTAGGTCTGAAGTGGGTCTCTTGTAGACAGCATTTATATGGGTCTTGTTTTTGTATCCATTCAGCCAGTCTATGACTTTTGGTTGGAGCATTTAATCTATTTTCATTTAAGGTTATTATCAGTATGTATGTTCCTATTGCCATTTTCTTAATTATTTTGGGTTTGTTTTTGTAGGTCTTTTTTCTTCTCTTCCTCTTTTGTTCTCTTCTCTTGTGGTTTGATGACAGTCTTTAGTGTTGTGTTTGAATTCCTTTTTCTTTTTTGGGTTTGCTGTCCCCAAGAAGTTTTGATTGAGTAGTCCATATATGTATAAGGGTGTTTTAAGTTGTTGGTCTCTTTCCCGACTAGAGAAGTTCCTTTAGCCTTTGTTGTAAGACTGGTTTGGTGCTGTTGAATTCTCTTAGGTTTTCCTTGCCCATAAAGCTTTTGATTTCTCCTTCAAATCTGAATGAGAGCCTTGCTGGGTAGAGTATTCTTGGTTGTACATTTTTCCCTTTTATCACTTGAAATATATTGTGCCACTCCCTTCTGGCCTGCAGAGTTTCTGCTGAAAAATCAGCTGATAACCTTATGGGGATTCATTTGTATATTATCTGTTGCTTTTCCCATGTTGCTTTTAATATTTTTTCTTTGGGTTTAATTTTTGTCAGTTTGATTAATATGTGTCTTGGTGAGTTCCTCCTTGGGTTTATCCTGTATGGAATTATCTGCACTCCTGCACTTGAGTGTTTCCTTTCTCATGTTGGGGAAGCTTTCAGCTGTAATATTTTCAAATATTTTCACAGGCCTTTTCTCTTTCTCCTCTCCTTCTGGTACCCCTATAATGTGAATGTTGGTGTGTTTAATGTTGTCCCAGAGGTCTCTGAGACTGTCCTAATTTCTTTTCATTCTTTTTTCTTTATTCTGTTCTGTGGCAGTGATTTCCACCATCTGTCTTCCACCTAACTTACTCATTCTTCAGGGAATTCCCTGGTGGTCCAGTGGTTAAGACTTTGCCTTCCAATGCAGGGGGTGCAGGTTCAATCCCTGGTCAAGGAGGTAAGATCCCACATGCCTTGGGGCCAAAAAACCAAAACATAAAACAGAAGCAATACTGTAACAAATTCAATAAAGACTTTTAAAATGTCCACAAAAAAATCTTTAAAAAATAACTTATTCATTCTTTTGCCTCAATTATTCTGCTATTGATTCCTTCTAGTCTATTTTTCAGTCCAGTTACTGTATTGTTCATCTCTGTTTGTTCTTAAATCTTCTAGTTCCTTGTGAAACATTTCTTGTTTCTTCTCAATCTGTGTCTCCACTCTTTTTCTGAGATTTTAGATCATCTTTACTCTCATTACTCTGAATACTTTTTCAGGTAGATTGCCTATCTTCATTTAGTTCTTCAGGGTTTTCGTCTTGTTCCTTTGTTTGCAACGTGCTTCTCTGTCATCTCATTTTGTCTAACTTTCTGTGTTTGTGGTCTCCTTTCCACAGGCTGCAGGATTATAGTTCCTCTTGCTTCTGGTCTCTGTCCCCTGGCAGGTGAAATTGGTCCAGGGGCTTGTGCAAACTTCCTGGTGGGAGGGACTGATGCCTTCCCTCTTGTGAGTGGAGCTGGGTCTTGTCCCTCTGATGGGCAGTGCTGTGTCAAGGTGTGTCTTGAGGTGGCTGTGAGCTCAGTATGACTTTGGGCGGCCTTTCTTCTGATGATTGGGGCTGTGTTCCTTTCTTGGTGGTTGTTTGCACTGAGTATTTCCAGCTCTGGAGCCTGCAGGTTGTTGGGTGGTGTTGGGTCTTGGTGCTGAAATGTGGATCCTTGGGAGATCTCACTCTGATTGATATTCCCTGGCACTTCCACTACCAGTGTTGTTGCCCTCACAGTGAGCTATAGTTGATGTTAGCCTCACCAGGAGACCCACCAAGACCCCTAGGCATGTGTAACACAGGTTCCTATGGTGGTACTGCTTTGTGCTGGGTCCCAGTCTCTGTGAGAACTTGTGTGCGCCCTCCAAGAGTGGAGTCTCTGTTTTCCCCAGCCCTGTGGGGCTCCTGCACTCAAGTACTGCTGGCCTTCAAGGCTAAATGCTCTGGGGGTTCTTCTGCCCAATGCCAGACACACAGACTGTCTTGGAGCACCATTTTATGTGGGAAGTCCCTGTGTAGCCAGTGTGGGTATAATAGTTTTTGATGTGAGAGTTTTTTAAGTATAGATGTCTACCAACTCTTTCTTCAGGGTATGCTGGCCATTATCCCCTTTATAGGAGGTGTGACTGACATCGTGGTGACGAGAGCCTGCACTGGATCTTGAGCAGGGCCTCCCTTTTGCTCTGTGGTTGTCACTGCCCTGTCAGAGGTGGGGTCTTCTCCCTAGTTGTTGGAGTAGAGACCCCCAAATCTGCTTCTTAGCTGTGTTTCTGATCTGCAGTGCAAGGTAGGTGGGATTGGAGCACTTCCACTGGGAGAGAAGCCACTGAGTATTCCTCCTCTGGAGCTGTTCACCTGTGGGTGTGCTCTGCTGTGTCACCTTTCACCCATTGTGCGAGCTCTCAGATTACACTGTTTTTGGCACTGCTCTTGGCCCCATGTTAACTGTGGGTATGCTGGCAATTGGCCCTGGTGTCTCTCAGATGTTGTTTTCACCAGGCCACCAGCATAGATCCACAGAAGTCAGGTCCCAGGATTGCAGTAATTATTGATCTGGACCCATTGTGGGTACTATAGGGGCAGTTCTGACTCTAGCCTGGCCCAACCCCCACATGTGTGTGCCCACAAAGTCTACAGCTGCTAAAGCTAGGCCCATCTTGGCTGCAGGAGCATTCCTTGTCCATTCAGATGTTCTGTAGGTGTTGAGTTTACAAGGCCATTTGTGCGGGTGTCAATTCGTGATTTGTGTAGCTGCAAGGAGCGATTTCAGCTTTTCTTCCTTAGTTTCACAGCCCCTGGGGCTCAGCTGTGGTTTCAGCCCCACCTCTGCATGGGGGCCACCCACAGGCATCTGCTCCCAAAGCTACCCTGGAGCACAAGATTCCACCCCAGTGAGGAGAGGGTGTGGAGGCAGCATGGTGGCTGTGGTCACAGGAACCCTGGTGGTAACGGGTGTATGGTGGAGCTGGCAGCCATGGAGATGAGAGAGCCGGCCCTGGTGGGGATCCTTCCTAGTGCCCAGTCCCAGATGTGAGAGAACCGCCCTGGTGGGGGCCCTTCCTAGTTGCCAGGGAGGCAGGGGCCGGCACGTGGGGAGAGAGGCTGCAAAGGTGGCTCTGCCCCTGTGTGTCACTTAACAATGGCACTTTGCTTCCATGGCAGTCCAGATTTCCTCCATAAGCATTTCTGGTTGTGGATTTCCTCACTCCCATCCCCTCAGGCTGTCTCCTTGTAGCCAACAGCAGTCCTCCCCCCAGGCTTGCTCTCCAAACCCCATGTTCCAGCCCCCAGTCCCCATCTGCACCGGGGACACGTCTCAGGCTGGGTGCACAGGGCCGTAGCACGGACTGTCTATGTAGGTCTCACTCTGTCCTGCCTGCCACGGACCAGTTGCTGCACTATCTCCTGAGAGCTCCTGAAGCTCCCCTCTGTCTCAACTGATCTCCTCGCCAGTAAGGGGACTTCCCCAGATGCGGAAACCTCTCCTCTCCTTCAGCTCCCCTTTCCAGAGGTGCTGTTCCCATCCCACTTCCTCTCCTCTTTTTCCCTTCTTCTTTCTCTCTTCCTACCCAGTTACATGGGGATCTTTCTTGTCTCTTTAGGTGTCCAAGGTCCTCTTCTAGTGTTCAGCCAGGGCTCTGTGAAAATTGTTCCATTTGTAGATGTTTATTTTTTTTGCGGTACGCGGGCCTCTAACTGTTGTGGCCTCTCCCGTTGCGGAGCACATGCTCTAGGCGCACAGGCTCAGCAGCCATGGCTCACGGGCCTAGCCGCTCTGTGGCATGTGGGATCTTCCCGGACTGGGGCATGAACCCATGTCCCCTGCATTGGCAGGCAGACTCCCAACCACTGCGCCACCAGGGAAGCCCTGTAGATGTATTCTTGATGCATTTGTGGGGAGAGATGACCTCCACATTCTCCTGCTCCTCCTCCATCTTGACCACCCTTCCCCCCATATGTCTTCTTTTGAGAAATGTCTATTCAGTTTCTTTGTCCATTTAAAAGATCAAGTTATTTGTTGTGTTTGTTTCTATTGAGTTGTTTGAGTGTATTATGTATTTTATATATGTTTTTCAAATATTTCTTCCCATTTTGTAGGTACTCTCTTCTCCCTGTAAATGGTTTCCTTTGCTGTTCAAACCTTTATAGTTTAAAGGGGTTATTTTCCAGAAAAAATGTTGCTTTTCTTGATTGTACTTTTGGGGTCATATCCAAAAATCCATTGCCCATACCACTGTCAAGAAGTTTTCCCCCCTTCATTTGTTCTTCCAGTAATTTTACAGTTTCAGATCTTATATTTCTCTAAACAACTTTGAATTAATTTTTGTATATAACATGAAATACAGGTCTAATTTCTTCCTTATGCTTGTGAATATTCAGTTTCCCACTAATTTATTGAAGAGGGTATCCTTTCTTCATGTATGTTCCTGGCACTTTTGTCAAAGATAAGTTGACTGTAAATGTGTAGATTTGTTTGAGGTATTTCATTCAGTTGTTTTATTTGTTCATTTTTATGCTACTACCATACTGCTTTGATTACTATACTTGGTAGTATAGTTTGAAATTAGGAAGCGTGATGCCTTCAGCTTTGCTCTTTGTGCTCGATTGTTTTGGATATTTTGGGTATTTTGTGATTTCATATGAATTTTAAGATTTCTTCTTCTATTTTCTGTGAAAAATGCCCTTGGAATATTGACATGTATTGCATTAAATCTGTAGATTGCTTTGGGTAATATGGACATTTTTAACAGTATTAATTTATTCAATCCATTAACATGGGTTATCTTTCTATTTATTTGTGTCTTCTTCAAACTCTTTCATCAATATTTTATAGTTCTCAGTGTACAGATCTTTCACATTCTTGGTTGAATCTATTCCTAAGTATTTTCTTCTTTTTGATGCTATTGTAAATGGAAATTTTTTGTTAACTTTTTCTGATTGTTTCTGTTGTTAGTGTATAGAACCACAAATGACTTTTGTATGTTGACTTTATATCCTGCAACTTTATCAGTTTAAAAGTTTTTTGGGGGTGGCATTTTTAGGGTTTTCTAGATATAAGAATATGTCATCTGCAAATGGAAGAAATTTAGTTACTTTTATGATTTGGGTTTATTTTATTTATTTCTCTTGCCTGTTTGCTTTGGCTAGGAATTCCAGTACTATGTTGAATAGAAGTGGCAAGAATAGGTAAACTTGTCTTGCTCCAAATCTTAGAAGAAAAGCTTTCAGGATTCATAATTCAATATGTTCTTAGCTTTGGGCTTGTCATATGACTTTTAATGTGTTGAGGTATACTCCTTCTATAACTAATTCTTGACAGTCTTTATCATGAAAGGATGTTGGATTTTGTCAAATGATTTTTCTGTATCTATTAATATGATCATATATTCTCTTTATTCTCTTAATGTGATATATCACAGTTATTAATTTGCATATGTTGAGCTATCCTTGCATACAGGCATAAATCCCACTTGATCATGGTGAATGACCCTTTTAATGTGCTACTGAATTTATTTTGCCAGTATTTTGAGTCTATTTCTTCTGTTTTTCAGGGATATTGACCTGTCCTTTTCTCATAGTGCCCTTGTCTGGTTTTGATATTGGGGTAATGCCTCATAAGATTGTTTGAAAGTGTTCCTCCTCCTTTAATTTTTTGGAAGTATTTGAAAAGTATTGGGTTTTTTAAAGAACATCTTTATTGGAGTATAACTGCTTTACAATGTTGTGTTAGTTTCTGCTGTATAACAAAATGAATCATATATATATATATATATATATATATATATATATATATATATATATATATATATATCCATCCATATCCCCTACCTCTTGCTTCTCCCAACCACCCTCCCTATCCCACCACTCTGGTGGTCACAAAGCACCGAGCTGATCTCCCTGTGCTATGCAGCTGCTTCCCACTAGCTATCTATTTTACATTTGGTAGTGTATATATGTCAGTGTTACTCTCTCACTTCATCTCAGCTTACACTTTCCCCTCCCTGTGCAGTCAAGTCCATTCTCTATGTTTGCTTCTTTATTCCTGTCCTGCCCCTAGGTTCATCAGAACCTTTTTTTATTCAATTTTTTAATGGAAACATTATTATTTATTTATCTATGACACCTTAAGTAACTTTTGAAAAATTTAAGAGGATGAAAATAGAAGGCATTTTGAAAATCCTTACAACCCTTCAAAGCATTATGTTCAAGGTTATATTTGAGCCTCTCTTTGTATTTATTTTTCTTTCTTTTTCTTTTTTTCTTTTTAGTTTGATCCTGCCATGCACATGTGAGCCATGTGATGAGGCTTCTCCCTCAGCTCACCAGTGTCTTTTTTCTTTTTTTTTTTAACATCTTTATTGGAGTATAATTGCTTTACAATGGTGTGTTAGTTTCTGCTTTATAACAAAGTGGATCAGCTATACATATACATATATCCCCATATCTCTTCCTTCTTGTGTCTCCCTCCCTCCCACTCTCCCTACCCCACCGCTCTAGGTGGTCACAAAGCACTGAGCTGATCTCCCTGTGCTATGCAGCTGCTTCCCACTAGCTATTGATTCTGCATTTGGTAGTATATATATGTCCATACCACTCTGTCACTTTGTCCCAGTTTACCCTTCCTCCTCCCCATGTCCTCAAGTCCATTCTCTAGTAGGTCTGCATCTTTATTCCCGTCCTGCCACCTAGGTTCTTCATAACCATTTTTTTCTTTTTTTAGATTCCACATATATATGTTAGCATGTGGTATTTATTTTTCTCTTTCTGACGTATTCACTCTGTATGACACTGTCTAGGTCCATCCACCTCACTACAAATAACTGAATTTCATTTCTTTTTATGGCTGAGTAATATTCCATTGTATATATGTGCCACATCTTCTTTATTCATTCATCTGTCAGTGGACACTTAGGTTGCTTCCATGTCCTGGCTATTGTAAGTAGAGTTGCAATGAACACTGTGGTACATGACTCTTTTTGAATTATGGTTTTCTCAGTATATGCCCAGCAGTGGGATTGCTGGGTCGTATGGTAGTTCTATTTTTAGTTTTTTAAGGAACCTCCATACTGTTCTCCATAGTGGCTGTATCAATTTACATTCCCACCAACAGTGTAGGAGGGTTCCCTTTTCTCCACACCCTCTCCAGCATTTATTGTTTGTAGATTTATTGATGATGGCCATTCTGACCGGTGTGAGGTAATACCTCACTTCAGTTTTGATTTGCATTTCTCTAATGATTAGTGATGTTGAGCATCCTTTCATGTGTTTGTTGGCAACTGGCATATCTTTGGAGAAATGTCTTTTTAGGTCTTCTGCTATTATTGGATTAGAGTGTTTATTTTTTTGATATTGAGCTGCATGAGCTGCTTGTATATTTTGGAGATTAATCCTTTGTCAGTTGGTTCGTTTGCAAATATTTTCTCCCATTCTGAGGGTTGTCTTTTCATCTTGTTTATGGTTTCCTTTGCTGGCAAAAAGCTTTTAAGTTTCATTAGGTCTAGGAGGTGGGTCGTTTTTATTTCCATTTCCATTTCTCTAGGAGGTGGGTCAAAAAGGATCTTGCTGTGATTTATGTCAAAGAGTGTTCCTATGTTTTCCTCTAAGAGTTTTATAGTGTCTGGCCTTACATTTAGGTCATTAATCCATTTTGAGTTTATTTTTGTGTATGGTGTTAGGGAGTGTTCTAATTTCATTGTTTTACATGTAGCTGTCCAGTTTTCCCAGCACCACTTATTGAAGAGGCTGGCTTTTCTCCATTGTATATTCTTGCCTCCTTTAAGGAAGATAAGGTGACCATATGTGTGTGGGTTTATCTCTGGTCTTTCTATCCTGTTCCGTTTATCTATATTTCTGTTTTTGTGCCAGTACCATACTGTCTTGATTACTGTAGCTTTGTAGTATAGTCTGAAGTCAGGGAGCCTGATTCCTCCCACTCTGTTTTTCTTTCTCAAGGTTGCTTCGGCTATTCGGGGTCTTTTGTGTTTCCAAAGAAATTGTGAAATTTTTTGTTCTAGCTCAGTGAAAAATGCCATTGATAGTTCGATAGGGATTGCATTGAATCTGTAGATTGCTTTGGGTAGTAGAGTCATTTTCACAATTTTGATTCTTCCAATTCAAGAACATGGTATATCTCTCCATCTGTTTATATCATCTTTAATTTCTTTCATCGGTGTCTTATAGTTTTCTGAATACAGGTCTTCTGTCTCCTTAGGTAGGTTTATTCCTAGCTATTTTATTCTTTTTGTTGCAGTGGTAAATGGGAGTGTTTCCTTAACTTCTCTTTCAGATTTTTCATCATTAGTGCACAGGAATGCAAGAGATTTCTGTGTATTAATTTTGTATCCTGCTACTTTACCAAATTCATTGATTAGCTCTAGTAGTTTTCTGGTAGCATCTTTAGGATTCTCTATGTATAGTATCACGTCATCTGCAAACAGTGACACTTTTACCTCTTCTTTTCCGATTTGGATTCCATTTATTTCTTTTTCTTCTCTGATTGCTGCGGCTAAAACTCCAAAACTATGTTGAATAATAGCAGTGAGAGTGGGCATCCTTGTCTTGTTCCTAGTCTTAGAGGAAATGGTTTCAGTTTTTCACCATTGAGAACAATGTTGGCTGTGAGTTTGTCATATATGGCCTTTATTATGTTGAGTTAGGTTCCCTCTATGCCTACTCTCTGGAGAGTTTTTATCATAAATGGGTATTGAATTTTGTCAAAAGCTTTTTCTGCATCTATTGAGATTATCATATGGTTTTTCTGTAGACAGCATATATATGGGTCTTATTTTTGTATCCATTCAGCTAGTCTATGTCTCTTGGTTGGAGCATTTAATCCATTTACAGTTAAGGTAATTTTTGATATGTATGTTACTATTACCATTTTCTTAATTGTTTTTGTAGGTCTTTTCCTTCTCTTGTGTTTCCTGTCTAGAGAAGTTCCTTTAACATTTGTTGTAAAGCTGGTTTGGTGGGGCTAAATTCTCTTAACTCTTTCTTGTTTGTAAAGGTTTTAATTTCTCCATCAAATCTGAATGAGATCCTTGCTGGGTAATCTAGGTTATAGGTTTTTCCCTTTCATCACTTTAATTATGTCCTGCCACTCCCTTCTGGCTTGCAGAGTTTCTGTTGAAAGTCCAGCTGTTAACTTTATGGGAGTTCCCTTGTATGTTAATTGTTGCTTTTCCCTTGCTGCTTTTAATATTTTTTCTTTGTATCTAATTTTTGATAGTTTGATTAATATGTGTCTTGGCATGTTTCTCCTTGGATTTATCCTGTATGGGACTCTCTGTGCTTCTTGGACTTGAATATTTCCTTTCCCATATTAGGGAAGTTTTCAACTATAATCTCTTCAAATATTTTCTCAGTCCCTTTCTTTTTCTATTCTTCTTCTGGGACCCCTATAATTTGAATGGTGGTGCATTTAATGTTGTCCCAGAGGGCTCTGAGACTGTCCTCAATTCTTTTCATTCTTTTTTCTTTATTCTGCTCTGTGGTAGTTATTTCCAGTATTTTATCTTCCAGGTCACTTATTCGTTCTTCTTCCTCAGTTATTCTGCTTTTGATTCCTTCTAGAGAATTTTTAATTTTAATTATTGTGTTGTTCATCATTGTTTGTTTAGTTCTTTAGTTCAACATCTTTAGTTCTTCTAGGTCCTTCTGAAACCTTTATTGTATTTTCTCCATTCTATTTCCAAGATTTTGGATCATATTTACTATCATTACTCTGAATTCTTTCAGGTAGACTGACTATTTCCTCTTCATTTGTTAGGTCTGGTGGGTTTTTATCTTGCTCCTTCATCTGCTGTGTATTTCCCTGTCTTCTCATTTTGCTTAACTTACTGTGTTTGGGGTCTCCTTTTCACAGGCTGCAGGTTTGTAGTTCCTGTTGTTTTGGTGTCTGCCCCCAGTGGGTAAGGTTGGTTCAGTGGGTTGTGTAGGCTTCCTGGTGGAGGGGACTGGTGCCTCTGTTCTGGTGGGCAGGGCCAAGTCTGGTGGTGTGTTTTGGGGTGTCTGTGAACTTATTATGATTTTAGGCAGCCTCTCTGCTAATGGGTGGGTTTGTGTTCCTGTTTTGCTAGTTGTTTGGCATGGGGTGTCCAGCACTGGAGCTTGCTGGCCATTGGGTTTAGATGGGTCTTAGCGTTGAGATGGAGATCTCGGGAGAGCTTTCGCCATTTGATATTATGTGGGGCCAGGTGATCTCTGGTGGACCAATGTCCTGAATTCGGCTCTCCCACCTCAGAGGCTCAGGCCTGACACCAGGCCGGAACACAAAGACCCTCACCCACATGGCTGAGAAGAAAAGGGAGAAAAAAAGAAAGAAAGATAATAATAAAAGAAAAATTAAAGGAATTATTAAAATAAAAAATTACAAAATTATTAAAGTAAAAAAATTAAAAATAAAAAAATGAAGAGAGCAACCAAACCAATAAACAAATCCACCAATGATAACAAGCACTAAAAAGTATACTAATATAAACATAAAGTCAGAAACAAGTCAGTCACAGAAAACCCCAAGCCTACAGTTGGTCCCACAGTCCACTGCCTCAATTTTGGGATGATTCGTTGTCTATTCAGGTATTCCAGAGATGCAGGGTACATCAAGTTGATTATGGGGATTTAATCCACTGCTCCTGAGGCTGCTGGGAGAGATTTCAGTTTCTCTTCTTTGTTCGCACAGCTCCCGGGGTTCAGCTTTGGATTTGGCCCCGCCTCTGTGTGTAGGTCACCTGAGGGCATCTGTTCTTCACTCAGATAGGACAGGGTTAAAGGAGCAGCTGATTCGGGGGCTCTGGTTCCCTCAGGCCAGAGGGGAGGGAGGGGCATGGGGTGCGGGGCGAGCCTGTGGTGGCAGAGGCCGGTGTGACGTTGCACCAGCCTGGGGTGTGCCATGCATTCTCCCGAGGAAGTTGTCCTTGGATCACAGGACCTTGGCAGTGGCGGGCTGCACAGCCTCCTGGGAGGGGAGGTGTGGATAGTGATCTGTGCTCACACACAGGCTTCTTGGTGGTGGCAGCAGCAGCCTTAGCATCTCATGCCCGTCTCTGGAGCTCCTTTAAGTGGCGCTCCGAATCCCCTCTCCTTGCGCACCAGGAAACAAAGAGGCAAGAAAAAGTCTCTTGTCTCTCCGCAGCTCCAGACTTTTCCCCGGACTCCCTCCCTGCTAGCCGTGGTGCACTAACCCTTTCAGGCTGTGTTCACGCAGCCAACCCCAGTCCTCTCCTTGGGATCCAACCGAAGCCCAAGCCTCAGCTCCCAGCCCCGCCCACCCCGGCGGGCAGGCAGACAAGCCTCTCGGGCTGGTGAGTGCCGGTCGGCACCGATCCTCTGTGCGGGAATCTCTCCGCTTTGCCCTCCGCACCCTGTTGCTGCACTCTCCTCCACAGCTCCGAAGCTCCCCCCTCCGCCACCCGCAGTCTCCACGGGCGAAGGGGCTTCTAGTGTGTGGAAACCTTTCCTCCTTCACAGCTCTCTCCCACTGGTGCAGGTCCTGTCCCTATTCTTTTGTCTCTGTTTATTCTTTTTTCTTTTGCCCTACCCAGGTACGTGGGGAGTTTCTTGCCTTTTGGGAGGTCTGAGGTCTTCTGCCAGCGTTCAGTAGGTGTTCTGTAGGAGTTATTCCACGTGTAGATGTATTTCTGATGTATCTGTGGGGAGGAAGGTGATCTCCGCGTCTTACTCTTCCGCCATCTTCTCCTGTCTCTATATCTCACCTTTTTATACATTTATCTAACATTGAACATTTAGGTTGCTACCATATATTGGCTCTTTTAAATAATGTTGCAGTGAACATAGGGGTGTATATATCTCTTTAAATTAGTGTGTCATTTTGTTTTCTTTGGATAAATAAGCAAAAGTGGAATTGCTAGATCATATAGCAGTTTTATTTATGTTTTCAGTACCCTCCACACTGTTTTCAATAGAGGCTGCACTGATTTACATTCCCACTAGCAGTGCAGGTGAATTCTCTCTTCTCTACATCCTCCGCAACACCTCTTGTCATTTTCATGATAGCTATCCTGAGAACTGTAAGGTTATATCTTTTTGTGGTTTTGATTTACATTTCCCTGTTGATTAGCGATGCTGACCATGTTTCCATGTGCCTTTTGGCCATCTCTATTTTTTTTAAGCAAAATATGTATTCAGCTCCTCTATACAATTATTTTAATTTTGTTTTCTAAAATTATATTTTATTTACAATATAATATTAGCTTCAGGTGTACAGCATAGTGATCCAGTATTTTTTTTTACAGATTATACTTGATTAAAAGTTATTATAAGATAATGGCTATAATTCTCTGTCCTATACAGTATATCTTTGTTGCTCATCTATTTTGTACATAGTAGTTTGTACCTCTTAATCCTATATGCCTAATTTGCCCCACCCCCGACCCCTCCCCACTGGTAATCACTAGTTTATATACCTGTGAGTCTGTTTCTATTTTGCATATACATTTGTTTGTATTATTTTTAGATTACACATATCACACAGTATTTGTCTTTCTCTGATTTACTTCATTAAGCACAGCACTCTCTAGGTCCATCCATGTTGCTGCAAATGGCAGAATTTCATTTGTTCATGGCTGTGTAATATTCCGTCTGTCCATATTTTTGTTATCCATTTGTCTGTTCATGGGAATTTGGGTTGCTTTCATATCTTGGCCACTGTCAGTAGTGCTGCTCTGAACATTTGGCGTTTATGTATCTTTTTGAATTGGTGTTTTCATCTTTTTTTTGAATATGTGCCCAGGAGAGTTACTGATGGATCATATTGTAGTTCTATTTTTAGCCTTTTGAGGAACCACCATACTATTTTCCATCATGGCTGGAACAGTTTACAATCCTACCAACAGTGTACTGGGTTGACTTTTCTCCACATCTTCTCCAAAGTTTGTTATTTGTAGACATTTTGATGAGAGCTGTTTTGACAGGCGTGAGGTTGATGTCTCATTGTTTTGAATGGAACTTCTCTAATAATTAGTGATGTTGAGCATTTTTTCATGTGTCAATTAGCCTTCTGTATGGCTTCTTTGGAAAGATGCCTCTTCATATCTTCTGCCCATTATTGATTGTGTTGTTTGTTCTTTTTTGATATTGAGTTGTATGAGCTAATAATATATTTTGAATATTAACCCTTTGTCAGTCATATCATTTGCAAATATTTTCTCCCATTTTGTAGTTTGACTTTTTATTTTCTTGATGGTTTTCATTGCTGTGCAAAGACTCAAGTTATTTAGATCATATTTAGCTTTGCTTTTATTTCTCTTGCCTTACAAGACTAATCAAAAAAAAATATTCCTACAATTTATGCCAAAGAGTGTTCAGCGTATGTTCTCTCCTAGGAGCTTTAGGGTTTGGGCTATTACATTTAGGTCCTTAATCCACTTGGAGTGTTTTTGTGTATGGTGTGAGGAAATGTTCTAATCTCATTATTTTATCTGTAGTGTTCCAGTTTTCCCAGCACCACTTATTGAAGACACTGTCTTTTCTCCATTCTTGAGTGCTTTGTAGTAGATTTATTGACTGTAAGTGTGTGGGATCCTTTCAGGCCTCTATCCTATTCCATTGATCTATGAGTCTGTTTTTGTGATTATTGTAGCTTTGTAGTCAGGGAGCATGATATCTCCATCTTTGCTAAAGCACTCCTGAGAAAAAAGAGCAATGAGGGTATTTTGTGGTTCTATATTTCTTTTAGGATTATTTGTTCTAGTTGTGTGAAAAATGTCATGGGTATTTTGATAGGGGATGCTTTATACCTGTAGGTTGCTTGGAGAAGTATGGCTCTTTTTAACATATTAATTATGCCAATCCAAGATTATAAGTTATCTTTTCACTTATTTGTGTTATCTTCCATTTCTTTCATCGATATCTTATAGTTTTCAGTATATAAATCTTTCACATCTGTGGTTAAATTTATTCCTAGGTCTTTTATTATTTTAATGCAATCAATATTTTTCTTAATTCCTCTGATAGTTTGTTATTGGTGCAGGAAAAAATAACAGATTTCTGTATATTAATTGTGTATACTTCAAATTTACTGAATTTATTCATGCTAATACTTTGTGGGTGAAATCTTTAGGGTTTTCTCTGTGTCATGTTCAAACAGTGACAGTTTTAGTTCCTTTACAAACTAGATCCCCCTTTTAATTTTTATTTTGTCTTTTTGCTGTGGCTAGGATTATTAATACTATGTTGAATAAGAGTGGTGAGAACAGTTATCCTTGTCTTGCTCCTGTTTTTAGAGGAAATGCTTTCAACTTTTCATCATTGAGTATGATGTTAGCTGTGGTTTTGTCATATATGCCCTTTATTATATAAAGGTATGTTGCCTCTATACCAACTTTGTTGAGAGCTTTTCTCATAAATCAGATTTTGAAGTTCATTGATTTTTGTCAGTTGCTTTTGCTGGAGCTATGATCATTTGATTTTATCCTTTATTATGCTAATCTGGTGCATCATTTTTTAAAAAGTAAATTTTATTTATTTTTGGCTGTGTTGGGTCTTTGCTGCTGTGTGCAGGCTTTCTCTAGTTGCGGCGAGTGGGGGCTACTCTTTGTTGCAGTGCATGGGCTTCTCATTGTAGTGGCTTCTCATTGCAGAGCATGGGCTCTAGGTGTGCGGGCTTCAGTAGTTGCGGCACACGGGCTCCGTAGTTGTGGCTCATGGGGTCTAGAGCACAGGCTTAGTAGTTGTGGCGCATGGGCTTAGTTGCTCCACGGCATGTGGGATCTTCCCAGACCAGGGCTCGAACCTGTGTCCCCTGCATTGGCAGGCGGATTCTCAACCACTGCACCACGAGAGAAGCCCCTAATCTGGTGTGTCATTTAACTGATTTGCATATATTGAATCATCCCTGCATCACTGAGATAAATCCCACATGATCATGGGGTATGGTTCTTTTAATGTATTGTTGAATTCAGTTTGCTAATATTTTGTTGAGGATTTTTGCATCTGTGTTCATCAGGAATATTGGCCTGTAATCTACTACTTTTTTTTTTTTTGGTAATAGCTTTATCTGGTTTTCATATATGTGTGATATTGGTCTCAGAAAATTAGTATGGAAACACTCCTTCAATTGTTTGGAATAGTTTGTGAGGGTAGTTGTGCTTTATCAGTGAAGCCACCTGACCCTGGACTTTTGTTTATTGGAAGTTTTTTTTTATTACAGATTCAATTTCATTACTAGCAATTGATCTGTTTAGATTTTTTTATTCCTGATTCAATCTTGGAAGAATTATAATTCTAGGAATTTATCCATTTCTTATAGGTTGTCCAATTTGTTAGTGTGTAATTGTTTGTAGTAATCTCTTATGATACTTTTACTATGGTGTCTGTTGTAACTTCATCACTTTCACTCCTGATGTATTTGAGTCTTCTTCTTCAAAAAACATACTACATTTGTCTTATTAAGCTTTTAAAAAGAATAAGTGTTTAATCTCCTACTCTTACTGTATGTATACCTTTTCCAGTGAGATTTTTACTTTTGTGTGTTTTCTTGTTACTAATTAGTGATACTAATTTTAAGCTTAAATACATTTCTTCAACATTTCTTGTAAGGATGTTTTATTAGTGATGAATTCATTTAGCTTTTGCTAGTCTGGGAAACACTTGATCTCTCTTTCGATTCTGAATCATAATCTTGTTGGTACAGTATTCTTGTTGTAGCCTTTTTCCTTTAAGCCCATTGAATATATCCTGTCATTCATTTCTGGTCTGCAAATCTGCTGAAAAGTCACCTGATAGTATTATGAGAATACCTTGCACATAACCAGTTAATTTTATTTCACTGCTTCTATGATCCCTCTTTGTCTTTAATTTTTGACATTTTAACTATGATATGTCTTGGTATGGATCTGTTTGTCTTCAGCTTGTTTGGCACGCTCTGTTTTTCTGGAACTGGATGTCTGTTACATTTACCAGGTCAGGAAAATTGTCAGTTATTATATCCTCTAATAAGTTATCTGCCCCTTACTCTCTTTCTCCTCTTTCTGGGACCCCTATAATGCTAGTGTTAGTATTCTTGATATTGTGCCAGAAGTCCCTTTATCTATCATTTTAATTCTTTTTTCTTCTTGCTATTCAGTTCAGGTAAGTTTCACTACTTTGACTTCCAGATCACAGATTTGTTCTTCTGTATTATATAATCTAATATTGCTTCCCTTTAGTGTGTGTGTGTGTTTTTAATCTCAGTTATTGTATTTTTCAGCTCTTTGGTTCTTTCTTTACATTTTATTACACTCTCACTGTGTTTATCTATTCTCCTCCTGACTTGAGTGAGCATTCTGATAATCATTACCTTGAACACTTTTTTTTTCAGGTAGAAAGTGTTTCCCTGTTTTGTCTAGTTCTTATTCTGATGTTGTGTCGTTAGTTCATTTGTAATATATTCATCTCTTCCCTTATGCTTCTTAATTCTTTGTGCATTTCTACTCACTAGGTTCAGTTCATGACATTCTTCAGTCTTGGAGAAGTGGCCTTATACAAGAGATGGCCTACAGGGCCCAGCAGCACATTCTCCTCTGGGCAGCACAGCCAGATGCTGCAGGGAAGTCCCCTATGTGCCCTGCATGTCCCTTTCTGTTGTAAAAGGGTCAACTATTGTGCACAAGCTGTTAGGTGGGGGTGGACCCTGGTCTAAATATCTGTGAGGTCCTGCATTATGTGATTGCTGTGGGTGTGCTCATAGGCAAGGTAGCCCTCCATGATGGGTCTGCTCCAGGTGCACAGGTGGGTAGGGAAGGCCCCCAGTGTGTTTGCTTGTGAGGCCTTGTGATGCAGGAGTGCTGTAGACCGCGTGGTACATGGGGCAGGCCCTTGATACTAATCAGTTAGAAGGAAGATTCTAAAATGTTGTCTCTCGATGTCTCAGTCCGTAGCAGGAGTCCAAGCTGCCTCTTGCTTTCTGAGATTAGCATGTGGGTCTGACCCAGATGTCTTTCAAACTACTGGCTCTGCACAGAGATTGAGAACATGTGAGGTTTGGTGTGTGCCCTTTAAGAGTGGAGTCTCAGTTTCCTTTAACTTCCAGCTCTCCTGAAAGTAAGTCCTACAGGTTTTCAAAGCCAGACCTGCTGTGTTCTTTCCTTCCCAATGCAGGAACTCTGGGTTGGGCAGCCTGATGTAGGGCTCAGACCCTTCCCTCCTTGGGGAGGACCTATCCAGTTGTTGTATCTGTAAATCGTGGGGCACAGTGCTGAAGGTGTGGGTTCTAACTAGACTGTGTTTCCAATCCACTTACGTGCCTTGTGGTTTCTCATTCTTTATAGCTTGAGTTGTGGGAAATTATCTCTGCTAGTCTTCAGGGCATTCTCAGAGATAATTTCTCAGTAAGTAGTTGTAATTTTGGTGTGCCCATGGGAGGAGGTGAGCTCAGGATCTTCCGTACTCCATCCTCTGGCTCCCCTCTCCCCTTTTGTAAAATATATGCATTTCTCACTGTAAACACATCTCTCTGAATTGTGTTTACTATATTCCATATGTTTAGGTACTTTGTGTTTCCACATTTATTTGCTTTAAGATATTTTTTGAGGGCTTCCCTGGTGGCGCAGTGGTTGAGCATCCACCTGCCGATGCAGGGGACACAGGTTCGTGCCCCAGTCCGGGAAGATCCCACATGCCGCAGAGTGGCTGGGCCCGTGAGCTATGGCCGCTGAGCCTGCGTGTCCCGAGGCTGTGCTCCGTAACGGGAGAGGCCACAGCAGTGAGAGGCTTGCGTACCGCAAGAAAAAAAAAAGATATTGTTTGATTTCCCTTTTGATTTATTCTTGCATGCATTGTTTGTTCAATAGCTTGTTGTTCAATATCTAAGTGCTCTTGAATATTCAATTATTCTTCCTAATACCGAATTTCAGTTTCATAGCATTGTGGCTGGAAAAGATACTTGATATGATCTTAATCTTCTTGGATTCTTGAAGCCTTGTTTTGTGGCTTACCATATTATGTATCCTAGGAAATATTCTATGTACACTTAAGAAGAATGGACGTTTCACTGCTGTTGAGTGGAATGTACTATATACGTCTGTTAGGTTCACTTGATAGCAAGTGTAATGTTAAGCCCAAAGTTTCCTGATTGTATA
Source organism: Mesoplodon bidens (assembly GCF_964165515.1). Taxonomy (NCBI): domain Eukaryota; kingdom Metazoa; phylum Chordata; class Mammalia; order Artiodactyla; family Ziphiidae; genus Mesoplodon; species Mesoplodon bidens. The sequence continues at coordinate 56,515,240 of NC_138175.1, read as the reverse complement.
GATCATCTATAGGCTGAATATAAATGTTGAAAGTTAGGTAGTGAAGTTTCTTACCATTCTTATATTTCTGTACATTTTCCACTTCATATTTGTTAATATTTTCTTTCTATATTTAGAGGCTCCAGTGCTGGATCCATACTTATTTATAACTCATTATTTCTTAATGCATTAATCCCTATATCATTCTATAATAACCTTTGATTCTTTGAGAGGTTTGTCTTCGTCTATTTTGCCTGATACTAGACTATTCTGTAATTATCATTTTCATGGAGTATCTTATTTCCAATCTTTCAGTTTTATCCTATCTATGGCCTAAAGTTAAAAAAGATTTCTTGTCCACAGTATATAATTAATCTTGTTAAAAAAATTCATTCAACCACAGTAGGGAGATTTTAAGTTGAAGTATAGTTGATATATAGTATTATATTAGTGTCAGGGGTACAACATAGTGGTTTAACATTTTATAAATTATACTCCATTTGAGGTTATTACAAAATAATGACTCTATTTCCTTATGTTGTACAATACATCCTTGTTTATTCTGTAAATAGGGTATTGGATTAAGAGAAACAAGCTACTATCTCTCTCTCCTGCTTCACTCTCCCAACTAGTTACCACTAATTTGTTCTCTGTGAGCCAATTTCTGTTTTGTTATATAAATTCCTTTGTTCTGACTTACATGTGGAATCTAAAAAACTGAATAGAGTATTTGACTTATTTCACTAAGTATAATACACTCTAGGTCCATCCATGTTGTAGCACATGGCAGAATTTTTATATTTAATGGCTGATTAATGTCCCATTATATACATATATATTTAATATATTTTATCCATTCATCTGTTGATAGTTTGCTGCCATATCTTGGCTATTGGAAATAATGCTGTTATAAATATTGGGGTGCATGTATCTTCAAATTGGTGTTTTCGCTTTCTTTGTGTATATACCCACCAGTGGAATTGGTTTTTTTTTTTAACATCTTTATTGGAGTATAATTGCTTTACAATGTTGTGTTAGTTTCTTCTGTATAACAAAGTGAGTCAGTTATATGTATACATATATCCTCATATCCCCTCCCTCTTGCATCTCCTTCCCATTCTCCCTGTCCCACCCCTCTAGGTGGTCACAAAGCATGAGCTGATCTCCCTGTGCTATGTGGCTGCTTCCCACTGGCTATCTATTTTACATTTGGTAGTGTGTATATGTCATTGCTACTCTCACTTCGTCACAGCTTACCCTTCCCCCTCCCGGTGTCAAGTCCATTCCCTACATCTGCGTCTTTATTCCTGTTCTGCCCCTAGGTTCATCAGAACCTTTTTTTTTTTTTTTAGATTCCATGTATATGTGTTAGCATATGGTATTTGTTTTTCTCTTTCTGACTTACTTCCCTCTGTATGACAGACTCTAGGTCCATCCACCTCACTACAAATAACTCAATTTCCTTTCTATTTACGGCTGAGTAATATGGAATTTTTTCTTAATACAGTAGGTCTCATTTTAGTTTTTTGACAACCTCAGTAATATTTTCATAGTGGTTGCACCAATTTACAATCTCACCAACAGTGTACTAGGGTTCCCTTTCCTCACAATCCCCACTAACATTTGTTATCTTTAGACTTTTTGATGAGAGCCATCTTGACAGATGTGAGGTCATGTCTCATTGTGGTTTTGATTTGCATTTATCCAGTGACTAGTGATGTTTAGCATTTTTTCATTTGCCTGTTGGCTATCGGTATATCTTCTGTGGAAAAAAGTCTATTACGGGTTTCTCTCCATTTTTCATCTCTTTTTGTTTTTTGATACTGAGTGGATGAGCTTTTTATATAATTTGGATATTAACCCCTTCTCCATCATATCCTTTGTGTACATTTTTCTCCCATTCTGTAGGCTATCTTTTCATTTTGTCTAACATTTCCTTTGCTCTGCAAAAGATTTTAATTAGGTCTCATTTGTTTCTTTTTCCTTTTATGTCTTTTTCCCTTAGGTGACAAATCCAAAGAAAGTGTTCCCATTTGTGACAAAGAGTGTTCAGCCTATGTTCTCTCCTAGGAGTTTTAGGGTTTCAGGTATTCCATTTACGTCCCTAATCATTTTGAGTTTGCTTTTGGTTATGGTGTGAGGAAATGTTCTAATCACATTATTTTATCTGTAGGGCTCCAGTATTCCCAGCACCACTTATTATAGAGACTATTTTTCTCCATGTATATTTGTGCTTCTTTGTAGTAGATTTGTTGACCATAGGTGTGCAGGTTCCTTTCTGGGCTCACTATACTATTTCATTGATCTATATGTCTCTTTTGTGATTATTTTAGTTTTGTAGCCAGGAAGTGTGATATCTCCAGCTTTGGTGTTTTTTCTCAGGATTGCTTTAGCAATGTGGGTAATTTTTGGTTTTATATTTATTTTAGAGTTATCTGCTCTAGTTCTGTGAAAAATGTCATGGGTATTTTGCGAGGATTAATTTAAATCTATAGGTTGCTTGGAATATTATGTGGCTCTCTGAAAAATCTTAGTTATTCCAATCCAAGAGGATGGAATCATTTATTTATTTGTGACATCTTCCATTACTTTCATCAATGTCTGTTTTTGTGGCAGTACGATATTATTTTGATTACTGCTACAAAAACAGACACATAGATCAATGAAATATAATAAAGAGCCTAGATAGGAACTCACAACCCTATGGTCAATAAATCTACTACAAAGGAGGAGAGAATATGCAATGGAGAAAAGACAGTCCCTTCAATAACTGATGCTGTTCAAACTGGAAAGCTATAGCTAAAAAAATGAGATTAGAATGTTTTCTCACACTGCACACAAAAACAAATACAAAATGGATTACATATCTAAATGTATTACCCCAAACAAATCTCCTAGGAGAGAACATAAGTAGAACGCTCTTTTGCAATAAATGGGAACACTTTCTTTTTTGGATCTGTCTCCTAATGGAAAAAGACATAAATATTCCATTGTATATTGGACCTAGATCTAGAGTCAGTCATACAGAGTGAAGTAAGTCAGAAAGAGAAAAACAAATACCGTATGTTAACACATATATATGGAATCTAGAAAAAATATGGTTCTGAAGAACCTAGGGACAGGACAGGAATAAAGACGCAGATGTAGAGAATGGACTTGAGGAGATGGGGAGGGGGAAGATGGGATGAAGTGAGAGAGTGGCATGGACATATATACACTACCAACTGTAAAATAGATGGCTAGTGGGAAGCAGCTACATAGCACAGGGAGATCAGTGCAGTGCTTTGTGACCACCTAGAGGGATGCGTTATGGGGATATATGTATATGTATAGCTGATTCACTTTGTGATACTGCAGAAACTAACACACCATTGTAAAGCAATTATATTCCAATAAAGATGTTAAAAAAGACATAAAAACAAAAATAAACCTAAATAAATTTAAAATATTTTGCAGAGCAAAGGAAACATTAGACAAAATGAAAGAGAGTGAAAACTATACGCAAAGTATATGATGGGAAAGGGGTTAATGTCCAAATTACGTAAAGAGTTCATCCACTCAATATCAAAAAACAAAGGATGAAAACATGGGGAGAAACGCCTAATAGACATTTTTCCACAGAAGGTATACAGATAGGCAACAGGCACATGAAAAAAATGCTAAACATCAGTAATCACTAGATAAATGCAAATCAAAACCAGAATGAGACATCACCTCACATCTGTCAAAATGGCTGTCATCAAAAAGTCTACAGATAACAAATGTTAATGAGGATTGTGAGAAAAGGGAACCCTAGTACACTGTTAGTGGGATTGTAAACTGGTACAACCACAATGAAAATATTATGGAGGTCGTCAAAAAACTAAAAGGAAAACTACTGTATTAAGAAACATTCCACTGCTGGGTATATATGCAAAGAAAGTGAAAATACCAATCTGAAAATATGTATGCACCCCAATATTTATAGCAGTATTATTTCCAATGGCTAAGATATGGGAGCAAAATAAATGTCCATCAACAGATGAATGGATAAAGAAGCTGTGACATGTGTGTGTATATATATATATATGTGGGTTTGTGTGTGTATAGATAGATATACATATTACTCAGCCTTAAAAAAATAAAAATTCTGCCACGTGTAACAACATGGATGGTGTAGAGTGTATTAAATTAGTGAAACAGACAAAGACAAATACTCTATGTTCTGACTACATGTGGAATCTAAAAAATTAAAGGAATGTATATAACAAAATAGAAATTGACTCACAGGGAACAAATTAGTGGTTACTAGTGGGGAGAGTGAAGGGGGAAGGGAGAGATAGTAGCTTCTTTGTCTTAATCCAATACCCCTATATATAAACAAACAAGGATGTATTGTACAACATAGGGAAATAGAGTCATTATTTTGTAATAATTTCAAATGGATTATAATCAATAAAAATGTTAAACCATTATGCTGTACCAATGAAACAAATATCAACTATACTATAATATTATATATCAACTATACTTCAATTTAAAAAATCCCTTCAGTGGCTGAATGGATTTTTTTTAAACAAGATCAATTATATACTGTGTGCAAGAGATCTGTGTTAACTTTAAGGCCATAGATAGAACAAAATTGAAAGACTGGAAAAAAGATATTCCATGCAAATGATATTTACCTGACTAGTGTAATATCAGGCAAAATAGACTAAGTCAAACGTCTCTCAAAGAATCTTAGGCTATTATATAATGATAAAATGATAAAGGGATTAATGCATCAAGAAATTCTGACAATTATAAGTAAGTATGTATCCAGCATTGGAGCCTTTAAACATAGAAAGAAAATATTAACAGATATGAAGGGGAAATGTGTAGAAATACAATAAGGGTAAGAAACTTCAATACCCAACTTTCAACATTGATATTCTGTCTGGATGATCTATACAATCAGGAAACTTTGGACTTCACATTACACACATTATCAAGTGAACTTAACAGACATATACAGTACATTCCATTCAACAGCAGCAAAATGTCCATTCTTAAGTGCACATAGATCATTTCCTAGGATAGATCATATCTTAAGCCACAAAACAAGGCCTCAAAAATTCAAGATTAAATTCATATCAACTATCTTTTCCAACCACAATGGTATGAAACTGAATTTCAATATTAGGAAGAATAACTGAATATTCAAGAGCACTTAGAAATTGAAGAACAAGCTCTTGAACAACCAATGCATACAAGAATAAATCAAAAGGGAAATCAAACATTATTTTTTTAAAAGTAAATTAATTTTGTTTATTTCTGGCTGCGTTGGGCCTTCGTTGCTGCGTGTGGGCTTTCTCTAATTAATTGTAGTGAGTGGGGGCTACTCTTCGTTGAGGTGCATGGGCTTCTCATTGTGGTGGCTTCTTCTGCTGCAGAGCATGGGCTCTAGGTGCACGGGCTTCAGTAGTTGCGGCACACAGACTCAGTAGTTGTGGTGCACGGGCTTAGTTACTCCATGGCATGTGGGATCTTCCTGGACCAGGGCTCGAACCATGTCCCCTGAATTGTCAGACGGGTTCTTAACGACTGCACCACCAGGGAAGCCCCAAACAATATCTTAAAGCAAACAAATATGGAAACACAAAGTACCTAAACGTATGGAATACAATTCAGAGAGATGTGTTTACAGTGAGAAATGCATTTGTGTGTGTGTGTATATATATATATATATATATTTTTTTTTGGCTGCGTTGGGTCGTTGTTGCTGTACGTGGCTTTTCTCTAGTTGCGGTGAGTGCGGCTACTCATTGCAGTACACAGGTTTCTCGTTGAAGTGGCTTCTCTTGTTGTAGAGCATGGGCTCTAGGTACACAGGCTTCAGTAGCTGTGGCACATGGGCTTAGTTGCTCTGCAGCATGTGGGATCTTCCTGGACCAGGGCTCGACCCCCTGTCCCCTGCATTGGCAGGCAGATTCTTAACCACTGAACCACCAGGGAAGCCCTGCATATATTTTAAAAAAGGGGAGAGGGGGGCCAGAGGATGGAGTAAGGAAGATCCTGAGCTCACCTTCTCCCATGGGCACACCAAAATTACAACTACTTACCGAGAAATTATCTCTGAGAATGCCCTGAAGACTAGCAGAGATAATTTTCCACAACTCAAGCTATAAAGAATGAGAAACCACAAGGCACGTAAGTGGATTGGAAACACAGTCTAGTTAGAACCCACACCTTCAGCACTGTGCCCCGCGATTTACAGACACCACAACTGCATAGGTCCTCCCCCAAGGAGGGAAGGGTCTGAGCCCTGCATCAGGCTGCCCAACCCAGAGTTCCTGCATTGGGAAGGAAGGAACTCAGAAGGTCTGGCTTTGAAAACCTGCAGGGCTTACTTTCAGGATAGCTGGAGGCTAAAGGAAACTGAGATTCCGCTCCTAAAGGGCACATAGCAAACCTCACATTTTCTCATCTCTGTGCAGAGCCAGTATTTTGAAAGACATCTGGGTCAGACCTACTTGCTAATCTCAGAAGGCACAAGGCAGCTTGGACTCCTGCTAGGGACTGAGACACTCACAGGCAACATGTTAGAATCTTCCCTCCATTTGATTAGTGTCAGGGGCCTGCCCCATTTACCACCATGTCTACAGCACTCTTGTCCAACAAGGCCTCACAAGCAAACACACTGGGGGCCTTCCCTACCCACCTGTGCACCTGGAGCAGACCCATAATGGAGGGCTGCCTTGACTATGAGCACACCCACAGCAATGACATAATGCAGGACCTCATAGACATTTAGACCAGGGTCCAATACAGCCTACCAGCTTGTCCACAGTAGTTGGCCCTTCTACAACAGAAAGATGCATGTAGCCCACATAGGGGACATCCCTGCAGCATCTGGCTGTGCTGGCCAGAGGAGAATGTGCTGCTGGGCCCTACAGGCCATCTCCTATATAAGGTCACTTCTCCAAGACTGAAAATATAACAAGGTGAATCTAATAAATACAAATGCGCAGAGAATTAGAAAACGTAGGAAATAGAAGAATATATTAGAAACGAAGTAACTAGACACAATATCAGAAAAAGAACTAGACAAAACAGGGGTAAGCATCCTACCTGAAAAAAAAGTGCTCAAGGTAATGATTATCAAGATGCTCACCCACGTCAGGACAGAGTGAGAACTTCAACAAAGTGCAATAAAATGTAAAGAAGAACCAAAGAACTGAAAAATACAATAACTGAGACTAACACACACACACATACACACTACAGGGAAGCAACATTAGATTATATGATACAGAAGAACAGATTAGTCATCTGGAGGACAGAGTAGTGAAAATCACCAAAATTGAATAGCAAGAAGAAAAAAAAATTAAGATGATAGGTCAAGAGACCTCTTGGAAAACATCAAGAATACTAACACTAGCATTATAGGGGTCCCAGAAAGAGGAGAAAGAGAGTAAGGGGCAGATGACTTATTTTATGAGAGGATATAACAACTGACAATTTTCCTAACCTGGGAAAGGAAACAGACATCAAGTCCCAGGAAACACAGAGAGTCCCAAAGAAGATGAAGACAAACAGATCCACACCAAGACACATTATAATTAAAGCATCAAAAATTAAAGACAAAGAGGAATCATAGAAGCAATGAAATAAAAGTAACTGGTTAGGGACTTCCCTGGCAGTCCAGTGGTTAAGATTTCACCTTCCAATACAGAGGGTGCGGGTTCGATCCCTGGTCAGAGAGCTAAGATCCCACATGCCTTGAGGCGAAAAACCAAAACATAAAATAGAAGCAATATTCTAACAAATTCAAGAAAGACTTTAAAAACGGTCCACATCGAAAAAATGTTAAAAGAAAATAACTGGTTATGTGCAAGGTATTTTCATAAGACTATCAGCTGACTTTTCAGCAGACTTCGCATACCCGAAAGGAATGACAATATATTCAATGGTCTAAAAGGAAAAAGGCCACAGCAAGAATACTGTACCAGCAAGATTATAATGCAGAATCAAAGGAGAGATCAAGCATTTCCAGGCTAGCAAACACTAAATGAGTTCATCACTAAGAAAGCATTCTTATAAGAAATGTTGAAGGAATTTATTTAAGCTTAAAAGAAGTATTACTAATTAGCAACAAGAAAACACACAAAAGTAAAAATCTCACTGGAAAAAGGTATACATATTGTAAGGGGAGTAGATCGAACACTTATTAAGCTTCTGTAAAGAATAAAAGGCACAAGTAGTATTTTTTTGAAGAAAGAGAAGGCCCAAATAAATTAGAAATGAAAGAGAGACACCATAGAAATGCAAAGTCGCATAAGACATTTCTACAAACAATTACACACTAAAGAGTTGGCCACCTAGAAGAAATGGATAAATTCCTAGAATTATAAATCTTCTAAGACTGAATCAGGAATAAATAAAAAACCTAAAAGATCAAATACTAGTAATGAAATTGGTAGTCAAAGAACTCCCAATAAATAAACCCCAGGACCAGGTAGCTTCACTGATAAATTATACCAAATATTTAACTGAAAGTTAACATCTATCCTTCTCAAACTATTCCAAATAATTGAAGAAAGAGTGTTTCCAAACTAATTTTCTGAGATCAGCATCAGCCATCGATGAAAACCAGATAAAGATACTACCAAAAAAAAAGTAGGTTACAGGCCTTATTCCTGATGAACAGATATGCAAAAATTCTCTGCAAAATATTAGCAAACTGAATTCAACAGTACATTAAAAGAACCATACCCTGTGATCACGTGGGATTTATCTCAGCAATGCAGGGATGATTCAATATATGCAAATCAATTAAGGGACACACCAGATTAGTATAACAAAGTATAAAATCAAATGATCATCTTCATAGCTCCAGGAAAAGCATTTGACAAAAATTCAACAAACTTCAAAATCTGATAAAGCTCTCAACAAAGTTGGTATAGAGGCAACATACCTTTATATAATAAAGGGCATACAGGACAAAAACCACAGCTGACCTCATACTTAATGATGAAAAATTGAAAGCATTTCCCCTAAGAACAGGAGCAAGACAAGGATGACTGTTCTCACCACTTTTATTCAACATAGTATTATTCAACATAGTATTAATAATCCTAGCCACAGCAAAAAGACAAAAATAAAAATTAAAAAGGGGATCTAGTTTGTAAAGGAACTAAAACTGTCCCTGTTTGAACATGACACATAGAGAAAACCTTAAGATTTCACCCACAAAGTATTAGCATGAATAAATTCAGTAAATTTGAAGTATATACAATTAATATACAGAAATCTGTTATTTTTTCCTGCACCAATAACAAACTATCCAAGGTATGAAGAAAAAAATATTATGATTGTATTAAAATAATAAAAGACCTAAGAATAAATTTATCCACAGATGTGAAAGATTTATGCACTGAAAATTATGACATTGATGAAACAAATGGAAGATGACACAAATAAATGAAAAGATACCTTATGCTTTTGGATTGGAAGAATTAATATTTTTAAAACAGCCATACTACTCCAAACAACCTACAGATATAAAGCATTCCCTATCAAAATACCCATGAGAGCTCGCTTCGGCAGCACATATACTAAAATTGGAAAGATACAGAGAAGATTAGCATGGCCCCTGCACAAGGATGACATGCAAATTTGTGAAGTGTTCCATATTTTTTGGACAGCTACATGTAAAAGAATGAAATTAGAACACTCCCTAACACCATACACAAAAATAAACTCAAAATGGATTAAAGACCTAAATGTAAGGCCAGACACTATAAAACTCTTAGAGGAAAACATAGGCAGAACACTCCATGACATAAATAACAGCAAGATCCTTTTTGACCCACCTCCTAAAGAAATGGAAATAAAAACAAAAATAAACAAATGGGACCTAATGAAACTTCAAAGCTTTTGCACAGCAAAGGAAACCATAAACACGACAAAAAGACAACCCTCAGAATGGGAGAAAATATTTGCAAATGAAGCAACTGACAAAGGATTAATCTCCAAAATATACAAGTAGCTCATGCAGCTCAATATCAAAAAACCAAACAACCCAATCCAGAAATGGGCAGAAGACCTAAATAGACATTTCTCCAAAGAAGACATACAGACTGCCAACAAACACATGAAAGGATGCTCAACATCACTAATTATTAGAGAAATGCAAATCAAAATTACAATGAGGTGTCACCTCACACCAGTCAGAGTGGCCCTTATCAAAAAATCTACAAACAATAAATGCTGGAGAGGGTGTGGAGAAAAGGGAACACTCTTGCACTGTTGGTGGGAACGTAAATTGATACAACCACTATGGAGAATAGTATGGAGGTTCCTCAAAAAACTAATAGAACTACCATACGACCCAGCAATCCCACTACTGGGCATATACCCTGAGAAAACCATAATTCAAAAAGAGGCATGTACCACAATGTTCACTGCAGCTCTATTTACAATAGCCAGGACATGGAAGCAACCTAAATGTCCACTGACAGATGAACGGATAAAGAAGATGTGGCACATATATACAATGGAATATTACTCAGCCATAAAAAGAAATGAAATTGAGTTATTTGTGGTGAGGTGGATGGACCTACAGTCTGTCATACAGAGTAAATAAGCCAGAAAGAGAAAAACAAATACCATGTGCTAAAACATATATATGGAATCTAAAAAAAAAAAGGTTCTCAAGAACCTAGTGGCAGGCAGGAATAAAGATGCAGATGTAGAGAATGGACTTGAGGACATGGGGATGAAGTGAGAGAGTGGCATGGACATATATACACTACCAAATGTAAAATAGCTAGCTAGTGGGAAGCAGCCACATAGCACAGGGAGATCAGCTCCGTGCTTTGTGACCACCTAGAGGGGTGGGATAGGGAGGGTGGGAGGGAGAAGCAAGAGGGAGGAGATATGGGGATGTATGTATATGTATAGCTGATTCATTTTGTTATAAAGCAGAAACTAACACACCATTGTAAAGCAATTATACTCCAATAAAGATGTTTAAAAAAAAAAGATCTAGTAAAGGGAATGATGATTCATGCCAAAAAAAAAAAAATTAGGGCTTCCCTGATGGCACAGTGGTTAAGAATCCGCCTGCCAATGCAGGGGACACGGGTTCGAGCCCTGGTCCAGGAAGATCCCACATGCTGTGGAGCAACTAAGCCAGCGAGCCACAACTACTGAAGCCCGTGTGCCTAGAACCTGTGTTCTGCAACAAAAGAAGCCACTGCAATGAGAAGCCCATGCACCACAATGAAGATTGGCCTCCGCTCACTGCAACTAGAGAAAAGCCTGCACACAACAACGAAGACCCAATGCAGTCCAAAATAAATAAATAAATAAAATAAATTTAAAAAATACCCATGACATTTTTCACAGAACCAGAATAATCCTAAAAGTAATAGAGAACCACAAAATACCCACATTGCTTAAGCAATCCTGAGTAAAAAGACCAAAGGTGGAGATACCACACTCCCTGAATACAAAGCTACAATAATCACAAAAACAGACACAGAAATCAATGGAATAGAATAAAGAGCTCAGAAAGGAACCTGCACGCTTATGGTCAATAAATCTACTACAAAGGAGTCAAGAATATACAATGGAGAAAAGACAGTCTCTTCAATAAGTGGTGTTTGGAAAGCTGGAGAGTTACAAGCAAAATAATGAGAATAGAACATTTCCCCACACTGTACACAAAGACAAACTCAAAACGGATTAAGGACCTAAATGGAATACCTCAAACCCTAAAACTCCTAGGAGAGAATATAGGCTGAAAACTCTTTGGCATAAATGGGAACACTTTCTTTTTTGGACCTGTCTCCTAAGGGAAAAAGACTAAAAGCAAAAATACACAAATGGGACCTAATTAAATTTAAAATCTTTTGCAGAGCAAAGGAAATGTTAGACACAATGAAAAGGTAACCTACAGAATGGGAGAAAAATATATGCCAAGGATATGATGGAGAAGGGGTTAATATCCAAATTATATAAAGAGCTCATCCACTCAGTATCAAAAAACAAACAAAAAAGGATGAAAAATGGAGAGACACTTAATAGACATTTTTCCACAGAAGATATACAGATAGCCAACAGGCACATGAAAAAATGCTAAACATCACTAATCACTGGATAAATGCAAATCAAAACCAGAATGAGACATCACCTCACATCTGTCAAGATGGCTCTCATCAAAAAGTCTAGGGCTTCCCTGATGGTGCAGTGGTTAAGAATATGTCTGCCAGCCGCACAGCACAGGGAGATCAGCTTGGTGCTTTGTGACCGCCTGGAGGGGTGGGATAGGGAGGGTGGGAGGGAAGGAGACACAAGAGGGAAGGGATATGGGAACAGATGTATATGTAAAGGTGATTCACTTTGTTATAAAGCAGAAACTAATACACCACTGTGAAGCAATTATACTCCAATAAAGTTGTTAAAAAATTTGTTTGCTTTTATAAACCTTATGTCAAATTTCTTATTAATAATGAAGTGAGAAGAGAGGCCTCAGAGATAATCCAGTCCAAACCCTTCATTTTATTTTTTATTTATTTTTAAAATTAAATTAATTAATTTTTAAAAAAAGGAATGTGTCTGCCAATGCAGGGGACATGGGTTTGAGCTCTGGTCCAGGGAGATCCCACATGCCATGGAGCAAATAAATCCATGTGCCAAACTACTGAGCCTGCTCTCTAGAGCTCATGAGCCACAACTACTGAGCCTGCATGCCACAACTACTGAAGCCCGTGAACCTACAGCCCGTGCTCCACAACAAGAGAAGCCACTGCAATGAGAAGCCCATGAACGGCAACGAAGAGTAGCCCTCACTCACCACAACTAGAGAAAGCCTGCACGCAGTGCAGACCCAAAGCAGCCAAAAAATTAATTAATTAAATTTTAAAAAAGTTCTACAGATAGTGGGAAGCAGCCGCAGAGCACAGGGAGATCAGCTCGGTGCTTTGTGACCGCCTGGAGGGGTGGGATGGGGAGGGTGGGAGGGAGGGAGATGCATGAGGGAAGGGATGTGGGAACAGATGTATATGTATGACTGATTCACTTTGTTATAAAGCAGAAACTAATAAAAAAAATAAAAAATAAAAAAGTAAAAAAAGGTCTACAGACAACAAATGTTAGGAACCCTAGTACATTGTTAGTGGGATTGTAAATTGGTACAACCACTATAAAAATATTATGGAGGTCGTCAGAAAACTAAAAGGAGAACTACTCCATTAAGAAACAATTCCACCACTGGGTATATACTCAGAGAAAGTGAAAACACCAATTTGAAAAGATACATGCACCCCAATATTTATAGCAGCATTATTTACAATTGCCAAGATATGGAAGAGACCTAATAGTCCATCAATAGATGAATGGATAAAGAAGATGTGATATATCACACACATATATATATATCACACACACATATATATGTATATATCTCACACACACACACACATATATATATATATAAAATGGGATATTACTCAGCCATAAAATATAAAAATTACTCAGCCATGTGCAACAACATGGATGGACCTAGAGTATATTATATGAGTTTTGGATTTTGGGGTATTTCATTTAGGTCCTTAATCCATTTTGAGTTTGTCTTTGTGTACAGCATGAGGAAATGTTCTAATCTCATTATTTTACCCATAGGTCTCCAGTTTCCCAGCACCACTTATTGAAGAGAATGTCTTTTCTCCATTGTATATTTGTACCTCCTTTGTAGTAGATTTATTGACCATAATTGTGTGGGTTCCTTCTGGACTATCCATTCTCTTCCATTCATCTGTTTCTGTTTTTGTAGCAATACAATTCTCTTTTGATTACTGTAGCATTGTGTATAATCTGAAGTCAGGAAGTGTGATACCTAACCTTATACCTTAAGTTACTAGGAAAACAAGAACAAACCAAACCTAACGTTAGTAGAAGAAAAGAAATCATAAAGATCAGATAAGAAGGATTAAGAGAACAATAGAAAAGATCAATGAACAAAGACCTGGTTCTTTTTTTTTTTTTTTTTTTTTTTTTTTTTGCTGTACGTGGGCCTCTCACTGTTGTGGCCTCTCCCGTTGCGGAGCACAGGCTCCGGACGCGCAGGCTCAACGGCCATGGCTCACGGGCCCAACCGCTCCGCGGCATGTGGGATCTTCCCAGACCGGGGCACGAACCCGTGTCCCCTGCATCGGCAGGCGGACTCTCAACCACTGCGCCACCAGGGAAGCCCAAGACCTGGTTCTTTTAAAAGATAAAATTGATAAACTTTAACTAGACTTATCAAGAAAAAAAAAGAGAGATGAATCAATTCCAAAAAATTGGAAAAGAAAAAGGAAAAGTCTCAAATAATACCATTGAAATAGGAAGGATTATCATGAACATTTTATACTCCAATAAAATGGACAACTTAGGAAAAATGGGCAAATTCCTACAAATATAAAATCTCCCAAGACTGAATCAGGAAAGAGTAGAAAATATGAACAGACCAATTACCAGTAATGTAATTGAATGAGTAATAATAATTTAAATAAGCCCAGCAAACAAAAGTCCAGGTCCAAACAACTTCGTAGGTAAATTCTACCAAACATTTAGAGTATTTTAAACCTATACTTCTCAAGCTATTTTAAAATATTGGAGAGGAAGGAATGCTTCTGAAGTCATTCCTCAAGGAATGACTTGGTATCCATCACCTTGATACCAAAACGACAAAGATATCACATAAAAGTAAACTACAGGCCAATATTGCTGATGAAAATAGATGCAAATATGTTCAAACTTATATGATCTACCCTATTAATGAACTGAAAAATAAAAATCATATGATCAAATCAATAAATGCAGAAAAAGCTTTTGAAAAAATTCAACACTGACTTAAGATAAAAATTGTCAACAGTATGGGTAAAGAGGCAACATAAATTAACTTAATAAAGGCCACATAGGGGCTTCCCTGGTGGCGCAGTGGTTGAGAATCTGCCTGCCAATGCAGGGGACATGGGTTCGAGCCCTGGTCCGGGAAGATCCCACATGCCGCGGAGCAACTGGGCCTGTGATCCACAACTACTGAGCCTGCGCGTCTGGAGCCTGTGTTCCGCAACAAGAGAGGCCGCGATAGTGAGAAGCCCGCGCACCGCGATGAGGAGTGGCCCCCGCTCGCTGCAACTAGAGAAAGCCCTCGAACAGAAACGAAGACCCAACACAGGCAAAAATAAATATACATAAAAAAATAAAGGCCACATATGATAAATTCATAACTAATATTATACTAAACAGTGAAAAGCTGAAAGCATTTTCTCTCAGATCAGGAACAAGAGAAGGATACCTATGCTTGCCACTTTTATCAACAAGTATTGGAAGTCCTAGTCATAGCAATTAGACAAGAAATAAAACTAAAGGAAATCCAAATGTTGACAATGATGTGGGAAAAAGTAACCACTATGCACTTTGGAGGGAAGTAAATGGGTTCAGCCACTATGGAAAAAGTATGGGGATTTGTCAAAACAATTAAAAGTAGCTCTACCCTATGTTCCAGCAATTTCACTTTGGGGTATTTATCTGAAGAAAAAATATATATAATTAATAATTAGAAAAGATATAATCACTGCAGCATTATTTACAATAGCCAAGATATGGAAGCAACCCAAATGTCCATTAATCAACTAATGTGTAAAGAAGAAGTGGTATATATATATGTGTGTGTATATATATATATACACACACATGTATACATACACCATATATACATAATATATACAATATATACTATATATATAATACATACATGCTATATACACACACAGTGGAATATTACTCAGCCATAGAAAAGAATGAAATCTTGCCATTTGAGACAACAAGAATAGACCTAGAGGGTATTATGCTAAATGAAATAAGTCAGACTGAGAAAGAAAAGTACTGTATCATTTCAATTATTTATGTAATCTGAAATGAAAACAAATGAACATGTAACAACAGCAACAACAAAAACAACCAGATTTGTAAATACAGAGAAAAAACAGGTGGTTGTCAGAGGAGAGTGGGAGGAGGAAAGAAATAGGTGAGGGAGATCAAGAGGTACAAACTTCCAGATGCAAAAGAAACCAGTCACGGTATGAGATGGTGTACAATTTTGGATATGTAGTCACTTACTATAATAGAATTGAGTGGTGATTGTCCCCAGTTACTATGCTAGAATTTGTATGGGGACATATCATAAATAGACTTACTGTGCTGATCATTTTGAAATGTATAGATATATCAAATCATTACATCAGGCAACTGGAACTACCAGTGTTGTTGGTCAATTATACTTCAAAAACAAACTCACAGAAAAAGAGATCCAATTTGTGGTTACCAGAGTCGGGGTGAGGTAGCAGGGGGAATTGGATGAAGGCAGCCACAAGCTACAAATTTCCAGTTATAAGATAAATAAGTACTATACAATATATATACAATATATTATATTGTATATTAATATACAATATGGTAAATATAATTAATACTGATTTATGTTACATGTGAAAGTTGCTCTCTGTTACATATGAAAGTTGTTAAGAGAGTACGTCCTAAGAGTTATCACAAAATTTCTTTGCTATTTAATTTTGTATCTGTATGAGATGAATGTTCACTACACTGATTGTGATAATTGTTTCATAATGTATGGTAGTCAAATCATAATGCTGTACGTCTTAAACTTATACAGTGCTGGATGTCTATTATATCTCAATAAATCTTAAAGAAAAAATAAATAATACCTTAGTCAAGCTCACTTAGGAAAATACTTTATAGCAAGATTAAGTGAATCCTATACCAGGACTCTAATGTTTCGGTTGTTGGGAAATATAACTATCAGTTCATAAATTTAGGAAAGGCATGTGATCAATTTGATAGATGCAAACAAAGTAGCATGGAAGAATGCTACAGGTAATAATTATAAAAATAAAGAAGATATTAATGCATGTGTACTCAAAGAAATGTCACATACCCCCGACACTAGTTCACCTATAGAGAAGTAATAGATTAATTTCCTCTAATCATCAGAAAGATCACTAGGAGACAAACACCTAACTTACTTAACAGTTTGAGGTATTAGTAAAAAAGATTACCATTGGAAAGGAAGGATTAAAATTGTCTCCATTTGCAGATCATATGGATATATACCTAGTAAGTGCAAAGAATCAATGGAAAATTGTTACAGAAAATAAGACAATAAAATATTGTAAAGGCTATAACATAAGCATATAGTACACAGTTTATATATATACATTCCAAGCAGTTACAAAGTATATTAAAAGGGAGGCTGCAATTTTAAAAGTATAAAATAAAAATAAATCTAACAGCATACATGTGAAAATCCTATATGAATAAAATTATCAGGAACTCCTTAGATAGATGATACAAATTTGAAGAAAAGGAAAATCAAACTATTTTCTTAAATAGAATAATAAATCTTACAGGAGAGAAAAAATATACCAATACACATGTGTCTATAAAATGTATACGTATAAATATGTGTATATTTCTATATATTTGTGTGTGTGTATACACATAAATGTGTTTCTGGGGGTAATTTATTGTTTACATAAAATGAGAAAAAATACATGTAAAGTATATATAAAATGAGTTACTTTGTAAAATTAAAGATTAGTTATTAAATATATCTTACACACAAGATACTTTTTTTTTAATGGGATCTTCCCAGACCAGGGCTCAAACCTGTGTCCCCTGCATTGGCAGGCAGACTCTCAACCACTGCACCACCAGGGAAGCCCCATACAAGATATTTTATGTTAGCTTCATGGAAACTACAAAGGAAAAAACCTATTGTGGTTACACAAAAGATGAAGATTTCATACTACATCAAAAAATAAATTTACAATGGTACTACAACAACGCAGAAAAAAATGAATGGGTTATCATAAATCCTATCAACAATTAATTTAAACATTAATGGACTAAATTCCCCAATTAAATGACACAAAGTAGTTGAATTAATTTTTAAAAAGAACCTAAAATATGCTGTATAAGAGAGACTCACTTTAACTTTAAAGACATATATAGGTTAAAGTGAGAGGATGGGAAAAGAGAGTCCATGCAAACAGCAATCAAAAGAGAGCAGGAGTATATATACTTATTTCAGATAATACATATTTTCAATCAAAATCTGTCAAAAGAGACAAAGAATGTTACTATACAGTGAAAAACGGGGTCAAATTATCAAGAGAGTATTACAAGTATAAATATATATGCACCCAACACTGGAACATGTAAATACTTAAAGCAAATATTAACAAAACCATAGGGAGAAAAAGTAATAGTAGGGTACTTCAATACCTTTTTTTTTTTTTTTTTTTTTTCAGTACATGGGCCTCTCACTGTTGTGGCCTCTCCCGTTGTGGAGCACAGGCTCCGGACACGCAGGCTCAGCGGCCATGGCTCACGGGCCGAGCCGCTCCGCGGCATGTGGGATCTTCCCAGACCAGGGCACGAACCCGTGTTCCCTGCATCGGCAGGCGGACTCTCAACCACTGCGCCACCAGGGAAGCCCTCAATACCCCACTTTTAAACATGGATAGATAATCCAGACAGAAATTTAATGAGAGAAGCATGATCTGTGTAACACTTTAGAAAAGTAAACCTAAGAGATATATACAGAACTTTCCATCCAAGAACACCAGAAAACACATTCTTCTCAAGGTCACATAAAACATTCTCCAGGGTATATCATTCCTGGGCCACAAAGCTAATCTTAATGCATTTAAGATTAAAATCATATCTCATAGCTTTCCAACCACAATGATATGGAACTAGAAATCAACAGGAAAAAATTTACAAATACATGGAAATAACACACTCAAAAAAACCCAACCAAACAAACAAAAACCACACACTCTGGAATAACCAATGGGTCAAAGTAGAAATTAAAAGAGAAATTAGACAGTATCTTGAGAAAAACAGAAAAAAATATACAGAATACCACAATTTAGGGGATACATCAAAAGTAGTTCTTATCCTTACATTAAAAAAAGTGGGAGCTTCCCTGGTGGCGCAGTGGTTGAGAGTCCGCCTGCCGATGCAGGGGACACGGGTTCGTGCCCTGGTCCAGGAAGATCCCACATGCCGCAGAGCGGCTGGGCCCGTGAGCCGTGGCCGCTGAGCCTGTGCGTCCAGAGCCTGTGCTCCGCAACGGGAGAGGCCACAGTGAGAGGCCCGCGTACCACAAAAAAAAAAAAAAAAAAAAAAAAAAAAAGTGAAACAAAGTTTTCAAACTTTACACATCAAGGAAGTAGAAAAAATTATGCATAAAATTAGAAGAAGAAAGGAAACAGCAAATTAAGAGGATAAATGATGGTTAAAGAGACTAGAAAAAAAGATAAGTAAATCAAGCTAAGAGTTGGTATTTAAAAAAAATAAAGCAAATTGACAAAACTTTAGCTAGATTAACCAAGGAAAAAAGAAAGAGAAGTGAAAAAATCTGATAAATGAAAGATGAGACATCAAAGAAATACAAAGGGCCATAAGAGTATATTATTAACAAATTACACATCAACAAATTAGATAAATTATAGTAAATAAACTCCCAGAAGCATGAAGCCTACCAAGACTGAATCATAAATAGAAAGTCTGACAGACCAATAATAAATCAGGACACTAAAATAATAAACACAAACCTCCCAACAAAGAAAAGCACAAGACCAGATGGTTTCACTAGTGAATTCTACCAAATATTTAAAAAAAACTAAGACCAATCACTCTGAATCTCCTACAAAAAAAAAAACTGAGGATGAGGGAACATGCCCAAGCAAGTTTTAGGAGGACAGCATTGCTCTGACACCAAAGCCAGATGAGGAAAACTACAAGAAAATCTATAGGCTGATATGCCTAATGAATATAAATGCAAAAATTCTCAGCAAATGTCTAACCAAATCCAACAGCAAATTAAAAAGATCATACACCATGATCAAGTGGAATTCATGCCTGGGATGGAAGGATGTCACTATATATATATATATATATATATATATATATATATATACACACACATATATATATATATATATGATATCACCTCATATCTGTCAGAATGGCTATTAACAAAAGCACAAGAAATCACAAGTCTTGATGAGAATGTGGATAAAAGGGAATCCTAGTGCACTGCTGGTGGGAATGTAAACTGGTGCAGCCACTATGGAAAACAGTATGGAAATTCCTTGAAAAATTAAAAATAGAACTACTATACAATCCTGTAATTCTACTTTTGGGTATTTACCTGAAAAAAAAAGAAAAAGAAAAAGAAAACACTAATTGGAAAATGTATAGGTACCCTTAGTTTCATGACAGCATTATTTACAATAGCTGAGATATGGAAACAACCTAAGCATCCACTGATAGATGAATTGATAAAGATGTGATATATATTATATGTGTGATATATATATATATATATACACACAAGATTTATATGTGTGTGTGAATATGTACATACACATATATACATACATACAATGGAATACTATTCAGCCATAAAAAAGAATAAAATGTTGCCATTTGTAACAACATAGATGGTTCTTAGGGTTATTAGTTTAAGTGAAGTAAGACAAAGACAAATACTTCCTGATTTCACTAATATATGGAACCTAAAACACAAAATAAAACAAAATTTACAGATACATAGAATAGATTGATGACTGTCAGATGGGAGGGGTGGTAGGGGGTTGGCGAAATGGGTGAATGGGGTCAACAGCTACAAATTTCCAGTTATAAAATGATGTACATGTACAGTATGGTGACTGTAGTCAAAATTATTTTATTGCCAATTTAAAAGACGCTAAGAAGTAAATCTTAAAAGTTCTCAATAAAAAATTAATTTTGTAATTTATATAGCGACAGGTGGTAACTAGACTAATTATAGTAATCATTTTTCAGTGTATACAAAGGTTGAATTATTGTGTTGTATTCCAGAAATTGATATAATTTTGTATATAAATTATACTTCAATTAAAAAAACCTCTAAAACATGCCAAGATAATGATGCCACACAACTAACTATAAACTCCCATTTACTAAGTCATTTCAGAGAAATTTACAAGTTCAAAGATTAAATCTCTGCCAAAAAAAAAAAACAAAACTACAAGACACTGGAGATCTGGCAGAAAATGGTGGAGTAGGTAAACCCTGATCTCACCTCCTCTCACAGGCACAACAAAAGCACAATTATTTGCAGAACAAACATCAGTGAAAAGACTGAAACCTACCAGAAAAGACCTTCTACAACTAAAGATAAAAAGAAGGAATGACAAGATGTGTGGTAGTGATGGAGTTGCGATATAGTCAACTCCCATAGCCCCAGGGTGGGCGGCTCACAAATGGGAAGATAATTACAATTGCAAAGTTTCTCTCAAAAGAGAGAAAGGTCCAAGCCCCACAAGGGGCTTCTCAGCCTGGGGATCCTGCACCAAGAAGATGAGTCCCCAAGAGAATTTGGCTTTGAAGGCCAGTGGATTTAATTTCAGGAGTCCCAGAGGGTTGGGGGAAACAGAGACTTCACTCTTAATGGGCACACACAAAAATCTGACATGCTCTGGGACCCAGGATAGAAGCAGTAATTTGATAGAGCCTGGGTCAGACCTACTTGCTAATCTTGGAGAGTCTCCTGGAGTGGCAGAATGCAGCTGCATCTAACCCTGGGGACGTAGATACTGGCAGCAGCCATTTGGGGGAGCTCATTCTACCATATGGACACTGGTGCTGGCAAATGCTGTTTTGGAATCCTCCCTCTAGCTTGTAGCCTCAGTTCCCAGCCCTGCCCTGACCAAACAGCTTATAGGCCCCAGTGCTGGGACACCTCAGGACAAGAAACTAACATGGCATGGACACAGCCCCACCCACTGCCTTAAGACCCTGTGAGCCCACAGTCACCCCTGGACATGGCCCTGCCCATGAGAGGGCCCAGGACCCGACCCCACTCTCTAGTGCACAGGCACTAAACCCTAGACTCTCAGGGCCCTCCAGCCAGAGAACCTGGAACCAAGCTCCAGGCACCATCACCAGAATCCCATGGGATGGAGACACACCCTGCAGGGAGCCTGTCTAGCCTCAGGACCAGCCTCCCCATTAGGGAATGGACACCAACCACAAGAAAACCACAGCCCTGCAGTCTGTGGATCTGACCCACCCATCAGGAGGCCAGACCATGCCCTGGAACTGGCTGGGCTCCAATGCCACCAATCAACAAGCCTGCTCTAGCCTTAGGCCCAGCTTCACCCACCAGCAGGCAGACACCAGCTGCAAGAAACTTGTAACCACACAGCCTACAGACATAGCCCACACACTAACAGGCCAGATTCATCCCTAGGATCAGCTGGGTCCTTGACCCAAACACTAGCAGTGCAACAGAAGGTTCAAGATACCCTAGGCCCTGCAGCCAACTGTGTCAGAAAGCAGCCCCACCACCAGTGATCCAGCACAAGTTCTGGACCTCTGGGCCATGCAACCAGACTCCAGGACCTGACTTAACCCACAGTGGGTGGGCAACAGCCCTGGGGTTTCCTGGACCCTCACTCCACCCACAAGAAATGCAGCACTAGCCCCACCCAGGGTTCTGCAGTAAGCCACCTCCTGACACAGTCCTAACAACCAGTACCCAGCCAGGAGCCTCTGCACAGGTGGTACCCAGCAACCAACCAGACCAGGGACCAACGAAGCCTAGCAGACCACCCACATAGTTAGACCACCACAACAGAAAGACCCATGCAGCCATTATAGGGGAAACCTCTAGAGCATACAGCTCTCGTAACAAGAGGGGAGTGCAGGGCTTGGACACATAAGATGTCTCCTGCAAAAGGCCACTTCTCTAACATTGGGAAACAAACATAACCAACCTATGAGATACATAAAAATGTGAACAAGAAATGAGGCAAAATGAGGTGACAGGAGAACATGTTCTTAACGAAGGAACAAGGTAAGAATTAAGTAAAGTGGGACAGGCAATCTACCCAAGAAAGAGTTCGGAGTAGTGAACACAGGATGGTCAAAGAACTCGTGAGAAGAACGGATGCAGAGAGAAGTGAGAAATTTTTTTTATGGGAATAAATTGCTTTACAATGTTGTGTTAGTTTTTGCTGTACAACAGAGTGAATCAGCTATATATATACATGTATCCCCTCCCTCTTGAGCTTCCCTCCAACCCTCCCATCCCATCCCTCTAGGTCATCACAGAACACTGAGCTGAGCTCCCTGTGTTATACAGAAGCTTCCCCCTAGCTATATATTTTACACATGGTAGTGTATATAGGTCAATGTTACTCTCCCAATTCGTCCCACCCTCCCCTTCCCCACTGTGTCCACAAGTCCATTCTCTATGTCTGCGTCTCTATTCCTGACCTGCAAATAATAAACATTTTAAAAATATAAAGAACAACCAGAAATGAAGAATAAAATAACTGAAATGAAAAACACACTAGAAGGAATCAACAGTAGACTAAGTGATACAGAGGAATGGATTAGTGAGCGGAAAACAGAATAGTGGAAACCACTGATACTGAAAAGAGAAAGGAAGGAAAAGAAATGAGGACAATTCTTTGTTCTCTGTAACAACATCAAGGACACTAATATTTGCATTATAAAGGACCCAGAAGAGGAAGAGAGAGACAAAGGGCTGAGAACATAATTGAAGACACAAGAGCTAAAAACTTCCCTAACCTGGGGTAGGAAACACACATCCAAATTCAGGAAGTGCAGAACATCCCATACAGGATTGCCCACAGAGGAACTCTTGAAGACACACTGTAATCAAAATGGCAAAAATTAAAGAGAGAACATTAACAGTAGCAAGGGGAAAGCAACACGTTACCTACAAGGGAACTCCCATAAGGCTATCAGTTGACTTTTTAGCATAAATTCTGCAGTCCAGAGGGAGTGGCACAATATATTCAAAGTGATGAAAGGGGAAAAAACCTACAACCAAGATTACTCTAACCAGCCAGGTTCTTGTTCAGATTTGTTGGAGAAATCAAAAGTTTCACAGACAAGCAGAAGCTGAAAGAGTTCAGAACCACCAAACCACCTTTTATAAGAAATGTTAAAGGAAATTCTGTAAGCAAAAAAGAAAAGGCCACAACTAGAAACATGAAAAATTATGAAATGAAAAAAAATTATGAAATGAAAAAATGTCACACTGGCCTCTGCTGCCCCAGGCTCACCCCACATTCTGTACCCCTTCCTCCCCCCGGCCTGAGTGAGTCAGAGCCCCTAATCAGCTGCTACTTTAACCCCATTCTATCTGAGCAAAGAACAGACACCCTCAGGCAACCTACATGCAAAGGCGAGGCCAAATACAAAGCTGAACCCCAGGAACTGTTCAAACAAAGAAGAGAAAGGGAAATTTCTCCACGCAGCCTCAGGAGCAATAGATTAAATCTCCACAATCAACTTGATGTACCTGCATCTCTGGAATACCTGAATAGACAAAGAATCATCCCAAAATTGAGGCAGTGGACTTTCGGAGCAACTGTAGACTTGGGGTTTGCTTTCTGCGTGTAATATTTTTCTGGTTTTATGTTTATCTTAGTTTAGTATTTAGAGCTTATTATCATTGGTAGATGATATATGTGTGCTTCTTTGTGTGATTTAGTCTGTATATCTTTGCTTTTGCCATTTGTCCTAGGGTTCTGTCTTTTTTTTTTTTTTTTTTTTTTTTTGTGGTATGTGGGCCTCTCACTGTTGTGGCCTCTCCCGTTGCAGAGCACAGGCTCCGGACACGCAGGCTCAACAGCCATGGCTCATGGGCCCAGCCACTCCGCGGCATGTGGGATCTTCCCAGACCGGGGCACGAACCTGTGTCCCCTGCATCGGCAGGCAGACTCTCAACCACTGCGCCACCAGGGAAGCCCTGTCTTTTTTTTTTTAAGTATAGTTTTTAGTGCTTGTTATCATTGGTGGATTTGTTTCTTTGGTTTAGTTGCTCTCTTCTTTCTCTCTTTCATTTTTTAATTACTTTTTTATTTTCAATAATTTCTTTCTACTTTACTAACTTCTTTTTTTCTTCCTTCCTTCCTTCCTCTCTCACTCTCCCTCTCTCTCTCCCCCACCCCACTCCTCTCCTTCCCTCGCTCCCTCCCTTTTCTTCTGACCATGTGGCTGACAGGGTATTGGTGCTCTGGCCAGGTGTCAGGCCTGAGCCTCTGAGGTGGGAGAGCTGAGTTCAGGACATTGGTCCACCAGAGACCTTCCGGCCCCACATAATATCACACAGCAAAAGCTCTCCCAGAGATCCCCATCTCAATGCTAAGACCCAGCTCCACTCAACAACCAGCAAACTACAGTGCTGGACACCCTGTACCAAACAACTAGCAAGACAGGAACACAACTTCACCCATTAGCAGAGAGGCTAGCTAAAATCACAATAAATTCACAGACACCCCAAAACACACTACCGGATGCAGTCCTGCCCACCAGAAAGACAAGATTTAGACTCATCCACCAGAACACAGGCACCAGTCCCCTCCACCAGGAAGCCTACACAACCCACTGAACGAACCTTACGAACTGGGGGCAGACACCAAAAACAAAAGGAACTATGCAGCTGCAGCCTGAGAAAAGGAAACCCCCAAACACAGTAAGATAAGCAAAATGATAAGACAGAAAAACACACAGCAGATGAAGGAGCAAGGTAAAAACCCACCAGACCTAACAAATGAAGAGGAAAAACGCAGTCTACCTGAAAAAGAATTCAGAGTAATGACAGTAAAGATGATCCAAAATCTTGGAAATAGAATGGAGAAAAAACAAGAAACGTTTAAAAGGACCTAGAAGAACTGAAGAGCAAGCAAACAATGATGAACAACACAATAAATGAAATTTTAAATTCTCTAGAAGGAATCACTAGCAGAATAACTGAGGCAGAAGAATGGATAAGTGACCTGGAAGATAAAATAGTGGAAATAACTATTGCAGAACAGAATAAAGAAAAAAGAATGAAAAGAATTGAGGACAATCTCAGAGACCTCTGGAACAACAATGAACACACCAACATTTGAATTATAGGGGTCCCAGAAGAAGAAGAGAAAAAGAAAGGGACTGAGAAAATATTTGAAGAGATTATAGTTGAAAACTTCCCTAATATGGGGAAGGAAATAGTCAAGTCCAGGAAGCTCAGAGAGTCCCATAAGTATAAATCCAAGGAGAAACACGTCACAACACATATTAATCAAATGGTCAAAAATTAAATACAAAGAAAAAATATTAAAATCGTAAGAGAAAAGAAACAATTACAATACAAGGGAATCCCCATAAAGTTAACAGCTGATCTTTCAGCAGAACTTCTGCAAGCCAGAAGGGAGTGGCAGGACATATTTAAAATGATGAAAGGGAAAAGCCTACAACCAAGATTACTGTACTCAGCAAGGATCTCATTCAGATTCGACGGAGAAATTAAAACCTTTACAGACAAGCAAAAGCTAAGAGAATCCAGCACCTTCAAACCAGCTCTACAAAAAATGCTAAAGGAACTTCTCTAGGAAGGAAACACAAGAGAAGGAAGAGACTTATAATAATAAACCCAAAACAATTAAGAAAATGGTAATAGGAACATACATATACATAACTACCTTAAATGAAAATGGATTAAATGCTCCAACCAAAAGACATAGACTGGCTGAATGGATACAGAAACAAGACCTATATATGTACTGTCTACAAGAGACCCATTTCAGACCTAGGGACACATACAGACTGAAAGTGAGGGGATGGAAAAAGATATTCCATGCAAATGGAAATCAAAAGAAAGCTGGAGTAGCAATTCTCATGTCAGACAAAATAGATTTTAAAACAAAGACTATTACAGGAGACAAAGAAGGACACTACATAATGATCAAGGGATCAATCCAAGAGGAAGACAGAACAATTGTAAATATTTATGCACTCAATAAGGAAGCATCTTCATATATAAGTCAAATGCTAACTGCCATAAAATGGGAAATTGACAGTAACACAATCATAATAGGGGACTTTAACATCCCACTTTCACCAATGGACAGATCATCCAAAATGAAAATAAATAAGGAAACAGAAGCTTTAAATGATACATTAAACAAGATGGACTTAGTTGATATTTATAGGACATTCCATCCAAAAACAGATTACACTTTCTTCTCAAGTGTTCATGGAACATTCTCCAGGATAGATCATATTTTGGGTCACAAATCAAGCCTTTTCAAACTTAAGAAAACTGAAATCATATCAAGTATCTTTTCCAACCACAATTCTATGAGACTAGATATCAATTACAGGGAAAAAATCTGTAAAAAAAATACAAACACATGGAGGCTAAACACTACACTACTAAATAACCAAGAGATCACTGAAAAAATCAAACAATACCTAGCAACAAATGACAATGAAAACCCGACAATGCAAAACCTATGGAATGCAGCAAAAGCAGTTCTAAGAGGGAAGTTTATAGCAATACAAGCCTACCTCAAGAAACAAGAAACGTCTCAAATAAACAACCTAAATTTACACCTAAAGCAATCAGAGGAAGAAGAACAAAAATACCCCAAAGTTAGCAGAAAAAATCATAAAGATAAGATCAGGAATAAATGAAAAAGGAATGAAGGAAACAATAGCAAAGATCAATAAAACTAAACGCTGGTTCTTCGAGAAGATAAACAAAATTGATAAACCATTAGCCAGATCATCAAGAAAAAAGGGAGAAGACTCAAATCAATAGAATTAGAAATGGAAAAGGAGAAGTAACAACTGACACTACAGAAATACAAAGGATCATGAGAGATTACTACAAGCAACTATATGCCAATGAAATGGACAAAGAGATTACTATCAGCAACTATATGGCAATGAAATGGACAACCTGGAAGAAATGGATGAACTCTTAGAAAACCACAACCTTCCAAGACTGAACCAGGAAGAAATAGAAAATATAAACAGACCAATCACAAGCACTGAAATTGAAACTGTGATTAAAAATCTTCCATCAAACAAAAGCCCAGGACCAGATGGCTTCACAGGCGAATTCTATCAAACATTTAGAGAAGAGCTAACACCTATCCTTCTCAAACTCTTCCAAAATATAGCAGAGGGAGAAAGACTCCAAACCTCATTCTATGAGACCACCATCACCCTGATACCAAAACCAGATTAAGATGCCACAAAAAAACAAAACTACAGGCCAATATCACTGATCAAGATAGATGCAGAAATCCTCAACAAAATACTAGCAAACAGAATCCAACAACACATTAAAAGGATCATACACCATGATCAAGAGGGATTTATCCCAGGGATGCAAAGTTTCTTCAATATACACAAATCAATCAATGTGATACACCATATTAACAAACTGAAGGATAAAAACCATATGATCATCTCAATAGATGCAAAAAAAGCTTTCGACAAAATTCAACAACGATTTATAATAAAAACCCTCCAGAAAGTAGGCATAGAGGGAACGTACCTCAACACAATAAAGGCCATATATGACAAACCCACATCCAACATCGTTCTCAATGGTGAAAAACTGAAACCATTTCCGTTAAGATCAGAACAAGACAAGGTTGCCCACTCTCAACACTATTATTCAACACAGTTTTGGAAGTTTTAGCCACAGCAATTAGAGAAGGAAAAGAAATAAAAGGAATACAAATCAGAAAAGAAGAAGTAAAACTGTCCCTGTTTGCAGATGACATAATACTATACATAGAGAATCCTAAAGAATCTACAAGAAAACTACTAGAGCTAATCAATGAATTTGGTAGAGTAGCAGGATACAAAATTAATGCACAGAAATCTCTTGCATTCCTATACACTAATGATGAAAAATCTGAAAGAGAAATTAAGGAAACACTCATATTTACCATCGCAACAAAAAGAATAAAATATCAGAGATTGGTTCAAGATGGTGGAGTAGAAGGACATGCTCTCACTCCCTCTATCGAGAACACAACTAACTGCTGAACAATCATCAACAGGAAGACACTGGAACTCACCAAAAAAGATACACCACAGGCAAAGACAAAGGAGAAGCCACAATGAGATGGTACAAGGGGCACTGTCACAATAAAATCAAATCCCATAACTGCTGGGTGGGTAACTCACAAACTGGAGAACACTTATACCACAGCAGTCCACCCACTGGAGTGAAGGTTCTGAGCCACAAGTCAGGCTTCCCAACCTGGGGGTCTGGCAACGGGAGGAGGAATTTCTAGGGAATCAGACTTTGAAGGCTAGTGGGATTTGATTGCAGGCTTTTGGCAGCACTGGGGGAAACAGAGACTCCACCCTTGGAGGGCACACACAAAGTAGTGTGCACATAGGGACCCAGGAGAAGGAGCAGTGACCCCAGGGGGGACTGAACCAGACCTACCTGCTAGTGTTGGAGGGTTTCCTGCAGCTGTGGCTCACTAAGGGACAAGGACACTGGCAGCAGAAGTTCTGGGAAGTGCTCCTTGGCGTGAGCCCTCCCAGAGTCTGCCATTAGCCCCACCAAAGAGCCCAGGTAGGCTCCAGTGTTGGGTTGCCTCAGGCCAAACAACCAACAGGGAGGGAACCCAGCCCCACCCATCAGCAGACAAGCAGATTAAAGTTTTACCCAGCTCTGCCCACCAGAGGAACAGCCAGCTATACCCACCAACAGTCCCTCCCATCAGGAAACTTCCACAAGCCTCTTAGATAGCCTCATCCACCAGAAGGCAGGCAGCAGAAGCAAGAAGAACTACAATCCTGCAGCCTGGGGAACAAAAACCACATTCACAGAAAGACAGACAAGATGAAAAGGCAGATGGCTATGTACAAGATGAAGGAACAAAATAAAACCCCAGAAAAACAACTAAATGAAATGGAGGTAGAGAATCTTCCAGAAAAAGAATTCAGTATAATGATAGTGAAGATGATCCAAGACCTTGGGAAAAGAATGGAGGCAAAGATTGAGGAGATGCAGGAAATTCTGAACAAAGATCTAGAAGAATTAAAAGAAACAAACAGAGATGAACAATATAATAACTGAGATGAAAAATACACTAGAAGGAATCAATAGCAGAATAACTGAGGCAGAAGAATGGATAAGTGACCTGGAAGACACATTGGTGGAATTCACTGCTGCAGAACGGAATAAAAAAAAAGAATGAAAAGCATTGAAGACAGCCTAAGGGACCTCTGGGACAACATTAAACACAAAAACATTCACATTATAGGGGTCCCAGAAGGAGAAGAGAGAGAGAAAGGACCAGAGAAAACATGTGAAGAGATTGTAGTCGAAAACTTCCCTAACATGGGAGAGAAAATAGCCACCCAAGTCCAGTAAGCACAGAGTCCCGTACAGGATAAATCCAAGGAGAAACATGCCGAGACACATAGTAACCAAATTGGCAAAATTAAAGACAAAGAAAAGTTATTGAAAGCAGCAAGGAAAAAATGACAAATAACATACAAGGGAACTCCTATAAGGTTAACATCTGATTTCTCAGCAGAAACTCTACAAGCCAGAAGGGAGTGGCATGATATACTTACAGTGATGAAAGGGAGGAAACTACAAACAAGATTACTCTACCCAGCAAGGATCTCATTCAGATTCGATGGAGAAATCAAAAGCTTTACAGACAAGCAAAAGCTAAGAGAATTCAGCACCACCAAACCAGCTCTACATCAAATGCTAAAGGAACTTCTCGAAGAGGGAAACACAGATAAAAAAGGACCTCCAAAAACAAACCCAAAACAATTAAGATAATGGTCATAGGAACATACATATCACTAATTACCTTAAACGTGAATGGATTAAATGCTCCAACCAAAAGACACAGGCTTGATGAATGGATACAAAAACAAGACCCATCTATATGCTGTCTACAAGAGACCCACTTCAGACCTAGGGACACATACAGACTGAAAGTGAGGGTATGGAAAAAGATATTCCATGCAAATGCAAATCAAAAGAAAGCTGGAGTAGCTATACTCATATCAGATAAAACAGACTTTAAAATAAAGAATGTTATACAAGAGACAAGGAAGGACACTACATAATGATCAAGGGATCAATCCAAGAAGAAGATATAACAATTATAAATATATATGCACCCAACATAGGAGCACCTCAATATATAAGGCAACTGCTAACAGCCATAAAAGAGGAAATCGACAGTAACACAGTGATAGTGGGGGACTTTAACACCGCACTTACACAAATGGACAGATCCAAACAGAAAATTAATAAGGAAAAACAAGCTTTAAATGACACAATAGACTAGATAGATTTAATTGATATTTATAGGACATTCCATCCAAAAACAGCAGATAACACTTTCTTCTCAAGTGAGCACAGAGCATTCTACAGGATAGATCACATCTTGGGTCAAAAATCAAGCCTCAGTAAATTAAAAAAAATTGAAATCGAATCAAGCATCTTTTCTGACCACAATGCTATGAGATCAGAAATCAATTACAGGGGAAAAAATGTTAAAAACATAAACACATGGAGGCTAAAGAATGTGTTACTAAATAACCAAGAGATCACTGAAGAAATCAAAGAGGAAATCAAAAAATACCTAGAGACAAATGACAATGAAAACACTACGATCCAAAACCTATGGGATGCACCAAAAGCAGTTTTAAGAGGAAAGTTTATAGCAGTCCAATCCTTCCTCAAGAAACAAGAAGCATCTCAAATAAACAATCTAACCTTACATCTATAAGAGCTAGAAAAAGAAGAACAAACAAAACCCAAAGTTACTAGATGGAAAGAAATCATAAAGATCAGAGCAGAGGGCTTCCCTGGTGGCGCAGTGGTTGAGAGTCCGCCTGCCGATGCAGGGGACACGGGTTCGTGCCCCGGTCTGGGAAGATCCCACATGCCGCAGAGCGGCTAGGCCCGTGAGCCATGGCCGCTGAGCCTGTGCGTCCGGAGCCTGCGCTCCGCAAGGGGAGAGGCCACAACAGTGAGAGGCCCACATAACGCAAAAAAAAAAAAAAAAAAAAAAAAAAAAAAAAAAAAAAAAAAAAAAAAAAAAAAAAAAAGATCAGAGCAGAAATAAATGAAATAGAAACAGAGAAAACAATAGCAAAGATCAATAAAACTAAAAGCTGGTTCTTTGAGAAGATAAACAAAATTGATAAACCATTAGCCAGACTCATAAAGAAAAAGAGGGAGAGGACTCAAGTCAATAAAATTTGAAATGGGGCTTCCCTGGTGGCGCAGTGGTTGAGAGTCCGCCTGCCAATGCAGGGGATACGGGTTCATGCCCCGGTCCGGGAAGATCCCACATGCCGCGGAGCCGCTGGGCCCGTAAGCCATGGCTGCTGAGCCTGCGTGTCCGGAGCCTGTGCTCTGCAACGGGAGAGGCCACAACAGTGAGAGGCCCGCGTACCGCAAAATAAATAAATAAATAAATAAATAAATAAAATAAAATAAAATAAAATTAGAAATGAAAAAGGAGAAGTTACAACAGACACTGCAGAAATACAAAGCATCCTGAGACTACTACAAGCAACTCTATTCCGATAAAATGGACAACCTGGAAGAAATGGAGAAATTCTTAAAAAGGTATAACCTTCCAAGACTGAACCACGAAGAAACAGAAAATATGAACAGACCAATCACAAGTAATGAAATTGAAACTGTGATTTAAAATCTTCCATTAAACAAAAATCCAGGATCAGATGGCTTCACAGGTGAATTCTATCAAACATTTAGAGAAGAATTAACACCCATCCTCAAAATCTTCCAAAAAATTGCAGAGGAAGGAACACTGTCAAACTCATTCTATGAGGCCACCATCACCCTGATACCAAAACCAGACAAAGATACTATAAAAAAAGAAAATTACAGACCAATATCACTCATGGATATAGATGCAAAAATCCTCATCAAAATACTAGCAAACAGAATCCAACAACACATTAAAAGGATCATGCACCATGATCAAGTGGGATTTATCCCAGTGATACAAGGGTTCTTCAATATATGCAAATCAATCAATGCAATTCACCATCTTAACAAATTGAATATGAAAAACCATATGATCATCTCAATAGATGCAGAAAAAGCTTTTGACAAAATTCAGCACCCATTTATGATAAAAACTCTCCAGAAAGTGGGCATAGAGGGAACCTACTTCAACATAATAAAGGCCATATACGACAAACCCACAGCAAACATCATTCTCAATAGTGAAAAACTGAAAGCATTTCCTCTAAGATCAGGAACAAGACAAGGATGTCCACTCTCTCTGCTATCATTCAACATAGTTTTGGAATTCCTAGCCATGGCAATCAGAGAAGAAAAAGAAATAAAAGGAATACAAATTGGAAAAGAAGTAAAATTGTCATTATTTGCAGATGACATGATACTATACATAGAGAATCCTAAAGATGCCACCAGAAAACTACTAGAGCTAATCAATGAATTTGGTAAAGTTGCAGGATACAAAATTAATGCACAGAAATCTCTTGCATTCCTATACACTAATGATGAAAAATCTGAAAGAGAAATTAAGGAAACACTCCCATTTAGCACTGCAACAAAAAGAATAAAATACCTAGGAATAAACCCACCTAGGGAGACAAAAGACCTGAATGCAGAAAACTATAAGACACTGATGAAAGAAATTAAAGATGATACCAACAGATGGAGAGTTATACCATGTTCTTGGATTGGAAGAATCAATATTGTGAAAATGACTCTACTACCCAAAGCAATCTACAGATTCAATGAAATCCCTATCAATTTACCAATGGCATTTTTTTACAGAACTAGAACAAATCATCTTAAAATTGGTATGGAGACACAAAAGACCCAGAATAGTCAAAGAAGTCTTGAGGGAAAAAAGTGGAGCTAGAGGAATCACACTCCCTCATATCAGACTATACTACAAAGCTACAGTAATCAAGACAATATGGTACTGGCACAAAAACAGAAACATAGATCAATGGAACAAGATAGAAAGCCCAGAGATAAACCCACAAACATATGGTCAACTAATCTATGACAAAGGAGGCAAGGATATACAATGGAGAAAAGAGAGTCTCTTCAATAAGTGGTGCTGGGAAAACTGGACAGCTACATGTAAAAGAATGAAATTAGAACACTCCCTAACACCATACAGAAAAATAAACTCAAAATGGATTAGAGACCTAAATGTAAAACCGGGTACTATAAAACTCTTAAAGGAAAGCATAGGAAGAACACTCTTTGACATAAATGACAGCAAGATCTCTTTTGATCCACCTCCCAGAGTAATGGAAATAAAAACAAAACTAAACAAATCGGACCTAATGAAACTTAAAAGCTTTTGCACAGCAAAGAAAACAATAAACAAGATGAAAAGACAACCCTCAGAATGGGAGAATATATTTGCAAATGAATCATCAGACTAAGGATTAACCTCCAAATTATATAAACAGCTCATGCAGCTCAGTATTAAAAAAAACAAACAACCCAATCCAAAAACGGGCAGAAGACCTAAATAGACATTTCTGCAAAGAAGACATACAGATGGCCAAGAAGCACATGAAAATCTGCTCAACGTCACCAATTATTAGAGAAGTGCAAATCAAAACTACAATGAGGTATCACCTCACACCAGTTAGAATGGGCATCATCAGAAAATCTACAAACAACAAATGCTGGAGAGGGTGTGGAGAAAGGGGAACCCTCTTGCACTGTTGGTGGCAATGTAAACTGATACAGCCACTATGGAGAACAGTATGGAGGTTCCTTTAAAAACTAAAAATAGAACTACCATATGATCCAGCAATCCCACTCCTGGGCATATACCCAGAGAAAACCGTAATTCAAAAAGACACATGCAGCTCAATGTTTATTGCAGCACTACTTACAATAGTCAGGTCATGGAAGCAACCTAAATGCCCATTAACAGACGAATGGATAAAGAAGATGTGGCACATATACACAATGGAATATTACTCAGCCATAAAAAGGAACGAAGTTGAGTCATTTGTTGAGACGTGATGGATCTAGAGACTGTCATACAGAGTGATGTAAGTCAGAAAGAGAAAAACAAATATCGTACATTAATGCATATATGTGGAACCTAGAAAAATGGTACAGGTGAACCACAAGAGGGAAGAGATATGGAGACATATGTATATGTATAACTGATTCACTGTGTTATAAAGCAGAAAATAACACACGATTGTAAGGCAATTATAGTCCAATAAAGATATTACCAAAAAGAAAGACCAAAAAAAAGGAGTTATACAGCAGAAACTAACACAACATTGTAAAGCAATTATACTCCAATAAACATATTAAAAAAAGATACATATAAAAAATACCACAAGATTAGTTAACTTTACAGAAAAAAAAATAAAAAAACCCAGTATGGCACTGGCACATAAACAGAAATATAGATAAATGGAACAGTATAGAAAGCCCAGAGATAAACCCATGCACATATGGTCACCTTATCTATGATAAAGGAGGCAAGAATATACAATGGAGAAAAGACAGCCTCTTCAGTAAGTGGTGCTGGGAAAACTGGACAGCTACATGTAAAAGAATGAAATTAGAACACTCCCTAATACCATACAGAAAAATAAACTCAAAATGGATTAAAGACCTAAATGTAAGGGAAGACACTACAAAACTCTTAGAGGAAAACATAGGCAGAACACTCCATGACATAAATCACAGCAAGATCCTTTTTTGACCCACCTCCTAGAGAAATGGAAATAAAAACAAAAATAAACAAATAGGACCTAATAAACTTAAAAGCTTTTGCACAGCAAAGGAAGCCATAAACAAGATGAAAAGACAACGCTCAGAATGGGAGAAAATATTTGCAAACGAAGCAAATGACAAAGGATTAATCTCCAAAATATACAAGCAGCTCATGCAGCTCAGTATCATAAAAACAAAAACACAATCCAAAAATGGGTAGAAGACCTAGACATTTCTCCAAAGAAGATATACAGATTGCCAACAAATACATGAAAGGATGCTCAACATCACTAATCATTAGAGAAATGCAAATCAAAACTACAATTAGGTATCACCTCACACCAGTCAGAATGGCCATCATCAAAAAATCTACAAACAACAAATGCTGGAGAGGGTGTGGAGAAAAGGGAACCCTCTTGCACTGTTGGTGGGAATGTAAATTGACACAGCCACTATGGAGAACAATATGGAGGTTCCTCAAAAATCTAAAAATAGAACTACCATATGACCCAGCAATCGCACTACTGGGCATATACCCTGAGAAAACCATAATTCAAAAAGAGTCATGTACCACAATGTTTATTGCAGCTCTTTTTACAATAGCCAGGACATGGAATCAACCTAAGTGTCCATCGACAGATGAATGGATAAAGATGTGGCACATATATACAATGGAATTTTACTCAGCCATAAAAAGAAACGAAATTGAGTTATTTGTAGTGAGGTGGATGGACCTAGAGACTGTCATACAGAGTGAAGTAAGTCAGAAAGAGAAAAAAACAAATACCGTATATTAACACATATATATGGAATCTAAAAAAAAAATGGTTCTGAAGAACCTAGCAGCAGGACAGGAATAAAGACACAGATGTAGAGAATGGACTTGAGGACACGGGGATGAAGTGAGAGAGTGGCATGGACATATATACACTACCAAATGTAAAATAGCTATCTAGTGGGAAGCAGCCACATAGCACAGGGAGATCAGCTCCGTGCTTTGTGTCCACATAGAGAGGGGGTATTGGGTGGGTGGGAGGGAGATGCAAGAGGGAGTAGATATTGGGATATATGTATATCTATAGCTGATTCACTTTGTTATACAGCAGAAACTAACACAATTGTATCGCAATTATACTCCAATAAAGATGTTAAAAATATTTTTAAAAACTTATTCTGTAGCAGCAATATCATCGTCTAATTTTGGTAAACTACCAGTGCTACTTCTGTATAATCCTCATTATAGCCATCATAATGTCCCTGCAGTTACAAAAGGGAGGGAGCAATACAAGAAGCAAATTGTGGACAACGTAATCTTAAATTATATGAGATATAAATCCAAGAGGAAAAGGGATTACTAGAGATGTCATCCCACTGTGTTACCAGATAGTTTGTTACTGTCTTTTACCTACAACTTTAGATAAGGTGGGAGAGGTTAATGTTGGTTGTGGGGTCACACTGCATTAATTAACAAGTTTCACACATTAAAAACCATTCAGTTTTATTAACATATATTAAGTTCACACATAGTCTAAATAAAGCCTTTCAAAATCAACTGTATGATCCTAGAACAAAATACAGATTACAAGAATTCAAAAGCATTCTTGTTCTTCTGATATAATTATCTTAGAATTGTGATTTCTGTGGTTTACAAAGCTGAGACTAATCATTTAGTGAACATGAAAGGACATTAATTTTATGACCTTTTACTAAAGGGTTACCTATACTTTTCTTGTATATCTGTGAAGATGTCTTTATTTCAACCATGTCAACTAATGTTCATGACTTCTATTACTATTATGACAATACACTAAGACTTCAAAAAACTGCAGTTTTTTTTATCCGTAAAAAGCAAGTGGCAGAACTATTTAAAATTTAGAATGATCCTCCATATACTTTAATATGAAGATGATTCCCTGAATATTTATCTAGTGTCACATCTACGATGGTTTTAAATCAATGACAAGCAGTATCTCCATTTAGATTTTCATTGTACATTTTACATTTCAGGATTCATAGTCTTCCATGGAAAAGTAGATATAAGTGATTCACACCTAATATAGAAGGGCTTCTCTATTTTTAAGGCAGCAACAGTCAAAACCATAAGTTCACATACATACTAGAAATAAAAGCATCGCATGTCATAATTTGAGTTATGTTAATTTTTGTTTTCAAGTAATCTCAAATAATGTCACTATAAATAAGGACACAATGTTAATAATTATACCGTGCAATCATCCATTCCCTTGATGATCCATACTAACAAATATTTTTTCAAAGTGTTTTAATTTTGGATTATTTTCTATAATGTTCTGATTTAGACTAATACCAGAAAACAGTTATTGACTGAATGCTATCTACTATGACTTATGGGATATTTATTTGCATTTGATTTTTTATTAAAATCTTTCTTACGTCTTTCATGTCATTGAACTTTCCTTCCAGTTTGAAACTTTTGGTGTTTTCAAATTTTGGTGTGTATATTTAGGACTAGTATCTTTCATCACTTATTACACTTGTAGGGTCTCTCTCCTGCATGCACTCTCTGATGTTGAGGGAGGTGACATCTGTGGTTTAAAATTTTGCCATATTTGTAAAGCTTCTCTGCTTATGAATTATCTGGTGTTGAGTAAGAATTAAGCAATGGGTAAAGGCTTTGCTACATTCTCTATATTTGTATGGTTTCTCCCCAGTATGAATTCTTAGATGTTGAGTAAGGTTTGAGCAATGGGTAAAGGCTTTACCACATTCTTTACATGTGTATGGTTTCTCCCCAGTATGAATTCTCTGATGTTGAGTAAACGCTGAGTGTCAGGTAAAGGTTTTACAACATACTTTACATTTGTATGGTTTCTCCCCAGTATGAATTCTCTGATGTTAAGAACTGAGCACTGGGTAAAGGCTTTGCCACATTCTTTACATGTGTAATGTTTCCCTCCAGTATGGATTTTCCTATGTCTATCTAGATTTAATAATTGATTATAGACTTTCCCACATTTATTACACTTGTAATGTTCTTTCCTAGTGTGACTACCCTGATGTTGAGTAAGTTTTGAAGACTGGTTAAGAACTCTACCACATTCACTAAATGTGTAATTCTTCTCTCCAATTTGGATAGTCACATGGGTAATAAGCTTTGACAAAGGACATTACTACATTCATTCCTTATATAACGGTTCTCTGAAAATTGAGTTCTCTGATGTTTCATAAGATTTGAGTCTTGGTCAATGGTATTCCCAGTTTCAATGCATGGATATCCTCCAGTTCCATTATAAACACTCTCATAATTATTGAACATACGGCTTTTGCTTAAGGTGTCACTCATTTGATTATACATGTAATGTTGTTCCACATTATCTCTACTATGATACCTACTGAAGGATGATGGTTGGATAAAGACTCTCCCTTTATTACCAACATTACAGAGTTCAGAACAGGGAGAAAACGTTTGTTGGTTAAAGAATAATGAACCCTTGGTAAGGGACCTCTCAAACTGATCATATTGGGATATTCGTTCTTCATTTTTAAACCTCTGGTTTCCACACGTTTGAATAAATGTTTAATCCAAGCTTATATTCATAATGATCTGAATGATTATTTGCAGCATAGGGTAGATAACTTTCCATATTTTTCAAATTTCCTTTCAGAGAATATGGATTTTAAAAAAAATAATGTGGGTCTTTGCTTTCAAAAATGTATTTTTTCTGCAAATATTATTGTAAAATAGATTTTTTCCCCAATTGGACTTACATCCTTGATTTCTTTTCAGAGTAATGTTTTCAACATGGGTAAATGTCAAAATTTGTTTATGTCCATAATAATATCCTTTCAACACTTCACATGCTCCCTTACATTCCCAGTCTTTTATTAAATATAAATTTCCAAGGTGACAGCTTTCTTATTTTCCCAGCAGCACTTTTTTGGAATAAATCTACTATGCATGGCTTCTTTGGCAACAAACCCTGAGTGTCATGAGAAGTATGGCTGAAAGATATCAAATAGCAAATAAATAATACCATAAAACTGAAAGTAATTACAAGACACTGCTATGAACAATATTACACCAACAAATTGGACATTTTGAAAAAAAGAGATTGAATTTCTAGCAAGATACAACCTACTCAGACTTTATCACGAAGGGATTTTACAAAACCACAACAAAAGTACAACTATTAAATAGATGAAAAAAGTAATTTTAAGTATCCCTGAAGCAGATGAATTACCTGGATTCCAGCAACATTTCAAGAAAAAGTAACACCAATTCTCCACAAACGTTTCCAAAGTGTAAAGATAAATTATCAAAACAGTTTCTGTGAGTCCAGGGTTATCACATATCAAAGCCAAACAAAGACAGTCCAAATTATTTAAAAAAGAAAAAACCTACAAACCAATATCTGTGATGAATACAGCTACAGAGCTTTCAATAAAACACTATCAAGCTACATTATAAAGGACATTAATATATTTATACGCCATGGGGACTTCCCTGGTGGTCCAGTGGCTAAGACTCTGTGCTCCCAGTACAGGGGGTCCAGGTTCAATCCCTGGTCAGGGAACTAGATTCCACATGCCACAACTAAGAGTTCGCATGCCGCAACTAAAAATCCCGCATGTCACAACTAAAAGATCCCGCATGCCGCCGCAGTGAAGATTGAAGATCTGGCGTGCCACAACTAAGACCCAGCACAGCCAAATATATATATATATATATATATATATATATATACATATATATATATATATGTATGTATATATATATATATATGCCACGAAAAATTCAGATTTGTAGAATTCAAGGGTGTTTCAACAAATAGAAATGTTAAAAAGACCACATATTCAGAATGAAATTTATACCATATAATCATATCAAATGATGCAGAGAAATAAATTGACAATATTTAGTACCCTTTCATCATGAAAACACTCATTCTAGGAATCAATGGAACCTACATAAATGTAATAAACGTATACAAAAAGCCCAGAGTTGGAGAGAGGGGGAAGATGGCAGAAGAGTAAGACGCGGAGATCACCTTCCTCCCCACAGATACATCAGAAATACATCTACAAGTGGAACAACTCCTACAGAACACCTACTGAAATCTGGCAGAAGACCTCAGACTTCCCAAAAGGCAAGAAACTCCCCATGTACCTGGGTAGGGCAAAAGAAAAAAGAAAAAACAGAGACAAAAGAATAGGGATGGGACCTGCACCCCTGGGAGGGAGCCGTGACGGAGGAGGCCCTTCCCGGGCGGAGACTGCAGATGGCGGAGGTGGGGAGCTTCAGAGCCACGGAGGAGAGCACAGCAACAGGGGTGCTGAGGGCAAAGCGGAGAGATTCCCGCACAGAGGATCGGTGCCGACCAGCACTCACCAGCCCGAGAGGCTTGTCTGTTCGGCTGCCGGGGCGGGTGGGGCTGGGAGCAGAGGCTCGGGTTACGGGCTTTGGTCGGAGCGCAGGGAGAGGACTGGGGATGGCGGTGTGAACACAGCCTGAAGGAGGGAGTCCGGGAAAAAGTCTGGAGCTGCCGAAGAGGCAAGAGACTTTTTCTTCCCTCTTTGTTTCCTGGTGCGCGAGGAGAAGGGATTAAGAGCGCTGCTTAAAGGAGCTCCAGAGACGGGCGTGAACCGCGGCTAAAGGCGCGGACCCCGGAGACGGGCATGAGAACACTAAGGCTGCTGCTGCTGCCACCAAGAAGCCTGTGTGCGAGCAAAGGTCACTATCCACACCTCCCCTTCCGGGAGCCTGTGCAGCCCGCCACTGCCATGGTCCCGGGATCCAGGGACAACTTCCCCAGGAGAACGCACGGCGCACCTCAGGCTGGTGCAACGTCCCGCTGGCCTCTGCCACCGCACACTCGCCCCGCCTCCGTACCCCTCCCTCCCCCCGGCCTGAGTGAGCCAGAGCGGCCGAATCAGTGGCTCCTTTAACCCCGTCCTGTCTGAGTGAGGAACAGACACCCTCCGGCGACCTACACGCAGAGGCGGGGCCAAATCCAAAGCTGAGACCCGGGAGCTGTGCGAACAACGAAGAGAAAGGGAAATCTCTCCCAGCAGCCTCAGGAGCAGCGGATTAAATCTCCACAGTCAACTTGATGTACCCTGCATCTGTGGAATACCTGAATAGACAACGAATCATCCCACATTGAGGAGGTGGACTTTGAGAGCAAGATTTATTATTTTTTCCCCTTTTCCTCTTTTTGTGAGTGTGTATGTGTATGCTTCTGTGTGAGATTTTGTCTGTAGAGCTTTGCTTCCACCATTTGTCCTAGGGTTCTGTCCACTTTTTTTTTTACTTAAAAATTTTTTTTTCTTAATAATTATTTTTATTTCAATAACTTTATTTTATCTTATTTTATTTTATTTTATCCTCTTTCTTTCTCTCTTTCTATTTTTTCTCCCTTTTATTCTGAGCCCTGTGGATGAAAGGCTCTTGGTGCTGCAGCCAGGAGTCAGTGCTGTGCCTCTGAGGTGAGAGAGCCAACTTCAGGACACTGGTCCACAGAGACCTCCCAGCTGCACGTAATATCAAATGGTGAAAATCTCCCAGAGATCTCCATCTCAACACCAAGACCCAGCTTCACTCAATGACCAGCAAGCTACAGTGCTGGACACCCTATGCCAAACAACTTGCAAGACAGGAACACAACCCCACCCATTAGCATAAAATCATAATAAGTCCACAGACACCCCAAAACATACCACCAGACATGGACCTGCCCACCAGTAAGACAAGATCCAGCCTCATCCACCAGAACACAGGCACTAGTCCCCTACACCAGGAAGCCTACACAACCCACTGAACCAACTTTAGCCACTGGGGACAGACACCAAAAACGACGGGAACTACGAACCTGCAGCCTGCAAAAAGGAGACACCAAACACAGTAAGATAAGCAAAATGAGAAGACAGAAAAACACACAGCAGATGAAGGAGCAAGGTATAATCCCACCAGACCTAACAAATAAAAAGGAAATAGGCAGTCTACCTGAAAAAGAATTCAGAATACTGATAGTAAATATGATCCAAAATGTTGGAAACAGAATAGAGAAAATGCAAGAAACATTTAACAAGGACCTAGAAGAACTAAAGAGGAAACAAGCAATGATGAACAACACAATAAATGAAATTAAAAATACTCTAGAAGGGATCAGTATCAGAATAACTGAGGCAGAAGAACGGATAAGTGACCTGGAAGATAAAAGAGTGGAAATAACTACTGCAGAGCAGAATAAAGAAAAAAGAATGAAAAGAGCTGAGGACAGTCTCAGAGACCTCTGGGACAACATTAAATGCAGCAACATTCGAATTATAGGGGTCCCAGAAGAAGAAGAGAAAAAGAAAGGGACTGAGAAAATATTTGAAGAGATTATAGTTGAAAACTTCCCTAATATGGGAAAGGAAATAGTCACTCAAGTCCAGGAAGCACAGAGAGTCCCATACAGGATAAATCCAAGGAGAAACACGCCAAGACACATATTAATCAAACTGTCAAAAATTAAATACAAAGAAAACATATTAAAAGCAGCAAGGGAAAAACAACAAATAACAAACAAGGGAATCCCCATAAGGTTAACAGCTGATCTTTCAGCAGAAACTCTGCAAGCCAGAAGGGAGTGGTGGGACATATTTAAAGTGATGAAGGAGAAAAACCTACAAGCAAGATTACTCTACCCAGCAAGGATCTCATTCACATTAGATGGAGAAATTAAAACCTTTACAGACAAGGAAAAGCTGAGAGAGTTCAGCACCACCAAACCAGCTTTACAACAAATGCTAAAGGAACTTCTCTAGGTAAGAAACACAAGAGAAGGAAAAGACCTACAATAACAAACCCAAAACAAGTAAGAAAATGGGAATAGGAACATACATATAGATAATTACATGTAAATGGATTAAATGCTCCCACCAAAAGACACAGATTGGCTGAATGGATACAAAAACAAGACCCATATGTATGCTGTCTACAAGATACCCACTTCAGATCTAGGGACACATACTGACTGAAAATGAGGGGATGGAAAAAGATATTCCATGCAAATGGAAATCAAAAGAAAGCTGGAGTAGCAATTCTCATATCAGACAAAATAGACTTTAAAATAAAGACTATTAGAAGAGACAAAGAAGGACACTACATAATGATCAAGGGATCGATCCAAGAAGAAGATATAACAATTGTAAATATTTATGCACCCAACATAGGAGCACCTCAATACATAAGGTAAATACTAACAGCCATAAAAGGGGAAATCGACAGTAACACGTTCGTAGTAGGGGACTTCAACACCCAACTTTCACCAATGGACAGATCATCCAGAATGAAAATAAATAAGGAAACACAAGCTTTAAATGATACATTAAACAAGATGGACTTAATTGATATTTATAGGACATTCTATCGAAAAACAACAGAATACACATTTTCTCAAGTGCTCATGGAACATTGTCCAGGATATATCATATCTTGGGTCACCAATCAAGCCTTGGTAAATTTAAGAAAATTGAAATTGTATCAAGTGTCTTTTCCGACCACAATGCTATGAGACTACATATCAATTGCAGGAAAAGATCTGTAAAAAATACAAACACATGGAGGCTAAACAATACACTACTCAATAACGAAGTGATCACTGAAGAAATCAAAGAGGAAATCAAAAAATACCTAGAAACAAATGACAATGGAGACACGACAACCCAAAACCTATGGGATGCAGCAAAAGCAGTTTTAAGAGGGAAGATTATAAAATACAATCCTACCGTAAGAAACAGGAAACACCTCGAATAAACAACCTAACCTTGCACCTAAAGCAATTAGAGAAAGAAGAACAAAAAAACTCTAAAGTTAGCAGAAGGAAAGAAATCATAAAGATCAGATCAGAAAGAAATGAAAAAGAAATGAAGGAAACGATAGCAAAGATCAATAAAACTAAAAGCTGGTTCTTGGAGAAGATAAACAAAATTGATAAACCATTAGCCAGACTCATCAAGAAAAAAAGGGAGAAGACTCAAATCACCAGAATTAGAAATGAAAAAGGAGAAGTAACAACTGACACTGCAGAAATACAAAAGATCATGAGCGATTACTACAAGCAACTCTATGCCAATAAAATGGACAACCTGGAAGAAATGGACAAATTCTTAGAAATGCACAACCTGCCAAGACTGAATCAGGAATAGAAAATATGAATAGACCAATCACAAGCACTGAAATTGAAACTGTGATTAAAAATCTTCCAACAAACAAAAGCCCAGGACCAGATGGCTTCACAGGCGAATTCTATCAAACATTTAAAGAAGAGCTAACACCTATCCTTCTC
This sequence comes from Mesoplodon bidens, assembly GCF_964165515.1. Lineage (NCBI taxonomy): Eukaryota > Metazoa > Chordata > Mammalia > Artiodactyla > Ziphiidae > Mesoplodon > Mesoplodon bidens. The sequence goes on along the minus strand of NC_138175.1, from coordinate 56,470,282 downwards.
AAACTCTTCCAAAATATAGCAGAGGGAGGAACACTCCCAAACTCATTCTACGAGGCCACCATCACCTTGATACCAAAACCAGACAAGGATGTCACAAAGAAAGAAAACTACAGGCCAATATCACTGATGAACATAGATGCAAAAATCCTCAACAAAATGCTAGCAAACAGAATCCAACAGCACATTAAAAGGATCATACACCATGATCAAGTGGGGTTTATTCCAGGAATGCAAGGATTCTTCAATATACGCAAATCAATCAACGTGATACACCATATTAACAAATTGAAGGAGAAAAACCATATAATCATCTCAATAGATGCAGAGAAAGCTTTCGACAAAATTCAACAACCATTTATGATGAAAACCCTGCAGAAAGTAGGCATAGAGGGAACTTTCCTCAACATAATAAAGGCCATATATGACAAACCCACAGCCAACATCGTCCTCAATGGTGAAAAACTGAAACCATTTCCACTAAGATCAGGAACAAGACAAGTTTGCCCACTCTCACCACCCTTATTCAACATAGTTTTGGAGGTTTTCGCCACAGCGATCAGAGAAGAAAAGGAAATAAAAGGAATCCAAATTGGAAAAGAAGAAGTAAAGCTGTCACTGTTTGCAGATGACATTATACTATACATAGAGAATCCTAAAGATGCTACCAGAAAACTACTAGAGCTAATCAGTGAATTTGGTAAAGTAGCAGGATACAAAATTAATGCACAGAAATCTCTGGCATTCCTATACACTAATGATGAAAAATCTGAAAGTGAAATCAAGAAAACACTCCCATTTACCATTGCAACAAAAAGAATAAAATATCTAGGAATAAACCTACCTAAGGAGACAAAAGACCTGTATGCAGAAAATTATAAGACACTGATGAAAAAATTTAAAGATGATACAAACAGATGGAGAGATATACCATATTCTTGGATTGGAAGAATGAACATTGTGAAAATGACTATGCTACCCAAAGCAATCTACAGATTCAATGCAATCCCTACCAAACTACCCCTGGCGTTTTTCACAGAAGTAGAACAATAAATTTCACAAATGGTATGGAAACACAAAAGACCCCAAATAACGAACGCAATCTTGAGGATGAAAAATGGAGCTGGAGGAATCAGGCTCTCTGACTTCACTATACTACAAAGCTACAGTAATCAAGACAGTATGGTACTGGCAGAAAAACAGAAATATAGATCAATGGAACAGGATAGAAAGCCCAGAGATAAACCCACGCATATATGGTCACCTTATATTTGATAAAGGAGGCAGGAATGTACAGTGGAGAAAGAACAGCCTCTTCAATAAGTGGTGCTGGGAAAACTGGATAGGTACATGTAAAAGTATGAGATTAGAATACTCCCTAACACCATACACAAAAATAAGCTCAAAATGGATTAAAGACCTAAATGTAAGGCCAGAAACTATCAGACCCTTAGAGGAAAACATAGGCAGAACACTCTATGACATAAATCTCAGCAAGATCCTTTTTGACCCACCTCCTAGAGAAATGGAAATAAAAACAATAAACAAATGGGACCTAATGAAACTTAAAAGCTTTTGCACAGCAAAGGAAACCATAAACAAGACAAAAAGACAACCCTCAGAATGGGAGAAAATATTTGCAAATGAAGCAACTGACAAAGGATTAATCTCCAAAATTTACAAGCAGGTCATGCAGCTCAATAACAAAAAAACAAACAACCCAATCCAAAATGGGCACAAGACCTAAATAGACATTTCTCCAAAGAAGATATACAGACTGCCAACAAACACATGAAAGAAGGCTCAACATCATTAATCATTAGAGAAATACAAATCAAAACTACAATGAGATATCATCTCACACCGGTCAGAATGGCCATCATCAAAAAATCTAGAAACAATAAATGCTGGAGAGGGTGTGGAGAAAAGGGAACACTCTTGCACTGCTGGTGGGAATGTGAATTGGTACAGCCACTATAGAGAACAGTATGGAGGTTCCTCAAAAAAGTACAAATAGAACTACCATATGACCCAGCAATCCCACTACTGGGCATATACCCTGAGAAAACCATAATTCAAAAAGAGTCATGTACCACAATGTTCATTGCAGCTCTATTTACAATAGCCCGGAGATGGAAGCAACCTAAGTGTCCATCATCGATGAATGGATAAAGAAGATGTGGCACATATATACAATGGAATATTACTCAGCCATAAAAAGAAACGAAATTGAGTTATTTGTAGTGAGGTGGATGAACCTAGAGTCTGTCATACAGAATGAAGTCAGTCAGGAAGAGAAAGACAAATACCATATGCTAACACATATATATGGAATCTAAGAAAAAAATGTCATGAAGAACTTAGGGGTAAGACGGGAATAAAGACACAGACCTACTAGAGAATGGACTTGAGGATATGGGGAGGGGGAAGGGTAAGCTGTGACAAAGTAAGAGAGTGGCATGGACATATATACACTACCAAACGTAAAATAGATTGCTAGTGGGAAGCAGCCACATAGCACAGGGAGATCAGCTCGGTGCTTTGTGATCACCTGGATGGGTGGGATAGGGAGGTTGGGAGGGAGGGAGATGCAAGAGGGAGGAGATATGGGAACATATGTATATGTATAACTGATTCACTTTGTTATAAAGCAGAAACTAACACACCATTGTAAAGCAATTATACTCCAATAAAGATGTTAAAAAGAGTTGCTGATTTTGGAGAAGATCAAAAGAATTTACATAAAGATGGCATTTAAACAAAGATGGAAATTGAAAAAAAAATTTGATTGTGTATTCAGTAAAAACTGTAATAAACAAGAGGAAATGACAAACATTTCCAACAGACAGGTCAAGAAAACAAAACAAAACAAAACAAAAAGAAACGCCCAGAGTTATCAATATACTCCATAGTGGAATACCGAAAGCCTTTCCTTTGCAATCAATCAAGTCAAGAATGTACACTTAGGGCTTCCCTGGTGGCGCAGTGGTTGAGAGTCCGCCTGCCGATGCAGGGGACATGGGTTCGTGCCCCGGTCCGGGAAGATCCCACATGCCGCGGAGCGGCTGGGCGCGTGAGCCATGGCCGCTGAGCCTGCGCGTCCGGAGCCTGTGCTCCGCAACGGGAGAGGCCACAGCAGTGAGAGGCCCGCGTACTGCAAAAATAAAGAATGTACACTTTCATGACTTTAATTCAACATAGTACTGTATTGCCTAGATAAAACTATCAGACCAGTAAAAAAAGGGGGGCTTCCAATTCAGAAAGGAGGAAGTAAACTGATCTCTGTTCACAGATGATAAAATCTTACATTGAAAACCCTAAAGAATCCTCATGAATAAACAAATACAGAACTCATAAACAAATTTAGTAGAATTCAAAATATAAAATCAAACATAAAAATTAGTTGTTTCTATAAACAGAAAAAAATCAAGAAAGATATTAAGAATATACGCACAGTGAGAGAGTGGCATGGATTTATATATACTACCAAATGTAAAATAGATAGCTAATGGGAAACAGCCACATGGCACAGGGAGATCGGCTCAGTGCTTTGTGACCACCTAGAGGGGTGGGCTAGGGAGGGTGGGAGGGAGACGCAAGAGGGAGGAGATATGGGGATATATGTATAGCTGATTAATTTTGTTATAAAGCAGAAACTAACACACCATTGTAACGCAATTATACTCCAATAAAGATGTTAAAAAGAAAGAATATATGTACATTTATATTCTGTAGCATCAAAGAGAATAAAATACTTAGGAGTTAACTTAATGAAGGAGGTGAAAGACTTGTATGATAAAAATTAAAAAAGATTGCTGGAGGCAAATAGAGAATATATAAATAAACAAAAACACATTCCATGTTCCTGAACTGGAATACTTAATATCATTAAGTTGTCAATAGTACCCAAGGTGATCTATAGTTGCAAAGCAATCTCTATCAAAATCCCAATCAAAATTTTGACAGAAATAGAAAAGTTCATTCTAAAATGTATGTGGAATATCACAAAACACTAAACGTCCAAAACATTCTAGTAGAGAAAATGTGAAGTTGGAGGCATGACACTTCCTGATTTTTAAAACATAAAACTATAGCATTTTACAATGCTATAGTTATCAAAAAGGGTAGTACAAACATGTAGACAGAAAAAGAATAATGGAACAATAAAGAGAGCACAAATATAAGGTCTCAAGGTCATGGTCAAATAATCCTCAACAAGAGTGCCTATACCACCCAATGGGAAAAGGATAATCTCTTTAAACAAATGGCACTGGGAAAGTTGGATGTTTGAATGAAGAAGAATGAAATTGAAATCTTACCTAACACCACTTACAAATACTATCTCAAAAGGGACTGAAGATTTAAACATAAACCTGTATCTATGTATCTCTTAGAAGAAAACAGGAGGGAAATCTCCTAAGACATTTGCTTTGTCAAAGATTTCTTGTATATGAAACCAAAAACTCAGGCAACAAAAGCAAATACAGTCAGGGAATTCCCTGGTGGTCCAGTGGTTACAAATCTGTCTTCCAATGCAGGGAACACGGTTTCAATCCCTGGTTGGGGAACTAAGATCCCACACGCCACGGGGTGACTAAGCCTGCACACTGCAACTACTGAGCATGTAGGCCACAACTAGATAGCACGTATGCTGCAACTACACAGCTCACTTGCCACAACTACAGAGCCCATGTGCTCTGGAGCCTGTGCACCACAACCAGAGAGAAGCCCATGAGCTGCAGGGGAGGATCTTGCATGCCCCAACAAAGATCCCATGTGCCGCAACTAAGACCCGACAAAGCCAAAAATTAAATAAATAAATAAACAAATAAATAAATAATTTTAAAGAAAAGCAAATGGGATTACATTACATGTAAAAACTCATGCACATTAGAGGAAACAGTCAATGGGGTGAAAAGGCATCATGTAGAATAAAGGAAAAATTTTGCAAAGCATGTAACTCATATGGAGTTACAATCCAGAATACATAAAAAACTCCTACAACATAAAACATTATGTTTATGTTGCAACTCCTAGCAACATTAAAAAACAACGCAATGTATGGGCAAAGGATTAAATAGACATTAATCCAAATAAGATACACTTATGGACAACAGAAATGTGAAAGATACTAAAAATCAGTAATCATTTGAGAAATAAAAAAGAAAACCAATGAGGTGTCACCTTACACCCAACTTGCACATATATATATACAGATATCTGTATATATATATACAGATATCTGTATATATATATAGATATCTGTATATATATGTGTATATATATATATGCAAGGATGTGGAGAAATTGGAATCCTTGTGCACTGTTAAAGGAAATATAAAATGTCACAATCACTATAAAACACAATATGGAGGTTTCTCAAAAAATTAAAAATAGAATTTCCCTCACACAGCAATAATATAAATTCATCAATAAATAGATGTGAAATTAAGACTACTTCTATAACTACTCACCAAGACAGAATAAAACAAACATTGATCATTAACTAAGAGAAATAAAGTAGGTAAGCCATAAACACAGTAGGGGTAATAATTAAAACACAAAGACATGCATAATTTTATTGGCAGTAGACATATGGGACATTCAAATTTGAACGCAACACCACACTGTCTTAAGTGTACTGAGTTGAAAATTGCCATGTACATTCATGAAATATAGGTAAAGACAAAAATACAGTTAACTAATTTGGGAGAACCTATCATTAAAAAAAAAGCAAGTAGTTATGGAATTGCTAAACAAGAATAAGAGAAAATTTTACTCTCTCCCAATTTCTGAAAAAACGTGTATATACTATTAAAATATAATCCTTCTAAATACTATAATTTTGAAATGGTTTATGCACGCATAAAGCAACCATTTTGAGTCACTGGCATGTGTTGCAAGGCAGGAGAATTTCACAGAAAATGCATTACAATGAATCATTTAAAAATCTCTTATGGAAAATTTGAATGAATTATTTAAATAACAGTAGAGAATTTTGTCATGTTATTAATATATTACTGCTATATATACACAAATTATCAAGGCTGTAACCCATACTTTAGAGGAAAAATAAAACCTTATTTATAAATTAAAAAACATGAAAGTTGTAAAATCTGCAGAGAATCATTGATACATAAAATAATAGTTGTGATTACATTATACCATGATTCAGATACACACTGAGGAAAGTAAATGAATAAAATGACTACTTTTTGGTTGAAGAAATGAACCAAACATTTTCACAAATACAGGGTGCCTTCTAATTATCTAAGGCACTTCTTACCAAAGATGTTTTCATCTGTGCATGTTATACTAGATCTTCTGAATCTAAAATCATGTATGATTTTGACACGGAACTAATGAGAAAGTGAAAAAACATACAGGACACAGTAACCATAAGCGCCATATTAAATAAGGCAAACTTATAAAACTACAGTTATTAGGAAATTAAACAACAATTGGGACTTTAAAATATGGTAGTCAATGTTCCAAGCGCTGCTATGGAATGAACATATTCAAGACTTCTATGAGATAAATAAACATATTAAGTTATTCTACCACTGATGGATTGGGCAAGTACACTTAAAATGCCTCACATTAGTTCATAGAGAGTAAAAATGTCTCATGTTTGTTCATTGGAAGTAAAATGGAGGATTCCATTTTATAATTCTGGGGAGATGCTTGATGCTCTGATGAAATTACTGAGTCTGAACTTTGTAGGGTCATGTGTGAAGTTTCCATTGGATTGGGTATTCCAAGAATTTTGTCACCTAATCCCAGTATCTCCATGACTCTCCTCACACATTTCTGACTTGACGCAGAAACAGAACTTTAAAAAGGGCTTAACATAGAGTTACTCAGAGGTGTAGACAGTTTTCCCCAGAACCTCCAAAGCAACACAAGAGCAGTCAGATCATGAGGGTCAGCACAGGCCAAGAGGAGGATTTTGGATCTCACTGTGAATGTGAGGGATAATCACTGGGGCTGAAGAAGAATACACGGAGGATTTAAGAGCCTAAGATTGGGGCAGGAGATGTTCCTCTATGACAGCAACAGAAATAAATCTAGGCTTCGCAAAAATCCTTTCAATTGAAGCATGTCTTCCCAAGCCATATTATAAGATATGACTTCCTCTGTGATCTTTGGACCTCTCACCTGTGTCATCTGCTTCATCCATTCGCACGTACCTGGTTATACAGCTACTGTCTCCATTTCCTTCACATCTCAGCGATTCTTCTTTTACTCCAAAAAGGGGACCTGTTAATTAGAAAAATGAACGTAAGTTTTCCTGGAGATCCTACAGTTTCCAATCCAGTATTGAGCTTAGATGAGAAGGTATTGTAGAAAGTTAAAATATTCTAGAAATTGACTTCCCCAATTACCGGTCTCTTGAATGCTCCTTTATTGTAGTAGACAACAGTTAAAAAATCAGATCCTGAGATTCTGACCAAAAGCTATTAAGTAAAAAATAAAGGGTAAAAGTCTGATTTTAAGATGCGGGCAGCACTATCTTATAGCACTGAACTTATAGAATTACCACTAATCTAGTGAAGGATGCAGATTACCTCAAGAAAGAGGAAGGTTAGAATCACGATGAATCACCCTGCAGCTTTTCTGTCTATACCCACAAACTCCCATTTTTCCCTTGAAAGCAGGGATCTGAAACTCTATTGTAGGACACAGAAGATTCCAGGAGACTTTCTACAAATGAAGCAACCAAAACTCTGTGGATGGATAAGGAATTCTGGAAGGAAGTTATCCACACCCAAGGAGACCAGGTTCCTATAGTTCTCTAACATCACATTCCTGTGAACAAGATCAGGCATTCCCACTCATCCTGAGAAAATTCTATGGCCATATGTGTGAATGTCAGCAGTCCCGGAGATTAAAAAGTACACTTGCCAAGTGGCAATGGGAAGAGTTCATTATTTGACCCAAGATGAAAACAGCAAGTTAAGAGAACTGGTTTGATTTAGGAGAGTGTCTTGAATTATGCAATAATAATTTTTTTTGTGTGTGTGGTACGCGGGCCTCTCACTGTTGTGGGCTCTCCCGTTGTGGAGCACAGGCTCCGGACACGCAGGCTCAGCGGCCACGGCTCACGGGCCTAGCCGCTCCGCAGCATGTGGGATCTTCCCGGACCAGGGCACGAACCTGCGTCCCCTGCATCGGCAGGCGGACTCTCAACCACTGCGCCACCAGGGAAGCCCAATAATAATTTTTTTTTACACAGAAATATTCTGTATCATATTTCTAACTCCAAGAAAGGATGACATATGATTCATGACGCCACTGTAGAGACTATTATTATCTTGAAGAGAAATTATAAAATGATGGCATCAACACAGGCATATGCATTTTTGAATGTGGTACTTTCATTACACAGGATAAATTGTATATTTCTCAGGTGGAAAAGTCATAATGAGTTAGAAGTAAAACTGTCATATTTTAATATGTAAGAAAGCGAACTGGGGATAATGTAAAAATGCAGATTTTTGACTCAAGAGCTCTGGAGTGGAGCCTGAGTTCCACATTTTTAACAAACTCACTTTTAACTAGTAATGCCCATGTCTCTGGTCCATGTACCACATATTTTGATACCGTAACAGTAGAACAGCATGGTAACAATCTATGGTTAACTTTGAACTTAAAGTGTTTAATGGATTTTGCAGGTCTAATAGAATAGTAAGCATACCAGCAACAATTCTTTTTCAATATTTATGATATATAATATAGCTTTCTACCTTTTTTAACATTTTATTGAATGCACCACATAAATAATTGAAGAAACATAATGTTACTCTTCCTTTTTTTGAGAATATTTTGTCAAACATTCCTAAAATGGTAGAGCTTGGGTTTCACTCCAGTTTACTTGAACTAGAATTCATCTAGAAAGAACACAGACAAATACACAGACAACCCTACTCAAAGTTTATAGTAGTTTCCATAACTGGGAAGAGCAACAGAAACAATAAAAAAGGATCAGATAATGTTAACATATCGTGCACACAGTTATACATAAAAAGAGCAACTCTGTACATATTTAAAGTGATAGAGTATGTGGAGTCCAAACTACAACACAAATGAATATGTCTACACAACAGAAACAGACTCACAGACACAGAGAACAGACTTGTGGTTGCCAAGGGGGAAGGGATTTGGGGGAGGGAGTTTGGGATTAGCAGATGCAAACTAGTATATATAGGATGGATAAACAACAAGGTCCTACTGTATAGCACAGGGAACTGTATTCAATATCCTGTGATAAATCATAATGGAAAAGAATATGAACAAGAATATATATATTTATAACTGAGTCACTTTGCTATACTGCAGAAATTAACACAATATTGTAAATCAACTATACTTCAACAAAATTTAAAAAAATAAAAGTCATAGAGAAGCAAATATACATGTCAACGAAATCAAAATTTTTACTTAGATAAATCTTATAAATCTGTGGAGGATAATCTTTGTATTTTTAAAATACACTAGGGTGCAAACATACACAGTGATATAAAATAAATTAGAGCTACTGGTTTAAATCTTTTCGTTCCTTTAAGATCTTTATAGTTTGTGCTGAGCTATATATTAGAAATTTGACACCATTAATGTAATATGATTCTTGGAAACTTTCTGGAGAATGCAAAGGAGTGATTAAAAAAAGAGTATGTCGGCGACATGAGTATGGAGTATAATGGAAACTGTCAAAACCTTCACTGATGAAAAGCCTTGACGAAAACCTTCACGTACAAAACCCAGTATCTCTAATAAGCAAAGTTTAATTTTTATATTTCAAAGCCAACTGCAAACAAAGAGAAACTAAAAAGAAATGGAGTTTCTACATTAACTGGAATGGTTTATACATTTCCCTCATTAAATCTTTCCAAGACCGTTATTAAGGATAAAAAAATTTTGAACTTCATAGTGCAGGAAACTGGCAGAAAGTACCTGAATCAGTGAACCTCAGGTGTAATGGGATAAATTGGTATCAGGTGACTGAAGCACGCAGCAGGACACACTATCACTGCTTAGGTATTTTTGGCAAAAATAAGGAAATCGGAATCTACCAGGGAAAAATATGAGTTTTATGCAAATTCCAATCCATATATACCTCCCTTGATCTGTATCCCTAACAGTGCATTGAAATAGTAAGTTTTTCTTACAAATAGGATAGCCTCTAGTGTTTTCTTCAGAACGTTCTGAGGAATTCTGGACCATTAAAGTCAACCTGTCAATACGTGCATTTTCTTAATCCTGTTCTGAAGAGCTGATGTTGCATCCATATATCAACTAAACACTTCACTCTTCCCTTCTTCACTGAGATCCCCAGACCCAGCCCCACCCCAGTGGGAATCTTGGCTATCAATGCCTGCCCGTGTTGATCTCTCACAAAGAGTTCTCAGCAGTTGAAAGTCATTAATTCTTGGTGAGAATTCTTCATGCTCTGCAGGGAGCCTTGATGCAGAAACCTGAGAAAAGGCTCTGGGACATGAGGGAGAAGTATTCTAAAGCACTGATTTTGACTATAATAAAAGGAAAAAAATTAAGTAGTTGAAAATAACCACACTAGGAAACATCAGAAGTAGAGAATTAAAGGTTTGTAAGTTCTTTTTTTTTTTCTTTCTTTCTTTTTTTTTTTTTTGCGGTACGCGGGCCCCTCACTGTTGTGGCCTCTCCCATTGCGGAGCACAGGCTCCGGACGCGCAGGCTCAGCAGCCATGGCTCAGGGGCCCAGCCGCTCCAAGGCATGTGGGATCCTCCCGGACGAGGGCACGAACCCGTGTGCCCTGCAGCGGCAGGCGGACTCTCAACCAATGCGCCACCAGGGAACCCTGGTTTCTAAGTTCCTAACCCATGATAATTCAGGATGAAAAGCAGACACAGCCTCTAATATAGGACTGGATATTTACCTGAGAAACTGCCGTTTCCTCCTCTTTCTCCTCCTGTGCTGGGTCCTTTTCTCATCAATATTATGTTGAGGAATCACATCAGCATCTTGAGAATATGCCTTCAACGGTGTCAGCACAGCTCCTTCACTTGCTCCCAGCACCACAGGCAGAAGGATCTTGAAATGCTGAAAAAGCCAACCTCTCCTGTCCTTCGTCTCAGGAGAGACTGGGGAACAATCAGCTCCTACAAGGAAAACAAACTGAGGTTTTTCTTTGTTGTCTACACCTGTTCTCTCCTCATACAGACAACCAAAAATTCTTTTAACACAGAATATGTGGGTTGCACTGACATTCGCTTTCCAACCCCATGTACAGCCGACCTTGCTGCATCTCCTAGGACTGGAGCTTTGTCTGAACTCTCACAAATGTAGCCGGGAGCCCACCTATTTCACCCAGGCCTCTCCTTAGAATCACCTGGAGCACTTAATACAAACAACACTGACGCTCCCACAGCACCAATAGCCAGACTCCGTGGGGAGGGCACAGGTGATGTGATTTGTTAATATTGCTCATGTGACCCCACCGGGAAACCAGATGAGAATCACTTAGCTAAACGTTTTCTCTGAAGCTTTAAAGTGAATACAAATCCTTTTGGGCTCAGCTCCCCAATCGAAGAAGTTATGAAACAACAGGTTTGAGGTGAAACCATGAAATGACATGTTTCACAAGTTATCTGTTGGTGCTGATGCTACGCCCTACAAGACCTGTTTTCCATAGCACTGAGCTAGACATCACACACAGCACACCTGAGACCTCTCATTAGGGTGAGCAATTTGGGGCTTAACTTCTAGAAGCACTGGCTCTGTCAGCCTGATACCCTGGGGATGGGGCTCTTTGTGTTATGGGCATGGCCCTGTCACAGCCTAGTTCATATGCCCTTGGGGAAGGGGAGGGGAGTGACTGGCAGGAGTCACATGATGGCATTGGGATTGTGTGAGACTTTGCTCTCAGAATTCACCGAAAAGTTACCCTGAGTCCTTAGGTCCTTTCACCCCCTCCTCTCCCTGGGGCCACATGCATTCACAGAATGATTTGCAGCGTGACCTCCTATCTGTAGGTGAGGGAGCCTCCATCTTCAGAGAGGAGGTGCATGAAGGTGTTTACATCACAGCTTTCTTTGAAAATTAACCAAAGGCAGCAATGGAGAATGGATTAAAATGTATGTTGGAAAGGGACAAAAGCCTTTGGAAATGATGTCATAAATGTGTATTTGGTGATACACAAAGGAAGTCATGATCAATATTAAGTAATAATGCACATTACAACTGAATTAACAGATGATTTTTTTTTGGTGTTTTTGCCCTATTGTATGTGTTTCTATGTTTTAAGGATTGTATGGCTATAGTTTGTTCTCTCCCACTCCTTATATAATACTTATATTTTATCACATCTATAAAGTGCATTAATTGAGATAAAAATAAGGGAAACATGTCCATTTTCTAAATATTATTTGAGAGCATTAAATATTTTGAAATATCCTATTAAGTGTGCATGCACCCATACCAATTTTTTTGTTGTTTTTTTAAGTTTAAAGAGGGGTTTTTTTGTTTTTGTTTTTTTTGCGGTATACAGGCCTCTCACTGTTGTGGCGTCTCCCGTTGAGGAGCACAGGCTCCGGACGCGCAGGCTCAGCGGCCATGGCTCACGGGCACAGCCGCTCCGCGGCATGTGGGATCTTCCCGGACCGGGGCACGAACCTGTGTCCCCCGCAGCGGCAGGCGGACTCTCAACCACTGGGCCACCAGGGAAGCCCTGGTTTGTAAGTTCTTAACCCATGATAATTCAGGACGAAAAGCAGACACAGCCTCTGATATAGGACTGGATATTTACCTGAGAAACTGCCGTTTCCTCCTCTTTCTCCTCCTGTGCTGGGTCCTTTTCTCATCAATATTATGTTGAGGAATCACATCAGCATCTTGAGAATATGCCTTCAACGGTGTCAGCACGGCTCCTTCACTTGCTCCCAGCACCACAGGCAGAAGGATCTTGAAATGCTGAAAAAGCCAACCTCTCCTGTCCTTCGTCTCAGGAGAGACTGGGGAACAATCAGCTCCTACAAGGAAAACAAACTGAGGTTTTTCTTTGTTGTCTACACCTGTTCTCTCCTCATACAGACAACCAAAAATTCTTTTAACACAGAATATGTGGGTTGCACTGACATTCGCCTTCCAACCCCATGTACAGCCGACCTTGCTGCATCTCCTAGGACTGAAGCTTTGTCTGAACTTTCACAGATATAGCCGAGAGCCCACCTATTTCACCCAGGCCTCTCCTTAGAATCACCTGGAGCACTTAATACAAACAACACTGACGCTCCCACAGCACCAATAGCCAGACTCTGTGGGGAGGGAACAGGTGATGTGATTTATTAATATTGGTCATGTGACCCCACCGGGAAACCAGATGAGAATCACTTAGCTAAACGTTTTCTCTGAAGCTTTAAAGTGAATACAAATCCTTTTGGGCTCAGCTCCCCAATCGAAGAAGTTATGAAACAACAGGTTTGAGGTGAACCCATGAAATGACATGTTTCACAAGTTATCTGTTGGTGCTGATGCTACGCCCTACAAGACCTGTTTTCCATAGCACTGAGCTAGAGACATCACACACAGCACACCTGAGACCTCTCATTAGGGTGAGCAATTTGGGGCTGTAACTTCTAGAAGCACTGGCTCTGTCAGCCTGATACCCTGGGGATGGGGCTCTTTGTGTTATGGGCATGGCCCTGTCACAGCCTAGTTCATATGCGCTTGGGGAAGGGGAGGGGAGTGACTGGCAGGAGTCACATGATGGCATTGGGACTGTGTGAGACTTTGCTCTCAGAATTCGCTCAAAAGTTACCCTGAGTCCTTAGGTCCTTTCACCCCCTCCTCTCCCTGGGGCCACATGCATTCACAGAATGATTTGCAGCGTGACCTCCTATCTGTAGGTGAGGGAGCCTCCATCTTCAGAGAGGCGGTGCATGAAGGTGTTTACATCACAGCTTTCTTTGAAAATAAACCAAAGGCAGCAATGGAGGATGGATTAAAATGTATGTTGTAAAGGGACAAAAGCCTTTGGAAATGATGAAATAAATGTGTATTTGGTGATACACAAAGGAAGTCATGATCAATATTAAGTAATAATGCACATTATAACTGAATTAACAGATGATTTTTTTGGTGTTGTTGCCCTATTGTATGTGTGTTTCTATGTTTTAAGAATTGTATGGCTACAGTTTGTTCTCTCCCCACTCCTTACATAATACTTATATTTTATCACATCTATAAAGTGCATTGAGATAAAAATAAAACAAGGGAAACATGTCCATTTTCTATATATTATTTGAGAGCATTAAATATTTTGAAATATCCTATTAAGTGTGCATGCACCCATACCAATTTTTTCTTTTTTTCTTTTTTTTTTTTTTTTTAAGATTAAAGAGGGTTTTTTTTTTTCTGTTTTTGCTTTTTTTTGCGGTACACAGGCCTCTCACTGTTGTGGCCTCTCCCGTTGTGGAGCACAGGCTCCGGACACGCAGGCTCAGCAGCCATGGCTCACGGGCCCAGCCGCTCCAAGGCATGTGGGATCTTCCCGGACCGGGGCACGAACCTGTGTCCCCCGCATCGGCAGGCGGACTCTCAACCACTGCGCCACCAGGGAAGCCCCGGTTTGTAAGTTCTTAACCCATGATATTTCAGGAGGAAAAGCAGACACAGCCTCTGATATAGGACTGGATATTTACCTGAGAAACTGCCGTTTCCTCCTCTTTCTCCTCCTGTGCTGGGTCCTTTCTCATCAATATTATGTTGAGGAATCACACCAGCATCTTGAGAATATGCCTTCAACGGTGTCAGCACGGCTCCTTCACTTGCTCCCAGCACAGCCACAGGCAGAAGGACCTTGAAATGCTGAAAAAGCCAACCTCTCCTGTCCTTCGTCTCAGGAGAGACTGGGGAACAATCAGCTCCCACAAGGAAAACAAACTGAGGTTTTTCTTTGTTGTCTACACCAGTTCTCTCCTCACACAGAAAACCAAAACTTCTTCTAACACAGAATATGTGGGCTGCACTGACATTCACCTTCCAACGCCACGTACAGCCGACCCTGCTTCCTCTCCTAGGACTGGAGCTTTGTCTGAACTCTCACAAATGTAGCCGGGAGCCCACCTATTTCACCCAGGCCTCTCCTTAGAATCACCTGGAGCACTTAATACAAACAACACTGACGCTCCCACAGCACCAATAGCCAGACTCCGTGGGGAGGGCACAGGTGATGTGATTTGTTAATATTGCTCATGTGACCCCACCGGGAAACCAGATGAGAATCACTTAGCTAAACGTTTTCTCTGAAGCTTTAAAGTGAATACAAATCCTTTTGGGCTCAGCTCCCCAGTCGAAGAATTTATGAATCAGCAGGTTTGAGGTGAAACCATGAAATGACATGTTTCACAAGTTATCTGTTGGTGCTGATGCTACGCCCTACAAGACCTGTTTTCCATAGCACTGAGCTAGACATCACACACAGCACACCTGAGACCTCTCATTAGGGTGAGCAATTTGGGGCTTAACTTCTAGAAGCACTGGCTCTGTCAGCCTGATACCCTGGGGATGGGGCTCTTTGTGTTATGGGCATGGCCCTGTCACAGCCTAGTTCATATGCCCTTGGGGAAGGGGAGGGGAGTGACTGGCAGGAGTCACATGATGGCATTGGGACTGTGTGAGACTTTGCTCTCAGAATTCGCTCAAAAGTTACCCTGAGTCCTTAGGTCCTTTCACCCCCTCCTCTCCCTGGGGCCACATGCATTCACAGAATGATTTGCAGCGTGACCTCCTATCTGTAGGTGAGGGAGCCTCCATCTTCAGAGAGGAGGTGCATGAAGGTGTTTACATCACAGCTTTCTTTGAAAATAAACCAAAGGCAGCAATGGAGGATGGATTAAAATGTATGTTGGAAAGGGACAAAAGCCTTTGGAAATGATGTCATAAATGTGTATTTGGTGATACACAAAGGAAGTCATGATCAATATTAAGTAATAATGCACATTATAACTGTATTAACAGATGATTTTTTTTTGGTGTTTTTGCCCTATTGTATGTGTTTCTATGTTTTAAGAATTGTATGGCTACAGTTCGTTCTCTCCCCACTCCTTACATAATACTTACATTTTATCACATCTATAAAGTGCATTAATTGAGATAAAAATAAAACAAGGGAAACATGTCCGTTTTCTATATATTATTTGAGAGCATTAAATATTTTCAAATATCCTATTAAGTGTGCATGCACCCATACCAGTTTTTTTTTTTTAAGTTTAAAGAGTTTTTGTTCGTTTGGTTTTTTTTTGCGGTACACGGGCCTCTCACTGTTGTGGCTTCTCCCGTTGCGGAGCACAGGCTCCGGACGCGCAGGCTCAGCGGCCATGGCTCACGGGCTCAGCTGCCCCATGGTATGTGGGATCCTCCCGGACCGGAGCACGAACCCGTGTCCCCTGCATCGGCAGGTGGCCCCTCAAGCACCGCGCCACCAGGGAAGCCCTAAAGAGTTTTTTTAGAGAAGGTTTAGTTTCACAGCAAAATTGGGAGGAAGGTACAGAAACCTCCATATACTTCTTATTCCCACACATGCGTAACCTCCCTCATTACCATCATCCTTCACCAGAGCGGTACATTTGTTACCATTGATGAATCTATATTGACATCATAAGTAATTAAAGTCCATAGATTACCTTATAGTTCACTTCTAGGGTTGTGCAATTTGTGACATTGGAGAAATATATAATGACATGTATGCATCATTATAGTTTTCCACTTTTTTTAGTTTTTTAAGGAACGTCCATACTGTTCATAGTGGCTATACAAATTTATATTCCCACCAACAGTGTAGGAGGATTCCCTTTTCTCCACACCCTCTTCAGCATTTATTGCTTGTAGATTTTTTGATGATGGGCATTCTCACTGGTGTGAGGTGATACGTCATTGTAGTTTTGATTTGCATTTCTCTAATAATTAGTGATGTTGAGCATCTTTTCATGTGCTTCTTGGCCGTCTGTATGTCTTCTTTGGAGAAACGTCTATTTAGGACTTCTGCCCATTTTTGGATCGGGTTATTTGTTTTTTTTGATATTGAGCTGCATGAGCTGCTTGTATATTTTGGAGATTAATCCTTTGTCAGTTGCTTTGTTTGCAAACATTTTCTCCCATTCTGAGGGTTGTCTTTTCTTCTTGTTTGTGGTTTCCTTTGCTGTGCAAAAGCTTTTAAGTTTAATTAGGTCCCAGTTGTTCATTTTTGTTTTTATTTCCATTACTCTGGGAGGCGGGTCAAAAAAAATCTTGCTGCGATTTATGTCAAAGAGTGTTCTGCCTATGTTTTCCTCTAAGAGTTTTATAGTGTCTGGCCTTACCTTCAGGTCTTTAATCCATTTTGAGTTTACAAACAGTGAAACTTTTAATGTCTTACACCTGTGTCTTTAGCAAATATCATATTGTTAAAATCATATATTATGTAGTCTTTTCAGATTGGCTTCTCTCACTTAGTAATATGTGTTTAAGGATCTTCCATAGATTTTCATGCCTTGATGCTTGCTCATTTTAGCACTAAATAGTATTCCATTCCCAGTATGTACCAGAGTATATTTATCAATTCACTCACTGAAGGACACCTTAGTTGCTTTCAAGTTTTGAATAAAGGTGCTATAAATATCCATGTACAGGTTTCTGTGGAAGTAAATATTCTATTCCTTTCAGTAAATACCAATGAGCAAGACTGCTGGACCGCATGGTACGGGGATGTTTATTATTGTAGAAACTGGCAATCTGTCTTCCAAAGTAGCTGTACAATTTTGCATTTCCACTCACAATGAATGAGATTTCCTATTGCTCCACATCCACCACAGCATTTGATATTGTCTCTGTTCAAATTTTGGTCATTCTAAGGGGTATTTAGTGTTATATCATTGAATTTTTAATTTGTATTTCACTGATGACATGTGATGTGGTCATCTTTCCATATGCTTATATGCCAAGTGTCTATCTTCTTTGGTGAGGTATCTGTTAAGTTTGTTGGCCCATTTTTAATCCAGTTGCTAGTTTTCTTATTTTTTTTCTTTCAATCTATCTTGTATCCAATCTGTATTCATTTTTCTTCCTATTCTTGTCTAATTGCATTAACATGGACTTCTTATACAATATTGAAAAGAAATAGTGAAAGGAGACAACGTTGCTTCATACCTGAACTTAGTGAGAAAGCTTCTTGTTTCTTATCAAGTGTGATGTAAGCTGTAAGGTTTTCTGTAGATTTTCCTTATTAACACGAGGAAGCTTCTTTCTATCCCTAGTTTACACAGAGTTTTTAATCAAGAATGGTGTTGAAGTTTGTCAGAATTTTCTTCTGCATATTGATATTATCATACATATTTTCATCATTAGGGTGTTGATGACATGGATACAAGTACGTAATTTTGCAGTATTGAAGCAGCCTTGCTTGACTGGGATAAATCCCTTTTGGTCGATTGCACAATTCTTTTAAAACATTGTTGGATTCAACTTGCTAATACTTAATTGAGGATTTTTGCATCTTTGTTCCTGAGACATATTGGAATATTATTAATGTTTTTGTCTGGAGTTGGATATTCTGGTTTAAGACATTCATTTGGGGAAATTTTCGGTCATTACCATTTCAAATACTTTGTATTCCTTTCTCTCTTTATTCTCCTTCTCATATACCCATTGTACATATGACACACTGTTTTAATTGTTGCACAATCTTTTCATATTCTGTTCTGTTTTTCTTTTCCAGCCCATTTTCTCTTTTGCTTCAGTTTTGGAGGTTTTTACTATGTCTTCAAGCACGGAGATATTTTTCCTCAGTTGTGTCCAGTCTGCTAATAAGCCTCTCAAACACATTCTTTATTTCTGTTAGTTTTTTTCCTATTGTATAGCATTTCTTTTTGATTTTTATTAATTTTTAATCTCTCTGCTTATATTGCCATCTAATCATTCATGCTGTTTATTTTATCCATCACAGCTCTTAGCATATCAATTGTAGTTGTTTAAAATTCCTGGCTATTTTCCCAATTTTTAATACTACTTCTGTTTTTGTTTTTGTTTTTTTGCAGTACGTGGGCTTCTCACTGTTGTGGCCTCTTCCGTTGCAGAGCACAGGCTCCAGACGCACAGGCCCAGCAGCCATGGCTCACGGGCCCAGCCACTCCACGGCATGTGGGATCTTCCCGGACCAGGGCACGAACCCGTGTCCCCTGCATCGGCAGGCAGACTCTCAACCACTGCGCCACCAGGGAAGCCCTCTACTTCTGTTTTGATTAAGAATTCCATATTTACATTGTTTCCCTCTTCTCCCAGTTTACTATAAGCATTTAAGAGAAAGACGACTCCTTCAACATTTTGCTTAGACACTTCCTCAGTCAAAGTTCCAGTTTCATTACTCACAAAATCTACCTTCCAAAGAACTCTAGGAGAGGACTACAATTCAGCCAATCTATTGCCACATTAAAACAGCAATCACTTTCCTCTAGTTTCCAATAAAATGTTCCACATTTCTGCCTCATCCGATTGTTCTTCAAAGTACAGATTTCTCCCCAAATTTTGTTTATGGACACTGAAGTGTTCCTTAAGAAGCTTGAGGTTCTCTGTGGCTCTCCTCTTTTCCTTCTAAGCTTCCATCAGAGCTGTCCTTAATAGTTCTTTCGTGGTGATGCAGGGTTTTTTTTCAGCAGGCACTTCCAAACTCTTCTGTACTCTACCAAATATGCAGTTCTAATGGCACTTTCACATTATTAAGTATTCTTTATCAGATGTACTCTTACTTCTCAGTACCAATTTTTGCCTTATTCTCTTTGGGTTGCTAACAAAGAAATACCAGAGCCTGGGTAGTTTATAAACAACTGATGATTTTTTCCTCAGTGTGGCAAAGACTGGGAAGCCCAAGATCAAGGCACCAGCAAATTCACCGTCTACTAAAGGCACCATTTCTCATTCATGGAGATGGTCCTCTAGCTATGTAGTCAAATGTGACTCGGGGCAAATGAGCTTTTCTGCGGTACTATTATGAGGGCACAAATCCCATTTATGAGGTCACTTCCCTCATGACCTTATCATTTCCAATATCACCACCTCCTAATACCATCACCATTGGAATTGGGTTTCAAATACAAAAATTAGATGGACAAAAATGTTCACACCATCAGAGGAACCAATGAGAAAATTGATTATTTCTTTACTGCTGGAAGGTATGAACGCTGTAAATTTGCTTACTTATTCCCAATAAACCTTAAATTGGTAATAGGAATCTCACCTTTGTTATGTTTTATGAGCTACTCTTACTGGCAGCCTTGGGATTTGCATCCTGAATTCCTTTACTTGCAAAAATGCCCAATTAGCTTCTGTATATTATAGGAAAAAATGCTTTTTTACAGATCTCAAATTACATGCAATTTTACCCCCGAAATCATGTATTTTAAAATTTTCAACACTCACCTGATGTCTTTTAAAAATTAGCAAAAACATGTTTTGTGCTCTCTTTCAGCCATTCTAGATCTTACTGGCCACTTCCAAATGAAAATGTTTAAATGTGCTAATGTGCATTCATAACATCACATTTCAAATGAGTGCAATCTCTTCAAAGATGAAATATAAGAAGTTCATATTTAGGCCCCCCAAAATCTTTACTCTCTGAATCTGAAATACCCTTCAGCTTAACACCACACTGTCCACTATTTTCTGGGATTTTTTTTCTTGAATGACCATCTTGGATGCTGTTTATGTCGTGTAGCTTTTCCTACAGTTCCATGCATACTTTATTTCTGAGAAAATTATTATTCCAGATTGATAGTCACACACAGAAACACTTCTCCATAAGTCTCAACTCCTGCTTAATACTGCCTAGACTCTGAAGCTCTCTTACAAGCATTAATAAAATTTCATTTACATAAGTATTTATATGATAATTGCACAATAATGTATTTAAAATTGTATTTTGATGTATTGTTTCTTCAGGAGCACAAACTTAACTGTTTTGTTTACCACCCTTGTAAGTGACTGTTTAATAATTGTGCTTAGAACTCAAAGAGGGATGAATAAACAGCTGAACAAAGTGCATATACAAGCAATTTACATATGTCTCATAAGACTAGGTGATTATTTAATCTTTATACAAGAAAAGAAGAGCTTGGATACTCTGAGGTCATGACTTGTGAGAATATAGGGGCTTACGGTTGGGAAACATGCTGTAATCAGTGCAGCAGAGTTCACCAGCCACCTGCTGGGATTGTTAAAAAGAGCCAAACAAATGTGCAAGATTGAAGAGAGAGGGTACAAAGACACAAAAGTGCTCACCAGGACAAGGGTGCTTTGGGTGGCTCTAGATTCAGGGGAGGATCTTGGAGAGATATTGGTTGTATGAATGTATAGCACCCTTTGCTTGTGCCTAGGCAAGATGAAAACCATGGAGCCACTGGACCAGATCATGAGCACCAAACATGAAACATCAAGAAATAACAATAATCCTACATTCAGTAAGACTGTGATTCTGTTATGAATTAAAGCAGAACAGAATCCCAAATCTTTCTTCTTTGTGATGTTTTTGTTACTCCAATTATCTGTCACATACCTAGTAAATATATTATTTATCAACACGTGCAGAATCCAGCAGAGGAAAATAGAGGATTCAATGTATTTGGGAAATTTCATTTTAAGCTGTGCCCACCTGGAGTTCCTGGGACTGATGTTGATGACCTGGCAGACACTCAAGAGGCAGATGTTGCCAATGGACACACCCCTGGCCTCTCTGTGAATATAGTAAACAATTTTGCATTCAATATCATTGAGAAAATGTTTCCACCCAAACGCTTCCATTGTCCTTGGGATTCCTGTAGAGAGCATGACCAAGGAGTTGGTTATAAGCAGACGCTCAACAATCAGATCTGTGAATCTTGGGCTGTATACAGTGAAGTGAGAGAAGAGATAATGGTAAAGAAGAGAGAAATTTCCCAGGATTCCAAATATATTCTGGGATAGGAAGATCATTTTATTGCAAAATCTCTGGTAGCCATCCTGTCAGTTCTCTGTGAATTATATTTCCCTTCTGAGCTAGAGTTTCCTGAACAGAAAGATGAGGCATGTGTTACATGTGTCATATCAACTGAAATCCAATCTTCTCAACTTATTATTAGTTTCCACTGAGATAGATTACCTTAATGTTTTTCTTTTAATAAGAGGTTTCCAAGATTTTTTTTTTTTTTTCCGGTATGCGGGCCTCTCACTGTTGTGGCCTCTCCCGTTGCGGAGCACAGGCTCCAGACGTGCAGGCTCAGCGGCTATGGCTCACGGGCCCAGCCGCTCCGCGGCATGTGGGATCTTCCCGGACCGGGGCACGAACCCACATCCCTTGCATCAGCAGACGGACTCCCAACCACTGTGCCACCAGGGAAGCCCCAAGATTTTAATATATAAATTTTAAAGAGCTTTTATATGTCATATGATATCACTTATATGTGGAATCTAAAAAAAAAAAAGTTACAAATGAACCTATTTACAAAACTGAAATTGAGTCACAGATGTAGAAAACAAACTTATGGTTACCAAGGGGGAAAGGGGGGAAGGATAAATTGGGTGATTGGGATTGACATATACATATTACTATATATAAAATAGATAACTAATAAAACTTACTGTATAGCTCAGGGAACTATACTCAATACTCTGTAATGACCTATATGGGCAAAGAATCTTAAAAAGGGTGGATATATGTATATGTATAACTGATTCACTTTGCTGTACAGCAGGAACTAACACAACATTGTAAATCAACTATACTCAAATAAAAAAAATTAATTTAAAATGAAAATAAAATAAAAGCAGAGAAAAATCTGAAAAAAAAGAGCTCTAATAATGAGTGAATCACTGCTATGAAGGTCATACATGTACTTGGCAACTTCTTTATTTTTCCCAAACCTGTGAGAAGGAACTACTATTACTTTTATTCTCAAGAAGAGGAGAACTTAGATACAGAGAGATTAAGTGATCAGACTAAATTTACACCATAGTTATAGGCAGGAAAGGACTTAAACTTGACTTGTCTGGTAAAAAACCTAGCATGTTTAATCACAATGACATACTGACAAATCCAGGTAGCTGTGTTCTCCTAATAGTTTAAATATATATTTAGCTGCTTTGATAATGTGTCATAATATTTTAAGTCAGTGGTCATTTATTTTATAATTTTAGTTGTAACAAGTTTCCATTATGTGTAAAAATTTATTTCATAGACAAATAACAATTGTTCGTAAAGCTTTAGAGATCTTAACCAAACGTAAATTCTGGGATTTTTAAATTCTACAGAAAGCTGCCACATGGTCAAGTTGGATTTAATAAATAAAAGAGCGGCTCAGTGTCAGGTCCACAATAGAAAGTGTCACTCACTTTTGTGCCTGAACAAAATGTAATACCACCAAACACAGGAATTATCGAATATCATACTGTGCCATAAAGTAGTTAATATGAATCTCTAATGTGTAATATAATTGTTAGTGTAGAACAATTTTTAATAATTTCTGATCACGTATTCATGAATATATTAATTCATGAGTAAGAGTATTAACAAGAAAGGTAGATTGTCTTATATTTTTTTTTTTTTTTTTTTTTTTTTTGCGGTATGCGGGCCTCTCACTGTTGTGGCCTCTCCCGTTGCGGAGCACAGGCTCCGGACGCGCAGGCCCAGCGGCCATGGCTCACGGGCCCAGCCGCTCCGCGGCATATGGGATCCTCCCGGACCGGGGCACGAACCCGTATCCCCTGCATCGGCAGGCGGACTCTCAACCACTGCGCCACCAGGGAGGCCCGATTGTCTTATATTTTAACATTTAAGAAAGTATGCAAAATGGAATCTCTAATGTGTAAAACTGTGCTTTTTATTAAATTGGAATTAGACATTTTTAATCAATAGTAGAACATTTTTTAATAAGCGAAAGTATCACGATATATTTGTGTCTGACTGCGGCTATCTAAGACTCATCATAAATTTACATTTTTCTTATGTATTGATTCCTTTTCTTCAATAGGGAAAACAGACTCATCAAATTAAACAGACCAAAGACATTTTCAGGAAGTAACAATTACGGTCTCCATTAAGTACTTCATATACCCAGAGTTAGAGCAAACAGTTTTATACCAGGAACTGCCATTTCGATTCACCATTTCTGCACAGGCCTAAATGACTTGTAGATTCATCTTACTCTTTATGATAAGCAGAAGGTGTTATAGGCACACACGTCTGCAGTAATCCTGAAATTTTAATATATGGTTTCAGTAAACGAGTCTGAGTTTCAGACTGCGTTCAAAACTATGGTTCTTAAGAAAATTAAAAGTCAAGCTGCATTATCACTTGGAATCAATGCTGGGAATCAAGGTCATTGTGGATTACACTAAATCATACTCTATAAGTTAGGAGCCATTATGGATTGATGTTGGATCTATAATCCTGATCTCTCTTTACTAGTCCAGCTCAAGTCTCAGAATCATTCCATCCTTCTGTGTGGCTTTGGTGCTGGACTAGGTTTGAACCCTGAAGAATTCCTCTTTCTGAGATAATCACTTACCCCTGTTCCTGATACTGGCGGACTCTTCCTCTCAGACTGAAACAGAAAATTGTTACATGACTTCTTTCAGTTCCCAGGATGCTGTGCAATGCAGTGTGATGGTTTGAAAACCAGCACCTGTGTTACATGGGGGGCAGTCAGACCCCTAGATATGGGTTTACGTTTCTGTGACCTCCCCTCCCCTCAGAACTGCATTTATCTTTTCACTTTTAGCTGCAGTGCGAAAGCAGGCTCAAGAGGATATGTGTGAAAAATTTAATTAACTTTTTTTTTTTTTTTTTTTTTTTCTTTTTGCGGTATGCGGGCCTCTCACTGTTGTGGCCTCTCCCGTTGCGGAGCACAGGCTCCGGACGCGCAGGCCCAGCGGCCATGGCTCACGGGCCCAGCCGCTCCGCGGCATATGGGATCCTCCCAGACCGGGGCACGAACCCGTATCCCCTGCATCGGCAGGCGGACTCTCAACCACTGCGCCACCAGGGAGGCCCTAATTAACTTTTTAAAAGCTGTTAATTACCATTAAAACTACAATCAATTTGTCATTCCCAAGGAGACCATTGTAGTGCTTTGAGAAGCTTTTTCTTTTATATGATCTGGGGAGGCAGACAGGTTCTCATATTGAATGAGCAGGAAATACTGGGTTGACTGGTGAGAGTCTGGCAATGAAGCCCTTGTATCTTGCTGACTTCTCTGCTCCCCTGAGAAATTTTTCTACCCAACAGTGAGCTCTTTCCTAATCTTCAGACCCACAAGCATCAGCATCAGTTAAGTATGCGCAGAGAAATAGAACCAAAGTGCCTGAGAATTTCCAAGCCCTATAAGTAAAAGGAAGACCATGATGACAGCAATTTATATTATAAATTATTGGATATATTTGTCCAACTCAATGCCAATTAATTTGGAAGTCTAAGTGGTGATAAAGATGCTTTCTAGTAAAATGTATTTTACCAATATGAACCCATTCCCAAGTAGTCTAAATAGAAAAATATACATAGAAATATATAAATCTATAAGCCTCTCCCCCCCAAAAGCACCTCAATAGTAAGTTTTAACAGATGCTACTATTTATTTAACTGTCACATAAGTCATTGCTACTTACTCAGTTCAAGAATGTTGAATGGTTACTACCATCCTCTACATTTTTTCCCTGCATTTTCAGCAAAATTGATTGCTTTTGTAAATAAATAAATATAAAATGTGAGTTCAATTAATCCTTTTTTCTGCATACAAATCTATATATTTTTTCTGGGTTTACTGTTCAAACCCTCCCAATTTCCAAGCCAGAAATAAGAGCAATATGCTAGACTTCCCCAGTAACTACTACATCTATACACACACACACACACACATACACAGAGAATTTACGTTCATTTGCTATTGCTATAAAATCAGAGTGACTAAGATTGTTGTGGTCTGATAAACGAAGAGGAATAAGCATGAGATGGAGGCTTGGAAGGTTAGTAGGTTTATTAGTAGTAAACCTACTAGTAGGTTAGTAGGTTTCTGAGGATATTGGCAGAGGGATGCTGACCCTGTAATATGCAGGAATAGTTCAGCAGCTTTGAGTATCAGATACTTTGGGGACACACAGATTATTGTATTTTTTACAGCCTAGAGTAGTGACATTGAAGATGGAGAAAATGTGATGAATAAGACAACTTGAGAACACAGTTTTTAAAAACATTTGTGATAGACTAGCTGTAGAAGATGAAGAAATTTTGAGGAAGATGTTTAGACAGGATGGACGAGCCATGTGCTGTGGGTATAAACAACCCCAATATCCCAGAAGCCAAAAAACAAAACAAAACACCCTTCGAGGCAGCTGACATGCACATGGCATTGACCTCGCTCAGTTTTTACTCTTAGCCCATTGACAAAACTGGTCACGTGTTTGGCTTATTTCAAAGGGGGTGGAAAATGTGGAGGTACCTTAGTAAGTCAGGAGTAGTTTGCATTTCTGCCTCAAACCCAGTCCAACCAGTACAAATAATAGAAATCACACATTTGTAAAGACCCATGCAGTCCTTATATGCGGCATATCAGGAGTGGAAAAAGGGAATATATCAGTTGTGGGAATAAGTGTCATGAAGTTTTGTAGCAAGTTAGCTCACACATTCAACACAAGTACAATCAAAATTATACTCAGTTCTAGTAAATTTCAGTCCATATGTGTTACTTTGTGTTTAAGTATGAAGTGACACAACTGACTTACAAAAAAGAAAGTGTTTTGGTTTTTTGTGTGTTTAGTTAGTCATGCTGAGTAAGACACAGCCTAGGATGGCTAATGTGACTCATTGATTCTCTCGGGAGAAAATACAACTTCTTCTTCCTTATTTTTTTCTCCACAGCCTGTAGCAAGTAAAGGTCCAGTGAAAGATCAATCTACATGGCAAAAAAAAAAAAAAAGGAAAGGAAAGAAAGAAAACTACACGTGTTGATAAGATCATTTCTGACAGGTTTTTACCACCTATTTCAGTGTTTCTGGGGGGGGAGACACCCCAGATTTCCCTACTCTGACATGTTCACTGATGTCATTCCCCTGATCCTCAATTTGAAAGTGGATAAAAATGTTTTCTCTGCTTTTTCTTTAAGAAATTAAAAATAAAGGCTGTGTACACATGATCCTCTAATGATTTTCAGTCAGTGGTCATCAACAGAGGAAAGGCATAGAATCTCATATCCACAGAAGCATGACGTTCCTTACAGGAAACTTCTCCCTGAAACCAGAGCATCACCTTTCCCATGTGATCAGAGGCTTTCATGGGTTTTGCATTGCTCTGCAGTCAGCCCTACCACATGGACTTAGCTCTGAGAATCTCACATCAGATGACTGATGTACATGTCACAGGACGCTGATCTCTTACCAGATCCTGCCTCTCTCTCTCTCCCTCTCTCTCTTTTTTTTTTTGGCTGCACCGCACAGCATGTGGAACCTCCCCGACCAGGGATCAAACTACGAACCCCGCAGTGGAAGTGCGGAGTCCTAACCACTGGACCACCAGGGAAGTCCAGATCCTGCCTCTCTTAATATCTCCTGCAGGGCCACTGCAACACTCGAGGATTTTTCCTGGAGCCATCTGCCCCATGCAAGTACACTTCCAGGTTTGGACAGAAGCTTTGATTTTCACTGAGATGCCTGTTCTGCTCAATCAACCTTTCTAGAATTATGATGTTCTTCTCTTCTGAGAGCCCCCATTTCAAGATCTCTCTCTCTGCTAATATAATTCATTTAGTAAAATTGAACGAGAAACAGGTAAGAAGCAAACTATGCAGGGAACAATATGGAGGGTTC
The DNA here is from genome assembly GCF_964165515.1 of Mesoplodon bidens. NCBI lineage: Eukaryota > Metazoa > Chordata > Mammalia > Artiodactyla > Ziphiidae > Mesoplodon > Mesoplodon bidens. The sequence continues at coordinate 56,442,450 of NC_138175.1, read as the reverse complement.
CTGTACCTAATTTATGTCTCTGATATAACCAAAAATTGATAAACGCAGATTCATTTCTTGATCCGAGTTCAAACAGGATGTAGAAAATGGAATTAACATTGCATGAAATCCAGCTGAAGCTCAGCTATGAGGTACCAGCCCTCCTCATAAAGAAGCAATAGTTCTCCATCATTTGAAGCACACTGTGGACTCAGACAACTGGACCCCGAGAGTGCAGGCTCCTCACTAGAATCCCATGCCTGCATCACATGAGATATTCCCAAAGAATTCTTAAGGGTGAAGTAGGGGACCAAAAAATAAGATAAATCCATAGTCTGCACTATCGTCTTTTCTATCTGATATTACCAGCATCTTGGCCCAATATGATCTTGTCACTTTCCGCTGGGCCTCCCTACTTTCCACTTCCATCCTCTGATTATACCTTACCTACACTTCGGAGCAACTTTAGTTTTCCATTTATCTTTATCCACAAGTAACCCAAATATCAACTGTGTGTATCATAACCCCTTAGGAATCCCAGGTCTGAGTAACTAAATCCATGACCTTAAAAGTCTATAAAGTTTTCCTAATTCCCCCTCCTTTTACATTTTTTTTTTTTTTTTTTTTTTTTGTGGTACGCGGGCCTCTCACTGTTATGGTCTCTCCCCTTGCGGAGCACAGGCTCTGGACACGCAGGCTCAGCGGCCATGGCTCACGGGACCAGCCGCTCCGCGGCATGTGGGATCTTCCCAGACCGGGGCACGAACCCGTGTCCCCTGCATCGGCAGGCGGACTCTCAACCACTGCGCCACCAGGGAAGCCCCTCCTTTTACTTTTTTTTTGCGGTACACGGGCCTCTCACTGCTGTGGCCTCTCCCGTTGTGGAGCACAGGCTCTGGACGCACAGGCTCAGCAGCCATGGCTCACGGGCCCAGCCGCTCCACAGCATGTGGGATCTTCCCAGACCGGGGCACGAACCCATGTCCCCTGCATCGGCAGGCGGACTCTCAACCAGTGCGCCACCAGGGAAGCCCTCCCTTTTCTAAAAAAAAATAAATTTATTTATTTTTGGCTGCCTTGGGTCTTCGTTGCTGCACGCGGGCTTTTCTCTGGTTGCGGCGAGAGGGGGCTACTCTTCATTGTGGTGTGCAGGCTTCTCATTGTGGTGGCTTCTCTTGTTCAGAGCACGGGCTCTAGGCGCGCGGGCTTCAGTAGTTGTGACACACAGGCTCAGTAGTTGTGGCACACGGGCTTAGTTGCTCTGCGGCATGTGGGATCTTCCCAGAGCAGGGCTCGAAGCCATGTTCCCTGCATTGGCAGGCGGACTCTTAACAACTGCGCCACCAGGGAAGCCCCCTAATTCCCTTTTTATGGATTATTTTTTGTAATTTCCATGTACTTACACTCTCAGGGTCTCCACTGTTCTCAAGTTAGTCTTCCCTGCAAAATGTGTCAACCTAGACATAGCATTGTCCCCTCTCTAATTATCTCAATAGAGAATCTAGTTTTTTAAATAAAGCCTAGTTTTTTAAGAAAGTCCATATGGACTTTATTAAAGACTCTATAGGGAGTTCCCCGGTGGCCCAGTGGTTAGGACTCCATGATTTCACTGCCAAGGGCCCGGGTTCAATCCCTGGTTGGGGAACTAAGATCCTGCAAGCCATGTGGTACAGCCAAAACAAAACAAAAAACAAAAATGAGCTCAAAAAAAAAAAAACCCCCACTCTATAAGACAACTTACTGGGGGGCAGCAGTGTACCCCATAAATACCTGTTTAGTAACCTTGCACAGCTAATCAGTTTTTCTTATAAAGTCCCTCTGGGCTGCTCCACCAATGGAGGCTGTCAGCTCTTCCTCTTCAGCCTATGCAAGTGTCCCACCCTGCTGACTACTCTTTGTTCTATCCCAGATCCACTCCCTGTCTTAACTTTACATTCTTTACCCATTTTTTTTTTTTTTTTTTTTTTTTTTTTTTTTTTGCGGTATACGGGCCTCCCACTGTCGTGGCCTCTCCCGCTGCGGAGCACAGGCTCCGGACGTGCAGGCCCAGCGGCCATGGCTCACAGGTCTAGCCGCTGAGCGGCATGTGGGATCCTCCCGGACCGGGGCACGAACCCGCGTCTCCTGCATCGGCAGGCAGACTCTCAACCACTGCGCCACCAGGGAAGAATTTTTTTAAAATTTTTTTCTTTTTTCTTTTTAAACCCCACATGTGTTTATTTATTAATTTTTTTGGCTGTGTTGGGTCCTTGTCTCTGTGCGAGGGCTTTCTCTAGTTGGGGCAAGCGGGGGCCACTCTTCGTCGCGGTGCGTGGGCCTCTCACTGTCGCGGCCTCTCTTGTTGCGGAGCACAGGCTCCAGACGCGCAGGCTCAGTAGTTGTGGCTCACGGGCCCAGTTGCTCCGCGGCACGTGGGATCTTCCCAGACCAGGGCTCGAACCCGCGTTCCCCGCATTAGCAGGCAGATTCTCAACCACTGCGCCACCAGGGAAGCCCTACCCATTTTTTTTATGATGGTAACATACACATAACATAAAATTTACTAGATTCATCATTTTGAAGTTCACTGTTCTGTGGTATTACATACATTCCACTATTTTGCAACCACCACCAGCATCCATCTTCATAACTCCTTTGTCTTCTAAAACTGTAAATCTATACACTTTAAACAATAACTCTCCATTTTCTCTCCCAAGCACCCGGAAAGCATCATTATCCTCTCCATATGTATGAATTGGACTACTCTAAGTACCTCATATAACTGGAATAAGTATTTGTATTTTTATGACTGGCTAAAGGTTATAAAATGGCATTTTTTCATAGCTAAGTATCCTAAAGATTCATCCATGTTATAGCATATTGCGGAATATCTTTCCTTTTTAAGGCTAATAGTCTATTACATGTATATCCCACATTTTTTCCACCAGTGAATGGATAAGCAATACATATACATACAGATAAGTATGTACTTATTACCATTATAATCCTTGTTTTCCAGTTGTTTTTGTAGTTCTCCTATGTTCATTTCTTCTTTTTTTCTTTTTTTGCGGTATGCAGGCCTCTCACTGTAGTGGCCTCGCCCGTTGCGGAGCACAGGCTCTGGACACGCAGGCTCAGCGGCCATGGCTCACGGGCCCAGCCGCTCGGCGGCACGAGGGATCCTCCCGGACCGGGGCACGAACCCGTGTCCCCTGCATCGGCAGGGGGACTCTCAACCACTGTGCCACCAGGAAAGCCCTGTAGAGATCTCTCTTGCACCTTTGATTGTATAGGAGATCTTCTGCCAGTTTCCAGTTAGCTTTCTATGAGAACTGTTCCACATGTAGATGTATTTTGATGTGTCTGCGGGGGGAGGTGGGCTCCATGTCCTCCTACTCTGCCATCTTGATCCTCATCTTGACATTTTCTAATCTGTTTAGTGAGGTAAGGACCCAGGGTGGACAGAGCCTCAGAAAGGGTGGATCTGAGTATTTGGGAGCAGATATTAGCCCCTAGGAGTACTACTGCCTTGACTCTGGGATACCTCCAGGTTTGTAAGCCTGCTCATAGGAAGTTAACTCACAGGGTTTTTATGATCCTATTCTATTCTATTAAAACAAATTACTGCCTATAACTTAAAATAACAAAAAAATTAACATACATAGGTTTTCTGGATCAAATACGCTAGAAACTGTTTTATTTTTTAAAAGTTCAAAAAAAGTACAAATTATCATCATCACCATCATAACTTCTCCTGTGTGTTGATGGCTCTGAAAGGGGTGACCCCAGAACTCACACACACATGTGAAAGGGAATTGGCCCAAATGAAGCCAAAGTCCTATAAAACCACCTTTTTTTTGCACCAGCCATACAATCCTGAATTCAACCATAATTCGTTTGTTGTATGCTCTGTATCAGATTCTGTGAAAGAGGTCAGGTAGCAACTGCCATTCCCCAAGAGCTTCTCATGTGTCTCCCTGGAGTACAAAATATATTACTTAGAGTGGCCATATGGTAGAATAATGACCAAGGAGATAGAGAAGTGTAGGGAAAGATGATGTTCCCCAAATGAAAAATGAGTGGCTTCAAACCAAAACCCCTATGTTCCATCAGATTAATACTCCCTCCCTCTTGCTTCATGAAACATAATGTGATACCTCATGGTGGGTCCACTATATTGGGGTTATGAGAGTATAAAAACAGCCACAATGCCTGCATGTAGACAATGTCAAAGAGAAGTCACAAAACAGGGTACCTCATAAGGTTTCTCAGCCATTTCATCAACCATAGGCACCTACATTTTCACTATGTACATAACAGAAAATATATTTCTTTTTTCTATACATATGCGTCACTCTGTTCTTAGTATAGCAGAAGAAAAACTCCCAGCTAGAGAAAAAGACATTATTATTTTACAATGATACCAATATTAAATATGAGCATAACCTACTACCTATCACCATTTTACCAATTACCACAACTTAACAAAAACAAAAAAAACCAACATAAAACTTCTTTCCACTCCAGTCAAGATGGGTAAAAAAACAGCATGGGCTGTAAAAAACTAAAAACAAACAAAACCCCCACCAACCCCCCAAAAAACCTGGTCACTTGTAAGCTAAACAACAAATAAACTGTTTGAAAAAGAAATGTGCACTGCCTCTGACTAGTGAACTTTACCGCCAACTAATCTACACCTGTTACAGAACCCAGAGTACATAAAAAGACCCAACACTCTTGAGAAAAGGTGAAAAACATCCCTGCCACCTGTGGGTCAGTTTCCTCAAAGGTCTTTCACATATTGTAGATCTAATTTGTAACTGGAATTATAAACCTGGGACCTGGGTTTGTGTGAAACCACAGAATATTTCTTGCTGACCTGTCAATTACTGTGTCCAGCAGTCTTCTTCATCTCCATAATCTAGTTTGCCAAATGATATTATAAAGCTTTATTCACAGATTTTGTTTCACTGAAGTCCCCCTCTACATCAAACTGCCACTGATCTAAGCCTGGGAAAGTATAATAATCTCTGTCAAAGAACAGCATCTAGTCCTCAGCGTTGCCCGGAAACTCTTTTCAATCAGGAAGACAAAATTTGATTTCCCAGATTCTCAGAAAACCACATTTGCCACGTCCCCATCTCTGTTATTTGTACATCAGAATACACGACCACTAGCGGCCTAAAACCTCGGAGTGATAGAAGGGCACTTCCTTGCAGTTTCCTCCCTACATTTCCAAAGAGCTCTCCATATGTGCTCTCAACAGGTTGTATGTTCCTCACTAAGAAAAACAGCATCTGTTTGCACATCTTGGTCAGTTATAACTGCCTGAATTAAACCTTTGCAACTTAATGCTGTTCCCCTTTTAGCTCAATTATGTGATCAGCATGTTGCATTTGAACCTGATAAGTGCCCTCAATTTCTTGTTAAAATTAATTTTTCATTGCATGAGAAAAATTCAAAAGCACTCATAAAATCCTACCAGGTCCTGCATGGATGACACAGGGTGAGAAGAACAGTGAGAACACTGTCGTTGTAACATAGACAAGGAAGGATCATGACTGTGACTCATATGTAGCAAAAATAACGAGGTAAATACAAAAACTGGAGATAGTTCGGCAATAAAACCAGCAGATTTTTCTCCTAAATCTAGAGTGTCAGTTGTACAACAATAGAAGAGGTATCTTCTCTCTACATGAAGAATTCTTCATCCTGTATATTTTCTGTCTCTTACTTCAGATTACAGCATCACTCTATTGAACTATTTTTCTTTTAATTATAGATAATCTATTACACACCAGTCAGCTTAACTGTTTGTTCAATTCATGTAATTGCCTAAACAACACCATGACTTATGAAGTTTCCAGGTTTTCTTCTGATCAATTGTCAGAGTAAACTTTTTAAAACTGATGAAGTCAATTATAAGAAATGTAAGAAACAATAAAAAAAAAAGATTGTCTTAATGTCCCTCTCAAATTAAAGAAGAAATGAAATGTATTAAACAAATTCAAATTAATACACTCACTGGGGAATTATTCTCATCTTGAAATTAGTTTCTAACCTCCATTAAATTTAATAAAAACTATTCTGAAAATCCCTGAGCAGATTATATAAGTAATAGTTCATGAATTTGGAACTAAAAAAACTAAAATAGATTTTTCATAATTAACAAGTCAGTACACAAGACAAGATCTGCATGGGGAGAATCTCAAAACAAGATTCATGAAATATGGGAGAAATGAATTCAATGAAAAATAAACAAATTAGATTTACTTTAGCTTTTTTTTTTTTTTTTAGCAAATCCTCCATTTTATTTCACATAATATGCATTGGGATTTGGTTTTTTTAAAAAATAAAGTTAGCTGTATTTTTTTAAACATCTTTATTAGAGTATAATTGCTTTACCTGAACCAAAACCAGGCAAAGATAGTACAAAAAAAGAAAATTACAGACCAGTATCACTGATGGATATAGATGCAAAAATCCTCAACAAAATACTAGCAAACAGAATCCAACAACACATTAAAAGGATCATACACCATGATCAAGTGGGATTTATCCCAGGGTTGCAAGGATTCTTCAATATACGCAAATCAATCAATGTGATACACCATATTAACAAATTGAAGAATAAAAGCCATATGATCATCTCAATTGATGCAGAAAAAGCTTCTGATAAAATTCAACACCCAGTTATGATAAAAACTCTCCAGAAAGTGGGCATAGAGGGAACCTACCTCAACATAATAAACGCCATATATGACAAACCCACAGCAAACATCATTCTCAATGGTGAAAAACTGAAAGCACTTCCTCTAAGATCAGGAACGAGACAAGGATGTCCACTCTCACCACTATTATTCAACATAGTTTTGAAGTCCCAGCCATGGCAATCAGAGAAGAAAAAGAAATAAAAGGAATACAAATTGGAAAAGAAGAAGTAAAACTATCACTGTTTGCAGATCACATGATACTATACATAGAGAATCCTAAAGATGCCATCAGAAAACTACTAGAGCTAATCAATGAATTTGGCAAAGTTGCAGGATACAAAATTAATGCACAGAAATCTCTTGCATTCCTATACACTAATGATGAAAAATCTGAAAGAGAAATTACGGAAACACTCCCATTTACCATTGCAACAAAATGAATAAAATACCTAGGAATAAACCTACCTAGGGAAACAAAGGACCTGTATGCAGGAAACTATAAGACACTGATGAAAGAAATTAAAGATGATACCAACAGATGGAGAGATATACCATGTTCTTGGATTGGAAGAATCAATATTGTGAAAATGACTATACTACCCAAAGCAATCTGCAGATTCAATGCAATCCCTATCAAATTACCAATGGCATTTTTTATGGAACTAGAACAAATCATCTTAAAATTTGTATGGAGACACAAAAGACCCCGAATAGCCAAAGCAATCTTGAGGGTAAAAAACGGAGCTGGAGGAATCAGACTCCCTGACTTCATACTATACTACAAGGCTACAGTAATCAAGACAATATGGTACTGGCACAAAAACAGAAACATAGATCAGTGGAACAAGATAGAAATCCCAGAGATAAAGCCACGCACCTATGGTCAACTAATCTATGACAAAGGAGGCAAGAATATACAATGGAGAAAAGACAGTCTCTTCAATAGTGTTGCTGGGAAAACTGGACAGCTACATGTAAAAGAATGAAATTATAACACTCCCTAACACCATACACAAAAATAAACTCAAAATGGATTCGAGACCTAAATGTAAGACCGGACACTAAAACTCTTAGAGGAAAACATAGGAAGAACACACTTTGACATAAATCACAGCAAGATCTTTTTTGATCCACCTTGTAGAGTAATGGAAATAAAAATAAAAATAGGGCTTCCCTGGTGGTGCAGTGGTTCAGAGTCTGCCTGCCGATGCAGGGACACAGGTTCGTGCCCCAGTCCGGGAAGATCCCACATGCCGCGGAGCGGCTGGGCCCGTGAGCCATGGCCGCTAAGCCTGCACATCCAGAGCCTGTGCTCTGCAACAGGAGAGGCCACAACAGTGAGAGGCCCGCATACAGCAAAAAAAAAAAAAAAAGAAATAGGATCTAATGAAACTTCAAAGCTTTTTCACAGCAAAGGAAACCATAAACAAGACAAAAAGACAACCCTCAGAATGGGAGAAAATATTTGCAAATGAATCAACGGACAAAGGATTAATCTCCAAAATATATAAACAGCTCATGCAGCTCAATATTAAAGAAACAAACAACCCAATCCAAAAATGGGCAGAATACCTAAATAGACATTTCTCCAAAGACATACAGATGGCCAAGAAGTACATGAAAAGCTTCTCAACATCCCTAATTATTAGAGAAATGCAAATCAAAACTACTATGAGGTATCACCTCACACCAGTTAGAATGGGCATCATCAGAAAGTCTACAAACAGCAAATGATGGAAAGGGTGTGGAGAAAAGGGAACCCTCTTGCACTGTTGGTGGGAATGTAAATTGATACAACCACTACGGAGAACAGTATGGAAGTTCCTTAAAAAACTAAAAATAGAATTTCCGTATGATCCAGCAATCCCACTCCTGGGCATATAGCCACAGAAAACCATAATTCAAAAAGACACATGCACCCCAATGTTCATTGCAGCACTATTTACAATAGCCAGGTCATGGAAGCAACCTAAATGCCCAACGAGAGAAGAATGGATAAAGAAGTTGTGGTACATATATACAATGGAATATTACTCAGCCATAAAAAAGAATGAAATTGAGTCATTTGTTGAGTCATGGATGGATCTAGAGACTGTCATACAGAGTGAATTAAGTCAGAAAGAAAAAAATATCGTATATTAACGCATGTATGTGGGACCTAAAAAAATGGCACCGATGAACCGATTTGCAGGGCACAAGTTGAGACACAGATGTAGAGAACAAACGTATGGACACCAATGGGGGAAAACCGCGGTGGGGTGGGGATGGTGGTGTGCTGAATTGGGCGACTGGGATTGACATGTATACACTGATGTGTATAAAATTGATGACTAATAAGAACATGCAGTATAAAAAAAAAAAAAGAAAGCAACTAATACTGGGGCTTCCCTGGTGGTGCAGTGGTTGGGAATCCACCTGCTTATGCAGGGGACATGGGTTCGAGCCCTGGACCAGGAAGATCCCATGTGCCGCGGAGCAACTAAGCCCATGCGCCAGACCTACTGAGCCTGTGCTCTAGAGCCCACGAGCCACAACTACCAAAGCCTGCACATCTAGAGCCTGTGCTCCACAACAAGAGAAGCCACCACAATGAGAAGCCTGTGCACCGCAAGGAAGAGTAGCCCCCCACCTCGCCACAACTAGAGGAAGCCTGCATGCAGCAACGAAGACCCAATGCAGCCAAAAATAAAATAAAATAATTAATTTTTTAAAATATATTTGATGAGATTATGGCTGAAAAATTCCTGACCCTGAAGAAAGAAACAGATATCCAGGTACAAGAGCCACAGAGAGTCCCAAGCAAGATGAACCCAAAGAGACTCACACCAAGGCTGAGAGAATGGCTTTGGGGGTGGTATGCTCTTACAAGGGCATAAATTGCTCTTAAATTGAGAATCCCATGAATTAGAATACAGTTACATGCCCTATAATGGGAAGGCTCACACAAGCATAGTGCCTTCTATTTACCAAATGATTGCACAGGAAGGTCCCCATGAGCCTCACAGTACTCAACTGAGATTTGCAGGGCTGGTACCACCTCAAAGGAGCAATCTGAGACTCACAAAGGTTAGACAACTTGTCAGGACCCAGAAGTTCTGCCACAAATCTCAACTAGTAATCCTCATACTACACCAGAACTATCTTTATACTCCTATTCTTGTCTTATGCTGTATAAAATTAAAGGAATCTCCCCAACTGTCACTACTGGAAGTGTGCGTGTTTTATTTCAGGAACTATGACATTCACCAGTATGCCCATAAAATTCTCTTAAAAGCACTAGGAATGCCTGGACCCCGCTCCGAGTTTTTGTGCAGAGACATACGGTACTAGAGAACCCTATTAGAAGACACATTCCATCCAAAAGGTAAGACCTGTGCTTGCCCATCTTTCTCCACGGTCAGGCTCTTGAGAAGCCCTGCCTTGAACAACCAAGCTTCTGATCCCTGTTTTTAAGGACAAGATTGAAGCTGTTCATTCAGAAATGAAAACAATCACAGTGGTGCTTCTAGACTTCGGTCTTCCTCTGTCTTCAGAAGGTCTGCTCACTTCATGCAGGATTGGTGGTGGTGGTTCCAAAACGAAGTATCCACCAATCCATAATACAGCAAACACTTTAAACACCGAATTCTCTAGTTCTACCCTTGTGCTCCTGATTCAGGAGTTCTTGGAAGTAGAGTAGACCTGTATTATGTGGGATGTAGGCACATCCACAGTTACAATACTCATGAAACAGGAAGAGGTGACGAGTAGACAGTTGTAAGAATTACTGTTAGACTCATTTATCATATCCTTTAGTCTCGTATCAACAAACAGCTGGATTTGAATTTTGTAAAAGCCACAGCAAACCACATTCCCTTTAACTTTTTATTTTGAAATGATCACACATGTACAGGAAGGTACAAAGACAGTAGAGGCATTCAGAACCTTCACCTAGTTTCCTCCGATAGTTACATCTTACACAAATATAGTACAGTATCACTCTGTGAACACAGTAAACAAATTTGCAACCAAAATCCCTGAGAAAATGTTTCTGCCCAAAAGCCATCACTATCCTGGAGATGCCTGTAAAGATGAAGACAAAGGAGTTGGCTTCAGGCAACCTGACCATCAAATCTGTGGACCCTAACCTTCACCTAGAGAAGGAAAGCAAGATACAATGGTAAAGAAGAGAGAAATTCTCCAGGATGCTAACCATAGTCTGTGATAAGAAGACCATTTCTATTGCCAAAAAAAACCTGGAGGATCTGTTAGCTCCCAATGACTGACATTTTTCTTCTGGGGGATGCTGCGGGAGAACCTGAAGCAATGGTTATACTTATCATTTCAACTGAAATTCAGTATCCTCCACTTACCATTAGTTCTGAGAAATATTTACTTAAGTTTTACTTTCATTAACAGCCTTCTAAGAGTTGAATATGTAACTCTGAAAAACCTTTACAATGTAAGAATCACTGCTAGGAAGCTCAGTAACATCTTCATTCTTCATAAATCTTGGAGATGGAAACTACTTCTATTTTTATTCTAAAGAGGAAGAAAACTTAAGCACAGGGAGTTCAGTGATTTCAATAAATTCACACATTGGTGAGCAGCAGATATGGGGACTTCAACTTAGTGGAGATGGTAACAAAGTATAGTATTTAACCATCATGATATACTGAAAAAGAAGGCTACCTACGTTCTTCCAATAATCTAGACCTATATTTAGTTGTTTTCGTAACTTGTCAGCATGGTTTAGATTAGTGGTATGTTATTTTGTAGTTCTGGCCGTGACAAGTTTCCATTTATGAGTAAAGATTTTTCTATATGCCAATACCAATTATGCATCAAGCTTCTGAGATCTTAATAAACTGCAGATGCTCTGACTGCAACACAGAGTAACAGGAACCTGGCCCATGACCAATTCGGATTTAGTGACTGTGAGACTGCGTCAACATTAGTATGGTAACAGAGAGGCTCTTTACGCCATGAACAAAACGGGGTGGCGCCTATCACTGGAATGGAACAATTGCATGATACCCTAAAGTGGGGTACATAAAACACTACAGTACAATACACACCCTACAATACAATAATACCCTAAAGTGTGGTACAATAAAACACTACAGTAGGGCTGCAGGATACAAGGTTAATGTATATATACCACCAATGAACAAGTGCAATTGAAAATTAAAAACAAAAACCAAAAATAAAGGAAAGAAAATTTAAAACAAATCACCTTTTACATTAGGACCGCAATTTTTAAAAAGTTCCTTTACAGGTGTAAAGTTCCTTTACAGGTGTTTTTCATCATGGCAGCACATGAGAGGTCTGTGATGAAGATATAACATCATTAACAGATTCTGAACCTCAGATTGAAAGTCACTAAAAATAGAGCCTTATCAAGAAATCTAAGAATAAAAACATTTCATAACTTGATAAGTGGGCCTTTTCACATATCCCTGATCCTCTGACGCCCCCTGCCACCATCTCATGAATTTTAAATGATTTTAACTTTTAATTACTCTGCAGAGTGTAACATAATTTGACTAATCTTCAAGGACTAGACTTAGTTCTCCCTACTCATGATTCCCTGATGCACGGTACATTCTGAAACCTGCTTCACTCATTATATTTGTAAGGGTTTTCTCCATTATGAAATCCTTGGTGATCCTGAGGCCAGGTCATTTCCTGAAGGCCTTAGTATATTCTCCTGTAAGGCTTCTTTCCAGTATCAATTCTCTCATCACTCCAAACATACGAACATTTAATACAAACCTTACCACACACTGTACCTCTGTGTCTTCACTCCATGTATATTCTGGTGTCTGCTGAGACTTGAGTACTGCTTAAAGGCTTTGCCACACTCATGACACTTGTAAGGTTTCTCCCCAGTATGAATTCTCTGATGAACTGTAAGGCTTGAATTCTGACTGAAGGCCTTGCCACATACATGACATTTATATGGTTTCTCTCCAGTATGAACTTTCTTATGTTGAGTAAGGTTTGAACTCCCAGTGAAAGCTTTGCCACACTCATGACATTTGTATGGTTTCTCTCCAGTATGGATTCTCTCATGGCCCCAAAGGTGTGAACGTGTGGTGAAATCCTTACCACACTCATTACATTTATAAGGTTTCTCTCCAGTATGGATTCTCTTATGTTGAGCAAGATTTGAATGCTCAGAAAACGCTTTGCCACACTCATTACATTTGTAAGGTTTCTCTCCAGTATGAATTCGCTCATGACCCCAAAGGTGTGAACGTATCATAAAGTCCTTACCACATACATTACATTTATATGGTTTCTCCCCAGTATGAATTCTCTGATGCCTTGTGAGGTTTGAGAATCTGTTAAAGGTTTTGCCACACTCACTACATTTGTAAGGTCTCTGTTCAGAATGAATTCTTTGATGATTAGCTAAGACTGAGCAATGGCTAAAAGCCTTCCCACAGTCATTACATTTGTAGGGCTTTTCTCTAATATGTGTTTTCTGGTGTTGTGTAAGCAATGAAGGATGCGTTAAAACCTTCCCATTTTTGTTACAAATGTTGGTTTTGACACTAGAAGAAATTATTTGAAGTGGTGAAACTGAGGAACAGTTTTTGATAGACTTCTCAACTTGATTACATTCATAAATTTTCTCCTCAGTTTGAAAAATCTGCAGTTCAGCCAAATGTGAATGAAGGCTTAATCCAAGCCTATTTTCCAAACATTTCAAAAACTTGTTTCCTGAATAGCCTACGTTACTTTTTAGTTCCTTATTCCTCATATATGACTTGTAATATCTGTAATATTGAGACATACTTCTTACAGAAACATTCTGCTTTAAAGGAAAATTATTCCAGGATTTATGTTGTTGATCCCTACTACCAGTGAGATTTTTGCAAGGGGTTGTAGTCACTCCTTTGTAACTTTTTTCTTCATATTCCCACTGATTTGCAAACTTGTGCATATTTTGCTGGACTTCACCGAAATCAAAATCATGACTTACAAGTCTTTCAAAACCAAATGTCTGAAGTAAGTCTCCATTATTAATGTCCTCTTTTGGTGATAATTCTTTGATCACACATCTGGTAGACATATCTGTAAGATATAAGGCTTCCTTTTAACCAGATTGGAAGATAGATATTTTATGCTGAAAAATATAATATTACACCAAAGGTAAAACTCATGATTAACAGACTTATCAAGCTTTACAACCATGGTCTGCAAACGTTTAGGAACACAAATGAATAAGATTCCTCTAAAAAGAAAGGGTGAGTACACGCAATTCAAATTATTTTCAGGGAAGCCCATTTTCAAATGCTCTGTTATCAAAAGTTACAATAACCTTGCAAGAAAAGGAATTTCCCCACAGGCACCCCAAAGCACACACCAACTCATGGGAGGCATACAACTGTCTAACATTTGAAAAATAAAAGATATTAAAAATAATCACTGGGGTCCAGTGGTTAATAAGACTCCATTCTCCCAATGCAGGGGGCACAGGTTCAATCCCTGGTAGGGGAACTAAGATCCCGCATGTTGCATGGCCGGAGGAAGGGAGGGAGGAAGGAAGGAAAGAAGGAAGGAAGGAAGGGAGGTAGGGAGGGAGGAAGGGAGGAAGGGAGGAAGGGAGGGAGGGAGGAAAAGGTTCTTAAGAAAATTAATATTAAAAAAAACACTACTCGGGACTTCCCTGGTGGCGCAGTGGTTAGGAATCCGCCTGCCAATGCAGGGCGCAAGGGTTCGAGCCCTAGTCCGGGAGGGTCCCACGTGCTGCAGAGTAACTAAGCCGGTGCACCGCAACTGCTGAGCCCGTGTGCTGCAACTACTGAAGCCTGCGCACCTGGAGCCCGTGCTCTGCAGCAAGAGAGACTACCCCAATGAGAAGCCCGTGCAACCCAGCGAGGAGTAGCCCCCACTCACCACAACTAGAGAAAAGCCTGAGCACAGCAGCAAAGACCCAACACAACCATAAATAAATAAATAAATAAATAAATAAATAAATAAATAAATAAATAAAACACTACTGAATACTTGTATGCAACACTAAAACAACACTGTAAGAATAGCAAAACATTATTTTGAATACTTGTTATACAACTATACCCGTGAAAAATAGGCATACTGCAACATTAACGATTAGTTCACTGTGCTTATATTACATAACATATGCTAAATATTAATTATGTTAATCAAAATAAACAGTAATAAACATTTTAGTAATGTGAGACATATCCAGCCATAAATCATAAATAGTAAGCATTTACATTTGTTAAACACACACACACACACACAGTGTCTGTGGAATTCTAAAGAATTCACCTATAAGACTAAAAGAAAGGACATATTTCAGAAGGAGCACACAATATGAGAACTGGAAAATATGTTAAAAATCACTGCTTTTGAAATAAAAGGTCCAGGTAAATATGTAATATTACAGAAATTAATGGGGAAATATGACAACAAAACTGACAAAGCAGGGAATGCAAAATGTACTTCTCTGTACAAAACAAGAAATGAACTCACAACAACTGTCAGAATCAACTTTATAAGAACTCTGGAAATTAATCAAAGGATTCCAGCTACCAGGAACACTCTTAACCAAGAAAAAGGCAGCTGTTTTTTCTTACCTTGACCCATCCCTGTCCCTCAGCTAGGCAGTGGCCTTGAAGATGAGAGCCCAGAGGCTGGTACAGGTTTCCAGAACCAGAGGTGACAGAACAGACCTTATAGAGAATTTCAACCGGTCGGGTTTTGGTTTTTTGGTTTTGTTTTTCTTGTTTTGATCTGCCTGATGGATACCTAAAGGACTGGCTCAAAGTACTTGCAAAACTATACCTAGGTGGAACTGCTAAGCTGAGGGCTTGGTCAAAAACGTTTAAAGGTAAATATACTAGCCAGTGCCACCTAGGGCAAGGGATAACAACTTGGGCAAACAATGGACCAATCAAAAACCCTGAGAAAAAAGTGGGGAGTGAGTTGTACTGGGAATTAAGGACTTTGAAAACCTCCCACATATTCCAGGGAATCTAGATAGATTTGGGCATGCCTAGGACTGGGAATATAAGAAAAGACCTGAGAAGTCAGTTCCGAAGCCCTCATGTCCAAGTGAACATCAAATTTTCTGCAAATAGAGCTGCAAAGAAGTGAATGCTGAGGCAGAGTTGTAACCTCCTTGCCTGAGTGCTTAAGGAATTCTCCAACACAAAGAGCTCATCTACAAAGAGTATAAGGTGGTTTGGTTTTGGTTTTGGTTCCAGGCGTTTAAGGAAATCTGTCAAATCACTAATTGACCAATAAGTCAACAAAGACTTCAGTGGCCACACACAGCAATGAAAACACATCACACCAAATTCGTTGAGAGAAAGAAAGACACAACAGCAGTCACAAGAAACCGCAACAAAATCCAGGGGGGGTGAGCATGGCGGGAGGAGTGGATTATGATTTCCAAGGTTTCAACGTACTCAAAATATCCCAATTGTTAAACAAAAGGTTACAAAGCAGGCAAAGTTAACAATAAAGTATCAATATAACCCATATAGAAAAATGAATAAATAAATAGCATAAATTGTCCATAATGGAGCCTAAACTTTGGACTTAATCAACAAACACTTTAAATCAACTAATTAAGCTAAAGGGAATGATGGACACAGAATTAATGAAAGTAAGGAAAACAGTGTTTAAACAAATAGATAATATCAATAAAATGATAGAGATTATTAAAAAAAACTAAACAGAAATTCTGGGGCTGAAAGGTAAATTTATCAAAATGAAAAATTTCCTAGAGAGGTTCAGCACCAGAGTTGATTAGGCAAAAGGGAGTATCAGCAAACTTATAGGTAGATCAGTCAGAATTACCTAGTCTAAGGAGCAGAAAGAAAAAACGACTGAATATAAATGAACAGAGCCTAGGAGACCTGTAGATACTATCAGTGGACGAACATATGAATAATGGGAGTCCCAAAGAGAAGGAGAAAGAAGGCAGAAAGAATATCAGAATATGGTCAAAAATTTCTTAAATGTGAGTAAAGGCATGAACCTGCAAATCTAAAAACTGAATGAACCGCATGTAGGAAAACTCAAAGAGAATCACATGATAACAACTTATAATCAAACTGTTAAAAGACAAAGGGAAAGAGAGAATCTTAAAAGCAGCAAGGGAGAAGGTAGGTATTTGTCACATACAAAAGATCCTCAGTAAGATTAAAAGCTGATTTCTTGCCAAAACCATGGAGTCCAGAAACAATGGATGACATATCTGAAGTGTTGACAGAGGAAAAAAAAACGGTCAGCCAATTCTATCTCTAGAAAAACTGTCTATTAAAAATGAGGGAGAAATTATGACTTCCAAGATAAACAAAAGGTGATGATGGATTTTCTTACGACTAGACCTGCCCTATAATAAATAAAAGAGAGAACACTTTTTTTTTCCTTTTCCATTATGGTTTATTACAGGATATTGAATATAGTGCCCTGTGCTATACAGTAGGACCTTGTTGATTATCCATTCTATATATAATGGTTGCATCTGCTAATCCCAAACTCCCAATCCATCCCTCCCCCACCTCTCCTCCCCATTGGCAACCACAAGTCTGAAGAGAGAGAACATTTCTTAATTCATTCTATGAGGCCAGCATTATTCTGATACCAAAGCTAGACAAAAACAGCTCAAGAAACTACAGACCAACATATTTTATGAATATAGATGAAAAATCCTCAACAAAATACTAGCCAATTGAATACATAGCATATTAAGATTATACATCATAAACAAGGCGGCCTTGTTCCAAGAATTCAAGGGTAGTTGGTTCAACATACAGAAATCTATCAATATAATAGCCCACATCAATAGTAGGAAGGGGGGGGAACCTACATAATCATCTCACTGTATGCAGAATAGATATTTGAAAAAAATCCAGAAACCGTTCATGATGAAAACAGTCAGCATACAGAAAGTGAACTTCCTCAACCTGATAAAGATCATTTATGAAAAACTCACAGCTAATATCATACACAGTCAATGATGAAATAATAAAAGCTTTCCACCTAAAATAAGAAATAAGACATGATGCCCACTTTCACCACTGCTATCCAGCTATTCAGTGTTGTACTGGAAGGTCTACCCAGAGCAACTAGGCAAGAAAAAGAAATTAAAAGTATATAAATTGGAGAATAAAAAGGAAAATTATCTCCATGAGCAGATGACACAATCCTGTATAATGAAAATTCCATAAAATACACACACACACACACACACACACACAAACAAGTCCTACTAGTCTTATAAACGATGTCAGCCAAGTTGCAGGATACAGTATCTACATATGAAAATCAGCTGTGTTTCTATACATCAACAATGAACAATTTGAAAAAAAATGTTTTAATAATTCCACTTACAATAATATCCAAAGAATAAAATACCTAGGAATGAATTTAAGCAAGGAGATGAAAGACATATAGACTGAAAACTACAAAACACTGCTGATATAGATAACTATTAAGGACCTACCGTATAGCACAGAGAACTCTACTCAATACTCTGTAATGGCCTATACGGGAAAAGAATCTAAAAAAGAGTGGATATCTGTATATGTGTAACAGATTCACTTTGCTGTACATCTGAAACTAACACAACACTGTAAATCAACTATACTCCAATAAAAATTAAAAAAAAACGTTGTTGATAGAAATTAGAGAAGACCTAAATAAATGGGAAGACACTCCATATTTATGATAATATTTACCAACATGGTCTATAGATTCTATGTAAACACTATCAAAATTCCAAGAACATTTTCTGGAAAAATGGAAAAGATGATGAAATTCATAGGGAACCGCAAAGGGCCCTGAACAGTCAAGACAATATTGCAAAAGATATGATATACACAGAATAGATAAATCCAGAGAGACAGAATGCAGACTGGTAGTTGCCAGGGACTGGGGACAGAGGAAAATGTTGAGAAACTGCCTAGCAGGGAATGAATGCTAATCATACTTTTCTGAACAATAAACAATGGCATACACATGTAATGAACACTGTTGCAAGAACAACAGTTTGGCCAACGGTCTCACTGATATGTGGTTATGGACTTGCAATTTTCTCCCCGGAATAAATCCCTGTACTTGAGACAACCCCAAATCAAACAGGATGATCATTAGTATACTTAATCAACATTGCCACACTGCCCTTGAGAGACACTTTCGTGATGATCCACAAAACCCAGAAGGACAACAGGAACCATTTGTGTCAGGCTCTCATGAAACTTTCTAGCTCAGCATCCTGGAACATACTGACCTTTCTACTCAGTTACTTCAGAGGGCACTTCCCCATGAAGCAGGATGATACTGTAACATCTAAATCAAAGCATTCTGCACTCAGAATTTTACCCAGTGAAACTCCTCGTGGGAGAGTTCACTAGAGCTTGTCCAGCACCTAAAGGGTGGGTTATCACAGCAGAAAAAAGAGAATAACATTTCAGACACCAAGTAGGTGTATTCCAGAAGCAAGTTCCAGAGGCAAAATCACACACACTCAAAAAAATATGAAATCAGGTAGAGCCCAAGTTTTTCCACATTTGCATACTAAGTAGGCACTGCAAGAGAGAGAAAAATAAAAGATACGAGAGTAAAGCAAAGGATTCAGATTTTGTGGGATGTTGAAATGGGCCCTGGGTCTGCCTACAAACCCAAAAATGTGCCTGAGATATGCTCCCCCTGAAGGGCTGGGGATCAAAGAAAGGTTCTCTCTGTCCACTGTCTTTACAATACTGCTGAGGAACAATCTCCAAAGATTCATGCTAGTCCCATGATACATGCTCCTTAAGGCAAAAACAGAAACGAAGAAGCGTCTTGAGGCACCTGAAGGGGCACAGAGGGCTTGAGACAGGCCCCTGTACTCGCCTGGGGTCCCAGATGCAGTGGATGAGCAGCCAGTGTCCCCCATCCCCAAAAGAAGGTCTCTCACGTATGTGAAATGGGGATGGAAGCTAGAGAAGGAGAGGAGCCGGGACAAGGGAGACCTCAGCTCGATGTGTATGGACTGAGAACTGAGTCTAGAATGAGAGGCTGGTCCCCCAAAGTCCAAATACAAAAACAGTCACAGACAGCAGGTAACAGAAAGTTGTGAGTCAGGATAAAGACTTTGCCTTTGTCTTTGCAACGAGATGGAATACCACTGGGATGGGAGGAAACTTATTTTAAGACACATGAATAAGAGGAGGGGAAGTTCAATTTCCTTCGAGAGCTCACAGCAATAAACTTCTGTCTTCCCAAAGACCTCTCACATTTAGGAAGAATTTCCTAAAAAACATTTGATGAAGTAGCCACCTCTTTGCCATCTGAGTTCTTCCGTATGTTCGTATCGTTGATAATTTCCCACCCACCTCTTTTTTTTTTTTTTTTTCCTCTATTTTCACCTCACTCTTCAGAGGCCAGGGCTCTCTCCCCTGCTCCAAGATGAAAATAATATTCACCTCAGAAAGACAGATTCCTGCTTACATGAAAAAAGGTGAATGCTGTGCTGTGGCTTTTCCATAATACAATTCCAGCCCTTTGCCCAGCTGAAAAGGACACTACAGATGGGATAGAATAATATTTCACAAATTTGTTCAATGACGGTCTTCTTCCAAATGCTTAAAGAATATTTTAAATATACAGATACGTAGCTTTCTTCCAAGAACTACTAAACCAATAGTGCAGAAGTAAAAGCAGGCAGATAGCTTAAAATTTCGCCATAAGATTTTGTGCTTACTCAACTTCCAGAACCACCACCACGTAGCATGTCGTGGACAGATCAACTGAAGAAAGAGGAGGTTTAAATTCCAGACACTCCATTATAAAGCCTCTCATTTCTGAATCAACATGGTTTCAACCTTAGGTGAACAAAGCAGAGGTTCCCAAGAGACTCAAGATAAATGCAAAGACACCCGAGGGCAGATCCCAATTTCTGGAGGGAAACTATCCTCACCCAGGGAGACCAGGTTCCTGTAGTTCTCCACCATCACGTCCCTGTACAAGGCCCTCTGAGCAGGGTCCAGGCATTCCCACTCCTCCTGAGAGAATTCTATGGCCACATCCCTGAATGTCAACAGTGCCTGAAATGAAAACACATTTCACCAAGAGGCCATCAGGAGAGTACTTATCTTCACACAAAATGAGAAGAGGAGAGAGGTGCCAACGTCAATTAGATAGAAGTGAGTGTTCTGATAGAGCCACAAAGAGAATCTTGAACAATATATCCCTACTTTTGCTTTATTACACTCTTCTATCAGAGGATGTCAAATCTACTAAATTACTGAGGAATTTAAAATTGCATGCAAAAAAATATACATATATATATATACACAAATGAAAAAAATTCAACAAAGGGTTGTCTATACACAGGTTCCAGACATTATACACCAAATGATAACTTCCAGATGAGGTACAGTAATGTCTTTAGGGGGATGACAAAGTCCACAGTAGCTTTAAAGAAAGGTGAGAACTGAAAAAATGAGATAATGATAAATTACAGTAACAACCAAAAGTTACCATACAGTAAGCATTACTCCAAATGTTTTATAAGTATCAACTCATATAACAACATAGCATCTAATTCATTCCCACCTTACAGAGGACCCAACTCTTATTCAACAGCTAATAAATGGCAGCCATCACCTGAACCAGGTGGTCCAGCTTTACAACAGAACCTCCAGCATCATACATTTAAGTATCAGATATGACATTAAAAGTACGATGACACAGTTGTTTCCTAACTGAGAAAACCTGAAACAAGTTCAAGGTCGAAAACACAGAACTGGCTGAAAGGTCAATACATATACACGTACACACACATGCATACATACAATGAGCACTATCCTTACTGCTCTTAACTCATTAACATGGCACGGTAGAAGAAAACTTGACGTGGAAAGCATGTAAGACACACTTTCAAAGTTAAGATAAATATAAGACTTATTTATGAAATGATGGTGTTGTTTATACACACCATGGGCTCCTGCTCACATACATAAGTGGGTGCCCTATAAACATACACCCCAAAATTAACTGAAATAAAAGTGGTAGTGTCTAAAATGACATTTTTTAAATACACCTTCATTTTCTATTATTTTTTACTTGTGTATTTCAGCATTTCTGGTACAATGAACATGTATAAATTGTACTAAATTTAATTAAGACTGTCAACATTATTCTATAGTAGCCTGGTTATTAAAAAACACTGCAAAAATTGAGAAAAAATACATTAGAAAACTTAACTTTGATCTCCATAACTACACAGAGTGTGTAAAAATACAGAATAGAATCTGTGTGGCGATGAGAGAGGATTGAAGGAAGGCCGTGGGGCGAGTCCGAGCAAACCTGTCAGGCAGGATACTTGAGAGTGGGAGATTATCAAGTCCAAATGGCATTTCAGGACAGAGGGGACTGAACAGTAAACTAAGAGTATGACTTTACCTGAGAAAGAGTCATTCCTGACTCCTTGTCCTTTCCTCTTCTTCCTCTCCAGGGCTTCTTTCTCAGGCAAGGTGAGTCCTGAGATGTCAATCCTGAGTGTCAAAAGATGCTGTTTAACGCTTGGAATCGACACACCCCCTTCCTGTACCACAACCACACACAGGGAGGACCTCAGCATGGGGAACAGACAGTCCTCTGCTGTAAGGTTTTTGACCCCTTTCTTCAGAACTCACTCCCCTCCTGGTTAAGCCACACACAAGCTGCAGCAGTGGGGACCTAGGAAGGACTGACCCTCCCCGTCAGGTCAGAGACCCAGTCCTGACCGAAGGCCATGCAGAGGACAGCACCCCCTCCGCCCCTCTAGTTTAAGGGCTGGTCTCAGTCCTCAGAAACAGATAAGCCAGAGCCCTAGTGCTCAGGGCTGGATGCAGATTCGATCAACTGAGGCTACTCAGTCAGCCATGACCTAGAAGAAAACTCTACGGGAACTGGGCACAAAAGAGGTATCTGAAAATGGCTCAGCAATCTAATGTAAAGTCAGGGTTGAGCATCATTCAGAGGGGTCAACCCCAGCACACCTCCCACTCTGTGGCCCTGCTCTCTCCTCGGGCCCTGCCCCCTGTATCTGGATAGTGGAAGGGGAAAGAGCAGAGAGAAACACACAGAGCAGGCATTACGGGCTAGGGCGGGGGGAGGGGTGTGGCTGCAAAGTTAAAGGAGAGACTAAGCAAAGGCCCCACGGAGAATGGGGGCAGGTGTGTTATAGAACAAAGATCTGGGGGAGAAGATTCACCATGTGCATCTGAGGGGTCAAAGAGTTAGTTCTAGGGATCCCTGAGGCAGCGGTGACCCTGACCCCGGGAAAAGCAGAGACATCTGTGTGGCTCAATCTCAGTGAGGAGGGAGGAAGCAAGCAGGAGATGATGTCACATGAGTACTGCAGGAAGCAGGTCAGCAAGGCCCGTGGTCCTCAGACATTCTTCCACCCCAGCCCAAGTGAATTTTGGAAACCATGTATTGTCTCATCCATCTTAACATCTAATTCTTTTGTATCTCAAGTTAAAACACATATGAATAATGTAACACCCTGTATATTTGAAAAGCAGCCAAGATGGTCACACTGGCCCCAGGATGCATGCCACAGCTCTTAACGGAAATGTGGAGGGCTGCAGGGTCCAGGAGGTAATGTCTGGACAGTGTGGCAAGAAGATGCCCGTGACATGCGCCAGCAGGGATGTGAAGGGTACAGCTGGACAACAGGAGTCTGGAGTTCAGGACTGAGGTCTGAGAAGGAGATGTGGAATTGGGAGATGTCAGGGTGTCTAAAGCCATAAGATAGGATGATATGGAAAGTCACTGAGTGCGGCCAGAGAAAAGGTCCCAGATGGAGCTTGGGGCCCTGCCCCCATCAGCGACCAGGGGTTGAGGCAAAACCAGGAGGAGAAAATGAAAAGTGAACTAGGAGAAAAGAAAATTGAAACAGATGGCCAGACTTAAAATGATAGTTTATGTTTATTTTTAAATACGGGGATGTCCTGCAAGCCATGAGAAAAAAAAGAAAAAAAAGTGTTTAACGGAAGAGGGAGTGATCAACAGTTGCTGATAGGACAAGACAAAGACTGTGAATTAACCAGTGGGTTTAGAAATAGGGAGGACATGGGCTTCCCTGGTGGCGCAGTGGTTGAGAGTCCGCCTGCCGATGCAGGGGACACGGGTTCGTGCCCCGGTCCGGGAAGATCCCACGTGCCGCGGAGCGGCTGGGCCCGTGAGCCATGGCCGCTGAGCCTGCGCATCCGGAGCCTGTGCTCCACAACGGGAGAGGCCACAGCAGTGAGAGGCCCGCGTACCGCAAAGAAAAAAAAAAAAAAAAAGAAATAGGGAGGACATTACAGCCTCTGACAAGGAAAGTGGGATGGTAGATGGGAAAGCTTGATTGGATGGGGTTCCAGCAACAGCTGGAAGCAAAAGTTGATGAACTATGTTTGACAAATGGTGCCATCATGTCCTCTTACTTGAGGTCTAATCACTGTTTATCTTGAGAACATGTACATAATGGGTTGTGTCTGCTTGGCTATAAAAAAGGGTGAGGTTTCTTTCTGCCATAGCAATCTTTTTGGTGGAGTCCCTGTGATGCGGGTATATGTCCAGAAGTGCAACTGCTGGATCACACGGTAATTCTATGTTTAATTTTCTGAGGAAATTACCACTGTTTTCTATATCATTTTATCCTTGTAGACAATGCACAAAGGTTTCAATTCTCCACATTCTCTCCAACACTTGCTTTCAGTTTCTTTTGATAACAGCCATCCCAATGGGTGTGAAGTAATATCTCACTGTGGTTTTGACTTGCATTTCCCTTACGATTGGTGATATTGAGCATCTTTTCACGGGCTTATTGGCCATCTGTATATCTTCTTTGGAGAAATGTCTATTCAAGTGTTTTGCCTATTTTTCAACTTTGTTTTTCAGTGGTAGGAGTTCTTTATATATTCTAGATAATAATTCTTTATAAGATATATGATCTGCAAAATTTTCCTCTTATTCTGTGGGTTGCCTTTTCACTCTGTTGATAGTGTTCTTTGATGCACAAAGTTTTTTTATTTTATTTTTTTTTGCGGTACGCGGGCCTCTCACTGTTGTGGCCTCTCCCGTTGCGGAGCACAGGTTCCAGATGCGCAGGCTCAGCGGCCATGGCTCACGGGCCTAGCCGCTCCACAGCATGTGGGATCTTCCCAGACCGGGGCACAAATCCATGTCCCCTGCATCGGCAGGCGGACTCTCAACCACTGCGCCACCAGGGAAGCCCAAGTTTTTTTATTTTTGATGAAGCCCATTTAACTATTTTTTCTTTTGTTGCCTGTGCTCTCTGGTGTCACATCCAGGAGCCTGGATTTTGTCCCAAAGGCAATGGGAAGCCAGTAGAGGGGTTAATGCCAGGTACTGAAATGGTCTAACTTCAGATTTACTTCCGATGCAGAGACAGAACTTTGAGACAGACTCTGTCTCTGAGCCCTGCATCTTTCCTAGTAGTTTTCATCATCGCTGTTGGCCTGGCACTCTTTTAAGCTTATAATTACAATGGTCACCCTCTTGCAGAAAAATGCCACATAGATATCCATACAATATTGTCAATCATTTTAGGGATCGCTGTCATTCAGCAATCCTGATCTTGTTCATCACCTGTGTTGTAGGTAGGTTCACAGAGACCCAGAAGGGAAGTTACCTTGAGAACATCTGAGCTGAGTGAGAACTGCATGTCAAAGGGTGGCCTAGAAGAGACAGTGAGCAGTTTGTCCTTATCACCTCATTCCCCTTTGAAAAATTCCAGGATCATCTTTAATACACCTGAGCAAAAGACACCTCTTTTGTGGTTTTAATCACATTGATCCCAAGCATTTACTCCCTCTTTTGCAGAAATCACAGTGAAACACTGAAGAAATATGATGAACACAGATTTTGGTGCTGAAACGTTTAAAGAGGGTTTGCTATGGGAATAGGATCAGTGCAAATTTCTTTACCATGAACAGATGGGCTCTGTTAGAACAAAGTTTCAAGTCAATCCAGCCCATCCCTCAATATTTTCACAGAATGGACAAAAGGGACTTGAGGGGAACATCTACTTTGTAGCTCACAGCTCACTAATTCAACAAACACACAAAGGGGACAAAAGAGGCTGCTGAATATTAGACTAACTCACTAAACTAAGTTCTAACCATTAAGATGCTAGACACCCTTACCAAATAATATTGAAACAGTCTAAAATTATTTACTAAGTACTACAGAATGTTCCAACATATGACAAAGGGTAGAAAGAATGCAGGGCTTATAATCTGAACTAGACACAATATATTCAAAAGGTAAAACTATTGGGGACTCTTTTTTTTTTTTTTAAATCTAATGACTTCTGGGGTCAAATTTTTTTTTTAATTGAGACTACCTCATATTTAGAATAGAATGATGACAGCTGCTTATCACATGTCACCGAAGCTTATTTCAGAAGCTGATGATTATTTACAGAGAAGGGGGAATTCGGTATACTAAAATTTACCTCAATATGCTTTTTAAAAAAATGAATTAAATGTACGAGGGGTGCAAAAATGTATATCCATTTAAAAGAAAAAAAAGCAACGGTTTTAATATTCCCTTAAAAAGCACCACGTAGTGACGGATTCAGTAATTTCTTGTCCCGGCTCACCTCCCTCACACCATCCCAAGCAAAGATGGCAACCCACAACTCACAGACAAGTCTCCCCTCGTTGTCAGAGCAAAGGGCTGCAAATGGAAGCTACACTGTGAGGCGAATAATTATAAAAGGCACAGGCCTTATAAACAGGAGTTTTGCAACTCTCATTCTCATCTGTAAAATTAAAACAATTAAGCAAATTTTAAACTAAATATATTACAAAGCCACAAGTCAATATATCACACCTTAGCCATATCCCATCAAGTCACCACTCACGCAAAATCAGGTTCCCCTTCTTTCACTCTACTCTGTATTTGTTAATCTGTTTCTGTCTCCCTTTCCTTGTTTCTCTCCATCGTTCTCCTTGTCTGTGTTTCCTCTCTCACTCCCGCTGCTCTTTCTCCCCCTTTCTCTATTCCTTTCCTTACACTTGTTTTGTACAAGGCTTGAAACCTATTTCAACTTCAGTTTCTCCTTCTCCCCAGTCAGTTCCCAATCTCTGTATATGTCTGCCTTTTTCTCCCCGCATTTCTGTGTTCCCCCTGCTCTCCATTACATTGTCTTTCCTATTACACGCCCCCTGCCCCGCCTCACTGCATCCCTAGCTGGCTAGGTTCTCTCCGCGCTGTTTCTCACTCTGCCAACCCTAAGCCCTCGTCCTGTCCCTGCACTCAGCTCCCCCAACTGTTTTTCTCCTAACCACTCCGTCTGAAGTGCCTTGACCTTCGTGGCTGGAGCGCCTCCCTTCCCTCTGTGTTTCTATTTTCTTTTCTCCTCTTGTTACTTTGCCGAGTTATTCCCTTTCATTTTGTCTCTCTTCAAGTCCTTCCCAGATCCTCTATTTTTGCCTTTTCTTTATGCGCCGCCTCACTGATCTTTTTCTCCCTCTCACTTTTCTATTTCTCTTCATTCTCCCTCTGTCTCTTTCTCCTGTTCCCCCTCACTCCCTTGTCCGGCCGCTTTCCTGGTCTCCCCTTTGCAATCATCACTTCCACAAAGCCCCAGATCCCCGCGTGGGGGAGGTGACTTGCTCTTGGGGCACCCCGAGGTCTTCAGTCCTAAATCCCATCCTTCTGAAAAGTGTGCTCTTCCGAGACACTGGGCCCCTTATTGCGGGGGGGGGGGATGGGGGTAGGTTCCCAGGAAGGCGGTGGGGTCTGCTGAATCCCAGGGCCAGGGAGAGAAGCCAGGCCGCTATGGGCCAAGAGGGACGAGGATGAGGGGAGACGCGCAAAGTGTTTGAATCTATCTCAAAAGCCCATCTGCCATGACGCTGAACAGCGCGGGGCGGGAGGAGTGGTCAGTGAAGGGTTTTACAGGACAACGAGTCAGGCGGGTCTGATGGCCCAAAGGTCCAAAATCCATGGGCGGGGAAGGCCTCGGAAAGATTTTAACCGAAAATGAACGCGGACCCCCGACCCAGCAGCGAAGCGGTCAGGCTTCGGGAACTCTCACCGGGACGCCAGAACTTACCGAAGGTAAGAGGCACGGGTGCAGAAATGTTAACGTCCGTAGCAACCCCAAGATTCCAGGCGTATAGGACTGTGGACTGAGACGCTCAGGTTTAAACTCAAAAAGACGAAAACTCACAGACACCGACGTGACCTTATCCACACGCTAGCCTCTTCCGGTCTGCGAGATACTGCGCGTGCGCGCTCCTTCCAAGGAATGCTGGGGGCGGGGCCTAGGCGGAGCTCCCTCGGAAAGGGGTGCGAATGGTGGCCAGGCGTAGGCGGGGACCGTGGCGGGGCGGGGCGGAGCCGAGCCGGGGCGGGGCCGGGGCGGACGGGGCGCCCCTCGGCAGCTCCCCAAGGGCATGTTTTCTTTCCGAGTTTGGATCACTTTGAATTTCTTTCCTGTGCCGCGGAGCCGGGCTGCTCCTTGCCTGTTTTAAGTTGGTTTCAAACAACTTAAGGGGAAAACTTAGAGTTGAGAGGCCACTTGTTGAAAGCTAAGATGTTTACGTTTTAAGTAGTTGAAAACGAGTTTAGTCAAAAATCGTTTTTGCAAAGGGGTGCCGGGTCCTGAGAGAGAGGCGAGGCGGACTCTGCGGTCTGGGAACCCGGACCTGGATTCGGAGTCGATGTGGGGAGATAGCTGGATCCAGGAACGCCTCCTGCAATTAGAATTTAGTTTAAGCGATATAATTAAGCAAAGAGTGCAGTTGTCTGTGCAAGAAATGCAAACTTGAATGTGAAATGCAAAACTCTACGGGTGGGAAATGGGCCACTTCGTACGGACGTCCATCAGAACATCATATCCATTTATATTCCCCATGCACCCTGTGCTCAACCCTGTGCTCAGTTCCAGAGGCTTTCATAGGTACAAGACCTGGGCAGGGGAGGTAGAGGCATGAGGCATGTGATGATTTAGGTCACCAACCACTGCTTTAAAAAAATTAAAAATCAAAAATTAATATAGGGCTTCCCTGGTGGCGCAGTGGTTGGGAGTCTGCCTGCTAATGCAGGGGACACAGGTTCGAGCCTTGGGCTGGGAGGATCCCACATGCCGCGGAGCGGCTGGGCCCGTGAGCCACGACTACTGAGCCTGCGCGTCTGGAGCCTGTGCTCCGCAACGGGAGAGGCCGCGATAGTGAGAGGCCCGCGCACCGCGATGAAGAGTGGCCCCCACTTGCCACAACTGGAGGAAGCCCTCGCACAGAAACGAAGACCCAACACAGCAAAAATAAATAAATTAATTAATAAACTCCTACCCCCAACATCTTAAAAAAAAAAAAAAAATTAATATAAACTGTATTGTTCTTTATAGTACTTGTTATTCTCTTCCACACCTGAGGCAAATGATAAGTACCTCTGAGATAAATTTTTGTGACGTCATAATTCATTTGTCAGTAATTTCCAAATATAACAATTTCTAATTCACTTTACATTTATCCAAGAGTAACTAGGAAGAATATTTTTAATAAAAATATTGTTTTACATTTTAGCTCTTTTATTTTCTATTTCTCAGTGTTCTGTCAGGTGTGAATAACAAACCCTATATGTACTCTTTAGAAGACTATTGAAGTTGTTTTCACCTTAAAAATACTATTGCAATATTTCCAGGGGCGTTTGATAGGGATGTCTATATTATTTTATATGAACCCTAACGGAAGCAAACTAGATTTATCGCATTTCCAATGGTCTCTTTTATAATCTTTAAGGCAATTTCCATGAGTTAATATCCACCATGAAATATGTTTCTTTCAAATCCCTAAACGTAGGAGATTTCTCTCCAGTAAGAATATTTAATGCGATAAAAGCATTTTGAATAAAAAGTCTTTTAACGTATATTTAATCTGTAAGGTTTCACTGCAGTATATATTATATGATCTTTCACAAGTTTTAAGCATTGATTATAGCTTTTCGATGTTCATTACATTTGAATTAACTGATATTTTAGAAGGCTTTCAGCATCATTACTCATAAATTGAAAAGATTTCCCTCCCAAAATAATATTCTGACAATCCCTACAGATTGAATTTTGGACGAGAACTTCACCACACATATTATATTTTAAAAAATTACTCTTGTGTATTTATTTCCTGATGTTTAGTAATGTTTGGCTTTTGGTTAAATACATTGCCCCATTCATTATAATTTTAAGATATCCCCCAGTATGCATTTCTGATGACCAATGATGACTAGTGCTGCCTAAAGACCTTCCAAATTTGCTGCATTCGTTAAGCTTTTTTCTAAATTGTATAACTCTGATATTTTGTTATCAATGAAGAATGGATCAAAACTTTCCCACCCTTATTGCAAATATTGGTTTTGACACACGTAAGGATTCTTCCAAGTAGTGAAACTAAGGAACCATTTTGATAGATTTCTTATCTTGATTACATTTATTCTATGCATGCTCAATTTTAAATCACTGCAGTTCACTAAGATTTAACTGAATGCTCAACCCAACCCTATTATCAAATTATTCCATGCTTTGTTTCCTACACTAGACAAAAAAATTTTTTTTCGGTACGCGGGCCTCTCACTGTTGTAGCCTTTCCCGTTACGTAGCACAGGCTCCAGACGCACAGGCCCAGTGGCCATGGCTCACGGGCCCAGCCGCTCCGCGGCAAGTGGGATCTTCCTGGACAGGGGCACGAACCCGTGTCCCCTGCATCGGCAGGCAGCCTCTCAACCACTGCACCACCAGGGAAGCCCTAGACACTTTTTTTATTGAAAAAAATATATACATATATACAGTGTCAGGGATAGATTTTCAGATCTTTAGAAGGTAGATTGTGTAAATTATGCTGTATTATGTATTATTGCCAACTAGCCATGTTGGCACAAAAGAGATTTCAGCATGGACTCCCATGTTCTCATGCAAATAAATAAATGGATGGTGAAACCTTTCATCAAACAGAACATCTGGAGAGAAGCCAATCATAGGTGAAATTCATGAATCCACATTGCTTAAGGGAAGTTTTGTTGCTTGTAAAATTTACAAGGGAGCAAAACAAACTAATTCACAAGAAAAAAAAAGGATATTTCCTTAATCACAGGAAGATTTTGACATATGTCTCCCAGTAGTATTATAAAAACAGATGAAAATTATTCAAGATTATTAATGACTTCAAAATAAAGACTTCAAAAATTTGAGAAACACAGGAAGTAGTTTGACCTACTGAATTAAACTCTGTGTCAGAAAAATAGAGACACTACATTTTTAAAGCACACTGTAATATACAATATTTACGACTGCCAAAATTTAAAACAATATCTCGACTTAGGTAAGGAGAGACTTTATACAAAAGATGATTGCAAATAGACAGAATGCTCTGACCACAAGATCTGCACAACTATAATGGGTCTTTTAAAAAGGAACATTAAAAACTTAGGCTAAAGTGGGGTTTATCCCAGGAATGCAATGATTCTTCAATATATGCAAATCATTGTGATACACCATATTAACAAACTGAAGAATAAAAACCACATGATCATCTCAATAGATGCAGAAAAAGCTTTTGACAAAATTCAACACCCATTTATGATAAAAACCCTTCACAAAGTAGGCACAGAGGGAACTTACCTCAACATAATAAAGGCCATATATGACAAACCCACAGCCAACATCCTCCTCAATGGTGAAAAGCTGAAACCATTTCCACTAAGATCAGGAAGAATACAAGGTTGCCCATTCTCACCACTATTATTCAACATTGTTTTGAAAGTTTTCGCAACAGCAATCAGAGAAGAAAAAGAAATAAAAGGAATCCAAATCAGAAAACAAGAAGTAAAGCTGTCACTGTTTGCAGATGACATGATACTATACATAGAGAATCCTAAAGATGCTACCAGAAAACTACTAGAACTAATCAATGAATTTGGTAAAGTAGCAGGATACAAAATTCATGCACAGAAATCTCTTGCATTCCTATACACTACTGATGAAAAACCTGAAAGAGAAATTAAAGAAACACTTCCATTTACCATTGCAACAAAAAGAATAAAATATCTAGGAATAAACCTACCTAAGGAGACAAAAGACCTGTATGCAGAAAGCTATAAGACACTGATGAAAGAAATTAAAGATGATACCAACAGATGGAGAGATATACCATGTTCTTGGATTGGAAGAATCAACATTGTGAAAATGACTATGCTACCCAAAGCAATCTACAGATTCAATGCAATCCCTATCAAACTACCAATGGCATTTTTCACAGAACTAGAACAAAAAATTTCAAAATTTGTATGGAAACACAAAAGACCCTGAATAGCCAAAGCAATCTTGAGAAAGAAAAACAGAGCTGGAGGAATCAGGCTCCCTGACTTCAGACTATACTACAAAGCTACAGTAATCAAGACAGTATGTTACTGGCACAAAAACAGAAATACAGATCAATGGAACAGGATAGAAAGCCCAGAGATAAACCCATGTACATATGGTCACCATATTTTTGATAAAGGAGGCAAGAATATATAATGGAGAAAAGACAGCCTCTTCAGTAAGTGGTACTCAGAAAACTGGACAGCTGCATGTAAAAGAATGAAATTAGGGCTTCCCTGGTGGCGCAGTGGTTGAGAGTCCGCCTGCCGATGCAGGGGACACGGGTTCGTGCCCCGGTCTGGGAAGATCCCACATGCCGCAGAGCGGCTGGGCCCGTGAGCCATGGCTGCTGAGCCTGCGCGTCCGGAGCCTGTGCTCTGCAAGGGGAGAGGCCACAACAGTGAGAGGCCCGCCTACCGCAAAAAAAAAAAAAAAAAAAAAAAAGAATGAAATTAGAACACTCCCTAATACCATACACAAAAATAAACTCAAAATGGATTAATGACCTAAATGTAAGGCCAGAGACTATAAAACTCTTAGAGGAAAACATAGGCAGAACTCTTTGACATAAATCACAACAAGATCCTTTTTGACCCGCCTCTAGAGAAATGGAAATAAAAACAAAAATAAGCAAATGGGACCTAATGAAACTTAAAAGCTTTTGCACAGCAAAGGAAACCATAAAGAAGACAAAAAAACCCTCAGAATGGGAGAAAATATTTGCCAATGAAGCAACTGACAAAGGATTAATCTCCAAAAATTTACAAGCAGCTCAATATCAAAAAAACAAATAACCCAATACAAAAATGGGCAGAAGACCTAAACAGACATTTCTCCAAAGAAGATATACAGAATGCCAACAAACACATGAAAGAATGCTCAACATCATTAATTATTAGAGAAATGCAAATCAAAACTACAATGAGATATCACCTCACACCAGTCAGAATAGCCATCATCAAAAAATCTACAAACAATAAATGCTGCAGAAGGTGTGGGAAAAAGGGGAACCTCTTGCACTGTTGGTGGGAATGTAAATTGATACAGCCACTATGGAGAACAGTATGGAGGTTCCTTAAAAAACTTAAAATAGAACTACCTACCATACGATCCAGCAATCCCACTACTGGGCATATACTCTGAGAAAACCGTAATTCAAAAAGTCATGTACCACAGTGTTCATTGCAGCTCTATTTACAATAGCCAAGACATGGAAGCAACCTAAGTGTCCATTGACAGATGAATGGATAAAGAAGATGTGGCACATATATACAATGGAATATTACACAGCCATAAAAAGAAATGAAATTGAGTTATTTGTAGTGAGGTGGATGGACCTAGAGTCTGTCATACAGAGTGAAGTAAGTCAGAAAGAGAAAAACAAATACCGTATATTAACACATATATATGGAATCAAAAAAAAATGATCATGAAGAACCTAGAGGCAAGACGGGAATAAAGATGCAGGCCTACTAGAGAATGGACTTGAGGACACGGGGAGGGGGAAGGGCAAGCTGGGATGGACATATATACACTACCAACTGTAAAACCGATAGCTAGTGGGAAGCAGCCACATAGCACCGGGAGATCAGCTTGGGTGCTTTGTGACCACCTAGAGGGGTGGGATAGGGAGGGTGGGAGGGAGGGAGACACAAGAGGGAGGAGATATGGGGATATATATCTATGTATAGCTGATTCACTTTGTTATAAAGCAGAAACTAACACACCATTTTAAAGCAATTATACTCCAATAAAGATGTTAAAAAAATAAAACAAAAAACAAAAACTTAGGCTTATACTAACAGTGAACTTGTTCAAGAACTTTAACATATATGTCTTTGAATGGCATTGAACGGCCTTGCATCTTCATTAAGGCTACTGTATCTGTCCCTGTCACATACAAGAGACATTAAGTACTGTATTGAAAGCCGTTGCTCTAAATTACCAAAGTCAGAGGTCTATGTAACTGTTATATAAACAAGGAGAACCCAGTTGTTATAATAGGAAAAATGTTTTTCCTGTCATGTATCTGACGCTCATGGAAAAAAAATCTGCAAACACCATCAACAATTTTTAGGGTCATGATTAGACAATAAAAGCAGTAATTAAAATGTCAGATGCAGGTAACATTCAAAACTTTAATATGGGGGCTTCCCTGGTGGTGCAGTGGTGGAGAGTCCGCCTGCTGATGCAGGGGACACTGGTTCGTGCCCCGGTCCGGGAAGATCCCACATGCCGCGGAGCGGCTGGGCCCGTGAGCCATGGCCGCTGAGCCTGCAGGTCCAGAGCCTGTGCTCTGCAACGGGAGAGGCCACAACAGTGAGAGGCCCGTGTACCGCAAAAAAAAAAAAAAAAAAATTTTAAGATGTCCTAGCATCCTCTCTCCTATCAGCTGAGCCCTGTTAGAGACAAGTAGGAGAGGAAATACTCTCACTTCCCCTCAGATTCCCTTCCTCTTTCCCATTCCAAGGTTTCTATTGGCTAATTTGGTTCACTAGCTTCACTACTCGCTGGTCTTGG